>NC_045427.1:445513979-446745979 GCF_902635505.1 Sarcophilus harrisii
CAAGATACTGGCTCAGACTGCAGTAAATGACCTGGTATCTTCCATGATTGACCAAGCTCTAAGCACTCCACAGTACCTGTTTCAGTTGCTCTCATGGTGATTGGAACAAATTACTCCCATTGATGCACTCTACCAGGGAAGTCTCACATTCCCTTAACCTACCAATGGATTTCAGACCTGTCAGTTATTCTCAGCCTGGTTTAGCCCATCTGCTGAGACAGATTTACCAGCATGTGGCTGCTGTGCATCCTACAGCTTCCCCAGGTCACAGAGGAGAGTTGGATGATGGGTAGACACCAAAAGTGGATGAGTAGCCCTGAAAAGGGCTCCGCAAGCCCTCGCATCTCTGGTGTGAGCCTTCCCTGAACCCCCAGAGAAGTATAACGATTTGCCAAAGATCACACAGCAAGTTAATGGCATCAATAGGTTATGAACATTAATCTTCTGAGCACCAGATCGGGACTCTTTCTAATAATAACTGATCTTTTTACATGGCACTTTAAAATTTGCAAAATGTTTTGCATACTAATTAGCTGTTGTGGTCCTCACAAAAATTTCTGAGAGGTAGGTAGTACAGGTATTGATATCCTCAGTCTACAGAGGAGGAAACAGAGACTCAGGGAGGTTGACTTTCTCATGGTTATATAGCTAAAAAGTATTGGAAACTATATTAGAACTGAGTTCTTCTGACTCCAGTCTTACCTGGAATGACATACTTTTTGCTTTAAGTCCCAGTCAAAATCCCATTTTAAGAAAACTTTCCCAAGCCCCTCAACCCCAGTGCCTTGTCTCTGTTAATTATTTCCTATTTATTTTGTATATAACTTGCTTTTTATTTGTTTACATGAAATCCCTCCCTTTATCTTGTAAGCTCCTTGACTATCTTTTGCCCATCATTAGTGGGCATTTAAGAAATATTTGACTAATTGAGTGCCTTAATACCTTTTTAGCTGCCAACCTGTTTTTAATGGAGAACAGATTACTCCAGAGCTCTGAGCAAGCTTCAGTGAGAAATAGGGGAGGCATTCCTTGGCCTAGGAGCTTATAGTCTAGTGGAGAATGGAAGACTCCCATAGAGACTGGGAGGGATCCTACCTTAACCAGATCCCAGTAGCCAAATCTGAGATTGATATAATGGCAATGGGGTCAAACTCAAAAAAGAAACAGATACTACTCTGAAGGCTATGTCTTAACTTATAAAAACACAAATTAGCATTATCTATGTTGAAGTTTTGGGCAGCAAGTTTGACACCTATTGGAAACAATATTGGATTTGTGACCCAGAGACCTGTTTTCAATTTTCAGTTCTGCCACTTGCTATGAGTATGATTTTCCCTTCTTTGGGCCTCAATTTCTCCATTAGTAAAAACAAAAAGAGTAGGACTAAATGATTTTTAAAATATTTTCTAATTCTAACATGAATGAAGGGTCCCTAGGAAATGATTTCCTTCCCACAAATAGTAGGCTCCTTTGCCAGTGATGGGTAGCATCCGAAGGCAAGCCCTTCCTAGACTCTGGAACTGCCCCACTTGATTGTTTCCAGCTCCCATGCCACTGACTCTTTTCCCCCAGTCTACAAACCCCCAGTGATTGAAAGTTCAGCTCCTACATGGGGAAATAACAGAGGAGCCAAGTGAGCTATTTTAAGGCCCCTAAAAGGGATTTTAAAAATTATCCAGTCAAACTCTTATTTTGCATAAGGGGAAACTGAGGTCTACTTGGTGTGAGGCTTTAGTCCTACAGTGATCAGATTCTGATAATGAGTTCAACCCAGACAGGGGCAGTCACTTTAAGGACTACAGTCTCCTCTGGGTTGTATAAGACACTTCCCAGACAGCTACAGCCTGCAGCTGGCCAGCAAGCAGCCCTCAGCTTAATTATTTCCTGCTTGACTGCTTGGGCCACCCACAGGGTGAGTGCATAGGGCTCAGCTTGAGCAGGGGCCCTCTGAGCAGAAATGCCCTCCGAGACTATCCTGAAGAAACCTTCTTAGGATCCAGGACAGGACTTAGCTGAGAGGGACAATCCAGTGCTCCAACCAGGTCAGCAACTCTACTCAACAGTATTCCAAATCAACGGGGTATTTTCATTAAGAAATTAGCACCAGAGCTGTCACTAAGAATTTTTGTGCCCAGGGCAAGCACCAAACACCATGTCCATGATAGGTACTATGATATGTGCCTTCATTTGGGGTGAAGGAACACTAGTCCATGGGAAACTGGCACAAGGCCTCTGTTGGGAAAAGTAAGGTGGGGTGAGGGAGGAGTTTACTACCTCTCACACTTAGTAGTTTATTTGAGTTTTTAAAATAATAGCTTTTTGTTTTCAGAATACATGCAAAGATAGCTTTCAACATTCACCCTTGAAAAACCCTGTGTTCCAAATTTTTCTCCCTCCCTTCTCCCATCCCTTCCCCTAGACAGCAAATAATCCAATATATGTTTTAAAAAATGCATAATTCTTCTATGTATATTTCCATATTGATCATGCTGTACAAGAAAAATCAGATCAAAAAGTAAAAGAAAACAAAAGGCAAACAAACAACAACAAAGGTGAAACAAACCATGTTGCGATCCACATTCAGTCCCCATAGTCCTCTCTCTGGATGCAGATGGCTGTCTCCATCACAAGTCTATTGGAATTTACCTGAATCACCTCATTGTTGAAAAAGGCCATATCATCAGAATTCATCAACACATCATCTTGTTGTTGCTGTTTACAGTGTCCTCCTGGTTCTACTCACTTCACTCAGCATCTGTTCATGTAAGTCTCTCCAGGCCTTTCTGAAATCAGTAATATTCCATAACATTCATATACCATAACATTCAACCATTCTCCAATTGATGAGCATCTACTCAGTTTCCAGTTTCTTGCCACTACGAAAAAGGGCTGCCACAAACAGTTTTGCACATGTGAGTCCCTTTCCCTTTTTTATGATCTCTTTGGGATATAAGCCCCGTGAAACACTGCTGGATCAAAGGGTATGCACAGTTTGATTGCCCTTTGGGCAAAGTTCCAAATTGCAATCCAGAATGGTTGGATCAGTTCACAACTCTAACAACAACGCATCAATGTCCCAGTTTTCCCACATCCCCCCAACATTCATCATTATCTTTTCCTATCATCTTAACCAATCTGACAGGTGTGTAGTGGTACCTCAGAGTTATCTTAATTTGCATTTCTCTGAACAATAGCGATTTAGAGCATTTTTTCACATGACTAGAAATGGTTTTAATTTCTTCATCTAAAAATTGTCAATTCATATCCTTTGATCATTTATCAATTGGAGAAAGGCTTGTGTTCTTATAATTTTGAGACAATTCTCTATATATCTTAGATATGAGGCCTTTGTCAGAAGCCTTCGATAGCTTACTTAATTTTTCTTGCTGAGTGCTAAGCTCTGTTGTTTCTAGGCTAGTAAGGAATTACAAGTGTTTGTCTAACTTTGGCATTTTGTAGCAAAGCCCAAGTTATCCACCCTAATTACAGTACCAGTGAGGATCACAAAAGAACACACATTTACTTCTATCTAATTCCAACCCAAACTTGCCAAATCTTGATGCTGAGTGTTAGGGGAAGCAACACAATATAATGGAAAAAATAGCACTGGACTTTAGGGCCCAAGAACAGGGTTCCCATCTTTCCTCTGCCTTTTTCATAAACTGTGCGACTGAACAATTCTCATTATGTTTTCTCACTAATAAAATTGAGATTAAAAAATTATATGATCTACCTCATAGGGCTGTAAGAAGACGACTTTATAACTTTTAAAGCCCTAAAGAAATGGGAAATGTGATTGGGGGTTCTAGAGAGAAGGTCCTCATGGCACATCCTGCCACAAACCCAGGTTAGTCTCAATACTAATAGCTGCTACTTTTACAGCATTTGGGAGCTTACATAGCACTTTCCTTTCAATAGTCCTATGAAGTCAATAATAAAGAAAATAAGATTCTGCACTGGAAGGGATCTCAGAGATAGTCTAATCAAATCTCTTCACTTTGGAGATAAGGAAACTGAGACCCGGAAAGATCAAGTGACTCACCTCGCTATAAGTAGCAGAACAGGGTTTTGAGCTAATGTTTCCTGTCTTTACATCTAGCCTTAATTTCATTACAATATATTGAACAATAAAAGAATAATAATAATGATACTAAGCTTATGTTTATATAATCTTATGCTTTACAAAGTGCTATGAAGAAAGGTAGTGCAAATACTATTTCTGCTGTTGTCATTTTTAGTCATGTCTGACTCTTCATGATTTATTTTCAGTTTTCTTGTCAAAGATACGGGAATGGTTGGTCATTTCCTTCCCTAGCTCATTTTACAGATGAGAAAACTGAGACAAACAGAGTTAAGTGAGTTGCCTAGGATCACTTAATTAGTATCTGAGGCTGAATTTGAACTCGTGAAAATGACCAAAAAATATATGTGTATATATATATATATATATATATATATATATATATATATATATTATCCCCATTTGATAGCTAGCCCAGAAAGTTTAAACAACTGCCCAGTATCCCAAAATGGTAGTTGATACAGGCAGAATTCAAATTCACATCCTCTGATTCCAAATCCAAGATTCTTTCCATTTCAATGCTTCAATAGTTTCATGATCACATAGATGTGGCCACTCCTTCTCCTGAGGAAGATGGCAACAAAGCCGCCCTTTCTCATGCAGTGGGATTCTCATCCATGAAGGTCTTCCTTGGAATCTCAACATTTTGTGGGGATAGTACATCTCTTGGCTTATCCTTTATTCTTGGTACATGATCAGTCATCTTTTCCAATTATCTATTTCCCATATAATATCCCATTAGGAGTTTCCATCAGTGACTCCACTGTTTTCTTTGACCAGAATGGAGTCCCAGGATCACATAGCAATGTCACATAGCAATACTAGCATCATAGCATCATATCTGTAGTTAGGGAAGGCCCCTCTGATCTAACCCATTCATTTTACAGATGGACAAACTGGGTAAACTGTGGCCAAGGAGGCCACACTGCATAAAGGAAGCCTATAGTTCTCCCTTCTCTCTGGACAGCATAATTTGCCCAAAATTACACATAATAAGCCTCAGAGGCGAAATTTGTACCAAGTCCTCTGACTCTAGAACCAGCTGAGTCTTCGACTACTATGTCTACCATGCACATTGTCTCCTGGTACTTATACTAAAAAGAAGTTGTAACATCAGTACCAGGAGACAATGTGCATGACAATGACAATAAAAGCTCATAAAGGGAAAGTGATTTAATACATCTAGGATTGAGGTGAGTCAGGACTGAACCCAGTTCTTTTCAATCTTAGGTCCATGGTTAACACAAGATTGATAAATAACCCAGAAAATGGAAAAATAGAAATATATATATACCCCTCTATAGGGGAAAATAGGGAACACAAAGGCTCTAAGCTTCCCAGGGACTCAGTCTTGAAGCCCAGCCTCCTGGAGCTGGCCTGGGTAGCTGAGGATAGAAACAAGGAGCCTGACCACCTTGCCTAGAAGGCCCCTGACCTTGGCGCCTGCCCAGCCAAACTCTGAATGACTGGTCCCCACCCCTGCACTTCACAAACCCACTCAGCTGTTAAACGTGTCAGGAAGGACTTAGTGATGAGAAGATAAAGGCCGGAGGCTCGTTAAACGTGTGTCCCATGTCCCATTAACTTCCCCAGCAGGGTCCCTGGAGGCCCAGTGAGAAGAGACAAAGAATATGTGGATGTTCCGGGAGCTCTGGCCTCCTGTCCCCAGCCCAGCCAGCCCTCCTTTCCACTCTCCCCAGCAGCTATCAATCTTCTCCCGGACACCCACTTCACAACTTGCTTCCCTGCCCGGATGCCCAACCGCCCACTGATTACCCCCCAGTGCCCTCAGCCAGGAAGGGAGGGGGCCTGAGGAAGAGGTGCTGATAACAAGAAGGGGGTTTTGCTTTGTTTTGTTTTTTAATGTAGTAAAATACAGTGTGGAGTAGAGGAGAGGCACTTTATAGCCAGCTATGGGTTTGGCTTCTCCTGCTTTGGAAAGGACATTAAGTCTGTATTAAATCCTTTTGCCCCAATGCCAGAGTTAGATCACAGACCCCTTAAAGGCCAATAAGGCTTCAAGTTAGAAAGGCTCTTAGAAATCATTTAGCCCACCACACATTTTACAAATGAAAAAACTAAGGCTAGAGAGAAGTAATTTGTTCAAAGTCACACGGGTAGTGGAGAGAACATCCAAGATTTTGAACCAAGACTCCCAGTTTTAAATCCAGGACTCTTTCTACCATGCCCGAACTGACTAAATATGGCCATATGGCCCCTATTTCTCCCTTGCCTCTACACAGAATAGTTTCTAATTCAACCGTGATAGTTGAGATCTCTGTTCTTTAAAAAGCCTTTTTTTTTTTTTAAAGCAATCCAGTTTAAGTGACTTGTCCAGAGTCACATAGCTAGCATCTGAGTTCTCCTGACTCTAGGGTCGGTACTCTATCCACTGTGCCAGTTAGCTGCCCCTTTTGGGGCCATCTAAGGACATCAAATACAAGGATACAGAATCCCAGAGGAGCCCTTGATATACTCTGGGTCTGGCTGCCCTAGTTGACAACAGAGATTTGACATTTCCCTCAGTTTCCTACTTCAGTATTAGATTCCACCAATGATCAGAAAATATTCTTTTTCTCTAACTCAGATGTCTCCTCTTTTAAACTGAGCCCGTTCCTTCAGCAGACTGTCATGTCCTAAAACAACAATAACAACAGGACCGTTAGGCTTACAGACCATAGAATCACCAATTTGGCAGGACCTCAAAAGTCACGCAGTCCCACCTCCCAGCTGTGATGGTGTCCTCTTTACATCATTCAAATCAAAAATGGTGGCCAGTTCTGGTATCACATTTTGGATAGGGCTAGTTATATAAACTAGAATTAATCTAGATTATTTCTTCACCAGGATTGTAGGACCTTTTCTCCCCCTAATATGGTCTATCTATCCAAAAAAGCTCTGGATTGATAATCAGGAGACTTGGGTTAAAATACAAGCTTTGCCACTTCCTGGGGTATCATTGCTTACTTAAGAGTAAATAGAATGTAGGAAAATATTATTGAACTTCTCTCAAAGATTGTTGTAAGCATAAAGTGAGACAGCATACTTAAAATGCTTTGCAAATCCTAAAGAACTACAACGGATATAAATATTGGTTGCTCTTTGTGAGTAGAAAAAAAAATTACCCTTTCACCTCTACAAGAATGTTAGCCCCTTGAAGGCAAGAACTGTTTTTCATTTTGTCTTTGTTTCTCTAGTACCCAGCAGAAGTCCTTAAACTTAGTAGGTGCCCAATAAGAATTCATTAAAAGAAATTGAATTGAATAGACCAAACAGTGATAATAACATAACGCTACCTAAATTTTTCTTTAGAATGCCCTTTGTTAACCTTAAAATACTACACAAACATGAACTATTAAAAATAATAAGCTATATTACTATCACCACTGAAATCTCACCAGGCAGATAGTCACCTACCTGCTGCCTGAATAAATAAGAGCTGGTCCTTCGTTTAATATCCCACTCTGGGGCTGGGAAGCCCCTGCTGGGTTTCTTCCTCCCCCCTAGATCTGCCATTCATCAGCACCCCCCTTTCCAGGGTTCCTGCCTGTCACTGAGGGCCCTCCAGCCCCACACAGTGGTTAATGAATAAATGGCCCCTTTTGCAGTGTTGCAAAACTTATTGTTTGGATAATACAGAGACTGAGGCAGCCTAATTGCAGGTTAATCATGAAATATTTGTTTTAGTACAGAATGATCACTCATGCTCATAGGAGATATTTTCATAGGGAAATAGAGTGGGGGTAGAGAAGGGAAGAGCTGTAGAGCTCAGGCTGGCAAATCTGGAGAGTTGGGTTTTGGTCCTGTTTCAGCTTTGATGAGGATGACCTTGGACAAGTCACTTTCCCTCTTGGACAAGTCACTTTCCTTCAGGTCTGTTTTCTCACCTGTCAAATGTTAAACTAAATGATTTTTCAGATCTCTCCAAGCTCTGGCATGATCCTTTGTACAGTGTAATATTCTTTGAGGAATCCTTCCAATTCTGTGAAATAATTTATATATTTAAAAAAAATAAAGATCATTATAATTCCCATTAATAAATACAGATAACTGTAATTAAATATATCTAGAAGCAGGAGAAAATAAGAATGAATGTATAAAATGAAATATGTTAAACCCTAAGAGATTGTAAATGCCTGTACATGTGTCTGTGAATTTCTATTATTTATCAGTTCTTAACCCCACCCCAAAACCTGTATTTACCCCAGAATTTGTATTATTGACTTTAACCAAATAGTGCCCACATCCTTTGTTTTGTACTCTTTTCTGATCTTCCTTCCTATGTAGTTAATTGTAGTCTAAGATCCCTTCTAGCTCTGATGCTCTAACATTCTATAGGCTCCATTCTCATCTGAACCAGCTAGGTAGCAAAGTGGATTGAATACTAGACTTAGAGTCAGGAAGACCCAAGTTCAAATCTAGCCATACATTAAGTGACCCTGAGCAGGTCACTTAATTTCAATCTGCCTCAATTTTCTCAGTTGTAAAATGGGGCTAAATAATAGCAACTACCTTCCGATTGTGAAGATCAAATGAAATAATGTTTGTATAATGCTTGATACATGGTAGGTGATTAACAAATGCTTGTTTCCTTCCTTTTTGGCTCTAATATCCCAATATTCTGAGTTCTCTTCCAGATTTAACATCTCATCCATTTATTCAAGAAATATTTTTAAAGTACCTACTATATAAAGATCAGTTCAACAAGCATTGAGTGGGGAAAAGATAGTTCAGATAAAATATAGTTCCTACTCCCTTGGAAATTACAGTCTAGTAGGAAAATAAGATAAGATGGTATAAATTGTAATACATAATATTTCATGACTAATGCATCAGAGAATTATAAATCAAAATAACATGAGGTCTGTGGGAAAAGGTCATTATTGGAGGTAATGAAGGAAGAATCAGAGAAGGCTTCATGGAGGAGGAGACATTTGTATTAAGCTTTTAAAGATGTATAGACCACCTTCTCCAAAGGTATGAATTTTTTTCACATCCAAAAATGTATACCCTGTACCTCAAGTTTATAACCCCTCTGGAAAATGTGTGACATTCTTCATCACTGGTGCTCTGAAGTTATTAATGATTTCTTAACTGCTGAATCTAATGCTCCTTTCCCAATCCTCATCTTCCTTCCCTACTCTGAAGTTTTTCATGTTGCTAGAGAAAGTCACATTAACACTACTATATCTATTGGATACAAACTCATGGTATCTGGTCTCAATGGGATCCTCTACTTCAGGGGAAAAAATATTTATTTTTCCTTAATTGACTCTCTCCTCCATTCCTTTCTGTAGCTGTCCTAAACTTTTTCTCTTCAATCCCAGAATGCATCCTCTGCTCCTCTCTCTCTCTCTCTCTCTCTCTCTCTCTCTCTCTCTCTCTCTCTCTCTCCAATTGCCTTAGACTTCTTTTTTGAGAAAAGACAATCCTTCTAGTGGCAGCTCCAGCTTCTTCCTCATTTCAAAGCCCCTCCCTCTAAGTCTTACTTCATCTCTCCTCCCTTCCTGTGAATAAGAAAGTAGCTCTTCTCTTTGTCAAAGCTAACCAGTCTAATCCCTCTGTGATCTTCATCTTCTCATCTTTTAGGATAATAGAACCAGAGTTGGAAGGGACCTCAGAGGCCATTTATCTAATGTCTTCATTTTATAGATGAGGAAACTGGGGCCCAGAGAGCTTTAATAATTTGTTCAAGCTCACACAGGAAGTAAAAGATTGCTCCACTAATTATTCCCTCCCTCTCATCTTCAATCTTTTCCATATTGGCTCTTTCCCAGCAACCTACAAATATGCTAATGTCCCTTCCATCCTTTAAGAACAAAAAACAAAAACAAAACCCCATTTTACCCTGCCATCTCCTTAAGCTATTGTCTTATATTTTTCCTTTTTTTTATTGCCAAACTCCTAGAAAGAGTCATGAAAACTTGTTTCTCTCACTTCCTCACCACCTGGTCATTTTTCTTTCTTTTGTAAGCTAACTCAATTCCATTTTGTTGTGTCCCGCTTTCTGACAAAACGTACCATTGCTTTCTAGAACCCCCACACTGGGGTGATTAAAATACACCTTCCTAGTGGAGAAGTGATAAGGCGGGACTCCCAAAGATGGTGGGAAAATGGAGTCAGTTTATTTCAAGGACTTTCCCCTTTATATAATGTAATAAAAACAATACTGTGCACGTGGGACCACAAACAACTTGCTCTTGTGCATAGTTTGCCACCTGGTATCATTCTGCTTCAATCACAACACAGGCTGTCACCGCCCCTTGACTTCTCAGGAAGATGGAGAGCCCTGAGGGGAGATGTCAAACCAGACATTGTTAGCAGGTTCCCTCTGGGCTGAAGAGTTTTATACCTTACCCAGGGTTTCCCCACTGACTATGACCCTCTACACCATTTCACTCAATTGAAACTACTCTCTCCAAAGTTATGAATTATTTTTTTCACATCCAAAATTGTATGCCCTTCACCTTGAGTCTATCACCTCTCCCGAAGAAGATGTGTAGCATTCCTCATCACTAGTGCTCTGAAGTTAATGATTTCTTAACCACTGGATGAATGACCTTTTCCCAGTCATCATCTTCCTTCCCCACTCTGAAATTTTTTTTGACCACCCCCTAGTTTAGACAAATTCTCTTCACTTATTTTCTTGACAGTGCTCTCTTGGTTCTCTTCCTTTCTAGGTAAACCCTCCCCTCCTTTTTAGTCTCCATTGTGATATCAGAGTCCCTCATATCCTTTTATTATGAGTGTATCCAAGTTTCTGTTCTGGGTCCTCTTCTGTTTTCTCTCTGCAACCCTATTTTGAAAACCTCATCAGTTGCTATGAGTTCAAATATTATTTCTATGCAGATGATTCTCATATCTATTTTTTTCAGTTTTTCTCAATTTAACCAGAAATTCAGGAAGGAAGGAAAGAAGGAAGGAAGGAGGGAGGGGGGAGGGAGGGAGGAGGAAGGGAGAGAGGGAAGGAGGAAGGGAGAGAGAGAGAGAGACAAGGAAGGAGGGAAGGAGGAGAGAGGGAGGGAGGGAAGGAGGAAGGGAGAGAGAGAGAAGGAAGGGAAGGAGAGAGAGAGGGAGGGAGGGAAGGAGGAGGGAGGGAAGGAGGAGAAAGGGAGGAAAGGAGGAAGGGAGAGAGGAAGGAAGGAAGAGAAAGAGAAAGAGAAGGATGGATGGAGGGAGGGAGGAAGAGAAGAAAGGAGGAAAGGAGGAAGAGAGGAGGGAAGGAGGAAGGAGGGAGGGAGGAAGGAAGTTAATTTCCTGCCCTCAATTAATCTTTCAAAGGTCTTACATTTTATTAGCAGTCTGAAGGTTTCCTCTTCTTTGACTGTTTTCTCTGCTAATTGTAGAGATTCAATTCGGGAGTGTACAGGAGTGGAGGGAAGGGAGAGTCAAACCTCTCTATAGACTACAGAAAACAGTACTACTAACTTCCTATTCCAGTCAGGGGAATCCAAGATGCACCTTCCCTCCTTTTTATAGATCACCCAATTCCTTGTGTTTATAAAACAAAAAAGATAATATAAAATATTTAGATATTAAAACTATAGTTAATTTAGTATATAATAAACTCAATTCAATTCTGACAAATGTCACCAAATTGTGGAGCTGTATGATGTAAATATCATTCATTAACAACAATACCAATATTCAAAGCCAATATCTATAATAATTAAAGTATGACTAAAGTTTATTGTAATTGACAGAGAATACAAAAAAATAATTAAATAATTCATCTGGACATGTTCTCATGTATATATTTACTTTCCAAATTTTTATTTTTTCCACAATTACATGTAAAAATAATTTTAGCCTCTATTTTCTTAAATCTTGAATTCCAATACATACATACTTTTTAGAAGCACACAGACACGGATAATAGCTTCTCCCCTCCCTACCAAGACCTTGCATGTGACCCTTAGCCTTGTTCTCCCCTTCAAATTACTTACTCTCCTGCATGCCTAGATTCAACCACTATTCTTCCACTCATACCCTACTTTCATCTCCACTGAAAATAATTTCCAAATAATCCCAGATCAAGCTGTCTGATTGTATTTCTGGCCTCTAGAAATCTTCCCCTAATTTTCCTTCAGTCTTTTTCTCTGGATTTGTTCTGCCCTCCATCCCAGCCCAAACACCTGAGCTCTTTCCTTCCAAAATGCAAAGGTCACACAGACCTGAACATGGTTGACCAGTCGTGAACATGATTGACCAGTCATCCCTTTCATTCTTTCAAGGATACTAAAGTGTAACAGGAAAGTTACAATTAGAAACTTTTGAGGATTCCTAGCAATCATTTTCTCTGTCACCTGTCTAGGGTCTCCTCTAATCACTATGCTACATAAGTGGATACTTAATGGTGATGATAATAAAAATTATTGTAGTTTCTATAGTGTTCTAAGTTATATTAAAAAATTCATAACAATCATAAGAGGCAAGTTTTATTAATTCTATTTTACAGAGAAGGAAACTGAGGTTCAGAGAAATTAAGTGATTTAGAATCATAAGATCTAGAGCCAAAATAGATTTTAGAGATCATCTATTACAATACACCCATTTAAGATGACTAAAAACCATTACATTGAATTCCCAATCCCTATATTTATGCACACCTGCATTTTTGATTTCCTTCACAAGCTAATTGTACAATAATTCAGAGTCTGATTCTTTTTGTACAGCAAAATAATGTTTTGGTCATGTATACTTATTATGTATCTAAGTTATATTTTAATATATTTAACATCTACTGGTCATCCTGCCATTTAGGGAGGGGTGGGGGGTAAGAGGTGAAAATTGGAACAAGAGGTTTGGCAATTGTTAATGCTGTAAAGTTACCCATGTATATATCCTGTAAATAAAAGGCTATTAAATTAAAAAAAAAATACAATACACCCATTTAATAGATGATGAAACAGTTTACAATGGTAAAATGAATTGCATAAAATCTCATAGTTTATTGGTGTTAGAACAAGGGCTTGAATCAAGGTCTTCTGATTTCAAATCCAATGTTCTTTCCACTACAACAAGCCATATGAATACCTGCATAATCATTCCCATGTTGTTGTGCAAATGTATACCACTGCATACATGCATACAGATATACACGTGCACATATCTATAATTTTATATTCACTGCCTTGTCTACATTTTGTGTGCATATGCAATTGATATACATGTATGCTTAAATACCCCTGTTTTTACCTGATTGGAAAATCATTTTCTCTCCTTGGATTTCAATAACCTCATCTATGAAATGCGACTATTAGATGTCTACTAAGGTCATTTCTAGGTCAACATTTAATGCCTGGACATGCAAACTCCTGACAGGTATATGTATAATCACATGAATATACTCAAAATATACACTGAACCTGCAACCCCAAATTCTCATGGCACCTGAATTAAGTTCATATTGCATAAGCCTATATATATATATCATCAAATCCATGCTTTGCCCCAGCCAGTTGGCACAGATTCAAATCTTTCCTCAGACATTAGCTAAACGTGTGACCCTACGCATCTTAACTTTTCTCAGCAGCAGCCTCCTTATCTGTAAAATGGGACTAATAGCACTCATCTCCCAGAGTTAGTGTGAAGATAAAATGAGATAATATATGTAAACTTTAACATGCTATATGTGTTAGTTATTTTATTATGTGTCCACATTATATAGTTCATATATGTGGGATCATCTCAATTGTACTCAGATGGCTGGTATATACCTGTGTTATGACCACTTGTGTGCATACATTCACAGATTAGTTCTAGTTCCATTTTTGCAAGCATACAGTGATAGAAGGATAGACTGGGATCATAAATTTAGGAGTGAAAGAAAACACAGAAGCCATCTGGTCCAACTATAGATTTTACAAGGAAGGAAACTGGGCTCGGTTGAGCTTACACAATTTGCCCAAAGTCACACAGGTAGTACCATGCAAAATCAAGGTTTCACTCTATTTTGTGACTCCAGATCCCATGCTTTCCCCATTGCACTGCTCAGTGGTGGAGGATTAAGATATAGAAGTGATTCTACCGCGTTTGCACATCCCACACATGGACACACAAACACAAATGGCTGGACCTGGCCACATGCACGTTATACCCACATATCATGTGTGCCCTCCCATCCATGCCTGTGCCTGCTCAGACCCGCATGTGTGATGGTCACATATAGCTATTACCCCCACTCCTGTGGGCACGGTGCCCCCGTGGACGGGCACAGACACGTGGCCCGCACAGGACATCAGGGGAAAGCTGTCCCTGCAGTCCGGAGTGGCTGGAGTGGAGTGGGAAGGCAGCACACGCTGACCCCAGGTATGTTTTGCCTTTTAGAAGCCGATGTAACAGGAGCAGCAATTCATGGAGTTACCATGGCAACGGCCGGAGCCACATTTACATATTCCTCTTCCCGTAATCAGCAGCAGGGACAGCGCCGCCGACTCTCAGCCCGCCTTGTACATAATTCTTTGTTTAGTTTGCTAAACAAGAGCCCTAATTCCGGACTGCTTCCTACTGTCATTATCTCCCCGGGGCTGGCTCCCAGCGGCTCTCTAATTGGAATCCTCAGCTCCTCCCCCCAAGGAGCGGGAGGGAGGGAAATAGGCCTGGAAGAGGGGGCTCCCACCTCCCTTCCCTCCTCTTTTCTCCTCCAAGGCGAACTTCACAAACTTCCCCCCTTGCTCCTTCTCCTTTCCATTACCCCTCACTTGCCACCCACTCTTCCAGAAGGACATAAGAATCAAAGGGGCTAGATAATAATCATAAAATGCCAGTTTTTAAAAAGAGTTTAGGATTTCGAACACGGATCCCCAGAAGTGCAAAAGGCCATTAGGGATTATTGAGTCCGATACTCTAATTTACAGAAGAGGATTTGAATCTACATCTCTTGGCTCTTGGTCTCCTCCTCATTTTTCTGTGCCACATCTCAGAAATAAAATTAATGAAATATAAGACCATTTTGGTTATAAATAATCAAAAGTGGACAAAAATGAAATCTCTCCAGCGTTTACTTAGGAAGCTCTATCAATTCCTGGCTTCTAAGAGTCCTGCTACTTTTACTATCACCAGGAACCCAAGTGGTCCATTCTCCCCAAAACTCCTAGGGCAGCAGTGGAGACCCCCCCACAATTGGGCACCCTGCATAAACACCATTGGCCATTTATATATCCTCAATGACTCTGAGCCTTCTTTCTGGCAAAGAGTAGGGGCTCAATCCACACATTCCCAACAAATCATTAATTCACTGCAGTTCGGCTGCAAGAAAGGGATGCAAGAACCAAATCAGAATATGTAAGACAAGGTAGCATGTTGAAAAGAGTACTGATTTTGGAGTTGGAAAACAAAGGTTCAAAATCCAGTTCTGTTACTTCCTATCTGTATGACCTTGAACTTAACTTCACTGGGCTTTAGTATGCTCATCTGTAAAATGAGATGGTTGCACTCTCCCTTGAAATGATGATTACATCCCACTCTTGTCCTCTCATTCCCAGTGATTCTTGTCTATGTCTTTTCCCAAAGTCTGCCTACAGGACCTAGAGGACATATTGAGGACCTTCCTCTAGGTCTTTCAGTATTATCTGGGTACCAGGGCTGTGCCAAATTATTTACCTCATATAAAACCAGAGTTCATACTGTGGTTGGATTTTCTTGTCAGATCATAAAGATAAAATTATTTTTCTCTCCAAAATATGTCATTTGGAAGGGTGCAGCTAGATGGTGCAATGGATAGATCATGGGACCTGAGTTCAAATCAGACTCTCAATACTTAATAGTTATGTGACCTGAGCAAGTCATTTAACTGAAATTTCCTTGCAAAAACAAAACATCTCATTTGGGAGGTGTGACCTATATTTGGCCCAATATTAATAGTATTTGTATTACCTTAAAATATGAATCAATAAGAGAGGAATTCCAGTTATATTTAAAAATTGTTGTAGAGAAGGGAGTTAATGTTCCTCAAGGTTGTATAGTTCATAATTTACAAAAGTAAGATTTGAATATTGAGCTTATGGTAACAAATACAGTATTTTTTCCAGTACATTTTGCTGCCTTCTCAAATGGGAGAGAACAGAAAGGCACTAGGGCCACAGGGAAACTCCCCATGGAAGAAGGTAGGGGGTAGGGAGTAGGTAGGGTAGGGTGGGGTGAACTAGTTTTCTAATTCATAGCCAAAAGAGTGTTATATTTTCTGAACAAGGTTGAGTTGTTTAACTTCTTTTTTTGGCTAATTTTTCTGTGCTGATGTTTTTCTCCAAATTATATCCATTTTTGCTTTGTAAGTTATCTATACTCTTTAAGATTTTTCTAATGATAGTTAATTTCAGATATAGGATCAAAGATTTAGAAATATGAAGGAAATTTTTAAAGGCTAATGTTTATTACTTATTTTTAAGATGAGAAATTGAGGTATAGAGAGATTAAATGATACTTTCATATATTAATAAAGGTAATAAAATAATAAGTATGGGAGGTAGGTTTCGGCAGAGATTGTTTTGACTTAAATCAATATTTTTATTTATTAGTTATTTCTAAGAAGTTTTTGAGAAGTAATGTAGGGTGTTTTAAAAATGAATTTTTCTTGTTTCTTTCTTTCTTTTCTTTCTTTTTTTTTCTTTCTTTCTTTTTCTTTTTCTTTCTTGTTTCTTTCTTCTTTCTTTCTTTCTTTTCTTCTCTTTCTCTCTTCTTCTCTCTCTTACCCCAGCTTTACTTCTTTCCTTTGGCAAGACTCTCTCTTTTTCTGCCATCTTGGTGGAGGAAAAACATGGAGGGAGGAAGAGGAGATGAGAAAGGCAACTGAAGGATAGAGAATGGAAGAGGAGGGAAAAGAGGAACAGAAGTGGGAAGGAAAAGAAGGAAAAGTAGGAAAAGAAAAGGGAGAGAAAAGAGAAAGGAGAAAAAGAAGAGGGATAGAAAAAGAGAAATAGGAGGATAAAAGGAAGGAAAGAAGAAAGAGGAAATGAAAGAGAAGGGGAAGGAAAAGAGAGAGAAGAGAGAAAAAGGAGCATAATGAAAGAAGACATCAAGAAAAAGAAAGAGGATTGTAAATTAATAAAGAATAGTGGAAGGGGAAGGAAGAGAAAAGCAAATAGAAGGGGGAAAGGAGGAGGAGAAAAAAGAAGAGGAAGAGGAAAAATGAGGAGGAAGAAGAGGAAGAAAAAAGAGGAGGAGAAAGAAGAGTCAACCTCAATTATTAACTTCCATTTCATTGAGTGAAGACAGGTGAGTTAGGAAATATGCTTGGAGATAACTCATTCACATTTCTACATTGTTTTTAGTATTTATAACATATTATCTCATTTGATTCTCAAGACAACTTTGGAGGGAACATGCTATTATTATTCTCACTTCACATTTAAGGAAATTGAGGCTGAAAATTTATTCAATAATTTGCTCAAGGTCATACAGATAGTAAGTATCCAAAGTCTTCCTGACCAGGCCCAGCAGCTCTGCCTCTCATGTGAATGTTTCCTCATAATAACCTTGTGAAACATTGCTAACCTCATTTTACAGACTGAAGCAACTGAGGCACAGAAAGTCTATACACAGGTTTCAAGCCCATGTCCTCTGACTCCCAATCTAATGCGTCATCTACATATCAAAGAGAACTGAACACAGTACTGCTCCTTTAATCTTGTACTAGATGCCTTCAATTTTTCCTTTTCTATCTAGAATAGCAGCCTCTCTTCTTATTTGGTCAAGTCAGGTAAATTGAAAGATGTGCTTAGAGATCCTCCAAAAAGAAGAAGCTTACTTGAAAGCATCCTGGGCAGGAATTTTCAGAAAACATGGGAGACTTGAAAGACTCAAGGGAAGGGAAACCCAAGCCCCATTTCTTCAGGGCCCTCTCTCCCAGGGGGCCACTTCCCCCCACAGCTGGAAGGTGAGCCCACCAGGGACCAGCTCGGCTGGAGCACAGGGCATATCAGCTGAAAGCAATTTACCCTGAACTCCAGCTGCCAGCAGGATAAGGTTTTCCTGCGTCCATCCGTTTATTCCAAAATGCTTTGCTAAAAGCCAAAATACACAAGGCGGCCAAATTGCTGACATGTGTGTCTGCTTGTTGCTCAAAGCCCCCTGCATTCTTCTCTGCTCTCCTGGGCCGAGCTCCATGGCTGTTTATTTAGAGTACGGAGAACACTTTAGCAGGATCAAGAAAGTCCAGTTAAGAACCTATGGAAAAAAAAAAAAAAGGTTGGGGCCAGGTGGGGGGAAGGGGGAAAAAAGAAGAAATAATAGCTTGGATCCATTCTTGTTCATAAATGTGTTTTGCCTACAGTCTCCTGCCCACCAGCCCACACCCTCTCTTCCACAGCCTGACGACCCCACATGGGGTTAATGAGCCCTGGGACTTAAGCTGGCCTGTGGACCCCACAGAGTGGAGGTGGGGGGGAGGCGCAGACCCCACGCGATGATGGGGGTTTCTCAAATCCCAGATCTTGATCTGTAGCTAGGTAAAGACCCACAGTTCTCTCAGAACATTTCCCAACCTGATCACTTGAATTCTAGCCACTGTCACCTAGAATCTTAAAATGTTAGAATTGCTAAGGATTTTAGAACATGGAATGTTCAGAAGACCGAATGTTAGCATCAGAAAGAATGTCAGAATAATCTAGTCCTATCTTAAATAAGCAATTATTAAGTACCTACTACTAGGCTCTGTGCTAGTGACAAAAGAGGAAAATGAAAAAAAAAAGCAACAGCCACTGAAGGGGCTTGAATTCAAGTGGATAGTGACGAGGAAGATACAACATGTAAAGCTATCCTATATGTGATGCTATAAGGAGAGAGAAAACAATCACTGACAACTAGAGGAAACAAAGAATTTAATTTTAATTTGAGCATTATTGAAAACCTACGATATGAAAAACTGCACTGAGTATGTAAAAAAAAAATACAAATCTCTGCCATCAAAGAGCTTACTATACCATATCTAGGAGATATAAGTACACTGATAAGCATAATACAAGGTAAAGATTCAGACTAATAGCTGCTGCTTATATAACATACAGTATATCATTTCTCCTGACAATTGTGGAGGGTATTAACAGTTATTATCCCCATTTGATGCCTTACTCATGGTTACACAGTTGAAGCAGAATTCAGACCTGAGGTTTCCTGACTCCAAGATCAGACAGTCTATCCATTTGGATACATTGTCCCCAGGGATTTCAGGAAAATTTAAGGAAGATAATAATGTTGAGCTGAAAGGATTAGGTAAAACTTCATAAAATAGGTGGCAACTACACTAAGCTTTAAAGAAAAAGGAACCATCTAAAAAGGAGAGAAGAAGCATTCAAGATTCAGGGAAGAGACCGTGCAAATACTCAGAGGTAGAAGATAACATGTTGAATTTGGTGAATAGCTAGTTAGGATGGAAGGTAAGATACATAAAGAGGGATGGAATGGAATCATCTTGAGAAGACTGGGAAAGAGTATGAAATAAGGTTGATTGGATAGTGATAAACTTTAAATTCTAAGTTAGGGAGTTTCTGTCTTATCTTGAAGGCAATAGGGGACTACTGAAGGTTTTTGAGCAGGGGAATAAGGTGGTCAGACTTGTACATTAGGAAGTTTATTTCAACAGCTGTTTGAAAAATGAGTTGGAAAAGGGAAGTGTCAAAGGAAACTCCCAGGTTTTGAGGAAGATGATGATGTCATCCAAAGAAATGAAGAAGTTGGATCAGGTTTTAAAGGGAAGGTGAAGAATTCAGTTTTGGTAAGTAATTGTATTTAAGCTTCTGGTGGGACATTGAAGTTAGAAAATACAATATTGCAGAACTAGAACAAAATGTTAGGACCAGAAGAAAAAAAAAATACAATGATAAAACAAAGCACTTTACATAGTTATTATGAGCATCCAATGAGACAATGAATGTAAAGAATGATATAAACATATTATCAGTCCAATTCTCACCTTTACAAACATCATACTCTGCCTTGTATGATATTCATCTGTGGGCTTTCCATAGTCCTTAAATATGATAGAGTTAAGTTCTTTAAAAGTAGGGGTTTGTTTGTAATCAGCTAGTTTTATTCCCTACAGACTCAGAATAATTGAAAATTGAATTGGCACATTGTTTTTTCTAATTCAACCCAATCTAAGTTTTTTCAAGTTTTTCAACATTTCATTTTCTATCTCTTGATTCCACTCTGCAAAAGCCAAGAGAACCTCAAACATTACAGAACCAATTATTTCTTTCTCTTTCTTTCTTCTTCTCTTAGCTCTTTTCTTCTTTCCTTTTCTCTTTTTTGCTCTGTATGTATGCTGTCCCCTATCACCATCATTAATGATTTCTCACTGAACTTAAAAATAAGTATGTTAACCCCACGCTGATTTCTGGGTATCCTCACTGTAGAAATGTTCTGTATTTTACACATAATATGATATAGCAAAAAAGACCACTCTAGGTTTAAATCATTGCCTATAGAGGAAGGGCTTCTGGAAGAAAGTGGAATTTCAACTGACTTAATAATAACTAATATTTTTATGATACTTTAAGATTGGCAAGGAACTTTACAAATATTATAATATTTTAATCTTACAACAATCCTAGGAAATAAAATGCTATCATTAATCCTATTTTATAGTTGAGGAAACTAAAGCAGCCAAAGGTTAAATGAGTTACCCAGAGTCACACAGATAGTAAGTGTGAGAAATCAAATTTGAACTCATCAAGGAAGGTAGAAAACTGAGACTAGAAAGAAGAGTATTTCAGGCATGACAGCCATCCAGTGAGAAAGGCACAATGTCAGAGGATGACAAGAAACAGCAAGGAGGCTAGTGTCCCTGAAGAGTTGTAGAGAGAAGTGAAGTATAAAAGAAGTAAAACATGTGCAAAAATATTTGTAGCAGTCCCTTTTGTAGTGTTAAAAGAACTGGAAATTGAGTCGATGCCCATCAGTTGGAGAATGACTGAATAAGTTATGGTATGTGAATGTTATGGAATATTATGGTTCTATAAGAAACGATCAGCAGGATGATTTCATAAAGGCTAAGTAAAATTAGTAGAACCAAGAGAACATTGCAAACAGCAACAAAATAATGCAATGATCAATTCTGATGGATGTGGCTCTTTTCAACAATGACTTGATTCAGGCTAATCCCAATAGACTTGTGATGGAGAGAGCCACCTGCATCCAGATAGAGAGCTGTGGGAAGTGAATATGAATCACAAGGTAGTATTTTCACCTTTTTTTGTTGTTTGCTTGCTTTCTCATTTTTTTCCTTTTTGATTTGATTTTTCTTGTGCAGCATGATAAATGTGGAAATAGGTTTAGAAGAACTATACATGTTTAAACTATATTAGATTATTTGCTGCCTAGGGAGGGGGGTGGAGGGGAAGGAAGGGAGAAAAATTTGGAACACAAGATTTTGCAAAAATCGAATGTTGAAAACTATCTTTGCATGTATTTTGAAAATTAAATGCTATTATTATGAAAAAAAGGAAAAAGAAGAGTGGGAAAGTCAGAAGAGGAGAAGAGATAAAGTGCTTTAAAAATCAAAATGAAGATTTCAAATTTGATCCTGGAAGTAATTGGAGGTCACTGGAGTTGATTGAGTAAGGAGATTAGACTTTCACTTTAGGATCACTCTGATAGGTGAATGGAGGATGGACTCAAATGAAAAAAGTCTTGGGGCAAGAAAACCAACCAAAAAATTATTGCAATAGTCCAAGCATGCAATAATTAGGGCCTAAACTATAACAACAGATATATGACAGGATAGAAAGAATTTAAGAAGAGAAATGTTTTGAAAGAATTAACAGAACTTGACAACAGATTGGATATGGAAGTTGAGAAAGAATGAGGAGTCAGGGATGACATCTAGGTTTCAAGTTTGAATAACTGAAAGAACTTTGAGAGTAAAGGAAAGTTTGGAAAAGGATAGAGTGTAGGGGGAAAGATAATGAGTTTACTTTTGGACATACTGAAATTAAATTTGGACATCATATTTAAGATGTCCAATAGGCAATTGGAGTTAGGAAAGAATTTAGAGCTGGATAAATAGATTTGAGAGTCATCTGTAAAGGGATAATAATTTAATCCATAAGAACTGATAAGAGCACCAAATGAAATAATGTATAGGGAAAAGAGAAGGTGATCTGATCAGACAGAGAGATATGCATGGTTACCTGGCATGACCCAATTGAAGATTCAGCAAAGAAAACTGACATGCAGGTACCAATGGAGAACACAGGCCTGCTCTTGACAAGTGACCAACCCATTCCTTTTCTGGTCCTTTCTGATCTGAATCTTTTTAATGATATTTTAAATGCTGATCCTTGAGTGTAATTATTCAAAGATAATATACTTCAGCCTATTTATGACCATCTTGTGTCTTCCTCAATTGCCTCTTGGGAGAGCCATAATTTTGATTCTTCAGAAAGTGAAATGTGGCATAATGTGTAGCCATACAACCTCACCAGAAGAATATTAGTGTTAAAAAGATGAAGTTAGTGTTTTAGAGATAAATTTGGGAATGATTAAAAGCAAATGTAAAAAATACAATTTTCCAATGGCAGAGTCTAGCCTTCTCTCTTCTGGACAAAAGCCATTGTCCATTCTGCTCAAAATATATGTACTGATGGGCTAGTTCTATGGATCATTCATCCAAATGCTTGTTGTAGTCTGGACAAAAGGCATTCTACATGCACTCAGTTTTTCCTGGTGGATAATTAGAGCTAATCCTTTTGAGTGATTATGGATTCCATTTAGGTGGCTCTGCATTGCTCCAGGGCTTTATTCAATCAGTACAATGTCAACCACAAATAGTCATTTAGAGGACCTCATCATTTTGTGGAATCTCTTTTCCATTTGGACTCTATATTAGACATTCTCCATGACAGCAAAAAAAAAAAAAAAAAAAAAAAAAGGAAAAAAATTGGCAAGCACAAGTACTTCAATGATGAGATGCATGTCTAATGATGAATTCATAATTTCTTTCTCAATCTGCTACCTATTTTGACTTTTCTATTTCTGTTGATGGTACACCATTCTTCCAGTCATCCAGACTCAATACCTTAGTCATCTTTGACTCTTTTCTCCCCCACCCCACCCATATTCAGTCACCAACTCCTATAAAATCTGTCTCCACAATCTCTCAAACTCATCCACTTCTCTGTATATCCCTGTGACTACCCTAATTAAGATCCTTATCAGTTTTTTAGAATTTGATCCAATGATTGTTGGAGGGGATGCAGGAAAACTGGGACATTGATGCATTGTTGGTGGAGTTGTGAATGAATCCAACCAAATTGGAGAGTAGTTTGGAACTATGCTCAACTGTGCATACCCTTTGATCCAGCAGTGTTACTCCTGGGATTATATCCCAAAGAGATTATAAAGAAGGGAAAGGGACCTGTATGTGCACGAATGTTTGTGGCAGCCCTTTTTGTAGTGGCTAAAAACTGGAAACTGAATGGATGTCCATCAGTTGGAGAATGGCTGAATAAATTGTGGTAAATGAATATTATGGAATATTATTGTTCTGTAAGAAATGACCAACAGGATAATTTCAGAAAGGCCTGGAGAGACTTACACGAACTGATGCTGAGTGAAATGAGCAGGACCAAGAGATCATTATATACTTCAACAACAATACTATATGATGACCAGTTCTGATGGACCAGGCCATCCTCAGCAACGAGATCAACCAAATCATTTCTAATGGAGCAGTAATGAACTGAACTAGCTATGCCCAGAAAAGAACTCTGGGAGATGACTAAAACCATTACATTGAATTCCCAATCCCTATATTTATGCACACCTGCATTTTGATTTCCTTCACAAGCTAATTGTACAATATTTCAGAGTCTGATTCTTTTCTACAGCAAAATAACGTTTTGGTCAGGTATACTTATTGTGTATTTAATTTATATTTTAATATATTTAACATCTACTGTCATCCTGCCATCTAGGGGAGGGTGGGGGTAAGAGGTGAAAAATTGGAACAAGAGGTTTGGCAATTGTTAATGCTGTAAAGTTACCCATGTATATATCCTGTAAATAAAAGGCTATTAAATAAAAAAAATAAAATAAAAATTAAAAAAAAAAAAGAATTTGATCCAAAATGTCAAAGGAAGAGGTTAAAGGTAAGTAGATTCACTTCCCTAAAAAAAAATTTACAGAAAAAAAACAAATCAAGATAATTATAAATTAAGAAACCAATAAAGCACTAACACCTTGCTCCCCCCCTCCAAAAAAACAATCTCCATTTACCTACTCATGAAATAATTGAGTTCACCAGAATACCAGGAGCAATGGAGATGGAAAAAGAAACTAAGTTATATCCTTCCTGAATGACATCTTTAAATGGAAAAAAAAAAAGACAGATTCTTGCCTAAAGTTAATTTTCACTTAATTGGTCTCTCAGATGCTAGCCTTTCTCCCTCCAGTTCTTCCTATTCATGATGCCCTTCCCTCAACATGTATCTAGCAGAATTGATTTCTTCCTGCTTAGAATTCTTCAGCTCTTTGTTCATATTTCAAATTGATTAAAAGCATCTTCTCTTATTTTACCTTAGAGTTATCTTATCCCCCTTTTCCACTAGATTGTGAGCTCCATGAGCATTGAGATAGGTATCACCTTCATAATCTCCAGTGTTTTTTATTTTTTTTATTTTTTTGAAGGTTGTTTTTATTTTTTTCTGACAACCCATGATTTCTTCAGTCTAGAGAGCTCCTCTATAAGGAACTTGTGTGAGTCAGTTCCCTGCAATTCTTAATCTTGGAGGATTGACTGGGGCACTAATAGGTTATGTGACTTGCCCAGAGTCACATAGCTACTCTATGTCAAATACAAAATTTGAACTTAGATCAACCTGGTTTTGAGACCAGCTCTCTACATTGCTCCATATTGCCTCTTAGGTGCTTAATGAATGCTTACTTAATCAAATTGAGACATGAACCAGGTGGACACATGCACATCAGATTCTCCTACCTATGAAGTAATCAGAATAAGTATTAGTCTTTTCATTTAGCAAATGAGAAAATAGAAATCCTATATTTTGAGTTCCTTGTTCTTCCATACCTCATTTATTTATTTATTTGCTCGTTTGTTTATTTATTTATTATTACCTTTTATTTATTACCCATTTTCTTTGCCTTTGATTCTGTCTAATGAAGAGGTCTTTCTCCTTGCCAAAGCTAACCCCTCCACTTGTACTCTTTCTTCCTTCTCTAGTAGCTTCGCCCTTTCTCTTTCTCTTATTGCTAGTTTTTCCTTGTCTACAGTGTCCTTTCCTGACATAGGAGGTGTCTTGATTTAAATCTAGAATTCCCTTAAGTTGTCATCCTATATATCTCTTCTTTCATTCACAGCCAAAAATCCTAGAAAGGATTATCTATATTCATTGTATCCATTTTTTCTTAATCCTTTGAAATCTGGCTTCTGATCCTACCATCCTTTGGAAACCATTTTCTCAAAGGTTAGCCCTAATCTCTTAACTGTTAAATCCAATGATCTTTTATGAGACTTCATGCTATTTAACCTCTCTGCAACTCTGTCAACCTCTTGAGTACTCTATCTTCTCTTGATGTTTGTCACACTGATCTCTCTTGGTTCCTACTAATATCATGACTTTTCAGTTTCCTTTATTGCTTTTTTCTTCTATCTGTCAAATGTTGATGTCTTCCAAAGGTCTGCCCTAGGCAATCTTCCCTTCTGGCATTATGTCCTCACATAGTGATTTCATCAATTCCCAAGTTTTCAATTAGCACGTACGGGCAGATGACTGAAATCTATGTATTCTGCCCTAATCTCTCTTTCAAACCACCATCCCATATTACCGCTTGCCTATTACCATCTTCACGTGGATACCTCACAGACATCTCAAACTTAACATGTCCCAAACAAAGATTATTATCTTGCCCCTGTCTGTGAAAAAAGAATCTATGCTTCTTCCAACCTTCTTCATGTCTGCTAATGGTGCACCATCCTTCCAGTCTTGATGATTCAAGATCTTTTGGAGTCATTTTTGACTCTTGCCTTTCTCTCAATTGTTGAACCCTGTCAGTTATCCTGTCATATCAGTTCTCACAACTGGCCATTCACTTAGCCTATATCCTAGTTCAGCTTATGATTTCTTTCCTAAACAATTTCAATAGCTTTCTAACTGATCTAACTTCTAGTCTCTCCCTTCTCCAATTCATCTTCCACATAACTATTCCTATAGCTATAGCTCCTGTAGCTCCAATTGCTATTCCCAAAACATATCTCTGACCATGTCGTCTTTTATTTAAAACTCTCTAATGACTCACTATTAGCAGTAGAATAAAATATAAACTCTTCATTTTAGCCTTTACCTGGGCTGCAATCTTTCTTCACTTTGGCCTTGTGGAAGTCCTAGTGTTCTTCAAAGAATAGTTCAGCTTCCACTTCCTATAAAGAATTTTCCAGATCTTCAAATTATTAGCACTTTCTCTCCTTTAAATTACTTTGTACTATTTGTACATATATTTGTACTACTTTGTATATGCTTTGCATTTATCTATTATGTATGTGTTGTATTTCTCCAGTAGAATATGGATTCCTTGAGGGTAGAGACTTTTATTTATTTTTGTCTTTGTAGCCTATTGTCTAGTGATGCCTTCTGCAAAAAGTGAAATTTAATACACAAACATGTGTGTATGTGTATGTGTGTATATATATATATATATACACACACACAAATATATCTGTATGTATTTGTGTATATGTGTATGTGTGTGGGTGTGGGTGTTATTTGTTGAATCGAATTGAATTGGTGAGTGAGAAAGGTGAAACAGTTTGCCCAAAGTCCCACAACATGATAATCACAGAGCCAAGTTTATGATCCAGGTTTTCTAACTGCCTAGAAGGAACAAACAAAGTAGTTCTGCTGCCATTATGAGAACTTATGTGAGAAAGAGAGAGAGAAAGAGAGAGACAAACAGAAAGAGAGAGATAGAGACAGAAAGACAGACAGAGACAGAGACAGAGAGACAGTCAGAGAGAGACAGAGACAGAGAAACAGAAAGAGACAGAGACAGAGAGACAGGGAGACAGAGACAAAGAGAGACAGAGATAGACACACACACAGAGAGAAAGAAGTATCCTATCTTTTCTTTTGTCAAAATATGTTTTCTGTTGAAACAGAACTTGAAGAATGGATTTTCACCTCCCTCCATCACCCCTCAGGGCCAGTAGCCACTTCAGGCCTCACTTTAAGCCAAATCCTGTTCCTCTCAGTCATAGCTAGGACATTTTGGGGACATTCTAAGAATCAGGATTAAGTCACTTGGAACACAGTCACTGAGAGGTGGGCTCCTAGGAAAGAGAATGTTATTCCTGGAAGTTGCTCTAAGCCATGTTGCAAACATTGAACCTAGACATTTTCTTTTTTTTTTTTTCTTTTCTTTTCTTTTTTATTTGGGGGGGAGAAAAGGAAAAGGTATCTCTGGATTTAGAGCTGATAGGAACCTCAAAGTTCATCTAACTCAACCCTCTAATTTTTCAGGAGAGAAAACTAGCATTCAGAAAGAAGTCATTTGCTCAATATAGCTTTGTTTTTGGCTACATCTACTCCAGATGTCAATGAGATCAGGATACTAGAGATGAGTTTCCACTGATTTGGGACAGAATTCCCCCAGTCCTCCCCAGTCCAACCTCATTTGACCTTAGTTTCCCCTGACTTTAGGACTGGAATCAGGGCTAAGATTTAAAAACTAGCCTCTCTAAAAACATAGACAAATGTGGGAAAGAGGAGAACAAAAAAGGGAGTCAAGAGGGGAAAATCACTGAGGTGGGCAAATGTGATGGAGGTGGGGCAGGGATGGTTTGAAAGCTAAACCATTCCTCAGAGAGGGGACATCAAGGGAATGGCTGAAGAGAAATTTCTGCCCAAGGGGAGGAGCAGCTCTAACTAGGGAAAGATTGTACATGAACTAAGAACAATTGGCACCTGTCTGCCTATTCACCAGCTCAGCATGCAAGCCCAACCCATCACTAAAGTCACATAGGAAGGGAGCAGAAAAGTGAGATTCTAACCCAGTTCCACTGATTCCAATTTAGCCTTCATTCCACTATCCCATAGTGTCTCTAGGCTGGCTAACTGCAAATATTAGAAATGTGGAAGACTTGTGGACAACAGTTGTCCTGCTGGCCTCAGAGCTACAGCCAAGATCAGTGGGACATGGGGAGAGCTGTGGAGACCCAGATTTCAGCTCAGAAAAAGGAATTAATTGCTAAGAATTAGAGCTGTCCATCAATGAAATGGGATGCTTTTATAGATAGTAAGCTCCCCATCAGTAGAGCATTGGACCTGGAGTCAGGAAATCTTGAATTCACATACACTTACTAGCTCTGTTACCCTGGGTAACCATGTTATGAGTACCCATGTTACCCTGGTTACCATGGATAAGTCCTTAACCTCTTTGTCTCATTTCCTCATCTGTAAAATGGAGATAATCACATATTCCCCTGGTTGTTGGATAAAATAATATTTGTTAAGAGCTTTGTAAACTTTAAAGTGCTGTATAAATGCTAGTTATTCATTAATAAGACCTTGCCTCTTCCTTTACTAAAAACATTGAGGGCATTCAGTGCGAACTTCCTATTTTCCCACTCAGTCTATCTCAAAACCTCCTGCTTCAGTCTCTCCTCTTTTCCCCTAATCTTTAACAATGAGATAACTCTTCTCCTAGCCAAAGCCATTCCTTTTCTATCACTGTCTTTAGAATCCTTCTTTCCCTTCAAGACTTGGCTCAAACAGAATCTTCAATACATAGAAGGTTTTTTTTTTTTTTTTCTGATTCCTTCAGCAGCTAGTGCCCTCCTTAACCATCATGCATTTAACTAATTTGCATTTAGTGTATATATATATATATATATAATTATATATATATATACATACATACATACATATGTGTGCATACTGCCTCTCCTAATAGAACATAAGCTCTTTGAGAACAAGAATTATGCACATTATGAACTGAAATTTGGGGTCCAGTTTTGGCCTTTTTATCCCCTGTGCTCAGCAGTTGCTTGGCACATAACAGGCACTTAAATAAAAATTTGTTTATTAATTATATGATTATCACAGAGAGCTAGAAAATTGGATTTGGAAGAACTGAACCCCTTCTACCCTGCTTTATTAAATCATGTGAGAGAAGCAATTTTTCAGACACCAACCCTCTTGCCTCCAGGATCTCATCCAAAAGCAGAGTTAAATATACCAGGGCAGACTCAGATACTTTCTTTTGTGTAATGGAACATCATTCCCCAATATCTTGAGATGAGGGTAATGAATTAGTGCCGCATATGAATTTAATCAAACTCCTGAGAACCCATTCTTCAGATTTCTACTTGCCACATAGGTTGATCCTATTTCCCTTCTTACCTGGTTTTAAGAGAGAAACAACAAGTACTATCTCTTCCTTAGCAAAATTCCTTGCAGCCTCTTCAGATGGTACTCCTTCTACAACCTAGGGCTAAAATTCAAATGAATTCACAAACATAATAAAGGACCAATTTTGTGCCAGACACTATGTTAAATATGAGATACAAATAAGAAAAAGAAAAACAGTTCTAATTCCTCCTCTCCCAATCCTTGTGATTTAGAGTCACCAGCTTCCCAGACAAAAAGATTTCTTCTCTCTGGCCATTTTCCCTTCTTTTATCATCATTTATCTCAAGCCTTCCCTTTCCAAGTCTCTATTGTGTTTTATCCTCTTTTCTATTTGGTCATCTGAAACTCTCTGTTCTATCACTATTGCATACTCTTTTAATGATAATTATGATGTTAATTATTTAACAAATAATTTAATTAATAATCTAAATAAATCATTATTTTAGCAATAATAATAGCTAATGTGCATATAGCACTTATGTAAGCATTTTACAAATATCATATTATTTG
This sequence comes from Sarcophilus harrisii, assembly GCF_902635505.1. Lineage (NCBI taxonomy): Eukaryota > Metazoa > Chordata > Mammalia > Dasyuromorphia > Dasyuridae > Sarcophilus > Sarcophilus harrisii. Next base: position 445,543,932 of record NC_045427.1, read on the forward strand.
ATCTTCACAGTAATCTTTTCAGGCAAGTGCTTTTATCATCCCATTTTACAGATGAAGAGACAGAAGCCAACAAAGGTTAAGATATTTAAGTAGCTATCAAACTGCATGCTGTTGGATCCAGTAGTATCTCCACTAGATCTATATTGCAAAGAGATCATAAAAGAGGGGAAAGGACCCACATGTGCAAAAATGTTTGTAGCAGCCTTTTTGAAGTGGCAAGAAATTGGAAATTGAATGTATCCCCCCCAGGGAATGGTTGGATCAATTATGGTATATGAATTAATGGAATATTATTATTCCATAAGAAATGATGAGCAGGCTGGTGTCAGAAAAACCCGGAAAGATTTACATAAGCTGATGTTGAGTGAAGTGAACTGAACCAAGAGAATATTGTACATAGAAATAACAAGATTATATGATGATCAACTGTGATAGGACTTGGCTCTTCTCAACACTGTAATGATTCAAGACAATTCTAATAGACTTGAAATGGAAAATGCCATCTGAATCCAGAGAGAGAACTAGGGAGACTGAATGTGGATCAAAGAATAGTATTTTCACCTTTTGTTGTTGTTTGTTTGCTTTTTTAAAAAATTTCTTGTGTTTTTTTTCCCCTTTCAATCTGATTTTTCTAGTTCAGCATGACAAATGTGGAAATATGTTTAGAAGAATTGCACATGTTTAACCTATACTGGAATACTTGCTATCTAGGAGAGGGGAGGGAAAGAGAAAGGGAAAAAAATGGAACACAAGGTTTTGCAATGGTGAATGTTGAAAACTGTCTTTGCCATGAACTGATGCTGAGTGAAATGAGGACCAGAAGATTATTATTTACTTCAAACAATACTATATGATGATCAGTTCTGATGGACGTGGTCAACTTCAACAATGAGATGAACCAAATCAGTTCCAATAGAGCAGTAATGAACTAAACCCCCTACACCCAGGAAAAGAACTCTGGGAAATGACTATGAACCACTACATAGAATTCCCAATCCCTCTATTTTTGTCCACCTGCATTTTTGATTTCCTTCACAGACTAATTGTACACTATTTCAAAGTCCGACTCTCTTTATACAGCAAAATAACTGTTTGGACATGTATACATATATTTTATTTAACTTATACTTAAACATATTTAACATGTATTGGTCAACCGGCCATCTGGGGGAAGGGGTGGGGGGAAGGAGGGAAAAAGTTGGAACAAAGGATTTGCAACTATCAAAAAAATAAAAAATAAAACAAAAATAAAAGAAAAATAAAATAGATGAAAAAAATTAAAGAAAAAAGAAAACTGTCTTTGCATGTATTTGGGAAAATTAAATACCATTTTTTTAAAAGAGAGATTTGCCCGAGTCACATAGCCAGTAAGCATCTGAAAGTGGATTCTGAAGTTGGATTTTCATAACTCTAGGTCTAGTACTCTCGCTAGCTGCCTTTTACATTAATGAACTCTTGGATACTTCTGACAGAATCTGCCTCCTGCTTCTCTGACCACCTCTCCTCAGATCCTGGGTCAAGTAGAGGAGTGGAAATATTCACTCTTCTTCACTATTATTTTCATGTCATCTTTTTGCCTCTCCACTCAACAACAGAGGACTCTTCCTTTTTTTTTTTTTTTTTTTTTTAGTTTACAAAAGTTTTTTACTTTTGTAAACTTGCATAGTTGCATAGTACTTGCATAGTACACATTTCCACAATTATCTTGCTGCACAAGAAAAATTAGATCAAACAGGGAAAAAATGAGAAAAAAAATGCAAGCAAAGAACACCAAAAAAGGTGAAAATATTTTATTGTGATTCACACTCAGTTCCCACAGTCTCTCTCTGGGTGTAGATGGCTCTCTTCATCACAAGATCATTGGAACTGGCATCAATCATCTCATTGTTGGAAAGAGCCATATCCATCAAAATTGATCATCACACAATCTTGCTGCTGCTATGTACAATGTTCTCTTGATTCTACTCACTTCACTCAGCATCAGTTCATGTATATCCTTCCAGATTTTTCTGAAATCATCCTGCTGATCGTTTCTTATAGAACAATAATATTTTATTACATTCATATACCACAACATGTTCAATCATTCTCTAACTGATGGGCATCCACTAAGTTTCCAATTCCTTGCCACTACAAAAAAGGCTGCCACAAAACATTTTTGCACATTTGAGTCCTTTTCCTTTTTTTATGATCTTTTTGGGATATAGCCCTAGTAGAGACACTCAAAACATTCTACCTTACATCACACTATCAGATTCTTTTTCAGTCATCTGCTGACTCTTGGATCATTTTCCCTCCTTTTCCCTAGGTGTTCAGTACCTGGTTCATGGTCTTCCTCTCTACCTTCACCTCTCCTCCCATACATCGTGGCTTTGATGTTGGTAACCATCAGTCAGCAAACATTCATTAAGCACCTGCAATGTGCCAGGCATTGTTCTAGGGACCAGAGAAACTCTTCATGGTCCTGTTCCTAACTTTCTCTGGACTTTACCACCATGTCTTTCTCTACTGCTGACTCATGTTGGAACTACCCTTGGTGCCTCAGGCCTCCTCAACTTGGAAAAATCAACCATGTCTGCAACCCACTCACCGTGGAATATCGTTCTGAAAGATTTGTGTCCCTTTTCCCATTGGGGAGTTCTTTCTGGAACTTCTATTTTTGGAGGAATCAAGGTCAGCCTGCCTTTACTATCCTAGACCTATTCTGACTTCCTCTGGATTTTCAAAACCATGTTCCCAAGCCAGGTGCCTTCATCCTCTTCTACTCCTTTCCAGCTCCCTCTTTTCCATTAGTTTGTAAACTTTTCCAAAAGCAGGGACCATTTTTCTTTTTGCTTGCATTTGTTTCTGCTGCACTTAGAGGAGGTGCTTGGAACATAGTAACTTCTTAATAAATACTGTTTCCTTCTTTCTTCCTCCATTTCCTGCTCTAAAGAACTTCACTGGGGAAGGAAGAAGGAAGGAAGCAAGGGAGAAAAAGAACAATATGTATATACATAACCCTATACAAAGGACATACAAGATAATTTTAGGAAGGATTCTTTTCTTTTGCAACTATGAGGCAAGGTTAGGTCAGGAAAGATCCAATATAAGTGTGGCACGTGAACTGAGTTTTAAAGGAAGCTAGGTATTCTATGAGGTAGTAGAAAGGAGAGTATGCATTTCAGGCATGGGGAGAATGATTGTACAAAGTTGCAAAAACAGGAAATCTCATATTAGAATAACAGCAAGAGACTCAATTTGACTGGACCCTAGAGTTATTTAAAGGAGAGTAACACATGATGAGTCTGCAAAGGTAGGTAGGAGCCAGGTCTGAGGCCTTTAAATGCCAAATAGAGGGATTTGTAGTTGTTTCTAGAGGCAAAAGAGACTGACTAGAGCTTCTTGAGAAAAAAAATAACATGGTTAGAGTTATAGTTTAGGAATGTACTTCTGCCAACTGTGTATAGGATGGATTAGAGAACGTAGAAACTTAAAGTAGGAAAGTAAATTAGGAGGCTATTGAAATAGTCCAGGCGAGAGATGATAAAGGTCTGACCTGGAGGAGAAGGCCTTTAGGTAGGAAGAAAAGGGGATGGATTAAAGGGATAGAGACAGAATAGATATGATTAATTAATTAGATCAGAGCAGTGGTGGGGAGGAGGATGATATTGAATCCAGAGAAAAAGAGAGGGGGGTAAGGGAGAAGTGAGAGTCCAGGATGATCCACAGGAAGGATGGTGACACCTTCTGTAAAAATTAGAAAGAGGCATGGGTTTGTGGGAAAAGATAATGAATTTGTTTTGGATGTGTTTGGAGTTTGGATGATAATCCAACACAGAAAGAGTGGCCAGGTAGGTAGGAGAAAAATCCAAAAAAAGAAGAATCGAAATATTTACTAACTTTCCATTCAAATGTAGACTCCTTGATAAAAGGGACCACCAGGACTTAGCCTAATAACTGGTAAGTAAATGCTTAGTAAATTCTTATTATCTGATAGATTGGCCTAATTCTAACCTTCTCCCTCTTCTCTGGCTTAACTCTATAGCCGACCAGTTCAACTTTTTAACTGCCTTCTGCCCTGAAATTTGGTATTGCTCATGCTGTCTCACATACCTGAACACACTTTCTCCTAAGGTCAGCTTCATAGAATCCCTTGCTTTCTTTCTAGGTTCAGCTTAGCTGCAAACTCCTCTGGTAGGCTTTTTCTGATCCCCTTGACTATTTATTAGTGTCCCCTTCCTCTCTTAAATTATCTAGTATTTATTTATCTATTTCCTTGTTATAGTTCCTAGTACAAGACACATTCTTTGAAGGCAGAGATTACTTTTAGTTCTGCTCTCACCAACAATGCTTTGCACATAGTAGACGTCTAATAAAAGTTTGTTAAATTGAATCTAAATTATATATATATATATATATATATATATATATATATATATTCAGAGAATGGATGGCTATCTATCAGAAATGTTGTAGAAAAAGTGGAAGGTTAGATTAGATGACCTTTAAGAACTGAAGAAATGGTTGTAAAACTGAGCTGGAAATATTAGAACTGGGTTCTGGGACCAGTTCTGTCACCACATGACTCTGAGCTTCCATTTTTTTCATCTATTTCCTCATTAGAAAAATTTAAATAATATCCTTACTTTTAACTGGAAACTGAGAGGATGTCCATCAGTTGGGGAATGGCTGAATAAGTTATGGTATATGAATGTAGTGGAATATTGTTGTTCTATAAGAAATGATCAGCAAATTGATTTCAGAATGGCCTGGAGAAACTTACATGAACTGATGCTAAGTGAAGTAAGTAGAACCAAGAGAACATTGTATAGAGCAACAAAAAAGATTATGTGATGATCAACTGTTATGGACTTGGTTCTTTTCAACAATAAGATGATTCAGGCCAATTCCAATACACTTATATAATATTCTCTTTAAAATGTAATGCTCTCTTTTGAGTTTTTCTTGGGGTCTCTGGGGCAGCCTTCGTTTCAGTTCAGTAATCACCACAAGAACAGCCAGGGGTTAAAGTCCAAATCCTGTATTGTCTCCTTCAAAGTCCTATCTCCTTCACTTGGGGCTTGCTAGTTTTCTGAAGGCCTTCTAGATCTTGATTTCAGTGGAGAAGCAAAGGAGGACAGCCTGCCACAACTTCTCTGTCTTCCCTAGTTCTGATTCTGGCTGAGTTTGTCCAAGCTTATATGCTCTTTTATCAAAGGTGTGAATCCTGTAGAACTATAGTAAGTACTAAGTACATGTACTGAACTAGACAACTGTTAAGCACCATGCTGAACAACCATAGTCTCCTCAGTTCCACTTAGTACCTTGTTCCAAGTTCTGGCCCATAACATCTCCTTGTAGGATTAAATCAATCATACTGAACCATGCTAAATTAGATAACTATTGTCTCTATCAATTCCACTGACTTAGTACCTGGTAAGAATACTTTGTTTCAAGTTCAGAGTTCTGGCCCATAACAGACTTGTGATGGAGAGAGCCATCTGCATCCAAACAGAGGACTATGGAGGCAGAATGTGGATTAAAACATAATATTTTCACCTTTGCTGTTGTTGCTTGCTTACTTGTTTTTTTCCTTTCTCATTTTCCTCTTTTGATCTGATTTTTCCCATGCAGTATGATAAATGTGGAAATATGTTTAGAAGAATTACACATGTTTAGGGGAAAGAAAAGGTGAGGAGGGAAGGAGAAAAATTTGGAATGGAATATTTTGCAAGGGTCAATGTTGAAAACTATCTTTGAATGTATTTTGAAAAATAAAATCTATTATTATAAAAAATAATATCCTTACTCTCTCTCCCATAAGGCAACAAAATGGAATAAAGTACTTTATTCATAAAGGGCTACAAAAGCGTGAGCTACTGTTATCACTGATCAAATAAATTCCACCAGTATTGACTATCATCTTTATGCTGTGCCTGCCCTCAAGGAGCTCACAGTTTAGCTGAGTATTCATTCATCCAACAAATGTCTTGCTGTATGTTAGGTACCAGGGGAGAGAATTTAATGATAATAATAACAACAAATAACAATAAAAGTATATGTACATATGTGTATACATGTGTATGCATAAAACTTACTAGGTACCCAGCACTGTTCTAAGCTCTTTACAATTATCAAATTTCAAATAAAACATGGTATTTATTTTCTTAGAGATTTAGATCTTACAATCTCTTATCCTAGAGGGATAAAAGACCAGACCTATATACAATAATTAATAGATGATAAGTGCATTAGAAAGAGGAAAAACAAAGTTATATAAGGTACAAGCAGACAAATCATTACCAGTCAGAGGCATTTGTAATTCCCGAAAGGAGGAAGTCTTTGAGTTGAGATTTAAACAATAGATAGAAATGAAAAAAAAAAAAAAAAGACACTAAGCATAAGGAAACCTTATATGAAGAAGAAGAATATAAGCTAAGATTGGGAACATAAGGTGGCACCAAATTGTGAGGACCTTGAATGTTAAGCAAAAGACTAAACTTTACTCAGTGGGCAAATGAGCTGTTGAAGATTTTAAAGCAGAAGAATTTAAAGCAGAAACTTTTCCTATATCCTCACACCTTACACTTCCACATGTACTCTGAGATCCAGTGACACCTGGGCCTTGGCTCTTTGAATAAGACATATCTCCCAACTCTGAGCATTCTCACTGGCTGTCCTTCATGCCTGGAATTTTCTTCTTTCTTATCTCCTCCTGGGGTTTCCCTGTTTCCTTCCTTCCTTCCTTAGTTATACCTAAAATCCTACTTTCTTTGGGAAGCCTTCCTCAATTCCTTTTAATTCTAGTGCCTTCCTTTTGTTAATTATTTCCAATTCATTCTCTACAGAGTTTGTTTGTGCCTAGTTGCTTGTATATTGTCTACCCTCAGTACACTATGAGCTCTTTAAGAGAAGAGAATGTCTTTTACTTTTCTTCATATTCCTAGAGTTTAGCACAGCACATATCAAGATGCTTAATAAATGGTCATTGAATGACTGAGCGTAGCTGTCTATAAAGGATGGATTGGAATAGGAAGAAGATGGAAGAAGATAAATTAAAATGTTAGGAAGTGATTACAGTAGTCCAGGAAGGTGATAATGCAGTCTTGAATTAGGGAAGAGGAAGTGAGGAAAGGGGAATGAAGACATAGATGTAAGAGATTTTATAAAGACGGAATCAAGGTGGCTTGGTATCTGGACATAAGGAATACATACATGAAATAGTTAAAGATAAATAATAACCCATATTTTAAGCATTTAAAAATTTATAAAGCAAAACCTCATGAGGTAGATAGTGTGATTGTTATTAGTCTCATTTTATAGATGAGGAAACTGAGGTCCAGAATAATGAAGTAACTATCTCATTGTTTATGTGAATGAATGAATTTATTAAGTGCTCACAATAAGCAAAATACAATGGATATAAATAAAAAGGCAAGACAGGCCCTATTCCCAAAGAGCTCACATTCTAACAAGGAGACAACACATATAGATGACCAGTAAGTGTCAAGAGCAACATGATTTCAAATCCAGTGCTACTTACATGATACCAGTAAACCTTATACTTATAAAATTATTCACTAAAATGGAAGTTCAATAAAAGAAAGGAGATCCCTATAGAGTGGGGATGGGGATGTTGGAGTCAGAGAAGGTTTTGTGATAGAGGCAAGACTAAAACAGAGTCCTGAGGGGCAGACACTATTAGATAAACAAAAGGGTGGGAAGTACATTCAGAGGTAGAGGGATGAGCAGACGTATGGAGGTGAGAATTAGCCCACTTTATGTTGCCCCACCTGCCACCCCCATGGAGTAGGGAATCTGGAATGAAAGGGGCCCCACTGGAAACTCCAAACAGTTTCCTTTCCTTTGTAGATAGCAATTTCACCTATTTCCTGGCCATCCATGAATTGGTCTCAAACAATAACAGCATCAGGAAAACCAGAGGAGGCTGTCCCCTGCCCTGAATTTTCCTACCCCCAAGAGACCAGATCTTGGTATTCTCCTAAGTAGCCAAATACTTCCTTGCTTCTCTCTTCCTGGTATAGTTCTTTTCTCTACCAAAAAGCTATTGTTATAAGAGTGAGAAACAGAGGCTGAAAGAGAAATAGGGAGAGAGAGACAGAGATAGGCAGAAAGTTTAGATAGGAATGCTAGAGTTGGAAAGACTTTAGGAGAGGGAGAGAGAGAGAGAGAGAGAGAGAGAGAGAGAGAGCAAGCAACAGAGAATGATATGGGAAAGTAGTAAAGAACCTGGCTCAAATAAACTTTGATTCAAATTCTGAGTCTTCTACATCACTTCTACTATCTCTACAACTTTGGACAAATCATTTGACTTCTTTGAGTTTCAATTTCCTCCTCTGTAAAATGGATTAGACTATCTCTCTTTCAATAGACTATTTTGAAGGTCCTTTTCAGTTCTAATATTCTGTGTTCTAAGGTTCTTCCTAGCTGAGATTTAGAGCTAAAAGAAACTTTAGGGATCATTTATAGAGGAGGAAACTCACCAATAAAATCAAACAGTTTGTAAATGGGAGAACCAGAATTTGAATGGAAATTGTATGACCAGATCTAACATTATTTCCATTTTACCAAAAGATCTGACATTCAGCCTCCTAAGATCCCTCCTGCTATTCTCATAATGTGACGGTCTGAGGTCCCATCTATATCTATTATTCAGTGACTTTTCTTAGTATAGAGTTTAGCAAAAAGTGGTTGAATAACAATTATTGTTAAATAGAATTAATTTAATTCCCTTTCTCAAGCTGTTTCTCTGGCCCACTCCCTTCAATTTACCCAAATCCTCCAAAGAGCAAGTCTCAAGGGAAATATGGAATTATGGAAAAACCACTGAAAAAGAGTTGGCAGGTTTGAGTTCCAATCCTGGATTTTCCAGTAATTAGCTGTGGATCTTTGGTTAAATCATTTCATTTTCCATCTGCAAAATTATGTAATTAGATTATGGATCTCTAAGATCCTTTCTAAGTCTATAGTATGCTATATTCTAAAGTCTGTCCAATTCTAACACTCTAGTCTAAACTTTGTACTTCTCTCCATCCTACTCCAACCTCAACTCAGCTTCTAAATTCTGTATGCTCTGAGAATTTTACACTCTATCCCAAAATGTTTGCTAAGTAAACATTTACTTTAGCAAGTAAAGGTGTATCCTCATCCTGGATCTGGGAGAGATGAGCCTTTGATAGTGAGATGTTCAAGCCCCAAGCAGGCACTAGAGGGAGTCGGCATCTGAAATTTCCAACAGAAACAAAAGCCACAGGAGCTGTCTCAGGTCTCCAGAGTTGGGTGGCTGCTTTTACCATGAGTAAAACTCAAGCCTTTTAATTAGCATCTTTGTTCATCCCTTACCATTCACCCATACCCACTGACTCAATGAATACATAGCAAGGGAGAGGCCATGCTCATAAAGGTAGCTTGAGGCAGTTTGTGGATGGAGTTTGTGTTCCATTTGACTGTGCTCTTCCCTGGAAAAACAATACTTCAGCCTGGGCTCTTCCCTTTTGTCTCCTGCTAAGATGAGCACTGTTCCACACATGACTTACTCTTCCAGTCTAGAAAAGGAGGTTCATCGAGAAATCACTCCAGACTATCTAGGATGGGAAGTCACGTAAGACCATGCTTGAGGGACATTAAGAACCTTATACTTAATCTGCAGATGAATAAACAGAAGCCCAACAAGATTAAATGATGCATACAGAGTCACTATGGCTAGCAAATTAAAGCTAGGTAGCAAAGGAGGCAAAAAATCTCCTCTTTCACTTAATCAAAAAAAGCCTAATAAATAAATCTGGGAGGGGAAGATCCTCCATAATCACTGAATGGGTGTGGTCTCAGTCAATTGAGATCTGTTGAAGAGCTTAGCTTAAAAAGACCAAGGCCTCTCATTTCATTAAGGGCCATTTCCTCTTGATCTATGTCTTGCCACCAGATGACTCTGCAGGGGAAAGTGGGGAAAGTGACCTTGCCAGCCCCTCTTACTTAAATCCAATTCACTCGTTGTTATGGTATCCCCTCCCTGATGTCATATTCTTCTTGGAGAGTAAAGGAAAACAACAATAGCTAGTAAAAAAGCAAGGTTGATATTTGACTAAGACTTCAGTCTCCAAATCTGCTATTCTCATAATATTATAAATGTAGATCTCTGAAACCATTTTACAACTCTCATTCCAGATGATAGGCTAGGTACTAAGAGTCAAAGGCAGGATTTGAACCCAAGGTCTTTGTCTTCGGACTTAGGACTTTTTTTTCATTTTACCATTGTTTTCTCCTTACTATTGCCATCCAGTAGGATTATGTTTGCCTATCCCAGCCTGGAGAACTTTTCCAACTCACAAAATTAGAAGAATTCCTTATTAAGAATTATCTAGTTTCTAATCAAAAGTGATTGTTGTCACAATGGATAAAGAAGACCTGAATTCAGATTTGGTCTTAGAGACTTACTAATGACTTAAGTGATCCTAGGAAATCACTTAACCTCTCTGCCTCAGTTTCTTCAGTATAAAATGGAGATAATAATAGCATCTATACCACAGGGTTGTTGTGAAGATGAAATGAGATAATATTTGTAAAAAGAATTTAGACAGACAATGTCTGTCACATATGGCCCCATATAAATGCTTATTCCCTTCCCTAGTCCAAGCTCTTCATTTTCAAAGGAGAAGACTGAGAAGAAAAAGTACATGCCCAAAATAGATGGCAAATAACAGACTCCCAGACTAGAACTTTCTTTTTTTATTTTTTTATTGAAGCTTTTCATTTTTAAAAGATATGCAAGGATAATTTTTCAACACTGACCCTTGCAAAACCCTGTGTTCTGATTTCCCCCTTTCCTTCCCCCCCTCTACATGGCAAGTAATCCAATATATATTAAATATGGTAAAAATATATGTAAATCCTATATAGGCATATATATTTATATAATTATCTTGCTGCACAAGAAAAATCAGATCAAAAAGGAAAAAAATGAAAAAGAAAATAAAATGCAAGCAAACAACAAAAAGAGTGAGAATGTTATGTTGTGATCCATACTCAGTTCCCACAGTCCTCTCTCTGGGTGCAGATGGCTCTCTCCATTACAAGCTATTGGAACTGGTCTGAATCATCTCACTGTTGATGACAGCCATGTCCATCAGAACTGATCATCATATAATCTTGTTGTTGCCATGTACAATGATCTCCTGGTTCTGCTCATTTTACTCAGCATCAGTTCATATAAGTCTCTCCAGGCCTCCCTGAAATCATCCTGCTGATCATTTCTTACACAACAGTAATATTCCATAACATTCATATACCATAACTTATTCAGCCATTCTCCAATTGATGGGCATCCACTCAATCTCCAGTTTCTGGCCACTACAAAAAGGGCTACCTCAAACATTCTTGCACATACAGGTCCCTTTCCCTCCTTTAAGATCTCCTTGGGATATTAAGCCCAGTAGAAACACTGCTGGATCAAAGGTTATGCACAGTTTGATAACCCTTTGAGCATAGTTCCAAATTGCTCTCCAGAATGGTTGGATCAGTAAAACTTTTTCCATCCTTCCTATGAGCCTTACTATTTTGAAAGGATTTGGGTGTCAAATGAGGGGATAGCCTAAGCAAGGGAATGAATGCCATTTAATTTCAATTTAGATGATCTTAAATGATCTTAAAATGCCTATTATGTGCAAGATCCTGTGAAAAATGTGGTCATAGAATACATAAGAGCTAGAATAGGCCTAATGTGTTGTCAAAGTCATAAGACCAGTATGGAATTTAGAGATCACCCAGTTCATATCTATCATCTGAAGGAGGCAGAAACTGAAGCCCTCATAAGTAAAAGGTCTTGCTCGAGTCATGGCAAGAGTGCATTGCTTAGATCTGATCAAAATTAAAATCTCCCGTATACCATTTGAATGCTCCTTATGCTGGCTGGAAGGTCAACCCTTGCTCACCAAGAAGTTGATAAATACATGAAGCTCATGACTTAGAATTGTTTGCCTAAAATTATCTGGCTGAAATAATCAAATTGTATACAAGTCCTCCACAAAGCCCAAGTTCTTGAAAAATCCTATCCACTGGTTGTTTCCCTCCTTATCACTTCAAATAAAATGCTCATATTGATATAGTGCTTTAAGTTTTGCCAAGGACTTTCCTCACAACAATCTTGTAAGGTAGATATTGATCATTGTTGTAATCCCCAATCTTATAGATGAATAAAGAGAGGCTCAGAGAAATTAAGTGATTTGTCAAAAAACAAAACAAATCAAAAAAATCTAAGTATCAGAACCAAATTTCAAACCAGAGCTCTCCTGATCTGAGTCTACTATTCTTTCTACTACAGCTTTTCAGATACTTCCACACATGAAGGTTCTTACTTCCAGTGTGAATATGCCCTTCACCAATATAGATTATGGTCCCTCTAATTTTGAAAGATGGTCTTGAAATGATGCTGAGGTTCTTTGTTGAAGATAGAAATGCAGATATCCAGTTATATAACTTATTACATGGCTAATCAATTTCCTTTTCCTAATTCACTGGGAGCCAAAAGAAAACCTTTTTTTTTTTTAATCAGCTTTTTTTTTAAGGAGCTCATCAACTTTTAAGGATGTTAAAGTTCAGTAACTTGCCCAGGATCACATAGTTAATATGTATCTGAGGGGATTTAAAGTCAGGTCTTCTTGACTCCAACATCAGTCTTCTGTCAACTACAAAATACTGTATCTCACTAATGCAAATTTAGACTACATTAATAGAAGCCTAGCATCCAAAGAAAGGAAAGGGATAGCTCTCTTGTACTCTGCCATTCTCAGAAGAGATGCAGACTGGAATGTCCAGCTATGGGTGCCTTATTCTAGAAGACAACTGATAAGCAGAGTTAGATTTATCCAAAGGAGAGTGACCAGAATGGGTCTAGAAATCATGCTATACAAAGATCAATGGAAGAAATTAGGAATGATTAATTTGAAAAGAGAACATCTATGGGTGGGAGAAAATGGGCATGGGGGTGGGAAGGAGAGGAGATGGTAGGGTTCAGTTTTTTAGAAGAGGGATTCAACTTTTCTGTGTTGGCTCAGAGATTAGAATTAAGCAAGTGAAAGAGAGACAGGCTCAAGTTCAACATAAAAAAAAAAAAAAACCCTTCTCCTTTATGAGGATGACTCTATGCTATGATCTACTCAATGACTGCTAAGTCCATACTTGTAACTACTGTATCATGAGACAACTTCAACACACTGCTCACCTCCCCAAGTAAAGGACCTCCCATCACTTTTCACATAATTAATAATTTTTCTGGTTTACACTGATTGTGACCCTGAGGACAGCTTCCCTCTATAGTTTGTCTTTCCCTATTAGAATATAAGCTCTTTGAGACTAAGCACATTCTTGGATTTAGTTGTTTTGTTTTTTTGTATACCCAGTGCATAACACAATGCTTACCAATGATAATAATAAGTAATAATAAGAATAATAGTTAATTAACACTTTTATAGCATTTACTGTAAGCCAGGCACTGTGCTAAGTGCTTTACAATTAGTATGCTAAAAACTAGATGAACAATTATCATAGATACTATTAAAAAATCCTTTGATTAAAAAAAAGAAAAAGAAAAGGACCTACATGTACAAAAATATTTATAGCAGTTTTGAATTTAATTTTTAAATGGAATCTAAGGGAGTACCCACCAATGGGGGAATAGCTGAACAAGCTGTGGTATAGCATGTAATGTATTGTGTTTTAAGAAATGATGAGAAGTAGATTTCAGAAAAACTTAAAAGGACTTACAGGAACTGATGTTGAGTGAGCAGAACCAGGAGAAAATTATATATAGTTACAGAAATATTTTGTGATGATCATCTATGATGGACTTAACTCTTCTCAGCAATATAATAATCCAAAGCAATTCCAAAAGACTCATGTTGAAAAATACTATCCACATGCAGAAAATAAAGCATGGAGTCTGAATGCAGATTGAAGCATTTCACCTTTGATGAGTTTTTTGGCATGTGTTTTTTTTCCTTCTGTTCTGTTTCTTCTTTCACAACATGACTAATGTAGAAATATGTTTAACATGATTGCACATATATAACCTGTATCAGATTGCTTCTGTCTAGGGGAGGGGAGGAGGAAAGGGAGAAAGGGAGAAGATTTAGAACTCAAAATCTTATAAGAAAAATAAATGTTGAAAACAATCTTTCCATGTAATTGGAAAAAATTAAAATATCATTTAAAATAAAAAAGATATGCTATGGAAGGAGTTAGACTAGACCATAGGATCATATATTTGGAACTGGAAGGTACCTTAAAGGCCATCCATCTGTGTGTATAATCTTAATATTTTAAAGATAAGGAACTGGGACTCATAGAGATTATGTGACTTGCTTGAGATCACACTGGTAGTATTTCACCTGAGTGCAGAGGTTATGCAGTCACACTTAGTAAGAAATTCAGAAAAACACCAACATTGCAAAATGAAAAGAATTCTGCTAGAAAGTCATATAATGTATTCTAAATACTTCTCAAGACAGATGAGATATAAAAAAAAAAGATGAAAAAATGAAGGCAAGAACCACTTGGTTTCTCTCTGTCTCCTCTTTCCCTTTCTCTGTTTCTCTCCTTTCTTCTTTTAGTCTCTCTCTCTCTCTCTCTCTCTCTCTCTCTCTCTCTCTCTTTCTTTCCCTTATATGTGTGTATACATATACACACATATGTTTCTGAGAGATACACATATCATACATATAGGTATGTGCATGTATATATGTAAATTATATGTAATATCCATGTGTGTTTCTGTGTATGTATATAGAGAGATATACACATACATAGATATACATACAGAGACAGAGACAAAAACAGAGTTAGAAAAGCTTCTGTTCAAATATAGTCTCAGATACATATTGACTATGAGATTTTGGATAAGTCATTAACCTGTCAGTTCCCCAGGCAAATCTTCAAAACTATAAATTTCAGACTGATTGCCAATCTAGATTGGTAGAGGGAATTTCTTCATAAAATATTCCTTACCCTGATGAAATCACAGGTCAAGCTCTGCATCCCCTTCACCACTACCACCATCAAAATAAATTTTTTCACATATATAGATTTGTTTTTCCCATCATAGAATGTAAGTTTACTTAAGAGAGTGATTATTTTATTTTTCATATTTCTATCTCCAGTACCTGATATATAGGGGGACTTTAATAAATGTTGATTAATTTGATGAGAGGGGGAAATAATTTGCTATGGGCTACCCAAGCAGTAAGTAGCAGATTAGGCATTGGAACCCAGGTCCTCTGGCTCCAAAGCTGGCTTTCTTCTTCCTGCATCACTTTGTCCTTTCAAGCTGTAAGATACTATAAGTCCATACATACTAGCTATCCTTCTCATTAACTATTCTTATTCTTCTCAATCTTGGCTTCAGCCTCCTGGCTCATGCTGAGGGAAGGAAAGGAAGATTGAATTAGCAACCTCAGAGCACAGTACTCTGGGGATCCTGATCAACAGGCACAGCCCAGAAACCACAGGTCTCCTGGGCCAGTTCATGCTAAAGGGGAAAGACTCTGGCACTTGGCAAATGTCTGGATACCCCACAGCTAGTTAATGGCCCTGGTCTGTCTAGCAACTAATAAAATGATGAAATAAACTGAAAAAGTTTAAGTCATGTGACATCAGCTGCTAGCAAATAAGTATATTTGCTTAAGTCTACACTTACTTCCATCCTAGGTCCTCCTATCCCCTTTTTCCTTTTTTAAAAAATTTAATTTTATTATGTTTTTCCTGATTAGCGAATACTTATTTTCTTTTCCTCCCACTCCTCTCTAACTCAACAATGAAAGAATAGGAAAACCCTCACAAAAGTATGCATACTTAAACAAACACATTCCCATGTTGGCCATATCCAAAAATCTATATGTTATTCTGTATTTTTAATCCATGCTGGCTGGAGATGGATAGCATGCTTCATCTACAGCTCTCTGGAGTCTCTACTACTTAAAAAAAAAAAAAAAAAAAAAAAATTAGTGTGTTTTTGTTTTGTTTTGTTTTTTACATTACAGTCATTTTCAGATATACTTTCCTCCCACAACTGCCATGCTACACCAACCCCAGCTCAATGAACTTTCCCCTTATAACAAAGAAAAACAGTTAAGCAAAATCAACTGGCTTAGAGACTAAGCCTAATAGTATATGCAAAATTTCATGTCCATAATCCTCTGCTTCTCTAAATCTAGTACCTGCCATCACTTTTTCCAGACTAATACTCTTCCCCTAATTCAGGAAATTCAAACTAAAACCAAATCCAAACCATTGGAGTATATAGAAATAAGAAATGTAATTATGAGATGTTCCTATTAAGAACCTTTGAATTCCTCTCAGTTCTAACATTCTGTGCCTTAAACTCCTTTCCAGCTCTGACATCCTCTGTTCAAAGGTCTGCTCTAGATCAATCTTGTCTATTAGAATGTGAGCTCTTTAAGGGGAAGGACTGTTTCTGTCTTTCTTTATATTCCCAATACTTAGTACAGTTCCTAGAACACGGTATGTGCTCAATAAATGACTGGTGATTTGTCTTACATTAAGTATTCTATGTACCCTTCTAGTTCTAACATACTAAGGGCTAGGATCTTTTCTAGTCCTAGCATTCTGTATTCTAGGGTCTCTTGTAGCTCCAGCATTCTATGTTCCAGGCTTCCTCCCAGCTCTAACATTCTAAGTTCTAAGGTCCCTTCTAGCTCTAACAATAATATTCATAAAAGTCTAAGATGGCAAAGGGTTTTTTGCTCTGCATTTACAAGGAGATTGGAAATAGCATCCTTCTGCTCTCACAGTGACCTCTCTTCCCTAAATTGGGGGATTAGGACTCACACCAGAACCTGAACTTCCCCCACTTTGCCAGATTCTCAAGTAGCACAGCAGGTTCTACTTACTGCTTTCCCCGGTGTGGCAAGAGCCCATGACATTGGCCTGCAATTTTCTGACACTAATTGTTAATTTCATGCACGTGATTACAAGCTTGGGCAAAGCCGAGAGCTCAGACTCTACAAAATAATGCTTTTCTTGCTGCCAGCAAAGAACCTCTGGGTTGAATTTTTGAATGTCTGCTCTCTATCTGCCAAGGAACCGTCAAGATAAATTCCTTAGAGATGGTTTTATGGTTTTAACTGAAACTTGACATTGGCTTGTTCTAAAATTTCCAAGAAAACATTACAGCTCCACGTGAGCATTGTGGATTGACTAAAGCAATGCTATAATAGTGAACACATATGTCTGCATATTGAACATTAATCCTTAGAGGGCCTCAGAGGGACACTAATAAGATGCAGAGCTGGACCACAGCAATCTCAGGGCAGCTCAGGTAGGGAATAGTCTCCCAAAAGCTTTCTTCTCCTTTCAGTTAAATGTTCTCAAAATAGTCCTTTGCGTAAGACCAGCTCCTGATAAAGGTGCAACAAAGGAGGAAGAAAAGAGAGTAGAAGAGGAATAGACTATGTAAATTATGACACTAAGCTTTCAAGCCCATAGGACAGATCTGATCTGCCAGTGGTGTTTTGTTGGAGTTCATATCAAATCTGTGAAATGTCTATGTGACCTTTTTTTAACCCTTTGGGGTTCTGTTTCCTCATCTGTAAAATTGCATCTTGTAGTAGATGTTCCTAATGTTGCTTCTAGCTCAAATATTTGATGTTCAAATGGGTGATGATGGTGATAGTGGTGCAGAAAATCCTATAATCATTTCCACATCTATACTATACAATCATAATTTGGCTCTTGTACCTCCTTTCCATTTAAAACCAATTCTCAAAGTAATCTTAGTTAAGCAAATCTCTTTACTAAAACCTTCTCTACTGCCCTTCTCTTGAAAAAAAATAGTCCTAGCTGTAGAGAAATGTACTATGTGAATTGAATTTTTTTCTTAGAATTATAGACTATTAAAATTGAAAGAAATTCTAGAAATTAGGATGTGAAAGCTGAGAGGGATATGTTGAAATTTGAAAAAAGCCTAGAGTATAAAATATTAAAACTTAGACTATAGAACATTAGAGGAGAAAGACTTGCGTCTTTTTCTTACTCATCATGATCCATTTCTCTCATTTTTCTAGATAAGGGAATTAAGGCTTTGAAAAAGAGTCAGTACTATTTCCACTTCACCCTACTATCTTCTGTGTTGGAATACAGAAGAACTATTTCAAAGACTTTCCCAAGAATGTGTAATAATTTTGCTGAAAATCTTATGGCTAAGTTATTAGTATCAAATTACAAAATGTTGGCTTTAGAAGAAATTTTAGAGATGATATAATCAAACTCTCTCATTTTATACATTAGAATGGAAGCCAATGGAGGGCCACCTTCCTAGGTAATGTGATTTGCCCCAAATAACGTAGACTAGCAAGAGGCAAAGACTCAAACCCAGGTCTTTTTACTCAAAGTCCAGTGACTTTTGCATTGCAAAATACTTACTATAAGAAACACAAAATGTCTTAGAAATTATGATTTCATATCAATAATATTAATGTTGAATTTTTTTTAGCATTATTGATTTGAAAATCATTTAATAAAATAGATGTCTCTGTACCTTTAACTCCAGATACTAACCATTTTCCTTTTCATTTTCAACCCTTTTTACTGGAGATGCAGAATTCATTAAAACAAATCTTGCAGAAAGGGCATGACTGGCTAATTTGCATTATGCTCTCAAATTAAAGGAATACCATTCCGTAATTATATTTCTTATTTACCATTCCCTAACCTGACCTTTTCTTTTTTTCCCCCCACAGTTCTCAGATGGTATGTTTACTGAGAATGTTACAGGGAAACCACAGGGATTTCTGTAAGATTTGTTTGCTTTTTTCCAGATCAAAAGAAAAATTGTGAAAGCATTCTCCCTCCCCTTTCACTGTTTCCTCCATCAAGGTAGAAAGAGAAATCATCTGTGAATAGAAAAATACCCTCTTATTCATTCTAAATAGAAAATTGCTTATTTAATTCTCAATCTAGTCTATAATCTTCTGGGAGAATAGAGACATAGAGAAACCAGTAATGTCAGATCCAGAATGTACTTCAGAAATTCCTATTTGACCTTACAAAAGTCATTTGACCTCTCTAAATCTCAGTTTTATCATATGTAAAATAATGGAGTTTTACATGATTCCACATTCTCTTCCAGCCCTAACTGCTGTGACTGTGAAGTATTATCAATGGAACATAAAGTAGAGCTTATCTTAGAACATATCAGCTGGTGGTTCACAAAACCGTTTATGATTTCATTTAATCCTTACAACCATACTATGGAAAAGGTAATGTTATTTCCATTTTACAGATGAGGAAACCCTGTAAGCAATTTGCCCATAGTCATACAAATAGTAAATTTCAGAGGTAAGATCTGAATCCAGGATTTTCCCAATTCCAAGTCCAATGCTCTTTCCACTAGATTATAATATTCTCTCATTTTAGAGAAAAATTGGGTTATCAGAATGTCAGAACTTTAAGCTCAACCAACAATCAATCAATAAGGATTTATTAAGTACATACTCTATGTTCAACAGTGTACTAGATGCTAGGAGCCAGAAGACAAAAATGAACTCATCACAATGCTCTCAACGTGCTTACATAAAGAGATATCATTAATAAATAAATACATTTTAGAGATAGAGGACCCACGAAGTCAGAGAAGTCTGATAGAATTTTTTTGGTTTCATGTAGAAGATGATGCTTCAAGTGACTCTTAAAAATAGTAAGGGACTCTAAACTTAGGCAGCAGAGTGAAGCAAGGAAAACAGGGTTCAAATTCTAAATCTTATAGAGACACATAAGATTGTTTTGATTATAGGATCATATCATAAAGGAGAGAACAGGACCCACATGTGCAAAAATGTTTGTGGTAGCCCTTATTGTATTGGCAAAAAAACAAAACAAAACAAAACAAAACAAAAAAAAAACTGGAAATTGAGTGGATGCCCATCAGTTGGACAATGGCTGAAGAAGATATGGTATATAAATGTTATGGAATATTATTGTTCTATAAAAAACGATCAGCAGGATGATTTTAGAGAGTCCCGGAGAGACTTACATGAACTGATGCTAAGTGAAATGAACCAGGAGATCATTGTACATTACAACAAGATCATACAATGATCAATTCTGATGGACGTGGCTGTCTTCAACAATGAGACAATTCAGACCAGTTCCAATGATCTTGTGATGAAGAGAGCCATCCACACCCAGAGAGAGGACTGTGGGAACTAAGTGTGGATCACAACATAATATTCTCGCTCTTTTTGTTGTTGTTTGCTTGCATTTTGTTTTCTTTCTCATTTTTTTTTGATTTGATTTTTCTTGTGCAACAAGATAATTGTATAAATATGTATACATATATTGGATTTAACATATTTTAATATGTTTAATATAGATTAGATTACTTGCCATCTCAGAGAGATGGTGGAAGGAAGGGGGGAAATTTGGAGCACAAGGTTTTGCAAGGGTCAATGTTGAAAAAATTATCCATGCATATACTTTGAAATATAAAAAGCTTTAATTAAAAAAAAGATTATAGGATCATAGATATGAAACTTGAAGGGATCTCAGAAGATATCCAGTATAATTTTTTTTACAGGTGAGGAAACTAAGACCTGAGACTGAGAGTGGTTTATCTAAAGTCACACAAGTAGCAAGATAAAAGATCAAGTTTGTATAAAAGTCCTTTGAATCCAGAATCAGAACTCTTTCCATTTATAAAAATAATGAAAGCTCATCTTCCTGTGTTCACATCTGACCTCAGATACTTACTATCTGTGTGACTTTGGGCAAGTAACTTAATACTGTTGGCCTTATTATTTCCTTATGGCAAGTAAGTTAGGAAAGGAAATGGCAAAACACTCTAGTATCTTTGCCAAAAAAACAAAAATAAAACCAAAAAAAAAAAAAAAAAAAGACTGAACAACAAGGAGTATGAGATGGAAAAGTTCAAAATGAAAGAAAGTATGTTAGTTATGGAAAGGGAATTCCAGAGAATTGAGAAGGGATAAGTAGAATTGGGATAGGAAATGTGAAAGGTAAAGCTAAGTTTGGTGGAAATAAGAAAATAGGAGATAGGACAGAGGAAGAGGAGGATGATTTACTCTTAGGCAGTCAGAGATTAAGATTTAGTTCAAAAGCCAATCTATAATTTTGCACTCTGGATGTGGAAATGATTATAGGATTTTCTGCACCACTATTACCATCATCACACATTTGAACATAGAATATTTGAGCTGGGAGCAACCTTAGAAACATCTATTCCACCCCTGCAATTTTACTGATGAGGAAACTGAGCCCCAAAAAGTTAAACAAGGATACAGATTTGATATGAGTTCAGATAAAATGCCACTAACTGTCCAGATTATGTCCCCTGGGCTTGAATGTCAGTATCAAAATTCACATACTCTACTCCTCTTCCACTTGCCTTTCTTTCTCCTTTATTGTACTCTTATCAAGAGCTGCTTTTATGCAAAGGACTACTCTAAGAACTTTTAACTAAAAAGAGAAGAAAGCTCTTGGGAGGCTATTCCCTACCTGAGCTGCCCTGGAATTACTTTAGTCCAACTCTGTATCTTATTAACACTTTAGAATTGGGGAAGAGAATGATCAGAAGCAAAACACTTTAGAGGAGGGACAGGATAAAAGGAGTAAGAGAGAGGACAAATGGGAACAATAGGATGGAGAGAAATACACAGTAATTATAATTCTAAATGTGACTGGGATGAACTCACCCATAAAATGAAAGCAGATAGCAGAGTGGATTAAAAACCACAATCCAGACATATGTTGTTTACAAGAAACATACTTGAAGCAGAAAGATACACACACAAGGTAAAGGTAAGGAGCTGGGGAGCTACAGGTGGTAGATATAGTAGGTAGCAATGGGTGGGAACAGCTCCAATGACAACTGACAGATCTGAAGACTAGAATGTTCCCAGTCTCAGTGGTTCTATCTCAGATCCCTGGAAGATGTTAGAGGTGCAAAAGATCTTAGAACATAGAGTATATTAGAGTTGGAAGGGGCCATGGAATAGAAAATTTTTAGAATAATAGATTATAAAATATGAAAGGTAAATGGGACATTACAGGTGATCTAATCCAAAACATCTCATTTTCCAAGAGAAAAAAACAACAACCCTGAAGATTAGAGAGGATAATTACTGTCCCAATGGTCAGACAACTACTTAATAGAAGAATCAGAAAGTAAATAAATATTTTGCTAGCATGAATATGACTGATATACTACAGGACTACAAACATAACAGTAAATACCAAACATTTTAGGAAAAGTTTCATGGCTTAAATAGATGTCAACAGGGTAACAGGCATTAAGAGTAAGGCTGGACATATTTTGAAAAGTTTACAAATGTTATCTAAATGTCTGATAATATTAGCATGGCCTGTAAAAAGTATTGAAATAGAAGTTGTAGTTCTTGAGTTTTGCTCATGGTCCTAGCTCTGGTGTAACTGTGGGGAAAATTATTTTCCCTCTCTAGCCTTGATTTCTTTATTAATAAGGGAGGTGATGCCTCCTCCAACTTTAACATTCTATATTAAAATGTTCCTTCCAGCTCTAATAGATTATGATTCTATTGTTATTCTCGAGTCATTAGTTTCCAAAACCTCCAGGGAGACTTTTTGCCCAGTCTTTGAAGTTTAATTCAATTGATTCATTCAAAAGGATCCTTACACACTAGCTCCTTATAACCTAAGCCCTTTTACCTATTGAAACAAAGGGATTCATTTGCTGAGAGTTTATTCAGAAGTTGTGTCTTTAATTACTTAGACAAAAAAAGAAATATACCAGTACAAAAGCCAAAGGCAGACTGCTTTGTTAAATCCATTCAAAGAAGACTATGGGAAGGAACAACTGTCCAACTTGGGGAAAAGTTAGGACATCCCACTTCTTGAAGAGTTATTAATTGGGGCCAATGTGGTGGGGTGGAAAGTATGCTGTATTTGGAGCCAGAGGAGCTGGGTTCACATTTTGGCTCTGCCACTACCTAAGGAGCTGGAGAAATTACTTCCTTTTAAAGTTGATAAGAGAATTGGATATGATGGCCACTAATGGAAGCAGGCCAATTTTTCCCTTTGACATGTGAGGAAATTGAATTTCAGAGTTCATTTTCTTCTTTTTTATTTGTTATCTACTCACTTTAGAAAACATTTAAGCACCTAACATTTCTAGAAAATCATGCTCAGCCTTGGAGATACAAAGATGAAAAATGACAAATTCCCTCAAGGAGCTAACAGTCTAAGAAAAAGTAGGGATGGGGCAGGACTTAATATAGAGACAAATAACTAGGATACAAGTTATATTATAATAGAGGCAAAGGAAAACCTATCAACATGCTATGGAGAGAGGCAAAGTCAAGATGGCAATGTAAAGACAGGAATTCACTTGAACTCTCCCAAATTCCCCTTCCAAACAACTTTAATATAACACTCAAATTGAATTCTGGAATGACAAAACCAACAAAAGGATGGAATGAAACAATTTTCCAGCCAAAGACAGTTTAGAAGGTTATCTGTCTCACTGATGTGAGAGTGGAGAACAGTTCGATGCAGGACAGCAACAAGCTTTTAGGAAAGGATGAGTTACCTGAATCAAAGCTGCAGCTTTGGGAGTTCTCAGAGCACAGACAGAGGCCAAAAAACTGATCAGAAGGAGACTGTAGGGGATACTTTACTGGAAGAGGGTGCAGGAATTTGTTGCATTGGCCCCTAAGGGTCACAGGCTCAGCATGCAATTACAGGGCAAAAAAGAAACACTACCACCCTTGAGTTCATAGTTGAAGGGGAGCAGAGATCTTGGGGGAAGAATGCTTGTGGTCACTTACAAACTAGTGCACAAGTCAGTAGAGTAATAAATACACCTCTTCTTAGATCATACCATGTTGGAAAAACTGAACACTTACAGATCACCAGAATTAGCTCTGAAAACATCAGCAAGGAAATATTAGGGGCTGGAGCAGAATCTATTATGTTTCAGCTGAAGTTTAAAAAATAAAAAAGGTAGCAATAATGATCTCAGACAAAGCAAAAATAGGTTTAATAAAAAGAGATAGAAAAGGAAACTACATCTTGCTAAAAGGTATCACAGACAATGAAGTAATATCAATACTTAACATATATGCACCAAATGATGTAACATCCAAATTCTTAAAAGAAAAGTTAAATGAGTTATAAAAGAAAACAGTAAAACTTTAGTAATGAGGAAACCTCAAATTTTCCCTCTAAGAATTTCATAAATATAATTAATAAAAACAAACAAGAAAGAAGTTAAGATGAATAGTGTAATAGAAAAAATTAGATGTAATAGACATCTTGAAGAAAACTGAATAGGAATAGAAAGGAATATACTTTTTTTCTTAGTGATACATGACTACAAAATATAAATACAAAAATACACTATGTACTAGGGCACAAAAAACTCACAACCAAATGCAATAAGGTGGAAATATTAAATGCATGCTTTTTAGATAATAATGCAACCTTAAATAATGCAAACTTAAAACTGATAAATACAAAGCTTCAAAAAATGTGAATTCATTTCAGGCCCCTAAAGAATTCCTGGAAGAGCTCAAAATATGCGTTAAAAATAAAATAAAAGAGATAGAGGAAAAAAAGAGAAAAGAAATGAAAGTGATACAGAAAATAATGTGGGGGAAATCAATAATTTGGAAAAGGGGGCACACAAAATATTAAAGAAAATAACACCTTAAAAAACAGAAGACAAAAAAGAAAAGAGGCAAATTTCACTGATGAGAAGAACTCTTTAAAAAGCCAAATTGACCAAATGGAAAAGGAGGCACAAAAGCTCACTAAAGAAAATAATTTCTTAAAAATTAGAACTTGTTAAGTTGAACCTAATGACTATATAAAACATCAAGAAACAATAAACAAAACCAAAATAATGAAACAATGGAAGAAAATGTGAGATATCTCATTGGAAAAATAACTTACCTAGAAAATAGATTCATGAGAAATAATTTAAGAGTTATTGGACTATTTAAAAAGTCATAATCAAAAAAAGTATGTAGACAGCACAATTCAAGAAATTATTAAGGAAAAGAGCCCTGGTAGTCTAGAACCCAAGGATAAAATAGAAATTGGAAGAATCTACCAATCACCTCCTGAAAGGTCTCCAATTGAAAATTCCTAGAGCACACAAGTCAAGAAGAAAATATTGCAAGTATCCAGAAAGAAACAATTCAAATATTATGGAATCAGTCAGGATAAAACAGGATTTAACAGCTTCTATATTAAAGAATCAGAGCTTGGAATATGATATTGCAGAGGGCAAAGGATTATAATCAAGAAGCACCTAACCAGCAAAACTGAATACAGTCCTTCAGGGGGGGAAAATGGATGTTCAATGAAATAAAGGTTTTTTCAGGCATTCCTGATGAAAAAAAAATCAAATTAGAAAAGTTGACATTCAAACAGAAGATTCGAGAGAAAAAAAGGCAAACAGGAAAAAAAAACTGTAAGGGATTCAATAAGGCTAAACAGTTTATATTCTTACATGGGAAGATGAACTAATAGCTTTAAAGAGCTTTATTATTATTAGGCAATTAGGAGTACACATAGAGGGCATGAGTGTGAATTGAATATATTATAATGATATCTTTTTTAAAAAATTAAAGAGTGAGGGGAAAAAAAGGAATGTATTGGGAGGAGAAAAGGAGAGGTAGGGTGAGGTAAATTGTGTCACATAAAAGAGGTCCAAAACATCTTTTACAATGGAGGGGAAGATGAGGAAGCTCGGGGAGTGCTTAAATTTTAATTGCATTAGAATTGGCTCAAAATGAATATAATATATACACTCAACAAGATATAGAATCTATTTTATAGGAGAAGGGGATAAGAGAATGGTGGGGATGGTGCTGATAGAAGGGAAGATATATTGAGGGAATCAGTAATCAGAAGCAGAATACTTGTGAAAATGGACAGGGTAAAAAGAGAGAAAGTAGGACAAAAGAGGGGAAATATAGTGGAAGGAAATAGTAATAATTACTGTGAAAAAAACTTTTATAGCAAGTTTTTCTGATAAAGCTTCCTTTCTCAAATATATAGAAAATTAAGCCAAATTTATAAAAATTCAGGTCATTTTCCAATGGATAAATGGTCAAGGGATATGAACAGGCACTCTTCAAAAAAAGAAATCAAAGCTACCTATAGTCATATGAAAAATGTTATAAATCACCATTGAGTAATGAAATGTGACTTAAAATAACTCTGAGATATCACTCTACACTGTCAGATTGGCTAATGGGACAGAAAAAAGAAATAACAAATGTTGGAGGCGATGTGGGAAAATTGGGACGCTAATATATTGTTAGTGGAGTTGTGAACTAGTCCAACCATTCTGGAGAGCAGTTTGGAACTACGCCCAAAGGGCAATCAAACTGTGCAAACATCCAGCAATACCACTATTAGTTCTATATACAACAGAGAGACAGAGATCGAAACAGAGATAGGGAAGAGACAGAGACAAAGAGAAACAGAGAGAATGGCTTATAAGTATAACAATATTTTAGTAGCTGTTTGTGATGGCAAAGCATTGGAAACTGAGGAAATTCCCATTGATTGGGAAATGGCTGAACAATAATTGTGATGAAATACTATTGTGCTATAAGAAATGATGAGTAGCATAGAAAGACTTAGATAAACTGATGTAAAGTGAAATGAGTAGAATCAGGAAGACATTGTACATAGTAACAGTAAGATTGTACAATGATCAGCTCTGAATGACTTACCTATTCTCTGCAATACAATGATCCAAGACAATTCAAAAAGATGTGATGAAAAATGCTATCCACCTCTAGAGAAAGAACTGAAGTCTGAATGCAGATCAAATCATACTTTTTGTTTACTTTATTTGGGGATGGGGTTGTCTGTTTTCTTTCACAACATGACTAATATGGAAATGTTTTTCATGCATAACATTTCAAATTACTTATCTTTTCAATGTGAGGAGGAGGAAAAGGAAGGAGAGAATTTGAAACTCAAAATATTTTTTAAAAATGAATGTTTAAATATTGTTTTTCCATGTAATTGGGAAAAAATGAAATATTTAAAATTGAAAAGATATTATGGAGATCTTTGGTGATCTCTCTTTCCTCAAATTTCTCATGGCATTTGGAGAGTAGATGGTACAAGTAGGGCTTCAAGGAGAGGGAGGCATCTGAGTATGACTTTGAAGACAAAAAGTTTAACAGGTCAGAAACCTCCCTCTGTTTGTACTTTATTTAGTAGGCGATGGGGAGCCACTGAAAGTTTCTGGATATAAAATTAACATGCTCATAGCAATATGTGATACGGTAAAAATAGCTTCTTGCTGTTGCTCCTACTCAGCCCTCTACCTCTCATCTCCAGGGCTTCCCTCTTCCTGCTCCCTTTATAATTGATTCTTCTTCTCTCTTAGAATCCTTCATTTTCTGCAAAGCTCCAAAGTGCTTGCTACCTTTTATATGCGATTCCCTCCCCCCCCCAATAATTCTTCCTCTAAAAATGATATTTATATGTTTGTTCTGACTCTGATGATGAGATGATAAACTTCTTAAGGGCAGGGCCTGCTTCACCTGGGTCTATCTGCACCAACAGTCTAATAACTGCTTGTTGTTGAACTGATTGAATAGACTTAGAGGAGGTTTCAGAAAATAAAATATTACAACAGCCACAGAATGCTATAGCTAAAAGAAACCAGGTAAAAGTAAACTCCTTGAGGAAAGAGGGTTATATCATTTTTTTCTCTCCCTGTATGTTTTTTAATATTAAACAACAAATCAGTTGTTTAATATTTGTTGAATGGAATTAAAACTTAGAATACAAGGATGTTACAGCATATACATATAAAATGTTAACACCAGAAGTTCAGACATTGTTAGAACATAGAACCCAAAGTTGTTGCTGGAGGGATGTTCGAACATTGAATGTTAAGACGCCAGAATTGCATGTTAGATCATTTAGACCAAGCCCTCTCTGAGGCCCAGAAAAGTGGAATTATTTTTCCAAGGTCACACAGCCATTAGTGGCAGTGCCAAGAAGTGTCAATATTAAAGAGAGAGATGTAGCTGGTAAAATTGTTGCCTTAAGGTCACTCTGAATTAAAACATTGTAGCAGTACTTTGAACTGAAAAGCTTTATAAACAGACATCTAGAACCTGCCCAAGAGGTAGATAAGCACTTGTCCCTCTATTTGTCCTCAATTTCCACTTCTTAACGAGGTTAAGGAACACACCCAGGGTTGGAATTGACACTCAGACCTCCTAGCTTCCGGGCTTTGGAGTTGGGAGTTCAGACTACACCTCCTGTGTCTATCAGGAAAAACATCTGGCCAGCAATGCCTGAAAATGGGATGTAAAGGGGAAGTGGTGGAAACTAATTTCTTTAGACTTAGAGCCCGACTGAACAAGTTGTAGGAGGGTGGAGCCTTCCTAGTCCCCAGTTCCTTGTTATTGAAACAAGTGAAGGACAAGACACCTTGACAATTTTTTTCAGCCTAAGAATGTTTTCAGTCTATTTAGTACTAGAAGCTTCAATTCAGTGGACCTTTAGGGAAATCTATTGTCTACTAGCTGGTGATGTCAGAAAAGAAAGCTGAAAATCTAAATTCTGGGAAACAATGAATTCACTAATAACTCCATATTTATATACTTTAAGATCTGCAAAACACTTCCCTCACAACTACCCTGAGAGGCAGGAAGAGCAAATATTTATATCAGGTTTATAAAATGCCTCTGGTGCAACTATGTTTCTCACCACACTCCCATGAGTGGTACAAATTTATATCATTACTTTATTAAGGAAACTGAAGTTCAAAGGTTGGAACAATTTGTCCCAAGTTATAAAACTAGTTGTTTGAACCCACATTTCTCTGACACAAAGTGTTTTCCCTTATATCACTTCCCTAATATCTTCCTACTTATATGGTATCTTCTTTCAAACACTTGTATAGACTCTCCAGCATCAGAGGTCTTAAAAACTAATTTAATCCTCTCACTTCACAGATAAGAAAGAAAACTTAAATAGGGAAAATGTTTTTGTCCAAAATCATACAACTAAGTGGTAAGGCTAGAATTCAAATTCCTGATCCCAAGAATATGCTCATAAATATTTAATAATTGATTCTCTTGGAGGGGAGTAGAGGGGAGAGAGAAATGTACACATAACACACTTTCAAAGTTATTCTACATTAACATTTTCTACATCAGGTATGGACAATAAACACAATAAATCAAGTCTGGCATTTGCCAATTTCCTAAGCATAAATTCTAATGTTGAAAATGTTAATAATCCCCTCTTGTGGTCAAGCTGGTTCCTAAAGCAATGTTCTTTTCTATTTATGAGTTTCCCCCTTTTCCAATGTAGATCACACTTCCTTAAGAGTATGTCTTCCAGTTCCAAGGAACTTGTGATGGAAAATGCTGACCACATCCAGAGCAAGAGCTAGTCTGAATGTAGATCAAAACATACTATTTTCACCTTAATTTTTTTTCTCATAGTTATTCCCTTTTAAGTCTTCTTTCACAACATGACTAATGTGGAAATATATCTAATATGATAATACATGTATAATCTACATCAGATTGCTTGCTGTTTTGGGGAGGAGAGAAGAGGGAGAAAAATTTGGAGCTAAATTTTTACTAAGATAAACGTTGAAAACTATCTTTACATGTATTTGGAAAAAAATACTTAAAAAAAAAGGTTATCAATCTTCAACTTAGAAGAACTGATTATATGAGCTATATCTGTGAATGACTTAGCTAATCTCAGTAATACAATGATCCAAGGCTGAAATAAAGAATTCATGAGAAAAATGCTATCTGCTTCTAGAAAAAGGATTGGTATTGTCTGAAGACTAAAGGATACTACTTTTCACTTTCTTTTTTGGTCAAGTTTTCTTGTACAAAATGATTAATATGGAAATGTTTTAAATGATTGTGTATATATGACATCAGATTGCTTACTATCTCAAGGAGGGGGTCAAGGAAGGTGAAAAAGATGGAATTTGGAACTCAAAACTTTTTTTAAAAATGTTTAAAAATTGTTTTAACATGGAATTGGAGGGAAAATATTTTTTAAAAAAGAATTATCAATTTTGATGAGTTGCCATGGTAAATAGAAAAATTCACGACTTGGCCTGCTTTTTGTTAGTAAGTTTTTCCACACTAATTTTCAATCCCTCACCACTCCCTTTCCCAATCATCACTACAACTGATGAAAAGAAATAATTTATCTATAATTTTGGTCAGTGTGGGTTCTGTCTTAACTTATGAACCTAAGAACTCTCCCTCAACTTAGGGGGGAGACTAAGTCATTGACTTAGTGGCTAATGTTCTGATGATAAACCTCTCTTTGTATGTTTGTTCTATTGCTTACTCTGTATTTGGAGCTTCTCAGAACCTTTGGGAAGCCAGTTATCTCTATTTAACAATGAGATATAAGATCCTGCATATGCATATATTGCATATATTGGAGTCAAATGGCAGTCAAGTTCGATATTCATGTAATACATTGTGAAAGTTTAAATAAATATGAATTCATCATTTGGAAGAATTCCAAGTAAAATCAAAGACCCAAGACCCATGGTGATAGAAGTACAAGCCCTCTCTAATATTTTTCACCTGATCATGTTTTTCTCATAACCCATTAATAACTTTAAGTGGGGTATTGCTGTACTCATAGTCAGTTTCAAGTGGTATAACTCTTGGCAATATATATATGGCATAATGAAGAAAATACTGGATATTTGTATTAAAAGAACTAGGTTCAAATCCTGGTAATATTTGCTAGCATGTAACATTTGGCAAATCCTCTTATCTCTCTGCACCTCACAGAAGGGTGTAACATGCCCAAAGACAGTGAAAGTAATGGGACTCAAACTTGGGTCTCTTGAGTCATACATAGCCCAGTGATCTTTTCAGTTCATGACAATGGCTTCTACTATCTGAAAGAGAAACCTAAAAACAAGGAGAGGAAATCAACTTAAAGGATCAGAAGATTAAATAAAATATAATAAAATGATTTCCTTTCAATCTTTACTAAACAGCTTGTTCGCCTTAAGAATCAGGAAACAGTGTAAAATTAAGTGACACACCACATAGATTAGGTTTCTTTTTTTTATTTGCCTGGAAAGGACTCCACTGGTCCTACAGATAAGCTGGACATGATTCTTAATTCTGTATTTGTTGCTTGAGTCTGTCTTCTACCAGTTCCAGAAATATAATCGGCTGCCATGTGTTGCAGGCTTCAAATCTCCCTCATACGCAGGATTTGGTTCTGGTCTTGGTCTAGAATGATAGGGATTCTCAGGTTCGGGTCGAGTTGTGTGCACTTTTGTAGTCTGGAAAAGGAAGGAAGAGAAGCAAATGAAGTTTTAGGAGATAAGTGTGCAGTAGCAGGCACTTTTATTTTTATATGACTTTCAAAATTACAAAGTCATTTCTTCACAATAATTCCCTGAAGCAGGCAATGCAAGAATTACCATAGAAAGGGAATCTGAGGTTGACTTGCCCATGGTCACCAATGTGTGAGCCAGATTTGAACAAAAGTCTCTCCTGACTGAGCTTTGTACAGAATATCAGAAGTGGTAGATACCACAGGGAATATCTAGGTGAACCTCATTACACAGACAAGATAACTGAAGCTCAAAGAGATGAAATGACTGCTTCAAGAATACTTATCACATATTCAAAAGAACTTAGGTATTCTGATTCTAAATCAGAACTTTTTCTACCATAACATGCATTCTCTGGGAAAACTACTGATTTCTTCTCCATCCCCACTCTCTTGTTCCACCCCTAGTTTAAATCTTTGAGATCTCTACATACATAAGGTATAAGACCTTATGAGACCTTATGAGAAGTCTAAAGAAATGGGATGGAGTTCTACTACCTATTTATGGGCTTCCTCAGGCAGGTGACTTCTCTTTTCTGATACTGAGTTTACCCCTCTGTAAAAGGAGGATAACAATACTCTAACATACCCAGGAAGGATATGGGGAGGAAAATACTATGTAAACTATAATGTAGCATTGAATTAAAAATTGTCATCTAACTGGATGCAAAACCAAAGACAGATGGAAAACCTTTCCAAAGTATGCTCAATCTTAAAATCACAGCTTTAGAACTGTATAAGACCATAGATGCTATTTAGTCCAAACTCCCATTTTTGAGATGAGTTACTGAGACCCAAAGAGATCAAACTGATTGAGACCAGAGGTCACAGTGGTAGTATTCCCATTAAGTGCAAAGATCATATATTCAAAAACTAAGAATCAACTGAAAAATACCAACACTGCAAAAGTAAGAATCCTTCCACTATTCTAAAATCAAGTAAAAAGAACTTTAGGATCATAATTTATAAAATAGGATTGGTTTATCTTGTTTTATACAATAGATATGCTTCTAAAATTTTTGGTATTAATCATAGTTTCATATAATCAAAGAAACAAAGATTCTGCTAGAGAAGGAGAAGGCAAGTATGACACGCACTCTAGATTTCTGGGGGAGCAGATTTTTAAAAATTCACATGCATGATCCCATTACTAAAATCACACAAGGAAAATGAGGCCAGAAGGAATAGGAAAATTTCAAGAATGAAATTCTATAGACCCATACCCAGCTAAGCTGAGCATTTTCTTCCAGGGAAGAAGATGGACATTTAATGAAACAAATGAATTCCATTTGTTTCTGAAGAAAAAACCAGAACTAAACAAAAAATTTGATCTCCAAGAATAGAACTCAAGAGATGCAGAAAAGGTAAAAATAACTCTTGAGAATTGTATTTCTGTTGTGGATATACAAAAGAATACATGTATAATTTGATTGACTGATATAACATAAAAAGGAAGTCAGATATGGAAAAGGGATGATGGCAGAATAAGGTGGGAAGGAGGGATAAAAAGAGGGAAACCACATCCCACAAAGAGGCTAAGGAAACTTATCATATCTGAGGGAATTTAGAGAGGGGAGGAACATTGTGTGAATCTTACTCTCATCAGAGTTGGCTCAAAGAAAAAATAATTGACATTTGTTTTAGAGAAAATTCTCTCTCAGCTCATTAAAAACGGGGAGAGGAAAAGGGAAAAAGAAAAAAGAGTAATAAGGGAAGGAAGGGGGAAAGACTCAAAGGGGGAGGGAGGATTATAAAGAGGATAAGTATCGTGGATACAAGAGGGGTACATAAGTTTAAAAGGGGGAAAGAGGGTAGGGGAGGCAAGAATAAGTAAAGCACAATCTGGGGTTAGTTAGGATGGCAGGAAATACAGATTTAGTAATTCTAACCGTGAAATGTAAATGGGATGAACTCCCCATAAAGAGGAGGCAGATAGCAGACTGGATCAAAGTCAGAACCCTACAATATGTTGTTTACAAGAAACACATCTAAAGCAGGGGGATGCATATAGAGTAAAAGTAAAAAGGCTGGAGCAAAATCTATTATGCTTCAGGTGAAGTCAAAAAAGCAGGGTAGCCATCCTTATCTCAGATCAAGCAAAAGTAAAAAAATTGATCTAATTAAAAGAGATAAGGAAGGCTAATACATCCTGCTAAAGGGTAGCATAAACAACGTAAGCAATATCAATATTAAACATATATGCACCAAGTGGTATGGCACTCAACTTCCTAAAGGAGATAGTTAAGAGAGTTGCAAGAAGAAATAGACAACAAAACTGTAATAGTAGGAGATCTCAACCTTGCACTCTCAGAATTAGACAAATCAAACCAGAAAACAAATAAGAAAGAAATTAAAGAAGTAAATAGAATATTAGAAAATTTAGGTATATTGGATCTTTGGAGAAAAATTGAATGGAGATAGAAGGGAATATACTTTCTTCTCAGCAGTTCATGGAACCTATTCAAAAATTGACCATATATTAGGACATAAAGACCCTCAAAATTAAATGCAAGAAAGCAGAAATAGTAAATGCTTTCTTCAGATCATGATGCAATAAAACTACATTCAACAAAAGTTAGGGGAAATAGACCAAAAAGTAATTGGAAACTAAACAATCTCATCTTAAAAATGATTGGGTGAAGCAGCAAATTATAGATACAATTAATAATTTCACTCAAGATAATGACAATGATGAGACATCATACCAAAATTTGTGGGATGCAAGCCAAGCGTAATAAGAGGGAATTTTATATCCTTAGAGGCTTACTTGAATAAAACAGAGAAAGAAAAAGATTAATGAATTGGGCTTGCAACTAAAAAACTAAAAAAAGACCTAAATTAAAAACCCCAATCAAATACTAAATTGGAAATTCTAAAATTAAAAGGAGAAATTAAAAATATTGAAAGTAAAAAACTATTGAACTAATTAATAAAACTAAGAGTTGGTTCTATGAAAAAGCCAATAAAATAGATAAGCCTTTGGTAAATCTGATTAGAAAAAGGAGGGAGGAAAATGAAATTAGTAGTCTTAAAATGAAAAGGAGAACTTTCCACCAATGAAGAGGAAATTAGAGAAATAATAAGGAATTATTTTGCTCAACTTTATGCCAATAAATTTGATAACCTAAGTGAAATGGATGACTACCTCCAAAAATACAGACTTCCCAGACTAATAGAGGAAGAAGTAAATTGCTTGAATAGTCCCATTTCAGAAAAAGAAATAGAACAGGCAATTAAACAACTCCCTAAGAAAAATCCCCAGGACCAGATGGATTTACATGTGAATTTTACCAAACATTTAAAGAACAATTGGCCCTCAATGCTATATAAATTATTTGATAAAATAGGGAATGAAGGAGTCCTACCAAATTCCTTCTATGAGCACAGACATGGTACTGATACCTAAACCAGGTAGGCTGAAACAGAGAAAGAAAATTATAGACCAATCTCCCTAATGAATATTGATGCTAAAATCTTAAATAAGATATTAGCAAAAAGACTACAGAAAATCATCTCCAAGATAATACACTCTGATCAAGTAGGATTTATACCAGGAATGCAGGCTGGTTCAATATTAGGAAAACTATCAATATAATTGGCCATGTTAATAACAAAATTAACAAAAACCATATGATCATCTCAATAGATGCAGAAAAAGCATTTGATAAAATCCAACATCCATTCCTATTAAAAACATTGAGAGTATAAGAATAAATGGACTTTTCCTTAAAATAATCAGCAGCATCTATTTAAAACCATCAGTAAGCATCATATGTAATGGAGACAAACTGCAACCATTCCCAATAAGATCTGAGTGAAACAAGGTTGCCCACTATCACCGTACTATTTAATATTGTATTAGAAACGCTAGCTATAGCAATAAGAGCTGAGAAAGAGATTAAAGGAATAAGAATAGGCAAATGAGGAAGCCAAATTATCACTCTTTGCCGATGACATGATGGTATACTCTAGAGAACCCCAGAGATTCTGCTAAAAAGTTATTAGAAATAATCCACAACTTTTAGCAAAGTTGTTGGTTATAAAATAAACCCACATAAGTCATCAGTATTCTTATATATCACTAACAAAATCCAACAGTCAGAGTTACAAAGAGAAATTCCATTTAAAGTAACTACTGATAATATAAAATATTTAGGAATCTATCTGCTAAGGGAAATTCAGAAACTTTATGAGCAAAATTACAGACCACTTTTCACACAAATTAAGTCTGATCTAACCAATTGAAAATATTAAATGCTCTTGGATAGGGCGAGCAAATATAATAAAGATGACAATATTACTCTAAACTAATCTATTTATTTAGCACTATACCAATCAGACTCCCAAAAACTATTTTAATGACCTAGAAAAAATAACAACAAAGTTCATATGGAAAACAAAAGGTCAAGAATTTCAAGGAATTAATGAAAAAAATCAAATGATGGTGGCTTAGCTGTACCAGATCTAAAATTATATTATAGAGCAGCAGTTACCAAAACTATTTGGTATTGGCTAAGGAATAGATTAGTTGATCAGTGGAATAGATTAGGTTCAAGTGGATAAAACAGTCAACAAATATAGCAACCTAGTCTTTGATAAACCCAAAGATCCCAGCTTTTGGGATAAGAACTTACTGTTTGATAAAATTGCTGGGAAAATTGAAACTAATATGGCAGAAACTAGGCATTGATCCATACTTAACACATCGATACCAAGATAAGGTCAAAATGGGTTCATGACCTAGGCATAAAGAATGAAATTATTAATAAATTAGAGGAACATAGGATAGTTTACCTCTCAGACCTGTGGAAGGGAAGGTCTTTATGACCAAAGCAGAACTAGAGATCATTACTGACCACAAAATAGAAAATTTCGATTATACCAAACTGAAAAGTTTTTGTACAAAACAAAACTAATGCAGACAAGATTAGAAGGAAGCAATAAACTGGAAAATATTTTTACAGTCAAAGGTTCTGATAAAGGCCTCATTTCCAAAATATATAGAGAATTAACTCTAATTTAAAAAAATCAAGCCATTCTCCAATTGAAAATGGTCAAAGGATATGAACAGACAATTCTCAGATGAAGAAATT
The DNA here is from genome assembly GCF_902635505.1 of Sarcophilus harrisii. NCBI lineage: Eukaryota > Metazoa > Chordata > Mammalia > Dasyuromorphia > Dasyuridae > Sarcophilus > Sarcophilus harrisii. Next base: position 445,580,417 of record NC_045427.1, read on the forward strand.
GAAACTATTTCTAGTCATATGAAAAGATGCTCCAAGTCATTATTAATCAGAGAAATGCAAATTAAGACAACTCTAAGATACTCACTACACACCTGTCAGATTGGCTAAGATGACAGGAAAAAATAATGATGATTGTTGGAGGGGATGTGGAAAACTGGGACATTGATTCATTGTTGGTGGAGTTGTGAATGAATCCAACCATTTTGGAGAGTAGTTTGGATCTATGCTCAAAAAGTTATCAAACTGTGCATACCCTTTGATCCAGCAGTGTTACTACTGGGATTATATCCCAAAGAGATTATAAAGAAGGGAAAGGGACCTGTATGTGCACGAATGTTTGTGGCAGCCCTTTTGTAGTGGCTAGAAACTGAAACTGAATGGATGTCCATCAGTTGGAGAATGGCTGAATAAATTGTGGTATATGAAAATTATGGAATATTACTGTTCTGTAAGAAATGACCAACAGGATGATTTCAGAAAGGCCTGGAGAGACTTATACAACTGATGCTGGAGTGAAATGAGCAGGACCAAGAGATCATTATATACTTCTACACAATACTAGATGATGACCAGTTCTGATGGATCAGGCCATCCTCAGCAACGAGATCAACCAAATCATTTCTAATGGAGCAGTAATGAACTGAACTAGCTATACCCAGAAAAAGAACTCTGGGAGATGACTAAAAACCATTACATTGAATTCTAATCCCTATAGTTATGCACACCTGCATTTTTGATTTCCTTCACAAGCTAATTGTACAATAATTCAGAGTCTGATTCTTTTTGTACAGCAAAATAATGTTTTGGTCATGTATACTTATTGTGTATCTAAGTTATATTTTAATATATTTTAACATCTACTGGTCATCCTGACATTTAGGGGAGGGGGTGGGGGGTAAGAGGTGAAAAATTGGAACAAGAGGTTTGGCAATTGTTAATGCTGTAAAGTTACCCATGTATATATCCTGTAAATAAAAGGCTATTAAATAAAAAAAATTAAAAAAAAAAAAATTCTATAGACCCAAAGAGAAAATTACAATGAGAAAAGAAAAAAAGAAATTGCCCAATATGGATTTATAGAGAACTCAATTAACTTAAGTTTTTTTAAAAAAACAAAAACAAAAACATACAGAAGAGAGAAGCAAGGGAAGATGACAAAGGAAGAAGAAAAAAGCATCAGATGGCCTGTAACAACATAGTCAGAAGCTAAATCTCAAAAAAAAAAAAAAAAAAGCTGAGGCTAACATTGAAAGCTGAAAACCACAAAAGAGATTTTTGGTTTAGGGTTTGTTTTTTTTTAAATATTGATAGAAAGAGAATTTTTAAAGGGACAGGATTACTGTTCAGGGTAGATCGGATGATGCTACGGTAGTAGATAAGAGTAAGGCCCTTACAATCAGGAAGATGAATTCCAATTCTGCTCACACACAGCCTCGCTGTGACTCTGGACAATCACTTAGTCTCTCTCACCACCTGTTTGCTTTTTTATAAAATAGGATACTATCATCCCCTAGATTACAAGGTTGTTCAAGGATCAAATGACAAAACATTTTAAAAGAGGTCTTCAAACTTTAAATCATATATAAAAATTAGTAATTTTTGTGATTACAATTTGACAGAGAGAATTACTCAGCTCTCATTGGATTCTATTTTCTCTGACAAGAATCAAATAGCATCTAGCACAGTATTTAGATAATTGTAGGTGCTCAATAAATGTTTCTTGAATTAATGACTTTAAGAATGGAAGACAGAATATGACTAATGAGGAAATGAATTCCAAGACAAATAAAAACACAGTAAAGGAAACTCTAACTGCCTCTGAAAAACTCAAGTTATTTGGCCTACATGAAACACATCACACATATGCTGAAAGAACTACAGATGTAACTGTTGAAAAGGAAGTGATTACAAAAGTCAGGAGCAGATCATACCAAACTAACATCATTTCTTTCTTTTTTTTTTTTGATAGTGCTATTAGATCAGGGGATGTTATAGATAATATTTTACCCCAATGTTAGCAAAGAAATTGATAAAAAACTTTTGTGCTGTTATTGTGGAAAGGATGAAATCATATAAGCGAAATGATAATAAAATTAGATGCTTTGGGAACTGGTTGAATGGTTGAAGTCAAAGAATAGTCAGTAATGGTTTAATTTTAATTTGTAAGAAGGTTTCCAGGGGAGTACCCAAGGTTCTGTGCTTGAGCTAGTTCACATTTTTAAAAATAACTTGGATAAAGGCATATATATATCATGCTTATCAAATTTGCTGATGACACAAGGTGGGAGGAACAAGCTAACATACTTAATGACAGAACTAGGATTCAAAAGGATCTTGAGAATTGGACAAAGTAAAAGAAGATAAAATTTAATAGGCATAAATTTAGAATCTTACAATGTAGAATCTTTGAACCAGAAGAAACTAAAAAAAAAAATTAACTTTCACAAGTGTAAAATGGGAGGAAACATGACTAGATAGCAGTTTATATGAAAAAAGATCTGAGGAGTTTTGGTGACTTATAAAATCCATGAGCCAATAATAGGATAGCTAATTTAATCTATTAATAGAGATGGTATCCAGGGATAAGTAGGCAAGAGTCTTCTGCCCTGATCAAATCACATCTGGAATATTATGTTCAGTTACAGCTATCAGATTTTAGGAAAGACACATAAACTGGGGGAAATCAAGAAAAAGTCAATCAAGCTTTGAGTTCATCTATGGTTTATATATATGAGGATACACTGAAGGATCTAGAGAAAAGATCGGGGGAAGGGAGGCAAGGATTGTTAAGACAGAAGTCTTCAAGGAATTAAAAGAGCTGTCATACAAAGGTGGCTTAGATTTGTTTCACTTAGCTCCCCGATGGGCAATGTGTGGAAAGTTACAAAGATGCAAATTTAAACTTATTATAAAGAAAAACTATCTGATAATCAGAGGAATGGGCTGATCCAGGAGACAGGAAATTTTGAAATCTGCATATAGTGGCTGGATAAACTGTTTTGGAATATGTTTTAAAGGGAATTCTTTTTTTACACTATTAGTGGCTAGATGACCACTTAAGTTTGAAATCTATAACAGGAAAAGACACTTTAGAAAACATTAATTACTGTAGAAAACATTAGAGTTAGATTCTAAAAACACATAGTGATAGTTAAAAGGAATCTTAGAATGGACAATAATATAGCACAGAATGTTAAGATTCATTTCAATCAACTCCTTTATTTTAAAGAATGGGAAACTGTGTCTCAAAGAGTTATTTACAAGTAGCAAAATCTCCAAACCTGATTTCCCCTACTATTTTTTCCTACTGATTTATATCATTATCTTACTAATATTTCATTTTTCTTTTCTTCCCTTTTTCTTTTAACTTCCAAACCCTTCCCCATGCTCCAACCCTACAACTTTATTCGAAAACAAAGACTTTAGGGAAAGGATCTTTCTATAAAACAAAATTCCTTCTTAAATATCAGCAATTGGGGCAGCTATGTGGTGCAGTGAATAGAGCAACAGCCCTGAAGTCAGGAGGCCCTGAGTTAAAATTTGACCTCAGACCCTTAATACTTCCTCGCTGTATGATCCTGGGCAAGTCACTTAACCCCAATTGCCTTAGCAAAAAAAATACACATATATATCAGTAATCATCCATCCAATCTTATTTTTCTGTTTTACAAACTTGGATTTCAGTAAGTCTACCATATTTACAATGACAAAGGCTAACCTCAATGAAGTTCCCTTTTACTTTTATTTACAATGTTACTCCTGCCTTTACCTAACTATTGGTTTAAGAACAAGGTAATCTACACGTCTTTTACCTTTGACAATTCTCCCAAATCAGGACGAACCCAGCCCAGTTTCTTCAGGACACAGTCATCAAATTTTGCCTGTTCCTTGCGACATCGACGAAGCTCTTGAAGCTCAGAATAATCAACACAGGTCCAATATTCAGTAAAGGGCTCAGCACAGTGTGTCTTTATATTCCTGAAAGGCATAAACTAGAAAGTTAGCTTACTGGGAAGCAAAATAGGGAGAAATGTGATGAGTGTGTAAAAAAGCATAAACTATTAGATCTGAAATCAGAAAGCTTGGGTTCGAAGTTAGATTGTTATTTGTGTATCTCTGTTGACCATGTAACAGTGTAATCTGTGAGCAATACATAATTTTTAAGGACATCAATTTCCTGATCTGTAAAACTAAGTGAGGGAAAAAACCCCTACACAATATCTAAGGTTTCTTCCAAACCTAAATTCCTTGACTCATAATGACAAAGTATATTCTAGAATAAAATTCAAAAGATGATTTCTCTCTTCAATCCATCTCTTACACAGCTGACAAATTTGATGTTCTAAAATCAGAGGTCTGACTATATTACTCTCTTGCTTAAGAAGCTCCAATGGTTTTAAACTTATTTTTTAAAAAAGAAAAACTTGTTTGGCATTTAAGTTCCTTCACACAGCTTCAGCCTACCTTGTTCAGTTTACTGCATACTAAACATGCTTCACACATTTTCTGCTCTAGCCAAACAATTTAATGTAGATTTTTGTACCTCTCCTCAAAGGACTCCTTAAGTTTTTTTTTTTTTTATGACTCAAGTAAAGTTCTAGATCTCAAGAGATCTATCTTGATCCTCCCAGATGCTATTGCTCCCCATTTATCCCCCAAACTGACTTATATTTACTCATCTATGACTATCATCCTCCCGAACAGCATGTGAGCTCTGTGAGGGCAGAAACAGTTTCATTTTTGTATCCCTAGCTTAGTGCTTAAAACACCCGAAGGCATTGACTTAATGCTTATCACATAAATCAATGGAATGAAAATGGTAGATAATAACAACAATAATAGTAATGATGATGATGATCCTTATGTGTGTATACATATAAAATAATATGTATATTATTTCCTAAGGACTTTACTTACATCATCTCAATATTTACAATGAGCTTATATTACAAAGTAGGTAGTAAAATATTCCCTTTTTTAAAATGAGGAAAAAAGAATTGGAGATGTGAAAAGATTAAAACTAAGACTAAAATCTAGCACTCTTTCTATTATGTCAAAAATGTTTTTGTATCAAAAACCCTGATTATGCAGTAAGATCTATTATTAGAAAGATACTGAGAACTAGAAAACTAACTTAAAAGGCCACAGAGAAGCCAAAACAGAGATCATAGAATTAAGCAAGGCTCTAATTCTCTCTCCCTTAGAAAAAGCCTATTGATAGTTCAAATAAGTTAATCTGGTTCCTAAAACCAGAGCAGATAAGTAGCACAAGGTAAAGAATAGCAAGAAACAACAATGAATATGAGAGAAAAGGCAGGAATACTTCAAAAAGCAGACAAAGAAATCAAAAGCACAAAGCTCATTCTGAGACCACTAAGCACAGTATTTTACAGAACATTACATCAACTAATATACATAATAGCAGCTCTGGATCCTCAAGAAAAGATTATGTTATTTTCTGAGAAAATGTATACTTCAATTTAGAAAGATTTCTAGTCGAAAGAGGGAAAAATGCTTAAAGTTTAGACCCCTGAAAGTCTCTAATGTAAATTCCACTTCCTCACTTACCAAACTACAGTGTCCTTAACAATGTGATATACACAAGTTGTAACTAAAACAAATAAAACAATACTATTAGCTGATCCTAGAACAATTCAAGTCTTAGATGCACACAAATGCAACATGTTCAAACTCTGATCCTTCTGAGGTCACTAATTCTTTAGCACCCTCATTCACCTATTCTCAATCAGTTAAATACCTAGTATGTGAAGATTACTGGCTACTATAAGCCAGATTACTATGTTAAGTGCTAGGGATACAAAGAAAAGACAAAAGACTGCTCTCAAGGGGTTCACAATCTAATGGAAAAAACAACATGGAAATAACTGAGTACAAATAAAATGTACATAGATCTCTATATAAAACATAGGCATAGGCAACCTTTATATAGGATAAACTGAAGACACTCAATAGAGAGAAAGCACAAGCATTAAAGGGAATTGGAAAACACTTCCTGTAGAAGTTGTGATTTTAATTGACATTTGAAGGCAGGAAAGCCTGGAGCAGAATGGGAAGGAAAAGAAAAACAGGCATGAGGATAGACAGCCAATGAAAATGGCCAGTCGGAATATGGATTATCTTGTTCCAGTAATAACTTGGTCCAGGAATGAGTGTTGCTAGAAGAGGTCCAGATTATAAAAGGGTTTGAGAATCAAACAGAAGATTACATATTTGATCCTAGGGTTGAGTTTAGTGAATAGGAGAGTGACATGATCAGATCCATTCTTTAGTAAGATCGATATGACAGTTAAGTGGAGGATGGCCTGGAATGGGGAGAGACTTGAGACTCTCTTTTATAACTTCTGTATATATAGATTTATCTTCATTTCTTCCCTTTTACATCTAATCATTTAGCAAGTTATCAACACATTTCAGAATTATTCCTCTTCCTTTCCTACTATTACCTCCTTAATAAAGGATTTCATTATATTCACATGGATTCCTACAATAATTGATATTTAATTTGCATAGATTCATAAGGTTTGCAAAGTGCTTTATATACAATATTTTATTTGAACTTTTAAGATAAATACTAAATGCATTACCATCTTTATTTTATACAGACAAAGAAACTGAAGCTTAGAAATGTTCAATGATTTGCCTTTGGTTGCAGCGCTACAAGTATCAGAGGCAGGATGTGGCCACTCCCTCCTCTTAAGTCCAGCACTCTATGCATTTCCTAACAATAGCCTCCCAAAAGGTCTTCCTGCCTTAATGCTCCTATCAGAGATGTAGTCATATCAGTCTTGCTCAGAAAATCTTTAGTGTGACTTCTACTGCCTGGTAAGTGAAGTTAGAAATTTAACTGATTAACAAAACTGATAGCAGAAGGCTTGGTATATAATATTCCCAATACCTCACAACTGGAATGGACCAGACCTGAACAAAAAGCTTCTCCATAGCATAACTAACAAATATGTCACCATTCTTTTTTAGCCCTCTTTCTTATGCTAGTTCCTTACATACACCCAAACCAAACTATTCTGTAGGCTCTGGACCTACCCTGTGCTTTCTACCCCAATAATGAGTCTGGTGCACTCACCATGTAGTTAACAAATTTTTAAATGAATTATTGAACATGATATGAGATAAAACTGCAGGGAAAAGAGGGGAATTTACTTCTTAAGATCAACTTCCAAATGAAATGGTAAGCAGACCCCCTGGGAAAGTTATTCAAATTAGAGCTCAAGGGCTCCTTTAGATCATGGCTAACTATTAGTTTCTTATCTTAGACAATCAGTTAAATGAAGGTGTATTATGTAAGATTTGGTTATACTGTAGATTTAAAATTTATTTTTAACTATTTCTTTCTCCTATCTTTACTTCCTTACCTCTATTGAAAAGGGAAAAAAAGAAAAATTCCTTGTGCCAAATATGTGTCAAAACCAAATTTAATTACAAGGTATTAATGACCATTTTACAAAACAAGTTTATAAAAAATATGCCTCTATATAGGATGATGACGATGACAACAGAGGTCAAATCAGAGCACTCCCCAAAAAGAACCCTCGTGTGGTTTTTAACCCAGAAATTCATTATGTAGTGGAAGAAGTAATGAGCTAAGAATCAGGATACCAGGCTTCAAATCCTGATTCTGCTACTAATTTATTATAAGGGAACAGTTAAGTCAATATTAGGTCTCAGTTTCTTTACTTGTAAAATGAGATTGCACTAAATAGTCTCTAATTCCTTCTAACACTAATATTCTACAATTCCATGATTTATGACAGCTTTAGTCAATTTCCTGAGGTTATTCATGACTTCAAGCTCATTTCTGTCACCTCAGAATCTATACAAGCTAATCCTGTCCCTGACATTCTCAGGATTGAAGGCTTTTTCCCAAAGAAGCTTTCAGGCACCATGGGATAAAGTGAGAAAGAAACTTTTACCATGGGAGCATGGTATACCTAAATCATAGGAAATGAATATGCCGAGAATCTCCTTTTAAAAAAATGAAAAGTTTCCATTTCTAAAGTCTTTTTCAGAGTTTTCCCTAAATTAATTCTATTAGGTCTTATTATCCATGTTTCACATATGAATGTAATAGAACGGAAAAAGCCATTGAATTAGTGTCAAGAGACCTAGGTTTAAGCCATGATCAAATCATCTCGCTAAGCCACAGTTCCCTCATCAATAAGAGACAATACTTGTACTATGCACTTCCTGAAGTTGCAATAACGAAAGGACTTGGAAATTGCTAAATCCAATAAATAGAATAAGATGCTATTTATATAATGTTAGTATAATAACATATTATTAATTAAACAATAATTCCTCTTATTATAAGGGGCAGAGACAAGTACCATAGGAAAATACATACACTTAATTGCTATGTCTCACCTCTGAAGTCCCTCATCCATTTTAAAACAAGTCTTTGCCATGCCTTTTCTGAATGTTATTGCCAATATGCATCAAGACAACAATTTTAAAGCCTTATTTTACATATTATTCTCTATAAATAACTTCCAGTTGCTACCTTCTAAATTTCATATTCTCTCAATTCTAGGAATTTATATAGATTGTTCCCAATTCTTGAAATGCATTACCTTCTTATTTCTGTCTATCATAAGAGTTTTGGACTCAGAGTGTGAGATCCTAGGTGCAAATCTCATCTCTGCTATGCATCTTTTTTAAATAGCTTTTTATTTACAAGATATATGCATGGGTAATTTTTCAGCATTGACCCTTGCAAAACCTTCTATTCCAATTTTTCCCCTCCTCCTCCCCACCCCCTCTCCTAGATGGCAGGTAGACCCATACATGTTAAATATGTTAAAGTATATGTTAAATACAATATATGTTTACATATCCATACAATTATTTTGCTGCACAAGAAAAATCAGACTTTGACATAAGGCAAAAATAACCTGAGAAGGAAATAAAAAATGCAAGCGGATAAAAACAGAGTGAGTAGAAATGCTATGTTGTGATTCATACTCATTTCCCATAGTTCCTTCACTGGGTGTAGCTGGTTCTCTTCATTATTGAACAAATGGAACTGATTTGGTTCATCTCATTATTGATGAGGGCGGCCATGTCTATCAGAACTGATTATCATATAGTATTGTTGTTGAAGTATATAATGACCTCCTAGTCCTGCACTCGACACCAGTTCACATAAGTCTCTCCAGGCCTTTCTGAAATCATCTTGCTGGACATTTCTTACAGAACAATATTCTATAACATTCATATATCACAACTTATTCAGCCATTCTCCAATTGATGGTCTGCTATGCATTCTTGAGCAAGTTATTTAACATCTCACCTCAGTTTTCTTGTATGTAAAAATAAGAGGATTGGGTTAAATCAGCAATATCTCCCTCATATAAAAATGGGAGCTACTAAATCACAAATCCCTGAAGACTTACTGACTTAGAAAACTATGTATTAATATTATCTATGCCCTACTGTATTTTTATTTATTTTGTTAAATATTTCCTAATTTTGTTAAATAATTCCTGATACAATTAAATCAGATTCAGGCTGTAAAGAAAGTGATGCAGTTGGTATCTGATTACCTCAGGCCTAGATGACCTAAAAAGAAATTTTTGTCTCAAAGTCTATGATCCTTTGATCTTCCTTCAGAGTTTGTTCAGGTGTCAAATCCTCCAATATCTTTCCTGATTCTTCTATTACTAACTGACCCTGTCCCAAATTACTTTGTACGTCCCCAGAGTACAATATAAGCTTTTTGAATTCAGGGACTATTTTGTCTTTGTTTCCACAGCACCTAGCAATAATGCTTTTCACAAAATAGCATTTTGTTGAATTAAATAAAAATATCTTCATTTGCTTAACCAATTGGCATTTTTTGTGAGGAATTTACATAGAGAAATCTTTACCTGAAGAAATGCAGAGCACACTCATTGACAAGTTTCCCTTCTTTTAAACATCGCCTTGGATCCTTCTCTTCCCAGCGACAAAGCATAAATTTTTTATTGATTTTATCACACTGTGAACCATAATGATGGGCTGCAGCTTTTAGTACAGCAGAATTGACATTCACCTGCAGGAAAAGTTTTAGAAGAATCACGTATTTGTGAATAGAGATAAATTCCTTAATCATACTCATGCTACAAGTTCATAAACTCTTTAAGGAAATGGATGTTTTGCCACATATCTTAATGACTGTATTGAGCAGAATATAAACTGGCCCCAAATATAGACAACAGCCCTAAAAGATCTCTTTGAAAATAAAGAGACTTATAATGAAATACAGAAAACTACAATAAAAACTATGTACATATTTGCTGTGAAAAATGGATGGTAATTTTATATGTTACCAACAAAGCCTAGCAGTAAGAAATAGAGAAATTCTATTTAAAGTAACTGTCAACAACATAAAATATCTAGGAATCTACCTACCAAGATAAACCTAGAGACTATATGAACACAATCACAAACCCTTTTCTCACAAATTAAGTTAGATTTAAATAACTGGAAAAATATCAATTGTTCATGGCTAGATTGAGCTTATATAATAAAAATGACAATTCTACCTAAATTATTCTATTTATTCAGTGCCATACCAATGAAACTTTCAAAAAATTATTTTCATAGCTAGAAAAAAATAACAACAAAATTCATAAAAAAAGAGTATTAAGAAATTAATGAAAAAATATTATAAAGCACTTGTCATCAAAATCCATTGGTAATGACTAAGAAACAGAATAGTGGATGATGACTATAGCAATGTAATGTTCGATAAACTACAAAAAACTCCAGATTCTGGAATAAGAACTCACTACCTGACAAAAATTGTTGAGAAAATTAGAAAACAGAAAAAAGCAGAAACTAAGCACTGACCAATATCTCATAACCTCTACCAAGATAAGGTTGAAAAGAGTTCATAATTTAGACATAAAGGATGATACTATATGCAAATTCTAAGAGAAAGGGATAGTCTACCTGTCAGATCTATGGAGAAGGGAGGAATTTATGGTCAAAAAAGAACTAGAGAATATTATGAAATGCAAAACAGATAATTTTGACTATATTAAATTAAAAAGGTTTTGCATAAACAAAAGCAATGCAGCCAAGATTAGAAAGGAAGCAGAAAGCTGGGAAATAATTTTTGCAGCCAGTATTTCTGAAAAAGGTCTCACTTCTAAAATAGAGAACCGAGTCAAATTTCTAATGTAAGTCATTCTCCAACTGATAAATGGTCAAAGAATATGAACAATTTTCAGATGAAGAAATTAGTCATTTATATATCATGAAAAAATGCTCTGCTATCATTATTGATTTAGAGAAATGCGAATTAATACACTACTTCACACCTTTCAGATTGGCTAAGATGACAGGAAAAGATAATATGAATGTTGACAAGGATGTGGAAAAGTGGGATACTAATGCACTGTTGTTGGACTCGTGAATTGATCCAACCACTATAGAAAGCAATTTGGAACTATGCCCAAAAGGCAATAAAACTGTGCATACCCTTTGATCCAGCTGTGTTATTACTGGGTCTGTACCCCAAAGAGATCATAAAAGAGGGAAAAGGACCCACATGTGCAAAAATCTTTGTAGTAGATCGTTTCGTGATGGCAAGGAATTGGAAATTGAATAGATTCCCATCACTGGGAAATGGCTGAATAAGTTATGGTATATGAATATAATAGAATATTATTGTTCTGTAAGAAATGATAAGCTGGTTAATTTTAGAAAAGCCTAGAAAGCCTTACATGAACTAATGCTGAGTAAGCAGAATCTGGAACACACTGTACAGAGTTAACAGCAAGATTATGTGACGACCAACTATGAGTTAGTAGTTCTCAGCAATGCAGTGATCCAGGATTATTCCAATATATTTGGAATGGAAAATACCACTCATATCCAGAGAGAGAACTATGGAAACTGAATGTGAATTGAAGCACACTATGTTCACCTTTTTTTGCTTGCTTTTTCTTTCTTGTGGTTTTTTTCCCCTTTTTGGTCTGATTTTTCTTATGTAATATGACAAATATAGAAATATGTTTAAAAGGACTATGCATGTTTAACCTATACTAGATTACCTGCTGCCTTGATAAGAGGAGGTGATTGAAAAAATTTGGAACACAAAATCTTACAGAAATGAATGTTGAAAGCTATCTGTACATGTATTTGGGAAAATAAAATGCTATTGAGGGAAAAAAACAAAAACGAAAACAAAAGAAAAATGGATGGTAAGGGAGGAGATGTAGATGGTCCAAGTAGTCAAAAGATGCCATCATCCCAAAGTGATTCTATTCTAGTGCCTGAAATTGCAACAATATGACAAGTGGCACTATCAGCAAATTCAAATTATATTAAGAAAAAAAAATAAAAGCTGTTAACACAACTGTAGACTCCTAACCTGCAAAGGTTAGGTGAAAAGACTAAAAACTAAGTAACAGAATCATCTGCCACATGCCAGTTTTATATGAGCTAAATTTGGCAGGAAAGAAAAGTTTGTTATTTATATTTGAAGCAACAGAATCAATCATTCATTAAGCATTTAACAAGAACCTACTATGTGTCAGGCGCTGTGTTAAACATTGAGGATACAAAAAGAGGCAAAAAATAATCCCTGCCTTCAAGGGCACACCAAATTTGATAACAAATTTGTCTAGAGAAAATACGATGCAAATAAACATATAGAAAGCAAACTATACACAGGATAAACAGGAAATAATAAAATAACAAGAGATGAAATATCACTCAAGAACAGCCAAAAGGCCAGAGTCACCGGATTGAATAGTTTTGTGTCAGGGAGTAAAGTGTAAGACAACTGGAAATGAAGGAGATAGCTATAGGTAATAAAGGGCTTTGAATGCCAAATGATTCTGGAAGTAATGGAAGTCAGTGGAATTTACTGAATAGGTGACACGATCAAACCTTTGCTTAAGGAAAATCACTTTAGTGGCTGAATGAAGATTAGATTGAAATAGGGAGAGACTTAAGACAGACTCAGCACTGCAATAGATGTACAGTGATGAGTGCCTGCGCTGCTCGAGTGGTGCCAGTATCACAGGAGGAAAGGGGTTTATACATGAAAGATTTGCAAAGATGGAATTGACAGGTCTTGGCAAAGACTGGAGGGGAGAGAACAATGAAGATAGTGATGAACCCTGGGATGCAAGCCTAAGGGACTAGAAGGATGGCGATGCCCATTTCATAACAGGGAATGCAGGGGAAGACTTAGAGGGGAAGGTAATGAAGTCCATTCTGGACATGATGAATGTAATCGTTTACTGAACAAGTCTGAGTTGGAGACTCAAGATTGGAAGGAAGCAGAGAGCCTGGGCAGGAGAGGCAGATTGGAGAATCATTAGCTTGGAAGCTATGAGATCAAGTAAAGCAGCATAGGGGGAGAAGAGAGGAGGGTTTAGTACTTTATTCCTCACCCCCATCCCAACATTTATTTATCTCAGGATCTTGAACACAGTGCGCACTCAAACATTTGTTAAACTCAAAGTCATTAATAGCTACTTATCTACTATCCTTACACATTTATTCAGGATCTTTTTCCAAAATAGATTCTTGTTGATTGAAAAGTCTTTACTTCACATGTACCAATTCCTTTCTCATAACATATGTATATTACATTTTGAGATTTTAGCTGGCATTTCCCTCACAATCACCTTCCCAAGTAGAAAGATAGTGCAGCTCTCCTACCTTATAGACAGAAATACCAATGAAGAAAACTGAAGGCCAGGAAAGTCCTGCTGCCCTCCACTAATAGAGGGTCTAGACAGACATTTGTTAAAGGTTTCCCAAGTGCTCTAAGAAGACAGCCACATTGGTAGACTCAAACCTAACTCCGAATGTCAAGTTCTACTAGGTTAAAAAATAGGTCATTCATTAATTAACTCATTTCATTTAAAGCAGACTGGGTTACGTGCCAGGAGAAATACAAAGTTTAAATAAGACAGATTGTTGTCCTCACAGTGCTTTACAGTATAAGAGACCTGGGCTCAAATTCAGGTTTCACGTAATAACCCTGTGTGCTCTCAAAGCAATTCTCTAAAGCTATATATAAGCTAAAGAGAAAGTGCAGACCAGCATTGATAGAGGGAGTTTCCTCTCCCCTAAAACTCCCTCTATTAATGAAATCATAAATCCAGTTTCCTTCCAAATCCCTAAAAAATAATACATAACCAACCTCCCCCCCCCAAAAAAAATCAACTCCTTATATTCATGCACTTAATGAACCTTCTAAAGAAAACAAAACAAAAATTAGACAAAGAAATAAAGTTCAGCAAAACAGACCAATCCATTAGGTCTGCAATGGTATGCAAATTAGGTATGCAAATTCCAAATTTTGCCTAGAACATAGATACATTATTCTGGCTCTGACAAGGTTAAATATTTATCAAATTAACCAAGGGGATACTGACAGAGTCTTGTTAACGCTCAATCTGGGGTTGTTGCCACTCCTGTATAATGCAGACAAGGTCAGGTTGACATCCACGGCAGCCAGAAATAGAACCCTAAGTGCCCGAGTCTCCTGGCCCCCCTTCTGCTATTGGCCATTTACTAGTTACAAACACAAATGACAACTACTGAGTCTGAGGTCATTGTCCAGAGCTAAAAGGGATCTCCTGAAGCTGAGGATAGCGCTTCATCAAGTTCTGGACACAGACGGGTCTGACGGGTGGTGACAGTGCCTCAATCCGACAGTATTTCCCGGGTTCAGGGTCAGGCTTGTGCCGATACCCAGAAAGACTAAGGAGTAAAGGAGCAGGAAAGGATGGCAGGGCTTTCCACTTGGCCAAAGCGGGTGGAAAGGTAGGGGCGGGAGGGAGCTGGCACACCGTAGACGGAAAATGGAAGGGGGAAGGTTTCAAGACTGATAGAGAGCTGAAAGAAAGATGAAAAGAAAGGAAGTGACTCTGAGGCGGAGAGCCTGCCTTACAGGGAGAGCCACCGCTGCCCTCCGGTAATAAATACACGTCGCCATTGGTTCGGGGTCTCCCAGGAAGGGGTGACCATCAAAAAGGAAAAGGGGGGAGCCGAGGGAAATTAGGCCCAGGAGCGGGGTAGGAAGTAGGAGGGGGGTAATTCTTAGTTAGGTCGTCGTTTACCGAAAAGGGAACGGAGGAGAGAAGAGGATGGGGAGACGGCTGTACGGAGGTGGCTAGGGAGAGAACCCAAGGGGCAGGGGGAAGAGCTGGGGAGACACGGAAGGGGGGGTGAGCGGGAAGAAAGTGAGAGTCACAGGGAGAGCAGGCTGACAGCAAAGAGCAGGCGGGGTCCTGGGGAAAGGGCCCTGGGCAGGGGAGAGGGGGGAGGGGAGAGGGGCCGGCCTACAGCAGGCTCCAGGACGCGCCGAGAGAAGCCAGGCCGGGCTCGCCCGCCGTGCTGTCAGGTGCTCCCCGACAGCACAGTCTCACCTCCTCCACTTTGAGTTCGTCCAAGGTGGGCAGCTCCACCACGCCGGGCATGGCGGCGGCGGCGGCGCACGGGACCCGAACCCGCCGGCTCTGTCCCGGATCTCCTTGAACTATCCTTTCCCGAACTCTGCTTCCGAGTCGCGCCGCAGTGACGCATGCGCAGACGCCGGAGCCGGAGCGGCGCTCGCTGGGCCCGCTCCCAGGGGCCGCACGCAAGCGCGGTGGAGCGCGGGAGCCCGAGACGGCGACGGGGCATGCGCAGGATCCGTTGCTATAGTGAGGGCCCTACGCGCCGTAGCGGCCGCTGGCGGGGAATAGAGCGGATGCTATGCAGTACACCGGCAGCCAGTACTTTGGAGAATATGTCCGTGGGAGGTAAGGAAAGAACGTTGTGAGCACACGTCCGTTGCCCTGCGAGGAAGATGGAACCGCAATTGGAAGAGCCAAAGGATCATCCCTCCGAGCCTTGCTGCGCTTGCCTCCCCTATGGCAATAAGGCCTACTGCGGCGTCCTGATGCCGACCCGAAGAACTGGCCCTTTTAAACCCAAGTGCGCATTTCCTGATCCTTCCTGTCGCGACCGCGCCGGCCTCCCGACGCGGTGCTAAGTGGCTTGGGTGGGCCCCTCCTCCCGCTGCCGCTCCGCCCAGCCCCTAGCAGGCTCCGGGCAGAGCGGAGCGGGACCCGAGAAACCACGTTGTGTCTCTGCCTAAGTTGGGGCAGCGTGATTTAAAACTGCCGCCTTATCCCAACAAACGTTGAGGCTGCCACAAAAAAATAAAAATAAATAATAATAATAATTCACCTGATATGAAGAGGGACCAAAGTGCATTAAAACGAACTTCAGTTTTCCAAGTCTGCTTCTATCTAGCAGTGTGACTTTCAGCAATCACTTCTTCCTCCCTCCAACTCAGTTCTCGTCTGCTAAATGACAGCGGTTACAGAATATCTAACATTCTATTTTCTAACATACCCTTTCAGTGTTCTGTTCTGTTCTGTGGCTGGAGGGCCAATTTAGCTCTAATGTTCTATATTCTACGACCTATTTCAGGTTTAACAATATATAATATTTTACATTCTAATGTCCCTTTCATATCTTAACTTTCCACATTCTATAGACTGTTTTATGATTTTATATGTGAATCTTTGACTTTCTTGGTTCAAAAGCTTCTTCCATGGTAACACTAATAGGATTCTGTGAAATTCTTTTTAGGATTTTCATTGATAAATTCTGTTTTGCCACTTTTTGCATTTTACAACCTAACATTCCCGATTGAATTTGATAATATAAAATCTCCCCAAAATAGGTAAAAAGAACAAAAGAGTGATTATAATAGTGATTAAATGCAACCTTGCATTTTGGTAGTGTTCTGTGTGTTTAAAAAAAAAAAAAAAAAAAAAAAGGAGTGTATGTCTTTCCTAAATTAATTTCAACATTGCCCATTGTTCTTCATCTGAGTTTTGATATTGTTTGAAGTTGTATTCATTTATGTAGTTTTAATAGGTATATTGTCCTTTTGATTCTGCTTTGTTCGCTCTATCACATCATATAGGATTCCCCCTTATAATGAATATAAGAATTCATTAAATTCTTCATTTTTGTTATTCCTTGTAGCACAGTAAAATTCTATTACCTTGATATACCACAGTATGTATAATCATTCCCCAGTTCCCAATATCCCCACATATTTTATTTCCAGTTTTTCTTCTCATTGTAATAATGTTCCATAAAATTCTATGTGTCTTCTTAAAACAGGATGGAGGGCAAGGCCTTGTACATTCTCCCAACGGAAACAAAATATCAAGGGGAAATGACAGATGGAATGTTTCATGGCAAAGGAACTTTGCACTTTCCTAATGGGAGCCAATATGATGCCACATGGGAAAAAGGAAAAATCATACAGGTACCTGGTTTCTTCTAGGAGACACAACAAAAATCTTCCAGAACAAGGGCCCTTGAATAGAAAACCTTTTATTTCTCTACTATACTATATTATACATTAATCATTAATTCATTCAACAAAGATTTATTCAACATCCATTAATTCAGCCAGTGAACATTTATTGAACAATTAATATTCAAAAGATACATATAAGTTCTATGCATATAAAGAACCAAGTTCAAGAGATACACAGAAAATTTAAAAATAGCTCATATTTAGAGTGCTTTAAGGTTTGCAAAGTGTTTTCCAAATAATAATCATCTTGGGATATAGGAAATACAAAGATTTTTGTCCATATTTTAATGACAACTAGCATTTATATAGTACCTTCTATGTGACAGGCACTTTACAAATAGTATCCCCAACAACCCTATGAGAAAATTACTATCATTATCCCCATTTTACAATTAAGGAACTGAAGTAGACTTGCTCAAGATCACACATCTAGTGAATGTATTAGGCCAGATTTGAATTCAGGTCTTCCTAACTTTAGAGCCAGTGCTAACCTAAATCGCTTAATTACCTCATTTTGCAAATGTGAAAAATTAGGCTTATAGAGAATGTAATAGAAAGTACCAACTTATAATCAGAAGACCTGGTTTTGAATCCTGATTCTTGTTACTTAGCATTTATACAAGGAAGGGAGCTGAAAGATCACCCATTCCTTTACTCCTCCTCCTTGAATTTCTGTTTCTTCAAAACCTCTCCATCTTTCTAGGCCCATCTTGAATGCTTTCTCCTCCTCTTGAATGCCAGTCTTCCCTTTATTAATCTTATCAGTGAGATTTAAGTTCTCCCTTCCCTGAATGCCCATAGCACTCTGCTGCCCTCAGTGGCACTTATCACACTCTCTCTTATATTATAGCAATTTGTTTATAAATTAGGGCTTATATCCTACTCATCTTTGTCTCCCCTTCCTTAATTTCAAACACCAAGCATTAGAACTTTCAGCAAGTAGATGCAGATGAGGAAATTACTACTCAGAGAGGTTATCTGGCCTCCTCAAGGTCACACAAAGTAATAAGGGTCTGAGCTGAGATATGAGGTCTCCTCATATTAGCTTCTATGACCTCAGACAAATTATTTGACCTCTCAGTCTCAGTTTCCTTACCAAAACAATGAAGGTATGATGATAGCCAAGGTCCCTTCTATCTCTAAATCCTATAAAACTATAATCTTTATTATTATTATTATTATTATTATAGCTTTTTATTTATAAGATATATGCAGGGATAATTTTTCAACATTGACAGTTGTAAAACCTTTTGTTCCAATTTTTTCCCTTCTTTCCCTTCCCCCACCCCCAGATGGCAGGTAGACCAATACATATTAAATATGTTAAAGTATATGTTAAATACAATATATGTATACATGTCCATACAGTTATTTTACTGCACAAGAAGAATCAGACTTTGAAATAGTGTACAATTAACCTGTGAAGGAAATCAAAAATGCAGGCAGACAAAAATAGAGGGATTGGGAATTCTATGTTGTGGTTCACACTCATTTCCCAGAGTTCTTTTGCTGGGTGTAGCTGGTTCAATTCATTACTGTTTTATTGGAACTGATTTGTTTCATCTCATTGTTGAAGAGGGCCACGTCCATCAGAATTGATCATCATATAGTATTGTTGTTGAAGTGTATAATGATCTCCTGGTCCTGCTTATTTCATTCAACATCAGTTCATGTAAGTGTCTCCAGGCCTTTCTGAAATCATCCTGCTGGTCATTTCTTACAGAACAATAATATTCCATAACATTCATATGCCACAATTTATTCAACCATTCTCCAATTGATGGGCATCCACTCAGTTTCCAATTTCTGGCCACTACAAGAGGGCTGCCACAAACAGCCCAAAATTCTTGCACATAGAGGTCCCTTTCCTTTCTTTAAGATCTCTTTGAGATATAAGCCCAGTAGTAACACTGCTAGATCAAAGAGTATTCACAGATAAGCCTATAATCTTGCACAAGGTCAGGGGACAACTAGGTGGCATAGTGGATAGAGCACTTGCCCTGAAGTCAGGAGGATCTGAGTTTAAATCTGGTCTCAGACACTTAACACTTACTAGCTGTGTGACCCTGGACAAGTCACTTAATCCCAATTGCCTCAGCAAATAAATAAATAAATTTTTTTTTTTAAATCTTGCACAAGGTCACATAGCTAATAAATATGACAGTCAAGATTCAAACTGAGGTCCCTTACCACAAGTCCAATGCTCTTTTCGAGACAAAAACTAAAACAACAAATGTAATAGACATCATGGAAGAATTTGGATTGAGAGGATGCACTCCTATGTTTGGAGTCCCCTAAATCTTCACTTTTGATCTTATGTATACTTGGGAATTCTCTCTCAATAAGCTCTGGAATATATCTTTGATCATATTTAAAAATTCTTTGTATAAATAATTAAAGTGAAACTAAAAGTTAGGCAGTATTTAACAATAGCAAAGGGAAAGCACCAACCATATGCAAAGCTTATTCTTGGCTCTGGTAACTTAGTGGAAAAAAAGAGTGAAGAGAGCAGATAGACAAAGATGATAAGCTCTGATCTCTCTCTCTTTAAGAAGTGTACAAAACAGTAAAAGAAATAAAATATGGATGCAAATAACGATTGCAAAACAAAATGTAATAAATTCCATTGAGAAGGACAAATTGTAATGTAAGCATTCAGAGGGGAAAGAAGAGGCTTCCTAAAGGAGGTAACATTTAAGATTAGCCTGGAAAGGTATATAGATTTTCCATAGGCTATTATGGGCCAGAACTCTGAAACAGGGATTCTTACAAGGTTAAGTCAGTGGAATTGATAAAGACAATAGTTATCTAGTTTGGCATGGTGCTTAATAGTTCTCTAAGTTCAGTATGATTGATTTAATCTTACAACAAACAATGATTTCCTAGCGATATAATGATTGGTTTATACTCAGTGTAGACCATATAAGCTGGGAGCCTCAGCCAGAGTCAGAGCCAGAGAGGACAAGCGGACTGGAGGGGGTAGCTCAAGCTCTTGGAGCCAAGGAGAGACAGATTCATTCCATCTCCCACCTTTGTGGTGGCTGGAGGCTGGAGCACAAGCTTTCAGACTGAGACAGACTTCAAGACAGAGACTGTCCTGGTGGTCCTGCCTTCTCCACAGAAATCAAGACACATTCTGGAGGACCTCAAGAAAGCTAGTCCAGGCCCCAGGCAAGGAAACTAGACTATGAAGGAGATAAGGAGATAATAAAGAATTTGGATTGTAATACCTGGCTATTCTTGGGGTGATTACTCTACTGAAAGGAAGGCTCCAAGACCTCCAGAAAACCAACGAGAACATTACAATAGGCAAACTAGGAAGTGAGAGTTACTCTGTCTTGAGAACAGCCTGAATCAATATATGGAGGCAAGAAAAAATGGGAACCCATGTACATTTGAGTATTCAGTCAGGATAGGTATGTTAAGCATCTGGAAATGTTGTTTGGAGATATATTATGAAGAGGTAGGCTAATGATTTTAAGATAATGACTTCTTTTGTTCTATGAATTCCATGGAGGGAAACTTTGAAGGGGGAGTGACATGATAAGAACTATATTTTCAGAAGATAAATCTGACCACAGACAAATGAGTAAGAGGAATATCCAAATAATCCAGGCAAAAAATAAGGAGAATCTGAATGAGGATGGGAATAATGGAAATGGAAAGGGATAGATTAATGAAAGGGACATTGTAAATACAAAATTAATAGAACTTAGTGATTATGTAGCTATAGATATGAGGAAAAGAAAAAAAGGTTTTTTTTAATGACTAGTTTTAATATAGGTAACTGGAAAAAAAAGTAGTGTTATCACTTACAGAAATAGAAAAGTCAGAAGTCAGAAAAGCAAATATGTTGAATTTAATTTGGGGCATGGTGAATTTGAAATGTAGGCCAAGCATCAAAGTGGAATTATCCAGTATGTATTTTGAGATATAAAGAAAGAGTATATATTTGGAAGATATCTTTGTGCATATGCTTCTCCAACTGCAGGCTGGTCTTCCTCATCCATGACCTTTTCTCATTTGACACCATCCTTTTGAAGACCCCAGAGATCAATATTTACTTCCCAGATCTAAGATTCTTTAGACAGACATATGATTTCTTTTTCAGGGGAAATACACCTTTGCTGATGGTCTAATGTATAAGGAAGACAAATGGCTTTACTGTGATGGCTATGACAGAAGATTTTATACTGAAATCTGTGAAGGCCTGAAGCCTGCAGGTACAAAAATTATGTTCCTTTTCTATAATCTAGAAACTGAGTGGTAAGGATAGGGCTTAAGGGAAAACAATAGATTTTTTTTTTTAAAGTTTGTTGAGGTAAAACTAAAGAGTAGAAGAAAATAACAGAGCATCAACAGTATAAGCAATATTTATGATAGTCTTGATAGTAAAATCCTTCTGACATGATTTTATTCCCATTTCTATAGCACCTTAAGATTAATTCAGCATCATCTTAATAATAACTTTAAAAGATAAATTTGCAGTTATCCCTTCCACAAATTTCCCCATTGCTATTTTGATATATCATAGATCAGCATAAGAAATTAAATAGAAATTTTGGGGAACTTTTGAGGAAGTCATAGATTATTACAATATAAAGGTTGGCAGATAACACGGAACCTATATGCAAATATTAAGTCTAAATTTTACAATAAAGTGCTGTAAAAACCCCACAAAAGAAAAAAAAATCAGACTTCTCTGGTACAAAAAGAGGGGCAAAAAATTTTATACATATTTTCCATATGGTCAGGTTAAGGGAAAGGGATGTCTTAAATCCCCATGATATGCAAGGAATAACTCTATTCATGATCTTATAAATAAGGAAACTGAGGCCCTGAGAAGTAAAGAGACTTTCCTGAGATCATAAACATATTTAGTAAGTCAGACAGCATTTATAAGCAACTATTACATGTCAACCTTAGACAAAAATAGATGCTTCCCAGATGGGAGAAACAACAGAGAAATTAAGGTTCTTCTAGACTATATACACAAAAGATAATAAACTTAGGAATTCAATTCAATTCAGTAAACATTAATGAAATATCTATTAAGCTCTGAGAATACAAAAAGAAAAATAGTACTTACTATTAAGAAGCTTTTAATCTAATGGGGAAAGAAAACACACAAAGGAAATTGGGAGAAGGGGATAGGAGAAAGGGTATTCAAGTTCCGGAGAACTGAAACCAGACCAAGCAGCAGATGCAAAGTAAAGTCATCTGGGCAGGTCCAAGTTCTGTCTCTGTAAAGAAAGTACTGGCAGGAGATTATTACTCCAGCCCTCCAGTCTGATGGGAGAGGAAATTGTGAGTTGTGAAATCCCAAGACTTGAGTTAGCAACATAGTGATGATTAGATTAGAAGTGATGAACTTCTCCTGGGAGAGACATCTTGAGTTGAAACCCAGGCAAGAAGCAGATGCAGAGTAGATTGGAAAGGTACTAGTTGGAAAGACTGGGAAAGGCTTCCTGTAGCATGTGAACTTTGTGTCAAACCTCGAAAGAAACCAGGAAAATGTAAGAGGTGGAGATAAGCAAGGAAAGTATTCGGATATGGGGGTCAACAATACAAAGGCAAAGATATTGGAGAGGGAGTATTGTGTCTAAAAATGGCAAGTAGGCCATTATGGATAGACCACAGACTATGTGAAGGAAAATAAAGTGTAAGAAAACTAGAAAGGCAGGAAGGAGTCAGGTTGTGAAAAACTTTAAATGCCAAACAGAAGGGAGTAGTGGTTGTGGAAATGGAGAAGAGAGGGCATATATGACAGATGTTGTGAAGAAAAAAATGACAAGATTTGGCAATAGATTCCTGTGTAGGATGAGTGAGTTACTGAGATAGCGATCCTGAGTGACTGCAAAGATGGCGGTGTCCTCTGTAGTAATAAGGAAGTTCAGAAGAGGGAAGAATTTGAGAGGAAAAGCTAATGAGGCCTGTTTTAGAAAAACTGATTTTGAGACATCTATGAACTATTCTGTTCAAGATGTCTGTCAATCGGTAATGTAGGATTGAAGTTCAGAAGAGAGATTAGTTAAATAGAACTGGGAATCATCTGCATAGAGATGATATTAACTATGGGAATTGATGAAATTATCAAGTCAGACACTATATAGTGAAAAGCAAGAAAGATTGAAATAGAACTAGAAAGATAGCAACAGTTAGTGGACTTAACATAGATGAAAAACTAGCAAAGAGACTGAAAGAACTAAAAAGAGAAATAAGTAAGAGCAGTGACATGAAAGTCTAGAAAGAAATAAGTATTAAGGAGATAGATGATGGTCCACAGTGTCAGATACAGTACAGATTTTTTAAAGGGCCTTAGATTTGACGATCAAGAGATCACAGATACTCTTGGAGTTCCAGCTGAATAAATAATGAATGACTATTCTGGCCTTATCTTTAATGCACTTTACACTGCCTTCCTCTACAATAATTATACTTTGACCTCTTTAGCAGCTTCCTTTCAATATCTTGTAAGAGTAATAGAATATCTGAACTAAAAGAGATCTTAGAACATGGAATGTTATAGTTAGAAGGAAATTTAAAACATAGAATACTAAAGTTTAGGGGGGAAAAGTAAAACATAGACTGTTAGAACTGAAGGAACCATATAACATTCACTATGTATTGTAAATCTGACTGTATGATTCAGTTCTGACAGTTAATGAATGATGCTGTATTCTTTTCAGGTATTTCTCAGGTAACCAACATAGATCCACCACGAAAAATTCCTGAAGGTTGTTATGATTGTGGAGATGGGTTCTATGACCCAAAAACAAGGGTGATCAGAGACTACAGGAAACGTTTCCTGAGAAATGCAGGTGTGCTCCTTTCTTTTATTCATAAATATGTATTTGTGGCAAAGGATAGGAAGATCATTGCAGACAAAAAAACAAAACAAAACTCAACAAACCAATTACCCAAGTATTATACCAGCTCATTCATACATAATCTGTACAATCTATACTGCATAACTGCATA
This sequence comes from Sarcophilus harrisii, assembly GCF_902635505.1. Taxonomy (NCBI): domain Eukaryota; kingdom Metazoa; phylum Chordata; class Mammalia; order Dasyuromorphia; family Dasyuridae; genus Sarcophilus; species Sarcophilus harrisii. Next base: position 445,604,769 of record NC_045427.1, read on the forward strand.
TAAGATAAAAAATACTCATGTTCTTACTACTGGTCCAGAAAAATTCAACATTTATTAGAATGTTAAAGTTATAAAATATTCCTGCTTAAAGAGATCTAAGAAAATACTTCAATATCGAAATAGATCTATGATTTTGTTAAGATGATCATTCCCTCCATGATACAGATCCACACACTCCATATTCCATCAAGCTCTTATCTATGTCCTCCCTTTGCAGGGCATTCACGTTGTAGGCTGCCTTCCTTTAACTCTGACATTGTGTAGATTTGAGTGCAGAAAATGAGCCGCCATTTGTTATTCCTCACATGATTATCACACATTCTTTCCTAGCTATACAGTTCTTTGATGACAAACTTATGCTGTTTCTGGTGTATAATTCTTCGAAGGCAATAAGCTACAGCCTATTTTATAACCATCTATATATTCATGGTCTTGGGGGTGGCCTCCTGGATTCAATCAGTCTTGCTACCATCTCTTCATTAATCATAACTTCTATCTTGGATCTTGATGCCTTTGCACAAGTGGAGCCCCCTGTGTGGGCTGCAGTCCTCATTACTTCTGTTGCATAATAGCTTCTGTTTCCCTCCAAAGTACAAGTCAGGATCCTCATAAATGTTTATTACATTTCATTGAATTAGATTCCTTAGAGAATCTACTTTTTTATGATTCATAGCTAGATAGCTTAATAAAGAGAATGCTAATTTAAAAGGAGATGATACTTGATGTTAAAAAGTTGAGGTTTTTTTTTGTTTGTTTGTTTGTTTGTTTTTTAGGGATAAAGCACTGAAATTTTCCAAATAAAATCTATTCATTTTATTTTCATAGCTTTCTTTAGTTTTGTGCCCAACTTCTTGTCTTTTTGAAAAGATATAGCTACCAATAAGATAGCTCCATGAACTGTTCATAGTTCTTCATTTCATAATCTAGATCATAGTTTTTATCTAATCAGGCCAAAGTCTTTTGAATGACTTTAGAAGTCAGTTAGGAGGCTCAAAAATGCTTTATGATTTAAGAAAGGCAATATAATGCAATTTACAAGTAAGAGCATCTGGAGGACTTCAAAAACTACAGGGAATTATGCTAGACAGAAGCAGTTTGGTTATACAGGAGAGGATTGGAATGGAGTCAGGAATGTCTAACTCCACATTCTGACACTTACCATAGCATTGTGCCTACTGGACTAGTTATCTTGCCAATGTCTGCCATAGTTTCCCCAATTGTATACTAGGGATAATAATAGCACTGAAAAAAATGGGGGAAAAAGTGAAAATTGCATGCTGCATTCTGCATTCAGTTTCCATAGTTCTTTTTCTGGATGTGGATGGCTTTTGCCATCCAAAGTCTATTGGAATTGTCTTAGATCCCTCTATTACTGATAAGAGCTAAGTCTATTGTAATTGATCATCACACAATTTTGTTGTTATTGTGTACAATGTTCTCCTGGTTCTGATAACTTCACTTAGCATCAGTCAGTTCATGTAAGTCTTTCCAGGTTTTTCTGAAATCCTCCTGTTCACCATTTCTTCTAGAATAATAGTATTCTATTGCATTCATATTAGGTAGGTTTTTTAAAAACAGTATTTTGTAATTTTATTCACATGGCATCATATTTTGATAAGTTAATTTTTTACATTCTTCACTTTTTAAAATGGAATTTCTCTTTTATCTCTTGCTACTGTACTTCTTTTTCTTTATTGTATTGCTATAGCCAGCATTTCCAGTACCATATCAAATAGAAATGGTGACAATAGATAGATGTCCTTGCTTAGTCTCTGATCATGTTAGAAATGATTCTAATTTATCCCCATTACACATAATGTTGGTTGTTGGTTTTAGATATATGGAATTTTTCATGATAAAGAAAGTACACATATTCCTAAATTTTCTAGTGTTTTGAACAAAAATTAGCATTGTGTTTTCTCAAAAGTTTTTTCTGCATCTATTGATATATATATAATGATATTGTTTTTTGTAGTTCTTGTCATTAATATGGTAATTTGTTTAAAGTTTTTCTAACATTAAAGCCAACTCTGCATTACTAGTATAATTTCAACTTTATCAGAATGTGTGGTCATTGTGATATATTGTTGTAGCCTCTTAGTTGATATTTTATGCATATCTTTTTACGTCAATGTTCACTAGGAATATTGGTCTATAATTCTCATTCTTTGTCTTGAATTTCCTGAGTTTAGCAGTTAAAACCATGTTTGTGCCATAGAAAGAATTTAATAGGTTCCCTTCTATCATTATTTTTGTAAACAATTTGTGTAATATGGAAATTGTTTTTTGAATGTTTCATAGAATTAAGTTGTAAGTTTTATTAGTATATATTTTATTTCTTCCCCATTTGTTGTTAATTCTCTTTTTTCATTTTTGATACTAATAATCTGATATTCCTCTCAAAGAAGTACTTTGCATTTTTATTGATTTAAAAAACTGGTTTTAATTTTGTTAATCTACTTTTTGTTTCTATTTTGTTTTCAACCTTATAATATTTTTATTTTTATATTCTTTGTTTTTTAATTTCTTGCTTTTCTAGCTTTTTTAGTTGCATATCCAATTCATTGATCTTTCCTTTCTTTGTTGAATAAAGTATTTAACTGTTGCTTTGGAACTGCTTTGGCTACATCCTAAAAATGATTGGTATGGTATCATTGTTGTCATTATCTTTAATGAAATTATGTATTGTTTATGTATTGTTTTTAGGATTTTCTCTTTGGCTCATCAGTTCTTTATAATTGAGTTAAATACTTAATCTCCAGTTAACTTTTACTTTTTTTAATCCTATCATTATTGAGTATAATTTATTTTATTGCATTTGTTTGCAGTTAAACACTGCAAATATTTATTTATTTTATTGCACTGTATAAATACATATTATATGTTCAATATTATTCTTTCTCTGAATTTATTTGTGAGATTTTTAATGCTCTAATAAAGATCATATGACAACTGAGAAATATATAAATTCCTTTCTATTCATTGCTGGAGCTCTATCATATGTATCTTTTCTAAAATTCTGTTCAGGTCTTTACCTTTTTTTCTTGCTTATTTTTGCTTGTATTTGTTCAGTTTTGAAAGGGGTATCCTGAGATCCTACAGTCTTATAGTTTTACTGTCTAATTATTCTACAACTAATTTAGTTTTCCTTTAAGTAGTTAGATGCTATGCCATTTGAAATTGGAATCACAACAATAGCACTGACAATCTGTTCTTCACCATAGATCTCCTCTCCTGATAAGAGAGCTACACCTGAGATCTAAGACTCAGATACACTTTGGGAATTAGTGACCATTCTGAAGTGTTGATTGCTGCCTAGATTCCCCCCTTCCGGGAAGTAGAATTTGAAAGATCAGTATTAGGCCCTACTTCTCAGGGATTTGGGTTTGGAAAACCGTCCAGAACAGACCTCCTATGTGTTGATTTGGTCTAGCCTAGTTGCTCTTCCCATCTTTATTTGCTTTAGTACCGTTTCTTCTTCAAATTGGAACACATCATGTATTATGGTATTAGCATCTCAAATTTTGGTAGACTCTAGAATATAGTTCCTCATAATATTCTATGTTCTGAGGTTTCCTATGGCTCATAAATTCTATTCAATCAGTCATGCATCATTTACTAAGCACCTATGCTTAATGTGCACATTACTTAGGAATTAAACAAAATTTAGATAAAATATCCCTTCTTTCAAAGAAGTCAACAACAACAACAAAATGCAAATAAAATTATAGCACATACTATCACATGAAAACTTCATTGTCGAAGTACAAAACAAAGTATTCTGTGAAGTCGAGAGGAGTTGTAAGAGTAGAGATGGTTCAAAGAAAGCTTTATGAAGAAACTGATATTTGAATTAGGCATTTCAACTGCTGAAGAGAGATGATAGTCCAAGCAACCCCTTCTCTTCCCCCAAAAAAAATAACAATATAAGCAAAGGATTGGAGGAAGTAAAGCTTTGGGGATATTCAATGACAAGGGGGTAATCTAGTATAATTGATACAAAGAATGCATGCATGAAAGGAAAAAAGGCTAGAAAAGTGATGATTTTGTAAGTTCCTTCAAGCGCTAACATTTTATGCTCTCCTGCTTTTACATTCTATGTTCCAATTTTTCTTTTAATTTCTATGGCTCAATGATCTAGGATAGAAATAGCCAACGGATATTTTGGTTGCAATATTATAGGACATATAGAAATATAAGGGTCTTGCAAACCACTAAATGTGGGTCTTTGTTCTTGGCTACCTAGTCATTAAACTTGATTCACTTTATCTATACCAGGAACTCATCTGAACTTCAGTCTACCCTAAAATAGAACTGCTTGAGTCTTAACTACCTTCTGTTTTCCCAAAGTTTCCTTTCTTGTCCTGCACTCATAAACTTATTCTATAAACAATGAATTTGGGGGGGCAGAGTGAAGCATATTTCTATGACTTGCTGACTATTCCCAAGAGCAGGCACCTGAATAAACAACATGATCAACCCAGGTCATAAGTTTGATTATTGAAATGATCCTAGAGTAAACGGGTACACTCAAATACTGCAATTTAGAAAGCAAATATGACTTGAGTGTGTCACATAGTCTGAACACCTCTAATTTACATGAGTCAACAAGGTGGGCGAAGAGCAGATAAACTGTCTCTAATTAACCTTTCCTTCTAAACCAAAATTCCTCTGTTCCATCTTGATTTCATTTTGGCCTGTAAAGAAATTACCCTTTTCTTTCTGCTACTCAGGAATTATAGTAGGTATAACTAACATTCTACATTCCATGTTCTAACATTATACAGTCTAAAGGACTTTCCAACCTTACTTAACATTTTTAGTCATAATTTTATTTCAGCTCTACATTTTATGTTCTAATACCCTTCTAGTTCAAGCATTCTATATTCTAAGGTTCATTCCAATTTGAATATTCTAGAGTTCTACAAAATTCTTTGTCTTAGATTGATGATTACTAAATAGAGGGTAAAGATTAGTCCTTTCTGCTTTCTAACTTATACAATAAGTAGTGAATGAATTCAATGAGAAATGTTGGGGAAACTCATATAAAGTTAGCTAAATCCATGAAGGATGGTTAGGATTTCTTTTTTTTTCTTTTTTTTTTTTTTTTAATTTTTTTATTTAATAGCCTTTTATTTACAGGATATATGCATGGGTAACTTTACAGCATTAACAATTGCCAAGATGGTTAGGATTTCATAGATCCTTAGATATGGAAGGGATCTCAGTACAACCCATACCTAGAGCATAAATGCCCTCAATAATGATCCAGTCTTAATGACTTCCAGTAATGAGGAATTAATTACTTCCTAATGTAACCTCTCCCCCTTTATTTTTTTATGGAAAGCTCTAATTGTTAGAAAGTTGAACATAGATTCTCCTTGCTTATTCCTGGTCCCTGTAAACGTCTTCTCTAGGATAAATAAGGAAATCCTACCTCTGACCAAATTTCCCTATCTTCTTTTGCCTTCTGGGATCTCACAGGTCTCTTACTATCATCTCTCTTGAGACTGAACTGCATGGGAGAAGGTCAAATAGTATAATGTTGGACCTTCCTCAACAAATTCCATCTACTTATATTCTGCCTGTACTTACTGCTCAAAGTTTAATAGACTCTCACCATGTTACACTTATCCCATCCCAGTGATTCTGAAACACTGGTGGCTTATGTACAAACTGTGTTTCCCATTTTTGGGAAACCACTTCTTCAGGTTTATCCACCTCAATCCCACCCCACAAAGTTCCCCTACAGATCTGCCCTCCCCTTCCATTGATTCCTCTGAAATGCCTACGTCACAATTAATTAGCTTCCCTTTATCTTAAACCTTTTTATTTGTCCTTCCTTCATTTGGTTTTCACTGAAACAGGGCTCCTTATGATACCATTTCCCTTTACCACCTTGTCCAGTATGGTTCTGCTCAGCTTGCAGATTTGCATGCTTTAAGTACTTCCAAAGTAGTCTGATCCTGGGCAAATCCTAGTCACTGTTTTTCTGGTCTGAACTTCCTAAAGTTTTTGACCTTGGTTTGGATTTGTGCAACACTCTTATTAGCTTGAGTATAGTCAGAAGTCCCACTATACTAAATTCTCTTCTGCTTCAGTGTAGCCCCATTTTCTAGGAGTTTTTGTTACTGCATGAGAACAACTTCATAGTAACCATTTATTTGAATACAGTGTCAACAACATTTAGTTTAATGCTTTAGTGGTCTATACTTATTTCAATGGCCGTACTAAAATGTATTATGGTACTTTTATAACTTAGAAGATGTTTTCAAGAGTTGTAGTGGCTAAAAAACTATTAGAAACAACATGGTAATAAATCTTTCTGAACTTAACTAGGCATACAGTCTCTCACTTGGCCTATATTTAAAGCATTACCTATTTGACAGGACCTGCCCAGAACTTAAGCCTCACTAGAGTAGCTTTCAGGAACCCAGGATCACCACCATTTCATAAATTATCAGAATAAGACATTAGTGAAGGCAACATTTATTGATCGAATAAATGGAAGCCAACTAGTAGACAATATTATGAAGTTGGAAGTTTATTTTGACCATCCTTTCCCTGATTTTACTTTTAAGTGCCCATAAATGGACAGAAAGAAGAAGTAGATGAGAAAATCAAGAAAGTAATCACAACCCTGACACAGAAGCATATTACAATAGTAATGGGGGACTCAATTATCCAGACATACAGGAATTTTCTCTCTTTGTGACACAAGTGGAGCAGCAATTTCTTGACTTATCTTAATTATCACTTCATTTCCTCAAGATATAGAGGAGAAAACAAGGAAAAATTCTATTCTGAATCTGATTGTTCTCAATAGGGAGAAACTGATTTCTATAGGAGGAGTCATGGAAGATATTTAGGAAAAGCAGATTTCAAACAGTGTATCTTCTGCCCTAAAATAATATAGGGTTAGTCAGCCTAGAAGGAATGAAAAATTCTCAAGAATAAAATTATGAAGACATAAAAAAATAAATTCCAAGAAGAAAAAGGGCAATTTTTCAAAGAGCTATCGTGCCTGCACATTTAATTCACTAATCAATTTAAATTTTTATTTTTAAAGCTTTTTATTTTCAAATATGCATGGATAATTTTTCAACATTGACCCTTGCATAGTCTTGTGTTTCAGTTTTCCCCTCCTTCTTCCCACCCCTTCCCCTAGATGGCAATCCAATATATGTTATACATATTAATAATTTAAATTTTTAAAAGAAACTTAAAGAAAATAGAAGCAAAAAAAAAAAGGTGACAGTATAAAGATTAAAGCATAGCATGGTGGTATAAAAATAGTGTCAGGGCGTTGCTATAAAGCTTAGAATAAGCTAAGGCTGGAAATGAAACCTAAGGACAACCAAAAAGGTTTTGTTTGTTTGTTTTTTGGTGGTGGTGGTGTTTGTTTTCATTTTTAAAGTTCTTTTTAAATTATGGTGGGAAAAGGGCAAAATCAGTGAAAGGATATGACCACTGCTCAGGACATATGGGATAATAAGAGAGCTTCTCAGTTCTCACTTTGTTTTTGTTTTCTCTATCAAAGAGAATAATCTTTTAATAGATAAGGACAGAACAAATATAGCTAATAGGAAAGTCAATATCCTAAATAGGTAAGGATTCAGCCTCCAGCTGCCCCTGAAGAATTCAGGTCATCTGGCCCAGGTAAACTATATCCTCAAATATGGAAAGAACTGAAAGATGTGATTACTGAACTATTGTTAGCTATCTTTGAAAGATTTTGGACACTAGGAGAGGGAACACAGGACTAAACATCAAATGTCAGAGTTTTCAAAAAGCAAATGGGAAACAAAAAGAGTACAAACTCTACTTCAGTGGGCTTGATGTGTATCTCTGACAAAATTCTAGAAATTATCCTTAAAGAGATAGTTAATAAACATGAAAAAAGGAACAGTGATTCCAAAGAACCAACATGATTTCATCAAAAACAGATCATGCTAGACTAATCTTATTTCTATTTTTGACAGAGCTTCCAAACTTGCTGATCAGGAAATATGATAGTGTAGTTTACCTAGATCTCAGCAAAGCCCCTAGAATTATTAAATTTGTCTTTTGACTCAATGATATCTCTACAAGGCCCTATACTGCAAATTGTTCAAAGTACAAGGAAAATTACACATATATGCAAAAATATTTAGAGCTTTTTTTATGGTGGCCAAGAATTGGAAATTAAAGGGGTACCCATCAACTGAAATGTAGCAAACTAGTTGAATGTGATGTAACACAATTGTACTATAAGAAATTATGAAGAAGATGGTTTCAGAAAAGTTTAGGAAGACCTATATGAACACATGCAGAATGATGTAACAGAATCAAAAGAACAATATTATACAACTATTTATACACAAAACAAACAACTTTGAAAACTTAAGAACTTTGACCAATGCAATAACTACCCACAATTCCAGAAAACTGATAATGAAATATCCTGTCTTTCTCCTGACAGGCAATGAACTCAAAGTATAAATTGAGAAACAATTAAATATACTTTGGGAATAGTAATACTCTTCCTCCCTATTAGGCCACTGATTCTGCTTCCAGTCTAGATCCTACAAATATCATCAATCCTTATGACAAAGGGGCTTACTATCTCTGCCAGTGGTGACCAGCTGCCACTGTTTGGACCAACAAGTCAGCCTGGCTAGAGCAGCAAAGCCTCCTGAAGGAGAGACAGGAGATGGCATATGTATTTTGCTGTATCATGATGTGGCATCAAACCAACATTACCTCAACTACCAATTTCCTTCAGAAGGAAGGTAGAGACCTAGGCATAAAGAATGAAATTATTAATAAATTAGAGGAACATAGGATAGTTTACCTCTCAGACCTGTGGAAGGGGAAGGTCTTTATGACCAAAGCAGAACTAGAGATCATTACTGATCACAAAATAGAAAATTTCGATTATACCAAACTGAAAAGTTTTGTACAAACAAAACTAATGCAGACAAGATTAGAAGGAAGCAATAAACTGGGAAAATATTTTTACAGTCAAAGGTTCTGATAAAGGCCTCATTTCCAAAATATATAGAGAATTAACTCTAATTTATAAAAATCAAGCCATTCTCCAATTGAAAAATGGTCAAAGGATATGAACAGACAATTCTCAGATGAAGAAATTGAAACTATTTCTAGTCATATGAAAAGATGCTCCAAGTCATTATTAATCAGAGAAATGCAAATTAAGACAACTCTAAGATACCACTACACACCTGTCAGATTGGCTAAGATGACAGGAAAAATAATGATGATTGTTGGAGGGGATGTGGGAAAACTGGGACATTGATTCATTGTTGGTGGAGTTGTGAACGAATCCAACCATTTTGGAGAGTAGTTTGGATCTATGCTCAAAAAGTTATCAAACTGTGCATACCCTTTGATCCAGCAGTGTTACTACTGGGATTATATCCCAAAGAGATTATAAAGAAGGGAAAGGGACCTGTATGTGCACGAATGTTTGTGGCAGCCCTTTTGTAGTGGCTAGAAAATGGAAACTGAATGGATGTCCATCAGTTGGAGAATGGCTGAATAAATTGTGGTATATGAAAATTATGGAATATTACTGTTCTGTAAGAAATGACCAACAGGATGATTTCAGAAAGGCCTGGAGAGACTTACACGAACTGATGCTGAGTGAAATGAGCAGGACCAGGAGATCATTATATACTTCTACAACAATACTAGATGATGACCAGTTCTGATGGATCAGGCCATCCTCAGCAACGAGATCAACCAAATCATTTCTAATGGAGCAGTAATGAACTGAACTAGCTATACCCAGAAAAAGAACTCTGGGAGATGACTAAAACCATTACATTGAATTCCCTAATCCCTATAGTTATGCACACCTGCATTTTTGATTTCCTTCACAAGCTAATTGTACAATAATTCAGAGTCTGATTCTTTTGTACAGCAAAATAATGTTTTGGTCATGTATACTTATTGTGTATCTAAGTTATATTTTAATATATTTTAACATCTACTGGTCATCCTGACATTTAGGGAGGGGTGGGGGTAAGAGGTGAAAAATTGGAACAAGAGGTTTGGCAATTGTTAATGCTGTAAAGTTACCTATGTATATATCCTGTAAATAAAAGGCTATTAAATAAAAAAAAATTTAAAAAAAAAAAAAGAAAAAAAAAAAGAAAAAAAAGAAGGAAGGTAGAAACAGTCCAAGACCCTGAGCCCAAGAGACCCAGGAATAGCAGTGTCCCCCCAGACAAGTGGTCATATTCCTAGCCTTACCACAATCCTCATTATGGGAAAATTGTGGGAAAGGAGAATAGCTATCCCTCCTACCACCAAAACAAATTAATGACCAATAGCCATAAATAGAAAGATAAGTTCAAGAGTCACTGGAGTAGCAGTGTCCTTCAGACTACCAGACCTGGCTGGTCCCCTATAGTATCATTTAAAAAAGCAACCTCCATGGAAATAAAGTCTAGCAGCTTACCTATGCAAGTGCTGTAGCCTTTATCTCTTCAGCAGCCACAACTACTCAACGAAAAGTAAATTCTTGCTACCAAAAGTTCTTGTCGTTGTCAAATGATTCAACATCAGAATTAGATACAGCTTTATCAATGGATATGACATTAAAGAACATGTGTTACCCTCTGCTTTGCCCCTTCACGGTAGAGACCACTGGAATTTTGTTTGACCTACTGAAACTTTCTCCTTCACAGAACATGAGTTACTTGAGAGCAAGGACTATATTGCTTTTCAATTTGTATTTCTTATCACTTAGCACAGTGCATAGTAAAAGCTTTTTCTGGAGGAGGATTTTGGAAAGATGGAGAGTAGGTCAGTAAATGTCAAGCTCTCCAAATTTCCCCCACAAACACAACAAATTTGTGCCTCAAGGTAAACGTAGACTGGAGAAAAATCAAGAGGACTTAGGATAGACTAGGGATCCTCTGGTACAGCACAAGATCAGAAGAAAGCCCCCAGGCCTAGGATTAATCAAAGTGAATTGCAAACATCTCTGAGCTATCTCCTCAGAAATACCTACTGTGGATCTCTGGGGCTAGCTCGATTGGGCTGGAGCCTGAACTAGAACTACAGAAGCTTTCACCTCCCAGACTGTGTGTGGAGTTAAGGGTATGAGTCCAGGAAAATTGAGTAAGTGTACCTTGGCTGATTAGGAACACCAGGCCCAACTGTACTGCAAAGACACAGTCCTGAGTGAGAAAGAACCAGCACACCCATTGATTGCAAATGTAGCAGGGCTGAGACTCTACTGGTTTCTAGCACTTACAGGAGGGTGAAGCTTTTTGGTTTAGGGTTCCTAGTCAGAGTGGAGAGATGCAGTGAAATGAGAGGCACTATCGCCCTACCCCACGATTAGAGGTGCTTACATCAATACTTCTCATTTAAAAAAAAAAAAGTGAATTGGCAGAGGACCCCCCAACCATAGAAACCTACTATACAGGAATAGGGAAGACCAGGATTCATCTTTAACGGACATTGGAATAAAAAACAAAAAAAGCTGCTTCTACCCCAAAGAGTAACATTAAATGACTCCCTGCCCAAAAAGAATTCATAGAAGTCAAAAAAGAATTTTAAAATCAAATGAGACACACCGAGGAAAAACTAACTAAATAAAAAACCGTCCAAGAAAAACAAGATTATGAAAAGTTGATCAACTAGAAAAGGATGTACAGAATCTTAAAGATGAAAGTAACTTTGAAAATTAGAATTGGGCAAGGGAAAGCCAGTGGAGCTATGAAACCAAGAAATAACAAAACAATATAAAGAATGAAAAAATAGAATAGAATGTGAAACATAAGAAAAACAACAGATCTGGAGAACAGGTCAAGAAGAAAAGAATATAAGAATAACAAGCTAATTGTACAATATTTCAGAGTCTGATTCTTTTTGTACAGCAAAATAACGTTTTGGTCATGTATACTTATTGTGTATCTAATTTATATTTTAATGTATTTAACATCTACTGGTCATCCTGCCATCTAGGGGAGGGAGTGGGGGGTAAGAGGTGAAAAATTGGAACAAGAGGTTTGGCGATTGTTAATGCTGTAAAGTTACCCATGCATGTAACCTGTAAATAAAAGGCTATTAAATAAATAAAAAAAAAATAGAAAAAAAAAGAATATAACAATAATTGGACTACCTGAAAGCTATGACCAAAAAAAAAAAAAAAAGAACCTTTGATACAATAATGCAAGAAATAATCCAAGAAAATTGTCCTGGGGTGATGGAACATAAGGGGAAAGTAGAAATAGAAAAAATTAATAGATCACCATCTCAAAGAGATCCTTTGTGGGAGACACATAGAAATATTATTGCCAAATTTAAAAAAAACCCAGATCAAAGAGAAAATTCTGTAAGAAACAAGAAAAAAGAACAATTAAAATACGCTGGAACTACAATTAGAATTATACAGGACTTATCAGCAGCCATAACAAAAGACTGGAATCATATAGTAGCCTAGTACATATATGTTAAAATATCATTTTATCATTATATTATAGCAAAATTGTCCATAATATTGAATGGGGAAAAAAATGAACATTCAACAAACTTATAGAAATTCAGGATTTTCTTTCAACCAAACCCAAACTCAATAGAAAATTTAACATATAAGTGCCAATATCAAAAGATCAATTTCAAGGAACTTAACATGGACAAATTGTTTTTTGTTTTTTTGTTTTTTAACACAGAAGTGTATGTCATATGTTTAAGATTGACACCAGCAATTGGGTAACTCAAAAGAAAGATTGAAGTAGAGTTGAGTAAGAACTGACTCTAAAAAAGCAAAATCACCTAGAAAAAGGTAAAAAATACTAATTATGTTATACAAATGAGGTACAGAGCAATAATAAATACAGAAACATTAGAGCAGGGAGGAAGATTTCTAGTTCTAAAAATCTACTTATTTTGGGAATGAGTTAAATAGGCAACACTACATACATAACATAAAGAAGATAGCACTCTCCAAAATCTATAAAGAAATAAGGGGGTGTAGATAACCAGAACTGTGGAGAAGTATACTTGAAACAAGGTGTTAACTCAGTGGAATTTAGTTAGTTCATATAGATATATTTAGTATGGTGATGTAGTAGTTCTCTAGTTTACAAATATTCAGTATGATGTAATGACGTAAATTATAATAGGGCATTTAAACTGGGGATGCAGTCAGATTGCTCAGACTGGCAGATAGGGGGAAGGGGGAGGTAGGGAGTAGGTGGGGAGAATGGTTAGACTGTCAGACTGCTGGAAGAGACTGGATCACACTGAGATTGGATCAGACTATGACAGACACAGATTGTGTAAGACACAAAAAAGACTTTGGACTCTATTCTTGTCCATTCTTGTGATGTCTATCCTGCTGAGACCAAGGCCCTTCCAGAGGACCTCCAGAAAGCTAGCCAGAACATTACAAGGCGGGAGAGATGAATGGAGGGGAAAGCAAAGGATGTGAGAAGATAAGAGAGGGCTTCATGGGTTGGAGAAGGTTAAGTAATTACAAGGCAAGTTAATGAGCATTATTAAAGCAGAAGAGTTAGCAGGGTTAGGAAAAAAGCTAAGTCAAACAATTCAATCAAGAGAAAAATCTGTATCTTGTGTCAGCCATACTAATATTATTTTAGGTGAATGTTTACATATAGGTTAATGCGTGTGGATATATATGTGTGTTTGAGTCTATGGAAATATATATGCATGTTGCTTTATGTATGTGTGTATGTAGATATATGCGTATATGAATGGGTCTGTGAGTGGGTGTGAATGTATTATTTGTGTGTGTGTGTGTGTGTAATGGACAGGGATGTGTGGGTGTGTACATGTGTGTATTATATATCTATATATGTATATAATATATATCTGTGCTTAATTATAGCCTCCTTGGGGAGGAGGGAGGGATGAAAGGGAAAAAAAGAATAAAGTAAAAAAAAAAAGTGCTCATCAGAGAACAAAAAGATAACCAACAAGAAAACAAAGAAAATATAGATACTCATGAATATAATTTCTTCTAATATAATGCATCCTTTCTTGAACTAGTAACTTATTGTTATAAATTTTGAATCCTCCTTGATGTTCTGCTGGGCACTTGATAATGTTTGGTTTGGTTTTGTTTTGTTTTCCTTTTTCTATTTTTATTCTATTTTTTAAATAAAAAAAATTTTTAAGAAAAAAAATTATTTTCCATTCATCCATCTATTCATTCACTCAATGGCATAATAGCTGATAAAAGATTTCAGGTTGCAATGAGAAGCATAATATGCATGAATAAGGATTTAATGGGTTTGCTGTATAATGCCATGGTCAGATCCTATATGGAATACCGTGTTCCTTTGTGGCCACCAAATTTTAGGAAGGACATTAACAAACTCTGGAACATCTAGAGGAAGACCACCTGAATAGTGAATGGCCTTGACTTCATGCCATTTATAAATCTGAAGGACCTGGGATATTCAGCATAAAGAAGAAAAGTTGAGGATATGATAGCTATTTAAAGTATTTAAGAGCTATCATACGGAAGATAGCTTAGACTTTTTCTCCTTGATACCAGAGGGCAGAATTGGGATATTAGGTAAAAGCTATAAAGAAACAAATTTAAGATTGATGTGAGGAAAAGCTTCCTAACAATTAGAACTATCCAAAACTGGAATGGATAACAGATAATGGATTCCTTCTCACTGGAGATCTTCAATTCAAAAATTGGATGACTATATTTGTTTTGTGCTAGAAGATTTTTCTCAGGTATAGTTAGTATTAGATAGTTCTTGCTAACTCTAAAATTCAGTCATAATAGATCATAGATATTTCAAGTTTGCTGAAAGAAGTTATAGAACATAAAATATTAGAATTTGAAGGGACCTGGGAAAAATATTTTAAGTATTAAAAGGAACTTAAAAATTATCTAGTTTTATTTTCCAGTCAAGAAAAAGTCTTTTCTTTTCCTTTATCTTTGTCATTTAGTTTGGGTTATGAAACATAATGCTATAATTCATTATGTTTCAATGGATTTACAATCTCGTTGATGTGATATTTCACCAATGATTATTGCCACTATCTTTATTTATTTATATATTATGTATATTATTCCATAGATATTCCATAAAGGGTCCCTCTAATATGCTACAGGCCTTTTCCTATGCCTTTTTACATTTTACTAATGAGAACTTGGGCTATTTATCCAATGCAGAAACAAAATGTCACTTTTGGCCCCTGAAGTTCTGAATTATGGGTTACATAGTCGTACTGATTCCTCAAATAGTGTCATCTTCCAGAATTTGCAACTGTGAAGCATCACTAGGAAAACATTTGTATTAAAAATAGGACTTTGTACTACAGAACAGTTGAATTTAGTCACTTGTTATTTTTATAAATAGTACACAGTTTCTCAAATGTAATCCAACTTAACCCGTTCCTCTTAATTAATTATGAGAGTAAGTCAGCGTTCATCTGTAATGCCTATAATCAGACATATGAACCACTCAACTGCATAGCTAGGCAATTAGCATTTTTTATTCATTTAGATTTTCTTATATGGATGGTTAGCCTAGTCTGTTGTGAGTATCCATGAATCTCATTGAGGAGGCTCTATAATGTCCTAAGGCTTGATGTAATCAGCACAATGAAATCCAAAAATAGGACTCTCTAAATTAACTTAGCACCAACAAGGAATTCCCCGTATATTTGCTTTGTTTAATAATCCTTTATCCCTTCCCCTCCCCTTCCACCTAGATAAATCTAACAACAAAATACACAATAAAAAAGTTAAGGAGGTGAATAAAATTTTAGAAAAGTTATGTATGATAGACTTCTGTAGAAAATTTAATGGGGATAGAAAGGAATATATATTTTTCTCAGAAGCTTATGGAACCTACACAAAAACTGACCTAGTATTAGGGTATAGAAACCTCACAATCAAATGCAGAAAGGCAGAAATAGTAAATGCATCCTTTTCAGATCATGATGCAATAAAAATTACAGGTAATAAAGGGTCATGGAAAAATAAACTAAAAATTAATTGGAAACTAAACAATGTGATCCTAAAGAATGAGTGGATAAAAAAAAAAATTTAGAATGAGTTGATCAAACAACAAATCATAAAAGCAATAATTTCATCCAAGAGAATGACAATAAGAAGAGAATTTATCAAAACTTATACGATGCAGCCCAAGCAGTTCTCAAAAGAAATTTTATATCTCTAAATACTCACAGAAATAAAATAGAAAAAGAGGAGAGCAATGGTTAGGGCATGCAATTGAAAAAGCTAGAAAATGAACAAATTAAAAATCTCCAAATAAATAGCAAATTAGAGATTCTGGAACTTTAAAGAAAGATTAATAAAATTGAAAGTAAGAAAAGTATTGAATTAATAAATAAAACCATGAAGTGTTTTTATGAGAAAACCAATAAAATAGATAACCTATGTTTAATTTGATTTTCAAAAGAAAGAAGATTTTCAAGTATCAGAAATTAAAAGGGTGAATTCACTACCAGTGAAGATGAAATTAAAACAATAATTAGGAATTATTTTGCCCAACCATATGCCAAAAAAATCTGACAATCTAAGTGAAATGGAGGAATATTAACAAAAATATGATTTGCCCAGATTAATAGAAGAGGAAATAAAATAGTTAAGTAATCCCATTTTAGAAAAAGAAATTGAACAAGACATCAGTCACAACTCCCTAAGAAAAAATCTCTAGAGCCAGATAGTTAGAAGTGAATTCTACCAAACATTTAGAGAACAATATCAATACTATATAAACTATTTGAAAAAAAAAAATTGAAGAAGTCCTTCTCAATTCTTTTTATGATACAAACATGTTGTTGATACCTAAACTAAGAATGGTCAAAAAAGAGAAAGAAATTTACAATCTCTCTAATGAATATTGATGCAAAAAATTAAATAAAATATTAGAAAAGAGATTATTACCAAGATAACACACTATGATCATATGGGATTTATAGCAAGAATTCAGGGCTGGATCATTAGAAAAACTTAGAAGTATAATTGACCAAATCAATAACAAAACTAATAGAAAGCATATAATTATCTCAATAGATGCAGAAACAGCTTTTGACAAAATATAGCACCTATTCCTATTAAAAACACTAGAGAGCATGGGAATAAATGGAGTTTTCCTTAAAATAATAATCAGTATCTATCTAAAACTGTCAGTAACCATTATGTATAATGAGGATAAACTAGAAGCCTTCCCAATAAGATCTGTAGTGAAGCAAGTTGCCCATTATCACCATTATTATTCAAGATAGTACCAGAAATGTTAACTATAGTAATAAGAGAAGAAAACGAAATTGAAGGAATTAGGCTATACAATGAGAAAAAAAACTGTCATTCTTTGCATATGACATGATGGAATACTTAGAGAATCCTAGAGAATCAACTAAAAAAACCACTTGAAATAATCACTTTAGCAAAGTTGCAAGATATAAAATAAATCCACATGAATCATCAGCATTTCTATATATTACTAACAAAACCCAGCAAAATATAGAAAGAAAAATTACATTTAAAATAACTGTAGACAACATAAGATATTTGGGAGTCTACTTTCCCAAACAAACAAACCTAGAAACTATATGAATACAATTACAAAACACTTCACAGAAATAAAGTCAAAGCATCTCATTAATCAGAAAAAAGATCAATTGCTCGTGGATAGGCTGAATGTAGAATGTAGAATGACAATTCTACCTAAATTAATTTACTTATTCAATGCCATAACAATCAAACTACCAAAAATCATTCTATAGATCTAGAAAAAAATTATAATTAAATTCATCTGGAAGGACAAAAGGTCAGGAATATTGGGGAAATCAAGAAAAATTCAAAGAAAGGTGACCTAGTTGTACCAGATCTAAAACTCTATTTTAAAGCAGCAATTATCAAAATTGTTTGATACTGGCTAAGAAATAGAATGGGGAATCACTGGAATAAGTTAGATATAAAAGACACAGTTGTAAATGTCCAAAGCAATCTACTTTTTGATAAATCCAGACTCTAATTTCTAGGACAAGAATTCACCATTTGACAAAAATTGCTGAGAAAATTAGAAAATAATATTGCAAAAACTAGATATATATCTCATATCATATAACAAGAGAAGGTCAAAATGGATACATGTTTTAGACATAAAGAATGATACCATAGTCTAGAAGCTGGAAAATGAATGGATGCCCATCAATTGGAGAATGGTTGAGTAAATTGTGGTATATGAATGTTATGGAATATTATTGTTCTGTAAGAAACGACCACCAGGATGAATACAGAGAGGATTGGCGAGACTTACATGAACTGATGCTGAGTGAAATGAGCAGAACCAGGAGATCATTATATACCTCAACAACGATACAGTATAAGGATATATTCTGATGGAAGTGGATTTCTTCAACAAAGAGAAGATCTAACTTAGTTTCAATTGATCAAGGATGGACAGAAGCAGCTACCCCCAAAGAAAGAACACTAGGAAATGAATGTAAACTGCTTGCATTTTTGTTCTTCTTCCCAGGTTATTTATACCTTCTAAATCCAATTCTCCCTGAGCAACAAGAGAACTGTTCAGTTCTGCACACATATATTGTATCCAAGATCTACTGTAACCTATTTAACATGTATAGGGCTGCTTGCCATCTGGGGGAGGAGGTGGAGGGAGGGAGGGGAAAAATCAGAACAGAAGTGAATGCAAGGGATAATGTTGTAAAAAATTACCCTGGCATGGGTTCTGTCAATAAAAAGTTATTTAAAAAAAAAAAAGAATGATACTATAAGCAAATTAGGAGAGCAAGGAATACTTTTATCTGTCAGATCTATGAAGAAGGAAAGAATTTATGACCAAACAAGAAATAGAGAACATTATGAAAGGCAAAATAGATAATTCTGATTACATCAAATTTAAAAGTTTTTTGCATTGTTTATAGCATCTTTTTTTGTAGTGGCAAGGAATTGGAAATTATATGAATATAATGGAATACTATTGTTCTGTAATAAATAATAAGCAGATTGATTTCAGAAAAGCTTGGAAAAACTTACATGAACTGATACTAAATGAAGTGATCAGAATCAGGAGAACATTGTACACAGTAACAAAACTATGTGATGATCAATTATAATAAACTTAGATCTTCTCAGCAATGTGGTAATAGACTTGGGATGGAAAATGCTATCCACATTCAAAGTTTCCACAACTATAGAAACTGAATGTGGAAAGAAGCATAATATTATCGCCTTTTTATTATTGTTGTTTGCTTTTTCTTTTTTGTGGTTCCTCCCCCCCTTTTGTTCTGATTTTTCTTTCACAGTATGCCATACATGGAAACTTTTTAAAAAGTTTATGCACAAGCCCTTTTTGTAGTGTCAAGGAACTGGAAACTGAGTGGATGCCCATCAGTTGGGGAATGGATCTCTTC
The DNA here is from genome assembly GCF_902635505.1 of Sarcophilus harrisii. NCBI lineage: Eukaryota > Metazoa > Chordata > Mammalia > Dasyuromorphia > Dasyuridae > Sarcophilus > Sarcophilus harrisii. The sequence goes on from NC_045427.1 coordinate 445,624,182, forward strand.
ATGTGAGAGGATGATCATGATGTAAGGAGACTGAAAAGCAGTTGTGTTCTATGACCTCTCCACTGAGAGGTTTGACCTCTCTCCTTTTCCCTCTTGCCTCCAATTTATTTCATCCCCAATTTACAAGGAACATCTGCGAAGGCTGCTTTGCAACTTCTTCAAGCTGTAGAGGCTCTCAGAGAACTGACCTGCCCCTTCCCTAGGCATGGTCCTTAACATGAACTGATGCTAACTAACTGAGTAGAACCAAAGAACTTTGTATACAATAAGATTATATAATGATCAATTGTGATGGAGTTGGCTCTTTTCAAAAATGAAGTGATTCAAACCAATTCCAATAGATTAGTGATGGAGAGAGCCATCTGCATTCATTAAAAGAACTATAGGGACTGAATGTAGATTACAACATAGTATTTTAATCCTTTGTAGTTGTTGTTTGCTTGTTTGTTTTTTTCTCTCATTTTCCTCCTTTTTTATCTATTTTTTCTTGTGCAGCATGATAAATATGGAAATGTGTTTAGAAGAATTGCATATGTTTTGCCTATATTAGATTACTTGCTGCCTAGGGGATAGGGAAAGTGGGGAAGGAGGGAGAAAAATGTGGAACACAAGGTTTTACAAGAGTGCATGTGTTTTGCATGTATTTTGAAAAATAAAAAGCTATTATAAAAAAAAAAATTTTATGCACAAAGCCAATGCAACCAAGATTAAAAGGAAAGCAGAAAGTTGGGAAACAATTTTTAAAGCCCGTGTTTCTGATAAAGGCTAATTTCTAAAAAATAAGAGAACTGAGTTAAATTTATAAGAACAAAAGTCATCCCCTAATTGATAAATGGTCAAAAACTATGAACAGGCAGTTTTCAGATGAAGAAATTAAAGTTATCTATCATCATATGAAAAAAATTCTAAATCACTATTGATTAGAAAAAAGCCAATTAAAACAGCTCTGCAATACTACCTCTTACCTATCAGATTTTCTAATATAACAGAAAAGAAAAATGATCTAAGACAATTCCAAAAGACTCATGATGGAAAATGCTGTCTGCATCCAGAGAAAGAACTATGGAGACTGATGCATATTGAAGCACGCTATTTTCCCTTTTTTAGGTTGTCTTTTCTTTCTTGTTTTTTCTTTATTCTGATTCTGATTTTTCTTCCACAGTATAACTAATGGATAACTATGTTTAATATGATTGTACATGTATAACCTATAACAGATTGCTTGATGCCTAGGGGAGGGGGACAGAGAAGGGAGGCAAAAAGGAAAAGAATTTGGAACTCAAAGTCTTATGAAAGTGAATGTTGAAAGTTTGCATGTAATTGGGAAAAAATAAAATATTAAATGGGGGGAGAGGCAAACATCTTTGATGAACATACATTTTCCTCTTATTTTAAATCACTATTATATTTGACCTTCATCTCTTTCCATTTTATCAAAGGGTCAAATATTTGTTGGCTTAACAGTTTATGGATTTTTTTTTAAACCTCTTCATTGTGGCACCTGTTTTATATCTATTAAACTTTTGCAGGAAAAAATTATCATTAAGTCTAATATTGTTGCCTTTTTTCATTTTCTTCTTCATTCGAATGGGTAAGGATGAAGATATTGTTCAGAGTGTATTTTTCTAATTGGCCTTTTAATTTGATCTTGATTTTGACCTTTGCTCTAAATTATCAATGATCTCGGTATATACAACCAATTGAGTCTAGCTAATGAGTCTAGTCATTTATTTCCTATCTATTAGTATATATGTCAGTTTCATTTTTTTTTTTTTTGGTGGTTTTTCAGGATCTCTTATGCATTTCATGTTTTGACTCTTTTTTGGAAGATTGAATAGTCTAATGTTAGACCTCTTATATTTCTCAAAACCTGAACTATATTTCCTTTTTTTTTTTTTTAATAGCTTTTTATTTACAGGATATATACATGGGTAACTTTACAGCATTAACAATTGCCAAACCTCTTGTTCCAATTTTTCACCTCTTACCCCACCCTCCCTAAATGGCAGGATGACCAGTAGATGTTAAATATATTAAAATATAACTTAGATACACAATAAGTATACATGACAAAACATTATTTTGCTGTACAAAAGAATCAGACTCTGAATTATTGTACAATTAGCTTGTGAAGGAAATCAAAAATGCAGGTGTGCATAAATATAGGGATTGGGAATTCAATGTAATGGTTTTTAGTCATCTCCCAGAGTTCTTTTTCTGGGTATAGCTAGTTCAGTTCATTACTGCTCCATTAGAAATGATTTGGTTGATCTCGTTGCTGAGGATGGCCTGATCCATCAGAACTGGTCATCATCTAGTATTGTTGTTAAAGTATATAATGATCTCCTGGTCCTGCTCATTTCACTCAGCATCATGAACTATATTTCCTAACTTTTTTTTTTTTGCCATCATCACTTGGAATCCTGTCACAAAGTATATACTGATCTTGTGTGGAGGATATTAAAATTTTGTTTATAGAATTCCTTAATTTATTCAGTCGTTTTAACAGATGTTGTAATTATATTCATCATGATCTTTTTTGCTTACATTCATCATGAGCTGGTAGGATAACCCTTTGCCCCGAAATCCTTTTCCTTCTTGTCTTTCAGTGCATAGTGGAAATCCCTAACGCTAGTCCCCTAATTTCATTGTTTGCTTCTGAAGGGAAAATCTATGAGGTTCCTCCTCCATTAGCAGCATTTTGAAGATAGGGGGATCATTTGATTTTGTTAATTGTAAGAAGGCAATATTGATGTGTTTCACTTAATCCAATGCTATGCTAGTTGTTGATGAAAGTCAAATGAGAAAAGATTGAGAAAAGATCTCATATTTAGAAAACTTACAATTAGCTTAATTTTTTATAGCTGGTCATTCATTCATTGTTTCCTTCTAACAATTTCTGAGCTTAATCTTTTCAGGGTTATTAGCTGGCCACCTCATCTTAAATATTCAAGGGTGTAGTGGTGACTAGATAGTCTCTCCTTGATAAAGAACTGCTGTTCACTCTTTAGTCATAACCAGATGCTAGAAACTTACTACACCCAGCTAACAAAAAGCTTGAAAAGTATTTCCCAGGACAAGGTTAAGTCTTTAACCCTATCCTTAACAGTGAAATCACAGTTCTTTGTTCTAAACAAATCAGGGACTTAGAATTAGAAAAGCAAGCTCTGCTTTGTTGGGATCTTGGAGTCATGCATTTCTCTAATCAAAAGTGATTTAGAGCATTTTTTTTTTTACATGATTAAAAATCCTTCATATCCTTTGACCATTTATCAATTGAGGAATGGCTTGTGTTCTTATAAATTTGATTCAGTTCTCTATATATTTTAGAAATGAGCCTTTATCAGAAACAGTGGCTATAAAAATTGTTTCCCAGCTTTCTGCTTCCTTTCTAATCTTGGCTGCATTGATTTTGTTTGCACAAAACTTTTTTATTTTAATGTAATCAAAATTATCCATTTTGCACTTCGTAATATTCTCTAATTTTTCTTTGGCCTTAATTCCTACCATCTCCACAGATTTTATAGGTAGACTATCCCTTGTTTTCCTAATTTGCTTATAGTATCATCTTTTATATCTAAATCAAGAACCCATTTTGATCTTACTTTGGCATAGGATGTTATATGTTGGCCATTGCCTAGTTTCTGCCATACTGTTTTCCAGTTTTCCCAGTAATTTTTGTCAAATAGTGAGTTTTTATATCAGAAGCTGGAGTCTTTGGGTTTATCAAACATTAGATTGCTATAATCATATGTCTTGTGAACCCAACCTTATTCCACTGATCCACTGCTCTATTTCCTAGCCAATGCCAAATGATTTTGATAACCACAGCTTTATAATATAGTGAAAAAAGTACTTGTAAACTTTAAAATGATATATATATATTTAAATATGAGCCATTTCAATTAATAGGAAGGTAATGGTCTCTTTTGCAGCCTTGCCTCTGGTAGTCTATGCTGGTCCTTTAAGAAGTTTCAATCTCCATTTGTATTATATGTTCTACATTCTTATTCCAAGATCATCTTCAAGGGGTATCAAAAACTCTACAGCTACTAAAGATGTAACCTGTCCTTAACCTGGTCATCCTGATCCTACAGCCTTTGATGGTCTCATTCTTTTGATATGTGCAAGATTAATGAGTCTTTAGTGCAAAGCTGGACCAGAACTCTGCTTCTCCATGATATTGCTCCTCTCAAAAACAGATAATTTTTTGGAATCAGAATTGGCTAATTATGCAGGCATATACTATAGGTATCCTAAAACAGCATAATGTTAAGATACTATGAACTTTAAAATATTTATTAAACATTTACTATGTGCTAAGCTCTGGGGATATGAATATAAAAGCAAAGAAAGTTCTTACCTTCAAAGAGCTAATGTTCTAATGGGAGCAATTAACACAAATAGGGGAGAGGTACTTTTGATTAACTTAGTTGTGGATTGGGGGCTAATCTGCTTTTGAAGCAGTCAAAGAAGGAGTGAAGTGATTTGTGATGAGAGAATTCTTAAAATTGTGGTCCAGGTGAAACAATCACTAATAAGAAGAGCAAAGCCCCAGAATGCAAATTTTTAAAAATCTCGTACTGGTGGCTGCTAGGAAGATATCTGGGAAATGGGGTTGCAACTCAAGAATCCTGAACTGTAGGCCTTGAGTTTCTACTACCTTTCTCTGTAATCTAGGTAAAGTTGCCTTCTCCTTTTGGGCTTCAACTTCGTCATCTTTCAAAAGGAGGTGTGGGGCTCAGCAATACTGAAGACCCAGTCCATCTATGACAGTTCATGTGGTATGTTGCCTGGTGTCAAAGTTATCTTCTTATAAGACTCAATGATGTCTGTTATAGTATAAAAAATGTACTTTAATCTCTTATTTCCCCACCTGCCTGTAATTATACATCTAATTAGTCCCTCTTTCACGTGTTTGGAAAATGGCTTGAAAATAAATTATTTTTCAAATTAGAGGACCAAAGAAAAATTATTTTTCTAGTATATGGATAAGGGAAGAGTTCATAACCAAACAAGGGATAGAGAGAAACATTGAAGATAAAATAGACAATTTTGATTATGTAACATTTTCTTGGATAAACAAATCCAATGTAGCTAAGATTAGAAGAAAAACAGTGGAATGGGAAAAATCTTCTTAACAATTTTTTCTGATAAAGATCTTATTCCTAAGATATATAAAGATATATAATATTTTATATATTATAAAGATATATAATATTTTGTAAAAATAAAAGCCATTTCCAGTTGACTAATGACTAAAGAAGCCAGCAGTTTTCTGAGAAAGAAATCCAAGCTATCTATAGCCATCTGAAAAAATGCTCCAAATAACTAATAGAGAAATGCAAAATAAAATACTTGTAAGTTCTGTCTCATCCATCAGATTGAAACAGTTGTCAAAAAAGTTGTTTTTCAGAATGGCTGGACCAGTTCAGAGCTCAACCAACAAGTACATCAATGTGCTTCCTTTCCCAAAGCCTCTCCCATACTGGTGGAACTAAATCCCCAAAGTCACTAGTTTTGTGCATAACCCTTGATCTAACAATATCACTATCAGACTTCTACACCCAAACAGATCAAAAAAAAAAAATAAAATCCTTTATGTACCAAAATAATTACAGCTACTTTTTGTGTTGTAGTAAAGAACTGGAAATTAAGAGGGTCCTCATCAATTGGGAAATACTTGTCCAAATTTTCTTACATAAATATGATGGAATACTGTTGGGATGTTAGAAATTATAGGGGACAGTTTCAGAGAAACCAGGGGAAATTTCATTGAATTGATAGTGAAGTGAGCAAAACCAGGAAATAATTTATACTACTAACAACATTGTAAAAAAATTTTTTTGAAAGTTTTAAGAATTCTGTCCAATTCATTGATCAATCATGATTCTAAAGGAGTGATGATAAAAAATACTACTCACCTCTTGACAGAAAGATGGATTAAATATGCAGAATGAAATACATTTTGTGACATAGCCATATGGGATATGGTTTTGTTTGACTATGAATATTTGGCTACAAGAGTTTTGTGTTGCCTCTCCATCTGCAATCTCCAAGAGTGAGAGTAGGGAGAAAATGGGGGAGGGAGGCAGGGAATGCTTGTTTAATTGAAAAAATAAAATTTAATTTTAAAAAAGAGAAAATGATGGATTTTGAGAAGGAAAATATATACATTTTGGTATGGTAGACATCTCCATCTCTACTAGAATGTTGCATGGTAAAAAGATGTTCTACCACCCAAAATTGGCAAAAAGCTTTGTACTAGTGACTCAGATGCTTACTATCAACTATAATTGAAGTACCAGTATCAGACACAAGCATTACAAATCCTAGAGAGAGCATAAGATCTAGAGCTAAAGGGACCTCAGAGACCATCTGTTTCAAAACCCTTATTTAGGAAAGCACACTGCTAGCAATTAGCAGAGACAGAATTCAAACCCAAATCCTGAGTACAGGTCCAGTTCTCTTTCTAGACTATACAACAGTGACATCATTAAACAATATCACTTCTTTTGAAAGGATCACTTAAGAGCCTGTGGGTTGATGAGGCATTTGAAAAGATTTGAGGTAATTGCCTTTAATATGGTGGTAAATCACAGGATTAACTGTTAACTCTTCTCTCTCTAATCTTTGATTCCTTAGATGAAGGATAAGTAAGACCAATCTTATAAGTTCATACATCTATCTTTTATGTATCAGTTTGCCTTAATCTTATGAGTTGTAGGGATCTGCAAAATAATTGTAGTAATTCTTATTCCCTACTCCCCCCCCCATTAATGATACCAAGAAAGAGCCTCAGATGAAAGGCACATTATTAATATTCAAAGAATAAACCCATATAACCATTTTAACATATACAGCTAACAATGGGCCAAATTGGCTTTGTGGAAGATAGAGAGCTGGCATCCCAAATTAGTTTGTGTAAAAGCAGAAATTCTTCCCCCAAAGGTCTCCAAACCATTCTCAAAGAATATCCTGATTATCAATAATGTATTATAGCTTTATAGGAACATTACTGCCTTTGTTGTCTGAAATGCAGAATCAGCCACATCTGGCAAACGTCCTAGAGCGAAAAAGTCTTTCATTGAGTGTATAATTCCAAACGGTTAAATAGATAACACCAAATGATAATCGCACCACTCTTCAAAATAACACCAACTTTACTTCAATCAGAAACAATGCCTTTTGTGTCTTAAAAATATCTCCTGTTCCCTGATTATTTAGAGAGAGGGTTTGTGCATATTTGAACCTGTGGATTTGATGTAGAATTAAATTCAACACACTGTTCTTCCATTAAAGTCTTCCATTGCCTCATTGTGGCATGTATACATCTTAAAAGCAATGCCACAAAAAAAAAAAAAAAAAAAGCCCCATAAAGCTGAAAGACTTTAAGAATGGTCTGGCAATGGTCTCCATGTATGCCCTCTGAAAACAAGTCTAGTTAAGTGCGGAGAAACTCATCATTAGAAGTGGATTTACCAGGGCTGCATTAATTTTTTCAACACAGCAGTTCATAAAACTATATAGTGGATATAAACATTTAGATTGCAATTAGCTTTGACTGAGGGAGGAATGACACTGGAAAAGTCATATATCCTTTGATCCAGTTCAGTTCTTCCTCATGAGCTCTAGTTCTGTATCACTAACTGCCTAACATTTCCCATGGGGTGTTTCATAGGCAAACACAACATGTGCAAAATAAAACTTAATATCTTTCCCTTCAAACCCTCTTCTCTTCCTAACTTCTCCCATTTTGTCGAAGGCACCACCATCTTTTCAGTTCATCTTTGACTCCTCCTTCTTCCTCACCCCATCATATCCAATCAATTGCCAAAGCTAGTTAACTGCATTTTCATATTATCTCTTAAATCTGTATCCTTCTTTCTCCTCACACATTCATTTTCCACATCCCTTTTAATTTGTCTGCTGATTCCAAGTCACTCTCCTCTCCAAACCACACAATTTCCAGTCATATTCCAACAGAGGTTTGACTAGGGTACTTCCCTGATCATGAAGCTCTAATGGTTCTCTCATTTCTAGGCTCAAAAGAAAATATTTGACTCTTAAAACCCTTAACAGTCTAGAACTAGGTACTTTCGTGGATTTAGTACATATTACTTCTCTTCATACTATATTTCAACCAAACTGGCCTTCTTGCTTTTCCTCACATGTATATGCCAATCCTCATCTTTGTGCTTTTGCATAGGCTCTATACCTGGGATGTCTGTCCTCCTTATTTCCGCTGTTTAGAACCCCTGATTTACTTCAAAGCTCAGATGAAGTGCCATTTTCGACATGAAGGTTTTCCTGATCTCTCCATTTATGAGTGTTCCACTCAAAAAATTACATTATATTTACTCTGTATATACATATATGTGTGCACATCATCTCCCCTGTAAAATATAAATTCATTAAGGAAAGGAACTGGTTATTTTTTGTTCTTTATCCATGAAACTTAGCATAGTGCCTGACACATAGTATACGCTTAAATGCTTGTAACATATCTCATTGAAAAAGCAATTGACCTGGAAAATAGATCCAGGAGAGGTAATTTAAAAGTTATTGGACTACCTGAAAGCCATAAAAAAAAAACAACAACAACAAAAAAAAAACTTAGATATCCAAGATATCATCTTTTAAGAAATTATCTAAGAAAACTTTCTAATATTCTAGAACCAGAAATAAAATAGAAATTAAAAGAATCCACTGATTACCTCCTGAAAGAGATCCCAAAATGAAAACTTCCAGGAATATTATAGCCAAGTTCTAAAGCTGCTAGGTCAAGAAGAAAATATTGCAAACAACCAAATAGAAACAATTCAGATATTATAGAGACACAGGATAACACAAGATTTAGCAGTTTCTACATTAAAGGTTTGGAGGACTTGGAATATGATATTCTGGAGGGCAAAGGTATTAGGATTACAACCAAAAATCACCTACCTAACAAAACTAAGTATGCTCTTTGAGGGGAGGGAAAGAGAAATGAATAGTCAATGAAACAGAAGATTTGTAAACATTCTTGATGAAAAGACCAAAGCTGAATATACATAAAAAATTCATACATAAAACTCAAAAGAAGCATAAAAAGGTAAAGAGGAAAGAAGTCTTAAAATACTTCAATAAAGTTAAACTGTTTGCATTCTTGCTTAGGAAAATGATACTTGTAACTCCTAAAATCTTTCTCATTATCAATCCAGTTAGGAGCACACATTGACAGAGATAATGGGTGTGAATTGAGGATGATTATCTAAAAAATTAAAATTAAGAAGCAAGAAAGAAGAATGCACTGAGAGAAGAGGGAGCTAGAATAAGGTAAATTACTTGACAATAAAAGCATGAAAGAGCTTTTATAATAAAAGGGAAAATGGAGGAGATGGAGGTGGGATAGAGGAGAAGGTGTGAACCTTACAGAATTGGCTCAAAGAGGGAATTACATACAAGCTCATTGAGTGTAGAAATCTAGCTTGCCATTCAGGAAAAGTAGGAGGAAAAAGAGATAAGAGGGAAGCTGAAAAAAGAGAGGGCAGATTGGGGGAGGTAAAAGGCAGAGGCAATACAGTTTTGAGAATGGAGAGGATGAAAGGGGAGAGAGAGTAGGATAAATGAGGGGGGGGGAAGAATAAGATGAAGAAATACATAGTAATCATTTCTGTGAAAAAATATTTACAGGGGCAGCTAGTCGGCGCATTTAGGGAGTCAGGATAAGACTAAGTTAAGTGTCTCAGACACTTGACGCGTTCTAGCTGTGTGACCTTGGGCAAGTCACTATTGCATCAGCAAAACCCCAATTGCATCAGCAAAAACCAAAACCAAAACCAAAGAAACAAAACAAAACCAAAAAATACACACACACACACACACAAACACACACACACACACACACACACACACATATAATGGTAACTTTTTCTGATAAAGACCTCATTTCTCAAATATATATATAAAAAAAGAAAATTTATAGAAAAAAGAGCCATTCATCAATTAATAAATGGTCAAAGGATATGAACAGATAGTAATCAAAACTATCTATAGTCATGTGAAAAAGTGCTCTAAATCACTATTGATTAGAGAAATGCAAAAGAGAACAACTCTGAGCTACCACCACACACCTATCAGATTGGCTATTATGACAAAAAAAATTTTTTTAAATGATAAATGTTGGAGGGGATGTGAGAAAATTAAAGCACTAATGCACTATTAGTAAAGTTGTATGTTGATCCAACCATTCTGGAGAGCAATTTGGATCTATGCTCAAAGAGCTATATAATCATGTATATCTTTTGACTAAGCAATACTACTATTAGGTCTGTATCTCAAAAGAGATTTTAACCTCAAATGAGGTTTAAAAAAAAAGGGAAAAGGACCTAAATGTACCAAAAAATATTTATACTGGTTCTTTTTGATGGCAAAGAATTGAAAATTGCAGGGATGCCCATCAATTGGGAAATGATTAAGCAAATTGTGCTATATGATTGTGACGATGTATTATTGGGCTATAATAAATGACAAACAGGATGCACTCAGAAAAACCCGGAAAGACATATGAACTGATGCAAAGTAAAATGAGCAGAATCAGGAGTTGTACAAAACAGCAATATTGTATGATGATCTACTGTGAGTAACTTAACTATTCTTAGCAATACAATGATCCAAGACAATTCTGAAGGAATTGTGATGAAAAGTGCTATACATTCCCAGAGAAAGAACTGGTGGCACCTGAATGCCTATCAAAGATACTTTTTCTTTATTATGGGTTTTTTTCTTTTTTCTGTGTTTTCTTTCACATCATGACCTACGTAGAAATGTGTTTTGCCTGACTACATATGTATAAATCTTTGTCAAGTTGCTTGCCTTTTCAGTGAGAGGGAAGGGAGAGATGGAAAGAATTGGAACTCAAAATATGACAAAATGATGTTAAAATTGTACATATAATTGAGGGAAATAAGATATTAAATTAAAAAAAAACATTTAGTCCTCTTCACACATTTTACATGGCCTTCCTCCATAACTTTGGGGTTACAAAGATCATGTTCAGTCTTCAGGAGTTCTCATAAATCATTCTTGTTATCTCCACCAAGAATTTCTCCTAGGATTATCATAATATGATTCAGGTCTAGGTCTTTTCAGAAAAGACAATGGACCCTAATGTCCCATACAAATGCTCAAACAAATTTATTGCATACAGGAACGAGCTTTATTTCACCCCAAAGAATATGATATATGATACTCAAAAAGCTCATCCTGGAAGCTAAGAACAAAAGACAACAGATTCATTCCTTCCTCATCCTCAATCTTCCACAGGAACTTGGGCTTATTGTGTTGTTAACCCCTCTGACTCTCCTAACCCCCAGTCAAAGGGGAAATTATTTTTTCATTCGAAAGTTTCATTAATAAGTCAACTTCTTTCTCCCAGACAATAGCAATTCAGGTAATTCATAACACTAATCAATGTCAAGATCTAGATTTGCTCCAAAATGTTATATATTTGCCTCTTACTGTTTCTACCCTTAACTGGTCTAATAATTCTTTCTGGTTTCTCCTCCTAAATTCCTCTACTTGTCCAGGGATCCCTCTTGTTATTATTCTGTCAATACCTCTGGCCACTAATATCTCCCTGGAAAAACCAAAAATAGTGTAGGTCTTTCACTTCCTACTTCAGAGCACTTTCTACTCTATATGGCAGACATATGTTAACTGAACCATATTAATGTGGCAACATATTATTGTGACTATCATCTAAGAACCAACCTAGCTAATTTTAAAGAAGTTCATCTATCCTGTAGGCTACAGGGTGATGGATTTTTCAGTTCTTATAAGACATACTTGTGACAATAGAAAGTGTACCCACACCAATAATAGTCACAACTTCTTGAAATATTCAGGCAAGAAATTATTTCTCTCACTTTCTAAAGAGCTATTAAAAGATGAAAAAGGCCAAATGAAAACAACTACTAATTGGTGTTTTCATCATTGATTTTAACATCTTAGGAACTAAGTTTTAAGTCCACTGCTTTGGAAATCTTACAGCACAGATAAATTGGCTAAATAAAGTTATATAGTAATTATACTGTATAAGGTAAAGATTATTGCTATCCTATCCCCAAAATGGAGAAACACATACTGGAAGTTCCCAGGGAGTTCCTAGAAGTGCATTTCCAGCAGTGTAGGTCTCACGATTAATATTATTTGCATAATCCACAGGTCACTGGTACTGTATTTTAATTCCACAATTATTTTACACCAATTACATGACTGGTGAGCTGGCCTGCTAGCAGCCAGCATTTGGGCTATTTATAAGAGTTCTGTCATTTTAGACATTTATCAACATATTCCCTTATTAAGTTCACATAGAACACTGTGCTAGTGGACAGAGAAAGTATAAAAATAAATAAAGCTCAGTCCCTGACCTCAAGAAGTTTACAATTAATGTGCATGTGTGTACCTGTGATTGTGTGTATGAGAGAGAGAGAGAGAGAGAGAGAGAGAGAGAGAGAGAGAGAGGCAGACATGGAGAAACAGAAATAGGAAAGGAGGGGAAGGGTTTGGAAGTATGAGAGTCTGACCCATAAAATAACTATAATGCAAAATAGGACATGGTAAGTGCATAAGAAAAAATGCAAATGAAGTGAGAGTGAAGGAGGTCTGAGGAAGGACAGATTTTTCTGAGGGGGATTTTTTTCTGGAAGGGGTGCCATTTGAGCAGGCCTTTGGTAAGATACAAAGAAGAGAGAAGAGGCAAAGAATTTCTGATAAAGGGAATTGGATGAATGAAGGCCCATAAGAAAGAAAACACTGAGTGATAAATAAGAAAATGGTACCATTGACAAAAATAAAATTGCTGGGAAAGGGGCAGCTGGAACAAGACAATGAATTTAGTCCTAGACAGAATTATAGATTCATGTTAGTGCTTTCTTGAATATCTTAAAACTCACAGAAACATTTAAGTTTATATTCTCATTTTTTAAGAGAAGAAAACAAACCCAGAGAGGGTAGATAGTTATTTAACTAGGATTAGGACTCAGGTCTCCTGAATTGCAAGTCAATATTTCTTCCAACACATCACAATCCCTTTGGGAAGCTAGAGACATTTCCACAACTTCTTGTTTATATAATGATTATCTTTTAGGATGTCAAATCCTCTTCACCCGAGGGTCAAACTTTTAAGGCAGATCTTTCTCAGTGGCTTCTTTTTGAACTCTAGTTCTTGGTATGGAGAAGGGGAGAAAAAAACACTGGCATTGCCATCTGTTCTTAAAAAAAAAAATTCTCTTTCCTTGGCCGACTGCAAACGCCCTAAATGCAAACTGAGTGGGATCACGGGGGATGGCAGTGGTCCAAAATACTAGAATGCAATAAGACTAATGATGAGGAAGATAAGCCAAATGCCTTCCAAAAACACAGGAACCTTCAACCATTAGCACAAAAGGCAACGCCTAGAAATCTCATTTACTTCTTTAAGGGAGAAAAAGACTTTGAACTCTCCTCCACAGTAGTTTAGGCCAACACATGCAGTCATCGATATTAGAATCATCAAATCATGAAATGTTACAGCTGCAAAAGCCCTTCATGCTCACTAATGTGAGCAGGCCTCAGCTTCCTCATCTTAAAATGTTAGGCTTGGACTAGATTGTCTCTGCATCCCTCTCAGCATCATGATTATATCATGCTGAACGTACTAAAAGGACCCAAATTAGAACATAGGATGGTAGAAAACGGAATGCAAGATCTAGACCTTAGAGGAAAGTCTAGTCTAACCTGCCCCATTATTTTACACCTAGTCTGAGGCCCCAAAAGGGGAAGAAACTTTCCCAAAGTCACACAGATAGTAATTTCTGAAGCCAGAATTTGAACTTGGGCTTGGCTTCCAAATCAGGGATCTTTGTGCATATGACAGCATCATTGACAAATGGGGTCAGTTTTGATTTCTCCCAAGAAATTTCCAAATGCCTCCAAGCTCTTCTTGGTTCTTAGGATTTAAAGCTGGGAGAGATTTCAAAAATCACTTCAACTAACCCCATATGTGGCAGGTGAAACTGAAGCCCTGAGCAGTTGGGTGACTTGCACAAGGCCAACAAAACCGGAGACCAGATTCAAATTCAGATCTAGCAGTTCTAAATCCAGAGGGAAAGAGGGCAGGAGGGAAGGGATCTAGAAGAGAACCGGGTCAGTGGGCAGCTTAAAGGGAAATCAGAATGAGTCCTCCTCAGCAGTACAGCTAAAACCCAGCAGAGGAATTCAAGGGCTTCCTCAAGAGCTGTGCTGAGTCCAAAGACATGGGCACCAGGGACATACCGCTTCTATGGGTGCACGAGAAACAGAGGAAAGAAGTTAGGATGACGGAGAAGAGATCCAGAGGGACAACTTTAAAAGCTGGGCAGGAAGAGGCAGGAAAACATTTAGGCCTCCAGCCAAGTCTTGAAAGCATCCAAAACAGATGGTAGGAAGCATTCAGGAAGGGCTTTCAGCCACCAGATAGGTTTATCAAAGTGGTGCCATCTTCCTCCCTTTGGGGTAGGGATATTTAAGGATCCCCTGCTTGGCAGCCTTTGCCCCTGGCCTCAGCCTTCAGTTTTCCTGGTGGAAAAGAGGCCTCTTTATCTAATAGTTCTTTTGACTATCCTGACTGAAGAGAGTGCTCAAAAATTGAAATTGAATTACTAAAGACAGAAATGGTGATTTTAATTTTTTTTTTATAAACTGTCACTTGATTTCTCTTGGCCTCAGTTTCTTCATCTGTAAAATGGGAATATAAATACCTTCCTACCTATTTTGCAGAGTTATTATGAAAATACTTTTAAAACTTTAAAATGCTACAGAAATATGAAATGACTGATAAATGAATATTTAGAATAAAATGGCATTTTTGAGACTTAGTCCAATCTCCTGTCCATTTTAATAATTGACATTTCCCTGATCACATAAGATCATGACAATTTCCATGTCAGGAGAATAATTCAATGCATCTCTTTTGGGGAGATATGGCACCACTCAGTGAATCTGGATTCAACTCCCAGCTCTACTCATATAGCCATGGACAAGGAATTTAACTCCTCTTTACCTCAGCTTCCTCATCTGTAAAATGAGGGGATTGTAAATGGGATCTCTGTTTTCATTTGTCTCTAAATCCTATGATCCTATAATATATTTTGAAGATAATAAGGGAAAGCCGTGTCTTTCAGAGACCATGTTTGGAATACTGTTATCAGAATATGTTGTCCACATTTACTAGAATGGAAATTTCTAGGAAAAAGAACATTTCATGTAGAATAACGAATGGAAGGAGGAAATCAGGGCAGACTATACTATGCTCATCCTTATATCCTGGGCATCTTGCATGAGGCATTGCAAATAGTAAATAGTTAAGAAATCTTTATTGAATTGAATTTCTAGAGGCAACAAATAACCCAATTCTCATTTAAATTAATCCTTAAACTTTTAAATAAATTATTTGACCAGAGAGTACTTCAGATGTCATTTAGTCCAACACCAGGAAAAAGACTTGACCCAAAGTCTGTCTCTGGCATATCTCAAACATCAAATATATACATTCTCCTTAGCACTTTTGTTAGACAAGTGATGATGTCCACTCACACAGACTACTAGGAACAAATAACGTCTCATAATGAAATGAACAATGCCACAATCTGCCACTGGTTCATCTTATTGCCTGTAATAAACTCAAAACTGACCAATACACTCAACAAATTAATTTTTCTTTACTCATAGTTTGAATCAGTAGTGTCACAAGATTGGGGAGGGCATAAGAAATAGAGTTAGGGACTCTTAAACTACCAGAAAACAAATTGTTTTCAAGTTCTCTCTAGCACTACTATAATTGATATGATATTTACAAATGAATTTTTTTGTTAAACCACCCCTAGGACATCTCAATTTAGTATGATTCAAGCTAAATTGTTGTCTTTCCCTATAGAATATGCACTTGATTGAGGGCAGGGACTATCCATTTTTGTCTTTGTTCTTAGAAGGCAACATTTCTTTCCAAAAAAACCTAGCTTTCCAAACTGGGTTCTTGGAAAACAATAGGCACTCAATATATGCTTATGAATGTTGAATTGAAAAACATTAAGAGCCTCCTAAAAGCATTGAGCAAAGTATTGGATACATAAAGACCAAAAAAAAAGAAAGAAAGAAAGAAAGAAAACAGGCAATATCTCTGCCTTCAAGAAATTTAAAGCTTAGCAAAAATTTGGGAAGGAGGAAGGGCTCAGTCTGTACATAAATAACTATAATCCATATTACAAAATGATAAAAGTACAGGCTCTAAAGGCCTCAGCTTTATGGTTAGATTGGTTTGAATGGGGGGAGGTGTATATCCTTGAAAGTAACTGTACCCCTTTACAAATATTCTGTGATTTTTACTTTTCATGAATCTGACAAAATGAACGTTCAATTGGGTAAGAATGTGTATAGTAAATGCTTACAATTTTAAGAAGTGATGTCAGTTGCAGTATTTTCTGTGGCAGTTACACATGATTTGAGAAGGGAGATACTATTTAAAGCTCTCATAACACTGGTTATAGGACTACAGATAAGGTAAAGATAGCCTTTAGAGTATGTGTTTCTGGATGATTGTAATTTTCTCAATAAGTTGCCCTTTGTCTAGCCTGAGAGATGAATGACACGGGAGTATTTTGACTAAAATTCCCTAGGACATTTCAGAATTGTCCTAGCTGTTGTCCTTGTCCTTGAAGTTTCTGTGGCAGTATGGTATAGTGGGAAAAACACCAGACAGTCAGGATACCTGGTCTCTACACTGCTATCAATCACCACATGTGATCTGGGGCAAAAAGCTTCCCTTTTTTGGATTATTTGGATTAGTTATTAGTATTATTAGGGGCATCAGAGTCCTCAGCTCTAGAAGAAGTATTTGGATTAGTTAGCCTGAATAGTCTAAATTCTAACATTATCTCTTAAGGTTCAGCTCTGCCTTTCTATATCTATATTTTAGTACTCTTATTTTCTAATGGCTCTTCTATGTTAATAATTTATGTTCTTTTTTTCTAACAATTTTAGTTCTAACAATTTATGATTTTTTAAATTCACATTGTAAAATAAACCTGAGACTCAGAGTTAAGATTCCCCTGATGACACCATGTTCTAGAATTTTGCTGTGAAACATATTCTGGGTTTTAGTCTATGTATCAGAATCTCAGGGATGCAGCTCATGTGTTGACATGTTCATTCATATTTGTATTCTTTGATAGAACTATTGTTATGGATAATTTCTTCAGTGGTATACTCAGGCTAAGTTAATCCTGTGCACTTTTTGTACTGTCATTCTATAAATTCTTCAAAGAATTTACTAACAAACTGGAAACCTTCATCTAATTCTTTTAATATTTCATAAGTATCAGTTAAGTACTCAGGCTATCCACCTATTTTCCCAAAATCTCATTATGCCTCTTTTTTCACCATTCATGTCCTTGATGATATATCTTTTTATCATTTCTGATATCATTATTGATAATATATTATAATCTGCTCACATTCAATGTGAGTTTTTGCACCACTAATATATTGTTGATGGAGTTATGAGATCATCCAATCATTCTGGAGAGCAATTTGGAGCTATGCCCTAGGGGCTATCAAACTGTGCATAACCTTTGATCCTGCAATATCATTATGGGATCTGTATGCCAAAGAGACAATAAAAAAAGGGGAAAGGACCCATATGTGCAAAAATGTTTGTAGTAGCTCTTTTTCTACTGACAAGAAACTGAAAATTAAGTGGATGCCCCTCAGTTGGGGAATGGTATATAAAAGTAATGGAATATTATTGTCCTATAATAAATGATTTTTCTTGCACATCATGACAAATATGGAAATAAGTTTTAAAGGACTGCACATATTTAATCTATCAGAGTACTTGCTATCTTGGGGAGGGAGGGAGAAAAATTTAGGACACAAAGTTTTACAAAATTGTATGTTGAAAACTATTTTTACATGTATTTAGAAAAATGAAATATCATTAAAATTGGGGTTTTGTTTAGAAAAAATAAATTTTGGGGAAAATGTGATAGAAATTGAGTTTATTCAAATGTTGTTCAATATTCCAAATGTGATGCAACTTCATCTCCTCAGTTCCTCATTTTACTCATCATGTAGTGAAAATACCATTCACATTAGAATCAGAGAACCTGGGTTCAAATCTCAGTTTTACATGACCTTACGTACATCACTTAACCTCTTAAACTCTTTCCTCTTTTGTAAAATGAACAATTCTAAATCACATCTTTCTCATTCTGTTGTACACATTAGCTATTTGTAGTAACTGTCCAAAGTATGTGTGCAAATGACCTCACTTAAGTAACTGCCCATCAAACTGCATGATATAATTTAAGTAATTATGGAATTATTTCTTGGTTTTTCTTATTGATAGAGTAGTTCATCTCTTGAGTAACTGTGGATCTCATTGGGAATGCTTGTAGTATTTGAGGGTTTGATGAAATCAAAACAATGTCACCTGCAAACAGGAACATCTAGAGAACCTTATCTGTGCTATTGTGACTGATTTTTATTTGTGGGGTTAAGGGTGGGGTGATCTATGAATTTATAGGTCTAAGAAACTTATGCTTCTACCAGTGCATCTCAACATCTCTCTGCAACCAGTTGAATTAAACTTGCCTGGGGCCCTGAGCATTTCAGTGCCTGGTCACATACACAGCCAATATGTGGCAGAAGTAGGACATGTACATAATTCTTCCTGACACCCAAGAGCAACTCTTCATTTTTTGACTATACTACCTCTCATATGTCTACTAAAATTATCCTCTAAATGTTTATTGTTTGATCTAACTGCTTATTAAGAGTCAATTAAAGTTACCATGTTCAATTAACTAAAAGAAAAAAAGCAGGCTGTTTCTACTTCCTGAATTTATTCACATAATAAATATACTTGAACATCATGACTATATTATTAAATGCAGCCTGGTTGAAGAAAGTCAGCAAATCAAGTTTTTTATAATGTCCTTTCAAATCAAGTCATTCCATTCTATTCTTTCATCCCCTTGTCTTGTTAAAATGTAACATGTTAGAAGTGTAAGAGATCTTAGAAAATAAAATGTTAGGATGTTGAATGTTAAATATAGAAAGAAATATTAGAAAAAGAATGTCAGATCATAGGACAAAAAATGTTAAGACTATTAATGTTAAAAAGGCCTTCAAAATCATCAGGTGCAATCCCTTCATTTCACAGATATGAATATTGAGGATAAGAAAGGGGAAATGGCTTGCCAAATGTCATAACACTAGATGGTGGCAGTTTCTCTGAATTCTAGATTAAGACTCTTTAGGATGATAAAAGGATTTTTCTGATGGAGGATTTTTAGGGAGTTTGTTTTGTTTTGTTTTTAAGAGTAGCCAAAACATTTTATAAAACTTGTTAATTCCTAAACAGACCTTCTTTCTCTCTCTCTCTCTCTCTCTCTCTCTCTCTCTCTCTCTCTCTCTCTCTGTCTCTCTCTCTTCTGTCTCTCTCTGTCTCTCTCTCTCTCTGTCTCTCTCTCTCTCTCGTCTGTCTCTCTGTCTCTCTTTCTCTCTCTCTCTCTCTCTCTCTCTCTCTCTCTCTCTCTCTCTCTCTCTTTCCCTTTCTTTAAACAAGGAAAAAAACCCTTTATTTTAAAAATAAATTTTTCTTAAAGATATAAGATGCATGCATTAGTGTATGCATATATATATATATATATATACACAAACACACATATGTACAACGTTGGTGTATTTTGATACTGTTTAAATTTGTATTATCAAGGCTAATCATCAGAAGACAAAACATTTGGAAATGCAAATGATCTAAAAAAGATTTTAATGCAAAAAAATTGTTTTAAAGAAGTATTCTATGAAGTTTTAAAGTTCTACATTTTGAAATAAAATACTGAGAATGTTACTAGAATCTAAAAGGGTGTATATTAGATCTTCTTTGGCTCAGATCTATTAAAAACCATGTGACAATAGTAGCAAACAATTGAAAATTAGGAACTGCCCAGCAATTGTATAATAGCTGACCAATGTAATGGAATATTGTTGTGGAATGAAAATGGATAAAAGGGACAGTTTTAGTGAAACCTGGATACCTAGTCTTAACACATTTTCAGAGGAAAATGAATGAAACAAGGGGAATCATTTATACAGCCTATAAAAACAAACAGGCAGTTAGGCGATTCAATGGACAGAATGCAAGACCTGGAGCCAGAAGAACTCAGGTTCAAATGTAACTTCAGATGCTTACTAGCTATGTGACCCTCGGCAAGTCACTTAACCCTGTTTGCCTTAGTTTCTGTAAAGCGAGCTAGAGGTGGAAATGGCAAACCATTCCAGTGTCTTTGCCAAGAAAACTCCAAATAGGGTCACAGAGAATCAGATACAAATGGAAAACAACTTTACAACAAAAACTCGAACTTAATTTGTTCTTTTTCTGGCTTTTTTAGTTTTATTCCCAATTCCTTGATCTCCTTTTCTATTTTATTCATGAAGTTATTTAGAGATATAAAATTTCCCCTAAGAACTGCTTTGGCTGTATCCCATAGGTTTTAGTATGTTGTCTCATTATTCCCATTCTCTTAGATGAAATTATGGTTTGTTTCTGTGATTGCTGTTTGACCCACTCATTTTTTAGAATTAGATTATTTAATTTTCAATTGGTTTTAGTCTATCTTTCCCTGCCTTTTTATTAAATATAATTTAATATTCTTTTCTAGATAAACTTCTATAGGACAAATCTTGAAGTCTAATTATGGGTTCCCGCAGACTTCCTAAAGTAGCATAAAACAGGTTCTATAATAACTCGTTCTTTTCAGGAATATCAGTATAATTCTAAAAAATCTGTTTCATCTGTTCCCTCCTCTTCTTTCCAACTCCCCCCACCATATGATTCAGACCTTCATCACTTTTCACTTAGACTATAATAATCACTTTCTCACTGCTTTTTTTGCCTTTTTTCTTCTCCCCCTCTAAAATGTTCTATATCTTCTACCAGATTTTGTAATATGCAATTCTGGTTTTGTCATTTTTTTGCTCAATAATCTTCAATGACTAATTCAAATACCTTTTCCTTCAGAAGCTTTTTTGGAAAGCCTCCCATCTGAAAATGATTGTTCCCTTCATTTCATAGGACATTTACCATATTTTAATTTGTTTTTATTTATTTCTGAATGTATTATATCCTTCTGTTGCCTTTATAAGCTCATTGATTGAGCTTCTCCAGAGTTTAATACACTGTAATATATACAGAAGGCATTGAATAAATGATTAGTCTGTGAATATCAAGAGAGGTCTTAAAGATGAAAGGGACCAATTCCCTTAATTTATAGATTAGAAAACTGAGGCTCAGAGAGATGAAGTAACAGTCAGAATTCATTCACAGATCTCATCACTCCAGATCTAGTATATCATACTACTTCAAATTTTAGCAAATATTTTTAATTCTGAGTAACGTCTTAAAAAAAAAAAAGAACAATAGCAACAACAAACATTTTAGGGAAAGATGAGAGCTTCTAGGAATCTGAAAGTATTCCCTTTGTATTAGCAAAGTGTGCCTTGAGATCACCTAAAAGAGGGGAAAACATATAAACTTTAAGGGATAAATGTAGCACAAGAAAAACTGTTCTCCCTGTTTTCTGTTCTGGGGGGAAGAGCCATGCTCCCCTTAATTGTGCCTAGGGTAATAATTTACAATTGATTAAACAGTTTGTATTTTTTTCCAACCTCCTTTTTTCCCCTCCATCTCCTCCTCCCCTCCCCCCATGGAAAATTACCCAAGAAGGTGAAGATGTGCTTAGACAATCATATTACCATATTCCAACAATCGCAATTTGCAAAATAATAATTACATCTCCCGCTATCTGGTAGCATTAATCAAACCGCCAGGTTTCATTCCATTTTAAATATTGATGAAATGTGATTTTCCAGCCTCACCCTGGTGTGGCAGGGTTATGGAAGCCGGCAGAGACTGACAAGGCGAGATGGATAGTGAGCAGGCAGCTGCTATAAAAGAGGACCGGCATCTGTGATTTAAATTGGTAGCTGCACAGTCAGGTAGAGTGTAAAAAGGGTAGTCAAGAGGCTGTTAAGTCCAATTACTAACAATCAGGGAGGGGTTTGAAGACTCGTTCAGTACAATAAACCCAGTTTGTCTTGTTTCAGAGGTTACTACTGAAGAGGTTGCAGCTGTACTGATTCGAATAGCCCTAAAACTATAGTACTGTAATTATCAACCAGTCTTCTTTTCGTGTGGCAAAAGTGTGTTTAACCAGAGTTTAACTCTTTGTGTTCTGACATGCCACTGCCTCCCCACACACCCAGCTATCCCCCAGGCCAGGCAGCCAGGCCATCCTTCAGAGCTTTCAACTTTGGTAAATCCTGAGGTACTGCACCCTTCCCCTAACAGCTCAAACATGATGTGGTACCCAAGCACTTGGAGAATTGGTATAAGGCCCAGGGTCCAGAATGAGAAACTGAGGTACAAAGCCTCCAGTCAATTGCTCCAATTTCCTCAGGCCACATCAAAAAGATCTGGAGAGTAGAAACAAAGCAGGGTGGGGCCTCCATTCTTAAGGATAAAGGGGAACCTGGCGTCCTTGGGTCTGTTACCTTTTCATGACTCAGAATGTCAGTTTTTAGCAGATGGCAGCTTCATCCCTTGCCTGGCACTGAGGAAACCAAAGATTCTCCATGGAAAAACACCAAGGTCATGACTTCGATGCCTCCTCTCCCCCATCTTTTTTTAAAGTGCATCTCCCATTTCTCAAGATTCCTTGTATTCTTTGTTCTCTGAGTTTCACGAGATTGGTTGTCATTCTCCCTCCAAAAAACCAACAGTAACAAAAATTATGTTATCTTTTTTTAAAGCTTTTGATTTTCAAAATATATACATAGTATCTAATTTATATTTTAATATATTTAACATCTACTGGTCATCCTGCCATCTGGGGGAGGGGATGGAGTGGGGGGTAAGAGGTGAAAAATTGGAACAAGAGGTTTGGCAATTGTTAATGCTGTAAAGTTACCCATACATATAACCTGTAAATAAAAGGCTATTAAATAAACATATATATATATATATATATATATGTATGTATATATATATATATATACATAGTTTTTGACATTTGCTCTTGCAAACCTTGTGTTTCATTTTTTTTCTCTCTCCCTTCCCCCACTTATTCCCTTAGACCTAAGTAAATAATCCAATATATGTTAATCATATCAATTCTTTTATACATATTTCCACAATTATCATTGCACAAGAAAAATCAGATCAAAAGTAAAAACAAAATGGAAAGAAAAAAAGCAAGTAAATAACAACAACCACCAATAAGGTGAATATACCAAAAAAGTGAAATGTGATCCACAATCCTCTCTCTGAGTACAGATAGTTCTCTCTTATCACAAGATCATTGGTACTGGCCTGAATGACCTCGATGTTGAAAAGAGCCACATCCATCGGAATTGATCATCACAATCTTGTTGTTGCTGTTCTCTTGGTTCTACTCACTTCACTTAGCATCAGTTCATGTAAGTCTCTCCAGGCCTCTCTAAAATCATCCTGCTGGTCATTTCTTATAGAACAATAATATTCCATAATATTCATATATCATAATTTATTCAGCCATTCTCCAACTGATGGAAATTCACTCAGTTTCCAGTTTCTTGCCATTACAAAAAGGGCTGCCACAAATATTTTTGCACATGGGGGTCCTTTTCCCTTCTTTATGATGTTTTTGAAATATAGGCCCAGTAAAGATCAAAGGGTATGCCCTTTGATAGCTCTTTGGGCATAATTCCAAATCATTCTCCAGAAAGGTTGAATCAGTCCATAACTCCACCAACAATGTATTAGTGTCCCAGTTTTCCCACATCCCCTCCAACATTTATCATTTTTTTTCCTGAGGTACAAAGCCTCCAGTCAATTGCTCCAATTTCCTCAGGCTACATCAAAAAGATCTGGAAAGTAGAAACAAAGTAGGGTGGAGCTCCCATTCTTAAGGATAAAAGGGAACCTGGTCAATCTGAGAAGTGTGTAGTGGTGCCTCAGAGTTGTCTTAATTTGCATTTCTCTGATCAATAGTGATTTAGAGGATTTTTTCATATGACTAGAAATATTTTTAATTTCTTCATTTGAAAATTGTTCATATCCTTTGATTATTTATCAATTGGAGAATGGCTTGTATTCTTATAAATTTGTGTCAATTCTCTATATATTTTAGAAATGAGGCCTTTATCAGAACCCTTGGATGTAAAATTTTTTCCCCAGTTTTCTGCTTCCCTTCTAATCTTGTCTGCATTGGTTTTGTTTGTGCAAAAACTTTTAAACTTAGTATAATCAAAATTTTACATTTTGCATTTTATAATGTATTCTAATTCTTCTTTGGCCACAAATTCTTTCCTTCTTCACAGATCTAAGAGGTAGACTATGCTTTGTTCTTCTAATTTGCTTACAGTATCACTCTTTATGTCTAAATCATGAACCTGTTTTGACATTATCTTGGTATAGGTTAGGTGTGGATCAATATCTAGTTTCTGTCCTATTATTTTCGGATTTTCCCCGCAATTTTTGTCAAATAGTGAGTTCTTATCCTAAAACTATGCTATGTTTGGCTTTACAGATAGAATTGAGAGGCCACATAGTAAATAAATAGGGCTCCAGAGTTTACAAGAACTGGATCCAAATTCTATTTCAGACATTTACTAGCTAAATGATCTTGGAAAGTCACTTAATCACTCTTCACATAGGTATCCTCAAGTTGTAAAAAGAAGATCATGGCTATGGTGGCCTCTTTTGCGCCTTCCAGCTCTAAAATCTATGAATCTAATTTGTGATGGCTAGTATCCAGTATGCAGAAGTCATCAGTCCTGCACTTTCTGTTGGAGTAGTCTATTCTATTTTAGACACTAACAAGACTGCATTACTTTTTGGTTCTTATACATGACCTCTTATGCCCCCATGTCTTAGCTCATACTATGCTGAAATGTCTTCCTTTTCCCTTTTTACTGTTAAGTTCCAACTCAAATGCCATCCCCTCAGAAGCCTTCTAATTATAATTGTGTCATCTTTTCACTAGTCTAGGTAGTATCTTATGTAAACATTGAACCTTCCTCAGTGTTCTGCACCAATAAATATTTAATATTTATTGTAGTCAGATCCAATTACAGAGGCCATATTTTAGGAAGAACATTGAGAGAAGACAGAGAATGTTCAGAGGAGAGTGACCAACACCATGAGGGGACTTAAAACCACATTAGGCTAGAATCAAAGACTTGTGGAAGAAATAACTAGTTTGGTCTAGAGAAGAGAAAATTTAGGAAGAACATGGTCAGTTTATAAGCATTTAAAAAGCCATCAAGTCAAATAGGGATTAAAATTGTGCTTAGTCCCCAAAGGCAGAACTAGAGCACTGGGTGGTCCTATTTACCTTGAACACAATGAAAGAGAACATGGCTCTTCTCCCCCTTACTCCCCTCCCCACCCACAAGAGGATATTGAAAACAATTTCTGTCTTGTTGAAATGGGTTTCTGTGTAAAAGAATTCTTTTGTGAAGTCTTTTGTAAAGTAAAAACCCAGCCTCTAATTTATCTTTTATATTACAGTGGATTTTCCTATACAGGCTGTCCCCAACTAACAAACTTAGTTCCAAAAAGTTTGTTTGTGAGTCAGTTGTTTGGAATGTGTAACACATTTTTCCCATGGAAACAGTGTTACAAATGGTGGTTGAGTTCCCAGGCCAGCCCACCAAAGCCTTTGGAGCTGAATTCTAGTGCTCTTAGTCCAGATTGCAAATTTGAACGACATCTTCTCTGTGATGATAGTCTTAGTGTATTAACTGGGATGCTTAGAGGTTAAGTGATTTGCCCAGTGTCACACAGTCAATGTGTCAGAAGCAGGACTTGAACTAGGTTCCTTCTGACCCTGAAGCCAGCTTACCATTCACTATATGCTGCTGCTTAACAGCCACAGAAATGGTCAAGCCTTATGCATTCATGAAGCACTTACTATGTTAAGCTCTGTTCAGCAACAACACATTTCTGTAGCATGATATTCCTTACAAAATACTTTCCCCACAACCCTCCTGGGAAATAGGTTTTGAAAATAATACTGTTGGGGCAGCCACAAAGCATGGTGGATAGAGCACCAACCCTGAAGTCAGGAGGACCTGAGTTCAAATTTGACCTCAGACACTTAACACTTCCTGGCTGTGTGACCCTGGGCAAATCACTTAACCCCAATTGTCTCAGCAAAAAACCAAACAAAAACAATAACAATACTGTCTCCATTCTATAGATAAAGGAATTGAGGCTCCAAGAGAAATTACCTAAGCCACATAAAGGTAATATTGGAGCTAGAATGTAACTATAATGGATGAAGCACTGGATTTGGAATAAAGAAAATTTATGTTCGGATCCAGTATCAGACACTTATTAGCTGTGTAATCCTGAGCAAGTTACACAGTACAGAAATCTCTGTGGCTCAGTTTCTTTAGCTATAAAATGAAGTGTATGATGATAATAGATTGGTGTCTCTTTGGCCCCTTATAATTCTTAATTGGTGATGCTGATTTTATCTTCAGATTCTGGGTCCTTTGTTTTTCCAACAACATAAGGATACTTAATCTCCCCCCACCCCTCCATTTGGTAGAGAGCCAACCTTTGGCAAAAATTTGAAATTTTGCTTGTGATCTTTCTCTTTTCCCTTTCTAATCCTCTCCCCAGTTTCCTAGTGTTGGTCTTCTTGGGTTCCCAGTGCCTTCATGCTTTCCTAAGCCCCCTTTTAGAACAGTGCACTTAGGTCTGCCTTACGCTAAAATGTTCTACCTCTACTTCCCACATTTAAAACTTCCATTCCCACAATTACTAGTTCTCAAACAGATTTAGCAAGAAAGAAATGATTTGACCAATTTACTCAGACATGAGGAATAATTCTTTAAACTTTCAGGAAACTCTATTCAAGTGACTCTCTAATCGAACAAAGTACAACAATGTAAAAAGTCTTGTAGTTAGATTTTGTCTAAGGGAAAAATTATCATCAATAAACTAGAAGCTGTCTTTGAAATGCATTGGCTCATCATAAGACCTATAGTTGGGCAATAGCCACCCTTCCCAACAGCAAAGAGCACTCCTATAAGCAAGCAACCTATATTGTCTAGCCTACAATGGGACTGGCTACAGTTAAAAAGATCCAACTGTACACTTTCACATGATTATGGATTAGAATAAATGACCTTTGCATTGTATCCAGCTGACTTGGTTTGTGGTAACTCATTCTGCTTAGCAGAAAAAGGGACTTGAAAGAGCCTTGGTTGGAGAAATAGCTAAAGAAATTGTGGTGCCTGAATATAATGGACTCTTACTGCATTGTGAGACAAGATGAATATGATGAGTACAGAAAGCTTGGGAAAACATCGAAACTGATCAAATAAGCAACACAATCTAAGTTATATTTTAATATATTTAACATCTACTGGTCATCCTGCCATTTAGGGGAAGGGGTGGGGGGGGGGTAAGAGGTGAAAAATTGGAACAAGAGGTTTGGCAATTGTTAATGCTGTAAAGTTACCCATGTATATATCCTGTAAATTAAAGGCTATTAAATTAAAAAAAAA
Organism: Sarcophilus harrisii; assembly: GCF_902635505.1. Classification (NCBI taxonomy): domain Eukaryota; kingdom Metazoa; phylum Chordata; class Mammalia; order Dasyuromorphia; family Dasyuridae; genus Sarcophilus; species Sarcophilus harrisii. The sequence continues at coordinate 445,651,803 of NC_045427.1, forward strand.
AAAAAAAAAAAAAACAAAAACAAATAAGCAACACAAGTAAAACAATATACACAATGACTGTTGTTCAGTTGTTTCAAGCATATCTCACTCTTGGTGACCCTATTTGGAGTTATCTTAGCAAGGATACTAAAGGGGTTTATCATTTCCTTCTCCAGTTCATTTTACAGATGAGAAAACTGAAGCAAATACTGTTCACTGACTTGCTTAGAGTCATACAGCTAGTAAGTGTCTGAAACCAGATTTTAATTCAGGAAGATGAGTCTTCCTGACCTCAGACCCAGTACTTTATACATTGTTGTCTAACTGCCCCATTGAATGATGTGTAATACAAATGGTCAGACTTGTTCTCAGAGAAGGGATGAAAAGCATTGCATAAAATGTTAGACTTGTTTGGTTGCTTCTACTGATCTTTTCTTTTTATACCAAGAGATGACTCTTTAAATAGAAGAGGGATATATTAAAAAATAAAGTTGATGTAAAAAAAAAAAAGACCCACTATTTAATAAAATCTGCTTGGAAAGTTGGGAAATATTATGACAGAAACTAGGCATTAACCCACGTTTAACACTGTATACCAAGATAAAGTAGAAATGGGTTCATGATTTAGATATAAAGAGTGATATTATAAGTAGAACAAAAGATAGTTTACCTCAGATCTGTGGAGAAGGAGGGAATTTGTGGCCAAAGAAGAATTGGAGTACATTATTAAAAACAAAATAGATAATTTTGTACAAACAAAAACCAATGCAGACAAGATTAGCAAAAAACTGGGGAAAAATTTACTTTTAAGGGTTTTGATACAGGCCTCATTTCTAAAATATATAGAGAATTGACTCAAATTTATAAGAATTCAAGTCATTCTTCAATTGATAAATGGTCAAAGGATATGAATAGACCATCTTCAGAAGAAGAAATTGAAACCATTTCTAGTCATATGAAAAGGTTCTCTAAATAACAATAGATCCGAGAAATGCAAATTAAGACAACTTTGAGGTACCACGACACACCTCTCAGATTGACTAAGATGACATGAAAAGATAATGAATAATGTTGGAGGGGATGTGGGAAAACTGGGACTGATACATTATTGGTAAAATTGTGAACTGATTCAACCATTCTGGAGAGCAATTTGGAACTATGCCCAGTTATCAAATGGCATACCCTTTGATCCAGCAGTGTTACTACTGTGCTTATATCCCAAAGAGATCATAAAGGAGGAAAAGGGACCCACATGTGCAGAAATGTTTGTGGCAGCCCTTTTTATAGCGGCAAAAAACTGGAAACTGAGTGGATGTCCATCAACTGGAAAATAGCTGAATAAATTATGGTATATGAATGTTATGGAATATTATTGTTCTGTAAGAAATGATCAGCAGGATGATTTCTGAGAAAGATTATACGAAGAAGAAGATTATACGAAGATCAATTCTGATGGATGTGGCTCTTTTCAACAATGAGATGATTGAAGCCAGTTCCAATGATCTTGTGTTGTGTTTACATCCAGAAAGAGGACTATGAGAACTGAGTGTGGACCACAACATAGTATTTTTACTCTTTTTGTTGTTGTTTATTTGCATTTTGTTTTCTTATTTTTTTCCTTTTTGATCTGATTTTTCTTGTACAGCACAATAATTGTTGAAATATGTATCGAAGAATTGCACATGTTTAACATAGCCTGGATTACTTGTCATTTGGGGAGAGTGAGAGAAAGAGGGGGGAAATTTGGAACACAAGGTTTTGCAAGAGTCAGTGTTGAAAAATTATCCATGCATATGTTTTGAAAATGAAAAGCTTTAATAAAAAAAGAGATCAATAAAGAAAGATGCAATCTTGAGCACAGGTGGCACATAACTCTCCTTCTGTCCTCTCACATGTCCTACTCTAACTCTGGCCCTCTTTTGCTTTCTCCTATATTATTATAACAGCCTCCTAAATGGTCTTTCTTTTTCCAGTCTTCACTCTTTCCGATCCACCATTTATATTAATGTTGTTGATAGTAATATTTCTAAAAAAAAATTCATCATGCCATCCTTTATCTAACAATGTCTTTTGCCCATAGGACAAAATATAAAATCTTAATTGATTGATTTCAAAATCTGGTCCAACCTCTTTTTACAGCTTTATGTGCCAGGAATTGTTCTAGGCACTGGCAATATAAATATAAAAGAGAATCAGTCTTGATACTCAAGTAATGTTTACATTTATAATGAGCCAAACCAGTTGATTCATTATTCCATAATGTCATGGCCCATCTCTGTGCCTTTCTTTGTGCTCATATTGGTGCAGAGAATGGTCTCTGCCACTCCCCAATTATTCCCCATTTTCAGGGCCTACCTCATGCCATCTTCATCAAATCCTTACTTATTCCTCTCAGATGTGTTCTCTCCCTTCCAAGTCTGTTATAGTTTGGTTGAACCTCTCCCTATGTACATATCAACTTGGTTATAATTATTGTGTATTTATTATTGTGTGTCTCCTCTTTCCTATCCTATTATATTGTCGTTGAATACATTTTAGGCATCCTTTTTCAACTTAGCAAATCTCTCCACGCACACAAATACTTAATAACTGTTTATAGGAATTAACTGAATTCTAAAGACCAGGAAATTATTTCTCTACACAAGGGTTCTTAACCTAATGTGTCTAAATTTTTAAAATATATGATATGTATGCATATATAGAGAAATAACTCTATTTCCATAGAATTTTTCAATTTGTATTTTATTTAAAAACATTATTCTAAGAAGGGGTCCAGAGGCTCAAGAGGTCTATGATTTTAAAAAGGTAAAGAAAGAAAACTCTTGCCCTAAAAATTCATATTTCTCTATATGTCAGGATCAGTTATTTCTGGCACCAGTAACAAGCAATTTTGAGAAAACATTTATTACAAGATTCCTTTGCCATTCACAGAGAATGTATGTAAGGAAGAAAAGTCTGAGAATACTGTTTATTTATGGCTAATCTTACTTACTATAATCACCATAAACTAAGAGCAACCAATGAACTACAAAGTCCTATAAGTGTTTTTTTTTTTTCCTTTCAAAAAGAGAAATTGGGACCTAACTGTATGGAAAAAGAAATGAGCAAACATCTTTTTTTCCCCAGTATTTCAGAGATTCTGCTCCTGAAATAGTCATTAGTAGGATTCATTGAATTTTAACATCCTATAGCTCCAGTAAAGCTCCATAAAGAGATTAACATTTATTATAAGTTTCTGTATTGTTTCAGGAGTATACCCCAGCAGAGGGCAAATTGTTTTTAAATACCTTGTAGCTTCTAGTGTTCTGCATTGGGTCATTTTCTGATTCTATGAAGTGACTGGAATCTACTGTAGATTGGGAACAATGCCTTGAAAAGAGCTAATTTCTTTTTTTCTAAACTACTCATGCCTAAAGCAAACAATCAAAGATTAATTTAGCCTCTACAAATGACTCTAAGCATCCCTCTTCTTTCATTCATTTAACAAAAAAAATCTAGGTGTCACAGTGGACAGAGCACTAGCTCTGAAGTCAGGATGACCGGCCTCAGATATTTAACACTTCCTAGCTGTGTGGTTTAGGCAAGTCACTTAATCCCAATTGCCTCAGGGGAAAAAAATCAACCTTTGTTGGACCCCATGAAGCAGTTTTGGGAATCAGGGGTTTTTGCCACTAAATAGAACAAAATTATCTGATTTCTAAGGGGGACTAGCTTATCCTCTTCCACAGATAAAACAGGAAGGGCCTAAGTTGGGAAGTTGCAGGAGACTCTTTCATACCCTTGTAATAAAGCTTCCTTTTCCATTACAGATGATGATGAACACGAATGGATCATCCACACCTGTCGGAAAGGCTGGGATGAATTTATCGGCCAGAAAGCTAAGCTCTGATCCACCTTACTACTTCTGGAATCAGTGGGTAGAGTTCTTGAGAATAACTATCTTTCCAGTAGGAAATAATAAGTTTCATTGTTTACCTTGTTTTAAGTAGAAATAAAAGCTTTTGGGATTCACTATATCCAAATGTTTTCTTTATATAGAAGGGCCTTGCTTGCAAGGGGTAGGGAAGCATTATTGGGGCCAAATTCTCACTCCACAAAGATCAATTTCTTTGTATTTACCCTATAATCACAAATGATTATCTCTTTCAAAATATAAAACCACTTTTCAGATCATATACATAATAAAAGAGCAGTGAGGGTATTATAGACTGAGAGGGAAAAGATCTGAATTCAAGCACTGGCTCTTTTACTTGCAACTTGTACAAAATGGAACATACTACTTAACTTCTCTGATTTTATAACATAGGGATGAGAATGCTTTCCCTTTTGGAGTTATTAGGAGGATCAAATGAGATAATTTAAGTAAAAAGTGCCATAAACATGACATCTATTATCATTGTAATTATGACAGTTCAGTACATTAGCATTTATTAAGCATCTATTGGGCCATAACAGGACTGACTTCCTTGAAAATCTCCAGTGTGTAGCCACTGAACAGAATAAAATTAACTGGCTTATAAGGAGACTGGTGTATGTTCTTATGTGCCAGGCACTGTACTAAATGCAAGGTCAACAAAAACTAAAAGGTGAAACAGTACCTGTCCTGAAGGAATTTACATTCTGGTTGGGGTGGGGAATGTTCAGTTTAAAAGTATGGGTGGCACAGACCTTTAGAATAATGTCAGGAATGATAACATACTGAATGAGTCAATGGGTTGTCAAAAATTCTTTGCAAAGTCCAAGTGGAAAAAGGTTTCTCTATTAATGATGGTATTCTCCAGATGTTCCTACTTATGGATAATATAGTGTGAATTGAAGGCCTGAAACACTAAAAGACCTCCCAAATAAGATCAGTGACATTCAAAAGAGTCAGTTTAGTCAGCCACTGTGGAAAGACAAAATGGATGAGAAACATACATTGCTTAGAAATGATAGACAATTAGATTAATAATCTATTGAGTTAATCTATCAATATAATCATATAAAAAATTTTGGACAAATGCTACAAATGGACAAAAAAGTCCAAAATTAAATAAAAGTGAAATGTTAGAACAAATCAGGGATAGTTGCTTTCAATGATCCATGTAAACATACTCATTAGATTAGCATAGTTGAGAAAAAAGGGAAATCTCAAATGCTGGAGGGATTGTGGGAAAACAGATACTTTACACTGTTACACACTGTTGGTAGAGTTCTAACCAGTCTAGCCATTCTGGAAAACAAAATGGAATTATACCTCAAAAGCTACTAAACTGCCTATCTCTTAATCCAGTCAGAGCACTACCACTACCCCAAAGTAGGAGCCAGAAAGATTCATATGTAGAAAAATACTTAAAACATGGTGGCAAAGAATTGAAAACTGAGGGAGTGCCAATCAACTGGGGAATGGTTGAACAAGTTATGGTATATGAATGTGATGGAATATTATTGTCATAAGAAATGATGAAAGGGATGGTTTCAGAAAAATCTGGGAAAACTTTTTTGAAATGATGCAAAGTGAAGTAAGCGGAACCAGCAAAACAAATTTATACAATAACAATAATATTGTAAATTTAAACATCTTTGAAAAAGTTTGTAACTCTGATCAACATAGTGAATTGATCCAAAAGACTCATGAAGAAACACGACATCCACTTCCAGTTAGAGAAGAGATGGACTTAGAGGGCAGATTAAAGCATATTTTATTTTATTTCCTTTCTTTCCTTTGTTGGGATAGGGAAGGAATTTGTTTTGCTTATCTATACATATTTACAATGGGTTTTGTTCTTGCCTTTTCAATGAATGGGAGAAATAGAAATGGGCATGAGAGAATTTGAACGTGAAAGCAAAATTGAATTTTAAAAAATTATGTGGAATGGTGTGAAGAGTACTGAATTTGGAGTCAGAAAACCTGGAGTAAAATCTTATCTTTGCTGTTTTCTTCCTGTGTAATCTTACTTAATTTCTTTCAAACAGAGTTTCTTCATTTATAAAATGGGTTCTCAGCAATTTCCTATTTGTAAAAAATTGAAGAAATATTTCATTGGAAATATCTATGACATAACACTGACTCCTTCTAAGGTCAGGCAAAAGTTCATTTTATATCTTTTTGCCCTGTATGTCCCTCAGAATGCATCACATCCAATACATATGAAGTCCAATCAAATATTTACAACTGTGAGAGTCATAGTATCCAGATGAGAAATGTAACAATCTCAGCTGTCTTCAGGTCTGATCAGACCATCTTTGAAGTATTATGTATATTATGTATCAGTCATAGATACTACATTTTAGGAAGGGCATTGAAAAACTGGAGTAAGTCCAACAGGGACTAAAAGACCATACCACATAATGATGAGTTGGAGAAGATGGGGTTGGCTAGGTTATAAAAGAGAAGACTAGAAATTAATATTTGTTTTCAAGTATTTGAAAATATAGAACTTTTCTTCAACTCAGAGGGTAAAACTAGGAAAAGCTTATGAAAGGTGTGTTGTGCTTGAACATAAGGATTAACTATGTTTCTGGAGGCCCTTCCAATCATCTTGTTCCCTGGATTCGGAAGCAGTTTTATTTACCAGGTTTTTGGAGCCCCAAATGGCATTGCTATGGATAACTTCTGTGAAGAATTATGGTGTCTATTCCAATAACACTACCACTTCCTTGTTTTTCTATGCCTTGCTATAGATGTTGTTCAGTCATGTCAACTCTTCTGACTGCTGTGGACCTTAGCATACAAATACTGTCCATGTTTTCTTGCCATTTCCTTCATAAGTGGATTAAGGCATTCAGAGGTTAAATGACTTGCCCAGAATCACATAGCTAGTGAATTTGAAGTCAGGTCTTCTTGACTCCAGGCCCAGACTTCTATCCACTAAGTCTTCTACCTGCCTCCTTGCTGTAGATTATACGGCATTAAAGAAACCCAGGTCTCTTCTAACTCCATATCTGAAATTTCTTTTATTATATCATGCTACCTCAGTCGAAACTTGTGTCAAATCCTAGCCTTGCTATGCTTCAGGATTACTCAGAAATTGCTTTGTTTTTTTAAAGTATTCATTCACAGAAATCTGAACTGGAAGGGACCTCAGAAAACATTTACAGTATCACAGAGTTACCTAGAGTACTGAGAGATTAAGTTGCTTGTCCAAACACATGACTAGCATCTGTCAGAAACAGAATTTGAACTCATATCTTTCTGATTTTAAGGCTGCTTTATCATTTTATATCTTACTGCCGTTCTCATGAAATGGGAAAAAAAATGGAAACAGCCTTGGTTCAAATCTCAAATCCACTATTTGACCCTGGACTAATCACTTTTCCACTCTAAGTTTCATTATCAGTAAAATGAAGAGACTTGTAAGGTTTCTTCCTGCTCTAAATACAGTATGTGCTCTGGTAATCCCATTATGCCTAAAAAAAAAGTCAGTCTTTCAGAATGAAAAGCATCTAGCTCAGAAGTTTGGTCCATAATGGGACAACTTTGTCCAGAAGTTATTCTTTATACCAAACCAAAACCTACTTTTTTGACACTTCCATCCACTGAACAAGATATAGATTAGGATGAATGGAAACGGCCCTGGAAGTTCCTGAAAAGAAAATGAAGCTTGTGACCTTGTATACCTTCCCTCACTTCAATCCGATTCACTTACATGGCATGGCATTTCCTCCCGGATATCAAAGCCCTCTCTGAGAATAAAGGACAACCAATAACACCATACAATGAGCACAATCTGATACCCTGAAGGCAAGCAAAACATGTCTACTTTTTCCATTTGATAGTCCTTCAGATTTTTGAAGATAGTGGTCATGACTTCCCTAAATTTTTCAAGGGTAAACATCTCTGGGTCCCTCTTATGATTCTCTAGTGGTTTTGTTTCCATTTATTTCACTATTATGATTGAACAGGTTACTATAACTGAGATGTGTTGTTGACTGACTGTACTCTCTTTTTAATGCCACCTTACCCATAATCTGGGACCTTTAAATAGCAAACATTTCCATGGAATCATGATTCTTTACAGAGGATCCCCAGACACAAAACTAAAAGGGATTTAGGATGTCATCCAGGCCTCTTCCCTTTTTAGAGAGATGAAGACAGGTTTTCTGATTCCTGCGTCCATGTTCTTTCTGATTAAAAAAAAAATCACAGTGCTTTTAACTCATCTGGTGAACTATTTTAGTTTCTTATTCAAGGAAATAAATCTGACAGTGGTTATAGGATTATAGTATTTATTTTGATCAGAGGGTTTAGAGTTGAAAGGGACATTGGAAGTCATCTAGTCCTGTCCTCTTTATTTTAAAATTGAGGAAACCAAGATTTTTGAGAATTTAGTTGACTTGCCCAAGAGTCACAAAAGAAATGAGAAGCAAAGCTGGGAATCTAACCCAAGTCTTCCAGTTCCAAATCTAATATTTTCTTCAATATTCTGTGCCATTCTGTTAATTCTTATTATATAAGTAATATATTAACCATTAAAGACTCATTCCTACTATCATTTATGAGACTATTGTTTTCCTGCCGTGCCATAGAATTACTTCCCTTGCTCGGAAAAAGCATCCTACGCTGAATTCAAGGCAATGGAGCAAAAACAGTGTCTTTTCCCTTTGTATCTTTTTCATCTTTCCTCTCCTTTTCATCCCCACTGTGACTGTTTTAAGTGAAACTTTCATCTCTTGTTGCTTAAGCCATTGTAATAGCCTTCCACCCAATCTTTCTTCTATTAGTATGGTTTTTCTCCAATCCATTCTCTTTATACTGCCGAAGTGATCTTCCTATTTTAGCATTACATTTAAAATCATTACCCCATGTGCCAATTATTCATCTGAGAAATAAATATAACAATCTTTATATTACCAACTAACTGGGTTTATGTGAGGAAAGCAATTATAAATCTTAAAGTACTATAAAACAATAATTTATTATTGCTCCAAACTATTTCATGTAAACCATTCTTTTCCTGTCCCCAACTCTGCACCTTTTTTCATACTGTTCTTTGGCCCTTTTCCCATCTTTGTTGTTGCTCTTCCCTTCAAGGCTAAATTCAGATCCCTGCAGGTAAAAGTGCTTTCTTCTTGCTGAAATTTGTGTTACCACTTTTCTCGGACTTTCTCTTACTGACTTATCCCTGTATCGTAACTATTTGTGACAAATTTTTCCTGCAATTAAAATGTAAATCTCTCCAGAACAGGGTCTTTGTCATATCCTTTGTATTCCTAGATATAGAGCTTAGCACAGAGTCTTGCATATAATATTTGTTTAATAAATATCTTTTGAATAGAATTCCTATGTTTGTCAATTATGAAATGGTTCAACAGAATCAAGGAGAAGGGAAGAGTTGAGTCCCAAACAATTAACTTGGAAAACCCTGTTAATATTACAGAAGTCCTGAAAAAGGCCAAGATATCTTTGAATCACAGGGGACTTATAATAGGTCATTGAGTCTACCTCCCTCTTTTTCATTCGAAGACTAAGGGTAACAGTTCCATTCCCTTGGTGGGCTGAGACTAGACATGTTCTCTGGTTTTAGGCTGTGTGGTCTGACAGGAGAAAAAGCAAGAGTGACTGCTTCTAATTATCTAGGCCCTACTGATATTTCTGTTTCTCCTTGGTATATATGTCATTTGGAATACACTAACCAGTGACTGGGCCTTACCCTGAGCTCAAAGAAATATCGAGGTAGGTGATCTCATCCTACCACACCTGCTAGTCTTAAAGGTCAACTCCATTCTTCTCAAGTGTAAACTAGTTTAATTCTCTCTCTTCTGGTGATAGCTACAAATCATGGAACATAATGAACTGAAGAACCAAAACTTAGAAATCATTCAGAGAATAATAGAAAGATGCAAGGTAGGCACAAACAATCGCAAATATGTGCCTAACTATGATTTTGTGTGTGAAGAATGAGGGGCTTTTATTAGCAGAAAAGGAGGTGGGCCAGTTTTATGGCAAAAATGAGGCAACAGATGGACAAATTCAGTGATATGTTGGTACTGCCACGACACTGGAAGAGTTGAAGCTCTTTTAGTATATGGTAGATTGAAGACTTGTAGTAAAACTTGGAGAATGGCATAGGATGAAGGTATAGAAAGATTTTAACCTAGAAGTTTTGTTTTTAGAGAAAGAGTTGTATCTTTGCTAGACCTTTTTCATTTTTGTTGTTTGGTCATTTCAGACTCTTCGTGACCCTAAATCCTGAAGTGACTTCCCTTCTCTGGCTCATTTTACAGATTATGAAACTGAGGCAAATAGAGTTAGGTGACATGTCTAGGATCACAGAGCTAGTTAGTGTCTAAGATCAGATTGTAACTCAAGAAGAGGAGTCTCTCTGACTCCAAGCCCAGCATTCTAGCCCCTGGCTAATGGGTTTTTGATAGGCAGAGTTGTGTACTCCTCAAAAACACAGGGCCTCACAGTGTGCACTGCATTTTTCTCACATCCCTGCAAGGTAGATATTACAGATATTTTCCCAACTTTATATATGAGGAAACTGAGGGAAAGAAAGAAGACACAGCTGCTAGATAGTGGGGACAAAAGTCAAATCCAGCTTTCTTGTGATTCTTAATCCAGCACTCTTTCTACCCCATCCTTCTGCCTCCAGATCATTTTTAGCATTTGAAGTTAACTCAATACTCCAAATCTGATGTGGCATCTGCTCTGTCCCCTACAGCAATGGCAGAAGGTGCTAGTTAGCAGTGGTGGGGAACTGCTTTCTTTTCCCTCTTCTTGGGGTTTGGGTAACAGACGGCATTGATTGGGTAATTACACCAAGGAATACCATTGCCAGTTTAATGACCAGCTTGCTAACTGGGAAATTGTAACAATTTACCAGGAATATGTGCTAAGCTCTCTGGCAGTTGATGATTAACCAAATAATCACACACTAGGACAGGGACTCCCAAGGCGTGATCTATCCACTAAGAAGCAAGTGGAAAAAATGGAATTACATCATTTTCTTGATGTAAGTGCCAGCACTTCTATTTGCATTAACTTTATTTATTACACAAATAAGACATTTACAAAGCACACAACATTAAAAGTATGTAACAAAACAGACATTGGTTTTACAAAAAAGTGCTTACAATTTTTTTATTTTTTATGTTTTTGTTTTTCTTCCGTCTTCCCTTTTGTTTTGTATTTAAATAAATATTAGTTTTGACTGCCTGCTGTGTCCAAAGCTACTCTAACCATAGTAGTGGAAATCTGTTGGATCTGCAGCATTCTGGGACCACATGAGCCACCTCAGGGAAAGAACTCTGGGGCAAAATATTAAGTTGAATTTGTGTCTGTAATGACTCTTATACATGGTTTACCCACTGATTTTCCATCCAAGTTGGGGTTGGAGGTTTTAACCATAATGAACAAAGAAATCACTGGAAAGATTTTGGTAAGCAATTCAGAAAACACTCCCTTTTCTGAGTTCTGGTACCAGCTGTTAAAGTTAAATAGTGTTTATAATCCAGAGATCTTCTTATGGGATCTCCTCCTCATTTTATCTCTTGCCCTGCCCTGAATGTTCAAAAAATCATTGCCACATGAAGATGGAAAGGGTCTTAGGACATTGAATGTTAGATTGAGAGGAACCTTAAAATACAGGATTTTAGAGATGGAAGGGATCTTAGAATAGAGAAAATAGAACATTGACTATTATAGCCAAAAGGGACTGTAGAATACAGAATGTTAAAAATATGACATAGATGGAGTTAAAAGGAAGCTTAGACAAAGAAGAGGTGGAAAGAATCTTAAGAGGTTGTACAACTTGACCATTTTAATTTTGCAGTGTAGGAAGTGGAAACCTAGAGAGGGAAGGAGACTTTTCCAAAGTCACCAAACTCTTTGTAGAACCCTTTCTGTAACACCAAATTTTGTTCAAGTTTTCCCTTGCTGTTTCTGTAATTGATACTGAAGCACATTTTAATAATGTGTCATGGCAGACTCGAGCTCTGTGGCTCATTCTAACATATGTTCAGTAAACAAAGTTACCTGTGATAAAAGCTAAAAGAAATGACCTGAGATAAAGTTTGATTAATGATGGTTGCAAAAAAAATGGATCAGATGATTTTTGAAATATTTTGAAATATCTAGTAATTAACAGAATACAAGTCATATTCTTGGCACAATAAGGTTTTTTTCAATATGCATAATCACTGTTGTTTCTAATATAGAAGCTGGACTTTGAGTGAAAATCTTGGTTAATAAATGCAAAAGAATATATTTCCTAGAAAAGGAGTTTTTGCCTTTGCCACTGAGGAACAGTTGCCTCTGGAACAGGCATGGGGAAAAGCAGTAGGCCTCTCTGGGGATTATCCCTGAGGCAAATGTCAAAAGCCTATGTCAGAGCCCTGGGTGATCACAATATTCAGTGGTTTTCTTGCTTGGGAGTAGCTTGCCAGTTAATAAGCAGGTCTTGTTTTGTGGTGTGAAGCCTGGTACTTCTCCTGGAGGGTGCAAATTGATGAAAACCTCAAAGAATAGGTAATGCTCATTGTGAAAGGTTGGTCGTTGTTTCAAGGAGTCTTCTTCTTCAACCTTGGTCCAGACTCTTTCCTGTCCCTTCACTGGTTACATTAGTCATGAGATAAACAATTGCCTAGATGAAGAGGGAATGGGGTGCAAGTAGACTATTGTTGTCCTATTTAAATGGTCTAAACATCTTCCAGACTTTACTTCAAGGGTAAACCTAGCATTACCTTCTCTCCTGAACAATGAAGAGAATTGCTGACGCTGTTCCATTGTTAGTTTCTATGAGGTTTTCTTAGAACACAAAGGTCCTATAATCCTCATCTGTTTTCTCCCTATCTTTCTAATAGAAAGCTTCCAGGACAGGTTTAAAATGAAGCCCATCATAAGAAATATCATCTTGTCTTGCCATTGACTCTTTTCTTTAGAACACATACACCATGACATCCTAATCTGTCTCTTGTACTTTTTTGGGGAAGTAATCACATCTTATGTTCCCATTCAGGCCCATCAAATTCAGTCCCTCCAAAAATTGCTCATTTTGAAATGCCTAGGGCTCTAGTCTCCCACAGAGTTCAACTTCTAAACTGGCTGATTTCACAGTGTTGCCCTTATCCTGCTATTGCAGGTGTTCTATGCTGACCACACAGAGCAGTTATTTAGAGATGTTTGTCCCCTACTGTACCCATTTGCTGAAAGAGTTAAAGACGCAATCATTCTGATAAAAATAATATTTTTGCTCTGTACGCTGTATACAAGTTGTATAACCTGAAGAACTAATCAGTTTTTCCCCTTCTTGATTTTCATCTTGTTTCTATTTATTAGTGTCTTTTAAAAAATGAGTTCCCTGTCATTGGAGGTATTCAAGCAGAGGCTGAAAGGCCACTTGGCAGGGAAGAGATGCATGCTTTTGTTGAAAATAAGATGAGATGACCCCTAAGGTCTCTTTCAATTTAAGAGACTCTAAGACTCTATGACTTATACCCAAAAATTGGTCTTTGGGATAGAATTAGAGTGGATGGTTAGGTTTTTCTGCTTGGTTTGCCAAGTGTTTTTTTCCCCCCTAGCTAAGCTTTGCAGTATTCTGGAGAAAAGAGGAATAGCTACATTCTGGAAACTGGCAGTTAGCTATATGTTCCCTGACTTAAAGATTCAAAGACTCCCATAGACATCATGCCCAGTGTGGGGCCATCTTTTCTTCTGGCAGGGTAAGCTCTTCTTTTGCATCCTACATGGCTCTCAGAGCTGGTGAGTCTCACTTTGTTCTCTGAATTAACTTGACACAACCAGACAGATGGAAATGATAAAATTAGAACACAGTTTTCTTTTGGGAATTTCCCATAAAAACTGTATAGTTTCTCAAACAAAAGCAACTGAGTGGATAACATTTGGAGTTGTCAACTATTCAGAATTCATAGATGGTCTCAAGGAAATGGGTAACAAAGGCCAATGTTAAAAAAATAATAAATTGGATATTGTTACTGTCCTGACAATTTCATTCTTTCTTAATTCTAATTCACTCAAGTTGAAAATTACTCCAGCTTCAATAAAAATAAAAGTTTTTTTTCACCCTGTTTCCAAATTTTGGGGAGCTTTGCCTTTCAAGAAGTAGCCTCAGGAGTGTTCCCGGTAGCTCTGGGGATCCATGCTGGCTGGCCTTGGTCTGCACAACCCCGGGCCTGCTTTCAGCAGGAGAGGAGGAAAGGTCCCCGGGTGGCTGAACGGGGACCTGGAACTGGCTGGTGGTTCATGGGAATGAATGGAAAGGCTGAGGCAGAAGCCACTAGTCATAAGGGGGCAGATAGACAGGATTTCAGTGACTGAGGGGCAGCTGTGGAATCACCATAGACAGATGCGGAAGAGTTTGCGTAGTCAGTACTGAAAAAGGATGACCTGTTGGGAAGGGAAAGTAGACAAGGAGGGTTAGACAAAAACATGTTCAGACTTCCCACCCATCATTTTGACAGTCAGTGCCCCTTAAAGTTATGCTCTGTGACTGGCTCCTGGCTCCCCAAAAGAACTAGTGACTCACTCTTGTTGCTACTGCCAGTAAAATGTTTTTCCTTCACTGAAATAATTGGTAACAAAACTTTATTTTATTTTTTAAAAAATGTATCTGACATGGGGCTTTCCTTTTCTACTGAATAATGTTCACACCCATAGACCCAGAGGCAGGCAGTGTGGTATGTAACAGAATGAAGGATGGCATTGGGTGTAGAGAATAATGATGATGAAAAAACTGACATTTATAAAGTAAGTACCTTATAAAGATTATAAAATTCTTTGGCATTCATTATCTCACATGTTTCTTATAATGACTCAGTAGTGGGAAATCCAAATATTAGTGTCTCTTTCTACCCATTTTATAGATGAGGAAATTGAGGCTGAAGAGTCTAAGTGACTTTCTCAGCTAGTAAGTAGGAGACCTGGCCAAATTAAACTCAGCAACTGTCCCCTTCAACCTACCAAAGAGAAGTTTACTTCCTCAAGGGTAGAAATGAAGTCTTTCCTAAGCTCACCAGGGAAGTTCATTGTTCTGCGAATCTATCCATAACAGACATCTGTGGTCACTAATGATCTTTCAGAGGAAACTGCACCTTGAATTCACTGACTTCATTTGATCTAATCAGAGTACTTTTGAAGATCTAAGGCTGGGAACCAGAAGATCTAGGTTTGAATCCCATCTGTACTACTTTCTAGGTGACATTAGGTACTGAAGTCATTTCTATTTCTTACTTTCCTTATCCGTCAAAGAGAGATGATAAGTACTTGTACTATTTACTTTGCACAGTGGTTTTATTTCACATAAGGAACATATGAACAATCTCAGTAACCATAAAATACCATATACATATACATTATTTTTGTTATTCACCTTATCCCACTTGCTGGCTGTTTAGCCCTGTCTGCTCTTTTTGCCTCATTATCCATTTGGTGCTAGAGTCTTTTGATGGCTTTTAACTAATGACGAAAGATTCCAGTCCCCTGATTCAGGGAGGCTTCCCTTTCCTCTCAACCAAGGAATCTTAAAATGATCATAGTAGGAAAGTCTTCAAGTAACTGATCCCATTTCATTGTCTTGATCCCTTTGGTTTGATCTAGACACAGTGAAAGAAGTGACCAAGTGCTTTGTCCTACCCATATGTGACAAAGAGGATATGAGATCATTTCCTATACAGGTAGAGGAGGAGGAGAAGGAAGAAGTAGGGAAAGATCTTTAATGACTGCTTATGTACAAACCAGACTACAGAGGAAGATAAAAATTATTGAAGGGGAGCACTGAGATGAAATTAAGAACAAAGAATATTAGAACATATAACTTAGACATTACACCTGAAATGTTAGAACATAGAATAGCATTTTAGAGGTGGAAAGGATTTTAGAAATGAGATGATAAAATATGGAATGTCCACTATAAATGCAAAGGACCATAGAGATTATCTAATTCAATCTCCTTCTTTTACAGATCAAAAAACTAAGATCTAGAAGTGAGGCAATTTGCCCAAATTAACACAGACTCAGTGGCAGACCCAGGATTGGTATCTCTTCAATGAATGTTTCAACATTACTCATTGAAAAATTGAATGATAACAAAATAAATGTTAGAGATGGCCGTGATAGAGATAGCTAGATGTTTACCTTTTGGTTGTGGAGATAAGTACTTCTAGAAGTGAGTTTAGAACTTCACAAAGTGAAATTTAAATACATCTTTCCAAATTGCCCCCTCCCTTTAAGACTTTCCTCCTATGCCCAATATCAATTGTTATGGTGTTCTATAAATTGATAATTCCCTACTCCAAACACTATGTCACTCACCAGACCTTTAGAATGCAAACCAAAGTCTTTGTGAATCCTATCAACAAGGACCAGAAAATTGGAAGGGACTACTCCCTCTATTCTGAAGAAGTGGAGGAAATACTCCATGGGACTCTAGTTTTCAGGAATAGTACTTACTTACTAGGTCTTCTGGAAAGAGAGAAATTGCTAGAGTATTCATCACCAAGTAAGTGGTTTTATGTTTCTACCTACCACTAGGAGTAGATAAATAATTCCATAAGGGAAGGAAGGAATAACCAAGCTATAAGAGAAAATGAGATTGCAATAAAAGCAAGCACAGACAAAATATTCCCTTTGCAAAAGCTAATAGTTCCCCCCCACCATAAACATTCCAGAGATATTACATGAAAAGAAAAAAAAAGTAAGAGCCCCATTTATAGAATTGGGTATTGATACAAATTTGGAAAGAAGAGTCAGCCAACTAGGTAGAAATGGATAGCAAGTAATTAACTACTGCTGAGAACATAGCTATAATCCAGGCACTGGAGTTTTATAGAGATTATAGTCTAGGGATAGAGAAGACTTATATTGGCAACAGAAGCCTCAGAGTTGCTAAGTCATCATGAAAGTGCCATCTCTCAGCTCTGTAGACATCTGCTATCTGTAGACAGGCCCACGCAAGCTAGCTCTATGTTACTTTTAGGAATTGTTTTATGTGTTAATTGTATCTTCCCATCTAGAATGTTAACTCCCCCAGGGCAAGTTATTGTGTCTTTTGTGTCTTCCCCCATATTAGTGTCTAGCATAGAATAAATTAACAGATTTTCTGGTCTGCATAGCCAAACTGAAGGTCTCCCTCACCTTTCCCTGGAGTGGAATTTTAGACAGGGAAAGGAGCAAGTGATAAAAGGGACAACACCTTACCAAGGAGGATAACTTCATCCTAACTTTGAAAATAAAGAATAATGATACAACTCACTAAAATTCTCATTTGAAAACAGAAAGCCCAAAAGCAGTGTGGAAGCAAAGAGTTGAACTTTTATAAGAGCTGAGAACATAAATATAATAAAATAATAATAATTCTATATCTATAGTGCTATAAGTTTTAAAGTGCTCAGCTCAAATCAGTATAAGGGAGTGCAAAATTTAAAATGCAAAATAAAACAGGATGTTCACAGATAAGTAAATAAACTTAGAGAATTTTACTTCTAAGTTGCTGAATTTGCTGAAGATTACACATAGCTATTCAGAGTGTCAGAGCTCTGGTCTCCTAATTTCAAATCCAGAATTTTTCTACTATTATTACAGCAACACTGAGGAAATTCTCAGGTGCTGAGGTACAAAGAGACTGGAAATATTAGTGAGAAAATCCTATCCTATTAAAGTAAGTTGGAATAAATAACCTCTTTGATGTTTTCAGCTTTGAGATTCAAAGATCCTGCAGTCATAGTCATTGGCAACCTGACTTGACAAGTTCATTAACCTTTACTACTTAATAACTATCTCAAGGACTATCTTTTCAATGTGAATTCTGAAGGCATCAGAGGACTTAGCTTGGGAAGGGACTTCAGAGAATCTAGCTTCCTGTCATTATAGATGAGAAAAAGAAAAAGGAAAAAGACAAGTAATTTGTTCTAGGGTTATATGACTATGTGGCAGAATCATATTTGAACCCAGGTCTTGTAAATCCAAATATGTTGGTCTTTTCACTACAAAATCTCACCTCCCCACACCACGCTGTTTTGTTCTATCAGTAGAAATGGAAATTTCCTCCACAAAGTTATTACCTAGTGTCAACCTTCTAGTGATGTATTAGCCCTTGTACAACAACTGCTGCTAGGCCTCTATTTAGAACCTTTCCAGTTTGTTAAGACACCCCACCCTTCTTCTTCCTGGCAGAGCCAGGAAGAAGCCACAGTCACTCCCACACCATGATGAACCATTGGAGAAGGACCTCAGTGCAAATCAGCAATCATGATTATAATAAAAACAACAATTATATCCTTGCCTGGGCTGGATTCATATATACCTTAAAACTGGAATGTTTATCATATTTTGGAATAAATCCCCCACTCTATCCCCATCCCAGAACACTTCTGAATATCTATGATCATGAAATCAAAGAAACTTAGAGTTGGAAGAAATCTCCAAGGTCATGATATCACCAGGAGATTTCTAGTCTAACAATAGATTATTACAATGTAGGATGAAAACTGCTTTATTCTATATTCTTTCAACTATAAACCTCTATTAACCATCACTTCTACAATGATAATTGATGTGTACAACAATGATGACCCTGAGACCCTGCCAGATGATGAAATGCTTTCTGAATCATCTAAGAAAGATTAAATTATGTTCACTATAGTTCTGATATTAAGCATATTTTATTTTATTCTGATAATCTGAAAATTAGTAATTCATATATGGCATATATAATAATTTTCTATCAAGATAGCTTATGAAAGTGGCCCATTCCTTTATTATATTGGATGAATGAAGAGATAACCTTGGATAACTCTCTGAGCCTCAGTTTTTCCATCAATTAAATGGGACTAGATTAATACTTTAACTACTTACCTCATAGAGTGGTTGTGGGGAAAGTGATTTGTAAACCTTAAAGTGCTACAGAAATGGGAATTATTATTTTTGGACTAAATTCTCAACTATCAAACTATACTGTGCTAAAAACTGATTTGCCTGAGCAATAAAAATTAAAATGATATGGCTACAATGAGTCAATGAATTAGGATAAATTTAGGTTTTGTGATAAGAAATAAAAACAAAATAGCCCAAATTACTCCAATATGGCTGATAGCTATATTATTTGTGATTTCTTGAAATAAGAATTTATAGAGGTGAGAGTGACAGGATGGATAAATGGACACTGTACTACACATAGACACAGGCAGACAGACCACTGATTTTGAGGAAGCGATGCTTCAACAGTAATATTATTGATAGGCCCCATACTCTTAAGGTGGACAAAGCACCTGGGGTACATGGAGCTGAACATATTTGTAAGAGTCCCATAGCTTTAATGCCAATGGAGCTCCACCTCAGTGACATGCATGTAGGGTTGAATATTGAGAGGAATATAGTGTAGTTCCAGGGGGCACTCAGTTTACCTTCTCACCCCTATTAGAGAGTGGTCCATCCATGTCGGCTTTGAGGTGAACTGGTGGGGCAGTGTAAGGAAGCCGACAGTGCACTTGCCCACATTGTACCTGACCTGTAAACAAGAAGATGGCTTCAGCCTCTGGGGCTCTTTATGCTAGAGATTATCCTATAGCATCACCCCAGGATTAAGGCCCCAGAGAGAAATATCACAAACTACTGACTCTGTCATGGAATTCTCATGTGAAATGATTGTCTATTCCCCATTTTAGGCTAGATTGGTTGTTGGTTCATAGGAACTATGTTAACCAGTCCATAAATTTTAGTATTTATTGAGCACATACTATTTTAAAGCCCCATGCTAGTTTTATCCCATCCATTAAGATCTCCACCATCTTCCATTCCCCATTTCAGCATCTAAAAACCATTACTATTTGAAACATTTTTCCTTTATCTAACCTAAGTTCCTTTTGATTAAGCCCTTTTTCTACTATCTCTACAGAAATGGAGAATATCTGGTTCCCACCTCCACAGATTTAAAGGGCTAAACATCCTACAATCACCAATATCTCAGTACTTTCTTTTCCAGTTCCAAATACTGTTAGGATAGAATATCAGTGTGAAAAAGGGAAATGAGCCTGGTAGACTATCCAAAACAACCCTAGCATTAGCCCTTTGGGAGGGAGAAGATTCTTGGTCTGGTCTAAATGAATGTGAAGAAATGTAGCACAAGTGAATCAGTGCCTTTCACCAAGAAGAATACATGGGTTGGGAAATGGGAAGAAACTAAACTCGCCCCCCTAAAAAAGTGGCACATAACTATTTTGATTTTTTAGAGGAATTATGGTTGCTATGGGTGTGGTTTTGCCAGTAACCCCATGACTAATGGCTTTCTGACCAATGAAGTATTTGCTGCTTTCATTGCAAGACAAAAAAAAAAAAAAAAGACTGAAAGATGTTAGACCAGGTTTGTTTGGGAGACTGGGCTAAAGATACTTCTCCCAGAATCAGAGCTCTTTCATTTTTTTCCTCAAATAGCCTCACTTAACTCTGTAGTCCTAGAGCATAGCAGAGCAAATCACTCACTGCTCAAGATCAGGAAAACTCTTCTAAAGTATTAAAGTTCTAAGATTTTTAGGATTCTAAAATATAATCCTAAAAGTCTTTAGTCTCTATGATTCCAGGGTTCTGTGATTCTAAGATTCTGTGTTCAAGTCTTACCAAATCATCAGGCCTGTAGTTCTAAGGTTCTACCAATTAAAGCTCTTTAATTTTAGGTTTCTAGGATTCTAAACTATGATTCAAAGATTCTAAAATTTTATGATTTTAAGAGTCTAAGATTCTTATGATCTTAAGCTTCCAAGATTGCAAATTTCTAAGGCTTTGTGACTCTTTTCAGATTCTGTGGTTCTAGATAAGGAGTGGTAAATTCATGGAGCCCATGCTCTTAGTTATTTTAAAAACAAACCCATCTCCAGGAAGAGAGGTATCATCTTTTGGCATTCTAACTTCTGCAATTACTTTGCCTATTTTTTAAAATTTAATTTTGTATGGATATCTCATTTCCCTTTGAGACTCAGGGTTGTTTTGATTTTGTATTTATATCTCTAGAGGCTAGCATAGTGACCAGAAAGTAGTAGATACATAATGAATGATGGTTGAATGAATAAATGAAAGAATGCTAGACTACTTGGTCAGAATTTGAGTCTATTCTTAGAAAGAGCACCAACATGAATAAGGGTATCCATGTAGCAAAGAAAAGCTGAGGGAATGGGATAAGACTTAGGATCCATCTTTGAGATTCTGTTTTAGCGCAAGTCTTCAAGAGTGAAACATAGAAAGGATTTGATCTCCTGGATTGAGAGAAGTTGTCATTTCTTTCAGGGTAATGAAGATAGTGTTTTGGGCAGATAAGTCTTAGTATAGCCCTTGGTAATTCAGCAGGCCAAGTCTAAACTAGATAAAGAAGCAAAGCAAAAATCAGATCCAGCTCTCCAGCATCTTCATTACTATGGATGGATAGACTTTTTCTTTCTAGAGCATATGAACACTTCAATATCCAGTCTGTAGAACAGTTGAAATCAGCTTCTCCTTTCCTCAAAAGAAGCACTTTTATTGGACCCTGTTCTGAAAGTACAACTGGACCTATCTATTGATCTATAGTGGCTTCAAGGTGAAATTCATTTCCAAAGCTTTGGAATCCTTTTCATCATGGTTTACTTCTAATCTAAAAATCCTCCTAACAAGACACACAGATAGATCTTTCTTTGGTACAGATACTATCAAATTATCTGCAAACTAAGAATGATATATAGATACACATTGAAAATTAATCACTTTAGGAAAAAGAGTTCCTCATATCAAGCAAGTTTTTATCTGGCTTCCCCAAAATAACTAGTCAACTGAGAGCATGTTTTTATTAGTGTATTGAAGGCTGCAGAATCCAGATAGCCACCCCAGCTCTTTTACCAGTGCTACCATGAGTAAGTCACTTAACTTTCTAACTCTAGTTTCCTCATATATAACATAAAAGATTTTACTAAATAATTTCTAAATATCCTTTTAAAGTTCAAAATCCTATGAAATAGGGAATCCTAGGGACAAAGTCTTGATAGATCTTTCAGGGCATATCCTGTTATTATTCAGTGGGGGCCTAAGAATCTCAGACTTTGAAGAGGGCTTTCATATCTTCATTCAGAAACTTGAGGTGGGTATAAAATAGGGAGCCAAAGACTACTTACTCCAAAAGGGTGTGTAGATAGGATAGGAGCTAGGTACCTGCAATATGAATGGCCTGTGTAGATTACTAGTGAAGAAGACAATGAGAAAATACTAGCTTGCATCCGAAGTATATTCCAGGGCCCAGAACTTTACAGCTCTTCCTGACAAAGTCCAGTTTGAGCCAATGAAGTAACTGATGAGTTTATTTCATAGGATTTAAAACCTGAATGGACTTTAAAGACCATCTAATCAAACTGTCTCCTCTAAATGAGTAAACTAACAATCCAGAGAGGTCAGGGGCTTGCCCAAGAATCACAGCTGGATTAATAATTAGTGTTGTGACTCCAAATTCAGTGTTTTATACCCTTGATATGTGTGGGTCCTACAACACTGGCAATGATCATTGCCAAGGCAGGACACATCTCTAGACAGGTGTTTCATCACCCAGCCTGAGTAGCTAGGTCATAGTAAAGGCAGAATGTATTGGTCAAAATTTCTTCCACAACCACAGGATCTCTCTCATACTTCCCTCAGAAGTTAGAGCAAGAGTCTGGCTAAAAATAGAGCCCAAATATCAGAAAATGAAGCTTAGATTAGGGAGATCCCTGTATATCATCCTAGCAGAAGAGAGGATGGTATAGATGGGAGAGATTGCTGTTCCTCCTTGGTTCCATCAGTAAGAGCACTCAGATCCTGTCCTTCCTCTGGGGCAGAAGAAAGTAGGAAAAAAAAACAAAATGAAACAAAAGAGATGGTAGTAAGTAAACCAGAACCTACAAAAATCTTATAGGATCATGGTATTCAAAGTTAAGAGACTTTAGGAGTTATCTAATCCAAAACATTCAATTTATAATTGAGAAAATGAGAACCACAAAACTCAAGTGATTTGTGTGAGATAGAAAAATTGGGACTCACAGGCATTACTATCTAAATGGTTTCATATGATAGAGCTAAGAGAAAAAGGGACAAAGCTCAGATCCTGAATGGAAAGGAATCCCCACTGAGAGGCACAACCGTAGAATAGGTAATGAATTTACTGTCACTAGAGAGCTTCAGAGGCTCAATCTTATAAAGGAGGTCAAAGGGACAATTTTTATTCTTGATAGGGATTGGACTAGATGATCTTTGTTGTCACTCCCAGCTGTGAGATTCTATTATTTTTTTAAGAAGCAAAGAAAAATTCTTCATGGAAACACTAAGTGAATAAAGAGAGAAAAATACTTTTCTCCGCGGGACCAGAAAAAGAAATTCATGATGGACTAAACAGGGACAATATATAAGCAAATGATTCATTTTCATGCTTTTCTAGTTCTGGTCTAATGGGAATAAGGGGACAAGTATTATTGTTTCTGACCCTTGTGGTGAGACTGTCCCTTGCCCTTCTCCCTAGCCAAATGCTAGTCCTGGCCCAGCTCTCATTTTTTTTCTTCTAGCTTCATCGGTTCCCACCAAACTCTGAAGTCAACAAAACCAAAACAGCAAGCTGTTTTTGCTTAGGAATCTAGGAACATCATTTTCTCACAGCTTGGTGGACCTCAAGCTCAGAAGTCATGTATCTCTCTCCCCTCCCCAGACCCCACGGGCTGTGGTCACTTACTTTCTATATATCCATGCAAGGTGACCATGCGGGCACGCTCAGGGCTGCTGAAGGGGGAGTAGTGGATGTCATCAGACAGGGAAGAGGAGAGTCGAGACTGTGGAGCTCCAGAGGGTGGCACTGTGTGCTGGGGCGTGTGCTTTTTATGGCGGGCTCGGCAGTTTTGAAACCAGACCTGAAATGACAGTCCCAACCCACCCCCACAGAAAATCCCACACAACTGGTCAGGTTGTTGAAATTTGTTCTCTGTCCCTCTTAATGAATGTCCCTAACTCCCCTTATCAGCCTGCCTCTATCCCCCATGATGTGTTCTTGCTGGACTACTTAGCTTGGAGTTGTTCCCACCAAAACAGCAAGACCATCTCCAGGAGCCAAGGAATAAGTCAAAGGGTTATAAGATGAAGAGTTAGAAGGGACTTTGGGGAGCCCCTTCTCCTTTTAGGGGAGAGTACTTGCTTTCCTGTGGCTTTGGGAATAGAAAGCAATTGATTAAAGAATGGAGAGAGTTTAGAGTAGAAGTTGAAGTCTTGAAGTAGGGATGCAAAGTGTCAGGGTTTAAAATTTGGCTCTTAATTGGTATAGAGAAATCTCTTAATGTTTGTTTCATGAAGCTCATTCATTTTTAAGAAGAAGGGAACTGAAGCCCAGGGATTAAGTGACTTGACCAATGTGAACCAAGCAAAAATCAAGGAAACAGAGTGGAATTTAAAATCAAGTCGTCTGATTCTAAATCCATTTCCCCCCCTTCCTCCCCTCACTATACTTGATGTGAATCAAGTCCACATTCAGTTTCCCATTTTGACTAGGTAAAAAAAAAAAAAAGCCATTTCTTGCCTCATTTTTCTTTCCTAGCCTTCATCACTGAATGGGTGGTAGCCTTGGTCAAACTGAGACCTGTTAAAGACCTTAGCTTAAAGAGACCAAGGTCTCCCACTACATCCAAGGCTATCTCCAGTCTATATCTGTCCCCAAATGGCTCTGGAGGGATCTTGCCCCAGCCCTCTCTCCCTTAAATCCAACTCGCCTGTCATGGCATCCCTCCCTGATGTCCTGGTCCTCTTTGAGAACAAAGGACAAACAACATCCCCAAAGAATTCCCCAGCCCATAATACCTGGTTTCCATCCCTCCCTTCCTGATCCCTTCACAGGCTTTATTTCTCCCTGAGCTGCAGGACCAGCCCTCCCCCAATGATTTCTGTCTCTGACTCTGTCAGCCTCACCCTCTTCTCTCTCATTGGGTGTCTGCCCTCCGCCCACCTGGATAACTCGACGACTAAGGCCCGTCATGTCTGCCAGCTTCTGAAGTGTCTGTGCATCAGGATTGTTGTCCTGCGCAAATTGGGCCTGCATTACCTGGAACACAGAGTGGGGAGGGGAGATCAGGGGCTGGGAAGCAGGCTCTCCTTAGCCATCATCTTGCTCCCATCCAGGTGGGCCTCTAGTATGGGAGGCCCACTGCCCCGAGTCAGTACCTGCAGCTGCTCAGCTGTGAAGGATGTCCGTGCCCTCTTGGCTGGCTTTGGTTGACTGTCCTGTTCGGATGGCACGGCCCCTTCCAATGTTATTCCATTGCCTGCGAAGAAAGAAGGGATATGAATGCACTGCTATCTCATGGAATCAGAGGACCACCGCATTTTAAGCTGTAAGAGCCCTTTGAGATCATTTTGCCCAATTCCCTCATTTTACAGATGAGGAAACTGAGGCTTCAAAAAGTTTAAGTGATTTTCCCCAGGTACTAAGGTGACAGAGGTAGGATTCTAATCTAGGTCAGTTGATCCTAAAGGCAGGCTTCTTTTCTAGTATACCACAGCTTGGGTATCTGTACTGTAGTTACAAGGTACTTACAAGGTACTATAGCCTTGAGGGAAGAGAATCAGACTTAAAGGACAGAAAAGATTTAGAATAGAGGCAGGAAGCTTGAAATAGGGGGATAAAGTGTCAGGGATTTAAAACTTGACTCAAGTGGTGCAGAGAAGTGTTTTATGTTTGTCTCGTGTTATGTATCATCTTCCCCATGTTTATTAAAAAACCATATGATTCCATCTAACCTGTGTAGGAACAAGATCATGTTAGATGAAATAGCTTGGCAAGTCCTGACATCTCTGCTTGATTCCCATGAAGAGGACTTAGCTTCAGGGAGTTCCTGAATTGACTCCAGGGATATAGGTTTGACCTTTCTATCTATGGAATTCAATCAACAAAAGATATGTGTCTATTATATATATATATATATATATATATATATATATATATATTTAGGTATGCATATACTTATGAACATCTACAAAAAGAATCCCTCTGTGCCTCTAAAGAAATAGAATGCAGTGTGGTCTGGTGAAAGGAATATTGGATTTGGAAATAGAAAATCTGGCTATCTTTTCTACTCTTCTATCTGGATCTGTTTCCTGATGGTAAAATGAAGGAAATGGATTGGATGATTTCATGTAAGCTTTTAACTCCACGGGTTATTTTTGAGGTCCTAGCCTGGATTCACTACCTATGTGATCTCAGGCAAGTCCCTTCCTTTGCCTAGCCAGATTTTGTTTTCTCTGTTTAATGATAAAGTGAGTTAGATGATGTCTCTGGTATCTTTCTGCTTGAATTCCTATCATCCATGAAACTCTGAGCAAAGAATCCTAGAATAAGAGACAATCAGGTAGTCCCTATTTCTTTCTTTCTATAATAGCTTAGCAAAGCCAAATCCCTAGCCTTTAATCAGGAATAATCAGAGTTAACATTTATATAGTGCTTCCTATGCTCCCAGCACTGTGGGAAGTACTCAACAATTCCTACCTCATTCCATCCTTACAATAACCCTGGGAGATAAATGCTATTATTATCCCCATTTTATAGGTGAAGAAACTGAGACAGAGGTTATTGACTTTCCCAAAGTAATATAGTAAGCTTACAAAGCTGGATTTTAAGGCAAGTGTCTCTGACTCCAGACTTGCTAGCACCAGATGCTGGGCCACCCAACTTCCCCAAGGAAAAGAAGGTAGCTGGAATATATAATGGGAAGGAGAATTGAACTAAAAGACCCGAATGCTAATACTGGACTACCAATAACCTGCTTCGTTCTCCTTATATGTAAAATTAGGTGGACTGATTTTGTACTTCTGGGGAAAGAAGAAAAAATGAATCCTTTGGGCATTTTTCTCCTGAGTTCTCTAATACAAGAATTTTTTTTTTTAAAGACTGGTTTGCTGATTTCCCTATTCAGGTTTGCTCCTGTATAGACAGGCTGGAGGAGGAGCATATTTTGGTTTTAGTTATCTCTATCTCTGTTTCCCTTTTCTCTCTTTTTTTCTGTCTGTGTTTCTTTGTCTACCTCTCTCTGTCTGTCTGCCTGACTGGCTCTCCTTTTCTCTCTCCCTCCTATTCTCTCCCTTGTCATTCAGGAAGCCAGGTCTGGCAGAGCTCCAAGGGGAAGGGAGCTGCTCTGTGGCAAGGCTGACCTTCCCCCGCCCTGTTCTGTCCTCTTGGGGCAGTTGGGCAGGGGAGCTAATGGCAAAAGCAGACACACACCATCCCCACCTTCTCAGTCCTCACTTACAGTAAGCTGGAGAACCAGGCTTAGTTTGGGGAAGGTCAGGAAGTGAAAGGTGGGACCTGGAGTGGGTGGAGAGATTATGGAAAAGGCTTGTCTCTTTGCCAGCCTTCCTATCTCTCTGATTGTGACTCATCCTACAGGATTGTCTACTGCCCAGCTCATTCATGGGCATCAAGGGACACAGTGGGAAAGGGTGGAGACTAGGCTTGGAGATAGGGAAAGGAGGGAAGAGGAATCTCTTTCCTTCTTGCTTCTGGTCCATGCATAGAGCCACGGAAACAATGTCAGAACTGGAAGGTTCCTTACAATGGAGAATGTAATGACTGCCATAGGACCTAGAACATAAAGTCTTATTAGTCCACAGGACATAGAATTTGAGAGTTAAAAAAAAAAAAAAGCACAGAATGTCACAACTTAAAGCCACAGATGTTAGAGCTAGATGAGACCTGAGAGATAATAGAATCTCAGTAGATTTAAAAGTGGAAGGGACTGTAATGATAACAATGAGATCCCGATTAGCATGCATAACAAATTCCCTGAAGTCGTTGAGTTATTTGAATTGGCACTGCATTATTTCCATTGGGCTGGAAACAGTTATCATATTTTATGTAATTATAACTTCAAAATAGTGTGAATTCAAATACATGCAACCACTTCAAAGAATCATTATTCGCAGTAATTGGGACCTCGTTTGTATCTGGTCCAATCTCCTCATTTTACAATCGAGAAAAGCCAAGAGAGCTCCTAGAGATAGTAAGGAGGGAAATGACAGTTCTTGGCAAGCTGTTTTCTACTCTGGCCCAGACACCAGAGCAGAAGCCCTCCCCAAACAAGAGTCTGTAAACTAGAGGATACTCTTGTGAACTTGGTGATATAATATAATACTATCTTTTGGTGATGCTATTTACAGCCTGTGCAACTTTATTCAAGACGTTTATTCCTCCTGGGTCTTAGTTTCCTCATCTGTAAAAGGATAGCATTACATTAGATGGTCTCTAAGCTAATTTCCAGATTGAAAGCCTTAAGTCCTCAGGTAAGTGATGAAGATCACTGGAGTGTATTCCATAAAGAAGCCTTAATTGCCCTTTCACTGTAAATAAAATGCTTCCTAATTTGACCAATTTTGGTTATGAGAAAGAAATGGGGGCCTGGGAATAATAGCTCATCTTTCTATATCATTTTAATGTTTATCTGCCTGTGAGCTAAATAATACAAGAATTATTATTTCCATTTTACAAGTAAGCTTCCATTTTACAAGCTTGGAGACTTAGCCAACATTACATAGCTAGTAAATGTAAAAATCTAGAAAGGATTCAAATTCAAAACTCTCTTAATTCCAAGTCCATCACTCTTTCCACAATTCCATGTAATAGGAAATAGATTCTGGAGTTCTAAGAATCTGAACAGTGCCAGAGGTTTGAAGAATAAGAGAGACTTAAGCCCAAGGTTATGCTAAATCATATGCTGGCTGAGATGCATTTCACTTAAGAATAGTCCAGGTTTGAAGTCACTTGAGTGGAAGCAGTTCTGGAAGTGCTGACCCTTCCCTTTGCTCCTTACCCCTGCTCATTTCCCTTCCTCAGAAGCAATGGATTCAGCATCTGAATTATGGTTCCTCACATAGAGTGATCAAGGAAATGCCCACATTGAGAATTAGTCCAGTAGAGATAGATCCAGCCAGCAGCACCCCCAAAGACAATGCAGGCTCAGGTGTTTTGAAAAGCAGCAGGAACAGTTGCATAATTTCCATGGCAACACTAGGTACTTCACCAAGTCACACACAAGGGTTGGGGAATGCAGTAAGGTGTGAACATAGGGTCAGATTCCCGGAGAGAGCAGGAGGGAGTCTGGTGTCTTATAAAGTGTCAACAAGAATCTGAATTTGGTCTTCTGATTATTTCCTCTTCCACTCCCCCACCCGACCTCCAACATTTAAAGATTCTTCTAGAGCTAACAACCTAGTGTTGAAGACCCATCACGTTTTAATATTCTGTGGACCCTTCCAGTTCTGGTTCAATGTCCTTTGTAATTCTCAACATGCTGTGTTCTAAGTTTCCTTCCAGCTCTAATATGCTACATTCTAGGTTCCCTTCCTGTTCTAATCATGCTACATTCTAAAGCTTTCTTCCTGTTCTAATATGCCATTCTAAGCTTTCTACAGGCTCTAACACTGTGACCTAAAATCCTGTCTAGCTCTGACATATTGTTTTGGGTAAGGTTAAGTGCAGAGGTGGATCCTACCATGTGGATTCCTTCCCTAGAAAGGGAAGGGCACAAAAAGGGCCTGACACTCTATCCCTCAGTGTTCAGCCCGTGGCCCAGTCTCCTGAGGACAACCCCAGCAGGATTTAAGAAAAGGGTGCAATACCCAAGAGCCTGAAAGAGTTTGAAAATAGGGGATTAGGGGATGGATACCGTTTTCAGCTGCTCTCTTGAGGTTCTCGATCATAGTGTCGTAATGGATGCGGCACAACACCTTCTCCTCCACCAGCCCGAACTCCTCGCCTGTGGAGAGCTGCCGCTTGCAGGAGAAGCAGGCAAAACAGGCCAGGTGATAAGCATTGCCCCGTGCCCGTCGCACCCAGTCACTGGCAAAGATCTGTCGGCCACACCGGGCGCACTTGGTACCGAACCGGCTGGAAGAGAGAGAAGGGAAGGAGCTGGAACTCAGGGAATTGGAGAAGGAAGGAGCATCTCCATTAAAGTGTCTGTCTCTCTGTTCACTTCAATCTCACTACTGTCACTGCTTGCAAATAACAATAATAGTAATCATAATAAAGATAACTTTCCTTTTTGTAGCCGTTCGAGTTTTCAAAGGACTTTTCCTCACAACTTTCCCTCTGAATTGAGAGGTATCTTGGTATAATGAATGGGGGAGGGAGACAGTTTTGACCTCAGGAAGATAGATTCATGTGCTCTGTCTGAAATATACTAGGCTCTGTAATTCTGGAGAAGTCCCTTAATCTCTGAGTGCTTCATGCAATTCTTTAAGTCTGTAAATTACAGATGAGTTACCATGAAAAAGGGAATTTCCACACAGAGAGTTTCTCCATGATGATGAAAACATAACTCTGATCAAAGAGTGCAGTGGATTGTGTGCTACTAGTATTAGTGATTTCATTTTACAGATGGAGAAATTGAGGCTTAGAGAGACTAAGTTATTAAATGCCTCGCTCAAAGCAACACAGATCCATATATATTATTGACTTGATCCTCACAAGAAAACTGTGAAGTAGGTTGTACAAACTGTATTGTTTTCATTTTACAGATGAGAAAATTGAGGCTTGGAAAAGTAAAATAACTTGCCCAAACCTTCAGGAGCAAAATGGCTGTATGTGGCAGGGCAAGATGACAAGAAGGAAAAATTTGTTGAGATTACAGATTAGACAGACAACATTGTCGTGCTCCAGTGAAGGTGACTGATTAAAAAACAACAATTTAGTTAACATTTAAATCAGCTAAGCTTCCTGAAGCACAGTGAGAGTCAGGGTAGAAAGCAAGGAGACCAGAAGGGACTCTATAGTAGGAAGAAAAATGCTACTGATATTCTGTGTTTGTTATTCTACGTCTCATAATGATGTATTTTTGGATTGGAAAGCATTTCACAAAGGTATTGCGAAATGTGATTGTTCCCACTTTACTGGTAAGAAAGCTGAGACTTAGGGGAGTGATTTGGCTCAGACTCCCAACCTAGGTCTAATTCTCAATTTAAGAATTTAGAATTATAAGATTACAGGCTGAAAAGGTTGTGAAAAATTACTAATACAACCCATTCATGTTAAGACAAGGAAAAAAGACATAGAGAGAGAGGAAGGAACTTGCTTAGAGTAGTAAATTAAGACTTAAATCTAAGTTCTATAATTCCAAATAGAGTGTTCCACACATTTCACTGGGGGGATAGGGATGGTTGGAGGAAGATAGCCTAAGACAAAGAATTTTGGGGGATTATTTTGCCCCCCAACAAATTAATTATTTTATATGCACAGTATTACCTTTTAGAACATGGAAAAATGAGCTGGAGTAAAGGAAGAGGAGCTAAGGAGAGGGAAATATTCCAGGGGTCAGAGAATATGTTTCTTTTGTTTTGGGCTCTTTGAGGAAAATTAACATTATTTGGAAAGATGTAAATGCCTTAAGAAGGGACTGTGCCCAAGCCCTTGAACACAGTAGATCCTCAATGAAAATTGTGTAATAGGTGGAAAAACCACTGAACTCGGAGTCAAGATAACTGAATTTGGGTCCTGTCTCTGCCTTTTATTAGCTGTGTTTCTTTAGGCATTTCTTTTCCTCTATAAGCCTCAGTTTCCTTACATGTAAAATGAATAAGTTGTTAATAATAAAAAATAAAATAAAATAAAAAATAAGCTTTATCAAGGACTGTCCAGATTAGTCACTCTCACTATGTGATCTTTAGCAAGTCATTTTAACTTTCCTTGCTACCTCACCTATAAAATGAAATCGTATTGTGTTCTAAGGTCCCTCCTGGCTTTACTCTGTGTTCTATAGTCTAATATTCTGTATACTAATATTCCTTTTAGTTCTAGCATTTTGTGTTTTAAGGCCTCTTCCAGTTATTATGTTTTATATTTGAACATCCCATAAAATGTTAACATTTCTTTGTTGACTATGACATCCATAAACCAGTTGGTGGGCAGTAAAAGCATGAAGAGAAAATAACCTGACAAAGCAGGTGAGTGCTTTGGACATCTTGTATTCTCAGGGCAGAGGACTAAGGGTAGAAACTTCTAGGGAATTCTTGAAGAAGCATAAAGCAAAAGTGAACCGTTCCACTCTCACTCCCTCCCACCCACACATTCAGAAAAGACAATGAACTGAACATGTCTTAGTATTTAGGAATCAAGAGGTGAAGGAGGGCCCAAAATGAATATGAACAGATTCATAACATGAAAATGAAGTATACAGAGGAAACTTGAGGGTGAAAGTTAAGATAGAGAGGCTCATTCGAGCACACAGTCATGAATTCAAAGCTAAAAGGACACTTAAAATTGAGTCCCCCCCTCATTTTACAAAAGACAAGAAAACTAAAGCTGAGAGAGATTACTCTATTTGCCCATCCATCTCTTGTGGGATTTGAACTTACATCTTCCTGGCTCTAAGTTCAGTATTCTTCCCATATATTATTCTGCCTTAATCATATCTCGAGCTCTCAATTCTATGGGAGGTGGCAGACAACACTGGCAATGCCCTGCCTCACTCCCCACCCAAGTGACCCATTTTAGGTCCAAATTTGGAACTTATTGCCCCCCCCCAAACACTCTTTGGCACCTGAAGAAGAAAAAGGAGCCAGGGGCCAAGGGCCAGGGTCTATGGTTGATTTTTCAGAATGCCTGACATCATTTTCCATTGGGGAACTTATTTAAGTTGTTTAAAATGTTTTCATTGTGTATATTCAATGGTGTCACTGGGGAGTGAGGGGCGCAGCTAATTAAAACAAGACTGAGGTCTGTGGTGTGTGTGTGTGTGTGTGTGTGTGTGTGTGTGCGTGCGCGTGTACTAGTCTGTATAATCTGTGTCTGCAGAATGTGTGCTGCTGTGTGGATATGTCTGTGTGCTGCACCTTTGTTTATCTGTGTGAAATTTAGTGTTTTAGGATATCTGAGTGTATCTCCATATGTATTTGTGTGTGTGTATGTATACATGCATTTATGCACTACATGCATGCCCCATCTAATCTTATTGCATTTATATGTATAATATATGTGTACATATCTCTATTCTTCTTTGTGTAAATGTGAATGAACAGTGTGTCCCTGTGTGATGTATGGGCACCTCTCTGTATCCCTGCAAATCTATGCAGCTGTGTTTGTGACCCCCTGCCTATGTACCCTTGCTTCTATCTGTATGTATACTTGGGTTTTTAACGCGTTTTTTTTTTTTTTTTTTTTTTTTTTTTGGAGGAATGGTCTCTATTTATGAGTGTGGTTTTGAATCTCTAAGTTTTATGAACCTATATGTGTCCCTGTCTGTGTTCAAGGGTGTTTTCATATGCATACATGTGACCACCTTTGTATTTGTATGTAGCAAATAGAGTTCGAGCCTCTTTGTGCGTGATATCTCCATGTATTTAGGTGCTCCTGACTGAATCAGAAGTGAGTTTTGCCTCACTCTATAGATCAAGCCAAAAGAGGGGTTGGTTTTTTTTTTTTTTTTTTTTTTTTTTTTTTTTTGCTTTCCCCGACTTCCACGCCTTTCAAGACAAGATCTCCTTTTACTCTTCTCTTCCCCATTCCTGCACTTCCCCACTGTGATCTTTTACAGTCTCAGCTCCCTAAATGCAGCCTAGCCAGCCCCACCCCCATCTTTATACTCAAAATCCTCCTGCCCTTGGGGCCTTTGGGGACCGGGTATGCAGCCATAGAGGAGAGGAACTAGTGAGTGAAGAGTCCTGGTCCCGCTTGCTGCTCGCTTTCAAATTTACAGTAATTATAGGCAGCTTTGAGCCCATAACAACGTACAGATTCTTCTCAAGGATGGAAGAGGCCCCATTAGCCGATGCTCCTCTAATTAGCAGCTTCGAGGAAGGACGATCCTATAGTGTATTTAAATGACTAATCACAGAGCCATTTGGGAGAAGAAACAAGAGGCAGAGAAAGTGGGGTGTGGTGATTCCTCTCTCCCCCCCCCCCACTCGACCGCCTCAAGCACAAATCCCAGGAAAATGGAAGAGGGTAAAACCACGGTTAAACGAAAGCATCAGTACCCACGGTGTTTAATTCAACGCGCAGCTTCCAAGAAACTTTCGTTGCAATGTGACTCCAGCTAATTTGATCTCCATTCCGGCTTATAGTGAATATAAATTCTCCCAGAAAAGGACTAACTTTCCTCTTTTCACGGCGAGGAACCCACTACCAGAGGAGGAGGAAAGGGAAGAGCAATGGGTCTTTCGATCCTTTTTGCCAGCCTCACCACAGGACTTAGCTTCAGAATCAGAGAGAAACACGTTTATGACTTATTTGGTTGAGAGGTCCGTAAGTCAGATGTCGCGTAGAGTTTGGGTATGGGAAATAGGAATCAGCTGGGTTACAGGTATAACTTTCAGTAAGTCATTTCGATTCCGAGTCTCAGTTTCCCCATTAATAAAATATGAATGATAATAATTGCACCACTGAACTCAAATGGTTATTATGAGGACCAATTAATATGCAGTATGGGATAGCGCTATTTAAAAGCAAAATGTCATTCCTAAGTCAGTTTTTGGAGGAGGGAAAGTAGACTCCGAAAGGACTGAGAAAAGGTTGGAGATAGGGAGCTCGCTGAGGGAGGGGTTTTGGAGACACTGGTTTTTTGATATCCTCTGATTATAATTGTCGTAATTAACAGAAGTGATAATTCCCAGCTCTAACGGGAATATTTCTGGGTCTCTAACATCTGAGATTCCAGTTTTTGTCTTTGATTCATAATACTCTGCCCTAGCCCTGCGATGTCCTTGGAGACAAGAAGGGACTCCGTGCACTGATACCTGGATCCGGCTTCCCCCATCCTCACCTTCCTAGCGTTCACTTGGTTCCCTGGCCCTAAAGGAAGTCTTAAAGCGAGGAGTCCGTTCGGACTCAATCCTGGGACTGTTAGATTGAACCGCGATCTTTCCTTCAGCTACCCCGAGACGGTGACCAGTCCAGTAATCTCGAAGGACCCATGATGCTTTCGAGGGAAAGAGGACAAATCCAGATACTGTTCACGAACCACCCACCCCACCAACTACCTCCATCCCCCTAGTCTCCATTACAAAGCCGGCCAAAACCAAAGGACTTAGAAGTGGACGGAGACCCTTAAGAACTGTCTAAACTAATCCGCTCGTTTTACAAATGAGAAAACTAAAGTTAAGAAAACAACTTAACGGCCACAGCTCGTCAGACCGAGACACTGCTCGAACTCAGTCTTCCCGAGTCCATACTTCCTTCTGGGCTTTCTCCCAGAAAATTCTATAGAGAGCTTTCAATTAATTATCAGAAGTCCTTTTAGAACGTTACTAATTCTGTTAATAATCCGTATATTCCAACATCGAGGTTCACATCATCTAGGAACTCCAGTCCGATCCTGACCAGGCCCATTTCTTCCCAGAAAGGTCCCTGAAGCTGAGACCTCTGCCCCGAGCCTGAAGCACATTAATCAAACACTGTTCCAGAAAACGAAATCCCTGATGAGCTGGCCTCCCGGTGCTCGGATCCAGTCAAACTCTCAGCATCTAGGCCCTCTGTCCTCGGACCCGCGAACTTGCGTTCTGTGGGTCCGCTTCCGTGGAGTCTTTCGATGTTCTGCTCCTTCATCCGAGCTCGTGTTCTCGGTCGCCCAGTGTTGCCCAAGAGCCGGGGACTCAGCGAGCTCTTTCACCTCTCCTTTGAGTTCGATGGACTGACAAAGCTCACGACCTTTGCTACCCAGTCGCTGCGCCTTCTTGGCCTCTGCTGCTCCAAGTCCGCCAGTTCTTCTGCCCTGAGGGCCGGACTCAGCATCGTGCGTGCAGAGGCCGGGAAGGCGGATACATTTCTACCCCGAAAGAAAAACCGGGGTTGGTCGTCAGTCTATCTCTCTGGACTCGTGGTTATTTTCTACAGCCGCCTGCTTCAGCTAGCCTGCTCCACCCTAATTCCGGGAGCAACGAAAATTAGTTCCGCGAACTAAACGAAACAAAATCTAAACTGTAAATTGGCATGTCCAGGATGGGCTGGGGGAGGGTTTAGCTGAGGGAGGATAAGTCCAAACCTCGATTCTCCGAAGTGGGGGGTTGAGGCCGGAGGTTTTGAATGAAGGAATCTAAGGCTTAGGGGCGTTTAAAAGTCACAGACAGAAAAGGAAGGGGAAACGGTTCTGGAGAATGAGGGGCGTAGGAGATGGGACTGGATAAATTGTAGGTACATATTGGACATTGCAGTAGTGTAGAACATAGAAATACTTTGGGGTTGTAGGGAACCGGGCTGAGACATGGGGGAAGAGCCGGGGGCCGAGGGTGGCGCCAGGATAAGGCTGGACACTTCCAAGGATGGTAACGCTGAGTCGGTAATGGCCGAGGAAAGATAGGCTATAGGAGAGAGTTGTGTGGGGCCATAAGAAGGTGGATGTAAGACCCGGCATTCTAATGGGCAGTTAAGTAGAACACCAGGCAGTAGTAGCGGAGACTGGGGACTGAACAGTGCAGTGCGGTGGAAAGCCGATCGGCTCGAGGTTGTTGAATTAGGGGGCTGCAGAACTTGAAGTAATACAGAACTGAGGGACCCACATAATCTGGAGTTTAGTGACATGGGTCTGAGATGCTGGTTTGAGAAAAACATGAGAAGCAAAGGAGCTCGGGGCTGAGAAACTCAGGCCTGTGGAAAATGCTGCAGTGAGGCATTGAAGAATAAGGACCGGCGCACCACTTTGAGATACTTATTCAACAAGCATTTAGATCAGATAGAGGTAATAGGACATAGGAATGAACGGGCTCGGAGCTCTGGAACGCCAAGCAACTGGATTTTGTAGGATTCGAGCTCTACTTGAGCCCAGCTCGAACCCAAAGTATATTAAAATATCCGGCAGTAAAATTCACAGACTGTAAGATACCGATCTGAGCGTCGCCGCTAGAGTTCGGGAACTGGGAGCTCTGATGCGCAAAGCTCAGCAGAGCTTCAGACGGCTGGGCTAAGCCGCGAGGAGCTCGAAGCCCTGAGTTACAGGACTTGGAGAAGTGCGAGGCTAAGGGACTCCTGAGGTTGTAAAATGTGTAGCGGCTCGGGGCTGAGGTTACATAGGGCTAAGTGGAGCAAAGAAGAGTTTTATTACAGAAAGAGAGGTGCAAAATTGAGGAATATGGTTCTGAGAGGCTAGAAAAGTCTGCAGCAGCGTCCGCACTGTGAGACATCGACCTGGAGCCAAAAATATAAGCCGCGGCGCGGGCTTGAGTGGCTTGAACCTGGGTGCCACGGATAGTGGCGTGCGTTTGTAGAACACGCTACTGGGAGCACTTGTAAAGAGATGCTCAGGGATGGAAAATTCGGAGGTGAGAGATAGAGGAATTCTTACTGCGGAAGGAGATTGTAAGGGCACGAAGTAGATCAATTCACAACACTAAGAAGGGGAGAGAGGTAAGCAGTTATAAAGCTCCCCAGGGAACATGTGACTGGTCTCAGGTAGGACACTGATAACTCAGATTCTGGGTCTGAACGGGTCGTCCGGATGGACGGATTAAATCCAGTCCTGAGCCTTAAGAAGGCAGTTCTCTCATCTGAGTGGGCTGGATTGTGTGGGGAGGGGAAAATTAATAGCACCCTGGTTTAAAAATTCTGGGCCCAGCCCTGAGGCCAGGAGAAAATGCAAGAAAACATGTCTTTAGAATCTCTCAGTCTCTGCAGATCCCCATTTGGCTTCTGACTTTCAGCCAGCTAGGCAGCTACCATAGAGAAAATAGAGAGGCAAGTCAAGATGTACAGGTTTGGGGCCTCGGTTTGCCACCCCCATGCTATAAAACCTTCATCTAGCCATTTCCATTCTCTGGGTCTCTATTTAAATTTCTATTAAATGGAAAAAAAATAACTACCTCTCCTAAAGGCATCTGATGAGAAGATAGATGAATGTGAAAAGTCAGTTTCTATTTTTAGAATTTTTTTTGGTCTACAGACAGGGTCTTGCACTTTAAAGGATCAGTGAATCTCATTGATCCAGGCATAGGAAACTGCAGACTCACCCTTAATCTTCCTATGGAAAGGAGGGAAGGAAGAAAGGGGGGCGGGGGAGAGAGAGACAGAGACAGAAACAGAGAGACACACAAGATGGGGACTGAGAGAGGGGAGTATTAGATCTCATTGACTTAGAACCTAAAGTGAAGGGACAGAAAAGAGAAAGTTTTGAGTAATTAAACTGAGAATTGCTAGTAGAATGGGTCAATTTAGGTGCTAGCTTGTTGAAAAGTTCTGACCTCAGAGATCTCATACCCATTGGCTTAGAGAGAAGTGCAGAACTCTTTAAGTGATTTTTAAAGTCCCTTCCATCTTCAATATTCTGTTTCAACATTCTGTCTTTTAAATTTTTCTTTCAGCTCTGACATTCTGTATTCTAAAAGTGTACTGAAGTCCCTTCCAGGTCTGATATTTTGTTTTATTTTCAAGAATGTGTGGCTAATCTAGCTGTGTGACCCTGGGCAAGTCAACCCCTATTGCCTCAAAGGAGAAAAAAAAAGGAATGTGTGGTTAACAACCATTACTTTACCCTCAGGCTGAATTATAACCATGAAACTATGGGAATGGGAGAAGAGGATGGGTAGGAAGAGGAGTTGACATAAACCAGTTGGTAAAGAGCAATTGCATCAGGGGACTAGAGAGTACTTCTGGGATACAGTGTTCTTACTTCCATTGCTACCCTAGTTAACTATAGAAACATAAAATGGATGCTTAGAACTACTTCACAATATACTCTCAAAGAAACTTTTATTTAAAATGAGGGGTCAGGTCCTCAGAAATCATAACTAATTTTATTTTGTTGTAGCTTTCTTGCTATATTAAATGTGTGTATGTGTGTGTCTGTGTCTGTAAGCATACACAAAATTAGTTTAGTTTTAGGATATTTTTTAAGAATTTGAAGGGATCTTAGAGATTAACAAATGAGGAAACTGAGGCCTAAGAAAATTGACTTCTCTAAAATCATATTATTAGTAGGCTTATTCACATCTACTCTCAGTGTTCTTGCTATTACCTCAAGTTCTTTCACAGTTTTTGATTCCCCTTCAGACCCTCATTTAAAAGCAGCTATGAGCAAAAACAAGCTCATATAATATAAACTTGTTCATGAGAAGATACTGGTGGGCCTGCATTCCAGTTCGTCTTTTTGTCTCAGGCCCCATTTTGTAAAATGAAGCAGTTGAATTCTAATCTCCACTTTCAACTCTAACATTCTGAGACTTTGGTACTGGCACATTTATTAAATTATCTACTTTCATAGGACTTTATGGCTCTGTAGAATAAGTACTGGACCTGGAGCCCAGGATTCAAATGTTGACTGTAACACTAACTAATAGTGTGGCATTAGTCAAATCAACTGTCTGAATTTCAGATTTTTTCTCTATAGAATAAAGATAACATGACTTTTACTATTTTCCTAATGGAAGTTATATGGGAAAAGCTTTGTAAACTTAAGCATGGAACTGAATACATTTTATCTCTAGGACTCCAAGAGCAAATTGTTCTGGGCTAGGGAGACAGTGAAGTGCCTCCTGACCCTAACTGGTTTGCCTGTTGTCTGCTTGAGGTGGAGTGGAGGAGAAAATGGAGAATCTCTTTTCTTTTCCTCCTTCCACATCTAACGTTTACATCAAGATTTAGGTTTGCAATGTACTTTACATATAATCTCTTTTGTTACTTGCAAAGTCTGTGAAGTAGTTAAGGTAGTGTAAGTATTATCTCCAATTTATAGATAAGTTGAGAGGCATTTGGCACATGAGAGCGCTGGGGGCAGTTTTGAAAAGCCCAGACAAAGCACATGGATTTGTTTTTTCAGTTGTAATAAGACTTTAACTGGGTCTGGGCATGAATCTCAGTTTGATAATTTGGCAGGGAAGGTGGTGGGGAAGGGAAGGAGAGAACCCAGCAGACCACAGAGCAAAGGCAGAAAATCCAAAGTAGGAGCCGACCAAGCCAAGCGGGGCCCTTCCTTCCCACAGAGAGAGACACTGCTCTGATAGAGGCTGCCAATCCCTGAAAGTCAATAAACCTGGAGCTGTCAGAACTGGGACCCTAAGGGGTGGGGTCCTTGGCCCTTTGGGAGGATCTGAGGGAAAGAAGCCAGAAGCTAACAGGGTAGGGCTGACAGCAACCCCACAGAAGAATGCCAGCAAATGAACTGGGGTACATTTCTCCCTCCTCACTTTCAGACTTCAGGGGATCCTGAGAAGTCAGTAACAGCAACATTCTACCCCCCCAAGTCTTCCAGTTGCAGTAATCCCCACTATCTGAAAGCAGTATGCCCAAGACAGACTGCTCCCTTCCTTGAGAATCACAGGCTATTATTGGGGCTACAAGAGGCAAAGAAAGTTAAAGCTGAAAGAGACCTCAGAACACGGAATGTTAAGAGTTCAAAGGGAGATTATAGATCATGGAGATCAACTCAGTCATTTTGTACATGAAGAAATCAAAGCCCAGGAGTGGATTTCCCAACGTCATTCAGATAGTAAGTAGCACATAGCATGTTAAAGCAGAGAATATTAGAACAGGAAAAATCTTTAGAGATACCGAGGGCCAATTCCTTATTTGACAGATTAAAAAAATTGAGACCCAGAACCCCGGGGGGGGGGGGAGGAAGGGAGGTAGATGGGTGATGAATAGGTGGATATGGGAAGGAGAGGAAGCAGCATGTTCAATCTTAGATAGAAAATTAATGATTAGAACCTGAATCTCCCTATTTCCCTGGGTAGTCAAAACAAAACATCCACTTGGAAGACGCAGGGAGGGCAAAATGTCACTCAGGTCTCCCTTGTTTCTTTTGGAGAAGTTTCCTTTGAGATCCAGAGGACTGATCTTGGTTCCTCTGGTAGAACCTAAATAACTTGACTAAAAACAGAGCCTTTTTCATGCTGGGATAAGAAGTCCCTGTCCAAATGTCTCCTTCTTTTCACAGAGACACTCTGCCAAATGGTTCCTGTGCAGAGTCCACAGACATACAAACACATGCATGGTGTGTGCACACACACACCTTCAGAAACACATCCATTCATCCACACATACACAGCAAAGAAATTTGCATATAAAGTCATGAAGACTGAAACATACACTAAAACATACTCACAGTTCATAGAGACTAATTCTTTCATGTCCACACAAATTAATTCTCAGAGAGCCATACACAAAGTTCTTTTCTGAACAGACTCAAATACAGAGATGCTCTTATTATATGGAGAGAGTTACAGGCTCATCTTCACAAACTCAGAAGCAAAGACTATCATACAAACAAGCATTCCCATGCTTATTCTCACACAGACTGGAGTAAGTACACACTGGCCAGAGTTTGGGGTGGGTGTGTTACAGAAGAGGTCATAGGTCCAAGAATCACTGTGGTTTTTCAGACATAGTCCCTCATCTAGCATTGGAGCCCTTCTCTTTCTACAGCTAGAGAAAATTAATTTCTAAGAGGGAGTCAGGAAGTAAATGGGAAGTTTTGTTTCCTTTTGTGCCAGGACAGATGGTGAGGGCTGGGACATGCCATCCCTTCTTCCTATTCCCACCCCCATTTCTCACATCCCTAGATGTACATGGCGCACATTCTCATACCTGATGCACACATATGCCCTACCCCACTTGACACAGTCATATATCCTGATATGCATACACATATACATACTCATACTTACCTTGCTGTCTACAACCATACATTATATACCACCTTGTATGCACACATGGATTTTAATTCAGATACTTTGACTCAAAATCTAGTGTTTTTTCGCAATACCCCATGCTGCCTCCCCTATATGCCTTTACATACATACACAAATATACCTTGATGTATGTATGTACCTCAAACCACCTGACACATACATATATGTTCATGCCCTCATGTAGATATGTAGATATAGGTATATATAAATTACATATACTCATTCTCTCATTCCCATCTGCCATACATAATGCACATATGCACACATGAACATACACACACAAAGTTGTGTAGTAAACCAAGGCTCATTATGCCATAACCCCAGTCTGACCTCTTCTTTTTCCCACCAGATGTTTTGGAGAACCCTCACCTACCTTACGAACTCCCAATCCAGAGGGTCAAATGTTGAAGCCACTGGGAGCAACTACCACAAACACTAAGGAGTTGTTGGAATTTTTTAACGGGTATTTCAAAATGATATGTGAAGACACCAACCACTGTGCTATCTTCCCTTCCTGCAACTCTACTTCTTTTAATCTACTTTATAAATCATTCATTTTAAAGACTCCCTGCTCTTAAATAGGGCATCTTATAAATAGGTCAGTGAATGGACGCCCTGATCTGCTGGATGATATTGATCAAGTAATTTCTCCTTTCTGGACCTTGGGTATAAAATTAGAGTGCTGGACTATAAAAATCTCTAATATCCTTACCAATTCTAGATTCTATGACAAGCAACAAAGACCATAATGGCACACTCCTGTAATAAGCATATCAAAAGGCAGCAAGAACCTCCTGGAAAGGTAGACATTAGTCAGGAGGATGTGGAAAAATCAGAGACCAGATAAGACTCTTGGAATTCAACATTAGCCCTTTGAGCATGGGTGCATCTTCAAACTCATAATATCTGTCCCTCTCCTCAAAGTCCTCCTGGCTCCAAAGAGCCTTGCAAAGGCTTCCTTGCAAAGATTCCTCTCAATATCCTCTCTTCCAACTTCAAACCATCCTCCATTTAGCCACTAAAGTGATTTTTCTAATCATATTCTCCTATTCAATAAACTCCAGTGGCTTCCTATTGCCTCTAGGATCAAATACAAAATGCTCTCTTTGGCATTGAAAGCTCTTCATAACCTAGCCCCTTCCTACCTTTCCAGTCTTCTTACACCTTATTCTGACACATACTCTTTGATCCAGTGACAGGGATTTCCTAGCTTTTCCATGAACAAGTTACCCCTCTTAGCTCCAAGCATTTTCTATGTCTTTCATGCCTGAAAAGCTGTTCCTTCTCCAATCTGATCACTGATATCTGTGGCTTCCTTTAGGTTCCAAATAAAGTCTCATCTTCTACAGAAAGCCTTCACTAATCCCTCTTAATTTTATTGTCTTCTCTCTGTTAATTATCTCCTATTTATCCTGTATTTGTCTTGTGTGTGTGTGTGTGTGTGTGTGCATCTTTTCATGTTGTCTCTCTCATTAGATTTTTATCTCCTTGAGAACAATGACTGCCTTTTGTGTCTCCCCCTTTTTTTTTTTTTGGTTTGTAACTAGCATTTGGCATAGTGCCTGCCTAGCAATGCTTAGTAAGTAATTACTGATTGACTCTGGATAAGTCATGTGCTTTCTCTGAGCCTCAGCTTCTTCATCTGTAAAATGAGGAGAGTTGACTAAATGATTTCCTAAGTGCCCACTTCCCCTTAACCTCTGAAAGTCATTTACTATGTATGTTTTATTATTTGTGAACTGGAGAGAATAATATGTCTAGTACATGGATATACTGAAAAGATTACTTAATGTGAAGGCAGAGAACTCAATTTTAGTTTCTAGTTTTGTGGTTCAAATCAATATCTCTGACCTTGAATAAGTAATTTAGCTTCTCTGGGCCCCCATTTTCTCATCTGTAAAATGAAGGGGTTGGACTAGGTGACTTTTAAGGACCCTTCTAGTTTATAAATATAGGTTCCCATGATCCTATCAACCTCACAGAGTTGTGATAAAATCACTTTGACTATCATAAAAGGTATTCACTATTACTATTATTATCACATCATCGACATCATCATCACCACCATCATCTGTGAAAGGTATCAGGAAGGATCCTTTCATTTGGAAACTAATCCTTCAATGTGGATTGGGGGAAGCTTTCCCTTTCCTTAATCTGCTAAAGTGTAATCAGAAGGAGTAAACTGTTTATTCCATAGCCCCACTACAACTCCACCACTCCCTCAATCTCCCAGTTTCCTCCCTCCAAATCTCACAGGATTCCAGGACTTCCTTCTGTGGGTGAAGAAGTCAATTCTCTTTCCCTGGGTTTCTCAGCTCTATAGGAAATGGTAGTCCAGCTATCTCTCCCCCATGTAAGGACTCTGCCCTTTGAGCGACCTCTTCCTCAAAGGTCACAATTAAGGTTGAGACTTAGCCTTGCCCAAGGAACTATAGGACTGGATTTTATGATGTAGTGAAAAGAGCATGGAATTTGGAGAAAAACTGATCTGGATCCAAACCCTAGTTCTGACACTCA
Organism: Sarcophilus harrisii; assembly: GCF_902635505.1. Taxonomy (NCBI): domain Eukaryota; kingdom Metazoa; phylum Chordata; class Mammalia; order Dasyuromorphia; family Dasyuridae; genus Sarcophilus; species Sarcophilus harrisii. The sequence goes on from NC_045427.1 coordinate 445,695,853, forward strand.
TTAACTTCCTTAACTGGAAATGAAGTTTTCACAAACATAAAATGAAGTTTTTTTTCCAGCTATAACTGAAGTTCTTTTCAGCTATAACATCATAAGCTTTAGAAGTTCCTTCCGGTGACAATACGTTATGTTTTAAATTCCCTAATAGTTTTTTTGAATTTTGTAAATCTGTGCTCTTTGGTGGGGGAGAATAAGAACAAAATGAAAAAAAAAAGGGGGGGGTGCAAATTAACTTCTAGGTCCATCAAAATAGTTTGCCTTTCAGATACAGGCAAGAAGAGAAGCAGTTCAACGGCTGAAGCTGATAGCATAATAGACTAATAGATGGTAGATAAGATTGCTGGGAGCTTAGAGAAAATTATCTTCTCTCCCTCCTCAATCCTCACTATATGGGGTTCCCTTCACCATCCCATAACATCTATTCTCTATAGGGGTCCTTGGGGGGTATGGAAAACAGTAACAGTGCTGACTTCAGGTGGAAGGAGTAACATCTCTTTTTCCATCCCTTCCCTATGAATATAGGTCTCCTTGTTTTCTGACATTTCAGAGTTCCTGGCCATTCACTAGAGCTATGGGTTTTGAGGGCAAGAATTTGCTAAAGGTGGAAAGAAACTGATTTCATTGGTCCCTTACGGCCAATTCCGACAAGAGGGAGCCTGGGACTCCCAAATTGCCAAGGTTTTTCCTCTCTGGCCCGTCCAAAATCCCAGACGGTCTCCGATAAGTAGTTCATACATTCCATCCTCTCACTCAGGAGGAAAGTCAGACAAAGCCCAGAGGAGGGAAGGTGTCCAGTCAAATACCAAGGGAATTCTAATGGAGACCTCTCCCCCTTTCACACACACCTCATAGGGTCTTCAGAGAGGTATCATGGCTGCCCCCGTTTTGTAATCCCTCCCATGAAGCGAGGTGATATGCAACTCCCTCTGGGTGGCAGACTGGGGATCCCTTCCCCCAATTTAGTCGTTCTTTTTCTTTTTTAAGGTGACGCTTTTCAGGCGTCACCCTTTTTTTTAAACACCATTTTCCATCAGTTTCTTGCGGCCCCGAAACTACTGCATAAGTAAACTGTAATGTAGCTACAAACTGAGCTGAGGGCTACTGCAATTTGCCCCCTCCCCTCTTTTCTCCCCAAGGCGCAGAAAGCGGGTGGAGACACCCTCTCTTTAAGCACGCGGCGACATTTTCAACCCCAGCTCAATCCTCACTCCTTTTCCTTAGAGTTGCCAGATTCAATGGTCGAGGCCCCTAGCTCTCTGGACGCCTCAGTTCCTACCTGAAATAGTCCATTTTGCAGAAGATTTCCTTGTTCTTAATGTAGCAGCTGTTCTGCTGCCGAAGTGATGTGCGACAGACAGAGCATTCCAGGCATCGCACGTGCCAGATCAAGTTGTTGACCTAGACGTAGGAGATGGGGGACAGGGGAATAGAGAAAGAAGAAAAGAGAGGATTGGTTCTCAGCTTTGGTCTATGATGTCCCAGTCCCTCCCTGCTTCCCACGGCTGCTCCAACTCCCGAGAGAAGTGTCCCAGGCAGAATGGTGGACGATGGAAAAGCAGGCCACTCTTCACCTGTCTTCACGGTCCAAGTTCTGGTCCCTGTTCTGTCGCCAACTTATGTGACCCTGACAAGTCAAACCCCTGCCCTTTCTATCCTCAGTTTCTGCCTTTTTCGAATTAGAGTAGTTTGACCAGATTTTTAAAAGCCCCCTTTCCATCTCTGACACCTTATGCTTTAACATTTTGTATTCTACGGTTCTTTTCAGCTCTGACGTTCTCCGTCCCTTCCAGCTCCTTCACTCTATGTCCTAAGGTTCCTTCCAGTTCTAATATTTTATGTTTCACCCCCGACATTTTCCGACTGTAAGGGCACATACCTTGAGGAGGTAGCGGTCTAAAATCTCGAGACCGCAACTGGAACAGATGTTTTTGCCTGCCGATGGCACCGAGGAGGAGGCGGAGGGAGGTGAACAGACTGAAGGGGTGCTGGGAGTACAGGGGGAAGAGCGTCCCTCGTCCTTGTCTAGGCCCCCGGGCAGAGCATCTCCGTCCGACTGAGCCTGCGAGAAAAGAGAGGAGGGGGATACGCCTGAGTTGGGATTCAAGAAGGCAATAAGAAGTGCCCCCTCCCCTTGAACCACATTCTCGTTTGGGTGTGGGAGGTGAAAAGGATGGGGTGGAGATATCAGGACAGTTCCCCTTAACCTCCCTCTGCCCTCCACGCTTCCCCTGCGGGAACTGGAAGCAATCTAGCGGACCCTGGCCGTCACTCACTTTGAGCAGGACCAGAGACCAAAGCCTCCCCGTTCGGTGAAGGGGGTTTGTTTTCGCTACTCCATCACCCTCCCCCGGGATAAAGGAGATGTATCTCAACGAAATTTCTCCAGTTCATTCACCCCTGGGAGCCAGAAATGGGGACAGGGTGGAGAAAGGGAAGAGGGAGCTAGAGTTTTATGTCTGGTGGGGAACAAGGACCCGGGCGTCCTAGGGCCCAGCTTACCATGCTGGGCGGCGCGGTTCCCTCCAGGCAGCGGGAGCTGGCTTTACAGCCCGGCCCTGGCTGAGCCATCACCTTGAGGGGAAAAGACAGAGAGCGGGAGTCACACGCAGCGAGAGAGCGACGGCCAGGAGCCGGCTGCGTCCGCGCTGCGCCTTCCCGCGCCCCCTATATAAGCCGCAGCAAAACAATACCTCAGAACTTTCCAACGGGCATTTAAACCCTTCCCTACAAAAGCGGTGTCTCTTTAATGAAGCAATTTGAATTTGGATGGAATTTTTTTCTCTCCCCCCTCCCTCCCCGCACTTAACCCATGGCTCTTGAAGTAATCGCTCCGTTCCCCTGCAATCCACAGCTCTGAAACACACAAACTACCTGCAATTAGAAATTGTCGTAAATGCCCGAGATAAGAGGTATGGAGGGTGTCAATTCCAGCTGTCAATCAGAAAATGGATCAGACCACCCAAAGAATTGCAAATTTGATTTTTTAATGGTAGTAATTAAAAATCGAATTTTCTTCTCCTCCTGCCCCCCCCTCCTCTTGCCCCCCGTATTCTCTGGCACAAAATGCAGTAAGGGAGAGAGAGAGAGAGAGAGAGAGAGAGAGAGAGAGAGAGAGAGAGAGAGAAAGAGAGAAACCCAAGAGGAGGAGGAGGAGGAACAGCCCGGACTCGCACCGCGAAGCAGCCAAATGGTCCCAGATTTCAGCCGAGCGGGCGCAGGTTCAAGGTCTCTTTGGAAGTAGGGGTGGGGGCGGTAAGAAAGGGGATTAAAAAAAAAAAAAGATAAAAAGGAGAAAACAACATAGATAAAGGGGAAGGGGGAAAGCCACCCCCCACACACACACACACTCCACCCCCTTCCCCAACCGAATCCTTCGGCAGCTTGGTATTCAAGGCTCGGAAAAGGGCAGCGGCTTTGGAATTCTGAGCGTTGCATCTCCACAACCCCTCGGCGCATTTGGGTTATTAAGCCCCTATTCAAGCAGACAATACCGAGCTCCCCCCATCAAGATTCCCTGCTCGTGGCTAAATCGCTTTTTTTGAGAAATTCCTCAAACATTTGCATAATGTTTGCCTTTTTTTCCCGATTTCTTTTTGCGCGCCCCCCCTTACCCCCCAGCCTCCGGCCGGCTCCCTCCCGGGCTCCCCCGCCTGTCTCTCTTCCTCCCTCCCCCCAACCAACCCACTCCCCCACTGGCGGATTCTCTCTCTCCTCCTGTCCCCCCTCCTCCGCCAAACCCTGGACTCTTGGCGGGCCGGGCGCTCCTCGGTCCCCCTGCATCCCTAAGACATGTTACTGAGGGGGCCCGAGTACAAGGCGCAAACTCTCTCACCTGGTCGGCGGGGACCCCTTCTGAAGGGAGGCGACCGCCCGCGGGCGCTGGGGCGGCGCAGTTCTCATGCTTCCAGTACATGGGCCCCGGCGAACGGGCGGGGTAGAGCCCGGCAAGGAGCAGCGAAGGACAGGAGAGGAGAGGAGAGCCAGCCCAGCAGGCTGCAGAGCCCCGCGCCCCCGCCCCTTCACACAGACCGGGTGCCCCCAACACCCCCCGCCCCACCTTCAGGCTCCAATCTCCACGGGCAGACAAGTACAGTCCCAACAAACTTGAAAAGGCCCGTGCCCCCGCCCCTGCTCCTCCTTTGCTCCTCCTGCCCTTCTCTTCCTCCTCCTCCTCCTCCCCTTCTTCCCCGTCTTCCTCTTCTTCCTCCTCTTCTTCTCCTCCTCCTCCTCTTCTTCCTCCGCCTCTTCTTTTCTGCTCTTCTCTTTCTCTCCTTTTACTCCTCTTCTTAGCTTTCTCTTCTTCCTCCTCTTTTCCTTTTCCCTCCTCCTTTTCGCCTCTTTTTCCCTTCCTTGTTTTTCTCCTTTCTTTTTCTTCTTCTTCCTCCCTCTCCTCTTCTTCTTCCTCTAATGGAAGTGGCAGTTGTGTGATTCTCCACTGGTTTCAAGAATTCTGGCCTGACCAATCCCTGTTAAGAAAACTAGACACAGATACAGAACACACATGGACATATAGATCTACACATTGACACAGATTATACTTATAGATATGCACACCCCCTACCATATACACTAACCTTTATATATACACACCCTATGCATGTCTCATATTTACATTTGTACACACAAACACATTATACACCCGACACAAACATATATCCTGCCACTATATTCACTCACCCCCATCACACACATTTGCACATACACCACATACACAAATACACTTTATATATGCTCATACTGCCACCATATATGGTCAACATTAAACATATATACCTAGTGTGTGTTACACCACAGACATATCTGAAAACACACTCACATGCTCACACTCTTCCACCACACACAAAAATAGATCCACACCACATAGGGACTCACACCTTTCTACCATGCAATACACATAGAAGTTATATATAAATATCCAGCTTGATACATACACTGTACCCCCACACTCCCCACACAACTTTATAGGTTGGCACTGACTGTGACTAAAACTAAGACGTCTTAGGCTTAAGGTCAAAGGTCTTGGGGTGTCTTCCTTTGGCCCTTTCCTGGCAAATGGGGAGCTCTAAGAATCAGAAGAAGGCTAAGGATGATCAGACTAGATCTCCCCACCCTACCTCCTCACAAGTCTTGGGGAATGAGGCAGGGTAGAAGGAGGTTATCGTTAGGCTTGGAGATCCCAGGGATTCTAGTAGGAAACTTTGAGGTACAACCCACCCCACCCCCTTCTCTCCTCTGCCTACATATCTTTCTAGGGAAATTGCTGACAGCGGGGGGATGGAGCTTTTATCCGTTTCTGTGTAAAATAATTCTCTGTGACTCTCCCTTGTGGAAATCAAAGCAATTACAGGTCCCAAACCTGGTGAACACAGATATAGACATACACAATCCCCTAAGGACATACACACATACACATACACACCCACACATCCCTACATACTACCTATACCTTGACTCTAGGAACAGAGACAATCTTCCAACGTACAAACCTGATCCCCAGCTAATCCTTTACATCCCTTAGAAGAGATCTACATGCTTACTTCTTTTTCCTAATCTATCCTTAGGGTACATATATACATATTTATAAAGCACAATAATTGCCTCTGCTCTCCCTTGTGGACACACCTATACCTATATCTCTCCCCAAATTGGCAGACCCATAAATACATTCTTTCCAGTATACTCATATATGTATTCATAAATCTGCAAATGTGATACCCTCCAGAATCACTAATTTAAATACCTACTATATCTACAGATAGAGCTATATAACACACTTCTATACTCTTTCTACATGAAGAAACTCTCTCATAGATGTTCACATCTATACGCATAGCTCACAGATATACCCAAACATATATACAACTTAGTGACAATCTTTAAATACTTTTTACAGAAGCTGATGAAAATTTACATATGTGAGTATATATATATATACCCACATATACATACATACCCACATGCATCCACACCTTTACTGAAAATATCTATATCTATATACCCACACTGTCATCTCTGCCTATAGAACTCTTACTCAAAGATACAGATCTAGATATGTTAAAATATTTCTCCTCCAGGAAACATTATTTCTCTCCTCTCCTTCCAAATAAGCTTTCCCCTCTTTTCAGTTCCCCATGGCATTCATTTATATATTCATTACACATTTATCACATTTTACTTTCTGTACTGACATATTTGTGTCCATGTCTTAATCTATTAGATTTTAAGTTCCCTGAGGACAGAATTTGTCTTATTTAAATTTTTCATCTCTCTCTCAGTGGTATATTGTTTACACTGTGCTAAGTGCCTGGCATGTTTTAGGCACTTTATAAATGCTTATTGAATGACAGTTAGTGCTCAATAAATGCTTTTAATTGAATATAATTTGAATTCCATTCCAAACTGATTCCAGTCTATCCTGCCCTATCCCATTTGTTTCAATTTATAATAATTCCATCTCATTTTATCATATACTACTTCATTACATCCTATTCATATCATCTCAAGCTATTCCATCTCATTTCTATATTTGCTGCACATCTGAAGTGTGCTCAGACCTCATCCATCTCTAGTGGAGTGCTCCAAGGTTCTATCCTTGGCCCCATTCTATTCAGCATTTAGATCAGTGACTTGAATGAAGGTGTAAATGGCATTTTTATCAAAGATGTGGATGACCAGAATTTGGCTAGGATAGCTAATAGGCTAGATGACATAAGTAGAACTGAAAAAAGATCCCAGAAATTTAGCAAGATGGGCTGAGTCTAACAAAATAAAATTTAATAGAGATTAATGTTATGGAGAACCCAAATGTTTATTTGGGTTCAAAAACTCAGTCATAAAGGTTAATGGAGACAGATTAAAATTTCACATGAAAAAAATCTGGGCATTTTCATGAATTGCAGAGGGATTTGGTTGTCAAAAATTATTGTGATTTATTAATAGGAGCATAGTATTCATAATTAGGGTGGTAGTTATTCATGCTCAGAGCACATCTGAAATCAATCAATCAATATTTATTAAGTACCTGCTGTGTATCAGGAACTGAATCAAGTGCTGGGATCAAATGTTTAGTTCTAGGTATTTCATTAGAAAGGACATTAGCAATCTAGAGTATGTACTGTGATGGATAAGGAGGATGGTTGGTGGGTGAATTTGAAACCATGCTATATAAAGATTAGTTGAACAAACTGGGGATGTTAGCCTGAAGCAAAGAAAAGCAAAGACAATGGCTGTTTAATGATTATGTGGAGGAAAGATTAGTCTTGCTAAACTAGGTCCTGAAAAATAAAACGCAGAAAAATGGTCAGTTACAGAGATACCCTTTTTAGTTTAATATGAAAAAGAAAACAGCTTTCTAGCAGAGATCTTTAAATCTGGAATTAGCTACTTCAAAAGATCACCAGCTCCCTAACAGAAGCTGTTTGACCATATCAGGTGTGTTATAAAAAGAAGTCATGGGGTGTACACCTAGGAAGAAGGAATGGAAGGAGAGAAGGAGCCAATATCCTTTCCTATGGTCATCTTCCTCCAGATAAGTGGTAGCTGTCTCAGCTTGTATGTGAACCTCTTTTAAGCCAATAGATATAGATGAAGGCAAGTTCACAGGCAGAATTGAAATGCCTTATAATGGTAATCTATGGACTCCTGAGTCTTTTGTATGGTGAATCACATAGTTCTTTCTCTAGAGAAGAAATTCCTTCCTAAGAATATGTGCACACAAACCCGTCCTTCTATCTGCTATCTTTTGCTCTCATTTAGAATCACATTTCATTTCCAAACTTTTATTTTACTTCTTTAAAAGATGGGTGAACATTGGGGTTATATTAGCATGTAAGATAGCATTTATAAATCCAAGGTAGTATAAAGTTTTAAACTATAATGTTCTATGTCATATGTTCTAACATTCTAGTTTTGAATATTCCCTTCCACTTCTGTTCTTTTATGTTCTGTGTATAAGTTCTAAAATCTATATGGGTTTATAATCTCCACATTCATTCATTTTTTGAAGTAGGTGGGCTAGGTAGTCTACCAGTTCAACAAATGAATAATCTATTCGAACTAGAATCTGGATTCTGAATGATAAATTCCTGGCAGGAAGAAATTGTGTCTTCTTTTGTTATCTTTCATAGAATCAATCATAGGGCTATACCCATAGAAAATGTTAAACTTCTGGATGAAAAAACGCTACTAAATTACTGGGCATTTTATCCCACTGTCCTGAGCAGACTATTCATGCCACCTCTGTATTCCAAGGACAGGGTCTCTCATGCTTAATAGGTGAATGAATGAATGAATGAATGAATGAAAAGGCATTTAAGTCTCAGATTTGCTACTAGTAACCTTGGGCAGCTCTTCTAAAGTATTTAGGTGTCAGTTTCTTCATCTGTCAAATGGGCATAATGCTTGTTCTACTTGCCTCCTGAGATTTTTGTGTAAAAAGTATTCTTGCCATCAAAATGTGATCTGGGATTACTTGTTGTTGAATCAAACTGAACTTTATCTTCTTAGGAGCCTCATTTCCAGACAAATCTCCTCTGGGACCCAGGCCCAGGCCTGTAGGCCTCAGGCATGGGGCATCTCCTAAGATAGAGTCGGCTTTACGTTTGTGATCTCTCCCGGAGGATTTCCAGTGAAATTTGATCCCCTTGGCATTTCAGCAGTCATTCCCCTCCTCCCTTGCCTCCCACACACTGAATTTGTACCATGGAGTTTGGAGCTTCATTAGTAACCGGATCAATCCATGGGAGAGCCCCCAGCAGTGGTTCCGCCTCTGAGTAATTCTAGGAAGGTAACATGAGCTGCAGGAGGCTGCTGAGCCATCCTCACGTTTATTACCTTTGACAGCTAAATTGGGGAGTAGAGAGGAAATCAGATGAAAGCCATTTCAGAAGAAAGACCAAATACTAAATTTAAACATCCAGGTTGGGACAAATAGGCAAACAAATCAGACAAACCCCCAGAAAGACACATACCTCAGCCTAAGACATCATCCTTACCTAATCTTTTCCTCAAGTTCCAGTTCCGTATCTGCCTACTGGACAAAATGTCTACTGGACATTTCTAATTGCATGCCTCCAATTTATTGTGTCCCCAAAAGAACTCATTATCTTCCCTCCCAAACTTTTCCTCATTGTGATATTCCCTATTATCTTTAAGGGCTCTACTATTCTTTTGGTCACAATCTTAGTGTCCTCTTTAACCCTTCATTCTCATTCAGTTCACATATTAAGGTTACTTAAGTGCTAAGCATAGCGTTAAATCTTGTTTTTGCCTTACATCTCTCATATGTATTCCTCTTTTTCCATTTATATAGGCAATACCCTAGTCTAAACTCTCATTATCTCTTGTCTGAAGGATAGCAATAACGTCGTAATTAGTCTCTCCCCCTCATGTCTGTCCCCACTCCAACCCATTCTCCCTATTCAATAAACTCATGATTCTCTATTACTTTCAGGATCAAATATTGAACTCTTTTTGCATTTAGAGCTTCTTACAACCTGGATCCTTTCTGTCTTTTCAATCTTTTCCTAAGTTACTCTCAATTTCAAACTCTGTGGTCCAGGCACATCAAACTGTTTGCTGTTCCCCACATCATGTTCCACCTCTTGTCTCTGGGTCTATGCACTGATCATCCCTCATGCCTGGGATGTCCTTCTCCCCTTCACTTCTTAGAATTCTTGACTTTCTTCAAAACTGAGCCCTAGTGACACCTGTTGCAGGAGGCCTTTCCTCATCCCAATAACTACTAGTACTTTCTCCTCTAACATTATTTTGTATCTACCCTTGTATGTGTCCTCTCTCTCTCCCTTCCTCCCTCTCTCATTCTCTCTCTCTCTCTCTCTGTATCTCTCTCTCTCTCTTTCTCTCTCTCTCTCTCCTCTCTCCCTCTCTCCCTCTCTCTCTGTTATTTAATTAATTCATTCTCTCTTTGAGAAAGGCACCCTGGACTGGATAAAAATCAAGAAAACTGGTATCTTATTCCCACACTATAATTAACTAGCTTTATGACCACAGGCAACTCAATTCTGTGTCTTATTTAAAAGGTGAATGGTGGGCAGCTAGATGGCACAGTGTATAGAACACTGGCCCTGAAGTCATGAGGACCTGAGTTCAAATCCAGCCCTAGACACTTAATGATTCCTAGCTTTGTGACCCTGGGCAAGTCACTTAACTCCAATTGCCTCAGTATAAATAAATAAAAATTAAAAAAGAATGATGAACTAAATGGTTATTAAATTCCCTCCTAGTTTTAATATACTATGTTCTAAGATTCCTTCTAGCTCTAAGATTATATCTTCTAGCATAGAATACTCTAAATTTTCTTTTTTATCTCTAACATTCTAGATTATATTTTCTAAATCTATTTTTTTTCATCCACAAATTTTCTTCTCTGTGTTTATCAAATATATTCACTCTTTCCATTTTTTAAGTTTTAAATTTTATTTTAAACTTCAGTACAAAATAAGAAAAAAATTTCCATGTACATAACAGAATATGAGAGAATTCAATATAAAGCATAAATGTCCATTTCAAGAAAACCTACATAATAAATACTAAATATTGTTTTCAAAGCTCTTCTTTTCTTCCTTGTAAGTTTTCTTTTTTTCTCTGCTGTTTATTTTTTATTTTATTTTTCCCCTCCCTTTCCCTTCTTTCAATCCTCAAGAAAGCTATATGTAAGCACACACACACACACACACACACAAATATAAACAGACATGTATATACTTATATACATTCATACACATATGTGTAAGATTGTACTATGTTTATTTAGGTAAATAGCATCTTCTTTCATAAGTCCAAATTTTTCCACATTTTTCTAAATCAACCAGATCATCATTTCCCATACCATAGCAATATTCCAACCCAATCACATTCTCAGAGAGATTGTCTATGAAAGCTTTCCCCCAATTATCTGTACTTCTATTCTTGGCTGTCTAGGTTTAATTTATACAAGAAAAATTTTAATTTAAAATATTCAAAATTATCCATTTTATGCTTTAACAATGCTCTTACTTTATAATATGCTTTAGGGTCTTCTGCTACTGAATCTGCTTCCTTTCCCTCTTTTTCCCTGGTTTCTTTGAAATTCTTAACATTTTGTTCTTCTAAATGAACTTTTTTATTCTTTTTTCTGATTCAGTAAGATAATTTTTTAGTAATCGGGTTGGCATTACATAAATAGATTAGTCAGGTAAAACTGTCATTTTAAAATTATATTGACTTTACCTATCTTTAAACACTAAAAATTACTTAAGTAGATTTAACTTTGTATCAAAAATGTTTTATGTTTATACTTGTATAGATTCTGTATCTGTTTTTAACAGTTATACTCTCAGCTATCTTATACTGTCTAGTTATTTTAAATGATCTAAAACAATATTGAATAACATGGCTGATATATAGGATAGTTTCCTTATTTTTCTCTTCTAATTAAATCTCTTTTAGCTTTAACTTTGTTTGAAATCATGATTACTTCCCCTGCTTTTTTATAATATTTCCTGGAAGCAACATATTATTGGATTCAAATTTTTAATCTGCTATCAGTTTCCATTTTATGGGCAAATTCATCCCATTCATATTTTAAGCTATAATTTCTTGTTCTTTATTTTCCTCCTTTCTATTTTTCCTCACTATTCTTTTTAGCCTATTCCTATCCCTTGTCACTTCTCTGCTTTACTTCTACTTGTTACTTTGCCTACCTATTCTGTAAGCTACCACTTATCCTTTCCTCATCCTCTTCTTGCCCCAACCCTATTCCCTTGCCCTCTTATTACTTTCTGAATTTAGGAGACTTTTATACCCTTCTGTATCTATCTTTCTGTCTGCCTGCCTGCTTGCCTGTCTGTCTGTCTATCTATCTATCTGTTGTTTCTTTTTTAATCCATTCTCAATGAGATTAAGGTTTCAGCACTATCTGCCCTCCCCCTACTAAGTTCTTTTGTATCATTTTTTTCCTATTTTGCCTCATTTGTATAAGATAATTGTTTCTTTTTATCTCTCCTTACACACTTTTGTCATATTCCATTAAATCTTTATTACATACCAGCTTTTAAAATATATATTTTTTTGTTTTTAAATTTTTGTTGATGTGTTTTATTTTTACATTTCATATTGAGACATTTCTTGTAATAAAATAAAACTAAATTTAACAAAACTAACAATACAGTGATTTCATCAAATGGTGCATGGGAAATTTCCATGTCTGTAGCTCCCCTCAACCTCTTTATTTTTAATGAACAAAAATCTATTGTCTCCCTCTTCTATCCCTAACCTCATTGAAAAAAGAAAAGAAAAACTCCTTGTAACAAATATGCATCGTTAAGTAGAAGAAATTTTCTCTGACTCTATACAAAGATATAGGGTGTCCTAAAAGTCTTAGTTGCATTTTAAGTTTTAATAACTTCAAGTATGAAGACTACAAGATTAAAAATATATAATTTAAAAGTTTAATTATTTAAAATTTTCCTTTATTTAGCTTTGTGAATTTTCAATAGACAATTTTAACAAAACAGAGAACGCTGCTAGTATGTATTTCTAGTGCCACAGTTTCTGAATGTCACTCATTTTTCTTTTTTTTCTTTTATTATTTTATTTTTCAAAAGAATGTAAATATCCTTTTTAACATTAATTTTTGTAAAACTTTGCATTCCAAATTTTTCTCCTTCCTTTTCCTCTTGCTCCCTCTCTAGGCAATTCTTTTAAAACAGATTTCTATATTTGTTATGTTGCGCAAGAGAAATCAGATATAAGGGAAAAAAACCCAAACAAACAAACAAAGAAGAGAAGGTGAAAATATTATGCTGTGATTCATTTTCAGTTTCCATAATTCTTTCTCTGGATGCAGATGGAATTTTTCATCACAAGTCTATTGGAATTGTCTTGGATCACCTAATTGCTGAGAAGAACTAAGTCCATCACAGCTGATCATCACATAATCTTGTTGTTACAGTGTATAATGTTTTCTTCTGCTGCTCACTTTACTCAGGCTCCGTTCATTTAAGTCTTTCCAGGCTTTTCTGAAATCAACTGCTCATTATTTCTTTTAGAGCAGTGATATTCCATGAACTTCATCTATCATAACTAATTCAGCCATTCCTCAACTGAAGGGCATCCATTCAATTCCCAGTTCTTTGTCACTACAAAAAGGATTACTATAAACACTTTTGCACATGTGGCACCCTTTCTTTCCTTTATGATCTCTTTGGGATATAAGCTGATAGAAATACTACTGGATCAAAGGATATGCACATTTTGATAGTCCTTTGGGCATAGCTCCAAATTACTCTCCAAAATGGTTGGATCAAGGAACTGATATTATCATATATAAGAAGTAAACAATTTGACCTTACTGAGTTCCTTATAATTGGTTTTTACTGCTTATATTTCTTCTGGATGTTATATGTTGAATTTTTCCCTTTATCACGAATACATGAAAGTCTTTCAACTTGTTAAATAGCCATTTTTTTTTCCCATTCAGGATTATTGTTAACTGGATAAGTTACTCTTAATCATACCCCCTGATCTTTTGCTCTACAAAATATAATATTTCAAAATCTATGAGCTTTTAATATACTAGCTGTTAGGTCTTGTGTAATCTTTATTGTAGCTCCATGATATTAATTAATTTTTCTCTCTTATTGCTTCCAATATTTTCTGTCTAACCTGGGAGCTTTGAAACTTGGCTATGATATTCCTGTAAGTTTTCCTCCAGGGATCTCTTTCAGGTAATAGGTGGATTTTTTTTTTCTACTTTTTCTTCTTGTTTTAGAACTTCAGGGAAATTTTCCTTGATAATTTCTTGGACTATTGTATTAAGAAAAATGATACAATATACATATTTGTACAATTATTTTTATCATAATTTTCAAGCAGTCTGATTATTCTTATATTATTTGATGCTAGGTCTGTTCTACAGATCAATTGTTTATTCTGCTGAAAGCTTATTCTTTTAATTTTGTTTTATTATTTCTTTGTGTTTTAGAATGCCATTAGCTTCCCTTTATCCAATTCTAATTTTCATGGTATTTTCTTCTTTAAGTTTTTTGATTCTCTATTTCGCTAATATCTTATTTAAGACTTTAGCATCAATATTCCTTATGGAGATTGGTCTATAATTTTCTTTCTCTGTTTTCAACCTACCAGGTTTAGGTATCAGTACCATGTCTGTGTCATAAAAGGAATTTGGTAGGACTCCTTCATTCCCTATTTTTTCAAATAATTTATAAAGCATTGGGGCTAATTGTTCTTTAAATGTTTGGTAGAATTCACATGTAAATCCATCTGGTCCTGGGGATTTTTTTTTAGGGAGTTGATTAATAGTTTGTTCTATTTCTTTTTCTGAAATGGGACTATTTAAGCAATTTACTTCCTCCTCTGTTAATCTGGGAAGCATATACTTTTGGAGGTAGTCATCCATTTCGCTTAGGTTATCAAATTTATTGGTGTAAAGTTGGGCAAAGTAACCCCTTATTATTTCTTTAATTTCCTCTTCATTGGTGGAAAGTTCTCCCTTTTCATTTTTAAGACTACTAATCTGATTTTCCTCTCTACTTTTTCTAATCAAATTTACCAAAGGTTTATCAATTTTATTGGTTTTGTTCATAAAGCCAACTCTCAGTTTTATTAGTTCAATAGTTTTTTTACTTTCAATATTATTAATTTCTCCTTTTAATTTTAAAATTTCAAGTTTAGTAATTGATTGGGGGTTTTTAATTTGGTCTTTTTCTAGCTTTTTAAGTTGCAAGTCCAATTTATTGATCTTTTCTTTCTCTATTTTATTCAAGTAAGCCTCTAAGGATATAAAATTTCCCCTTATTACTGCTTTGGCTGCATCCCACAAATTTTGGTATGATGTGTCATTGTTGTCATTATCTTGAGTGAAATTATTAATTGTGTCTATAATTTGTTGTTTTCATTCTTTACGATGAGATTATTTAGTTTCCAATTACTTTTTGATCTATTTACAACTAACTTTTTGTTGAATGTAGTTTTTATTGCACTGTGATCTGAAAGAAAGCATTTACTATTTCTGCCTTCCTGCATTTAATTTTGAGGTCTTTTTATCCTAATATATGGCCAATTTTTGTGTAGATTCCATGAACTGCTGAGAAGAAAGTATATTCCTTTCTGTCACCTTTCAGTTTTATCCAAAGATCTATCGTACCTAATTTTTCTAATATTCTATTTACCTCTAATTTCTTTCTTATTTGTTTTGTGCTTTGATTTATCTAATTCTGAAAGTACAAGATTGAGATCTCCACTATTATAGTTTTGCTGTCTATTTCTTCTTGCAACTCTCTTAACTTCTCCTTTAGGAAGTTAGATGCTACACCACTTGGTGCATACATGTTTAATATTGATATTGCTTCATTGTCTATAGTACCCTTTAGCAAGATATAGTTTCCTTCCTTATTTCTTTTAATTAGATCAATTTTTGCTTTTGCTTGATCTGAGATAAGGATGGCTACCCCTGCTATTTTTGACTTCACCTGAAGCATAATAGATTCTCCTCCAGTGATTCTCTATTTCAAGTTGATTGACTTTCTTTTCAGAATTTTCTTGGATTGTTCTCTACTCTCCTCCTCTCTCCACCATTTTAATTCTTCGATCTCTCTTATCTATTTTTAAAGTTCTTAGAATTAATCTATTTGTGCTTGGGACCATTTGACATATCTAGTTGAAAAAAGGAGTAACTTTTTTTTTTTGTTCCATTATTTTCCTTTTAATACGAACCCAGATCTTCTCTATCCTCATAGCAGCTATGAGTTCTTTCTCCTTTACTTGCTCATTTTTTATTATTTTTTGTTTGTTTGTTTGTTTTATTTGAGGTAGCTATGAGCGTAATCAAGTTCTGGTTTGGAGATATAGGGGGAAATGCCCCCAGTGTCAGGTCCTTCTTACTGTGATTTTTTGAAGATGTTCCAGGGCTCTCAACTTTGGACTCTTCTCTTCACTCCGAAGTCATAGCTAGAGCCCCCGATAACACCTATCTGGAATATGATCTTACTCTCTGCAGTCCCTCTGGTGGCTTCAAACTACAGCTGTCCTCTCTTCCCTGAAACTGAAATCAGGGACTCTACTCTCCTGCAAGTGACCACAGCCAACAGGGTCCCAGACCCTAAGCCAGTGCACTCATTAGGTGTGTGCTAGCTCCTTCTCCCCTAGTCACAGCCCAGGTCTTGTCTGGTCAGCACAGCTGTGCTTGCGTTTCTCAACAATTGAAGGTTCTTCAGTCTTCTCCAAAAAAACCATCAGACCCTCACTATCCAAGAGATGAAAGTTTGTATATCTTCTGAACAGATTCCTTCCCAACTCCAGATGTCCCCAGGGCTTGTTGTTTATTGATTTGGCAAAGTTGGCCTGAAGGTTTTTGCTCTTACTTAGACTGAATTTCTGCCCCCAGAGGTCAGGTCTTTCTTGTGGACATTTTAAGGTTTTAGAAGAGTTACTGCTTTACCCTGGTTTTTATTTCCGCTGCTTTGCATTCCCTCTGGGGCAATGTTCTGGGGTTTGTTTGTTTGTTTGTTTGTTTTTGTGGAGGAAATTTGGAGACCCCAAAATTTTCTGACCGATTGCCATCTTCCCGGCCACTTTTATATTCAGCAGAGATTAATCTCTGCTGAAAAGATTGAAGCCCTTTGACAGGAACTCCTTTGACTTTTAGCCCCTTTCTCCCCTTAATTTATGGTCAAGTCACAAGTTAAAACATATGATTGTTGTGGTAAGGATATATTTGAAAATGAAGGCGATGTTAAAAGCAAAATAGCAATAACAATCAGATTAGAAAAAAAAAAGAGATAATCCTACTATTTACGAAAGTGAATTCTTTATTTTCACACTTAATCCTGTTTCTCTTTTTCCAGGATACCACACCCTTAATCATCATCTTTCAAGAATACGCAATCTTTTGCTAATAATCACTACTGCTAATCTTTCTTCTTCTTTTTCTTCTCCTTCTTCTTCCTTCTTTTTTGTGGAGGCAATTGGGGTTAAGTGACTTGCCCAGGGTCACATAGCCAGGAATTGTTAAATGTCTGAAGCCAGATTTGAACTCAGGTGCTCCTAACTTCAGGGCTGGTACTCTATCCACTACACCAACTAGCTGCCCCTCACTGCTAAATTTCTTAAAAACTTTTAAACCCAGTGCTTCCATTTCATTATTGCCTACTATTCCTTCAAATCCTTATTATCAGGTTTCTATCCTAACCATCTATTGAGGCAACATTTAAAGATGATCAGTGACCTCCTATTCCACAAATCTACTGTAATTTTTTCCCCCATGCCTCATTTTCTTCAATCTTTCTGCAGCCTTCCAGCTCCAATGCCCTATTGGACATTTTCTGTTCCCTCAACTTCAAAGTCATCTTACTATTTTGGTTTCCCTCCTACCTCTCTAGTCGATCCTTCTCTGGCTCCTGGTTCTTTTACAATCTCAAAATGTTAGTGCTAACCAAGGGTTTGTCCATGATCCTCCTCTTTTTTTCCCTCTACACTGAAATTCATTCACTCCCAGGCTTCATGCAGGTCTTAATACTCTTGTATCTAGTTCTGATCTCTTCAGAGTTCCACACTCACATTTCCATCTGCCTATAGATAATCTCTATCCTTGTGTCTCTTATAAGTGTTTTAAATACAATATGTACAACACAGACCTCAGTGTTCCTCACGAAATTGCTCCTCCTTCTGATGACTATTTTCCCCTTATGTATCATGATTCATTCACTTTGTCTCCCATGCCCATAACTTTTGGATTATATTAGATTTCTCCTTCTCCTGTTCCTAATCTATCACTTCCTAATGTCTGTTGCTCTTATCTTCTCAATATCTTGATATTTCTGTTTAGCTCTGTGCTAAGCCACAGAGAACCAGAGGCACTATTCAGAGCAAAGCTATCAGAGATCCCAAGCCCTTAGGAATCGGAGATACTAGAGGATTTGTATTTTTAGGAATTCAGAAACTAGGAGCCTAGTACTTGATCTCCTTGCAGAGTATCTTTTGGTTGTACTTCATCTTGGGATTCAGTGTGAGTTCAGGCCTAGGAGCACCTGTTTATTAACCCAGATGTCCAGAGAGATCTCTTTGTAACCTCTATTCCCTAGAGTCCTTAGTTATCCAGTTTTTGAAGTGGCAACAGAGTAAAGTTGATACTGCTGTAAATGGACTGCTTCTATTTTAGTCATCATAAGTTCCCTCTAGGATGGGTCTTTAATAAACTGATTATTCCCTCTATATGACTGGCAAACTTCCACACCTTGTTCCTCAAATTCTTGTGCTTTCAGAGTCATCATTTACTAAAATGAAAATCCTCTGACTTCTGCCATCACTCCCCATTTTCTCAATTCTAGCCTTGGCCCTCCAAAGACCATATTTTTCTCAGCTCCTCCCTCTATTAAAAAAATAGGTACTAAGTTTTGATTCACAACAACTTTATTTTCAAACTTTCTTCTGCTATCTTTAGGACCCAGAAAACTTGAAACAAAATAAAGGATAGTGAAACAGATGAGCAAAACTAACCAATATATCAGTTGAATTTTACAATGTATTATGTTCCATAGCTGTAGTTCCCCAGCTCTGCAAAGAAGAGAGAGAGGGAAGTACTTTTTCTTTTTTTCTTCTTTGGGATCAAGCTTAATGTTTCACTTTGTAGCTTTTTATGTCTCTTCTTTCCATTTACAAAGTTGTAGTCATTGGGTAAATTGTTTTCTTATTTTTGCTAACTTTATTGAGTGTGTATGTGTGCGTGTGTGCGTGTGCACGTGCACATGTGTGCTTCTCTACATTTTTCATGTTTGTAACTTTCTTATAGCACAGTAATCATTCATCACTTCTTGTTCAAAATCCAATTACCTCTGCCTTGGCCACTTAGGTATGATTCCATTCTGAGGAATCCCTGCTGATTATCTGAGACAACCATATCTTAAGTGACTCAGTCACACATACTCCCTTCATTCCCCACACCCAATTTTCAATTCCTCTCTCTATTTTCTTCCCTTTTAGAATGTAAGCTCCTTGATAGTAGGGACCATCTTGCTTTCTTGATTTTGTCTTGTGCTTAGGACATAGTAAGATCATAATAAATGCTCTAGATATCTATCTCCATCTTCTCTTGTTTTAAAATTTAATTAAATTTTTTTGGTTACATTTTAAGTTCTAGTTACAGTTAAACTGGTTACAGTTTAAGTTCCTTACTCTGTCCTAGAGAAATTCTTTCTCTGGAAGTGGATAGCATTTTTCTTCATAGGTCCTTTGTAGTGATTTGATTGTTTATAATACCCAGAATAGGTAGTTCACAGTTGTTCTTCAAACAATGTTGATGTTACTATATATTACATTCTCTTAATTCTGTTCTTTTCATTCTTCATTATTTCATGCAAGTCTTTCCACGTTTTTCTAAAATCAATCAGCTCATTTCTTCCAGCAGTCATATTCTATCATGATTGTATATTACAACTAACTTCCTTCTTTCCTCCTTCCTTCCCTCCCCTCTCTCTCCTTCCCCTCCCTCTTTTTCACCCTTTTCTTTCTCTTCCTTCTCCTCCTCCTCCCTTTCTTTCTCTCTTTCCTCTCTCCCTTCTTCATTTATGCATTTGAACACTCTAGTCTCCTCTTATTTCAACAACTTCTTCAAGATCCCATGATATTTTTAATCTACTATAGCCACCAACAGGGATGGTTACATCTTAGATCTTACCATTATCCACAATTGGGCTACTCACTATCTCAATGTTTCTAATCTCTTATTTTCTCATTTATCCCTCTGCTTCATTCCTCTTAAATCTCTCACTGATTGCAATCTTTAGTCCCTCCATTCCTCTCATGTCTCCTATGATGGTCCTTCTTAATCTCTTTTGCTTCATTATTCACATCCTGAATCCTAATGTAGATATTCCTCAAGTTTCTGCATGTTCTCTTCTTTTTTCCTATATCTGATCACTAATTTATCTAATTAGTTTCCATAGATTTAATTATCATTTCAATACAAATCTATACATCCAGTCCTACTCTCTTGAATTTTATACCTACATCATTTAATTGGTGGACCTCTTTTCATGGATGTCCCATAAGCAACTCGGTTTCAAAACAAACCTTGTCATTCTGTCTCCTGGAACCAACCTTCAATCTTCCTTATTTCTATTGTCTTTAGAGTAAACTAAGTTCTCAGTATCTCCAAGTCATCTCACTCTCTACTCCCCCTAAATCCAAACTCCAAACAATTGCCAAATCTTGTCAATTCTATCTTATTTCCCACACATGTCCATTTCTCTCAACTTACTCAGTTATTACAATAGTTCAGGCCCACATTGCATCTCATCTGAATTATTACAGTGTATTCCTAATTATGTTTTTCTCTTCTCTAAGTTGTTCTTACACAACTGGCAAATTATTTCTAAAATACATGCTTGACCATACTGGTTCCCTGTTCAATAATTAATAACATTTAATTAAAAATTCTCAAAACACTTAACACGCACTATCTCATTTGACCCTCATAGCAGCCCTTGAGGTAGGTACTACAAACATTATCCCCAATTTTCAGAAGAAGAAACTAAGATGGATAGAGTTTAATTGACTTGATATGGTCACACTTACAGAAACAGTATTTGAACCGAGGTCTTCTTACTTCACTATTCAGCACCCTAATCTCTAATAATAGCTAGCATTTATATGATACCTTATTAAAACATAAATATCATCTCATTTTATCTTCATGACAACCCTGACACTGGTAGTCCAGCCCTTTATTGTGCCACTTAGTTGTTCACTGTACCACATGAGTGGGTCCCTGTCACATCTCAGCTTGGCCTTTTATAATTAGATTCTTCTTTTTTAGACTTATTTATATTATTCCTCTTAACAAATTATTTATCTAGCAAAACTGGACTACTGGTTTATTCAACAAACTTGGCATTCCTCTCATTTCCATTCCTTTGTTCAGGCCTTGCCTTCTTGCTTGGAATGCTTTTATTTCACAGAATTACTCACAGATTTTAGGGTGAAGGGATTTCAATAGCCATAAATTCTAATCCATAACCCTAAAAAAATTCCCAACACATTTAACAAGTGTCCACCCAACTTTGATTACAATGAGGAAAAGCCACACCTTTCTGAAGGCAGCCCATTTCATCTATGAATATTTCTAAATCATCAGGCCATTTTTTCTTCAAGATTAAATTTAAATATACTTTTTTTTTTTTTTTTTTTTGCTAACTTTTGCTCACAGTTCCTAATTCTGTTCTCTTTGGCCAAACAAAATATGTATAATTCCTCTTCCATATGATAACTCTTCAAATATTTAGCAATAGTTATCATGTGCCCCTTATCCTCTTCTCTAGGCTAAATATTTTCAGGATAAATAGTTCCTTAAACTGAGTCTCATTTGGCATGGACTCAAGGACATTCACCACTCTCACCACTCTTGCTCTTCTTCTTTGGATCTTCTCAAGCTTATCAGCTCTGGCACCTAGAACCAACAAGATACTCCACTTGTGAACTGATCAGGACAGAGTATAACAGAACTTTCTTATTCTTTTAAACTCTTCAATAAATGCATTCCAAGCATAGTGCCTGGCATAGGGTAGGCATAGTATTTAACAAATGCCTATTGATTGGTTGATTCCCCTGTGTTTAATAACTGTCAAAAAAAAAAAAAAAAAAAAAGCCATGCTGACTCTTTGTGCTCGCTGTTTCTTTCAGATGTGCAATAACCATGTCATTAAGAATCCATTATAGAATTTTGCCAGGAATTAAAGTGAAGTTGGACTTGGAATTTCATTGTCATTGAACTTGATGTGGGAATTTCCATAATGATGCAGAGATGTTTCAGCTGTAAACTTTGTCAGCAGGGATTGAGGTTAAATGGTTTACCTGTAATCACACAGCTAATATGCCAAAATCAGGACATGAATCCAGATTTTCTTAACTCCAAGGCCTGTCTATTAGATGTGCTTCTTTTCATCTGTCTGGATCTTAAAAATTGTTGAATTGAACTGAATGAAGGGCAGATAAATACTTTCTTAGTATGGCCTTACTAGCCTTGGATATACCCTTCCTTTAGCTCTATTTTTGTCATTTGTGGACTAAAGACATTATCTTGGCATAAGTTCCATGGTCAGTTATCATTCCATTTCCAGCAATGTATGGTCTATCTCTTCTTTGGCGCTCCTTCTTCCCTCAACAAAGGCTTCAAATAGAACAGCACAGCACAGCTTTCCTGGCTAGCCTGAAGTCTTTCAGAACCTTAGCACTCCTAAAGCCATTCTTTTGGATCAAGTCAGGCTTTTGGATTTCACCATCTATTTATCTACTACTGCTTCAATCCCTTAAACATATCTTAAAAAAAAAATTCAGTTCTTTGATGAATTTTCTGTATCCACTTCTTGTCTCTTCAGACAATTATTTTTGCAGAGGAATTGCTTCTCTTTGTCTTCAGAATTTTTAAGTTTCCTGTCTAGAATTTTGGTCCATGGAATCTCACCTGTCAACCCTCCTCTCAATCCTTTAAAAGCTGCTTTTCCCAAAACAAGAGTATATTATACACAGTGCTTGATTTTTTATTTTTGGCTGGAGCAACTGAAGTTAAGTGACTTGCCCAGGGTCACACAAGTAGGAAGTGTTAAGTGTATGAAGTCACATTTGAACTCAGGTCCTCCTGACTTCAGAGCTGGTGTGTTCCATGCACTGCACCAACGAGCTGCCCCTAGTGCTTGATTTTCTTGTCCTCTCCGTGTGACTGCTAAGTTTCCCACAAAATTTCCTTCATTTCTCCTACAGCAACCAGATGCAGAAGTTTCCCCTGGTTGATTTCAATGACTTTGGAAAGATGAAATTGTTAAGGCTAGTCAAGTGACTAGGGCTACTCTGATTTGGGCAGTGGAAGAGCTGTTAGATGCCTCAATAATTGAACTCTTCCTCCTCTCCCTTTCCTTTCCCATCATTATTACTATACTATATGCCATCTTTGTAATATTTCCTAAACTCCTTTCCCCTTTTTGAACAGGTAGTCTGCAGCATATTTATATGACATATTTCCTTCCACAGACCTTCAAACAAGTGGTCTTTATTATGCCCTTCCTCTCTGCTTCCCTGATTTCTTCATCTTCTCCCTAGTTACCCTAACGTATTCTGTTCCTCGGGAATAAGTTATACACACTCAGAGCCATATTTCAGCTAAGGTTTCATCATATAGAACAGGGCTTCTTTTTTTTTTTTTTTATTTATTTAATAGCCTTTAATTTACAGGATATATACATGGGTAACTTTACAGCATTAACAATTTGCCAAACCTCTTGTTCCAATTTTCACCTCTTACCCCCCACCCCTCCCTAAATGGCAGGATGACCAGTAGATGTTAAATATATTAAAATATAACTTAGATCACAATAAGTATACATGACCAAAACATTATTTTGCTGTACAAAAAGAATCAGACTCTGAATTATTGTACAATTAGCTTGTGAAGGAAATCAAAGATGCAGGTGTGCATAAATATAGGGACTAGAATTCAATGTAATGGTTTTAGTCATCTCCCAGGTTCTTTTTCTGGGTATAGCTAGTTCAGTTCATTACTGCTCCATTAGAAATGATTTGGTTGATCTCGTTTGCTGAGGATGGCCTGATCCATCAGGACTGGTCATCATCTAGTATTGATTGAAGTATATAATGATCTCCTGGTCCTGCTCATTTCACTTAGCATCAGTTCATGTGTAAGTCTCTCCAGGCCTTTCTGAAATCATCCTGTTGGTCATTTCTTACAGAACAGTAATATTCCATAATTTTCATATACCACAATTTATTCAGCCATTCTCAACTGATGGACATCCATTCAGTTTCAGTTTCTAGCCACTACAAAAGGGCTGCCACAGACATTCGATGCACATACAGGTCCCTTTCCCTTCTTTATAATCTCTTTGGGATATAATCCCAGTAGTAACACTGCTGGATCAAAGGGTATGCACAGTTTGATAACTTTTTGAGCATAGTTCAAACTACTCTCCAAAATGGTTGGATTCAGATTCACAACTCCACCAACAATGCATCAATGTCCCAGTTTTCCCACATCCCCTCCAACAATCATCATTATTTTCCTGTCATCTTAGCCAATCTGACAGGTGTGTAGTGGTATCTTAGAGTTGTCTTAATTTGCATTTCTCTGATTAATAATGACTTGGAGCATCTTTTCATATGACTAGAAATAGTTTCAATTTCTTCATCTGAGGAATTGTCTGTTCATATCCTTTGACCATTTTCAATTGGAGAATGGCTTGATTTTTTATAAATTAGAGTTAATTCTCTATATATTTTGGAAATGAGGCCTTTATCAGAACCTTTGACTGTAAAAATATTTTCCCAGTTTATTGCTTCCCTTCTAATCTTGTCTGCATTAGTTTTGTTTGTACAGAAACTTTTCAGTTTGGTATAATCGAAATTTTCTATTTTGTGATCAGTAATGATCTCTAGTTCTGCTTTGGTCATAAAAACCTACCCCTTCCACAGGTCTGAGAGGTAAACTATCCTATGTTCCTCTAATTTATTAATAATTTCATTCTTTATGCCTAGGTCATGAACCCATTTTGACCTTATCTTGGTGTATGGCGTTAAGTATGGATCAATGCCTAGTTTCTGCCATATTAGTTTCCAATTTTCCCAGCAATTTTTATCAAACAGTAAGTTCTTATCCCAAAAGCTGGGATCTTTGGGTTTGTCAAAGACTAGGTTGCTATATTTGTTGACTGTTTTATCCCTTGAACCTAATCTATTCCACTGATCAACTAATCTATTCCTTAGCCAATACCAAATAGTTTTGGTAACTGCTGCTCTATAGTATAGTTTTAGATCTGGTACAGCTAAGCCACCATCATTTGATTTTTTTTTTATTAATTCCCTTGAAATTCTTGACCTTTTGTTTTTCCATATGAACTTTGTTGTTATTTTTTCTAGGTCATTAAAATAGTTTTTTGGGAGTCTGAT
Organism: Sarcophilus harrisii; assembly: GCF_902635505.1. NCBI lineage: Eukaryota > Metazoa > Chordata > Mammalia > Dasyuromorphia > Dasyuridae > Sarcophilus > Sarcophilus harrisii. The sequence continues at coordinate 445,720,822 of NC_045427.1, forward strand.
TGGTATGAGCTAAATAAATAGATTAGTTTAGGTAATATTGTCATCTTTATTATATTTGCTCGCCCTATCCAAGAGCATTTAATATTTTTCCAATTGGTTAGATCAGACTTAATTTGTGTGAAAAGTGGTCTGTAATTTTGCTCATAAAGTTTCTGATTTTCCCTTGGCAGATAGATTCCTAAATATTTTATATTATCAGTAGTTACTTTAAATGGAATTTCTCTTTGTAACTCTGACTGTTGGATTTTGTTAGTGATATATAAGAATGCTGATGACTTATGTGGGTTTATTTTATAACCAGCAACTTTGCTAAAGTTGTGGATTATTTCTAATAATTTTTTAGCAGAATCTCTGGGGTTCTCTAAGTATACCATCATGTCATCGGCAAAGAGTGATAATTTGGCTTCCTCATTGCCTATTCTTATTCCTTTAATCTCTTTCTCAGCTCTTATTGCTATAGCTAGCGTTTCTAATACAATATTAAATAAATACTTGTGTGATAGTAGGCAACCTTGTTTCCTCAGATCTTATTAGGAATGGTTGCAGTTTGTCTCCATTACATATGATGCTTACTGATGGTTTTAAATAGATGCTGCTGATTATTTTAAGGAAAAGTCCATTTTATTCCTATACTCTCAAGTGTTTTTTAATAGGAATGGATGTTGGATTTTATCAAATGCTTTTTCTGCATCTATTGAGATGATCATATGGTTTTTGTTAATTTGGTTATTGACATGGCCAATTATATTGATAGTTTTCCTAATATTGAACCAGCCCTGCATTCCTGGTATAAATCCTACTTGATCATAGTGTATTATCTTGGAGATGATTTTCTGTAGTGTTTTTGCTAATATCTTATTTAAGATTTTAGCATCAATATTCATTAGGGAGATTGGTCTATAATTTTCTCTTCTCTCTGTTTTCAGCCTACCTGGTTTAGGTATCAGTACCATGTCTGTGTCATAGAAGGAATTTGGTAGGACTCCTTCATTCCCTATTTTATCAAATAATTTATATAGCATTGGGGCCAATTGCAGAACAGGGCTTCTTAAAAGTTTTTTCACTTCTCATCCTTCTTATGCAACCCTGGGTATATAAAACAGGTATACAAATGAAACATTTACTGATAATAAATCATAATTTCATGACCTCCACTTTCAGTTATGCAAGCCCAAGTGGGATTATGACTCGTTTAAGCTTTGCTAGTCTTAAAGTTACTTGCGAGGCCAAATTTACCTTCTTGTTTTAGAATCTTTGCTGCCTTTTAGTGCTGGTCTTAATGACAAGGTTGCATTGTGCAAAGGAAAAGGTTGCATTGTGCAAAGGAACAATTTATGATGCTCTAGTAAAGTTTCTGCCTGACACATGGAACTTTTCCATAGTGAGACCAAGATAGAAACAGAGCAATCCACCAAATCTAATAGGCAAGGTTGTTGTGCCTAAATATTGGAATAAAAAGTCTTGTCCCCTACACTAATATCAGAACAGAATGCCTGAGCTTGAAGGGAACATAGAACATTAAGAATGGGAGAGTTGTGAGATCCCAGAATTCACAATGTTGGGACCTTAAACTAAATGTTCTTCCTTTATAGCCTACAAAAGCTAGGCTCAAAGGCCCTCATTTGTAGTATTCTTGACCAAACAGAAGTTAAGGGAAATAGAACACTATGTGGAACTGAAGTCTGATTTTCAAGCCCAAAGGTGCTTATTCTTCCAGCAGCAGCTCCCTGGTTGTTAACACTAGTTAATTAACAGTCCTGTATGGGACAACAGAAAAACCAGTGAATTTGAGATAGAGGATGTGGATTTGGATCTTGTCTCTGCTTACCATTTGTGTGACCTTGGCCAAATGACAAGCTCTGGACTTCAGGTTCTTCATCTTTAGAGTGAGGCTGGACTGACTACATGATCTTTATGGTCCCTTTTTAGTCGTGTTCTCTTAGTGGTGGCATAGGCAACATTTGAGTCGAGTTTTAATATGGGAGGTGGAAAGGAAGTATTGAGGGGAGTTTACAACTTTGACGTTTCATGATCTTGATTCCAGTGATCCAAGAGAAAAAGAAACGGAATCAACATTTTCTTCCATTTATTCACATAGAGAAATAAGAATTGCTATAAATCATAACATTGCCTTCAATACAAATAAATAGCTCTGGTTTCTAAAGGAAACAGCTCTATATAATTCAAAGTCAAATATTCTCAAAATTCCTATTAAAAATAGAAGACTGGTTTGCACTAAATAAGTCCTACTTCATCCCAAACCTGCTGGGGATACCATCTATAAGACAATGGCCAAGCAAGCTCTCCCATCTTTCTGAATGGGAAAAGGTTATCACTTGCACCAAAGAGATGTCTTTACTTAATTGCCAATATGTGCTACCTAAAGATAGCTCAAGAGAGATACTTAACCAAGAACCAACTAATAAACAACCCCCTTTCCCTCAACTACAAAAGATTTCTCTAAATCCAATACTTCTTGAAACTATACCATGATGCAGTGAAATTGCCAAGAAGCTTCATTTCTGATATTCAACAAATATAAGGAGGCTCATATTGCTTTAGAGAAAGAGCATGCTTTATTATAAAGAAATAGAGGAAACTTCTTGACTATAAATTTAGGTATCACCCAGTATAAATGAATGACCTGGAGGAGTGAACAAGCTACCCAAAGAAACACTTGGCCAAAATTTATCCTAAATAATTAAAATAGTTTTGGCAGAGACACCATCCCCACTGGCTTCATGGTTATTTTCACCTTTCTTTTTTCATAAGGGCTTTTCAAAGTCTAATAAAATAGAAAACAAAAAGGTGGTTTATTATGAAAATTAAGCATATTTGTCAGAAAACAGGGTGACTTAAAAAGAGATCTTTTTTAATCAAACAAAAAACACTTCAACCTGGATTATAGGCCACATTCTAGGTTTACAGGAAAAAGTACAGCTTATTCAGATCAACAGTAAATTTTAACAGTCATATAGCACTTCTTATCAAAGGAAATCTCTAAATTACTAGGCCAATGACTGAAATAATACCTATTATACAAAGTCCTTGCTTCTATTCCCTCCACTTTCCCTACTTCCCTTCTCCCATAACAAAGCTCAATCTCTGCTACTGAATTAAGAGTGACAGATTAGGAAAGAGAGTGTCTTGACAGGACTAGTTTAGCTTTCACATTTGCTAAAAGAGTTATTTCATTTTACTGCTCACAAAAGTGGCCAAAATGTAGTTCTGAAAAAAGGCATTCTCATGCTATAAAACTGCCTTGGCAGACTTGTAATTTCTATAAGTTTCTCATTAATACTCTTATAGGTTTACTAGTTCATTGGGCTAAATATTTTTTAAAAGATGCATCCTTAGCTTGACAAAAGTTTTTCAAGACTGAATTGTCTTGGTGAAATAAAAAACAACAACAACAACAAAAATCAATGGGCTCTATATATTTATCTCCTTTAAAATAGTTTTCAGACATCCATTATACCTTCCTATTTGGAATTTAAAACAAGAGAAAAGGAATGCTTAAACAGATTAAAGACCTATTCTCTTTGGCAAAAAACTTTTCTTTTTCATTTCTTATTTGAGGCATTTCCACACAGTAAAACTTTGGGGACACCTCTGAACACAATTGAAAAACAGAATAACAAAAGTAGTCTCTGGTCACCTTCTCCCACCAGGTCTGGCGGCTGCCCTTAGATTTTGAAGACATTTAGGCAAAGCAGAATACACAATTTTCTACCCCATTCATTCCTACTTCTTTAGAAAATGACCACTTTGACAAATTTAATTTTCTCGGTTAAAACAATCAGCTTCTCTTTGTGTGATATATTGAATAACATTTCTGGACTCACAAAATGCAAACAGCTCAGTCAACTAGAGTATCCCTGTGTTAAAGTCAGAGCTCTGGATGCAATCCAATTTATTCTGGATGGTGTTCAATTCTATACATACTTTGGGCAAGGAATAGCCATAAGAAAAGTTTAAAATGCCATGTTACAAAACTCTAACGTTGTGATTGTGCTCTTGGATAGTACCATTTAAATCTACAAAGTACAAAGGCAGAGATTTTAGGTGTATAAAGCAGTTTTCTTGGCTGCTACAGCTCTTCCCAATTATCATCTTCGAGACTTCCAAGCAGTTCGGGAGTAAGGACTAGTCCTTTTTTTATCTGGTGGTTTAAAGTAGGAATAGACAGGAGCTGCTGAGTACTCAGCATCAGGGTTTTCGGCCATCATTTTCAGCTTGGCTTCAATGGCTTTTATTTTTGCACTGACACTGGAAAAAGAAGAGCAAAGAGTTCGTGAGTCAGTGATGGAATGATATTCTATATGATATAGAATTATTATTTCTATAATACTGAAAGCTTATAAAGTGCTTTTATCACAAAAGATTTTTAGTATTCCCACTTGACAGATGTCAAAAACTAAGGCTAAGAGAGGTAAAGTGATTTTCCCAGAGTCAGACAGACAGACAGAGGGGGAAGTATGGTGTAGTTAATAGAGAACTGACTTCAGAACCAAGAAAACCTGGATTCAATCCTACTTCTTATACACACTAGCTAAATGTACCCTACAATAGGTCCCAGGCCAAGCCCCATTTGGTTGGGTCCTAACTGACTGAATAAATGTACATAGCAATTATTTTTATTTGGCCAGAAATAAAAGAGTTTTCTCCTTCCAGATTTAACTATTTACTTAATTTTTTGGACCAGGTGAAGGAGGCCATTCTTTGCCTCAATTGCTACCTAGTTGTAAATCTCTGAATGGATGGGGCCTCAGTCAAACTGAGACCTGTTGAAGACTTTAGCTTGAAAAGGCCAAGACCATCTCCAGTTGTCTTAATCTATATCTGGCCACTGGACCCAGATGGCTCTGGAGGGGAAAGTGAGGCAGGTAACTTTGAACAGTTCTCCCTCATTTAAATCCAATTCAATTGCATGTTATGTCATCACCTCCCTGATGTCATAATTATCTTTGAGAAGGAGGACAAAGAGCTGCACCCTCTACAAGTCACTTAATCCTCCAGTGATTAAACAGGGGAACTTCTTCCTCAAAGAGAGCTCTCCATAAGTAAGATCACAGCTTCAGTTCCTAGCCCTAAGCAGATACCAAGTGTCAGAGCTGAAGCCTCAACTCAGGTTTTGGAACTACAAGGCCAGTCTTCTTTTCACTTTACTCTTGCTTTTGCTATCTGAAAAAAGAGCTCAAATCTTGCTGCTTCCACTCAATGGAGAGTAAAGCACATGTACAGAGGATAGCATTGAATCTGAAATTCACAGACTGGGATGGAATCCTAGTTTGGACATTTACTAGTTTCATAACCAAGAATTACTCATTTATTTGGTCTAGGTTTCAATTTTTTTTCTCTATGAAACAGGGATAATAATAATCTCTCTCTGACCTACCTCTTAATGTTGTTGTGAGGAAACCCCTTTGTAAACTTCAAGTGCTATGGAAATGTGGTTACTTTAAGCAATGGAATCTTCAGATAGGAAGACTTCATACAGGTCTATGTAAAACTAGGTGTTATTACAGTGAATAATACTGTTTTTTGAACAGGGATAATGATACATCATGTTGCTTGACCTGGGGTCAGAAAAGAATGAAAATATGGTCAGCAGAACTTGCTATCATGAATTGATGATCAAAGATAATAACTTGATCTGATTCAGCAAAAGGAAATTGCATAACATTATCCTTTGCACCACTATCAAAATAATTTACTTAGGAAAAGATCTGATTGTTACTTCTGTACTTAAAAATCTTTAGGGACTCCCTAGTAAAATTCAAATCATTCTGCTTGGTATTCAAGCCCCCTACAATGTGGTTTCTTCTCATATTTCCAGCTTTCTCCCTCTTCTCTGTCTTTAACTAAGCATAATTCAAATGCCATAATTTCCCATTAGCTAGCAATCTTCTTTTTCCATTCACATCTTACATAAGATCTTTCATATTTTTTTTTTTGGCTAAGACAATTGGGGTTAAGTGACTTACCCAGGGTCACACAGGTAGGATGTGTTAAATGTTAAGTCTCAGGTCAGATTTGAACTCAGGGCCTCCTGACTTCAGGGCTGGCATTCTATCCATTTCACCACCTAGCTGCCCCCAGTTTCATATCTCTTTAATGAACTTATATAATATTGTACATAAGAAGATTTTATACTAATAGGTTTAGATGTGTATGAAATATATTTTACCGTAATCTTATATCTTCCTAATAGATAATAAATTTATCTAAATTTTGTCTAGCAGAATATTCTACACATAATATCTAATAAATATTTGTTGGATGAATTACTTTGTTACAGTTTTATAGTCTCTTGGTGAATCAACAAACAAAAGTACTGGAGCCCTTTCAGAGAATTTCTAATTCATTTTCTCATCTTCCCAGGTGCCTGGCCACTTTATCTCCTCCTCTTCTTGTCAACAGATTTTTTCCTTTATAAGAAAGAGAAGAAGATTGTGTAGTGTTGACTTCTTGCAGTCTGTGGATTTCCTTTCAAGTCTGGAGTCCTGTTTCCCTAGATTCGACAAGTCAAAACATCAAGCCTTATGAGGAGCCTCTCTGGGACATCTGTCATTAAGTGAGTCACTGTTTCTTCCAACCTTAAAGCTTGGGTTACATTCCTTCATTCCCACTTATTTCTCTTTCCTTTTCAAGGACCAGCTCTGATGCCACCTCCTCCAAGAAACTTTTCTCAGGTCATCTCTTCTTTCTTAAATTTGCTTAAAGTACACTTTGAGATTGAGATATTTTTTGTGTGAGCCTAGGCAAATTACAGGTGCTCTACACTTCAGATTTTTATCTGGAACCAGAGCATGATGCTATTATGCTACTTACCATAGAGTTGTAAAGAAAGTACTTTGTAAACCTTAAAGTACTTCCTAAATATGAATTATTATCTAATATTTTGCATTTAGTAGGTATTTAATACTGAACTGAATGCTCCACAAATGCCGAGTCAAAAGTAATTCCTCCTAAGAGACCAGAAAGACAATCTATTTATTGACTTTGTTGAGTTTCCAAATGAGATACAGCTCAAGACAAAAACTAAGTCTTGAGCTCAGATGAGACTTACATGGAGAAGAAACATAAAAGTTGTGAACTAAAAAAAAAAAATACACGTAACTTTGGTATTATATAAACCTATAATAAGTCTACTAAAATCCATGGGCAATTAAAGAATGACATTTCTCTAGGATTTCTGCCATTTGGATACAAATTGCAGGCAAATGATTCTCTATAAATATATATTTGGATTTAACAAGAGATAAAAGTTGATATTTCTATGTAAGAAAAAAAGTCATAAGGTAAGTACATAATTACTGAGTAAATGTGTGCAATGTATGGATGATCACAGCTTGCCCTGATATTGTTCTTTAGAGTGACAAAAGTGCTTCTCTGGAAACTCATTAAGTGGGAAATCCAGGACTCCTGACTCCTGGAACTGTTCTTTCCCTTTCCCTTTTGCTTCCTCCCTCTAAAAAAATCTAAAGGGCAAAGTAATATGACCTGGAGATTGAAAAACAGGAGAGACATAGATAAGCAGGATAGCTGAGAATAATGGGAAGATGACTGGATTCAGAATCTTGGGACAGGAGTTTGAATTCAAATTCTACTCCTTATTAAATAACTATGTGATCTTATAAATACAGTTACCCTACATGTAAAATAAAAAACTTGGACAGATAATCTGTTCCATCAAACTGTAAATTAATTCTATGATGCTTGAATGCCTCCCATTTATATAGTATTTTTATAGTTTATAATATACTTTTTTGGAATGGAGTAAGTAGCACATCCAATATTTAGGTTCAGGTTTTCTGATTCCAAGTTCAGAGTTCTTTTCAGTATCAATTCAGTTAACTCTCAAGAAATTACAGGCAAATAATTTTTTTAAAATTTGAAAAAACAAAGAAAACTACTCTTTTTAAAACTTTAAAAAAAAACCCCACTACAAATTCTAGCACTACATAAGAGATACCTAATAATATTTCAGAAATGAATTAAAACACAAAAGAAATAGTGCTGTACTTGGGGAACACGTATACTGTAGAAAAATTTTAAATCAAATAAGACTTTACTAAGCACCTATGATGTGCCAGGCATGGAATTGTGTTGGAAACAAAATATAAATTAAGATAGTCCTTGCTCTCAAGGAGCCTACATTCTACTAAGGAGGGACAAAATTACATAACATGATCTCAAATAAGTAAATGAACACATAGGGAATAAATACACATAAGATGAATACAAAATGATTTATCTTAGTGGAGAAGTGGAGAAGAGGGCATTAACAACTAGGGGAATGAGCAAAGGCTTTTGGAATGGGGGGCAGGATATTAAAAAACAAAGAAATGGGATGAGGATAAGAGCAAGTAGTCCAGAGTGAGGATTCAAGAATAATGCTGAGCTTATCAATCTAGGTTATGATACAATAGCATTGCTTCTGACAGAAAAAGAAGCGATGGGAAGAAGGGTAGTATTTAGAGAATTTTTTGACATGCTGACTTTGAGATTTCTCCAGGATTTGAAATGTTTGATAGCCAAGTACTAAAATGACAATGAAACTCAGGGGAAATTCTGGGGTTAGATATATAAACCAGGGAGTCACCAACATAGAGATGATAATGAGATCATTGTCAGGGAAAAGGTAGAGTGAGAAGCGTGGGAGGCAAAATATACAGAAACATTTGTGGGTGTGATATAGATAATGAACCAACAAAAGGATGGGAGGAAAGTCAGAAGAGTGGTACCATGAAAACCTGGAAGGAAGAGAATATTTAGGAGGAGAGGATATGCAAAAGTTTCAAATAGCTTGAGAAGGAAGAACACTGGGAAGAGATCATCATATTTAGTAATTAAGAGATCATTAAGAACATTGGAAAGAACAATTTCAGCCAAAAAAAAAAAAAAAGTCTGAAACCAGACTGCAAAAGGCTGATGAGTAAATAAAAGAAGTTATGATATTTTTTTCAGTATCAATTTCAGCTAACTTTGAAGAGTTGAGAGGGGGGCAGGAGTAGGGTGAGGTATAGGACATTAAATTTTGAGGGGAGAGTAAAGTGTAGTGAATGTTTTTTTAAAGATGGGGGTGACTCTGGCATGTTTGAAAGTAGGAGGGATGGAACCAGTAGACAGAAGCTGAATATTTAGGGGGATAGTGTGATTGGAGTTATAGTCCATTAGAGAAGGGGGTTGGGCCTAGGCAAAGAAAAGGGGCTTTTCTTTTCCAGAACTGAGGAGCAAGAAGGAGAGACCAGAAGATGATGTCTAGGGGTTTGGAGATGCAGATAAGGGGATGAAAGGCTTTTGTGGAATAGATTCAGTTTTCTCAATAAAATAAGAAGAAAACTCCTCAGCTGCAAACAGGTAAGGAGAAGGGAAGTTAAGAGAAGTCTGAGGAGAGAAAAGGCTTAGAAAAGCTTTTGTAGGAAGAAAAAATAGGGAAGCAATTAGAAAGGAATAAATGGATTAACTTGCTTAAAGGCCCAGTTAAAATTTGATAAAAAAATATTTATAATGTACCTGGTCATCATGGTTGTGTGGCTTTCTTCAGTTCTAATTAACAGCATGTGTGTAGGAATAAAAACAATGGAAGGTAGGAGGAAGTCAGGAATAAGGTCTGACAAGGGATGAAAAGTGATGGATCAAGGGTTGAGGAATTTCAGAATGGAGGACAGTACAGCATCAGACTAGCTAACTATAGGGTCAAAGCTGGAAAATAGGGAAGTGGAAGTAGAGCAGGGGTAATGGCCTGAAAAATTACTGGGGGGTGATTTTATGATAGGTTTTAAGAAAGAATGTGGAGTCAAAATGTTAAGTTAACAGGAAGTTACTCAAGCTTCTTGAGCAGAAGTGATCTTCACCCAGTCCTTTATCATGGGATTATCAATTTTATTTCTATGTAGATGGATTGAGAGGGGAAGGAATAGACAACAAGGAGACCAATATGGACATCGCTATGTTTACTGAACAGTTATTAATATGGACAAGAGGAAACAAATCCTTTTTCTTTGATAAGGCAGAAAGTTTCCTTTGTCACAAAGCCCCAGCACAACAACAATAAAGATAGACTACAACATGGGAGGGCATTTTGTAAGACTCTGAAGTATAAAGCCTTACCTTAAATTGGACTGAGTCGGTTCAGTGCTTGATGATGGCTCAAGACTGATTGGAAGGATTTTGTCATTCTTATTATGATCATACCTCTGAAACAAAGGAAAAAAAGGAATTAAATCATTTGGGCAATGATTAGCCTATAACACTAATTAGCATTTATGTAGTACTTCAAGATTTGCAAAACACTTTGAACATATTATTTCATTTAAGATTCACAACAACTTTTTGAGGTATGTGCTATAATTAACCTATTTTATTGGTGAGGAAACTGAAGCTGAAGGAATAAATCACGTGTCCAGAGGGACACAGCTAGTGTCTGAAGTAGGACTTGAACTCAAGTCCTCCTGACTCCAAGTCCAACAATTTAATATGCCCACCTTGTTGTCTTTAATTTGAAGCCTAAAAAAACTAAGACATTCTCAGCCCATACACTCTCAAACTTAAAATTCTTTCACATTTTGATTTAAGTGCAAAACAATACAGTGCTGTGGCTCTAAACTTTTAAGTCTGGAAACAATATGGCAAGCCAATTTTGATACAGGCTCTCTTCTTTGGATAGGAAGTTTTAGTTTCAATTTCATACATGACACAAAACCAATATGGGCATCTCTTGTATTATTCTATACTTAAATCTAATTTCACTGTTTCAACTTTAATACTGCTACACCTGGATTCTCTCCATATTCACTTTGTCTATTCACAACTCACCTCAAAATCATGGTCAGAAATGTTACGCTTGGAATTCTACCTATGTTTGCTGAATCCTGCAAGTCTCCACTGGTCTGAGGTGTGTGGAGAGGAACAGGAAAGTAGGCCTGTAGTTATTGATCTAGAAAAAGTTCTATGGTAAAAGAGAAATCAGACTGTCAGAGTTGAAAAGGACTTAAAATAGAGAGCTAGAAGGGACCCTAGAATATTACAACAGGAAGAGACCTTAGAACATACATTGTTACAGCTGTTAGGGATCTTATGACAAAGAATACTGGAACACAATATGAGCTCTTGGAAAGAATTTCAGAATATTGCATATTTAGTGCTGAAGGGTTCTTAAGAGGTCATGGAGTCTCAATTCTGCAATTTCTTTGACCAGCACTTACAGAGTCTGTTACCTAGAGTAGGTGCTTAATAATGCTTTACTGAATTGAATTTTTACAGCTCAGGAAACCAAGGTTCAGATTTTATGAAAGGAAACCAAGGGAAATTTGCTATCTGAGGGATTCCTATGTGAGAATAAGTAAAGTTTTTCCATGAATCGTAAACAGCATGTATATAGTAGACAGCATGCTGGACTCAGGAGTCAGAAATACCTGATTTAAATCTGACCTTTGACATGTATGTGGACTTTTGTAAATGCGGGTAATTCCCTTAACCTTTCTGGGCCTCAATTTTCTCATCTATATAATAAGGCCATTGCACTAAATGGCCTCTTTGGTTCTTTTCAGCTCTAAGTCTATAATCCTAAAATGTGAAATGGTAAATTAGAGTCCCTGGAGCTTTTTATTGTAGGGAGAAACAATGCAGAAAAAAAAACAAACAATGTTATAATGCATAATCTCAAGTGAAAAAGAAAAAGGACTATTTCCCTTCTTTGCATTTTTCAACAAGATGAAGATCGTAGACATTAGTCACTCATTAATCAAATGTGCTCTAGTTTTTCTTTGAGAAAAAACGGCACCCATTGATTTTCCTATGTTTTTTCTATTCCTTGAAGATAAGAGTAATCCTTCACAGAAAAAGAGATGGGCCAGTCATGTAATGAGACCGAGGGGTAAACAGATAGACATCCTGAATCTGTACTGCTAGGAAGAATCAAAAGGACAAGAAGGTTAATTCTGTATGAAGATTTACAAGAAGACAAGGACGAGATTTGCATGACTCATCTGAACCCAAAGAGGGGGTTCAGATATGTAACAAAATAAATGTTTTTTCAATGAGAACATACCATGATGAAATTGTGATGTAATTAAATTTTTGCTCCTAAAAAGGTACATGTTGGATTTTATGAAAGCTAAAAACATTCCAAATGTCCAAATTCATTTTTCAGCAAAAAACTCTTAAATTAATACTTGGTTAATTTGGTTTCCTGAGTAATATGGGTAGTTTTGTTTATAGTTGAGCTTTGAGAGTAAGGAAGATGATTAAGTTTTTGATGAATCAGTTAATAAATCATTTATTCAACAAACACCTGTTATATACTTACTCTGTGCAAAACACTGTACCAAGTAATGGAAGAAAAACAGAGAAAAGTCGTAACAGCTTAACTTCTATCATACTTTGTATTTTACATAGCTTTGTCTTTATAACAACTGGTAAGGCTAGTAACTTTTATTATGCTATCTGCATTTAACTGATGAGTAAATAGAACTTGAAAAAATTCAGTGAAACATTAAATTAATTGTGAAGCAATTAAGAATGGTCACACTCAGACTTGAAGTTAGGGTGTTCTGATTTCAAACCCAAGTTCTATCTATCTTATGACGCTGAGGTCAGAAATTGATCTCAAGGAAATTTCAATCTAGCAGGTTTTCAGAATAAACAAATACCTTCAAATTATAGAACCACAGATCTATATAATGATTTAGACTAACAATATTATATAGTAGTTGTCAACAGTAATATCTCTGAAAGTACTATTGCATAGTCTTAGGGATCCTTTCTTGTACTACCTCTGTTCTAGCTAACTCCAAAAGAAACTGTGGCCTTAATGGCTACAGATCAATCTTTGGTTTTAGTCTTCCTAGATTATAATCCCTAAAACTCAATCAGGAGACTTCTAACACTCAGATTTTATGAAAGGAGCATATATATATGCTCTAGTTGTCCTGGCATGATAGCACCAGAACGTGAAAAAGTATTGGACTTGGAGTCATAAGACTTAAACTTTGAATTCTGACTCTGACAGCTGCTAGTTATGTGATGCTAGGTATCTTGTATCCAGGAAGACCTGGGGCTAAGTCTTACCTTTGACCAGTACAGGCCGTGAGATCATGGGCAAATTACTTATTAGTGCTCCAAGATATTCATCAGTGGAGGGTTTTCGCTAAATGGACCTTTCCACATCAATAACATCACAAGTCTGGACCAAAAACAAATTAAAAAACATGCAGGGCACTGTGGTAGGGATACATATACAAAAAACAAAAACAAAAACAACAACAAAAAAAGAAAATCTCTGCCCTCAAGGCATTAAAATTCTATAAGAAGGCGGCCAGAATGCACACACAAATAAGTAAATATAAAATATAATAAAAGTAATTTCAGGGTAGGGAGAGAAAGCACAAATGCATAATCAGGAAATGCTTCATGTAGGAGATGGCCCTAAAGCTGAACCTGAAGGGAGGGAGCTGGTCCAAGAAATAGAAGTGATGATAACCATTAGGGTACTGCAGGCAGGGAGATAGTTTTGTGCTAAAGCACAAAGATAAGAGATGAAATGTTGTTTAGAGGAAACATTAAGGAAGTCAGCATGGCTGAAATACAAAGTATGTGACATAAAGTAATATAAAATCAGTCTAGAAGGATAGGTTAGAGCCATACTGTAAAAAGTTTTAAATGTCAAACAGAGAAGTTTATACTTTAGTATAAAGTTAAAATGGAGTCGATGAAGTTTTTTGAATAGGAAAGTGAAATGATCATACTCGTTACCTTCAGTTTTTCCATAGATAAAATGGGGCTAACAATGCTAACATGTTTTAGAAATGAGCTGTTATTATAAAGTGCCTTCTTCAACTTATCCTTATGTATAAGTATAGTAAATATCATTATACTTATTTAATAGATGAGGGAACCAAGGCTCTGAGATGTGAAATGACTGGATCATGGCAAAAAAGTGTCTGAAATGTAATCTGAACCAGTATCTCCTGAGTCCAAGTCTAGTAGTCAGTCAAAAGAATTCTTTAGGTGTTTTCTGTGTGCCAGATACTGTGCTAAGCACTGGAAATATAAATACAAGCAGAGAGAAAACAGTCCTCGCCCTCCAAGAGCTTACATTCTAACATCGAGGACAACAGCTTAAGGAAAAAGTTAATCATGGAAACCAGAGTCATTCCTAAAGAAGAATGACTGCTTGGGCATTTTCTTTATCTGCCACAATAACTGGTTGGTCTTGCATGGCAAAAGCTGCTGCTGTCAAAGTATTTGACCATTGTTTTTCAGCCTCTTACATCTGAGATGCTTTTATTTTTATGTTTCTATTGATTGGGATTCACCTTGACTTGGGCATGTGCCCACCGTACCACCAGCTTCTTAGATAGGGCCAGCTTGCCATTGAGACACTGGATTGCTTGCTCTGCTTCCTACACAGGAAAAAGACCCATGTTAGTAAACAAAGTAAATATAGGTTGGGTTAGATCTATTAATACAGGGTGCTTTCAATTTGGGGAGCTATGCTTTTAACAAGCAACTGACCAATGGGAAAGTGATACAGTGGAGAGAATACTGAGCTGGGATTCAGGGAACCTGGGTTCTAGTCCAGACTCTGCTGCTAACTTCCTTTGTGACCAAAGGCAAGTCATCCCTTTCCCTTCCCTCCCCTCCTTCCCCTCAGGTTTCAGTTTCCCCATTTGTAAAATGAAGGAATAGAATTAAGTTTCTAAAATTCTTTTAAGCAGTAATATTCTACATTCTAAGGATCCTTTCAGCACTGAAGATCTAGGCTTCAAGACTGCATCAAAAAACAAAAACAAAAAGTGGTCTTGCCATGCAGTTTTATCATGAGGACCGTCATAGACTATAGGCCCCTCGGGGGGCAGGGAACTCTCATGGAGCTGGATCCATACTTTGCATTCACTGTAGCCTTGCTTTCAGATGCTGTGGGAGTCAAGGAAACTCTGGGCAGGAAAAAGCAGGAGTCAGTCAAGGAGACTAAGCAAGAAGGTGGTTGTGTGAGTCAATCTTTGCACCTGGTTTTCTGAAACAAATACTTTCAACTAATGAAAACACCCTTCCTTTTCAAGGAGCAAAAAAGTTGAAAGGAATTCCTGAACCTGAATATTAGCTGGCCTAGGTCACCCCCAGGAAACCTGGCCCTATGTTCCTGCACTACCAAACATCCTTGCCCAATCTGTGCTGACCAAGTTAAGATCTAAAGGGCAATCAGCCAAGTGTCTATTTCATGTATGTACTGGGGATGAAAAAGCCATTGAGTGAAGGGAAACTACTAAGAGAGACTGTGATAGAGCATCAGAAGAGTTTTTCTGTTTATGCCCCAGTTTTACCTTCCAGTATATGAAGTAACCTCTATCATTTGGAATTGGCTAATATTACTCTATTTTGCCTCATCATATTGTACCCATAGCTAGATGGAGAACCAAGGGAAACTGTATTTTTCATTTCTAATTCATAATGTGAATGGTCACAGTGCTTTGCCCATTTCTCATACTATTGTGCAAGATCTTTGAGCGGTGGTAGAGGCATACCGTTTTGAAAATAAGTATACAAATAATGCTTTCAATTATCACTGATATGTAAGTAGTTCCTTATTTACTATTTCATTTTATGGCTCTAAGTAGTAGTAAAAAGTAGTCAAAAATGGGTATTACCTTTATTTTATAGCTGAAGAAACTGAGGGGCAAGGAGAAGAAGGGCCATGATCCAGGTCATGTGACTAAAGTGATGAATCACAGAATGAATGATTGGAACATCTCTGGAGATCTAGCCTTCATTTTACACAAGGTGAAACACTCCTGAGAAAGGGATGATGACTTGCCCACAGTCTTGAGATCTTACCTGGTTTTCAGATTTCCAGGTCAGAACTCTTTCCACTATACCATACTATCAATAAGTCATGCAGTACGTCCTCTGAACAGTGAGACAGTGCTCTCTCCAGCTTCCTTGATAAAATAGTAGCCATTTTCAGTGATTCTGAATCAAAGAAAGTACCCATCATTCTAATATCTGGGAAAAGTCAAGAAAAGACCTAGAATACATTCTTTTTTAGGAATACCTGCTAAAAGATAATTTTTAAAAGTTCACTTCACTCAAAAAATTACTTAGCAAAGTTGCTTGTGCAGCAATACTGTATTGTGTAATGTTTCTATTTGTAAATTTCATCATCAAAGCTAGTCCTCTCAAAGGAGTGATGATTTAACATAAGAGAAAAAAAGCATCCTGGCTAAAATTAAGATTGTTTGTTGCTCTTCACATACTCACATTTGTGCATGTTCCTAGAAGATTTGGGGGTAAGGAATGTATCAACCAATCATAATAAAATAAAGTTTATGGATGACCCTTCCCATAGAGCTCCAATAACTCAAGGCCCAAAAGCAAAACTGGCTTTGCTGGCCAGACCCTGAAAAGATGAGCAAACTGCCTTAACACTGGAAAAGTCAATTTTATGCCAAATACTAACAACCTCTTTTATTCAATAGCCCAACTGGAAAACAGGTCAATAGCTCAAACTTTGGGCCTAAAATATGTCTCTGTAAGAAGTCAATGAATTAGTTTCAAAACTGCACTGGAGAGACAGCACAGGTACCTGTTTGGTTTCAAAGTTGACAAAACAGTACCCTCGGGGCTGTCCTTCCAAAGCACCAGATTTGTGGAAAAGAAAGTCAAACTGCTTTACTTTGCCAAATTTCTGAAGAAGTTTGAGGAGGTGGTACCTGTTAAAAGAACAATAATAGTCAGGGATAACATGCAAAGAACATGCCACATTTGGTTAGCTACTTATTATGAAATGGGAACGGCCAAAGGGGTTGAGAGGAAAATCATTTGCTTCATAGATACTCAATTCTAACAACCTTAATATATAGTGGAAGCCTATGTTTCTGTAATGCTTTTTTCAAGACAAATCTATTAAGGAAGGTGTGGGGAAACTAAGTGGCCTACACTTAGGAATCAGAAGACCTGGGTTCAAATGCTGACTCTGCCTGCCTCCTGTATGTGTGACATAGGGGAAATTACTTTTGTTTTCTGAGTCTCATATCCTCACGGAAAGACACTGATTAAACATCTATTGTGTACCAGCAACTATGCACAGTTGGGAGATACAAAGGCAGAAGTTCCAGGCCTCAAGAAGCTGTCATTTTAATGTAGGGAGACAGCTTGAATCTAAAGAAGAGAGAATGATATAAAATAAATACAAGATAGCTTGGGGAAGGGATTCACTAGAATGTGGGAAAAAGAACGCTGCATTTACAGGAAGAGTATATGGGCTAAGTTCCTGGATGTTACTATGTATATGATTGTGAGCAAACAAATTACTTTCCCTTTCCACATTTAATTTCTCATCTACAAAATGAGGGGGTCATAGAAAATGATTTCTAGTCCCTCCCTTTCTGATCTTCTTCTATTAGAATAAGGTACTGACTATAAAATCTTCTGATTTTTCTAATATTTTGTAATTCTAGTTCAAGAATTATTCTCATTTTACTCACAAGGAAACTGAGACTCAAGAGGTGTGGCTTCTATTAAGCTATGGCGCCTGAACTTGAACCCATAACTTCTGATGCTTAAATCCAGCTCTACCACACCCTTCTGACTCTTAGCATTCCATCCTGCCCAACGATGTCCTATTTTGTTTGGCAAACAAAGTTGTTTGCCTCCTTGGAATCATGACTAAAATTATTGTAGTTCTAACATAAAAAACAACCCCTCCCCCACCCGCAACAAACAGCTGTCTGGCCTGCAAGCTCCATTTGTTTTCCTTTTGGACAAGGACTCAAAAATAGTGTCGATTTATTTATTTTTAATTTCTTGGCAGCAGAGCGATATTTGTAAATAACTACAATACTACCAAGAACAAAACAAAACAAAACAACTTTGCTCCTACCCACCCCTCCTCCCCCAATCTATCCACAAACCCCTAGAAAGCTTTTCCCATCAGATAAGGGCTCTTCTAATAGTCCAACCACCATCAGTAGCATTTCCATAATAGCTTGAGTGTTATTCCCTGATGTGAATGAACACCAGGACAATGGTGAGTCCCAAACTGAGTGGCTGGCCTGGTGCAGAGCTGGGGAACAGTGCCAGTGCCTTTGAATCATCTCTGAATAATTAGCCAGAAACATGGGCTGTTGAAGAGCTGAGATCATGGAGAGCCAAAGAAGAAATTTAATCCAGACAAGGGTGTTCACCCCCAAGCTTTTGCTTGCTTCTTCTGCCCCTCACCCCTCTCTCTGGACTACTTACTCTAAGAACTGTTTGGTTTCTATAGAGCTTTTTAAGTTATTCAAACAGATGTGGCCTCAACAGGTTGCCTCGGCCAAGCTCAATTTCCACTTCCTGTCATCTGATGTCGAGGGTGAGACAAACCAACAGCTCTCCCATTTCCTTTTCCGCTGGTCTTCCTCCTGGCACCCTCCACACTATTCAAACCGAGAGTCAAGGCTCTCTCTAAACAATGCTGTCCCTGGGATACTAAAAAGGTATCAGACCACATGCTAAATCTGTTATTACTGGGAATTCTACCCCATAGGGAGCTAGTAATGTTGTCATAGCCTCATTTATGTTCATGTTTTTTTCTAGGCAAAACTCATCAAGAAAGGGTTTTTAAGTAAGGATTCCTTTGGGAAGGGTGGAAGATACAAAATGGAATTCTGTCCTTTGCATAATCTGATACTGATGGACATGAACAGCACATTTTCCTGAGTTCCCAGGGGGCAAGGAGATATAACACAGACCTACTAGCACTGGATTTCAGGCTCCAAGTAACTGCTGCTCCAAGCTACCTTTCCAGTTGAGTGCAGTGTTTTTTTTTCACATTATTCTATAATTCAGCATTCACACAGGCCACAGTCTATTCCTGGCATGGCATACCTTGTCACCTCAAACTTTGGGGACTCTTTTCTTCCTTTAATATTTAGCTCAGATGCTTCCTCCTCTATGAAGCCTTCATTTGATCCAACAGGATAGAAATGAACTTTTTCTCTTTTTTTATTTTTCCCTAGAGCATCATTTTCTTTGGATCTCTTCCTCCCATTATACTTGATTTTATGTTTTGTTTATTTGTTTTCTTCAACCTACAAGTAGATTACAAACTCCTAGGGGGACTATATCCATTTTGCCTTTGCTGGTAAGAGCCTTATGGTGACTGTACGTAGTGGGCACTTGAAAACTTTTTGCTGAATTGAACTAATATTAATCTGTCCTTTCAGAGTGCTCAAGAAAGGCAACATACCCTCCCCCCTCCCCCGTTGCTCCTGAGATTACTACCTGCTAGTGGTAGCTAAGTTCCTATGAGAAAGGAAAGGGTTATTATACACAGTAAGTATAAGTGGTGGTTTTACTCATTTTTTTTGGAAAGGCAATCTATAGTGGAGCTGGTAGATTTTATAGATGAGCTGAGCTATAAAAGCCTCCAAAATGCCTTGGCTTTCAGCTACAGTCTACACATAATACCATTCAAACTACCGCCTATCCAATAACTCTCTACTCCGTGCCAGCAGCGGTACAATGTCAGATCAAATCAGATTCTTTTTTTTGGTACATTTGTTAACTGACCCAAGGGCTACTATAGGTGGGTCATCTTTTCTTTAGTTCTGTTCTGCTTAGTAGCAGGAAGATAAGGTGACGGGCATTTCCTAGGAAACAAATTTTATTCTAATCAGAAAAAAACATGCCAAAAGATTATTCTTTGAAAATCTGTAACAAACACA
This sequence comes from Sarcophilus harrisii, assembly GCF_902635505.1. Classification (NCBI taxonomy): domain Eukaryota; kingdom Metazoa; phylum Chordata; class Mammalia; order Dasyuromorphia; family Dasyuridae; genus Sarcophilus; species Sarcophilus harrisii. Next base: position 445,740,534 of record NC_045427.1, read on the forward strand.
TTTTGCCCAAGGAGTAAGACCTTAAGAGTTCAGGAACATCTGTGAGGTCTATGTCTTTCAACTGCTCCAGGATCTTTTTCTTGTTTGATTATTTCTTGAAATTATCAGAACACTGGAACAAAAGGAATTAACTGTTTACCATTTGGCTTCCTGGAGATGGGGACTGCAAACCCTGATAGTGGACAAAGCCTGAAGAGGCTTATTCTCACATCTGCAAGCACTTCTATCTGCTGATGAAGTGGGGAGGGGGGAAGGGAAGGAGGAGAGCTCAAGAGCTCATTAGTCATCAGAAACTGGCTCCATTTAATGAACTGTGGTCATCATAGTATTTAACTCTAGAATTATAGCAGAAGATAGCCCTGCAATGCTCCCTTAGAGAAAGACTCTCTCATCCTGTGGTCATATGCATCTGCACTTCTATTGGCACTTTCTCAATGTAAAATTGTGAGATTAGATCCGAAGTTTTTGTGATATTGTACAACCTGGCTACAGTCTTATTAGCCCACACAAATTCTCACATGCTCTCTGATTCAACCAAACTGGATTCCTTGTTGATCCCAGGTATTTTTGGGCCTCTGTGCCTCTGTTCCACTCAATAACCTCCCCTTGAATCCTCTATCGAGGTTTACTGACATTTTACTGTTCTCTGAAGTCCTAACTCAAATGATACCTCCATAAAGTTTTCCTTGACTTCTTACAATGGAAGATGATTTTTCCCTCATGTGATTGATTTCATAGCACTTTGTATTCCATTTACATTCTAATTTGTCTTAAATCCATTCACAAAGATATTTTATTCTCCTTCTTATTAGAAAGGGATTGTATCTTATTTATTATATTTCCCATAGACTTTGCCTCAATATGTGGGACCAAAAAGGTTGCTAGAATTTGCTAGAAGATTGCTAGTAGGATTTCTGAGTTCAAACCCACCACATTCTGTCTGGTAACCTGGGCAAGATACAACCTCACTTAATCACATTTTCCTCACATAAAACAGAGATAATCTGTGGAATAAGAGAAGAACCTGAGGACTCTTTAAGTCAGAATATCTGGATTTAAATACATTTCTCTGGGCTTCAGTTTCCTCATATTATAATGGGCTCAAATTCCTTCATTTCCTAAAGTTCTGAAATAAAATTTCAACTGTACTAAAACTTTGGGATACCTTATATACATAAAGATACAGACACACAAGAAAATATAGCTAAATGTGCAAATGATGACAAAGTTTGGGGGAAGTTGAAGTTCAGAAACTGTATCCTCCTTCCTATTTTATTGGAGATTTGAAGGACTAAGGGTACAGAATACTGGCTACATTGTCAAACCCAGTTGTTAACAAGAAATGATTTGATAGCCAAGGAAGAGATCCTAGGATCACAGATTTAGAGTTAGATCTTAGAAACAGAGCTTAACTTTATCATTTTATAGATGAAGAAATTAAAGCTCAGAGACCCAGGGTTATACAAACACTAAGTGCTAGAGGTAAGTTTTGAATTCAGGTTTTTCTGAATCTAAGACCAAATGCTTTATCTATTATACCATAACATTCAGAATGAACAAAACACATCAACAAAGTTAAGACAAAATTATAAAAAATGCTATAGGAGGTCCTGAAATGGGTGGAAGACAACTTTTGATATTAGGCATCAAAGGTGGCTTCAGAGAGGTGGCATTTCAAAGAATTATAGTTTAAATGTTACCTCTAAGGTCATTCAGCCTTACTCAAAACTGAAGGATAAAAGTCCTCTTTTATAAGAGAGGTGTTAAACTTGGAGCCCTCAGAAATCCCTGGTATGGTCAAAAGCAGATTAAAATATAATTAGCAATGTTTAACAAAATAAATAAAAATACAATATTGCACAGATAATGTTAATCTATGGTTTTCGAAGTCAATATGCAGGCTGCAGGGAACTGTATCTGTATGGGTCTGACACCACTGTTCTACCACATCCTCTAAGTGTTCATTCAGCCATTACATGAAAGCTTCCAGGGAAAGAATGATCATTACTTAATGTGGAAGCACACTCCAATTTCAAGCAGATCTGATTATTAATGTGCTCACTGAATCCAAATCTACCGTGACTGTAATTTCTCTGCACAATGTTCATAGTTTTGAACCTTGGGGCTTAGCAAAACAACGAGACTTCCTTTTTCATATGATTTGGGTTTTAAAAGTTAAGGGCAGCATCAGTTGGAAAATGGCTGAATAAATTATGGTATATGAAAGGTGTGGAATATTATTGTTCTATAAGAAACAACCAGCAGTAAGATTTCAAAAAGGCCTGGAGAGAATTACATGAACTAATGCCAAGTGAAATGAGCAGAACCAGGAGATCATTGTACATGACAACAACAAGATTATATGATGATCAATTCTGATAGACATGACTCTTTTCAACAATGAGTTGATTGAGGCCAGTTTCAATGATCTTGTGATGAAGAGAGCCATCTGCACCCAGAGAGAAGACTGGGAACTGAGGGCAGATCACAACATAGTATTTTCAACAGTTTGCTTGCATTTTATTTTCATTCTCATTTTTTTTTTTTGATTTGATTTTTCTTGTGCAGCAAGATAACTGTATAAATATGTATGCATATATTGGATTTAACATATACTCTTACCATATTTAACACATATTGAATTATTTACCATCTAGGGGAAGGGATGTGGGAGGGAAATTGGAATACAAGGTTTTACAAGGGTTAATGTTGACAAATTATTCATGCATATTAATGACAGGCAGGGAGCCAAGGCTCAATGAGAAGGGGCATCTGTCATTGTTTATGTGAAAAGGGAGGAAGAGGTGTGGAAAAGAGCAAGGATATGAGTAGGGAATCAAGATAAGAAGGGGATGTGGAAGGAGAACGCAGCAGGAATCAGTCAGTCATTTGTAGGTTACAAGGGAAAACTTCATGTAGAGCAAAATCCGGGTTTAAAAACATATCAGAAGGAAAAATTTGAGAATGAATCCATTAACTAAGTCAATCAGGCCCTAAATTATGCAGATTACTAAATAATATTATCAACTGGAAGGAAGGAAACTATGGTACAAAGGTGGGAAGTAGGAAATCTGCATCATTGATGGTAGATGCTTTAATGGATAAGGACATTCAATGACTCAACTTTTTACTCATATGAAATGGGAAACACCTCAATGGACCCCTCCTGTTGGATATCAGGACACCTTTACAACAACCATATCACTGCATGGAACTACATTAGGCACTGTTTCTACCTTTCAGATTTCCATTCATATATGCAAAGTAGGGAATGAGAGCAGCATTGGGTATGTTGGAAAGAGCTCTTCTCATGGGGAGTCATTAATCAAATGTGTTACACCTAACAAAATTGTGGTTGAATATTACATTAACTTAGTAGGTTAGGTCAATAAAGTACAATCAGAATAGCAACAGAGATGGAATAATCAGATAAAAGGATTTAGGACCATAAGAAATCTTTTAACTATCATCTAATCTAGCTTCCTTATGTTACAGATGAACAGAATGAGGCAAGAATGTGACCAAGGCGAGAGGTCAAATTAAAATTTAGAGTATCTGACTATATGTTTCATTTGCTTCCTACAATAATGTCATGTTATATCTACATCTATGGCAGGGTTTTGATAAATGAAGTTAAGAAGCCACAAGAGCAATGGACACTGAAATTATCATGGTCTTTATAGTGGTGATAACTACTAGCTTAGATTGATCCATTTTAAAATGGGACAAGTCATAAGAAATAAAATCAGAAAGGCAGCATGGTGTAATGGTAAAAATACTGGAGTTTGAATCTTTGAACTGAAATGAATATGCATTCCTTCAAAGCTCAGCTCAAATGCTATCTATCTCCTTCAAAAGGCTTTTCCCAGGCCCATTGCTCAATCAAGATCATGTTGTATTTCCCCAGTAGAATGTAATCTTCTTAGAGATTAAAGTGAGAGACTACCTCATTTTTGTCTTTGTATCCCCAATGCATAGCACATGGGTGCTTAGTAAGCTTAGCTGCATTCTTTTGTCACTACATACCTGTACTCCTTACCCACACTGCATCATTACTAGGGAACACAGTTTCTTCATGTCTGATGAATCCTATAACAGACATCAACCTAAAATTTATGTTATCTAATCTCAACTGGGTTCTCACTGCAACAAGGCAATTTATTTATCCCTAGTTGATTCTCATCCCACCCACCAAAGCAACTTTTCCAAACCTCTTTTATCCTTCCACAATAACCCTTAACTCCATTCTTTCAGCTGAAGACCGAAACTCATACTTCATTAAAAAAACTGAGGCCATTTAACATGATCTTTCTTTCCTCTCCATCTCACAACTACTTGGAATTAGGCTGTGAAGTTCCTGAGAGCAAGGGCTGTTTTTGCCTTTTATCTTATCCTCAGGCTTAGCACAGCACCAGCGATAAATATTTGCTGATCTAACAACCCTTACCATTCTTTCTTCCTTTATTCTAGGCTCTGATGAAAAAGTGGCCATTCTCCTTGCCAATGCCAACCCTTTCATACTCACTTTTGATCTTATCTTATCTAGTTCTTTTTCTGACTGGCCCCATTGCCATACCCATTCTTATTTAATTTTTTCCTTTCAACTAGTTCCTTCTTGTATGTTTACAAACAAAATGTTGCCAAATAGAATTTCTTGTCTTTCCTCCTTAACCCACTCCTCCTTGGAATTTCCCTATTCCTGTCAATAGCAACATGCTTTCATCCACCTGCAATTCAGTCTCTGTGTTATCCTTGACTCTTCACTTTCTCTCATCTCAACCATCCAACTAATTTCCAAATCTTATTTTTATCTCCACAACCTGCACCCCTCCCCACACCCTCCCCCGATACTGCCACTACCTTAATCTAGGCCCTCATTTTCTCTTTCCTGAACTACTTCAATAACTTTCTAATTTATCAACTTGCTTCAAATCTTTCCCTATTCTAATCTGTCCTTCATACAATTGCCAAAGTAATTTCTAGAAGTTCAGGTCTGACCATATCACCTTCTTATAGGTCCTCCCATTGGTTCTTTTTTACATTGAGGATAAACTATAAAGCTCTTCATAACCTGGCTGTGTTCTCTTTTCAGCCTCATAACATTACTCCACTACCCACTACAATGTAGTCAAACTGGCTTTCTGACTGTCTTACCCATGATACTGTTTCCCATCTCTACTGCACTCCCTTTCCTATCCCCATTCCCCAACTCCTTCAGAGTCCTTTGCCTTGAACGTCCTTCCTCCCTTCCTCCAACTCTTAGAAACCTGGGTTTCCTTCTGTAGGTCTTTTCTGATTCCTTCAGTTCCTAATGCCTTGTCCAACCAGTTATTTTGTATATGTTTTATATAAACTGATAGTTAAGTTTACATTAAAAAAAAAAAAAAAAAAAAAACTTCAAAAGTTAGTTATGCAAATTTATCCAAAAACTGAATGGACTGCTTTTGGAGGTGGTTGTTTCCCCTAACTGGAGGACTTCAAGGAAAGTCCTGATCATAAACATTTATTTCAGGTGTTGCAGTGTATATTCTTTTTTTTACCAAGGGGTTGGACTAGATGGCTGCTGAGATGTCTAGAAGCTGTAAAATTCTGCAACAATTCTGACTTATATACACAATCACTTCCCAGTCATTTGTACCTTTTGTTGCTGGCCCAAACTCCAATTGCAGTATGGCCTTCTTCTATTTCATTTTTCCCCTCTTCCCAATTTCTTGTCAAATTCTTTTCAAGTGAGAGCCATTTCTGGCTCAGAGAGTGTAGTCTACACTACATTAAAGGAGTTACCCAACTCAGACCATTATCTATCATGATAATTATGAGTACCTTGAGGGGAAAAAAGTCCCCTTCTTATCTCCCCAGAAATGTTTTCTTTTTTATGGTACACTGGAAAAAATATTCATTGGTTTGGGAGTCAGAAGAACTGGGTTTCACTTATAGCTTAATACCCTGTGTGTCTATGATCAAGTCATTCTTTATCTCTGGGTCTCAGTTTTCCTATCAGTAAAACAAGGGCATTGGACCCGATGATTTCTCGTTTGTCTCCAACTCTAACTTTTTAATAATTTGTATTCTAGCAGAATATGATTTTATCCCTGTTTCATGCATAACTTATGAATTAGTGTAATGAGATTCTTTTCCACTGGATAGGAGTACTTATGCTCCTTTTGGAAATGATTTCTGGCAAAAATAGTTCACCTTAACTACTGAGTGATAAATATTAAAAACAATGGGTCTGAGTAGCAGAATTGGGGAGAAAATCTTTAGCAGGAGTAATATAAAATTTTTTTTAAAAAATTCAGTAACATAAATTGGATCACATTTATGCCATTTGAAGCTATATCTCCCAATACAAACCATACAAAAGATCTGTAATATATTTAATTTTTTGAAGAGAATGAGGGCATCAAAGGTGGGAAGAATAGGATACAGGAGAGAAAAGATGTGTTAATTTTTGAAATTTACTGGTGTCAAAGACCTTTGAAGTAAAGATTTTTCAAAAAAGTAACAATTTGCCACAGAGTGCCAGATGGGGTGCATTGTGTGGTATGGAAAGAACATTTTATTTGGTATCAGAAAACCTGGTTGTGAATTTTGACTCTGCTACTTACTAGTTGTGACCTGGGACAAGCCACTTCATCTCTTTAGGCCTCAGTTTCCTCATCTGTAAAATGAAAAGTTTGGACTAAATGACCTCTAAGGTTTATTTCCACTTTAAATCATAACGAACCTATAGTTTTAAGGATTCTTATCCTGCTGGAATGCCACTGAAAACTTCAAATTTACACAAAGAGACAGGATTAATAAATGTGCCAAATGCATATTAAATCTCCAAAGCAGCTGAAAGTTAAGAGGTGGGAGGAGAAGACATACCCTCAAAAAACTAAAAATGCTTTAAAATTCTTTTTAAAAAATTCATCAATATTTCTGCCTCTGCACCTTTACCCATGCTATTCTCTATGTCGAATTGTTCATTTCTTCCTTCTCCAGTTCCCCTCCCCTATTCCAATTCCAATTGTACATTCTATTTATATTTCAAAGAGTAGAGCAAATGCCATATCTTCTAGGAAACCTTTCCAACTCTACCAGTTAGAAAGGATTTTTCTTTTATCAGCTCTAGCATTTTATACTCTGATTATGCACTTACCAGATTTGAATGTGTGTTGTTTTCATAGCATCACCAATTTAGAACTGGAAGAAATCTTATAGGTGACCTAGTTCAACTCCCTCATTTTATAAATAAGGAAGCTGAGGCCCAGATATGTAATATCTATTAATTTGTATCCATGTTTAATTTCCCCAATTAGGTGCAAACTTCTTGAGCACAGAAGCTGGTTTATTTATCTTTGTGATCTCCCATTGCCTAACAGTGTGTTCTGCACATAGCAGGCTCAAAACTCATATATGAATCAATACTCCTTCCTTACATTAACATAACTATTTATAGTTGTTGAAAGAAAGTCAATTAGACTTACTCTGTGATCTTGGGGTCCAGGTTTCCAATCCATAGCCGATGCCCCTCTTGTAGGGAACCCTCTGAAAGGATAGATGCATTCTCCAGGGGAAGAGTTTTGGTTTCTGCCTCCATCAATCTCTGGAATTTCAGATGAAACAATGAGAGGTTATTCAGCCCAAGAAACTAAGATTAAGTGTATCTTTTTCTTTTTAGGAGGGTGGGGATAGGTAGAGATGAAGGAGAGAAAGAGGAGAAATCACAATATAGATTCTTTCTTCCTGATACTTTAGTAAATCCCTCTAATATTACTGTCATAGGAATAAAGGATTTAGTCCTGGAAGGAGCTTTAAAGATCAGAGGATCATTAATCTATTCCTTGAAGGGATCTTAGCAATCACTCAGTTCAACTCCTTCTTTTAAAAGAGGTGCTAACATAAGTTCAGAGTAAAAAAGTGATTAGCTTAAAGTCACATGATTTTAGAATTGGATTTGAATCCAGGTCCTCTGACTCCACATCAATTCTCTTTTTACTATAATATATTGCTTTCAGAATGAGGAGGTAAGACCATATGACTTCTTGAAGTTCCCTTTCAATTCAAATTTCAGCTATTTTAACCTCAGCACCAATACCCAGGGACAGCTCCTTTGATAGTTGTGGCAAAGAAACTCTATGAAATGCTGAGGATGAATAGGCAGAATGTCAATAGAACTTATGGAGGCAGTTGGGTGGCTCAGTGGATAGAGCACTGGGCCTGGAGTCAGGAAGACCTGAGAAAGGGCATACAAAGATTGAGGGTGTAGATATAAATTAACTTTAATGTGATGATATAAAAAAGAAATTAGGGGTGGAAAAAGGATTATACTGGGAAAAATGGAAAGGAGAGGCAAAATGGGATGAATTACATTACATGAAGAGGCACAAAAGACAGTAGAAGGAAAGAAGGCAGGTGAATAAGCCTTGTTAATTTCATTGGAGATTGGGGAAAAGAAAGGGAAGGCAGATTGAGGGAGATGGGGATCAGAAGCAAAATACTGGTGAAAAGCGAAAGAGTGAAAGAAGAGATCAAAATATAACCTGGAGAAAATAAGATGGCAGGAAATACAGAGTTAGTATGTATATATTCACTATGAATATAAATGGGATAAACTCTCCCATAAAGTCAATGCAGATAGCAGAGTGGATTAAAAGTCAGAATCTTACAATATGTTGTTTATAAGAAACACAACTGAAGCCGAGAAATATATACAGAGTGAAGGGAAAAGACTGGAGTAGAATATATAATGTTTCAGCTAAACAAACAAACAAAAAGCAAGGATAGAAATCCTGATCTCAAACCAAGTAAAAGCAAAAACAAAAAAGAAAAAAGAGAGAGAGATAAGGAAAGAAACCTCATCTTGCTAATGGGTACCACAGATAATAATACAATACTAAACATATGTACCAACATCCAACATTCTTAGAGGAGAAGTTAAATGAGCTGCAAGAAGAAATAGACAGTAAAACTGTAACAGACACAGCAACAAGATTATACAATGATAAATTCTAATGGACGTGACTGTCTTCAATAGTGAGATGATCCAAATCAGTTCCAATTGTTCAGTAATGAAGAGAGCCATCTACACCCAAAGAGAGGACTGTGGCAACTGAATATGGTTCACAACATAGCATTTTCACTCTTTTTGTTGTTTGCTTGCATTTTATTTTGCTTCTCTCTTTTTTTACTGGTTTGATTTGATTTTTCTTGTGCAGCACAATAATTGTATAAATATGTATGTATATATTGATTTGACATATATTTCTACCATGTTTAACATTTATTGGACTACTTGCCATCTAGGGGAGGGTGTGGGGGAAAAGGGTGGAAAATTGGAACACAAAGTTTTGCAAGGGCTAATGTTGAAGAATTGTCCACACATGTTTTGAGAAATAAAAAGCTTAAAAAAAAAAAAAAAACCTATACTAGTGGGGAACCTCAACCTTTCTCTCTTTCAGAACTAGATAAATTTAACCACAAAGTAAACAAGAAGTTAAGGAGGTGAATAGAAATTTTAGAAAAGTTAGGTATGACTTTGGAGAAAACAGTAGTATATGGCACCTACACAAAAACTAACCATGTTTTAGGGCTTTTAAAAACCTCACTATCAAATTCAGAAAGGCATTAATAGTTAATGTATCCTTTTCAGATTATGATGCAATAAAAATTATATATAATAAAACATCGTGGAAAAAGAGACCAAAGATTAATTGGACACTAAATAATCTTTAATCTAAAAGAATGAGTGGATCAAACATCAATTCACAGAAACAATAATTTCATCTAAGAGAATGACAATGAGACAACATACCAAAACTTATGGAATGCTGCCAAAGCAGTTGTTAGGGGGAATTTTATATTTCTAGATGCTTACATGAATAAAAGAGAGAAAGAGGAGATCAATAAATTGGGCATGCAACTAAAAAAGCTAGAAAAACATCAAATTAAAAATTCCTTAATAAATACTAAATTAGAAATTCTGAATGTCAGAGAGTGATCAAATTGAAAGTAAGAAAACTATTGAATTAATATATAAAACTAAGAGTAAACCAACAAAATAGACAAAACTTTGGTTAATTTGGCTAGAAAAAGGAAAGAAGAAAACCAAATTACAAGTATCAAAAATGAAAAGGGTAAACTTACAACCAATGAAAAGGAAATTGAAGCAATAATCGGGAGCAATTTTGCCCAACTGTATGTCAACAAATCTGATAATCTAAGTGAAATGGATGAATATTTACAAAAATATAGATTAACCAGATTAACAAAAAAGGAAATAAATACTTAAATAGTCCCATTTTAGAAAAAGAAATTGAAAAGGTTATCAATGAGCTCTAAGAAAAAATCTCCAGGACCAGATGGATTTACAAGTGAATTGTACCAAACATGTAAAGTAAAATTAATTGTTATACTAGATAAAGTATCTAGAAAAATAGGTGAAGAAGGAATCCTGCCAAACTTTTTTTATGACACAAATATGGTGCTAATACATAAAGTAGGAAGAGCCAAAATAGAGAAAGAAAATTACAGACCAATTTCTTTAATGAATATTGGTGCAAAATTTTTAAATGAAATAGTAGCAAGGAGATTATAGCGACTTATTGGCAAGATAATATACTATGGCCACATGGGATTTATACCAGGAAAGCAGGGCTGGTTCAATATCAGGAAAACTATCAGCATAATGACCTTGTCAACAACAAAACTAACAAATCATGATATCTCAAGAGATAATGAAAAAGCATTTGACAAAGATACACAATACCCATTTCTAATAAAAATACCAGAAAGCACAGAAATAAATGGAGTTTTCCTTAAGTTGATAAATAGCACCTATCTAAAATCATCAGCAAGTATTATATATAATAGGGATAAATTAGAAGCATTCTCAATAAGATCAAGGATGAAACAAGGTTGCCTATTATCACTACTATTATTGAACACTGTATTAGAAACGTTAGCTTTAGCAATAAGAGAAGGAAAAAGAAATTGAAGGAATTAGATAGGTAATAAGAAAACACAAATATCACTCTTTGCAGATGATATAATGGTATATTTAGAGAATCCTAAGAATCAACTAAAAACTACTAGAAATAAAAGATAACTGGCAAAGTTGCAGGATAGAAAATAAAACACATAAAGCATCAGCATTTTTCTCTGTTATCAACAAAGTCCAGCAGAAAGCTATATATAGAGTGAGAAATTTCATTTAAGACAACTGTAGACAACATAAAATACTTGGGAGTCTACCACCCAAGACAAAGCCAGGAACTATATGAACACAATTACAAAACACTTTTCACACAAATAGTTATACTGAAACAACTGGAAGAATATCAAGTGCTTAGCGGTAGGCTGAGCTCATATAATAAAAATGACAATTCTATCTAAATTAATCTACTTAGTTTCAAAGCAATCAAACTGCCAAAAAATTATTTTATAAAGAGCTAAAAAAACAAAAAACAAAAAAACAAAATTCATCTAGAAGAACAAAAGATTAAGAATATCAAGGAAAATGAAAAAAAAAAAAAACTGAATGAAAAAAGAAAATGCAAAGACACCTAGGTGCCCTTTGACCTAAAACTATATTATCAAGTGGCAGTCATCAAAACTATTTGATACTGGCTAAGAAGTGGATCAGTGAAATAGGTTAGGTACACGAGACACAATAGTCAATCATTATAGTAATCTAATGTTTGATAAACCTAAACACTCTAGGTTCTGGAATAAGAACTCACTACTTGACAAAAATTGCTGGGTAAATTAGAAAACAGTATGGCAGAACCTAGACTATGACCAACATTTCACTCTATACTAAGATAAGGTTGAAGTGGGTTCATAATTAAGACATAGATGGCGATATTATAAGCAAATTAGAACAACAAGGGATAGTCTACCTAACAGATCTGTGAAGAAGGGTGGAATTTATGGAAAAATTAGAACTAGAGAATATAATGAAATGCAAACTGAATCATTTTGATTACATTAAATTAAAAAGGTTTTGCACAAACAAAATCAATGCAGCCAAGGATCAGCCAAGGAAGCAGAAAGCTGGGAAAATTTTTTTACAGCCAACATTTCAATAAAGGCCTCATTTCTAAAATATAGAATTGACTCAAATTTATAAGAATGCAAGTCATTCCCCAATTGATAAATGGTCAAAAGATGTAAACATAAAATTTTCAGATGAAGAAATTAAAGCCATTTCTAGTCATATGAAAAAATGCTCTAAATCATTATTGATTAGAGAAAAGCAAATTAAGGCAACTCCGACTAGCTAAGATGACAGGAAAGGATAATGATAAATGTTAAAGGGGATGTGGGAAAAGTGGGACGCCAATGCATCACTGGTGGAATTGTGAAGTGATCCAACCATTCTGGAGAGCAATTTGGAACTATGCCCAAAGGGCTATAAAACCATGCACCTTAGATCTAGTAATGTCATTACTGGGCCTGTATCCCAAAGAGATCATAAAAGAGAGAAAAGGATGTGCAAAAACGTTTGTAGCAGCCCTTTATGTAAGTGGAAAGGAACTGAAAATTGAGTTGATGCCCATCAATTGGGAAATGGCTGAATAAGTGATGGTATATGAATATAATGGAATATTACTGTTCTATAAGAAATGATGAACAAGCTGTTTTCGAAATTTTGAAAAAGCCTAGAAAGATTTACATGAACTGATGCCGAGTGGAGTAGAACCAAGAAAACTATACAAAGTATAGACAGTGATAGACTTGGCTCTTCTCAGCAATTTGGTGATCCAGGATAATTTCAACATACTTGGCCATCTGCATCCAGAAAGAGAACTATGGAAACTGAAGGGATCAAAGCATACTATTTTCACTTTTTGTTTGTTCTTTTCTTTCTCATGGTTTTTTTTTTTTTTTTTGATTTGGATTTTCTTGCACAACATGACAAATATGGAACTACGTTTAACAAGAGCTTCACATATCAGATTGTCACTTATTATCAGAATGCCACCTATATCAGATTACTTTCTGTCACAGGAGAGGGAATGTAAGGGAGGGAGGGAGAAAATTTTGAAACACAAAGTCTTATAAAAATGAATGTTGAAAACTATCTTTACATGTATTTAGAAAATAAAACACTATTGAAAATTTAAAAATTATAAAAAGAAAACCACAAAGATCTGGACATGTTAATTTCAGTTAAACAAGTGTCACATAAAACATATGTAGTATGGATATCTGGGGCAGTTTCTTCGAGTTGAGACTATACTGAAGCACCTGAAGGGAAAATCAATCAATAAGCATTTATTAAATGTTTACTATTTATCAGGCACTAGGGCAAAAAACAGATCTTGAATTTATGTAATTTATATTCTTTTTTTTTTCCTGTTAGTCAGCATTCTTAAGCTTCCAAAGATTTTGGTTTTTTTCTTTTTCTTTTTTATATAAAGCTTTTCATTTTCAGAACACATGCATAGAGAATTTTCAACATTCACCCTTGCAAACCTTGTGTCCCCAATTTTTTTCTCTCTCCCTTATCCTCCATACAGCATATGAGCAATTCTTCTATACGTATTTCCACAATTATCATGCTACACAAGAGAAATCAGATTAAAAAGGAAAAAAATGAGAAAGAAAACAAAATGCAAGCAAACTACAGCAACAACAAAAAAAGTGAAAATAGAATATTGTGATCCATACTCAATCCCCAAGGTCCTTTCTGGGGGAGCAAAAAGGGGGATGGTTCTCTTCTTCACAAAAATCAACAGAACAGGCCTGAATCACCCTGCTATTGAAAAGAGCAACATCCATCAGAATTGATCATCAAATAATCTTGTTGTATACAATGTTCTCTTAGTTCTATACTCATCTCACTTAGCATCAGTTCACATAAGTCTCTCTAGGCCTCTCTGAAATCATCCGGCTGACTGTTTGTTATATAGTTTATATTCTAATGGTGAAGATAACATGCAAACACCTACATACAAGATACATAGAGAGTGGATAGAAAATAACTTTAAAGAAAACTTTAGCAATAAGAGATACGGGGAGAAGAGACGGGACCTAGAAAGGCCTCCTGAAGAAAGTGGGCTTTGGATTGACCTCTTTGAAGTGTTTGAGCTTTAAAGTCGCTCAGACTTAAAGAGTGTGTGAGGTAAAAAAACATTCTAGGAATTGGGGACAGCTAAGGCCAAAATGCAAGATGAAGATGTTGGGGTCCAGGAATAGCAGGAAGCCAACTATGTCAGTAATGAAAAGTTTGGGAAGGAGAGAAAAGTGTACCAGAAAGCTGGAAGAGACCAGGTTGTGAAGAACTTTACATGCTACACAGATCTTTATATCTGATCTTGAAATTAAGAGGAAGTCATTGGGATTTAAGTAGAGAGTTTGTGAGACGCATCATTCTAGCCACTGAAAAGAGCAAAGAATGGGCCTGTTCCTCGTCCCTTGGAATGTTCCATATGCTCCCCATATACGCAGCCTTAAAGATCACTGGAAAACTTCTTGGTAGGGCTGAGCACAAACCCGCCAATCTCCCACTTCGGGCAAGAGTTTTGCACAGCTTCAGCCACACGGCATGCAATTCAATGACCCCTGCCTTGAATTGGCTTATAGAAATCTCCGAAGATCTGCGGTGTTTCCTTGGAGATGGACGCTTAATGGTGGCTACGATTACGACAACAACAATATAAAGTGGCCCAGGACCGCCCAGCGCAGGGCCGGAGCACGTTAGAAGGGCATCTGAAGGGAAGGAGAACACAGCAGTTGGAAGGTACGGGGTGGCCCCGAGATGGAGCAGGGCGGCAGGGGAAAGGTGTGCTCGGGGAACCAACGGAAGACAAGGGGCAGAGGCGGAGACGGAGCGCGAAAGGGAAGCCCCGAAAGCGGGGCCCAGGGACAAGGGGTGAGCCGAGGACGAGGTAGGAGCCCGAGACGGGGGTAGGGAGCAAGGAGGAACTGTCGGTACGAGAGGAATAGGGAGCGAAGGGGGCTGACGCCGAGCGGGGGCGTCCCCGGAGGACCTCAACTCACCCTCTGGATTCAGGCCTGATGCCCTCGGTTCCTCCCGCCGCTAAGGCGGCTACGGTTCGGGATTCCACCACCTGACTCCAACCGCCAGGCCCGGACCCCGACCTCCCTTCTTCCCCTCTCTGACTCCGCCACAGCCGCCACCGATGCGCCTGCGCAACTTGCGCCGTTTCGTGACGTCACAGGCCTGCGTTGATGACGTGCGACCGGCCCGAAGCCTGTTTCCCCGGCAGCGGAAGCCACGGTGAGTCCGATCCTCGGCCCAGCTTCGCTTTTGGGCAGGTGGGGTCGCCGCGGAGCCTGAGAGATAGGAACGTGCGTGCAGGAGTCCAAGCCCTGAAAGGAGTAGGCTTAAAGGCCCAAAACATTATCACTCTCAAGCTCCCAACCTTCGCCCCCCCCCCCACTCCCCACCCCCTCCCCAGAGTTCTAGTTGACCTTTGCGTGAGGGGCGGAGCTTGTCGCCCTAAAGTGAGGCCGAGCGTGGGCGGGGCTTCTGAACTAAGCCGACTGAGTGGGCTGGGGGCGGGGCCTGTCATTTCAGAGCGAGGTTGGGGCAGGGCCTGCGTTCTATACTAAGTGCTTAGGGGGAAGGGGGCGGCGTTTGTCACTCTGGAGCTAGACTGAGGGCAGGAGGAGTTTTTAACCAGTCCGTGGTCCAATGAAGAGGTCCTTAAAACGTTTCAGTCCCTTAACACTCTTAAACATTTTTGAGGACCGGGAAGACCTTTTATTTATTTAGGTTATGTCTTAAAATATTTACTGTATTAGAATTTAAAAGAAAATTAAAAAATAATTCATTTCAAAATAGCAATAACAAACCCATTATGTATTAGAATAAATATTAATGCAAAAAACTATATTTTCCGAAACAAAAAATTAGAAGAAAAGCATTTTTTTTTTTTTACATATCTGGCTTAATAGAAGACTGCTGGATTCTCATTTGTTTCCCTCGAATCTGCTGGGGTATATTAAAATAACATACATAAATAAAATAATATAAATAACATTTTAGTATTATTATGAAAATAATTTTGAGTTGGGAATCACCTTCCCACTAGGGGGCTCATATCTTGAAAACCTTTCTCACCTAGAGTATTGAAACCCAAGGAACTCATAATCTTCTATTAGTCTCAAGCAACAATCATTGATCATGTGATTTAGTGCTAGAAACAACTCTGTCATTCAATTAGCTATTAAATGCATACTATGTGCTGAGTTTTGGGGATGCAAAAAAAAAGCAAAAGGCAGTTCTTACCCTTGGGGAGCTCACATCTAGTGAAGGAGACAAACATATGCAAACAGGTTGCATGTAAAATAAATAGGAAATAATTAGCACAGGGAAGGCATTAGAATTATGAAGGATTCCTATAGGAGATGGGACTTTCATTGAGATTTAAAGGAAACCAGAGAAGGTAGTAAGGAAGGAGAGCACTTAGGCATGAAAATGAAAGATAGAATGTCTTGTTTGAGTTTCACTGGTGTATGGAATAGATAAGGTGAAGTCTATTAGCCAGACCACTATCTGCTTGATTAGGCCTGAAGGCCTGACTTTCTGTTTCCTTAAAATCAGAAGATTTCGGGGAAACAGAAACCTTCCATTCCAATCTCCCCAAATAGCAACAACCAATTAGATGCCTCCCCCTCCCCTTCTCAATGCTCTCTTACTTGTGATGTAATTTCTTGTATAAAAGCTATGTATCTTTACTACTATGAAGAATTTACTATACTACTTTACTACTACTATGTATCTTTACAACTTCTTTAGCCCTCCTACCGCGAGCTTTCTCTTTCTTATCTGGAGATGGGACCGCTCATCCTCCGGAGGTTTTCAATAAACAACTTTTCTGCCTTCTTCTGAGTGATCTCTGAGTAGTCATTTTGGGTAAGGGTCTTTTACATCCCTCACACTGGTTTGAAGAGTACTTGTTGAGAAATAAGGTATAAGTAGATTGGAAAGGTAGTAGGGAACTAGGTTATGAAAAGCTTTGAACAGCAAGTAGAAGATTTTGCATTTGATCCTGGAGATAATAGGGAAGTACTGGAATTTATTGAGTGGGGGTGGTTATATTATTGCACTTGTTCTTTAGGAAAATCACTTTGGTGGCTGAATGAAGAATGGATTGGAATGGGGAGAAACAAGGCAGGCAGGCCCACCAGAAGGCCATTGGAAGTGTCAAAAGAGATAAGGAGATGAGAGATAATGCAAAGGTGAAGTCTGCAGACCTTAGCAATAGATTAGATATAGGTGGTGAAAGATATTGAGAAGCTCAGGCTGATTTTGAGGTTTCATGCTTGAAGAACTGGGAGCATGATGATGCCTTTTACAATGATAAAGCAGAAGGGAAGGAAGTTTTAGATGGAAAGATGAATTCTGCTTTGGACATTGAATTTAAGATATCTACTGAATATCCATCCAGTTTGAGATATCTGAAAGACACTTGGAGATATGAGTTTGGAGGTGAACAGAGAGGTTGGGACAGGCTAGGTAGATGTGAACATTATCATCATAGAGAGAGTAATTAAATCCGTGGGTACTGATGAAATCACCAAGAGAAGTAGTATAGAGAGAAAAGGGAAGACAGCCCAGGATGGAACCTTGTGGGACACCCAGAGTTAGAGGGCATGAGCTGGAAGAGGATCCGGCAAAGGAAACTAAAAAGGAGCAATCATATGGGTGGAAAGAGAACCAGGAGAGAGTGGTGTCTAGAGAGAAAAAGAGTATCAAGGAGGAGAGAGTGATCAACAGTGTCAGAAGCCGCAGAGAGGGCAAGAATGAAGATAAAGAAAAGGACATTGGGTTTTTGGCTTCTTCGTGTGAGAAGAAGGAGATAGTGGCAAAAAGCCACTAGATGAAGGATATGAGTTCATGAAGAGTGGAGAAGAGGGAACTCAGAGTGAATGGCCTCAATTTTTTCTGTAAAATTAGAGTCAAGGTTCTCAGCCGAGAGAGTGTAAGAAGGAGGAGGTTTGAGAAAAGGTGGACAGAAGTCTTTGTGGACAATTAATAAGGCAGGTATGGGAAGATTACCTAGAAGTAGTGAGTAACCAGCTGAAATTGTATAATATAAATTTGTAGTATTCTAATTCAGATAGGTTGCTTGATTCTTTCAACCTTTAGGGATCATCTAGTTCACTCCCATTATTTAAGTTATTGGAGAAGCAATATATTACCAAATATGGTAGTCTGGCTTGGAATTATTCTGATACTTATTTGGTATATGAATAAGTTACTTGGACAGTCACTTGGACCTCTCTACTCTTCATCTTTCTCACCTATAAAATGGAGATGATGATACCTGCCCTACAGCTTACTTCTACAATAACATATATAAAATCCTTTTGTAAAACTTAAAGCAACATAGTAGTTGCTGTTGTTAACAATGTTCAAAACCATATATTTTGACTCCAAATCATTGCTTTGGATGGTAGGGACCTTAGAGATAATAAAGTCTAATACTCTCATTTTATATGTGGGAAGATTAAAACCAATAAAGGTGAACCTTTTTCTTACACCAACATACTTATATTACTCATATATTCATTCACTTTTTGTTTCAACCAGACAGACCTTCTTGCTCTTCCTTGAAACAGCCCAGGCCAAACATCTCATTTTTGTGCCTTGTTTCACAAGTGACTGGAATGTGCTTAGTTTCCTTCAGATTTGAGGCCTTTGCTGGTTTCCCCAGCTCCTGGTGCTTCCTTCTCTTTCTGAATTATCTTATGTATTTTGTATATTTTAAAATAAGTTTATTTACATATGTAACTGCTGTTTTTTCCAGTAGAAAATAAATTTCCTGAGGAACTGATGGACTGTTTCAATTTTGTTTTTGTAACCTCAGTGCCTAGCACAGTACCTCATGCTGGGTAGGCACTTAATATTTGTTGATGAGTCACAAACTTTTCCCCTCCAACTGATGCTACCTTACTTTCTTTACTAATTGATCACAAACTTGGGAAAATTGACATTAGCAGAATCTTCCTGATGAGAATTTGTCTCTTAGCCTCAAAACTAAAGTCAAATAATCTTAATGATACTCAGAAGACAAGTTGATTGTCTAGGTTCTTTTGGATCCCTTAGCTACCTTGTCATATGTCATTTTTTATTTCCTTAACTTATTGAATAGTTCATTGGAAAATGAGGGAGAGGAAGAAAGTGAAACTTGAGTCAGGGAGTGGTGTAGGTCCACATCTGCCCTGTTAATAAAAAGGTTTGAAGGGAAAGAGGAAGAATGATTTAGGGATTAAGAATTTTAGAATGAATTTTTTTTGGGAAAGTTGGTATTGATTTTTAAAAATATATAAAGAAAAGACTAGCAAAATGATAACAACTTGGACTTTTTTGGATAAAAGTAGTGGAAATATTGTTTATTTCTGTGGACTTCCATTTCATCTAAAACATGAGGGAGCTGAACTGGATGATTAGAAATCTATGGGCCTAAGATTCTATCTTCTGAGGTTCCTTTTATTGTTAATGTGTGTCCTAACCTCTTATGTTCAGAGATTCTTTTCAGATCTGACATTTTATGTCGCTCTAAAATACTAATGTTTCGAGATCCCCTTAGCTCTAATGATTTCCCCCCAAGATCCCTTTTAGATTTAGCACTACTTTTTAAGGCTGTTTCCATCTCTTATATAATGAAATTTCATAAGCTTTGGAGTTGAAAGGGACCTTAGAAATAGTTTGAGAGGAAAACACTTAAACTCAGTGAAATGATTTCACTGTTCAATGTTACGCAGACAAGAAGAGGGTAGCAAAGTTGAGATTTGAATTTAAAGTATTTGAATTCCCCAGCTAGTGCTTGTTCTATTTTCTAAAATGTTGTTAAAACATCTCTTATAATTCTAATATACCATTTCTTTCTTTTTTGTTTTTAATCTCTTGCAGTTCTTTCTCCTTGCAAATATAATTAAACATTGTTTTTAGTGTATCCTATAATAAATGTATCATTGTATTGCTTGACAAACTAGTAACATTATTGGACTTTTCCTTTCAAATTTCCTGACTTATGTGCAATTAAAATCTTAGCCTTAAATGTTGCAGTAAATGTAGGTTATTTATAGAAGCTCTTTTCCGGTTCTTTTATACTAGTTCTACTTTGGGGTTCTGTATTTTCTTTGAAAAGTTGTTTATTTCTAACCTAATTCAAATTTTTATTGATGTACTGCTTTATATTATAACTTCTAAATAGTAGGACCAGGAAGCTTATCTCAAATTGAGCAGGCAGATTGAAGCACATGGTAAATTTAAAAAAATTCAAACAATTCTTTCCACCAATACCTCTTCCCCAAAAAAAAAAAACAATACCCAACTCTGCACATAATTAAAAGCCCATATTTGGACATAGGTATGGGTTAAACAGTGACCATATTTGGCAGAAGCTCAGATTTAGAAACCTCACTTGAAGCCAACCTTTTACATAGAGCTCTGCTAAAATAGATCAGTGGTATTGCTAGTACCTGGCAATATAAATTCCCGGCAGAATTTGTTCCTATTGGCTCCATACATAGCTGGGCGATGGCCTGCATCCTTTGCTGCTAAGGAAATGCTAATTACTTTTGTAAAATTCATGTGTTCATAGTAACAGGAGGAGAAACTATTCATGTTTAACCCATTAGTTTGCATTTTGGGAAAGGTCATTTATAAGTTTAAAAAAATTTTTTTTAAATTAATGGTGATGGGGCAGGTAGGTGACTTAGTGGTTAGAGCTCCAGCCCTGAAGTCAGGAGGACCTAAGTTCAAATTTGGTCTCAGACACTTAATACTTCTTAGCTGTGTGACCCTGGGCAAGTCACTTAATCCCAATTGTCTCAGCAAAAAATAAAATAAAATAAAAAATAATGGTGATTATTGAAAGTAGCATTGCAAAGTAGACAAGAGTGCTGGGCTTGTAAGTCAGAAAGACTTGAGGTTATATGGCATGTTACAAAATCTTGTTCTGTAAATCTGGGCATGTTACTAAAACTATTATGTTTCTCAGGCAGCAAGCTCTTGAGTACTTAGCTACTAAGTCATAGATAGATTGACATACAGTCTCCCGCTCTGAAGTTACAGATACATATGACTCTTATTTGAATTAAACTGAAATATGAGTATTTGAAAGAAAAAACCAAGGCATTATAGAAAGTTAGAAATGTAAAGGACTTCAGAGCATGATATGTTTGAACAGAGAATGTTAAAATTGAAAGTTGCCTTAGAGATCATCTTACAGGTAAAGGAACTTGAAGCCCCAAGAAGGGGAATAGCTGTTAGGGTGATATAATTAGTAAGTGGAAGGACTAAGACTAGAACTCAGGTTTCTTAATTGTCATCCCTATACACTGTATCACATTCCTTCTTTAGAGGGACTCATTCATTTTGAGAGGAATTTTATAGATGAAAACTGGAACTAATTGGTAAAGATGGCAGACTCAGGGTGTTGGCTAATTTATTCATTTAAAACAGTGCCTTGCACAGAGCAGGTGCTCAAGAAATATTTGTTGAATGAACAAAATACTCAACTAAGTTATATTATCTCCCTGCATTCCCCAGCTGTGTGAGAGAGCCCCTTTTTTTCTTTCCAAAGCTATGAATACAACATTGCTATTCAACAATTATGTAGTTTTATCACAGAGGTAGCTGCAGGCTGGAAAATCTTTGAGGGTTTAAAACTATAGAAATATAATGAGTAACTTGTGTTCACACAGAAGAGAATGGCATCTTCCAGAGCTCTAGCACCAAAAACATTAAAAGCCTCAGATCTGATCCATGCTTTAGACTTGTAGCAAAGAAAAGTACATTCTAATTTGTAATCAGTGCATATGGAGCAGAAGACAATTTTAATTAAAAGCTGTCATGTAATTTTTCCCATCATTTTGTGCCTGTTGAGGCTTTAAAAAAAAAATGAGCTTAAAACCTACCTCCTATAATCTGTACTCCCTGTTTACAGTATAACATACTCACAATTTTGTGTGTTTTTTTCCACATAAGCATTTCATTATAGTCAACGAGGTTCAGATTGCTGGAATGGCCTCTTGCCTCAATGTTCACTGTGTATTTCATGTGTGTGAAAGGCTTTTCTTTCTTTTATAGGTAGTGTCTCAAGAATCATTTTGAACCATGGCTTTGGGACTCAGATGCTTTCGTTGGGTGCAGCCTGGATTTTGCAACTCCCTTTTAGTCTTGACAAAGCCTGTTTCAGGAGTTAGGCTGAATAGTGCGAATATAACCTGGAATGACTGCCAGCAATGTGGGGCCTTTCCAATTGTGCCAATCCGACATTTTGCTACCAAGAAAGCCAAAGGTATAGAGAGGATACCTTAATCTCTTTATCTCTCTCTCTCTTTTGTTGTTGTTTTCAAATACAGTCATAGAACTATCATAGAACAGAGCTGGAAGGGACCATAACACATGATAATAATTATAGTTCATTATTTATAGTTAGAATGGAATTTCTTAGAACTGAGAGAAATTTTAATATCTAGAATATTGAAGCAATAGAACACTATATATATATATAAATGGAAAGTAGTCCTAGAACTCATAGTGCTAGAGGCAGAAGATCCCTCAGAATGTTAGAATAATAGAATACAGAATAATTTTTATGTGGTCTCACATCTTAATAAGGATAACATTTATATAGTATTTAACTATGTGCCAACTTTACATTTATGATCTCGCTTGATCCTCACAACAGCCTTTCAATGGTAAGTACTGTTGTTATCTCTTATTTTCACAGATGAGGAAACTGAAACAAACAAGGTGAAGTGTTTTGCCCAGGGTTACACAATTGATAAGTAACCGAAGCCAGATTTGAATTCAGGTCTTCCTGACTCCAGGCCTGGGGATCTACTATAAGTCCAGTTGCCTCTTATGAGCACTAAAATAATGTTAAACATTCATTCCTCCTTAAAGCACCTAACTTTGTCATGGTTCACTTTTAAACTTTCTTCTGGAGAATATTATTACCAAATAATACATATTTATTGTAAGATGTGGTGCCATCTCAACAAACTTCTGAATGCTTTCATTCATTTTATAGCTACATGAATACACATACATACACACACACACACAAACACACACACATATATATTAATCCCAGTAACTGAGTGAACATTGGGCAAGACAGAGACAGAGATGGACACACAGACCCACAAATACAATCCCTTCCCCCCAGACACACACACACACACACACACACACACACACACACTCATAATGTTCCAAGCATGGATATTACTTATTTTCTCTATCACTTATTTGTCACTTCATTTATACCCTAACTTCTTTATTACTTGAGGGATATTGAGCAAGCCATTTAGTTCTCTGAACCTAATTTATTGTTTATCAGATAAGGATAATAATCCTTGCCTTGCTCACCTCACAAAGTGATTGTGAGATTGAAATGAAACAATATATGTGAACTGCTTTGAAAGAACAAAAATGTTTGCTGCTATTATTACTTACTTGCTGCTTCTCTTCCTCCTTTTTCTCTTATCACCACCACCACCACACATTAATATTTTTTAATATGTATTCTGGCTTTCTATCAAGATAAGCCTTTTGTAGGCCCCTAATATTTAGTTTAGGTACCCTATAAGTGTTTGGTGATAATTGTCTCTGTTGGCCCATCCTTTTTTGGAGGTAATCCTAGTACCCTGAAGCTTCTACCATTGATAGATTCTTAGCAACTCAGAAAACCTTTGAGTATGGGCTAGAGGATAGACTATATCTGTTAGCTCTGGACCAGGCTAAGTAAGGACAGAAAAACTCATCACCCAAAATGTGGCTACCATGTGATGGTGGTTTTTGTTTTGTTTTGGATTTTGGCAGAATGATTACTGAAGACTGTCTTCCAAAGCATGGAAGGGCTGTTATCCGCTCTTGCTTAGGGGAGTGCCCAGGCCAGTAAAATCTTTTGAAATAAAAGAATCTTAGACTCCAGATCTCAGCATTGGAGGGACTTTGTAGCCCTACCTATAGCTGAATAAAAAAATCTTCTCTAGCATATTTGTGATAAGAAAGGAAATTTCTGTTGTATTTTGCTGTTTAATAAGTGTATTCTTTACTAAAAATCCGTGGGAGGTGGGAAAGACAGTTATTACTTTTTGTCTGAAATTGTGGTTTCATTAGTATAGAGAACTCTTTTGTGTAAACTAACTACTTCTACTGATAGCCATATGTAAATGTTTGGCAGCTTAAAGTCCTAGAGAATTCCCTTGGGTGCTGAAAGATAGAGTGACTTCCCCACATTCACAGCCAAGAAATGTCATTGATGGGACTTGAATCCAGGTTTTCCTGACTCTGAGTTTGGCTCTTCATCAGTCATACCACAGTGCTTCTTTGACAGGTTATTACCATCCTTATTTAGCAGATGAAGAAACTGAGCCTTAGTGTTGGGAAATGGTTTGTTTAATACGTAGACATTAGAGGGCAGAGTTGAAACCCGGATCTAGTTTTGAAGTCTCTCCAGATCTCTTGATTCTGAGTCTAACCAGCCAATTTACAAACATTTACTAAGGGATCACTATATGCCAGGATCTATGCTAAGCACTGGTGGTATGAAGAAAAAGCAAAAACAGTCCCTGCCTTTAAGATACTTATATTCTAAGGGAACATAAGTCCATTGTTTGTTGATATTAGTGCTGCTGTTGCCACCTGTGTTCATTGTATGTTTAATGTCTAGCCAAAGGTAAAGGACATTCCCAGCCCAGAGTCAACATTAATGCATCGTTGGTGGAGGACATAATCCGTCTGGAAGAGGTAGATGGTGAAATGAAGTCTGTGGTAGAAGCCCTTAAGGATAATTTTAACAAAAATCTCAATATAAGGACTTCTCCAGGTTAGTAACATATATTTCTATCTAATATATATAATAATGTGTAGTTGCTTTAAGTTGAATATACAAGGATAAGGACTTTATGCTTTTGATAGACAGAACTCGGGGATAAGGAAACTTTCTCCACCTCTGCAATTTCTTAGGGAGTTGCCCAGACCACTGAAAAGTTAAGTCCCTTCCCCAGGGTCACACATCCAGTATGTTTCACATATAAGACTTTATCTTTATCAGATTTTCTTGTCTTTGATGCCAGTTTTCTATCCACTGTGCCACACAATAAGCAATTTAGAACTAGGAGCTTTGTTCTGCATCCTCAGATTTCTCCTAGTTTATTATTTTTCATCACTCACTGGGAACTGAATGATTATAACCTTGAAATTTCCAACTAAAGAGTTTCTACATCCTGGGCTTGACCAGGAAGAATTCGTTTGGGTTAATAACTTCCTGAAAATGGCTTTTTGCAAGTGGGAAATGTCAGAAATGTCTATGAGAACTGTTTGCAGATGTGACGAAGAGGCAAGTTGTCAGCTTGCACGTCAGCAAGGCAGGAAAAATCCAATTTCCACCAAATGAGCCTTTTGGAAATTGTCATCAGCCTAGTGTCAGACTCACTGGCATCTTTGGAGGTGAGGGAGTATGGGCAGGAATCCCTCTTTCCATTCCCCTTCAGAATAAGCTGTTTTATATAAGAAATTTGAAAATATTTTATTAAGTTGCTCTTGAGCAAACAAAGAGAAAAACATATGGTTCCATTTGTAAACATCATTATATGCCCTGTAAGCTGTAAGATACAACCATCATTAAGCAAGAAGACCATTCTACTCTTTTGTCAACCTTTGTCAGCTGGGACATAGTTGTCTTTTGTTGACAGGAGAATATGCCATTCAATCTCTTTAACTGTTTATTTTAACCCTGCTTATTGTTTTTGGTATGAAATGAATAAAAGGTGGCTTCTTTCCCTGGTGTGTTGTATCTGCTAACATTCTGTAGTTAAAACCAGAGAGCAAAGTGGAGGGAGAGCTCTGGGAGAAATATGATACCTAAAATTGGCCAGTAAATTCTATTCCATTGACCAGAAAAGATCTGCTAAACTGGCAGAAAGAGGCCATAGAGTGTAGTTTGTTAAATGTTAACCTTAGAGAATGTGAAGGGCAGAAAAGAGATATGAATGAGCCAGATCCTTATTGAAGACCAGTAAGAGGGAAGAAATGAATATGCTGTGGATAGGTATAAGGGGTGTGATAACTGTCATCAACTGAAACTAAGAATTATACCTGTTTTTATAGTATTTTAAAGTTCATAAAGTGATTTTTTTATTTTTAAACCAAACTGTTGAGGTAAGGGGACAAACAGGGATAATAATCCCTGTTTACAAGTGAGAAAATTAAGTGACTTGTCATTGATGTTATAACTAGTTTGTGTTGGAATTGGGACTTGAATCCAGATCTTCTGATTCCAGATTCTTTACTCTTTTCACCACACTATGCTGCTGAGATCACAGAGGTACTTTCTTTGACAAAGAATCTCATGACAACGAGGAAGAATAGAGTTAAGATGCTTCAGAAAGGATCTTCCCCTTTGTCTTCTTAAATTTTCTGAATAATTTTTGTGTAGTAATGATAATAACAAAAGTTCACACTAGGCCCAACTTGACAATGTACAGTTTTTCCTCAAAATACTCCTTGATTATAGGTTTTATAGCCAAAAGGAATCTTAAAAGATCATTCTCAATCCTCTTACTTTAAAATGAGAAAATGAGTCCAAGAGACTTGAATAGATCAGATCAAGACACAAAGTATTTGATCCCAACTTCTGATTCACAAAGAGAATAGTTCAGATGTGTAAGAAAAATGGGAGATGTCTGAAGGGACCAATATGATATACAGAGAACCTACTAATCAACTTAGATTTTAAAAAAATACTTAAAAGATAGAAATAGGAACAATTATTCAATATAAAGAATTCATAAAGAGTGGGAGAAAAATGAATGAAAAACTAGCAAGTGTTTACTATATGCTAACTACTGGAGCTATAAATGTAAAAGCAAAAATAATCACTGTCCTCAACTCAAATAAACCAGCTTTTATTAAGCGCCAGTTGCTGTGCTGAGTCCAGAGATACAAAAAAGGCAAAACTAGTCCCTGCCCTCAAGAAGCTTATAATCTGATTGAGGATACAATGTGTAGATAACTATACAAATGTATAGTAAAAATGAGAAAGAATCTTTAAGGGAAGGTACTAACATTGAGGAGGACCAGGAATGGTTCCTTGTAGAAGTTGAGATTTTAGTTAGAACTTTGAGGAATCCAGGAGACTGAGATTGAGGAGGGAGGGATTTGGGGGCATAAGGGAAAGCCAATGAAAAGACCCAGATTAGAATGTGTGGAAGAGAAATAAGGTTTAAAAAGACTGGAAAAATAAGAAGGGGTCAGATTATGAAGGGCTTTAAAAGCCAGAGGAGTTTATGTTTGTCCTGGAGAAAATAGGGATCCACTAGAGTTTGTTAAATAGGGGAATAATGTGGTTGTTTGTGCTTCAGAGAGGTTTACTTTGATATCTTAGTGGAGGATGAACTAGGTGGGGAGAAACTTGAGCAGGGTGAGTAACTTAAAGGCTTTTGCAGTTGTACATGGATGAGATGATGAGGACCAGCATCAGGGTGGTAACAAGGTCAGAGGAGAGAAGAAGGCACATGTGAGAGATGGGGAAAGTAGAATAGGACTTGGCAGCATATTGGATAGCAGAGTGAGAGACTGAGACGAATTACAGATGACACCTTGGTTTTGAGCTTTAGTAATTGACAGGTAGAAGTTAGCAAAAGAGGAGAATTTGGGGGTAAAAACATGGGGTTCATTTTTGGATATGTTGAGTTTCAGGTGTTTATAGGATATTCAATTCTACGTGTCTAGTGAGCAGTTAGAGATGGAGAACTAGAGGTCAGGAGAGAAGAGATGGTAATTGAGTCCCTGATTGCTGATGATATCATCAGTGAGAAGACCCAGGACAAAGCTTTCATGGACTAGCTTAGTGGACATGACCTGGATGAGCAACCAGCAAAGGAGAGTGAGAAATGGCCAGATAGGAAGGAGAACTAGAAGAGGGTGGCAGCAGGTGGGAAGATATCCAGGAGGTACCTTTATGGCACTATACCAATAGTTTTAGAGGTGCCAAAGCTCAGAATGAGCTGATGCTAGCAAGGAAAAATAAAGACAAGAAGTTTTATTATTGTTTTTAATGATATGGTGGAAAAGAGAAGAACCATTGCTTGGAATGACTAGGACAAGGATAAATGACCACTTAAAGAAAGTATCACTGTCTAATTCTTATTCCACTTGTTTTTTCTGCCGAGAAAAGTGATCTTTGCCCTGGAGAAGACAGGACAGAAATGATTTAAATAAATAAATAAGAAATCATTAGAGAGCATGTTATCAGGCCTTAATGAATTCAAGACACTTGATCCAATTGAACTCCTTCTTCCATTCCTGAAAGAACTAGCATATATGATTTCTGAGCCACTATCAATAATTTTTAAGTAACTTTGGAGCACAGAAAAGGGGTTGCAGGATTGGAAAAGATTAGATGTCCTAATTTTCAAAAAAGGGAAGTGAATGGAATCTGGAAACCATAGGACAGTAATCTTGATTTCAGTTTCTGGCAGAATTCTATTAGAGATTATTATCATCTCTTTATTAGAGATATAGTTTGCTACCATTTGTTGAAGAAAGCTGTGATGGATCCTTGCATCAAGAACGCATCCTCGTCCTTATTGCCTTTTCCAAAAGAGTTACTAATCTGGTATATAAAAGAACATTGAAGATGTAGTCTACTTTTTTTTTTTTTTTTTTTTTAGCAAAACATTTTATTAAATCTTTCTGACTGTTCTTCTGGAAAAGATGGACAGAGGTAAGCTTAAGAATAGTAGAGTTAGATTGAACTGGAGCTTGGTAAATAACTAGAGCAAAAGAGAAAAGTGCAGTTCTTAGCAGCTTGGCAGGAAGTCTCCAGTCAGTGCCACAGAGGTCTGTTTTTGGCTCTGTGCTGTTTAACATTTATATTAATGACTTGGATAAAGGTATAGGATTCAAAAAAGCAGACTTTAGGGGCACTAGATGGCACAATGCATAGACTACCAACCCTGAAATAGAGGACCTGAGTTCAAATGTAGTCTTAGACTACTAGCTGCATGACCCTGGGTAGATCACTTAACCCCATTTGTCTCAAAAAAAAGAAAGAAGAAAAAAGAAGACATATGGCTCATGCCATAAGAGAATTGGTTGAAAGAATGGAATAAAAATTGTCCCAGTGGAGGGGGAACATGAGGGTTGTCTTTCAGGGTGAAGCATTGTCACATGGAAGAGAGATTAAACTTGTTTGCTGTGACCACAAAAGTTAGAAGTAGAAGCAGTGAATAGAAGATGGAGAAGAAGATTTTGGCGTGATGCCAAGAGGATCTATTTAATAGTTATTCAGAAGTAGAGTGGATGGTCTTGGAAGAGGTTATTTCTCAAGCAGAAAATGGATAGCCAACTATTGGATATTATTATTAATATTATTTTGGGGATATGGGATGTACTGGATAGCATCTGAAATCCCTTCTCTCTGAAATTCAGTGATGCTCTGTTCTTTCTATTATACCATGGACAAGTACTTGGGTAATTATCCCAATTTTACAGCTGAGGAAGCTAAGGGAGAAGAAGTCAGTTGCTCACTATTCATGGGGCTAATGAGTGACAGAGCAAATACCTAAACTCAAGCCTCTTGATTCTAAGTATAGCATTCTTTTTTGTTTCACCATCATATTCAATTAGTCTAATGGAATCAGAGCCCTTTAATTCATAGAATACATTCAAATCCTTTTTCATTATCAATTGACCAGATTTTTCTTCCTCTCCTTCATTTCCCTTTATTTGCTATTAAAGTCCCTTATGATGGCTGAATTTATTCAGAGCAGTGGTCCCCATTGTTTTACTTTTGGTAAATTGAGTAGTTTCCAACAAACTTATACTTTTTGAAGGCAACAATTTCAGATTAAGACTTCAGCTCAGCTCTTATATTCCTGGCAAGGTATTGAATTATAAAAGTGGATCAAGGTAATCTAAAATTTAGTTGCAAGTCATCTTTTATTTTCTTTTGCTTTGTTTGGTTCTCTCTTAGTCATAAAAAGTGTCAACAGTCAAGTGATTGCTTGTGTTGTAGTTATATTTTGCCCAGGAAATTAGGGAATTTGAAAAAAGCATTTTTCCTGGCTTTTGATTATAGATGTACCTCTACCAAAAACCCACTATCTTTGATCCTTATAGCTGCTAGGAAAGTACATGTTTGGGAAGGCATTCAATCCAAGGTAGAAAGACCTGGGGATTGGGCTCAGTGATAGATGAAGGTTAGTCTCTGAAGACCAGTTAAAGTTTGGCTAGAAAGCTGGCCGGAATTGGTAGAGCCATGATCTATGTCTAACATTGATTTCATTGGTCTATGAAGTACTAAAGTATAAATAACTGTGAAGGGTTTTGCCATTGTCAGGCTTTGCACTGGCATTTTCCAAAGGTGAGCTTGGTGGGACTCAGTACAGAGATTAATTTGAAGTGGCAAAAATTTGGTTTAATTCAGACTTTTCTGTCTGTTATGTTAAAAAAAAAAAAAAACCCACCAACAACTGAGAGCCAAAGGGATACAAAGTCCAAATCAAAATAGTCCCTGCCCTGTTAGAAGTTTACTTTCTTTTTTGGGCCGGGGAGAGGGGAGGGGAGACCTGAGGGAAAGAGCCACAAACTGTATGCAAGCAAGGTAATGGAGAAGCATGGAATATTCTCTTTCAGGGTCCCTGGATCATATAACTGTGACAACTGCTGATGGGAAGTTTGCTCTAAATCAGATTGGTCAAATCTCCCTGAAATCGCCTCAGCTGATTTTAGTAAACATGACCAATTTCCCAGAGGTAAGATTGAATTGCTCAAGGGTTCTATGCAGGCTGAAGGTGAAGTGGGAAAGAAGTCAGAAAGGCTAGATAAAAAGGAGAAGGAAGCATTTCTTTCTCTGCTCCCACAGTTTTTTCAGATTCATATAGAAAACAGAATAGAATAGACATGCAGAGAGAATGTTTACCCAGGAATAAAGAAAATGTCCTTGTTACTCAGTTTCCTTTTGGTTGATTATGGAGCATTGTAGTGTTGCAAAGTGTATATCATTAATTGTTGTTATTCATTGTGTCTAACTCTTCATGACTATGCTATCCATTGGCGAAGCTACTGGAGTGGGTTTGACATTTCTTCTTCCAGTATACTAAGGCCATGGAAATTAAGTGTCTTCCCAGAGTCATTTAGCTAGTAAGTGTCTGAAGCCAGATTTGAATTCACAAAGACTGACTCCAGGCCCAGTATTCTTATTGATGGTTCCATCTTGCTGTCTCTACATCATTAATACTGCTTTCTAATGGGACTGAGTGGACCATTTGATAATATAGAGAGGGACTCAGTTTTTTTGAGGCCAGGTAAGGAAATTAGTACTGAATATAGAGTGAGAAGACCTAGTTCCACCTATATCAGATTGCTTGCTGCCTTGGGGAAGGAGAAGGGAGGAAAAATTTGGGACTCAATCTTATAAAAATGCATGTTGAAAAAATAAAATACTATTAAAAAAATAGATGATGATGACCTAGTTCTAAGTCCTAGTTCTGCTGCTTATTAGTGCATCTTTGTATGAGTCCCTTCACTCCTTTAGGTCCAGTCTTATAAAATACAGGTTTCTTAACTTTCAGATTTCCCTTTTTTTAGGTCTAAATTCTATAAAATTCTTTCCTTCTTTACTCCCTAAAATTCTCTGTCATCTCCCCAGTGTGAATTCAGCCTATGTTGAACACTGGATCCATGCATTATATAACATACTGAAAATCATACATTCATAGAATTGCTGGGACCTTAGAACAGATACACCTCTTCTCCATCCCTACCTCCTTCTCCCACCAGTTTAAAATGTAATTGGGAAATATTTAACAAAGTAAATAGCAAATATAGTATAGAATAGATAATTTTAATTTGTGGATTTCTAAGTCAGTATGGGGCATACAGGGATCAGGTTTCTATTTGTTTGACACTACTGCCTTAGAGAACTCATCTAATCTAAGCCATATATTTGACTGAAGGGAGAATTAAAACACAAAGGGTTTAAGTCATTTGGTCCACTGAGTTAGCTCAGTTAACTCCTCTGAGTTGTCAGGGATAGGAGTAGATCCAAAGTCTCCTGATTCCACTATTCTGCTACACTTCCTTGCCTATTCCTGTACCCTCCTCAATCTTTGCTGTGATGTGGAATTGGGCAGTTAGATTTAAAAAAAAAAAAAAAGAAAAGAAAAGCAAAAGTCACTTGAATCCAAATGAGTTGCATAAGGTAAACCAGCAATTTGCAAGAGAAACTATAAGAGACAGTTTTCAAATAATTTGAAAGGACCCTTAATTTGGAGCCAGAAGATGTGGATTTAAATTCTGGTCATGCCTGTTCGCATGTGACTTAGGACAAGGCACTTTATCTCTAAGTATAGTAATATGTAAAGTAAGGAGATTATACTACTCCTTACTAAATACTAAAGTAAGGAGAGTATACGTACTCTCTGATCTAAATCCCTTTTCTCTTCTTCCTTTCTCCTGCCCCAAAGCCCTTGAAATAAAAAACAAACCCCAAAACATTTTGATTATAGATCTTGAATCTCATTTTCTTTGGTGACTTATAATTTGATTCTGAAGGTAATAGTGATATCATTAGAACAAATGTCCAGCTTGTTGAGCCAGAGAACATTTGACAGGATCAATTACAGCAGGAAGTTTTTATATTATTCCCCATTCTTTCCCACCCTACCCCAAAGCTTTTGTTTGGACACCTCTGGAGTCAATAAAACCAGTACTGCTGAAAACATGGGAGGTGGAAATAATCCAGACCCTGAGCTGAGAAGGTGAGCCCTTTCATGAGAATCATTGTTGCCCCTTTGAGCCAGGAATATGGAGATTTAGAGTTGGAAGATATTTCCCATATCTGTTTCCTTTAGGCCCCTCAGCCATACCTAGCGAGTTTATTTTATACGATGGTACTGCAGAGCCAATTTAGGGAATGGCCTCCTAATTGCACAGCTTGAAGACCTCATCAGTGGGATTGCTTGGCAGTTCCAGCCACTTCTATTATTAAATATAAAATGGCATTCACAAAGGAAGAACCTGATTGGCCACTGCAGGGTGATAGGAGGCAGGAAGAGGACCCATAGAAATTAAAGCACTTAATTTTTTTTGAAGTCAGACTGTCTTCATCTTTTCCTATCGCTGTCTCACTCTCATTTTCTGCCCATTACAACTTGATGACTTTAGAAGCACTTTCAGATGACTTGGAACAGAAGTTTATTACCAGGGACATCATGAGGAAATATAAGTTACTCATTACTTTTGTGATTCTTTTGTGTTGTCTGGGGAATAGCATATGCTGTAACTAAATATTTCCTTCCTATAGCTTAGGAACAGTACATGAAGGATTGAATGTGCCCATTTCAACATGCTGATCTATTCCTCCATCTGTTGACTTGATTTATTTTCAAATTCGAGGATGTTTGTTGGTGCGCCATAGCATCACAGGGTCAGAGTTCATAGGATTGAGAGCCAAGAGACCCGAGAGGTCTTTGTCTTGGCCTTCTTATTTTACATGGCAGGAGACTCGGGCTCAGAACTGCTTACTGATCTGTCCAAGGTTACCCAGAAGGGAAGAAGCAGAGCTCAGATTTTCACTTTGATTCAAACTAAGTACTTCTTGCACAAACTGGAAGGTACTTTCAGTATCACCTAATGCAAATTCTCTATTTTGCACAAAGGGAAGTGGAGGCCTAGAGAGGGGAAATAATTCTCCCCAAGTCACACATCAGGTTTGTGGCAGGATTGTGACTTGAATCCAGGTCTTATGATTTCCAGCCCTGCATTCTTTCTATTGCACCATGAAAACAAAACAAAACAAAAAAAAAAACTCTTTTGCATTTGTTTAACATATGTCTTGACTGATAAATGATACAAGCTTATAGCTGCCATCTACAGACTTGCCTGCAGCTAGAGTTAATGATGGAAAAGAAAGAAACAGAAACCACAGCCTGATTTTTAGCCAAACAAGAAAAGTAGGAAAAAAAATACACTCAGTTCTTGCCCTCTTGCAGCAATGAGATTACTTAGAAATAAGGAGAAAAGCACAGGATTTGGAGTCTGAAAACCTGGGTTCAAATGTTGCTCGGATGCTTTACCTCACTGAACCTTATGATGCTTGCATTATACACACACACATATACACAATGTGATAGAACACTAGATTGAGTCAGAAAACCTAGACCCTAGTTTTGACGTGGGCACTGATAAACTGTGTTGTATTGGCCAAGTCAAATTCCTTAGCGAAGTCTATTCCCTCCTCTGTCAAGTAAAACATTTGTGCTAGATTATCTCCAAGGTCTCCAGCCAGCTCCAAAATGACTCTTAAGAGTTAAATAGACTTAAGACAACTTGAAATGAATCTTACCATTTAAAGTGATACAATGCTTGGAAGCTGGCCTTTCCTGACCTGTGAAGGCCTACATGCAGTTTACCTTCATTTGGCATTGGGTGGCTTGGGCTTATCCCTCACCCTTGGCTGGGATACTTTCTCAACCATAAGTGTAGGCTAGCCCCGTGCTATATTTTGAGACTTTACAGTTTGGATAGAGCTGCCAGAGCTTGCAATCTATTGTCATCGTCTTTAGTAGAGCCCAATTTTGCCTTTATACCATGACAAGGCATTAGAAGAATATTTTAGTGAAGGCTATTTATAAGAACTCCAAAGGACCCATGACCTCATCAGTTATATCTTCTCTCTATTGTACAAATTGTATCTATCCCATTAATGCTCTTATTCTATGTGGTTTTTGCTCACATCTTTTCATTGTTCCTCCCAAAGGGGTACAGCTAATGTGACCCATGAAACATTTGCAAGTAGAGACAAGAGAGTTTAAATAGGGCAACATGGTTTAAGGGAATTTGACTGAGAATCAGAGGACCTATATACTAATCCCTGCCTTGCCATTTCCCAGCTCTATGGTTCTTGGGCAAATCACTTTCTGTGCTTTTATGTTATCTTTCAAATGAGATCTGTGGATTGAATTTTTTTCTAGCTATGCATGAATGTAATCAAATTCAAAGCATTTTGTGTGTAAATGGTAGATTGTACTTTATGTGTGAAAAATAAATTGTTCAAATAACACATTGTATAAAACCTTCTTCTTTTTCTTTGAAAGTACTGACTTCTGCCCCAGTAGATTTAAAACTAATTTTCAAGGATGTTTTGTAAAACTGTGTACATATTTTATGTCTTTCTCAAGTAGAAATATATATTTTTATTATGTTTTTCCCTGTTTGTGAAATCAGAATTCTTTCATTATAGTATTGAAAACTAGAATCAGAAGCTCAAAATTCACTTTATTTGATGCTATATAGGTGGAGTATAATGTCATTAGTATTTTTTAAGCCAGCATGCCAGAATCTTTAAAAACAATTATTGCTGCTTTTTTGCTTTTACCCTATAGTTATTTCTCAAAGTACCCCATTCTTCACTTCTCACCATGTATCTTCTCCTGTTATACAGAAAAACAGTCAAGCAAAACCAGTTGATTCAGAAGTCATTTCTGATAGTATAGGCAGCTTTGTGTATCCTTAGTCCTCTACTTTTGTTTTGAGGGCAAGGAAGTCTCCTCTCTGGAATCAAGATAGGTATTGAACTTAAATTGACCTGGCTTATAATGTTTTCATATACATTATTGTAATCATTATGTATATTGTAATCCTTATTCAATTTTCCTCTCTCTTTATTAGTTCACCCAAAGTCTTCACATGCTTCTCTGTATTCCTCATATTTGTCATTTTTACAGTGCAGTAGAATTATACTATTTGTTTAGGAATTTTCCATTCAATAAGCACCTACCTTGTTTTCAGATTTTTGCTACTACAAAAGCATTTGTTGAAAAGTGCTTCTATGAATTTTTTTTATTTGAAAATTTTCTGTCCTGGACCTCTTTGGGATTCATCCCCAGAATTGGAATTGCTAGAATAAAGGGTT
Organism: Sarcophilus harrisii; assembly: GCF_902635505.1. NCBI lineage: Eukaryota > Metazoa > Chordata > Mammalia > Dasyuromorphia > Dasyuridae > Sarcophilus > Sarcophilus harrisii. The sequence continues at coordinate 445,776,440 of NC_045427.1, forward strand.
TGTAGTTTAGTGGCTTTCCTTACTCAATTCCAAGTCTTTTTTTTTTTTTTAAGAACTTTTTAACAATTCAAAGCTCTGTCAGCTGTATATTAATTTTCCTTTCTTTCTAGAGCCCTTCTAATATTAATTACTTTTATCTTTTATCATCTTTGCTAGTCTGATGGATGATGTGGTGTGAAATCTCAGTTGTTAAAATATGCATTTCTCTTTAGTGATTGGGAACATTTTTTCCCTTTTCAAAAGTTTTTGTTGATTTTTTTCCTTCCTCCAATATATTTTTTTCGAAGAGCCATCTTCTGTAGCAAGAATAAAATAGAGAAGGAAAAAGGCAATTCAGCAAAACTAATCAAGACATACCATATGCAAAGTGTTTAATTCCATAGTTTTCCATCTCTGCAAAGAAAAAAGCAATGTGCATTTTCTCATCTTTTTTTTTTGGGGGGGGGGGGAACCAAACTTGATCATCATAATTACATAGCATCCATTCTCAATTTTTCTTCCCATTTTACATGTTATAGTCATTGTGTATGTTATTTATCTGATTCTGGTTACTTAATTGTATCATTTTCAGGTAAATTTTCCTGTGCTTCTCTGCATTCTTCCTATTTGTCATTTTTTTACAGTGATATAATATTCCATTACATTCACATATCAGTTTGTTTAGCCATTCCTTAGTTGATGGGCATATGGCCTATTTCCTGTTTTTGCTCCTATGAAAAGTATAAATTTTTATTTACTATACAAATTTGCTTTTGTCTTTAATAAATGGTAAAATTATATGTATATATTTTGAATTGTTTTAGAATAAATTTCTTTATGGTTTATTATCAGTAAAGTTTGATTTGTAAGCCTTTTTTATATATCTACATATAAGCAGAGTTACATAAAAATTTTTTCGGTTTAAAAGGGGTCAAATCTGGAAAAAGTTTAAAAAAATTCTGATTTAAAAGATAAGGAGTTATGCTCTCAAAAGGCTAATTGACTTGCCAATAGAGGAGTAAGGAGAAAGGAATATGCACTTATTTAGCATATACTATATGCCAGGCCACAAAGTTAGTATTAGAAGTGTAATTCAAACTTTTTTTTCCTCCTTTAGTTAATTACCTTTCTAATATGCCATACCATCTCTTAGTCTATTTTGCTAGTGTCATGTGCTTTGTGGGTATTTTCTATTTTTCTTTATAAATTTTTAATTGTTAGTTTTTTTTCACATTACCTTTATTTCCAAATATATTTTTCCTCTCCCCAAAAAGTCCTCCCATATAACAGTGAATTTTAAAAAGTGAAGAAAAACAACTTAGCACGATTAAATGAGATATCATTTGAATTTTGACAATGCAATGTTCCACATATAAAAGATTTTACTAATGTGAAAATGAGAGGAAGACAACTTTTTAAATTTCTCTTCTAGGGCTGAGTTTTAGTTTTATAATTCAATTTTTTTTGGGGGGGGGTCATTCTTTCCATTTACATCCTCTTATTGAATGAATAAAAAACATTTATTACATATTTATTAAGTACAAAGCATTGTGTTAAGGGTTGGAGCTATAGAAAGATAAGCAACACAGTTCTTCCTCTTGAGGAGCTCACATTCTGTTATAAAGAGACAATATATCAGTAACAGATCAAAGGCAGAGTTCCCATTTCCCTTGGAATGCAGCAGCAAAGCACAAGGGAACATATCTTTTTCAATACTTCCAATGATAAAACCATATCCATTTCTGTCATTAAATCATTGGGCAGTACTAAGGAAAAGTATAAATATTTTGTAGCACATGTGACCTTTATTTCTTTTACTTTTGGAAGGTATATGCTTAGCAGTGGTTTCTCTGGGTCAAAGGATATAGACGTTTAATCACTTTTCCTAATTACTTTCTAGAGTGGTTGAGCCAATCATAGCCCTACAACAATATGTTTAAGTACCTTGTGGTTAATTGCAGCATTTTTTTTAAGGGTTGTTGATAATAATAGCTGATAAATCTTTTTAAGGTTTATCATTATTTTATTCTTATAACAACTTTCTGAGGTAAGTGCTACTGATGTTATTCTCATTTTAAATATGAAAAGTTGCCTTGAGATAAGATCACTCTTGACTTTATTATTGCTAAAGGTACTTAATAAATGTTTATTGATTAATTAACTGATGAAGATGTTTTCTGAGTGATTCAGTTCAAAGACAAAGTAAATTTATTGAGTCTCTACAAAGCTTTTTAAGCATAATCTTTATAATAATAATTATATATAATTATATATATAATGCATAATATATAATATATATAATATATAATTATATATAACATACTATATAATTATATTTATAATAATAATTATAATAATAAATAAGTTTAGCTTTTACAAGGTAATTTTTTTAAAATTAAAGCTTTTTATTTTTCAAAACATGTGTGGACAATTCTTCAACATTAGCCCTTGCAAAACCTTGTGTTCCCATTACCCCCCACTTTCCCCACACTCTCCCCTAGATGGCAAGTAGGCCAATATATGTTAAACATGGTAAAAATATGTTAAATCCAACATATGCATACATATTTATACATTTATCTTATTGCACAAGAAAAATCTAATCAAACCTAAAAAAAAAAAGGAGAAGCAAAATAAAATGCAAATAAACAACAACAAAAAGAGTGAAAATGCAATGTTGAATCACTCATAACTTTAGAAGATAAAAGGTGCAGCTAGCTTGAGGTGATGGACTGGAGCTGCATCAGAAATGACCCATGTATTAGAGTGTTTTCTTTATTATATTGTTATTATATTATATTATATTATATTATATTTTTATATATTACTATTATATTATATTATATTGACAGTATATATTATATAGTATTATATATATTTCTCGGTTTTGAGCTGTTCCTTAGTATGGCAGACCAGATATAGCTGCAGCATTGCTTAAAAATGAGGAAAAGTCACTTAATATATTGTAAGGCTCCTTACAATATATTAGTGAGTGGCAAGAGAGGTACATAAAAAGAGAAAAGAATGTCAATGAGAAATGAAAAATATGCAGAAGGAAGCCAAAAAAAAAAATTCCGAAGGAATTTTTCCTTTAAACAGAAGGGGTAGTTTTGTTACTACCTTGTTAAATAAAACAAACTAACAGAAATTCAAATACGATCCTTTATATTGAAGTATTTGTTAATAATTGTTAAGTTCATAATAAAAAAGAGAACCAGAAGAAGACTTTTAGTTTGTTGTGTACATCCTTCATGCAAGTTTTAAAGAAAAGCCAGAGGCAAGAATTGTAGTGGCTGAGAAGGTATGGGAGAGTTATTTGTTTTGCTTAAGGGGGCATAAATACCAATCACTAATCCATTAATACATAGAGGTACATATGTCGAAATGGATGTTGTCCTCTTAAAAGTAGATCTTTTAGGATTATCTTTCTGCCTGTTCTAAGATGATGTGTCTGGCTTTGACTTTAGGGCCAAAGTATGAGTCATGCCACGAAATAAGTCTTATGATTTTATAGACATATCCCAATTTTGACCCTAAACAGAATGTGTATTACATGTAGAGTGTACAGGTGAAAATGAAGGACATTTAAAGACTTCTAGTGCATTTTCTTCCTAATGAACCTGTGTATTTTGTTTTTCAGTTTCAATTATATCTGACTCTGACCCCCATTTTGGGGTTTTCTTGGGAAAGGTACATGAATTTACCATTGCCTTCTTCAGCTAATTTGCAGTTGAACTGAGGCAAACAAGGTTAAGTGGCTTGCTCAGGGTCAAGTAAGTGAGGCTGAATTTGAACTCAGGAAGATGAATCTTTGATTCAAAGCCCAGTGCTCTGTGCACTATGGCGCCATATGGCTATGAGGTATAACACAGGTATTAACTTTTTTTCTTTTTTTAACAGATAAGGACACTGAGGTTCGGGGAGGCTAAACTTGTCTATGATCACAAAGCTAATAGGTGGGAGCCAGTTTTAGAACCTGACCTCAGAACTTAATCATCATTTACCCATCTTATATGCTAGATTTATTCAAATGAGTTTTGGTTGTGTTCATAAGTCAGATACATCCCCTTATCACTACTCTTCATTCTGATCCAACACATATGTTACTGTAAAGGTTAAGGAGATGTAAAGATTGTGAGATGATACAGGAAGCTTAGTATAAGTACAAAGTGAATTGGCCCAGGGAACCAAGAAACTGGAGGCCTTATCCTTCTGCTACTAATGTGCTTTGTGACTGTGCACAGTTCACTCCCTGAGTTTTTTATTTTTTCTTTAGTTAAATCAGGAGATTAGGTCAAATAGTAATCTGTGATTTATGAATTAGAAGGTAAAGGTCTGCAACCATTGAGGATTTTCAAAAGAACATACTGAAAACCCTATTCTAAGACTGGCTTGAGCAGTGGCAGCATATTTGGAATAAGTATAAATTTAGAGAAATGCAGTGTCATATAGTGGAAGGAATATTGTTCTAGAAGTCTGAAGACACCTGTATTTAGATCCTGGCTCTGGATTCTGCTTAATTTTTTGTGAAAAGAGTTTTTTGTAAATCTAAAGGTATTTTGTAAATGTAAATTATTATTATGTCCTAAGAGAACAATTGAACTGGATAGGGCAGTCATTCAGATAAGTAACCTTTGGTTTCTTTGTATTAAAAAGAAAAAAACCTCAATTACAACAGGCAGTAAAATCATATTACTTTATAGCACATAAAGTGTTCTAAGTCTTTTAGAACCTGCACCTTGAATAGTGCTCTGCACAAAGTAGCCTTTAATGTTTCATGAATAAAATGTTGACTATGGAAACAAAGATATTTTGGGAATGGAAGAGAACAGATTTCATTCATTCCATTCCCTTCTCAGAGAAAATCATTTAATATGAACTTGAGATTATCTGGAGGAAGATGAGCTGGACTTAGAATTAAGATATTGAGGTCTTTAATAGGCTTTGGATGGGTCTCATTGTCAGATTTAACTCCCAGAAAATGTCTTTGGTGGAGGATGCTTTCATTAATTTTTCAGGCAGTCAATGAAAATTTCTCGGTTTTGAGCTGTTCCTTAGTATGGCAGACCAGGTATAGCTGCAGCATTAGTCATTAAAGGAAAAGACATTAAAGGAGATATTCAGAGTCCTCACCCCAGCACCTGGAGCAGTATGTGAGAGATAGATTTGGGCTTCCACAATGAAAAATATCCTGAAGATAAGAGCTGTTCCTAACCAAAATGGACTGGGAGGGTAATGGGTTCCACATATTTATGGAGCTTGGATAGCCACTTGTTAGGGATGTTATAGAGTATATGGATATGGATAAATTGAATCATCAGGGTTTCCTAACCAAAGGACCATGAATATGTGTGTGTGTGTGTGTGTGTGTGTGTGTGTGCTATTTTGTTAAGTATTTTTAGTATAATTGGTTTCCTTTGTAATCTCATTTAATTTTATGCATCTCAAAATATTGAGGATAGGTCCTTAGACTTCATCAGAGTGCTAAAAGGGTCCAGGACACAAAATAGGTTAAAAATCCCCAAATTAAATGATCTCTAGATACCTATACCTTTTAACTTCTGAGTGACTGTAATTCTGTGGTATTTAGTAAGTTGTGACTGTGTTTAAATCAACCTCCAAGAGCTGTTTAAGGTAGGTCATCAGCCCCTGAGTTCAAAGACAGAATTCCTTGGGTCCTTAAAGATAGACATTTTCGCCACGCCCATGAACACATAACCAGGCATTTCATCACTCAGGAAAAAGAATAAATAGGTTTGGTGTGAACACAATCTAGCACCTAAGGAGTTAAATTGATTTAATCTTTCACAATCGGCACTGGGAGATTTCTGGTCAACTGAATTTTTAACAGACAAAATCTTTCATCTGTCTTTACACCAATCTTTGCACAATCCAGCCCCCTCCCTGGAGGATTTATTGTGGTTTTGATCTGCATTGCCTCAAACCATTGAAATCTTTTCAAAGCAGCAGAAGTTTTTTTTTTTCCTTTTTTTTCTCCTTGTTACTTTTTTTTTTTTCTTTTGCAGTACCCTGGTACCAAGAGTGGACACAGTTTGCTATTCTGCCTGATCAAAGCAGTCTGCACCAATGTAACTTCCTGATCTTACGGGGAACAGAACTAAATGTTTCCATGTTCAGCTGAGATGGATCGCCAACTGTCGAAAGAGCAGTTGCATCTGGCAATAATTATTTACTAATTCTACTTACTGTTTGATCTGGTTTGCAGTGTACAGCTGCAGCTATCAAGGCCATAAGAGAAAGTGGAATGAATCTGAACCCAGAAGTCGATGGGACAGTAATTCGCGTTCCAATTCCCAAGTAAGTTAAGTGACTTTTGGGTGAAATTCATATAGTTCAACTGAATCCAGCAAATGTTTTTTAAGTGCATGGCTCTATTCTAGATCTGGGCATGTAGAGATAGATGGGCTATCCCATCGTGTTTTTATCATCTCTAGGATGTCAGAAATGGAAGCAATCCCAGGGGAAAAAATATCACTATTGGAGAGACTTTAGAACATTCATTATTAAGAAAGGAAAATGAATTTTAGAAACTGTCCCTTTATATGTCATTTTATACATGAGGAAGCAGGTCTAGAGATGACATGTGACTTGCCCAGATTCCAGTTTCCTGTAAATTCAGTAAATCTTTTATTCGGTGGCCAGTATATTAAAGGTGCTTTTGAAGATACTGAACAAATTGGATTAAATAGGCTACAGGCTTTGCTTTCAAGTTGCTCGTGTCAGTATCACATACACAAATATATTGATATGAGAGGGAATTAAGGTCAAAGTTAGAGTCTAGGCCAAGAGCTATGAATATCAAGGAGAAAGAAATTACTGTGTGAAAGAACATGGCTGTACACATGAATTATTTTACATTGTGTTGGATTTGGATTCAAGGGGAACTGGTTTACATTCTGCTCATGGCCCTTGGTAGCACTGTGGCATCAGCAAGTCACTGAACATTTTTAAGCCTCATTTTCCTCTTCCATAAAGTGTGGATAATAGGGTCTACTTTACAGGATTGTTATATGAGTTTCAAAGGAGTTGGTATGTATAAAATGCTTTGTAAACCTTAAATGTCAGCTTTTGAGGGCCATCATCCATGCCTTACTCCCTTGTAAGGGAATATCCAAGGATTCTGTTTGGGCTTTCTTCTCTCTTTTCACATTTTCTCTTCTTAATCTCATCAGGTCTTTTGGGTTTAACTATCGTATAGATTATTTCTAAATCTACTTATCTAGCTTTTTTGTCTAGGATTTCTAACTATGCTGGACAGCTCCACCTGGATTTCTCAAAGGCATCTCAAAATTCATTTTCAAAATGGATCCTCTTTCCCTTAAACCTAATCGTTCTGTTTCTTCCAGTTACCCAGATCCCTCTACTCTTCACTCTCACCCATTACTCATATATAATATATTGATAAGTCTTGTCATTTCTTATTCCACAACATCTCATGTAACATAAATATTTAAATTTTCTTCTTCATAAACCTATGGCCACTGTACTTCAAACCTTCATCATTTCTTATATAGATTATTGCAGTAACCTCCCAGTTGGCTCCCCGAATCCAATCTCTCAAGTTCTGTTCTCCCCAATCCATCTTCTACAGCTACCTTTTTAATATTCCAAAGATACAGGTTTGATCATGTTGCTTCTCTACTTTAAAAATTCCAGTGGTTCTCCAATCCTTCTAGAATAAAATACAAACTTCTGTCTGACGTTCAAAAACCTTTTATAAACTGATTCCAGGCTATCTTTCTAGGATGATTTAAATTCATCCTTTTCACACTTTCTAGTATCTTTGCTTCTCTACATATACAGTTCTCCATCTTTTGCCTCCATGCCTTTTCCCAGGATATCCTATATACTTGGAATATTCTCTACCTCTTGGAACCTCTTGATTCCTTAAGGCTATGCTCACATACTATCTTCTTCAAGTGGCATTTCTTGATTCCCCCTGTTGTCAGAGTCCTTCCCCCAGTCACTTTGTATTTATTTTGTATATAATTCTTGTGGTTATTTATTTGTGAACATGTCATATCCTACCAGGATAAATATAAACTTCTAGGGGACAGGGACTCTCATTTTTCTATTGGTATCCCTATATCTGGCACACTCCATGATATAGTCTATAGTGCTCTATAAATGTTTGTTTTGTTTTTGTTTTTAAACTGATTGATGAGGGACAGCTAGATAGCACAGTGGATAGAGCACCAACCCTGAAGTCAGGACGACCTGAGTTCAAATCTGGTCTCAGATACTTAACACATTCCTAGCTGTGTGACTCTGGGCAAGTCATTTAACCTCAATTGCCTCAGCAAAAAAAATTAAAAAACAAAACAAAACTAATTGATGGAATGCTTCAAAGAGGAAACATCTGAAAAGTGGAGCTGATTTCCAGTTCAGTCAAGTGAAACAATTAAAGTTAAATGTAAGACCCTGTCTTACTCTTGCTGTCCTTAGAGAAATTATAGTTTGGTTTGGAGAGTTGAGAAAAATAAATATAATAATAATTTCTCATATTTGTATATTGAAGTAAATAGCATGAGAATAATCATTTCCATTTACAGAAAAAACCAAGGCTATGTGATTTACCCATTATCACATAGCTAGAAAGTAAACAAGGCCTGGGCTTAAACCTAGATCTTTTAACTTCCAGTTACCAGTTACACAGGTTACTGTGTTATACTATTTCTGCTTCCTAGAGAATCATCAATATCATAAGTCAGTTAAAAACAAATTTTTAAGAGGGTTCAGTTACATGTTGCCCTCCTTTGTCAGAAAAAGAGGAGAGATTATTTCCTTGGGAAAATCTGTTAAAAGGAGTAGCATGTGAGATAGGCCTTTTGAGGATTTTGGCTGGTAGAATTGGGCAGAACATTCCAGCTAGAGGGACCAGTATAAATAAGTTCTTGGGAGTGGGAAAGACTCAGCAAGTAGTACTCATATTGTTTGCTTTCTTTGACCTCTGTCCATTGTTAATGACCATATTGACCAGCCATTAGCCTTTGTCCATTATGGATCATAGAGTAATTTGTTGATGGATTTCTTACTTTAAGATTCTTGTGGATCTTTTTTCAATCTATATGTCCATCATTCCATCTGTTTTTATAAATGATCAGAGTAGCTCGCTGTGATACAAAGTTAGTTAGAATATGGGTTTTAGACTTCATGAGATTAAAGTAAAATTTCAGAATGCTTTCATTTTGGCCCCTAAACCAGCTTATCAAGTACCTTCTGCCTCCCCTACCCTATTAGATTCTAAATAGGTGCCTTAGTTCTTGTACACTCTTGTACACTCATATTAATATTATTGTCCAGATTAGTGGCACATTGCACTGGGATGAACCCTCAACTAGGAGATAGGAGAACCAGCTTTTAGCTGTGGCTTTGCCACTAGCTATCTGGTCAGGCAGTCCTGGTTCAGTCATTTGCTTCCCTAACCTTCATTTTCTTGTACTGAAAATGAAGAGTTAGACTATATGATCTTACAAGATCTCTTATAGCACTGAGATGCTGTTTTCCTATGTTTTAACATCTAATGGAACATTGATTAAGTACTTATTATGTGTCAGACATTGTCTTAAATGTTTTGGATGCATATATAAGCAGGTAACATAGTCCCTGTGCTCAATGAACAGAATTCTAATGAGGGAAGTTATCATAGAAAAGGGAATTAAAAGATGAGAAGTTGGGGGTGAGGTGGTAGTGCAGTCATATGTGCTATGGCGTGATGTGGCAGTAGCTAGGATGTATTGGAGAGGACTAGTTCTGGGCAAGTTAAGGCAAAATTTCACCTACCAGATCATGTTATCCCAGGTGAGGAGTTTGTTTTGTGTAGAGTTTGTGGATGGGAGATGAAGATGTTGACTGAAGTGGAGTTGGCTAGTAAATAATCCTGTAGTCTTATGGACCCTTTCTCTACTTATATCCTATGGCTAGTTTTCCTCTATTTAATATTAGAGTTTTTCTAATTCCATTGTTCTATTCTCTAAGTTTTGACATTCTCTAAGGTCTTGTGCGGTGCTCGCTGCAAGATTTGGTATGATTAAACATACATTGTTGTAATGGATCTGTCCTCCAATGCTAAGGCCCATTCATAAGGATATTTGTATGTCAAACATCTTATTTGCACATTATAGAATTCTGCAATCCCAGAAAATTTCTTCATTCCTTTCAGTTTGAACTATATAATTTCAGACTGAAGGATAGGGGAGTTTAACTACCATTTGCAAAGGCAAAGGAATCTATTCCATTAGAGTAGGGAATGATGGTAATCCAAGAAAAATGACAAAACAAACATTTCTGCTTCTGTAAACTCTATTTTATAAATTTTTTTTTCCCCTTCCTTCAACAGGGTAGGTAAGGGTCATGAGGACATTATTGAATTATGTTTGGGGGAGTTTTCCAGCTAAAAATTGCTTTCTCTGTTCTTTATTACAAAGGCAAAATAACATGATTTGGAAAACTGATGTAGGAGTAAGATGACCTGGGCTCTTACTCTGCCTTTGCCCCAATTTGGTTACCATAGATAAAATATTGGTGTCCTTTTTGTCAGTTATTTCATCGACATACATGACACACATACCTAGAAGAATAATGTGGGGGTAATAGGGATAATGTATTAAATGTTTTGAATTCCTAAAAAGGTAGAAACTATATAAATACAAGATATTAATGTTATAGAAAAAATATCTATTACTTTGAATCCATTTAATGGAATCTTTGAATTAATTGTGCTAACACATTTATCAACTTTAAATAACTATATAAATGAATTATTAATGATAGAATTATAGAATAGATCTTCATATTTCTGATACACACACACATATATATATTTACATTTTCATATACACACACAGATTCTGGGGGGGGGGGATGTGCAGAAAAGGGAGAGGGGAGTCTTCTGATCCCTTATTTTGGCCCAGTGGTGTGATTTGGAATCTCAGAGTCTTTCCCATTAAGAGTACAAGCTCTGGTCAGTTCCACCAAGTTGGAAAGGCTTTCCATATCTGTCATCTTCTGTCACTCTAGGACTATCCCATGTGCAAAGAGGTGTGTAACCAGAGTATTCCATTAGGATTTGTGAACTACAGGAAAGTCTTTAGTGTATTGAATATTTTTTTTCTGGAAAACTTACAGAAACATTGACAAATGTCACTTAGAATGAAATAGCTTGGTTAGACAGTGATTTGTACCAGTTAAGGAAGTGCTCACACAAATGAGATTGTTTTGAAATATATTCATAAATCTATTCTTTCTTTTAAAAAATATTTTAATGGTATATTATTTTTCCAGTTACAAGATGGTTTTTAACATTCATTTTTGTAAGATTTTTAAGTTCCAATTTTTTTTTCTTTCTTCCTCCCTTACCTTCCCCCTTCCCAAGATAGCAGACAAACTGATAAAGGTTATACATGTTCAGTCAATTTTTAATATATTGCCATATAAGTTATGTGGGAAAGAAAACTCAGAACAAAAAGAAAAAACTGCAAGAAAACAACAATAATGAAAAGGTGAAAATAGTATGTGTGACTATCCACACTCAGCATCCATAGTTCTTCTCTGGATGTGGATGGTATTTTACATCTAAAGTCTATTGAAATTGTCTTGTATTGTCTGGCTAAGAAGAGTTAAGTCTATCATAGTTGATCATCACATAGTCTTGCTGTTACTGTGTACAATAGTTTCCTGCTTCTGCTTACTTCACTCAGCTTCAGTTCATGTAAGTCTTTACAGACTTTTCTGTACACTCTTGTCTTTAATAACTCTTTTGTATGATGATTTAAAGTTTACAAGTACTTATCTCAAAATAAACTTGTGACGTAGATAGCACAAATACTATTGTCTTTATTTTACAGATGAAAAAACTGATACCTAGAATTGAATGTCTTCTCATGCCCTCATTTTTGTACTAGGTTTCTTTTTCTTCTGCCATTTTTTTTGGGATAGATAGAGCTGAGCCATCAACTCTGATTATCTTTGAATTGGCATACTTCCTTTTGCTTTGATTCCAGATCATGTCCCAACCTTCATATCACATCTCCTCTCAAATCATCCACCTGCCTATCCATTTTTCCCTTCCCTAGTTATCACTCCCCTATTTGTGTTGTTTTCTCCTACCATATTATAAACTCCTTGAAGGGAACAGGCATTTATTAAGCACTTACTTATGTTCTAGGCACTGTGTATACACTTAACAAATAGCTGATCTTCATAACAATTTTGTATTATCATGTTCATTTCACAGTTGGGGAAACTGAAGCAGACAAGTTAAGTGACTTGTGTATGGTCACAAAACTAGGAAGTGTCTGAGACTAGATTTGAGTTTAAGTTTTCCTGATTCTATGTCTAAGGCTTTATCAATCTAGCTGACTTCCTTCAATTTAGAGGTATCCCCAAAACTTAGTTCATTGAAGCCTGTCACAAAAGTGCCTCCTAAATGTCTTTTCCTTCATTCATATATTCATTCAGCTCAGGTTACTATAGTCTGATTTTAATGAATATAGACTTTATTCCTTGAATATGAACTTTAAGGAAATAAGAAATTTCTTGCAGGTAAATCCCAAACAAAAACAACTAATTCTATTTCTTTTAATACCTTTGTTTCTTTGATGAGGAAAAGATTAGAGACCTTGGTCCTATTCTTTTAAAAATAATTTTTATCATCTTTCCACTCAGGACTCTTTTAGTCCTGACATCCTGGGAGCAATTGAAATAATTGCTGTCATTTGCCCCTATGCATTTGGAAGTTAATGTGCCTTCTGCCTTTTTGAAGGAGGGGCCTGATGATCAAGAAAATTCCACCCAGAATCTTTTGTCTAGGACTTTCCTACCCTTAATTGGTAGACTGCTGACCATAAAGTTTCATATAATATAATGGAAAAATACCAGTGAATTCAAGTAAAAATAATAGGTATAGATTTCAAATTCCAGTTCTGCTTTTTTCCTCTTTGGGACTTTGAGAGAATCTCTTTCCATCTCTGAGCCTTAGTTTCCCTTAGTTTCCCTAGATTGTACTCGGTGTGCTCTAAGTTCCTTCCCATTTGAAATCCTATGATCTCAGCTGAAATACTGTAACCCAAATTCAGTCTTTCCAAAGTTACTTTCCTATAATATGATGAGCCCCAAATGCTGCCCTCCTCCATCTATGTGCATTTACTATATCTGTCTTGTGGTTGATTGTGCTAGAGGGATAGTGTGTCTGAATTATACATTCCAGGAAATATTGGTAATATCCTCTCACACACACATATACACACGCATACATGGAACTTTGGCTTTCTCTAAAGAGAAAAATCAGTTAAGAATGACTCAAAGACCTCATTTTGGATCGAGAGCCCACAAATTTCCTTTGAGCAACTGCAGCTGTTTACAGTGGAGTTTGCTACTTCTTTCATTACAACCCATACCAGCCATTGCTGTTCATTTTTGAGTAATTCATTCTGTCGGATAATTTTCCACACATAGAGCTCTTTAAAAGTAAGTGTCTGGTGGGCCTCCATCAATCTGCAGGACACTTCTTTCTTTTATTTGGCCTTGTCACATCCAAAAGAGAACCATCTTTTTCAAGAGAAGATGTATTTAAGCTCTGGAGAGGCCCACATGTTTCCATGGTTTGCCTTGTCTGAATAATTGCAGCATACTCCTAAGACAGGAGACCCAGTGTTTAGGCACCTGCCTGCCTGATTGAAAGACACAAAGAGAAGCAATCAGCTTTCCAGACACACTTCTAAAGGAATTGAGCTTTCAACAGAAACTGGAGAGAAAGTTGTCACCAACACCTATGCAAAACGTTGCATAAATAAGAGGCCACTTCTGTCCTCTTCTCTCTGATATCTTCTTCCATCACCTAATAGACTGATTTAAAATGCAAAGAAAGTTGTCAGCAATCTTCCAGGTTAGATAGCATCATTAACGTGTCTAACCCCTCTGAGCAGACACCCCTCCTGCTGCACTCAGATTGGAAGAGGCACAGGGACAACAGTGACTAATTACACATCTACACGGGCTCAGAATTTCCCATACCACTGATGGGGTCACAGCATTGTCACAGCACAGTTCTTTTAGAGCAGGGCTGGATGCAGTAACCTTGATCAGCCCACAGCTGCAGTGCAGCGTTCAACTCTGGTGCCACATTGTAGGAGGGACATTGGCAAGTCAGAGCCTGTCCAGACATTGACTAGATTGGGGGAGGAGACTATAAATGATGCCATACAAAGATTAATTGAAGGAACTGGAAGTATTTAGCCCAGAGAAGAGAAGACTTGGGGCATGATGTTATTATCATCTTCAAATATCTGACAACTTGTCAAGACTTAATTTTCTTGGCTCTGGAAGGCAAAACCAGGACCAGTGGGGAAGAAGTTATAAGGAAGCAAATTTCAACTCAGTGAAATCTGGTAGGATTTGGGAAGTGGAACGGGTTTTCTCAAGAGGTGGTTATATCTTATATCGCCAGAGGGTCTTCACACCCAGGACAGATGGTTCTACCTTGTTGTGGTTCCACCTCAGGTGGAGGCAAAAGTTGTTGACCTCTAGAATCTCTTCTGACTAATTTCATATTTTAGTAGAATGTACAGAGTCCTAGATTTTGAGTAAAAGATCTGTTGAAATTTGGGTTTTGCCACATTAAGTAGTTGCATGACCTTGGCCAAAATGCCGTTTCTCTTGGCCTCAGTTTCCTAATCTGTCAAATGAAGGGATTGGACTCTATGACTTTTAAGGTCCAAGAATTAGATCAATTCTCCTATAATAACCTGTCATTGTTTTGGGTAAAAAGGTTAACAACAAAAGGTCCAATTACCTAAATGGGAGATGGCATTATATTTGTCAGACAGATGGGGATGCATGAGCTCTGTGACCTCAAACCAAGATGCATAGGAAATCAGGCCACACTGCACAAACAAAAACATTTCCTTCAAGTCCTCCGAGCCCCAAGTCCCCAGGCTGCCCCTGTCTGAAAACAATAAAGCTGGTGACTATGCTCATGGCAGATTGCCGTCCTGCTCTTCCCATCTCTGGGGAGGAGTTCTTTTCACAGAATCCCAGCAGGAAGATGGCTAGATTCACACTCCTATATTTCCCCTTGCCCCTTAAGAAGATTAGAGATGAAGTACTGGAAAATCCCTTTCCCTAGAACAGCAGAACATTCTTTTTCTCTGGAATCTATTTGTGTCATTTCTTTTGCTAGATCCTGGGCCTAGAAGGTTTAAAGTACAGTAGTTCTCATTTAATGCATAGGATAATTTTGATGTGTCTTTTAGATTTGTAAGCACCTTGCTCACAGGAGCTTTGTAATGTAGGGGGAGAATTTCATGCTTGAATTGGACATTGAATGAAGAGATATTACAACAATTAGAGATGGGGAGGCGGAGGAGGAGGGTATATTTACCAGAGGACAGAAGACAGGCTGCCCAAATGTAGTTGCTGGGGAAAACAGGATGAGATTGGCCACTCTGAATTGTATAATTTGCTAGGAATTTAGAGGGCATGAAAGGGGTATAGTGTGAAATGAGATAGACTAGAATCAAATTGAGCAGGGCTTTGAAGGTCAGGCCTAGAAGTTTGTATTTTATCCTGTAGGTTGTAGGGAACCTGATAAGATTGTTGAACTTAGATTTGAACTTGGAGATCTAGTCCAGTTCTCTTATTTTACAGATGACGGAGTTTGAGACTCACAAAGTATATTTTTCAAAGGTTTAGACAAGGAAAGGTTTTAATTTCATGAGAAAAAAAAGTGGGTATATTGGTATTCTGCTTCATTAGACTGACATTCTTGAGGACAGGGACCAGATCTATTTTTGTAAACCCCAGTACTTAGCACAGCCTGGAACACAGTAGGCACTTATATATGCTAGCTGACTTAACTGTCACAACTGCTGTTTTGAATTCCTGCTTTGGCAGCGAAAGCATTCTTTAGATTAGGAAAATATCTGGATATTTTCAGATCTTAAGAGATGATGGTTCATTAATAAAAAGATCTTCACTTTATAATAGACATTGTAACTAAGAGCATAGAAATTGAAAAACACCAAGATTAGTAGAGTATTGATTATTTATTATAACTAGGGTTCTTAACTTTTTTTGTATCATGGATCCCTTTGGCTTTCTCAGAAACCTATGGATCCCTTTCTCCTTATATGTTTTTAATTGAAGGAAATATTAATTTCAGTTAGAATTTAGTGAAAATAAAGATATATTTTTTTCCCATCTAAAGTCAGGAACCCCTAGTAATTTAAGGGGTCTTTGAACCATAGATTAAGATCCTTGTTTTGTAAATTCTTATCTCAGTGGTGGCACTGTAGGCTAGTGGAAGGAACACCACACCAGGTTGAGATATTAGAAGGTTTGGGTTTGAATCATGCTCTCCCACTTATTGACCAGTTCTCTTTGAATAAGTCATCAGACCTTTTGGGCCTCAGTTTCCTTATCTGTAAAATAAAGGGACTAAACTGGTTTTAAGGTCCCTTTCAGGAAGGAAAAGGCTGACAGTGAGGTCTGGATTGGAGAAGCATAAATTAAAAAATCCAGAGATCTGATTGAAGATCTGTTAGGCATGTAGATAGTACTCCTCTGGTACTTAAAGCAAGTCAGTAGGAAAAATACAGAGTCTAGGAGTCTAGGAAAAATAGACTCCTCTTTATAAAGTGTGCCCTGGACAAAGTATAACACATTGCAACCATCATCTTGATCACTGAGTTGGGATCAAGAGATCTTGGTTTGTTCCAGTTCTGGCACTAAGTGATGTAATTTGGGGCAAGTACCTCTCCAGTCCTCAGTTTCCTCCTCTGTAAAATTGTCATGATCATTCTTAGCATGCTGCTTCATAGAGGCATTGTGAAGAAGGTGTTTGGTAAATGGTAAGCTTTGTACAAATGCCAAACTGAAGTCTTTGGAGGCATGCAAGTAACCCTGGGCTTTAGAAAGAATTGTCAAAGATGAAGCTTTCCCTGTTCCTTGTACCTAACTGAAAGGGATCTATCCCTTCCTTAATTTATTGTAACATTTTGCCTTGATGGCTACTTGGAACTACTTCCAAGTAGTTCTTTCTTGCATCATAGTTCATTAATTGACTGGTTTCTATTTTCTTAATAGAAAACCAAGATTGTGAGGACACAGATGTATTTTCCCCTGCCTTAAATGTAGTAAATGAAAAGTATTTGCAAAATTGGGCTATGATTTTAGCACCTGATATAGTACTTTGCAATTTAATGTATTTGAATCTATATATTAAATGCTTGTTTTGTATGAAACATTATGATGGGAAAGATAAAAAGTATAACCACAAAGTCAATACTTAATATATATATTAGTTCTAATGCTGTTTTCTAGTGCCTTATCACACACAGGCCACATAGGGTTCTTACAGACCCTACCATTAGGCAAATAGTGGTAGTGGTAGTGAAAAGACTCTCAAGTATGATTCTGGAGAAGAACTTAGATATATCTGATGTCTGTTGTCAAGGTTGTAGAAGCTCATTATAGACTGATAGATTTTTTCTATAATATTTCTCAAAGACCATGTAGTAAGCTGCAGATGGAGTTGCTCCCTTGTCTTAGTGAAAGAAATATTCTCCTAGAACACAGTACTTTTAAAATATATTCCCAATATCTGGCACGGTGCTTTGATAGTTCAATTTTTTATACATATTCATGTCTGCTGTAGGTAAAGCACTGTGCCAGGTTGCAGGGAAGATATCAAGTTTGGACCCATAGTAAGTGCTTGGTAGATATTAATTGAATTAAATTGGAAACTTCTTAAAGTCATTTTCCATAAGTGTAATCAGAAAACCATTTAAAGTTGAATGTCCTTCCTAATAGCTATCTTTTGAAGTCATTATATCTATGTGTGTTGCCTTCTCTTCCTTCATCACCTGGTAGATAGCTCTATGTACATTTGTCCTACTGATGTGTAAATAATAGGAAGCACTTATCTTACTGTGGGGACTCTTGTCTGCCACGTGTTGGGAGTGGGGCGTGCCCTTTGCACATTGTTCCAGGGGATATGTTTAAGGAGTCCAGGAAGGTGTCTGTCTTGGATGTATCAGGAAGACCTAACCAGCAAAGTTTGTCTAAACAATGCCTCACCCTGTGGCCAGGGCCAAACCTGCTGAGTGGTTAAAACCTTTGTATTGTGTCATGGGGGATCTCTGACCCTAACGGAAGGGGCTGCTGTATTCATCAGCTGGCACTACGCCCAGCTGGAGGGTGGATCCTGTGCTGTGTCTGGAGCCCTTCTACATTAAGTCTGTGGAGTCCTTTGGAATGAGGGGAACACTATCCCTGCTGTACTCTGCCCTATTGTACCACCACACACCTTCCCTGCACAGAACACATTTGGACTGGTATTTTTACTTTTAAGAACAACATTTGAGAAGGGACACTGACAAACTGGAACACTTCCAGGGGAGGACAGTCAGCATGGAGAGAAGGCTTGAGATGATAAGAGTAACAGATTTTAGAGATGGAAATCAACAGTAGAAAATTTCAAGGCTAATCAAAGCATGGTATTTTCACCTTTTTGTTATTGTTGTTGGCTTGCTTTTTTTCTTTTTTGTGATTTCCCCCCCCCTTTTGATCTGATTTTTCTTGCACATCATGACAAATATGGAAATATATTTAAAAGAATTGCATAAATTTAGCCTATTGCTGTCTTGGGGACAGAAATAAGGGAAAGTAAAGGAAGGAGGGAGAAAATTTTGGAACACACAGTTTTACAAAAATGAATGTTGAAACCTATCTTTACATGTATTGAGAAAAACAAAATACTATTAAAAAATTATCTGGGCTGGAGCTTCCTTATTTAAAGACAAGAAACAAGGACCCAGAGAGGTTAAGTGAACTTGATATAGACTGTAGCTAAATGAGCATTTGAGCTCCTTTTATTCCAAATATGGTGCTCTTTCTACTATATTATTTTTCCTATCATTTCACAGTATCATAGGATGACAAATTTAGAGCTGAAAAGGATTTTAGAGACCATTGAATCCAGCTCCTTCTTTTGACAGATAAGGAAATTGAGGTCCCTATAGGTAAAGTGACTCTCTGAGGGTTACCCCGCTAGTATCTGCAGCAAGCTAGTATGAGCACTTGAACTCAGGTCTTCCTAGTTCCATTTGTAGTACTCTGTCCTCCTAGCTGCCTCATTGAAAGATCTAAGCCAGGAATAGTGGCCTACACTTATGGTTCCTATTATTGGGAAAGTTGGTTAAGTTAAGGAACTTAGTTGTAAGAATAAGGCTAAACCAATTGCATGTCTGAGCTAAGTTTGACACCAGTATTGGGGGCCCCTCCGGCTTAGTTCAGGAATAAAGTTGCCCAGGGAGGCTTTTAATTACAGGTTGGGTATCTATGGTGTTTGACCAGGCCTGGATGGGGTTTTACCTCATTCCCATTTATATTAAAGATTCTCTTACAATTTTTTCTTCCCTCATTTTTCCCAGTGTTATTTGACAACTAAATACCAGTAATGGTAAATATTCCAGTATAATTCTGTCAGAATAAGTAGGAGAGAGGGAGTATTCTTTGCAAATAAAAGAAAGTAAGAGGGATTTAAGAATAAATGAAGGAATTTTGATCAAGGTATAGATCTCAAGGGTTGAAGGAGAAGAGAATATTCTAGGAGAGAAAAGTCATAAGAAAGGTTATAGAGTTTACATTGTTCATGGTTAGAAGAGGGAAGGAGAGGGAGAATACCTGTATGACTTGAACTGAAGGTGCTTATATTCCCCAGTAGAATGTAAAATTCCTGAGGGCAGATACTGTTTTTCCTTTGGTCTTTATATTTGGCTTGTCTCACACAATATCTTGCTTAATCAAAACTTATTGGATTGAATGGATGAAGCCCTTGAAATGCTGTAAGAAACAAATATGTCTCTAGTTTCTAAGGGCACTGAACCCAGCAGTTTATAGTAGTAGTTTCTTCCCTAGCAAGAAAAATGCTAATATCCAGGACCATCTTTTAACAAAACTATGAAATATAAGAAAAAGTTATCTTCAGTCTTTCTACAACCTTTGTTGTTTTTGCCATTTTACTCCCTCGGGGGCTCTGTGATTGATAAGGTTAACAATCATCATCAACAAGCTGGAAATGATTGAATTAAGATTTTGTAAAAATTTGAGTTATTTGTGCCCTACTTCCAGGAGTATTTTCATTTCCTGCAATTGTGGAGTAATAATGGTGGTAGTGGTGCTGGTGTGGTGGTGATGATGATGTGATATTAGCCTTATGGCACTTTACAGTATTGGAATTATATTCACAATCTTTTACTCTTTGGAGCCTCATAAGCAGCCTGTGAAGTAGTCAGGGCAAGTAGTGTTTTTCCCAGAGATTTAATGACTCCCCAAAATCACATAAGTACTGAGTGATAGAAGGAAATCTTCCAATTCTAAGGCCAAGATGTTTTGTTACATTTTAGTGGGCTATGTTTAGTTTAAGATTAAGTTTACTTTTAGTTTAAATTTAAATGACTTCCCACTGACACAGATTATTCATAATGTTCTTCCTGGCATTACAATATGATTAGGGTTTGAGTTTGGTTTTTTGGATAGATCAAGTTTCAATTTTCATGCTCCTTCTCTGTTTCTTTTGCTTTGCCAAAAAATCGAACCTGAAAGAAGAACATCATTGGTGATTTTCATTAATTGGATTGAAAATCACAAAAGCAACATGAGCTAGTCCAAATTCCTAAATTACTGACATGGTAGTTAAATCTCAATCCCCCATTCAGCTCTGGGATTCATATTTTTTACTTTGAAAGTATATTCTGCCTAGAATCTAAAAAATATTCATTTAGGCACAACTTAGGTGCCCAAATGTATGTGATTTATGTACAGTGCCCTCTTCCCTTTCTCATGAATGGGGTATTCTGACACACGATTTTCATTGTGGTATATTCTTTGTTCTTCAAAATGCTCCCTTTTCCATTGTTCTTTAAATTTCTTTAAACTTTTAACAAGGAGATTGAATGGGTAGTTTTAAAGGAGGGAAGGTAAGAATGTGGAGGCATAGGTACAACAGCATACAGGAAGAGATACCCACATTGTGGCTCACAGGGAATCTTAAAAATCACACATCTTAAATCGATAAAGTTTGCAAACTATAATAATGTACAATAAAGTACTGTTTAATGAAAAGAACCAAGTGCTCTGGGAATGTGGACTCTGATCTATTTAGAGTTCAAGTCTGCCACTAAGTTGTATGATATTGGAAAAATAGCTTATCCTCTCTTAGTCTCAGTTCCTTATTCTGTAAAATGGTAGTACTAGTTTTTGTACCTACTCATCACAAAAGATGATTGTGAATAAAGTGAAGTATAAACTGTAAAGCAGCCTTATTGGACTGGTGATATTACTGGTATAGGGAACCTCTACAGAAAAAACTACCTGCACCAAAGCAGATCAATAATGCATCTCTAACTCCTAGCCTTAGAGAATTGCCTGGAACACTGCTCATGGTGACAGTCAATATGTGTCTTTGGCAGATTTGAATCCAGCTCTTCCGGACTCTAGGATTGTTGTCTTTCCACTATTTCTCCTCTCTTCATTAGTTCTGCTGATTTGCTTTATCTTATTCTGATTTGTATTACAGCTACTATGCAAATGTATAAACATTTGTTTCCTCTTTTTTTAGCTTTTTAAGGGTGGAAACTGTACCCTTCCATTTTTATGTCCTCTGCAACAGACAAGGAATCTTATGCATATATCAGTGCTTAATAAACCACTATTAGATTGAGTATAGTGCTTTAAAATTTACAAAGTGTTTTTATGTCCTGAAAAAAATGTTTGATCTGCCAAATATTCCTGTGCAGGAATGCAAATATTCTTATCCCTGTTTTAAAGATGAATCACATAACCATGAAGAGTTCATAGTACTCACAAAGGTCACCCACACCCAGTCAAAAAATCTCTTCTCTCATATGACAAATGGCTATCCAATCTCTACTTGAACCTGAGGCTCAGAGAGGTCATGGGCTTTAACCCCAGTGTTTCTGTACCTGGGCATGATCAGGCTTTCTAACTCATTGTTTTTCTCTTTTCAGCAGCACCTAAAATATAGTAACAAATATATATATATATATTTTTTTTTAATGTCCCTCTGCCCACTTTGTTGATCAGAGTTACAAGGGAACACAGAGAAATGTTGGTCAAGCTTGCAAAGCAGAACACAAACAAGGCTAAGGATGCCCTGAGGAAAGTGCGGACCAATGCAATGAATAAACTGAAGAAATCCAAGGATACAGTGGCAGAAGATACAATTAAACTAATAGAGAAACAGGTAATTGCTATTTCCAGATCAGCACATAAATGTATATAAATTGTACACAATAGGCTGTAAATTCCATGTGGCACAAGCAAGGATGTAATAATTATAGGCCTCATCACAAAATGCATATGTATGTCACAGTGATGTCTTCCCACCATTCCAGTGAAGTGACTAGTGCAAATATTGTCCCCATTTTATAGATGAGGAAACTGAGGGCTATAGAAAGGAAGTGATCTGCCCTAAGGTACACAGGAGTCAAATGGGAACTAGAGTCAAGGCTGGAATGTATGGAAGAGAAGAAGAATCATTGAACTTTTGATTTGGAAGGTTCCTTAAAAGTCATCCATACCTCAGAGAACCTAAATTACTTGGTGTGGCTACATACCTCCTAAGTGTCAAAGCCAAGACTTGAACCCAGCTTCCTGACTCTAGAATCAATAATTCCTTCCTTCCTTCCTTCCTTCCTTCCTTCCTTCCTTCCTTCCTTCCTTCCTTCCTTCCTTCCTTCCTCTCTCCCTCCCTCCTTCCCTCTGTCCGTCCCTCCCTCCCTCTGTCCGTCCCTCCCTCCCTCTGTCCGTCCCTCCCTCCCTCTGTTCCTCCCTCCTTCCCTTTTTCCCTCCTTCCCTCCCTCCCTCTTTCCCTCCTTCCCTCCCTCAGTGGATTTCAGTGGCATTTTGGGCAACAGAAGGAAAAGCTCCTGCTGAGACTACACAATCTCTTCACTGCATCAATAAATTGATGCTTCTTTCCTGTGAGAAACCTTGGAACATTTGAGACTGGCAGACTTTCCTTATTTATCCATTGCTGTATTGGCTTCTTGCCCACAATAGTAGCGGCAGAAGCAAGTCATTTGAATAAGAAAAAATGCTCCAACAAACTTGTCAAGACCTGGACCCATGTTTTGAGTGATAAAGAAAACTCTTAGGTGAGGAAATTACTAGAATTCTAGATAGTTGCTTCTTGGGAAGTTAAAGGACTTGCCCAAAGGCAAAGGTAGAATTTGAAGTTGGATCTTTGAATCAGAAACCAGCTTTCTCTGTTGCTTTGTTGTCTATTTGATATCATATGTTAAATATATATATATATATATATATATATATATATATATATATATATATATATGTAATGTTAAAATATTGCTGGAAAGGAGTTTAGAAGCCAAAATAGAAAATAAAATATTAACCATGGAATGACCTGGAAGGGACCTGAAAGATGACCTGTAGTTTAGCACAAACTCTTATTAGCATTCCCTTCCCCACCCAGTTAGAAAGATAAAGTTCTATTTCATCCAGCATTTGACAATTTGCTTTTTACACAAAATAAGTGTCTGATAAATGTCTATTGTATTGCTTTATTATAAGGATAGGCCCTGTCTAAGTACTGTTTCTGACTTCTTTAAACTTATTTCCTCATCTGTAAAGCAGTGATCTCTGAGATCCCTTCTAGCCCTCAGCCTGTCATCATCTTTAATTGCCTATTGTGAGATTAGTCTCTCTGTGTAAAGAAGCTCATCACCACTACAGGGTTGGCCACTAGATAATTAATTTTTTGACCAAGGAAGTTCAGGAAGATAACTACTAAATCATGGAAGAATTTTGATTTCTCTTGGGAAATACCCACAAGGGTAAAATCATGGATTTTTTTGAAGTATACCTTTGTTTTTAGTTTCATTTCCTTTCTTTATCATTCATCATTTAAAAAGTTGAGCTGGAGTTTTTGTTGATGGCACAGAGACCAGCAATAATGTCATCAAAGGGCTATGGTTTTTTATGGGGTATTGCTAGATCTTTGCAAAGTATTGAAAATCTCTTTTTAAATCTACTTTATGCATGCACAAGTTTTAATATGAGGCTAATATTAGTTCACTTAACAGTTTGAATTTCAGTAGCACTTTATAGTTTAAAAAAAAATGTATTCTCTTCATATTAGCCCTGAAGTAGGCAGTACAAGGATTACTATGTCCATTTTACAGGTAAGTAAATCTTGACACACAGAAGGGGCCTGACATTTTTAAGATTCCATAGCAGATTAATAGAGCAACCTGGGACTCCAATTCAAGTCTTCTCACTCTTATCTAGTGCCCTCCGCTACTTTGTGTTGCCTTTCCAAATATTGTCTTCTATAGTATTTGGTCCTCCACAATGAAGAGATTGCCTTTGTTTTTCTAGAAGAAGGGGCTAACGGTCTACTTTGGGTTTATAAGAAAGAAAAGATCAGTTCTAGACTTCTGTCCCTATAGGTTTAGTTTCCCTCTCCCCCCTCTTTCCCTCCCAGTCTCTCCTAGTCCCTTGACCTGGCAAAGCTGTGCTGAGTGAGGACTGAGGTCCTCCCTTCTCTGCCTCCGACATCTGCTGGCCTTCTGTTTTATCTTCGATCCGTCCTGCTGCTGAAACAGGCCTGCTAAACATGAAAGCACTTGGCAGCTATGGGTGGCGTCTTCGGCCAAGAACCTTTCACTACAAACCTTTCAGAGGAATGAAGCCACTCAGAAATAAACTAACCATGTTGCCAGTGGGGATGGAGTAGTAGTACATTGTCAATGTACTAGTTGCTGAGAGATGGAGAGAGAAAAGCTATCAATTCAAGGTGCTGGGAACTTGCCTCAGGGGCTATTCCTTCCCCTGACTCCCAGAAAGGCCTTGGGGTCCTAGGTCTGCACTGTACTAGAAAGAGGACTCAACTCCCCAAACCTAATGTCACCTCATTACTTGTGTGAATTGGGACATCAGTTTTCTTCTCTGGACCTCAAATTCCTTACCCATAAATTGTGGGTTTTAGACTAAGTGGTCTCTGTGGTCCCTTGCAGCCCTGTCCATGGAAGCAGAATTTCAGAGTTGAAAGAGTCCTCAGTGACTTTGAGATCCCACCCCTGCCACAAAAACTCTCCTCCCCTACATTTGTGTTGTGAGCTTCCCTCTAGTTCTTCCCTTTTCTGTTCCAAGCAGCCCCAGAAAATTGTGGGGGTGGGGAGAAGAAGAGGGAAAGCACTCTAGCCTAGAGCCATCACTCTAGGAGAGCACAACAGCCTTACAGTTAGGGAAGAGAATTTTGGTTTCTGTCCCAAATCAGCCACAGCCTGACTATGTGCAACCCTGGACAAAGAGGCTTGCTTTGTGCCTCTCTGCTCCACTTTCTTCCATAAAACAGGGGTAGTTATCCCTGCCCCGTTTCATGAAGGTATTAGGAGAATTAAATGAGATAGTATTTGTGAAAATGTTTTGGAAAGTACAAAGCACCATATAATGATATAACTTTGTATTCATTCTATAAGCAAAGATTAATATGTTTTTCCCAGGCCCTAGAGAATTAGTCATTTAATCATGTCCAACTCTTTGTGAACCTATTTGGGGTTTTCTAGGCAGAGAGACTGGATTCAGAGATTGTCGTTTCCTTCTCCAGTCCATTTTACAGATGAGGATAGGAGGCAAACAGGGTTAAATGACTTGCCCAGGTCTCACAACTGGTAAGTGTCTGAGGTAGATTTGAATTCAGGTCTTCTGACTCCAAGCCCAGTGCTTTATCCATTGTCTCTTAGCTGCCCAGTTAAGCACATAGTTTGTGCCAAACTGGCTTTGCTCTGAGAACCTATGTGACTTTTCTAAGATCACAACATCAGGATGAGTCACAAGTGGAACTTGATCTCAGATTTTCCTGGTTCTGGGGTCATGTCTATCCATTTTTTCTAGGTGTTGAAAATTAAATTATAAAATATATGCCAGATCTTGGGGTAGAGGAGTTGGGAATACCAATTAAATTTGAGTCATTTCAGCAGATGTTTATAAGTACCTATTAGGTACCAATCACTGTTGGGTGCTAGAGTTGATTTTGGTACAGAAATAATGATATTGTGGTCCCTGCCATTTTGACATGATATGAAATAAATATGTAATTCCATAAAGTAAACTATAGTAGGACAAAAATAGAATAAGAACACATGAAAGATATGAAGCTAAAGGTAGAAAAGGTTAGAAAATTGTAGAAAATTGTAGAAAAAGAAAATTGTTAATAATAATAGCTAGTTTTTATATCATGTTTAAAGTTTGTAAATATTATTTCATTTTATCTTTATAATAACCCTTGGAGATAGATGCTATTATCGTTATTCCCATTTAACAGATGGAGAAATTAAAATGGAGGGAAGTAAAGTAACTCGTTTAGAGTTACACAAATAAGTATCTGAGGCATGATTTGAACTGGTCTTTATGAGTTTACTGTGCCACCTAATTGTCTACAAAAGCTGTTGGGGTAAAGAGTAGAGGCAGGGGGAAAAAGGTCAAGGAAAGCATGCTTGAGGAGGCAACTTTTAAGCTGGACCTCAAAGTACAAGATAGTGTTCTCATTCTTGCTGTCCTCCTGGAACCAGCCTACATGTCATGTTCTCCCAGAAACCTTAACTTCACTCCCTCCAGGGAACTTCCTCAGGCCTCACTGAGCCCTTTGTTTGTACCTGTTGACATATCTGTCATGTCACATTATGTATTTAGGTCTCACTCTGTGTGTATGGAAGCAGCATGAGGTACGAGAGAGGATGATGGAAGCCTGGGTTCCAATTGTCTTCAACACGTTAGAGCGTTATGATTTTGAGCACATTCCTTTATCATGGTTTTGACAGCTGTAAAATGGGAGTGATCACACTGAACATTACTCACCTCACATGGTGATGAGAAAAGCACTCTGTAAATCTTAAAATAGCAGAGACATCAGAGCTATTCCACCTCCTTCAAGATTATAAGCTTCCAAGTGCCAGAATTTTGCCTTATCTAAACTCAAATTCCCTCCAGTGCTCACCATAGTATTCTTCCAAATGGAATTGAGTTGAATGGAGTAATTTCTACTAAAAGACAGATGAAGAAATAGAACAGGAGGGAAAAAAACAGAATTCCAACCAAGCTGGCCATGGCCCTCTTTGGTTTTGGGGTCTGGTACCCAGGAGGCATTCTGGAATATGGATGGGATAGAGGGAAGTGCTGATTGGTTGAGGACACATCCTCAACCTTACATCTGTTCCTCTCCTACCCTCCAAGTTGTTTCCTGCTTCAACACTCCTGCATATTTTCTTAAGAGCTCTTCACAATGTCAGAGCATGGGTACTGAGGTACTGAGAAGTAGCCTATCATGTTATTAGAAGGTTTAATGAGGAAACATATTAAACAGTTCAATTAAGTATTAAGCACTTTCTGTATACCAAGTATAGTGCTGAGTCATTGGAAAAATAAGGTATCGTCTTTGTTTTCAGTAGAGATTATAGTCTAGAAGGGGAATATGGCACACACACAAATAATTATAACATTCAATAATCCAAAGTAAATATATCAGAAATCTGGAGTCAGTGCTACATGAAGTTTGAGATAAGTAAAAGTCATTATTATTTGGGGTAGAGGTGGGATAGGAAGGCTTTCTGAAGGAGGTGGCATTTAGGATCAAAGAAAACTCTGTGTGTGTGTGTGTGTGTGTGTGTGACCATGAATGTGTCTTTGTCACTGGATATAAATTATCTGGGAGTCACTATTATATAGTAGAAAGGGTGGTGGCTTTGGAGTTAGAAAACCTGGGTTTAAATCCAGACTCAGCTACTTCCTGACTGACTTTTGGGTAAGTCATACTCCCTGGGCCTTTGTTTCATTATCTGTCAAAATAGAAGATTAGATTATACACTGTCTGATGTGCCTTCCAACTTTATTTTTTTTAATTTCTTTACAACATTATCCCTTGCACTCACTTCTGTTCCGACTTTTTCCCTTCCTCCCTCCTACCTCCTCCCTGAGATGGCAAGCAGTCCTATACATGTTAAATAGGTCACAATAGATACAATATATGTGTGCAGAACCAAACAGTTTTCTTGTTGCACAGGAAGAATTGGATTCAGAAGGTAAAAATAACTCGGGAAGAAAAACAAAAATGCAAATAGTTACATTCATTTCCCAGTGTTCTTTCTTTGGGTGTAGCTGCTTCTGTCCATCATTGATCAATTGAAACTGAGTTAGATCTTCTCTTTGTCGAAGAAATCCATTTCTGTCAGAATACATCCTCATACAGTATCGTTGTTGAGGTATATAATGATCTCCTGGTTCTGCTCATTTCACTTAGCATCAGTTCATGTAAGTTTCTCCAAGCCTCTCTGTATTCATCCTGCTGGTCATTTCTTACAGAACAATAATATTCCATAACATTCATATACCACAATTTACCCAACCATTCTCCAATTGATAGGCATCCATTTTTCAGTTTCTAGCCACTACAAACAGGGCTGCCACAAACATTTTATGTACCTTCCAACTTTAACTCTGTTAGCCCAAAAGCAACTTGCTCAAAATCAAAATCACTATATGATTCAGCTGTAAAGGATTGATAAGAATCATGATAGGTGCTAGTTAGGGAGGGAATATATTGATACCCCTCTGCATTCCAGCTGCAGGGTACAGCATTAGCAAGGCATTGTACTGGGGAAGTGCAGAGCTTTTTGGGGAAATAGAGGAACCCCGCCTGGATGTAACATAGAGTGATGGAGGGGAGATGAGACTTGAGAGAGAAAATGGTACCAGATTTTTAATGCTCCCCTGACCTCCTCTCCCCTACCCCTATCCTCTACCCCAACAGCTTTTGGAGACAGGTGGCACAGTGAACTCGTAAAGACATGAATTCAAATTTTGCTTCAGATACTTATCTTTGTGACTCTAAGCAAGTTACTTTACTTCCCTTCATTTTAGTTTGAATTTTTAAGGTCACCTCCAGCTATAAACCCTGCAATCTTTAAGACATTGTCTTCTAGAATTGCAGAGTTGATTCTTGAGTTTTTCAAAACCAATTTAGTGAAAACTAGAGTGCTGCCAGGTCACACTAATCTGGAAGGGTTTCCATTAAGGGTTTTCCATTGACTGTGCGTCTTCTTTGAGAGTCAGTTCAACTATGCTTGGAGATATTCATCACCTAATTGGTTATAGGGTGACAAATCGTTGTAAACAGCAACTTTCCTAGACAATGTCCTGATGGGCAAAAAGGCTTGCATCCATAGCAGTGGAAGAAGTATTCAGACTGATAATGAAATCATATATCCTTGCAGTAAATTATACTGTTGTTATAATAATGCTAACCTAG
Organism: Sarcophilus harrisii; assembly: GCF_902635505.1. NCBI lineage: Eukaryota > Metazoa > Chordata > Mammalia > Dasyuromorphia > Dasyuridae > Sarcophilus > Sarcophilus harrisii. The sequence continues at coordinate 445,805,787 of NC_045427.1, forward strand.
GAATTCAAGGGTAAAGTGTTTCAACTTGGTAAAATATTAGGGAATATTAGGAAAAAGATATGCTGGTTTCAGGTTTCTTAAGGTCTTAATCTTTTATCTTCAGCATGGGACTAAATATGGGCACATCCCAACTAATGTCGTCGGTTCCTTGAAAACAAAATATTGTGTGGATTAGCAATGTAGAGACAGTAGGAAATATGTTCTTGGTAATAGTCTTTGAAATTTAAAATCAAAAAGGGAATTCTATATGCCCAAAGAGAATCAATCAAAATACTGAAATTGTGAAATAGTGCACTAATCACTGGGTATACAAAAAAAAAGAAATATAATCCATTCTTTTAAGGATCTCACATCTAATGAGGGAGATGACATGTAAATAACTATGAACATATAAGATACATTCACAATAGAAGAAAGGTAGTTTTGAGGTGAAGGAACAAGCAGAATAAAACTTAGAGGAGTTTGAAAGCCTATTGAATTTTCTCATCTTTTATTTCCTTTCCTGGTAGAATTTCTTGTCCTTAGCTCCCTTATTACCCTTTTCTTCCTACCTCTCCTTATCTTTATTCTCCTTTCCTCTCTAAATGTAATTTGGTTGATCATTCAACGAATAGTTATTAAACACCTGCTCTCTTCAGGAGCTGTGAGAAATAGAAAGGTTAGGTAAGATACACACCCTTTCCTTACAGAGCGTATAGGATAAGATACACACACAGGAATTGCTAATGTACAATACGTTATATTAAGTGTGAAGTACTATGGAAGGTTCAGGGTTATTTGTAATTTTTTAACCTCTCAAGGTCATTCCCTAAAAGGGGGAATGAAAAATGAATGGTAGATGGGGAGGGTACAGAACATGTAGTGCTCCAGTTTGCTTAGACTATAGAATAAGTGGAAGGAAGTAATATTTATGTATTACATAGAGCTGGAAGGCTTCAGGCAATTCACTTAGTAGGTAATAGGGAGCCACTAAAGAGTTTGAGCAGAAGGATGGCCTCACCAGATCTGTAACTGGCAGTACTATAAAGAATGAATTAGCAGGGAGAAAGAGTAGAGGTGGGAAGGATTGTTAGAAGGGCATTGCAATACCTGGGTATTATCATCTGGGTAGGCAGATGATATTAGAATAGAGCAGTAGTTCTCAAACTTTTGATTTCTTTATGCTCTTAAAAATTATTGAACCCTCCCCCCAAGTACTTTTGCTTATATGGCCAAATATATTAATTGATATTTGCCACATTAGAAATTAAAATGTTTTAGTATTATTACGCAAATAATTTTGACCTCACAGATCCCCTGAAAGGATCCTTGGGGGTTCCTAGATCACATTCTGAGAACCACCCGAACAGAGAATAGTTTAATAAGGTAGGATCTCTTTCCTCTTTTCTTTCTAGGGAAGGGTGGGGCCAAGGGGCATGAGGATTGATGTCTCCTTTGGACTTTACTAGCAACTATATTCTTTTTTTTTTTTTTTTTTTTTCTGAGGCAATTGGGGTTAAGAGACTTGCCCAGGATCTAGGAATTGTTAAGTGTCTGAGACCAGATTTGAACCCAAGTCCTCCTGACTTCAGGGCTGGTACTCTATCCATTGTGCTACCTAGCTGCCCCTGCAACTATATTCTTTTTTAGAAAATTCAGTTTTATTTTATTTTTGATTTCTAATTTTCACCTTTTGCCTTTCCTATCCTGAACTGATGAGAAGACAAAAAACCAAAACTCATTACAAATATGTATTAGTTATGCAAAACAAATTTCTGTGTTAGCCATGCTCAAAAAAAGAAATAAAAGGAATGAGGGAGAAAAAATGTTTCATCTGCATTCTGATTCCATCAGCTCTCTATTGGAATGAATGGCATGTTTCATCTGAGTCTTTTGAAATTATGGTTGGTCATAGTGTGCACTAAAGTTATCAAGTCTTTCAAACTTGATTATTCTTACAATCTTTAGCAATCATTTTTAAATGATCAGACTTGATGCTCTTCACCAAGCAGAGCACATAGACAGAAGGAAAAATAGGATTAGAAGAGATTTTCAGATGGAGTTAGATTTCCACATATTCCTACTATTATCCCCAAATGACGTGGATTGGTGCAACATCACATGAGCATCCTTGTATTGGGGCACTGAATTTGTCCAGTATTGAATTTCTTATTCTGTCTCACTACAGATTGGACAAATGGCAGATGACACAGCAGTTGAAATGGACAAGCACTTGGCACAGAAAACCAAGGAACTCTTGGGATAAGAAAGAAGCTCCTGACGAGGTTAGCTATGGGAAGCCTGCAGAAGCTGCTTGTCTTAAACTGTTGTTTAGGGCCAGAACTTTGGAACATTGCAGATGATTGCGCTCTTCTCTCCTGTGCTTTGTGTGTTACTTTTAGGAGGTGTCTTTTTTGGGTGTCTTATTCAAGTCAAAATATTGTCTTCTGTCTCCCACCACAGCATCTACTTGTATGGAACTGGGCCATTCCAATTCTTCGCTGATCTTGATGTTTCATGCTGGGCCTATCAGCAGGGGCAGCCTCCATTAAGTAAATACTTATAGTAGTGAAATATACCCTGTTGGGCTTAGTTTTCTTTATTTGATGTTCCTGAGGGAGCAGGATTATTAGTAAATTATGACTATCTCTGTTTTCTGCTAAATATTACCTCAAGGAATATTTAGTGTGGGCTTATTTTCTTCCTTTTGAATGAGAAAGTGGGTACATTTCATACCACTAATCGCTTCTGAGGTTGAACTCCATGTTCAATGTTGGGAAATTTTAACTGTAATTCATGTTCTGAAGCCAGGCCTCAATATTAAATGCCTCTGTATTTTGCCTGTTGTGGGTTTTCATTGATGAATTAAGTCTGAATAAAATGAAATAATTGAAAACAACCAACAAGGATGAAATCTTTCATTTCCATTTCTTCTCACCCATTATAATATATTTGACTTGTTCCAGTAACTAAAAAACAAACCTCAAAACAATTGTAGAAAACCTCCAGAAATTCAGTTAAGTTAGAAACATGGAAATAGAAGATTTTAGAGCTGGAAGAGACTTAGAAATAACATACAGAGAAATATTTCAAGACAAGTTAAGTGACTTACCCAACTTAATGAATCTAGAAATAACATACAGAGAAATATTTCAAGACAAGTTAAGTGACTTACCCAACTTAATGAATCTATGTTTGTCAAAGGATAGATATAATTGTCTGGGGAAAAACAAGAGGCTCAAACTTGAAATAGAATTGTTGAGCCTCAGAATCACTAAATGCTACAACTGAAAGGATCCTTAGAACATATAGTGTTGAACCTGACAATGAATAGAACACACATAATGCAAAGATCATAGAATGTAGAATTATAAGGGAGATTAAAATGCATTGAATTTTAGAATGGAATAAAATCTTAGAGCCATAAGGCATCTTAGAGGTCATTAAGTCCAGCTCCTTCAATTTTATAAATGTGGGAACCTCAGAGAGCTTGGGTGACTTGCCTATGATCACACAGCTAGGATGTATCTGAGGCAGAATTTAAACCTGGGTCACATCATGCTACTTTTCCATGGAGCCCATCAATCTTAAGGCAAGTATCTTCTTTCCATAATCCACATGATAAATGCTTTCCATTTAGTGTTACAACTCTAATCTTATATCTCCTTAAAAGATCTGATGTTTTTTGTGACTTGTAAGTTCATATGAATCAGCTGTTTTGATATGGTAGCCAAAAAAAAGCTAATGAAGTCTTACATTGTATTAAGAAAAGCACAGGGGACAGCTAGTGGATAGAGCACCAGCCCTGAAGTCAGGAAGACCTGAGTTCAAATCTGGCCTCAGACACTTAGCACTTCCTAGCTGTGTGACCCTGGGCAAGTCACTTCACCCCAATTTCCTCAGTGGGAAAAGAAAGAAAAGCACAGTGTGCAAAGTGAGGATGGTGACAGTCCTGATGTTCTTTGCCTTAGTCAGACCACTTCTTCACAGACCACTATTTCTGGATTGCCACATTTTAGGAAGGAGAGTATCTAGAGGAAGCTGATTAGGATTGTGAAAGGGTTTGAGATGTTGGCAAATGAACAGCAGTCAGAGGAAGGGGGTGGATATTTGTCATAGAGAAGATGGAAGTGGAAATGGAAAAATATAGTTGTCTTCAAGTATTTGAAGCAGCATCATGTGGAAGACAGATTAGATTTATACTGCTTCTTATCAGTGAGGGATAAACTTAGGTTTGATGCAGTAAAGAACTTTGGAACAATTAGAGTCATTCTAAAGTTGAATGGGCTGCCATCGATGGGAGTGGGCCTCATCTTAAATCTTCAGGCAAATGTTTGATGGTACAGAGGGGGTTCCTGGTCAGGATTAGGTTGGATTCTTTGGCCTCTGAGGTCCTTTTCAACCTTGAGATTCTGCAATAACTGCCTCTAATTAGTGGCTGAAACAGCCCTCCAACAGCAAATAGACTTCCCCCCCAACACAGGATTTTTTTTTTTTAATAAACAGAGGAAATGATAAATTATGTAGTAACTCCACTCCAAAGGCATTTGGTTCTTAACAGCCGAGGCCTCTGTAGTCTTTAAATAAACAAAAACTTATTTTGTGAACAGACGGGAAAAAAATGAAAGATTTTCTATACTCGGGTTCCACATGTCAACAATTTCTCCCCTGTGTGTATTTTGGCCAGAGCCCTATATCATGATAAATGAATAAAGGAAAACCTCGAGCCCAAGGCAATCCAGACAGCTCAGCAAATGGCTTTCAGCTGATTACTCTATTTCAGTTGACATTTATCAAATACTTTCTTGGTCCCTCTCTTTGTCTGTGCTGCAGGGGTAGGTAGCAGAGACTGGACGACTTTACCTGTCCAATTATGTTGAGAAATTCTGGAGCATATGATTTTGAGCTTTTATTAAAAGGGGGAAAGCTAGGTCAGGATGGAGACGCAGTGTACTATAATGTAAAGGACACTGAATTGGAGGGGGGTGTGTGTCAAAATATCCAGATCCAAGCCCCAGCTTCCTTTAATTAGAAGCATATTCTTGAGTAAATCACTTCCCCCACTCTGGATCTCAGTTTTCTTATCTGCAAAATGAGAGAGTTGTGTTCAGTTGTCCATATGCTAACATCTCAAGTTCTCTTATTTCCTATATTTTTTGGTTATGTCTTCTAAGTTCCTTTCTAGCTCTACTATTCTTCATTCTGAGGTCTTTCCTTGCTCTTATATTCTTTGTTCTAATATCTTATGTTCTAAGATCTTTTCTAGCTCTAATATTCTAACACTCAAGATAAATAGTTATAATCATTAGAGTATCTAAATTCTAGATACAAGATAATATGGAATGAAGAGAGAATATTAAAACAGATGTAGTGACCAGGGCTGGAGGGTAGCAGATGACAAGAAATGAGCAAAAATAGACAGTTTGACCTGAGTGGGCATTAGGTATTGAGTGGGTGAGATGAAAAGTGGTCAATAGAAAAAAAAAAATACAACAACACAAATCAGTAAGGTTCTTCTGAGGATACAGGAATCTCTGAGTACATAGATTGAAGAGGGAGTGATCTCCTAAGCCTAGGTGGTGGCTCACAGCAGTGGTAGTATAAGTTGTTAAGAGAATCAAATCCATAAACTTAACAAGATGAAGATTTGGTGAAGGCTACAGAGACTAGATTAGGGGAATAATGAGCAAAAGGTGTTGATGTTAATAAAAGAATTATGAGAAGGAAGAGCTTTGACAAATATACAAAGGCAGAGAAATTCTAAGGAGTAAACTTTTATAAAAGAAGGGAACAAAATTAATAGTTTCATTTGTTGCCATCTGCCACTGTAAGGATAAATAATAAAAAGGGAGGAGGACCAAAACTAAGGAAGACATGGTGAGAGGCAGAGTTATAGTAGAAAGTTCACTGGATTTGGAATCAAAACTTGAGCATCAAATCTTGGCTCTAACACTCACTGGTTGTATGACCTTGAACAAGTCAGTTAACCTTTCACTGTCTCATTTTTCTTATTTGTAAAATGAGAGCATTGACCTCATGACAGAAGAGTGATAGAAAAGTAGTACAGAATGATATACACATTTCTGAACTTGGCCAATGTCTAGATTTGCTTTGCTTGACTATGGTTTTGTTTTATTTTTTTTTGTTATAAGAGAAGGCGAAATTTGGGGGTAGGAGCTGAGAAGAATTAAGTGGTGGTTAAACAGAAACAAAAATTATGATAAAAGCATCAGTGAAGAATTTAATAAAATGCATAGAAGAGAACAGATTGAGTTCAAAAGGAATATAGATGAGCAAGATCTTTGCAATTAACATATTGAATTTATTATTTGCTAAAAATCCCAACCTGTACATGATAGAGATTCACTTTTTTTATGCACAGTTCTCTTTTTTTTATTCTTTGTATTTGGAAATGCCCATATTTGTTGATGTTTATCATGTTTAGAATAACAATATGTGTATGTGTATACATGCATACACACATTTATTTTAAATGAGTGGTTGGACTAGCAGATCTCTCAGATTCCTTTCAACTCTAAATTCTATGATCTTCCATAATGGATTAACCTTAAAACATTGGTAATGACTGTTAACTCAAGATCAGAGTGAATTGACAATAGTATATTTAATAATGCTATCCTCACAACTCTGTGTAAGGTAGGTAGTACAGATACTATTATTTTCATTTTGCAAATTAGGAAGTTGAGGTCCAGATCAGGGAAATGACTTTACTACAGTTATGTTATATTATCCTTAGAAGAACTTTCTTGATTGATTTTTGCTATTATTGTTTTAATTGTTCATAATTATTGACAATAATTATTGCATAATAATACTAACATAAAAATAATAGTAATGATACAGTAATATGATAATTATTGTTTTGTTTTTCCTATCACCTCTTCTCTGCTCATTGATTCAGTGCCTAATGTCTCCTCAGGGAGATTATTTTGTCCCATGTTTTTTCCTAGTTATGGGATCTGTTTAACTTTGCAGCTCTGCATTCCAAACATCTAATAATTCAAACTCAAGTCTTTTGATTTCAATTCCATTGTTCTTTCCATTATACTCTGATGCCTTTCACTATGCCTTTTTCTAGACTTCTATTTATTGCAAACTCAAACTACAGTATAAACCTGTTTGTTATAACCCATGTCAGTAACTGGTTAGTAGAATTGGTTGCAGACATGATTTTTATCTCTTTCCAGGTTGATATCTTTTACCTGGTACTAATATTAGCTCTAATATCCTGTGTTTTGTTTTAAAGTTTCTCTGTGAAGATCCTAACCTTCCTATGTTCTAACATTTGTCCTCTTATACTTTCTATCTTTTGTCACTAACATTTTATGTTTTGATGAGTCTCATGTGTTTCAGCCGGTATAAGTGGGAGTTCTCTATTTGGGTTTTATTTTTTCTATAGTATCCAGGTACTAAAAGGTAATAATGGAATCTAAGCGAATCAGCACCATGGCCAGCAGACAGGCTAGTGCTGAAAGCATCTTGTTAATAAGGAAAAAGTTCTGGGTTCAATCCTTTCAGTTGGTGAATTAGTGTTGTTTCTTCAAATGCTATAAAAGAGAGTGGGGAGAGAAATAACAACATTGTGCCAGAAGTAAGGAAGCGTGGATCTTTAAACTTTAAACCAGTAATCAACTATGTGACCTTGGATGAGTCATTGAATTTTTCTGAGCCTCAGTTCCCTCAACTGAAAAATAAGAGGATTAGATCTAAAAATATCTCAGAATTTTTATAGAACTCTATAGAATTTTCCAATGTTCCTTCCAAATAGAGTGTTCTCTGTTCTAAGATTCTAGGTTAATAGATTTTGAGATCAATGAGATTCTTTCTAGAGGACAGCTAATCCCCCCCCCCCCCCTCCCTTTTTACATAAGAGGAAACAGGATCATCAGGTAAAATGACTTGTCTGAGGTCACATAGGTAGTAATTGTCAGGATGAGGATTCAAATCCAGGTCCTTTGCTTCTAAGTCCACTGATCTTTCCATTGCACCATGCTGCTTCTCTGATATAGCATCTCTTTCCATTCTGATCTAGTATATTTTTACATTCTGTATTTTAATGTGCCTTTGACCATTGGTAATCTTTTTTCCCCAATATGCTTTGTTTTAAGGTCCCTTCCAGCTCTATAAACCATGTTCCATGTTATAACATACTATGTTTTAAGATTCTAACATTCTGTAGTCCTATGTGATGCCCAAAGCACATTTATAACTGGGACTTGAGCTATTTCTGTGGCACAGAGATCATTCAGAGATACCTCCTCCCCCTGCTGTTCCCACCCCAAGGCTGGCCTGCTGGGAACACAACCTTCCACAGAAACAGCAGGGAGAAAAACCCTTAGGACTCTGACAAGCTCTTGACATGGTTAAAAAACCAACACTGCTCTTCAAAATAGATGTGATTGGGCTCCTTGTGATCCAAAAGAGACACTAAGATTGCTTTGTGCAGGGATGAGCCATTCGCCTGATTGTGCGCTTCCCAGATTTGTATAAAACAGAATACGGATGGTGTGTCAGAGTTTACCGCTCACAGACATTTTCTGTGGCAAGCTCTGCAAAATGTATCAGTCCAATCTCTGCCTCCTATATTCAGTGTTGATTAGACACTATTTCTGCCTGGATTTTCAGAAAGCTCAAGTGCTTTTTTAATCACTACCGAGGCTCATTACTGCTCTGCAGTGACTCTCATGTCCTCCAGTTCTCCTTTCAGATTAGATTCTATAGTCAGATGAATATTGGATGATTTCATTACATACAAATGCAATCAACAGTTTTGCATAAATTTCTTCCCTTTTCTTGAGTTTCAATTGACCCCAGCACCCATGGCGGCAGGCGCAATACACATGTAAATGAGATGGATCTGCAGCAAAGACAGGAGCCTATAGAGATGGGTACAAACACAAACTAAACTAGTGGGTATGATAAATGTTAGAACTGAAAAGGATATTAGAACATAGGCCATAGAATGCTGAAACTAAACGGGATCTTAAAACAGTATATTAGAACAGAGACCATAGAATGTTGAAACTAGAAGGGGCCTTAAAACATAGAATATTAGGACATATAACATAGAAGATTGAAGAACATAAAATATGAGAACATAGAATTTCAGAGGTAGAAGGGATCTTGGAGAAACTTATGTCAATTATTCCTGACCTATCTTCTGCTTGACTATTTGTAGTTATAAGAAGTTCACATACAAGAAAAATTCACAGAGTTTAGGAACTCATTCCATGCTGGCCCAAAGAGTCAAATTCGGGGAGACCATCCTAGAGACAAATCTCCTTTACTACTCATTCCCAGGAATATTCTGTTTTAAGGATAAGGATAAGGAGTATGCTAGTAAATGCTTAACAACTTGCTCTTTGAAAATACATGATACATTTTTAAATTTAATCTAAATTATTAACATTTTCTCAACTATATTCTAAAACTAGGCAGCCAATAAAATGCTAAATCAAGCCCTGATTTGTAGCATTTGCCAATTTCCAAGGTGCAAATGCACACAGTGAAAATTTAATCACCAGTTCAAAAGCTAGTACAAATTAGCTCTAGCCCACTTTTGAGGATTATCATGGGATTGGAGATTTGCAGGTGGAAGGATCCTCAAAAACCTTCTAGCTCACTCCCCTCATTTTACAGATGAGGAGACTAAAAATCCAGGGCAGATAAGTGAATTGCCTAAGATTACATGGACATTAATCATCTGAGGATGGATTTGAATTTAGATTTTCTGATTCAGGAAGTCAGAAAGTGATCTTTTCTGCTTTACCAATGTGCCCTCAAACTATGTCCTGACAGCTCAGATCCCTCACATGACTTTTCCATTGGATTGATTTGGCCAGCCTTGAAAGTACATTATCCTATTCTCTATCCTCCACCTTCTCTGAGCTAGAGAATTGTCAAGATTGAGGTTTCTGAAGCATGGAGATTTAAGAAAGAGCAGCCTCAAGCTCCAAGCACCAGGATGGCTAATATTGCCTTTGAGACCTTGTTCCAATGAGTAGTAGTCTGGCTACCTTGCTCTGTCTTGTGCCCAGGCAGGCAGATGCTTACCAGCTTTTGGAGAATGCTAATAAACATGCACCTGCACATGGCTCCAGACACAGCAGCCTGCCAGAGGAATCCTGTTTTCTAGTTATCTCTTGAGAGGCATCACAGCAAAGAGGGTTGCTAGATGAGGAGCCAGGAGATCTGGGTTTGAGTTTGGTCTCTGCACTTATACAAGCAAAGCATTTGTAAACTAAAACTTATACACAAATGCTTGTGAATTTTTATCACTATGACCAGTTTATTCTCAATGTAAAGTTGACAACTGACAATCAGCCCGCCAGTTACAGTTCATAGTATAGTGGGAAAATCTCTGAACTGGCAGGAGAGCCGAGTTCCAGTTTCAGCTTTGCCACTAAATCTTAGTAATTACGGCAAAAGTAATTTTCCTTCTCTAGACTTCAGTTTCTTGCTTTGTAAATTTAGGAAATTAGACTAGATCACCTCTAAGGTTTCTTCTGTCTTCAATATTCAATTTTAACATTCCATGTATTCTAAGATCCCCTCAAGTTCTAACATTCCATGTTCAAAGTTTCCTTCACATCAAACATTCTATCTTCTGTGTCCTACCATTCTATTGTTCTAAGGTTCTCTTCCAGCTCTAACAAAGAAGTATCCTATGACTATGAAGTGAGAACTACCATCATGGTTCAAATTCTCTCTCTCTCTCTGAATCTCTCTCTGTCTCCCTGTCACACTCTCTCTCTCCTCTCTCTCTCTCTCTCTCTCTCTCTCTCTCTCTCTCTCTCTCTCCCTTTTCTCTCTGTTTTCACCCCTCATTCTCCCTTCTTTATGTCTCTGACTGCTTCTTTCTCTCTGTCTTAGCTTCCTTTGTTTGCCTGCCTGCCTGTCTCTCTAGCACTCCCTGCTGTATCTGCAGCTGAGTGAGAGCTGACCTCCCCCCCTCTGCAGGTCTGAGTGGTCTTTAGGAATAGGGGAATGGGGGTGGGTAAGACTGAACTTCGAGGAGCCCTATTGCAGTGACCTCCCTCCGTGGCTGGGGTAGAGCCCCCTGGCCATCCATCTTCCAGTAATGTGAGTTTCTCCTCTTCCCCTGGGATGGCATGGGGGGAGGGGAAAGGCTTCTAGAAAGCCATCACTCTTTCTCTCTTCACGAACCCATTTTATTACTGTTCCCAGAGTTCGACTGGGATACATCAGCTTTGAGGTCACCAGAGAGGAGTTTATATGGGGGAGGAGGGAAGTGGGGAGAACAGCTTTCCACATGAAGGATCTTTTCTGTAGTGCCTCAGGCAAACAGACCTTTGTTTCTTTTCCCCTTTGCCTTAAGTCTTGTTCTTTGGTGAGACATTTACTCTCTGTGTGACCTGAAACTGCCTTGTTCCTTTCCCCAGATTCCTTTTTCCCAGGACTCCTATCCCAAGGACAGCTTAGTACCATAGAATATCAGGATGAGATGAAATCTTATTGGAAGGCAGTGTGCTAGATTTGGAATTGGAGGACTATCATTAAAATCCTACTTCTGCCAAATATCACTGGTAGAATCTTAAGCAACTCATTTCACCTCCTTGGGCCTCAGTTTCCTGATCTGTAAAATGAAGAGATCAGACTAGATGATCTTTCAGATTCTTGCTCTCCCAGATGTCAGAATTTAGTATCAAGGAAGAAAATAACTTGTCCAAGTTCTGAGTGACAGAACTAGTCTCTTGGCTCCTAGCCCAGTGATGTGGCCCTCTGTAGCATACACAAGTGACTCTCAGTCCAGGTCTAACTCCTCGCTCATCTCCAATTTCAGAGAATAAGCATTGTTCTCTTACACTCACAGATAAGGAAACAAGCATTTATTAAGTGTTAGTACCAAATACTTTAAAAATATCACCTTACTTTTTATTAAAGACACTCACAACAACTCTGGGAATTAAGTGCTATTATTATCTCCATTTTATAGATGAGGAAACAGGTTAGAGTTACATAGCCAGGAAATATCTGTAGATGGATTTGAACTCAGGTTCTTTCCTCCCCTGAACATTATCCACTGCACCACCTAGCTGCTTTTAGGTAGCTAGGGTAATGCTGATGTTATTTTAAGTGATATCTACTTGCCACTCAAGGCCCAATCTACCAATATTCCCCACTCCCTCTTTTTTCCTTTCTCCTCCTACCAAAGCATGTCTTTCTTTGAACTCAACCTGTTATGTCCTTCTTTATTTCACTCTACCCATGAAATCCTACCTATCCTTCAAGATCCAGCTCTTGTTACTTTTTCTGTGGTCACTTCTTTGATTTCTAAGAGAAACCTCAGAGACCTCTTCTTCCTCAGATGTCTCTTGCCCCTTTTTGTGCATATCATATTTGTATCATAGATGATTTTGAGATCCTTTCTAGCTCTATTTTTTTGTGTTCTGAGGGCCATTCCAGCTCAAATATTCTATCTCTTATAGCTTGAAAACTCAACAATAGCCATGGTAGAGTTGAACCTTATAGGATTATTGGCAACTAACTTTTCTGGAGTTCTTTCCTTCTTTGACTAAGATCTTGAAGAGAATCAGTGGCAGCTTAAGCTGGCCTTCTAGAGAAGTGGTTAATTTCCAGTTTCTTATATTTCTCCCAGAACTTGGAGAACTAGAAGGCAGGAGAAAGCAGGCTGTATAAAGGGATAGGATAAGATAAGGCCTAGGACAGGGCCCATCCTTAGAGCCTGATTAAATTAATCCCCCAGGTATTTTGTTCTGGGAGAGATTAAGAAAGTCTGAGGGCTTGAAATTAAATATAAGGTTGTAGAAAAATCCAACAGTGGCTGATTTCCTTTTCAAGGGAGAAAACTACATTTGCTCACTGATAGGATTAGAAATGAGGCCAACTTTTGATTACTGATACTACTGGGGATGGGTATCATTAATGTGAATAATTGGAAATGCCAAGTTAACTGTCTGGCCTCTCCAAGAGCAGAGGCTAAATCTGAGATCTAAAGTCCATCCCCCAAGAACAGTAGATTTTTCCATTACTTCCTATACTGCTTTTGATCTTATACCACTGGATTACAAAGAGATTTTTGGGCAGGCAAATACTGTTTTGCTGGTGGGGGTTAAAAAAATATACCTTCACAAAAAGAGAGAGTATTTGCTTCCTGACTGAAGGCAGGAGAAAGGAATAAGATGACTCTTGGATGTTCCTGCTGACCTTTGGAGTCCTTGTGGAGGATTGTGACATGATAATAATTCACATTTATATGGTCCTTTGAGTGCTGTCCACACATAATATCAAGACTAGTTCTTCTAGAGATGTCTAGGGTAGCTAAAGAAAAATCAGTAGGGGCTTATATCCCAAAGAGATCTTAAAGAAGGGAAAGGACCTGCATGTGCAAAAATGTTTCTAGTAGCCCTCTTTGTAGTGGCCAGAAACTGGAAACTGAGTGGATGCCCATCAACTGGAGAATGGCTGAATAAACTGTGGTATATGAATGTTATGGAATATCATTGTTCTGTAAGAAATGACCAGCAGGATGATTTCAGAAAGGCCTGGAGATACTTACATGAACTGATGCTGAGAGAAATGAACAGCACCAGGAGATCAATATATATTTTAACAACAATACTGTATGAGGATGTATTCTGACAGAAGTGGCCCTCTTCAACAATGAGATGAACCAAATCAGTTCAATTTGTTCAATAATGAATAGAACCAGCTAACCCCAGTGAAAGAACTCTGGGAAATAAGTGTGAACCACTACATAGCATTTCTAATCCTTCTGTTTTTGTCCGCTTGCATTCTTGATTTCTTTCACAGGTTAATTGTACACTATTCAAAGTCTGATTCTTCTTGTGCAGCAAAATAACTGTATGGACACATATGCTTATATTGTATTTAACATATACTTTAACATATTTAACATGTATTGGTCTACCTGCCATCTGGGGGAGAGGGTGGGGAAAAATTGGATAAAAGGTTTTGCAATTGTCAATGCTGAAAAATTATCCATGCATATATCTTATAAATAAAAAGCTATAATAAAAAAAAGAAAAATCAATAGCTTTGTCCTTGATTATATAACTAGTAAGCATCAGAGACAAGATTTGAACAAATTCTTCACCCCCCCAACTCCCATCCCCCACAAGATTCACATTCTATCCACCATTCTATATACTGCCTCTTTAGGACAAGGGTATAAAAGGGAGCAATTTGTCAAGGACTTCTAAATAATTCCAATGGATGAAGGGCAGAATGGCATAATAATTAGTATGAGGTTTGTTTCCAAACCTGGCCATGTACTACCTGCAAGTCATTCATTATTATCTCTGGGCCCCAGTTTTCACTGGATTTGATGAACTAAAGTTTTAAATCTTTGATCCTATCACTTCTAAACACCCAGTCAAAATTCCATCATGCTTTAATGCAAAGTTGATAGACTCATAGAATGTTGAGTTCTTAGACCCCAAGATGTTAGAGTATAGGAAAAAGGAACTAGGAGGGACATAAGAAAAGAGATGTTAGAACTTGAAGGGTCCTAAGTGGTCATTTAGGCTAGAGATTCTATTATTGCTTGTGACATGGACCCCTCTGGCAGTCTGGTGCCTGTTAGTCCCTTCTCAGAATCATATTTCTAGATGCACAAAATAAAATATATAATATTACAAAAGCAACCAGTTATGTTGAAATACAGTGATCAAAATTTTAAAAAGGAGAAAACAAAACAAGTTCATTAATATCAGGTAAAGAATCTTTTATCCAAATTCAACCTGCTCATTTTTCAGAAAAAAATTTGAGGGCCAGAAGGGGTCAATATGATTTGGAAAGGAATAAGCATTGATTAAAATATTATATTCCAAGCACCTTACAAATATTATCTCATTTGATCTTAACAACAACACTGTAAGGTTAGTGCTATTATCAAATTCAATTTACAGTTGAGGAAACTGAGGCACATAGATTAACTGACATACCCAGAGTCACACAGCTAATAAGTGTCTGAGGCTATATTTGAACTCAGGTTTTCGTAATTCAATGCCCTGTGCTCTCTGTACTTTGCCTCCTAGCTTCCTTGTCCAATTTCATGTAAGAGACAAGGCTTCAGCCTTGACTTACTTTGTTGTTGTTGGTTTTGTTTGGTAGTTTTTACTTATATCTGACTCTTTGTGACCCCGTTTGGGGTTTTCTTGGCAAGGATACTGAAGTGATTAGCCATTTCCTTCTCCAGCTCATTTTATAAAAGAAAAAACTGAGACAAAAAGCAGTTTAAGTGCCTTGTCCTGGCTCCCACAAGTAGTGAGTGTTTGAGGTCAGATTTGAACTCAGGAAGATTCATCTTCCTGACTCCATGTCTTACTTAGCTGCCCATTAGCTTAGGAGGCAAATTCTAATTCATAAGAAAAGATTCTCCATGGGGAAGCTGATGTGCATTGTCAAGCATCATCAGGTTTCACAAGATTTATTAAATCTTTTCTGAATGCACAGGCTCCACTCAGAAGGTCTTTTAGGAGGAGAGAGAGAAGAGAGATTCTGAAGATCTATTTAGGTGTAAAAGGAAAGTACGGAGTGTCCCAGAGAGAAATAATGATCATCCCATCATCACATCAGACACAAACCATAGCTTTAGGACCAGATTCTCTTCTGGTCTCCTGCCCAGAGCCCCCTCCTCACAATCACTCACCTGAGAAAGGAGGCAGAGAAGTCTGGCAGCTGGACACTCCATGCTCTAATCTTCTTAAGTGTTTTTTAATTAATGGGAACAAAACTCTTTCCAATTAGGAGTCACATGGGAAGTTGGCAGGGGGAGGGAGAATGATCTTCTTGGTAAATTTAGGTACATTAGACAGAAACCACTTGTCCTGAGAATTGGGTATGTTGCTCACTCCCTACCCCCACCCCCACCCCAGCCTCGGGGAGACTTGAACACTCAAGTAATTTCTATAAAATAAACTATATAATCAGGTAAATAAGTCCATAAGGTAGATTGTTCCTTTCCAGCTGCTCATGTCCCCTGTGTCGGTAACCTGTCTAATCTCAGGGTAATGCAACATGTGTCCAATTATGGCTGGATATCCTTTGAGAGTGGTTTGGGGAGAAAGCCAGTATAGGGGGTTGTGGGGGAAGGGAGCCTTGGAAACAGAATTAAAACATTTAAACTGTCAATCCGAATCCTAGAGAAGCCTGATTACCTGAGCTGGGAGGAGGACTGGTTTGGTTTGGTGTCTGCTACAATTTCCTGGCCTCGGGCATTGACACTTGATGACTCCTTCCTTCCAGAGAGGAAGTCTTCTGGCTACCTGAGTCCTGTGGTCCTTGGGGATGGGGGATGGAGTAAGGTCTGTCCCTCTGAACCCAGAGCCAAATCTCCTTCCTTCTAGCCTATATGTCTAAGTTGCCAGCAGACTATGATATGCATATGTGTGTGTGTGTGTGTATATGTGTGTATAAGATATGTATGATCAGTGTGTAGCATCATGGAATAGTATAAAGAGCATAGGATTTGGAATCAAGAATTGTGTTCAAATTCCATTTCTGTGATTTACCAGATGTATGATTGAGCAAGTCACTTAACAGTTTTCATATCTATAAGACTGGCATAATAATACATTCTCTACTTAAGTCCTCCTCATTTGAAAGGGTTCAAAGTGGCAATGAATGAACTGGTGATCACTGTGGGTGGGAAAGTTGAAAGAACTTGGTTAGGATGTACATTTTAAAGAGATATAGAGAGGATACATTCAGTATCTAAATGTATTTGAAAGACATTCACGGGAAAGAGGGGTTAGTTTTATTTTATCACCTCATGTCATGATTATTGCCATAGCCTTCTGGCCAGTCCCTCCCTCAAGTGTATCCCCTCTTTAATCCATTGTCCACTCACCTGTCAGTTGATCTTCCTAAAGTCCAGGTCTGATCCTATAATTGTGATGATTATCTTATTACCTCCAGGATCAAATATAATTTCCCATTTGGCTTTGAAGTCCTTTATAATCTGATCCTTTCCTACCTTTCCTGTCTTCTTATACTTTTCTTCTCTCCATGTATTCTATGATACAGTGACAAGTTTCTTCACATGATAGTCCACCGCTCCCTGCCTTTTTCTAACTGTTCTTTACTCCAGTAATGTCCTTCCTCTTCATTTCTGCCTCCAGGTATCCCTGGCTTTCTTCAAGTCTCATCTCAAACCCCATCTTCTACTAAATTTTAAAATTCCCCCTAAATTCCAATACCAGTGGCTTGAGATTATCTCCATTTATCCTGTCTATATCTTTTACATACATAGTTAGTTGTTTACATGTTATCTTCCACTATGAGGCTGTGAGCTTTTTGAGGGCAGAAGCTGTTATTGATTTTCTTTGTCTCCCCAGCACTTAGCACAGTATCTGGCTTATTGTGTACTTAATTGATCTGTTGGCTTTCTTGACCCAGTAGAGCAGAATTAGAAGAAATAGGGAGGAGTTGTGGAGAGGGGCAAATTTGGGCTTGATGTAAGGAAAAACTTCCTAATGAGAGCTCTCCAAAAGTGGAATAAAATGACCTGAGAGATAGATTTTTAGACCTTTGAGAGGAGGTTGCATAACCACTTATTTAAGTATGGACCAAACTATACAATGTGTGGGGTCTCTTGCAGTTCTTAGCTTTTGTAATTCTATAATTCTGATAATGGAAAAGAAAGCTTCAAATAAACTGTAATATAAGATGCAACTATCTTATAATTCTAATGCTGTAATCTGTGGCATGAACTATGTGTGAAAGGGATTTTATTTTTTATTATTATCATTTTTATTTTTGGTAATTGACATAGCTTGTAAATTGGTTGTGGTATATTAACAGTTTCTATGTGTGTGATCCACGGAAATGGGATCTATATGCCTTTGATATAATTTTATGGGGTTTGGATATGTGACCCATGAGAATAATAGCTGTAAAATAAATGTTTTGGAGATATATGTTTGCACATTATACAACTACATGAGCTGCACACAAGTATAAAAATGTACCAAAGTATTTTTAAAGTACAAAAATTATTTAAGAGAGCTGCCTAAGGACATATTATAGATTTCAGGATTGATATCAGTGATATATTTTCATGAGTGAATGAATATGATATATAAGGTATATCATATATAAATATGAGATATATATGTATGTATCTGATGTATGTCCATGGATGAACCTTGTTCATAAGCTAGTGGGACATATGTTTACGTGACATATACTCAAAAATTTAGGGACTGTGTATGTAGGCTGTTAGGTGCTATAAGAGCTGTCTGCCTGGTCCTCATGAGAGAGAAGGAGACAGACTAAATGAGACCCTCAGAGTTTTAGTCTGATATTAGGCCTATGAGCCTTGTTCTCACTTCTAGCCTTACTCCTTGTTCCAATGTTTGTAAAAAGAACAAACAGAGGCAAATGTTGACTTGGCCTCCCATAGACTATACCTGAACAGTGTAATGGAAAGAAAATTGGGTTTGGAGTCTAGTCCCGAGTTAAAGTCTCAGTTCTGTCATTAACTTCCGTCTAGTCTTAGATAACTGACTTCTCTCTAGATTTTAATTTCTTTTATATAAAATGTGCAGGTTGGAAGAGATGATCGCAAAGGTTCCTTCCCACAGTAAAATCCTATGACCAGAGGTTGCAGAAGGCAAATTCTTTGAGAGGAACCCCCCCACCCCCACTTCCATCACATGTGGTTAGGCCCACATTCCCCATCCTTGCCTCTTTCCTCCCTCCGCCCTCCTTCTCCACCCAGCTGTCCTTGGGCCCTGGCCAGGTTTCCCCGCTTCTCCACCCCCCCTCCCACCAGCCAGAGGCCTTTGGGTCTCATTGGGCAAACATTCCCCTCTAAGGCTATTGTTTCTGACCTGCTGGCTGGAGACAGGAGCTGAACAGGAGAGGAGGGAAGCCTGGCGCTTGGGCAGGCCTGACCAGATGAGGACCTTCTGCCCCTAGAGAGACAGTGCAGGCCAGGCAGGGGGACCTGGGAGGGCTGAAGATTCCTTAGTCCAGGCAGCAGGAGGAAATGCAGCATTGTTCACTTGGGGGGTGGGGGGAGACAGGGAGGGGAAGTGTGGCTTCCTTCCAGGGAGTTCCCTCTGCCCCTTTGGACATAAAAGGAGATAGTCGGGGGAGCTGGCCCAAGGCCGGTGGGGCTGTGGGGCGGCTGCCTCTCAGGGAGGAAGCCCGACCCTGATCCTCAGCTAGCATCTCCATCCTTTTTATTCACCTCCCCCCTCCTCCCCTACCAGTTCCCCAAACATTTAGGTCATGACAGGGAGGGAAGGAGCAGCTTCCTCCCTCAGCTGGGTAGGCCACTTGGAACCCAGATCATTAATCAATTATAGGTCATCCTCTTTAATCTGCCTAATCATGGTAAGGTGGTAAAAAGCCATTGCTTTTAGGGACCTTAGGCTCAAGTGGACTCTGATTATGGCTAGGTGTGTGGCCCAATGCAAGATATTTTATTACTCTGGGCATAAGTTTTATATTTCAACTAATGAGAATAATAATAACTATACCAACCATTTAGTAACAGAGGATTCAGAGCTAGAAGTGATATTGGCAGACATTGGATACATTGGGTCCAACTCTCTTATTCTGCAAATGACTCAACAAACCCTGTGATTCACTCTTCTGACCCTCCATCTACTGATTTTTCAAAAATGTTAAAGTAATCTCCTACTTATTATTTTGAGAAAAGCACTTGGTAAGTCTCTAAAATATGAGAAATGCGAGCTTTATTATTAATTTTGTAAGAATACAAACTCAAACTTCCTACTAAACATATAAGAAATTGATAGTCATAATTTGTTATGGGCCAGAACTTGAAACAAGGTGCTAAGTCAGGGGAATTGATAGAGACGATGGTTATTTAGCATGGTGCTTAACAGTTCTCTAGTTCAGTACATGTACTTAGTACTTACTATAGTTCTACAAGATTCACACCTTTGATAAGAGACCATATAAGCTCAGACAAACTCAGCCAGAAGCAGAACTGGAAGACAGAGACTGTGATGGAGGTTCTTCTGCCTCCCCCACAGAAACCAAGACACATTTAGGAGGACTTCAAGAAGCTGGCAGAGGCAGAGAACACAAAGGACTGATGGCAGGAGCTCAAGCTCTTGGAACCAAGAAGAGAGATAATCCTCTAAAAAAGCTAAACAGGCCCCAAGAAAGGAGAGAAGACTTGGAAAGAGACAATAAAGGATTTGGGCCTTTATCCTTGGCTGCACTTGTGGTGATTACTGAACTGAAACAAAGGCTGCCTCCAGCGACCCCAAGAAAATCTCAACAGAGAACATTACATCTTAAAGAGAATATTACAATAATTATTCCTTAGGTGTGTATAGCACTTTATGGCTAAAAAGCACAGTTCCATAATATTGTCTTGTTTGATTCTTACAATGGTAATGGTTTTTCATTCTGGAGAACGATTTGGAACTATGCTCAAAAAATTATCAAACTGTGGATACCCTTTGATCTAGCAGTATTACGACTGGGTTTGTATCCCAAAGAGATCTTAAAAGAAGGGAAAGGGATCTGTATGTGCAAAAATGTTTGTGGCAGCCCTCTTTGTAGTGGCCAGAAACAGTAAACTGAGTGGATGCCCTTCAATTGGAGCATGGCTGAATAAAGTGTGGTATATGAATGTTATGGAATATTATTGTTCGGTAAGAAATGACCAGCAGGATGATTTCAGAAAGGCCTGGAGAGACTTACATGAACTGATGCTGAGTGAAAAGAGCAGGACCAGGAGATCATTATATACTTCAACAACAATACTATATGATGATCAATTCTGATGGATGTGCTCTCTTCAACAATGAGAGGATCCAAATCAGTTCCATTTGTTCAATAATAAATAGAACCAGCTACACCCAGCAAAAGAATTCTGGGAAATGAGTGTGAAACACTACCTATTATTTCCAATCCTTCTGTTTTTGCCCGCTTGCATTTTTTATTTCCTTCACAGGTTAATTGTACATTATTTTAAAGTCCGATTCTTCTTGTGCAACAAAATAACTGTATGGATATGTATACATATATTGTATTTAACATATACTTTAACATATTTAACATGTATTGGTCTACCTGCCATGTGGGGAGGGAGTGGGGAAAGAAGGGGGAAAAATTGGAACAAAAGGTTTTGCAATTGTCAATGCTGAAAAATTACCCATGCATATATCTTGTAAATAAAAAGCTATAATAAAAACATTGGTAATGGTTTTTGTCCTTTGTGCTCGAAAAGGATCAAAATGGCATCACTATGTTGGGGTCAAGGTTCAGTGTATCATACCATATATGACTGATCAGACATCAAGTATAAACTTTGAAGGCTCTACCACAGGCTGGGCACAAATAGTCTATATGAACATTTGGAGTGGCAATGTCTCTGAATCTGCACATCTCCCATTTCTTTTGAATTACTGAAATTCTGCTGTGTTCACAGAACACACCATCTTTGATGCAGGCACACCTTGCTGAGGTGTCCTATGTCAGTTTTTCCCATGGATTACAATTAATTCCAAAGTATTTCAGAATGATCTTGAAGAGTATTCTTATATAGCTTCTCCTGACCTCCATGTGAGCACTTGTCTCACGTGAGTTCTACAGAAAATAGTCTTTTAGACAAATGTACATTTGGCATCTGAATAATGTGGCTTGCCCATTGGAGTTGTGCTGGTCTCTGTCCTATGAAGGAAGCAGTACAGGATCATTATTCCCATTTTACAGATGAGGAAATAGAGGCCCATAGAGCTTGAGGGATGTTCCTAAGGTCCCATAGTCAGTAAATGACAGTGCTTCAAACAGAAATCAACCTGTTTAGTTTCTAGTTGAGTGATCTTTTCATTGTACCCTTGTTTAGGATTACAGAATAGTGAGGGATGAATAAGATGGGGGATGGCAAGAGTAAGTGAGGGGAATGGGGTGTGGAGTTTAACCTATCCAACATAACTAGTTGTTTCCAATGATGACTTTTGCAGCATATCTTTTCCCAAATTATTCTGGGAGTTTCACATGCTTTACTTATCATTATAACAGGCTTAAAAGCTCCTCTGCCAATTAATTTCAAGAACTTTAGGAGAAATTATTTTTATAATAATAGCTTTTTATTTTTCAAAATACATGCAAAGATAGTTTTCACCATTAAACCTTACAAAATCTTGTGTTTTGTGAATTTTTCTCCCTCTCTTCCCACCTTCCCCTCCCTAGACAGTAAGTAATCCAATATAGATGAAACATGTACAATTCTTCTAAACATATTTCCACATTTATCATTTTAGCAGAAATTATTGTTAGACCCCTTGTGGATTGTGTAAATCTGGGAAATATTTCCTTTCTCTAAGTTCAAGCCCTAATTTCCTTTTCTGTCAAATGGGTACAATAATGTCCTAAAAACACTGTAGAAGTAAGAGTTAATCCAAACTGAGATTAATTGAAATTATCAATCTTGATCTCAAAAGACAGTTGATGAAATATATTTTCTTCTTCTCTATAGAAAGATAGGGGACTACAGGTTCAAAATGGTAAAGATGCCATCAAGTCTCTGAGGTGGTTGTTAGCTAGTTTTCCTTGAATATTTTTTGTTGTGAGATGGTTCAATTCAGGGGAGTCATATTGAAAAATAGTGGAGCAGTAAAAATAAAAAAAAGCATCAGTTAAATTTTTTATTTAAGTGAATGCGGATTATTTTATTCTTTATTTGTTTTTTGAGACTGGTTCTCCTTTCCTACCTAGGCTGGAAATGCAATGGCTTCTCATAAACTCAATCTCAAAATTGATTGGCATGGATACTTGGACCTGCTCAAAACTCCAGAGATTAAGCAATCCACCATCTCACCTCCACTAGTAGAAGGGATTACAGATATGCATTGCCACTCCTGACCATTCTTTGAATTTATAAACCCAGTGCCTAAAACAATACCTGGCATAAAATAATGCTTATTAAGGATTGTAGATTGTTTGATTAAAAAAAAACACCTCAGAGGTTAAACAAAAGAAGAAATGGGAGGTATTATAATTATTGTTCTCATTCGTTTATTCAACAGACATTTCTATGGTTCCTCTAGTCTTCCCCTCTAAGATTACTTTCTATTTTGTATGTGTCTTACATCTGCTTATTTAGGAATATGTCTTCTGCCTTGGAATGTTACCTTCTTGAGGTCAGGGACTGTTTTTTTTTTTTTTGGTTTTTTTGCCTTTCTTTGTATCTGAAATGCTTAGTTCAGTATTGAGTGAGAGGATGTGATAACATGACAAAGAGACAAAGTATTTGAGGAATTCAGAGGAAGGAGAGATCATGTCTGTTAGAAGGTGATCAGGGAAGATTTCTTAGAAAAATGGTATCTGTATTGGTTCTTAAAGGATAGGTTAAGTTTCAGCAGGTATAGTTAGAGGGAAAGACATCAGCGCATAGAGATTGGGAAACAGGATAAATTGATGGACAGAGGGGTTACAAAATTTCCATTTTAGCACATATTAAAGTTGAGTAGGGGGAGATAAGATTGAAGAAAAACTTGGGTCAGATCATGAGGGCTATGAACGTCAGGCTGAAGATAATGAACTTTATTTATTAGGTAGAGCCATTGACGATTCCTGAGCTGTGTGGTGATATTCTCAGAGTACATCTAGAAAAGAAATCTATTGGCCTTGGCAGGACAGGCAGGAATCATGAGGCAGATAGAGCAGTTAGGAAAACAGTATCAAAGATTACAAAAGAGTCTAATCTCTTTGCTAAATCAGCCCAGGCTGGCTGTTATTTGGCAATACTTTCTTGGTACTTTGTTAGTAGGTTGCTTTATGAAATTGAAAGTAATAACACCTCGAGCTTTTAAAAGTTTTATTGATGCTGCTTTACATCATAGTCATTTCCAGATATCTCATCCCCAATAAATCTTCTCTTAGGGTAGGGGGGGAAATAATTGATACACTGACCATATCTAATAGGGTATGCAATATTCCACAACCACAGTCCCTAACGTCACCACTGAAAGAAAGGAGTTATATTTCTTCATCTCCTCTCCAGGGCAAAGATTGACCATTGTAATTACGTAGCATTCAGCTTTGTTTTATTGCTTTTCCATTTTCCATTGTTGTAGCTATTATGTATATTGTTTTCCTGATTCTGCTTACTTCATTCTCTATCAATTCACACAAATAGTGCCGTGTTTTTCTGAATCTTTTATATTCATAATTTCTTATGGCACAATAATATTCCTTTATGTACTGCAATTTGTTAAGCTATTCCCCAACCAGTGGGTGCCCATTTTATTTCTAGTCATTCGCTACTACAAAAAGTGTTCCTGTATATATGTTGGAATATAAAAGACTTTTTTTTTTCCTTCTGCTCTTGATCTCCTTGAGGTAATATGACCTGCATTAGGATATTTGGGTTAAGAGATATGAACAGTTTTGCAACTTTCTTAATTAATTACAAATTGTTTTCACTTTGCAGCTCCATCAAAAGCATTGTACTAGTCTTCTTGCAACTCCTCCAATGTTGATTATGAAAAGAGATGGATTCAAAGAGATGGGTTCAAATTTTGGTTCTAACACCTGCTAACTCTATGATTTTCTTTTTGATTTCATCTGTAAAATGAAGCACAATCCTGATATTACCTATCTTATAGCGTTATTGTGAGTAAAGTATTTTATAAAACTTGAATAATATCTTTATATATATTTGAATAATTATTAATATTAATAATGTCATCCTCTGGTGCTTCAATAATGTGAAAATGACCCTGACTTGATGATTCTATCATTGGAGAACAAATTTTGGCTGGTTCTTCCATAAGCTAGAAAACCTTTGAGCATGGGCTATAGGTGGGTGTCCATTGTCCAAAGGCTTATCACTAGAAGGTGATAAAAAATATTTTTGGCCTCAATTATGCATGAAATTATATAAGCAGCTTAGTAGCTCAGTAGTTAGAGTGAAGGTCTTGGAGTCATTGAGGTCTGAGTTGATATCTTTAAACTGTGTGATCTTGAGCAAATAACCTCCTGTTTGCTGCCTCAGTTTCCTCATCTGTAAAATGAGAGTAATAACACCTATCTTACAAGGTTTCTGTGAGGATCAAATGAGTTAACATATACAAACCTCAAAATTCCATATAAACTTTCTTCTCCTCCCCGCTCCTCCTGCTCCTCCTTCTTCTTTTTTCTTCTTGGAGAGGTTGTAGTCTACACCCATGTAGGATCACCTTCATGGATAAAATCCAAGCTATTTTGAAGGACTGAAATGATTTTGCTATTGTAACAACTTTTCACAAATTCATACTGGTTTCTCTTGCTAGTTTGAAGTATTATTAATAACAATGTTAATAATATTAATATACAATGTATTGACACTGAGTGGGATATTTATTGTACCAATAAGATTTAAACAACACAGCAACACGGAGGTGATCATAACATATTTGGATTGGTCTATACAGTCTGAGGACATTAATATTTAATTAACAAGACAAATAAAAATAAGAAAATAGCAACCCTTGTGGTTTCCATAGCACCATTCCATCCAGGATTTCAGAGTGGTTTTGTATTACCAACTCATCATGGAGGAAAGCAAAAGGATGAGGCTGAATCTCCACAGTTAATACTGAAGTCAAATGACTTAGAATTCTATAATGTCAGAACTGAAAGGGCTATAAGAAAATAGAATCCTAAATATAAAATACTTGAGCTGGAAGGGACTTTGTAATACAGAATATTAGAACATAAACTATTAGAGCATGAAGAGACTTTTAAAAGATATCCAGAGGGGGAGCTCTTAGAACACAAAATGTTTGAGTTTACAGTTCAAACCTGGTAACCTGGATATCCTGGGAATATAAAATTATTAGAAGATAGAACATGAAATGAATACTTGAGCTGGAAGCGACCTCCAAGGCCCTGCAGTCCAACTCCCTTGTTTTATAGCTAGAAAGACTGAAACCCAGAGAAATGAATAGATCATAGAGCAAATTGGGTGGGGACCCCTTAAACAGACTTGAAAAACTTCTTTATCCCCCACATCTCTCCCTCTTTTCACCAGGCAGTAACAAAACAACTTCAGGTGAAATGTGGGGGTCCTCCAGAACTCAGCCTTAGTATGTATATTAGGCACTGTTCCCCCATATCCTCCTTCCCCCGCCCCAAGTCAAGGAACCCTATACCAGGGTAGTAATTGACATCAGATGCTTCTGTGACCTAGGGAATCTACCCAAAGAGCTGGAACCATTTATTGTCTGGAAGCAAAACCTCTGGCCCTCTATCCATCTACCACCACTACCATCACCACTACCACCAACACTCCCTCCCTCCCTTTTTGCTCCCTCTCTTCTCTAGGTGGATTGGGCAGGAGGTCTCTACCTCCTTGCCTCCCAACCTAAACTTGGCCTGTCCCAGAGCCAGGAGGCTCAGCCTGATGAATATGATTGCTGAAAAGCTCCTTCCTGAATTCCTCTTTCCTGAGGATAGGGTTACAAGTTACCAGACTTCCTGTCCAGCCTGGCCTTTTCATTTCGGATCTGTTGCCTTTTCAAATGCTGTCTGTCAACCCTTCTCATTCATGCCCCCAGCCCCCAGCCCCCAGCCCTAGGATGGTCAGGGGATAAGAATAGGCAGGCGACAGCTGAGATCCTGAGGTCTGAGCACCACCCCACCCCCTTTTCTACTTCTTCACCAAGGGTCCCTTCCAAGTAGACTAGTATGTGGGTTTCTACTCAGCTCCATCATTCTACAGTTTAACATTTCTTCCATTTATTACATTCTGGATTCTCCTGTTCTATGTTCTATATGCTCTTGAACTAATCCTTATTCTGACTATAATTGCCTCTGACTTGGGCCAGGTCGGTAGGGGGCTGACCTTTCAGCCCCTTCCTGATCTGAGGGCACTTTCTCTTTCCAACTGGAGCTGAGCAGCTGGGAGAGCTGCGCAGAATGGTGGGAGGGGAGGGAGTCGGTTGGCCAGTGGTGGCGGCAGCAGCAGCATCAGTAACAGCAGCAGCTTCGGCAGCCCCTTTGTACTGGGAAGAAGGGACTGTAATGGCCTCAATTATGGGCAATCAGGATGCATTGGGGCGGGCTGTGGAAGTACTCAAAGAGAGGATGTTTTGCTTGAATCCAGAGTAATTGAGCGATTCTGACTTGGAGATTCAGGTGCCCAAAGTTTGGCTTTTCATCTTTTGTCCTGGACAAAGCTTTACTAATGAGAGAGAGGCAGGGCCTGCATCCCAC
This sequence comes from Sarcophilus harrisii, assembly GCF_902635505.1. Classification (NCBI taxonomy): domain Eukaryota; kingdom Metazoa; phylum Chordata; class Mammalia; order Dasyuromorphia; family Dasyuridae; genus Sarcophilus; species Sarcophilus harrisii. The sequence continues at coordinate 445,832,982 of NC_045427.1, forward strand.
CCCCTCCTAATTCTGCACACCTTTACATAGCTCCTATGGTTGCTTTAGCCCCCAGTCCCATGTCACACCTCATGATCTTCCTCAACATGGTCCCCTCTAATGCTCAGTCGACTTATAGAGCTCTAATGCTCAGGCCCTATGGCTGTATCTCCTCTCATCCCCTTATCTTTCCATTGTAGGCCATCCTCAACACTTCCCTTAGAGAGTTCTCCCCAATGCAATAATATACCTGTGTATATATGCAAACCAAAGGACTCAACAGGGGCCTCAACCTGAGAATGCCACAGTGGTTCTAGAAGCCAAGGATGTTATCCCTAGTAGATGGTTTTGATGGAATGAACTCTTCCTGAGTTCAAATTTAGCTTCAGACCCTAGCTGTATGACCCTGGATGAGTCACTTAATCTTATTTGCCTCAGTTTCCTCATCTATAAAAAAGCCAGACAAGGAAATGGCCAACCACTCCAGCATCTTTGTCAAGAAAACCCTCAAATGTAGTTGTGAAGTAGGTCATGACTGAAAAATGATTGAACAACAGCAAAGTCCTTTCCAGTTTTAAATCAATAATTCTATAAGCCTAATTTTAATTCTAAATGTGATATACAGGGACAATGGTCTCATAAGGTACTCAGTCATGGATGGATCATCCAGTCTAGGGGATGGCCATATTGATGTGCTCATAGATTCATCCAGGTATCACTATCTAAAATTATTATTTAAATGTGGAAGAGTTTAGTTCAGGGAGTTAATTCCCCTTTTCACAGGGTCTTAGAGGCTGGATGATCACTGCTTGGGAATCACTGCTTGGGAATAGGGTACAGGTTGGACAAAATGATTTTTGAGGTTCTTTCTGTTGCTAAGATTCTATAACTGTCCTCAGTCTTTCTTTTATCCAGCTTTACCTTTCCCTGAGCTTGGGGCAAAGCGTTCTCGAGGGAAGAGGAGTTACTGGACACCACACAGCGGCTCACTAAGAGTTGGACATTGCCTGTTCCCTGTCATTTGGAGTCCGCCGTTTCCTTATTAGGTGGCTGTGTGCTGCCATCATGTGGCCATTGAGGGATGAACATTGCGAGCAATCTAAAGTTGAGAATCATTAGGAATCATTTTGACAAGAACTCCCCCAGCTGCTCTGATATGAAGACTTGAGGTTGTAGGGAGAATGTCAGGAGATGTTTGACAGTATAATTAGCCAAGTTTTCCTGGTGGAAGGCTATTGGGCCAAGGGATGTGTGAGGACTGTGTGGTGGAGAGGGGAAGGATGTATGTACTCTATTTTGTAGAAATTCCACATTCTGGAATTTCACACATACAGGGAATACATGATAGCTGACTTAAGACCCCCAGAAAATTTCTGGCAACTGTAAATGCCTAATATGTATTAACCTCTGAGGCAAAATTGAAATCTTCCAAACTAAGTTCTAGTGTTACTAAGTTGTCTTAAAGATGTAATTTCAATACATACTGTTTGTTATCAGGTACAATTTCAACGGTGACTAAGTGGCACAGTGAATAGAGTATGGGGTCTGGATTTGGGAAGACTCATCTTTCTGAGTTCAAATCTGGCCTCAGACATTTACAAGCCAGGTAATCCTGGGCAAAGCACTTAAAACCCAGTTTGTCTCATTTCCTAATCTGGAGAAGGAAGGGGCAAACTACTTCAATATCTTTGATAAGAAAACCCCAAATGGGGTCAAAAGAGTTAGATATGACTACACAACAACAATAATTTCATAATTTTTATAGGTCATTACCTGCCATCTAGGGTAGGGAGTAGAGGGAAAGAGAGGAAAAGTTGAAAGGGAAGTTTTTGCAAGGGTCAATGTTGAAAAATTACCCATGGATATGTTTTATATATAAAAAGCTATAATAAAAAATGTAATAAATTTTTTTTATAGGTCATGGTCAAGTAACCTTACATAAAGTTCATTCTTTACTAAAAGCAAACTTGTAAAATCTCCCATCTCTCCTCCTTTGGTGGGTGTGGTCCTCATTTCTCAAATTTCAGTACTTTAAACTTTTATCATAATTCTGTTAGCAAGATTGATAAAATCTTTTGACTCTGCCCAGAATGAAAGTCCTAAAACTTCACTGATAAGGACAACTTGCCATATTTCCCCCCAAAAAAGTAAGTTATTATTATTATTATTATGCATTTTAGAGCAAAATATATACAATTAAATATTTGACAGCTTTCAAACATTTTGGTCATATACTTTAACAGCTAATAGCTATTAGCTTTAATAGCTAACAGCATCCAGATTGAGAAATTACTTTTCTAATAGCATTTCTGATAAAATGGTTTCTCAAATTTCACTATAAGAACTTTTTTGGAAACATAAGTTTCCATTGTACATGGAGTACATGTCTTACCTTAGAGAGTCCTTCCCAATGCAATAATATACCTGTGTATATATGCAAACCACATATTTAAACTATGAAACAAAACTTATAGCCAGTCAAATGACATCAATTCAGTTGAATGCATTTCCAAGTAATTTTACATAGAAAACTCACTTATTTTATTGATTTTAGCATTCTCAACTGATTGCATTGATGACCAATGTAGAGAGTATTTATATTTCCTAACATTTATATAGTTGTTGTTGGGTTTTTTGGGTTTTTTTTTTTGGCTTTTGCTGAGGGCAATTGTGGTTAAGTGATTTGCCCAGGGTGGTAAGTGTCTGAAGTCAAATTTGAACTCAGGTCACTCCGGTCCTCCTGCCTTCAGGGCTGGTGCTCTATCCACTGCACCACCTAGCTGCTCCTATTTTTATAATTCTTAGCATGTGCCAACCCCTGTACTAATCACTTTACAATTATTCTGTCCACAGCAAATCTGGGGTAGGTGCTATCATTTATCCCCTTTACAGATTAGGAAACTTCAATAAAGAGAGATGAAGTAACTTGATTAAGGTGACATGCCTAATAAATTTCCGAGATCAGATTTGAATTCAGATTTTCCTACTCTATACATTGTCCCAACATGTTGCCTTAATGCCAAAGAGTAAGTATATTTTGCATTAAGTTCTGATTTACCACAATTATCCTAAATAGGAGAACACATCTCACTTTAAATAACACCATATTATGAATTTCGTTTCAGCTCAAATTTCAACCATATCATATCTGGGATTATAATCATTAATGGTAACATTCAAAAACCTCAGTTTTTGGAAGGGTCATTAGCGGCCAGCACATGTTCCAAAAAAAAAAAAAAAAAGTTAATCAAAACTACCAAGTGCATACTGTGACTAGATTAGATGCATCCTAGCTTTGTAACTGGGCTAGTAAGATTGTAAAATCATGATGATATCTCATAGTATTATGACAATATCTCCAGTGCTCCAGTGTTATAAACCTTAAGGTGCTATGGAAACATGAAAGGCAGGCACCTTTGGTGTAGGGCTTAGTCTCATGGGCACTTCTAACAACTAACTCCTTTTGCCCACCCCTAATTCCTCACCTTGTGGAGAGACAGTAAGTACATCATTGAAGCTGGAGTTAGGAAAGCCTGAATTCAAATCTAATCTCATACACTTATTAACTGTTTGAACCTGGATAAGTCCCTTAACCTCTCTATTAAGGTTCTCATCTGTAAAATGAGTTAATTGGCACCAATCCCTAGGGTTGTTGTGAAGATAAGAAGAGAGATATTTGTAAAATATTTTGTAAACCTTAAAGCCCTTATAAGTGCTAACTTATTGTTGTAATTATTATTATTAAAACCAGTCAGGCCTCAACCAGACAAAATATTTTTAAATCTGGAAGGGGTCTTAGAATATAGAGTGTTAAAGCTCAAAGGTGCCTTAGAAACCATCTTTTTATAGATGAGAAAATTATTGGCCCAGGGCTTGAAGCTAGTAAGAAGTAGAGCCAGGACCTAAGGCTACATTTTCCAAAATCAGAATGCTCTTTGTACTCTGTCCTTCCTGTGTTCTCTCCAAAACTGCCCGGGGAGGAGGGGGCTTTAGGTTGGGGGAAGGGTGGTTGGAGGAAAGGGGAAGGAAAACCAGGCTGAGGTCAGAAAGAGAAAGAGGGAAAAGGAGGGGAGAGGAAAAGGGTGGAGGCTGAGCCAGGGTTTCTCTTCAAAAGAAGGAGATGGGGTAGAAGACCCAGAGACCAGAATGGAGGACTTTAGGAACATCTTCACTGTTTACTTCAATAAAAGGTTCTGACCAGGGTTGAATGGGGTAGTGGTGGACAGACATGCTGACTTCCCTCATTAGAAAGAGGATTTATTCTGAGATGGGAAACAAGAAGACTCTGTCCTGTGGGCAATAGCTTTTGTGTCCCTTGCTTTTGAAGCGTGGGCATGGATGGTAAAAAGAGTCCTCTGGAAGAGTAAGGACCAGTACCCATAGTGGATATAAGCCCCTAGGAACTTCCTCAGATGGAGAGGAAAGAAAATCCCTAGATGAGGAATAACTAAATTACAGGATCATATGGATTTTTAAAGTTTGAAAAAACCTTTAAGTACCTTGTTTGTGTCATGGACTCTCCCTCCTTTAGCAGTATGGGAAAACCTATGGTCATCTTCCCAGAATCTATGTAAGAATAAAATAAAATGCATAGAATTACAAAGGGAAACAATTCTATTTAAATGCAGTTATAAAAATGTTTTTTTTAACAGATAAAAGAAAAAAAAATAAATGAATAAATAAATTCAAGTACTCCAGGTTAAGAACCACTACTTTAGATATAATCTAGTCCAACCCTTTTCCCCTCCTCACTCCCCCACTCCCATCTCCTTATCTAAGGAAACAGAAAAAGAAAGTCTGAGCTACATGACATAGGTAGCCAGTTAAGGAAGGCAAGATTCCAAGTCATGTTACTGACTCTAACTAACATGCTCTTTACATTGTACCCAACATAAATTATTAGGCCTGGAAAAGACTTTAAAGGAAACTCTAGGTAGTGTGCTCCAAGTCACACAGGTAAATAAACAGCTGAGCTGAGTTCTGGGGCCAACGCTTTGGAGTGAATTCAGGGGTGTTTTCATTATTCTATAGTACTTCCAGTCTAAGATTTAGTACTTCCAATCTGGGACTTGGGCTCTTAGGCCTCCTCAGCAATCATCTATGCCATCAATTTGATGAGTAACCTCAAGTACGTGCTTTCTAGGCCTTCCCTTTCCCAGTCTTTCCCCCTTTCTGGGTTTCAGTCTACAAAGAAGAGGAGGGACTATGTTTTTGTATTTAAGTATCTAAAAAGTCATTTACTATTCTAAGATTCTGCAATTTGGGAAAAACAATTATTGCCAGAGCCAATCAGGAAAAAGGAGGAGTCTGGGATCCTGAGGGTCCTAAAAGCATTAAAAGTAGTCTGATGAAGAAGAGGTAAAGTAGAAAACAAAGGGTTACTGGTTCCCTTCATTCACCACTCAGTTCCCCAGCTTCCAGCAGACTACCCAGGCCACAGCCATGCGCTTCTGCTTTTTATTTTAAGACTTTTCAAAGTTCTGAAGAAATCCCAGAGCAGAGTTCATTCCCTGTTCCTTTGAGCTGCAGGGAATGGATAAAAGCAGGGGTGTCATGCAGAACTCAATCTAGCAGTCTTGTCAGAGGGTTCAAATCCTCGCTCTGCTATTTACTACCTGTCTCTCCTTGGTCAAATCCCTTAATATCTCTGAGTTTTAGTTTCCAAATCTGTATTAAGAAGGGGCTGGACTAGATAATCTCTTTAGTTCCTTCTAACTCTAAACTCTAAAATTGCAGCTCTTTAGAGCTGGGATTTGAGAGCTAGAGTCCTTCCAAAGCATCCTTTCTCCTTACAGCAGATGGATGCATGGGTAGGATATCCATTCAATTCATCTGTTTTTCAAGCACCTCCTAAATCTAGTCAGTGGGGTTAAACTCAGAAACAGATCTCTGCAGGTAACATGTTGACTTAGAAAACCACAAATTAACAATATCTATGTTGTATTATATTTTTATTTTGATAATAAATAATTAAAAATTACATTTTAACCTCCTTCTAACTCATGTGAATTGGACACCTCTGACTTGGTAACATGGAATACAGAGAAAAAAAAAGAAAGAATTGTTGCCTTCAAGGAGGTTACAGTCTATAGGGGGAGACAACATCTATATAAAGAGTATATACAAAACATATAAGATAAATTTTGGTGAGAATGATAACAATGGTGACTGGGAGTCATGAAGCATTGGGAAGGGTCTCTTTCTCTGACTGTGAACTCAGAGGACTATTAGAATAAATCTGTGAGGTCTAGGAAGTATTTCTGCAGTTAGCTCATGGTCTCCCTTACCCTTTCTGAATATTAACCTAGTACTAGTAGGTGAGGTGGAGGTGAAGGAAGGTTAGAACTCTGACAGACCTAGTTCCTGGGAGGGTGAGGAATGTGGCCCCATCCCTAAGGTGGGGCAGCTTGGGTCTTGCCATACAGCCCAAAGGATTGAGCTTATGGGGGGAAGGTGAATAAATAGGTGTGGAAGTAATGATGGGGAGAAGGAGAATTTAGTTAATATTTAATCAGCAAAAACCTTCATAGAGTCATACTTCAAAGTGTGTGTGTGTGTGGGGGGGTGTGTGGAGAGGAATTGTGTGCCTTTTGAGGGGAATTGTCTTTAGTCCTCCCATGCCCAGTTAAGTTCCCCAGTTTCTGAACCTAAAGGAATACCACATCTATTCCTGTTACACTCTCTGACTGGTAAGTTATTTTCCCAGAACAATGAGGTCTCCCCACCCTTTGCTTTCCTCAGCTTAAGGAACAATGGGTCTTCTACTACTCCTTTTTTTCAGGGCCAACTGGTTGGGAGCAGCCCTGGGTCCAGGTAGCTACAGGTCCAGGCTTCTCTGAGCAGGCAGTACCAGCCTTTCCCTTAGGGCCCAAGGAATATCTGGTGACTGGATAAGTTAGATGACCTAATATTTAGTACTTTCTTGCACCTATCGTTGTCCCCTTCAAACTGCCTGAGAACCCACCATTACTAATCCATTCTTTAGTGATATCACTGTAGCAAGATGCAGATGATGTAATGCTGGAGAAACTGAGGCAAGATAGGGATTAGAGAGTTTTTAATGTTTTATTTGAAAGGGAAAGATTTACTAGGGCCAAATGGATCCATGGTTTGGTCCCAGGGATGAATGAGACTATCATCTCCAAGAATCCAGCATCGAATATGGGATCCAAAGATTCTTTTATAGGGGAACAAGAATGATGATGTAATGGGGAGAGGCACCTGATATTCTAATTAATTGGGATGGGGAGAGGCACCTGATATTCTAAGATATAAGATCTTTATCCTATCAAACATTCTGATGATTAAGAGGGAAAGGTGGTATTGCAGGATTGAATAGAACAATTAAGAACTGAGGCAGAACAATTCAGGGAAAACTGAGGCAGGACAATTAGGGAAACTGAGTCAGAACAATAAAAGAGAACTGTGGCACAGCAATAAAATAGCAAGAAGACAATATTTAGATATTTTCAAGACCTTTTAAGTAAGCAAAGCACTTTGATTACAACTCTGTGAGATAGGGAATACAAAATAATGTCCTCATTTTGTAGATGAGCTAGATGACAATAGAGGTTATGTGACAGTTGTGTCAGAATCATGATGTGAATCTAGCCTTCCTAATCACAATTCTAATATTCCTTTTAACTATATTGCCTCTCTTTCCTGGTTGAGTGATTGTAAGATTTTGAAATGGAACATAGAGGGAGCTCTTGGGTTCTGGGAGGATTCCTTCCCAGGGAAAAAATGGAGTGGATGATCTTGTTTGTGTATAATGGGAAACAGTCAAGGTCAAAGCACCCTATGCTTACCACAGAGCAGGAGACTATTCATTAATGGAATTGAATAGCTGTTCACTCCTTGTCTTCTTGCTACCATTGCTTTGTATTTTCCCTTGTGGTTATGCCTCTGGGATATAGCTAGCTCTTTCCCAAACTATAACATGGTGAAACTAAAGAGAACTGGAAATTCATTTATTATAGACAGAGAAGGTAGAGGCAGATTATAAACAGGAAAGATAAGGACTAGAACATCATAGTCTGGGCTGTCCGAGTTCTATGGTACCCATTGGTTCTTATTGCTTTTTGCTGCTGCTGCTGCTCTCAGAACTGACCCCCTAGGCATTTCTAAATTTAATGATTCCCGGAATTTTGAGGAGAAGTTATAAAATGCCTGAATTCTACTGAGAAATGTGACCCTAACTCTACCATGCCAATACTCTGGGAAGCCAAGGGGAGCTTGATTAGGGATGGGCAATGATTAGAGATTTGTTCTTCTAGCTAAGGCATTCATCAATCAGGTGTGTACTAAGTATCAGCTGATCTCTCTCATAAAGGAAAAGGCCAAGGTAGGTGTTCAAGGAACCTCTCGGTGTACTCTGGCTTGTTAGAGATGATAAAGAGTTACTCTTCAGAATGGAAGAACTAACCCAAGAAGGAAATAAGGAAGGAACAAATTCTGAGGTAACAGACAGGAATTGAAACTACTGTCATGGGGTTGGCAAGTGGAAGAATGTGGCAGATAAGAACAGGAAGGAGATGAGACTGTGAGCCACTGAAACTTTACAATAGGTAGAGGGCTTATCTCAACATGGGTAAAATTGGACTTTCTAAGTCCTCATACTCTAAGGCAAGGCTTCTTAAACTTTTTCCACGAGCAACCCCCTTTCATCCCCCAAATTTTTATGCAGCCCAGTCCTCCTTAAGGTTAGTACCTTCCCTCTGTTGAATATTTCCAGTTTATGCTGCATATATTTTATTTGTATGCAGTTTTCTCTTTTCAATAGGTATACAAATCAAACATTTACTAATAATAAATCATAAAGACAGTTCCAAAAAATTCATGATGGAAAATGCTATCTACATCCAGAGAAAGAACTGATAGACTCTAAATACAGAGCAAAGCATATTATTTTCACTTTCCTTATTTTGTTTTTGGTTTGATTTTCTCCTTTTGGTCTGTTTTTCCTTTTGTAACACAATTAATATGGAAATTTATTTTATATGATGGCACATATATCAAATTGCTTACTATTTTAGGAAGAGGTGAGAGGAAGAAGGTAGGGGGAAGAATTTGGATCTCAAAATTTTATAAAAATGAATGTTAAAAATTGTCTTTATACATAATTGGAAAATATAAAATACTATAAAAAAGAAAAATTTCCAAATTTATTGGAACCAGAGGACAAAATAAATAAAGGAAGAGTCCACTAGTCACTTCCTGAAAGGAACCTTAAAAGAAAGAGTCTCAGAAATGCCCTAGCCAAAAATCCAGATTTTCCATACCAAAGAAAAACTACTTTTAAAAAATTCTCAAAGAAGGCGTTTAAATGATCATATAAGACCTGGAAGCTTTTACTATAAACCAGAAGAGATTCTAGAAGGATATATTAAAAGGCAAAAGATATAGGCTTACAATCAAGAATAATTTACCCTGCAAAATTGAGTCTAATCCTAGAGGAGAAAAAAGTAAATCTTTAATGGAATAGAGGACTCTCAAACTTTTCTGTTGAAAAGACCTTTGTTGAATAAGAACTTTGAATTGCAAACACAAAAATCTAGAAAAACCTAGGAAGATAAATTCATTTGAGCAGTTAGGAGGATTTGTATGATAATATTGAGGAGAGTATACAACCTTGGAAGAAGTGATGGGGAGTGTAAATATCATATAAATGCAGAGGTGTGCCGTTAAATGTTTAGCTACCAGCTCATGGTGGTGGTGGAGGAAGTAGTGAATAACCCTTTAAAGTTTAATCCTCATTGTTGATATTTTACCACTTCCTTAAATCTAGATGATCAAGAAAACAATAAATCAAGCATTAGATTTATAGCATTGGTGCTTGGCTCTTGAAAGCTGGCTCCAGCATGCCCCAGAATGAACCTTACTCTTATCTGAAACAGAAGAGACTTGAACACACACAGAAACAATCTGGTGTAGAAATACATCAAACTCAGGAAGGGGGGAAAAATAAAGATCTGAGAGGGTGTGGTTAAGAAGTAGCAAAATAACAGGGAGCTAATAGTCACTAGCAAAACAATTTTCCTGATCCTAAAGGAGAGATTAAACAATCATTCTAATCTTAAGGGAGAAATCAGAAAGTTGGGGGTGGGAAAGAGAGGGGAAAAAAAAAATAAAGAACTAGAATCCAAGAGAAAGTTTTACATTCCCTTTTCGACAACTATGGAATGGTCAAACAAATTGTGGTAAATGGATGTAATGGAATACTATTGTGCTGGAAGAAATGATGAAATAGATGCTATCAGAGAATCTTGGGCAGTATGAACTGATGTAGAGTCAAGTGAACACAACCAAGAGAACAGTTTTTACAAAGAATGCAATCCATTGTAAAGAAAAATCACTTTTAAAGACTTAAGAATAAAGATCAATGTAGTGATCTATTATGTTTTCAGAGTCCTATGATGAAACAGAATTACTTTCTTATAGGGAGGGAGGTGATGGATACAAGCAAGGTACAAAGACATAATCTTTGGTGCCATGACCACTGTATTTTTGATTGATTCTATTTGTTACAAGAGGGTTGTTTCCTCTTTCATTTTCTCAGTTTGTTTTTTTTTTAATTGGGGGAGGAGACAAGGGAAGAGGTTATAAAATTAGCAATAGTGATAAGAAAAAAAAAATCATTGAAACATTTTTTAAAAAACATAGAAGATATAAGTTAATTCAGAAGTAAATACAGACACACAAGGCAATGTTGAGCTATGTGGATAATTTACTATATATTTTAAAGAAAAAAAGGCAGGTAGAATGAAATGGAGTCTTGAAGTTTCATAGAGGAGGCTCTTTTTAATGTACTGTGTGTATGGAAATGCTTTTTTTGGGTGTTCAATTTAAGAATAAAAATTGAAAAAATGAAACAAAACAAACAACCAAAAGCAATTAGGAAAATGAAATTGTAGTTCTATTTTAGTGGATAGAAGATCAAGAACAAGTTTGCAAAAAAAAAAAAAAAAAAGGATAAATTTACCAACCAGGAAACAATTTGACCACAGACAAAATGAAACAGCAAAGTTAAAAAAAATTTAAAGGGATTTGCTATATTCAATAAAAAACCACATAGTCCCTGCCTTCAAGATTACATATTAATAAGAGGGATGAAACCCAGAGACAAATAAATATGGTGAAGAAAAAATATGAGAGAGAGATAGAAAAGAGACAATGTGTTTGGAGGGAAAGGTCACTTTTAACTGAAAATGAAGGGGGTAGTACAAAAATGTCCAGAGGAAATTGTAAAAGTGGAAACTATGACATAACAAAATAGAAAGTGATGACTCAGAAAGAAGCATAATATTATAAAGGATTAGTCAATGGGCCTTAAGCTTTGCTAATATGTTAGCTTCCTGAAGATTCCAGCTTCTTGGAATGGATCCCAGGCTGTCCTCCTTTCACTATTTACTAAACTTCCCAGATCTGGCTAGAAACCTCACTTTGAAGCATCATCTATCCTCCTGACTTGCTTGGTTCTTGAGCCTGATTGTCTCCTAACTTTAGAAGGTCTTTTGTAGCCCTTTCCTTTAGTAAGATCATAGGGTGATCCTAATGGAATGGACCTTAGAGATCCTCTTGTTCAGTGGTTCTCCAGCACTTTGGTCTCTGAGGACCCCAAAGAGCTTTTGTTTATCTGGGTTATATATATTGATATTAACTGAATTAGAAATGAAAACATCTCACTATGATCATAAAAATATTTTTGATCTTGCACATTCCTTGAAAGCCTTAGGGACCCACCTCTTGGCTTCCCTGACTTCAGTTCTAGCTAAAATGTCTTCTCTAGGAAGCCTTTCCCAGTCCTCCTTAAGGTTAGTACCTTCCCCCTGTTGAATATTTCCAGTTTATCCTGTATATATTTTATTTGTTTTCTCTTTTCAAGCTCTTTAAGAACTGGGATTGTCTTTTGTCTTTCTTTGTATTGGTAACACTTAGCAACTTGTCTGGCTCATAGAAGATATTTGATAAAACTTTTTTTAATGATTGACTCCCAAAGGTCTCCAGATTATACTTTGGGACCTGTTGAACTAGTCTAATACCTTCATTTACACAAAAAGAAAAAAAAGGCATAAAGAGAGTAACTGACAGCCAAAGTTACACAAGTCAAAAATTTACAGATCTGGAATTAAAACCCAAGCCCTTTCACTTCAAATATCCTAATCATTTTACTGTAGCATGAAAAACTTTTCCCCCCTTTTCCTGGGCATATGAAAATAAGTGAATATCTATTTCTACTTCCTGATTGCTCTTTTCTTTATCATAAGCTATCTTGGGATGTAATTCCCAAATATTACAGGTTGGATCTTTTTTCATTTTTATCTCTGTATCCCCCATTCCCTGTCATAGTGCCTGAAAAATAGGAGGAATTTAATACATACTTGTTAATTGACTGATTCTCCCACTTTGAAGGTGCTCATTGCAAACCCATGTTCACAGTTGGTCAATCAGGAGCTCTCATGAAGTAGTAACAAGAAAACTGAAATGAGAGAAGATGGGAGTTGGAAGTTATACAATCCCAGGTTTAACTAACTTATTACTTGTGTTAGCTTGACCAAGTCACTAAGCTTTTCTGAGTTTGTTTCCTGATCTAAAACATGAGAATATTAAGGAAGACTGGAAGAGATTATTTCAAAGGTCCCTTCCAACACTTAGTCTTGTGATCCTGTCATTTGCAAGAGAAAATTATAACTTGAAGAAATGAAACATGGTACCTATAGCTGTTTTCTTTCTTTCTTTCTTTCTTTCTTTCTTTCTTTCTTTCTTTCTTTCTTTCCTTCCTTCCTTCCTTCCTTCCTTCCTTCCTTCCTTCCTTCCTTCCTTCCTTCCTTCCTTCCTTCTCCTTCCTTCCTTCCTTCCTTCCTTCTTTCCTTCTTTCCTTCTTTCCTCTTCTCTCTCTCTCTCTCTCTCTCTCTCTCTCTCTGTCTCTCTCTCTCTCTCTCTCTCCCTCCCTCCCTCCCTCCTTCCCTCCCTACCCCTCTTTCTTTCTTTCTTTTCCTGAGGCAATTGGGGTTAAGTGACTTGCCCAGGGTCATACAGCAAGGCAGTCTTTAAATGTCTGAGGTCAGATTTGAATTCAGGTCCTCCTGACTTCAGGACTGATACTTTTAATCCACTGTGCCACCTAGCTGCCCCTCAGATTTCTTTATATGCACTGTGTATGCACTGAGTATGGGTTGAAAACAAAGTAAATTTAAATGTTTATGAAAGCAGATAAATATGACCTCATATGGTATAATTAAGATTTTGATAGCATGACACAGTTATCCTGTCATCTTAGAATTTTTGATAATCAAGATAGAGAATCCTGCATATGGATTAGAGATTAGGAAAATGGATTTCAAAAAGCTCAGAGAAAAGATAAGTGTGAGGGAAGGGGCTCAAGAGGAAATAACAATAATAACAAATTTCTCTGTCTAGAAGAAGAAAAACCTTGAGCTCTGGACCTCTTGGAAAGGAAGAAGTTTTACTCTATAAAATCTTAAACTTCCTCCCTGGAAACCAAACAAACCAGGAACCTTAAGTCCCATCAGAATCTAAACTGAGAACTCTCACCCTTCCCTCCATAGCTTGGTTATAGACCAAGCCACTAGAAATTTCTTTCCTGGCAGGTACATTATTAAATGTACCTAATTATACATAAATAAAAATGTACCTAAATGTACCAAAACCTAATATAGTCATAGTATACTCATGCAGTGTTAGAGATTAAAAAGATCTTAAAGATAACCAAGTCAAAACCTCTTATTTTACAAATGAAGAAACTGAAGCTTGGGGGTCTAAGTGACTTGCACAAATAAATGACAGGGTCAAGTCCTGAATTCAGGACATAGGGTGTGGAAGAGTTTGTGTTAAGACCAGCATTCTGTAAACTAGCACTGTTTATATACTTGATTAAGTATGTTTGTTGGGCTCTTGTGAATTCATGACTTCTTTTTGTTTGTTTTTTTGGCTGAGGCAATTGAGGTTAAGTGACTTGCCCAGGATCACACAGCCAGGAAATGTTAAGTATCTGAGATCATATTGGAACTCAGGTCCTCCTGACTTCAGGACAGTAGGTGACTTCTGAATGCTATTTTTATTGTCTTTTGTCTCTTTGGCTCAGCTCTGAATTCCCCAACAAGGATAGTACTCAGAGGATCATAGATTTAGAGTTGAAAAGGATCTTCAAAATTACCTAGTCATTTTAAAAGATGGGAACACTCAAGCTTCAGAGAAGTTGAATACTGTAACTTGGCCAAGAACACAGCTAAATGGAAGAGCCAAAAATTAAACCCAGGGTTTTTGACTCCAAATCCAATGAAAAAAAACTTCTCTTGTAGAGGGCCTAATGTCTTCTTTCCTCCCCAATTCATCCTCTTTCCCTTCCCATCTCTCCCTCTTCCTTTTCCTTCCTTTCTTCCCCCTTCCCATTCCTTCTCCTTTCCTCTTTCTCCTCTTTTTCTCCTTTCCCTCCTTCTGTCCCTTTCTCTTCTTCTTTCTCTTCCTCCTCCTCCTCCATTGTCATTTCTCTGTCTTTCTTTGGAGGGGCTGACAGTTCCTCTTCTACGAGTTTGTCTTTCTTCCAAAATCTTTCTGTTTCTACCCATACAATCTCTTGAATCTGATCTCTTCTCTTTACTGTCATAGGTACTGCCTTGGTTCAGGTCTCCATCTACATTACCTGGATCACTGCAACCAGGTATCTCTTTATCAAGCTTCTCTCCACTCCAGCCCATCCTCCACAATGCTATCCACATAATTTTCCTTAAGCAGCCTAGATCTGACTATATCATTCCCTTACTCAATCAATTCCATTGGTCCCACTGTCTTTCGGATAAAATACAAACTCTTTTGTTCAGATTTTAAAACTTTCATGACTTGGCCTCAATTAAGTTTTCCCTTCCCAGCTGACATTACTTCTCTCACACTCTGCAAAACAGCCAAAATGACTTTCTCTGTGTTGTTCAAATAGCATTCCACCTCCTATTTCTATGTAATTGTACTGAACATCATAAGGGCCTATAATACACTCTCTCCTGACTTCTACCTCTAAGAATCCCTCTCTTTTTGTCTTGAACATCAAAACTCAAGTGCCATTTCCACGTGAAGCCTGATTTTCTTTTTTTTTTAATTAAAGCTTTTTATTTTCAAAACATATGCATAAATTTGGAACTGTCCTCAAAAAGTTATCAAACTGGGCATTGATGACTTTGATCCCTTTGATCCAGCAGTGTTTTTACTGGGCTTATATCCCAAAGAGATCTTAAAGGAAGGAAAGGGACCCACATATGCAAAAATGTTTGTAGCAGCCCTTTTTGTAGGGGTAAGAAACTGGAAATTGAGTGGATGCCCATCAGTTAAAGAATGGCTGAATTAGTTAAGGTATATGAATGTTATCAAGTACTATTGTTCTGTAAGAAACGATCAGCAGAATGATTTCAGAGAGGCCCGGAGAGACTTACATGAACTGATGCTAAGTGAAAGGAGCAGAACCAGGAGATCATTACACATGGCAAAAACAAGACTATACAATGATCAATTCTGAGGGACATGGCTCTTTCCAGCAATGAGATGATTCAGCCCCATTCCAATAATCTTGTGATGAAGATCTACACTCAGAGAGAGGACTGTGAGAACTGAGTGTGGACCATAACATTTTCACTCTTTCTGTTGTTGTTTGCTTGCATTTTGTTTCCTTTCTCAGTTTTTCCCTGTTTGATCTGATTTTTCTTGTGCAACAAGATAATTGTATAAATATGCATACATATATTGGATTTAATATATATATTTTAACATATTTAACATGTTGGATTGGATTACCTGCCATCTAAGGGAGGGGTTGAGGAGAAAGAGGGGAAAATTTGTGTTGTTAGAAAAAATCTACATAACTGGTAATCAAGAGGCCTCTGTGTTCAAATCCTTGAGCTTGGTCATGTTATTTCATTTTTCTGGTTCACAGTTTCCTTATATGTAAAACAGAATGCTAATCCTGGCATTACCTAGCTCATGGAAGGTTGTTGACAATGTAGCAGAAACCTTAAATTGCTTTAGAAATATAAACCATTTTTCTTCAGGGAGATGTTCTTAAGTCTCTTCTAACTCTGAGGTTCTATGGGACATAGATTTGAAGGTCTTCTCTGTGCAGGTAGATAAAGACACAAAGGTAAAAAATATATAGGTCCCTGCCCTTATGGAGCTCATTGACTGGAGAAAGATATGGATTCAAATTAAAAAACATTTAAAAAGTTCTATGTGCAAAGCACAGTGAGGCATCAGGGTTACTAAGATAATCATGGCACAAGCCCAGTTCTAAATTAGTTTATAGTCTACTGAGGAAGAAGAACAAATGAACCAAATATGAAAATAATATAGGGGAAAGTGAAATCAATGCAAAGTAGAGGTTCAAAGACAATGTCTTGGAGTTCACTAGCTGATTCATTTTTAGTAATCAGATTGGGGACTCAAAAAACCACCTTGCCTTTATGAGGTTTCCAGATGGTTCAGGAGAACTAGGAAAAAAGGAGAGTAATGATAATTCAGATACATATGTAGTATTTTAAACTTTGCAAAATACTTCCTCATGATAATCCTATGAATTACATAATAGAATTATTCTTATCTTCATTTCTGAAGATGATAAAATTGACATTCATAGAGAGAAAATGACCTGCTTATTGTTGCATAGTGTTGCATAGTTGTCATAGGATAAGAATAGTAAGAGAGCAGAGCAATGGTTAGCAATTTTCTTTTAAATAAATTTTTATTGATATAATTTGCCTTCGCAGTGGCTAGAGCACCAACTCTGAAGTCAGGAGGACCTGGGTTCAAATTTGACTTCAGACACTTCACACTTCCTAGCTGTTTGACTCTGGGCAAGTCACTTAACCCCAATTGCCTCAGAAAAAAAAGATGTAAGTTGCCTTTATATAAACTAAAATTTCCATGTATTACTCCCCTCTTATTTCAGAAAACCATTCCATAATAGAAAGAATGTTTTAAAGGGGAAAAAAGGGGGGGGGGGAAGAAGAGCAAATATAATAGGCAAAATTGATCAATACATCAACAACATCTATTCATCCATCTGGACCTGATGAGGATCTCTCATCTCTGCAAAGGAGTTGGGACAAGTGTTTTCTCATTTCCCTTATTTGGAGCCATGCTATTCTTTGTAATTTGGTATTCACTTTTATTTATTGTCCTTTCCATTTCCATTATTGTAATCATTGTGAAAATTATTTTCTTAGCTCCGTTTATTTCACTCTGCATCAGTTCATGTAAAATTTTCCATGCTTCTATATGGTTATCTTATTCATCATTTCTAATAGCACATTATTATTCCATTATATTCATATACCACAATTTGTTTAGTCATTTCTCTGATGGACACATGCTTTGTTTCCAATTCTTTGCTATCACAAAAAGTTCTCTGAATATCTATAGGTGAAGCGTTTAAGTGCTTACTTTGCTGGGGATGCCAATGCAGACAAGAATCATTCGTTTTCTTGAAGAGCTTAAAATCTAAAGGGAGAGAGGGAATACAGAACGGCAGCACCAAGAGATTGATGAGCCAAGATGGAGTAAAAGCCTGCCTTTGAACAGGAGAAAGCCAGGGGACCTAGGGACAAAATCTGATTTGGTGAGTGGGGAGAAAGGAATATAAAAAGTGTGCTTGGAAATAGGTATAATATTCTATGTGAGAAGTAGAAAGTACCTCAGCAATCATCTGATCCAATTTCCTCACTTGTCTGAAGTCCATCCAGGGAATGGATTTAACCAACATGATACTAAGTAGCAAAGTCTGGACCAGAAGAATCCAGATCTCAAGATTTTTAATCCCGTTCTCTTTAAACTACATACACCATGTTATTTTTTGGGGAGGAGGAGTAGGGCTAAGATAACTGTTAAGGCTAAAGGTGTTTATTAAACATTTAGGCCCAGATGAGGCCAGGAAACACCAAGTTTATCCCTGTACCATTCTTTAAAGCTTCTGTGGTAGCACTTTTTCCTTATGAAAAGGAAGGAAAGGGAAGCATTCTATATAGGATGTTTTCCTAAGAGAACCTACTAAATCCCTCCACCAAAGCAATAAAGTGATTCATTTCCTGAAGTGACAGTCCCCTTACCTTTTCCTAAGGGAGAAACTTTATTCTGGGTTGAATGGGAGGGAAAACCTGTCACTCTTTTCTCCAGAAGGCAGGTCAGTGTCCTTTGGTCTCCCATTCCTCTTCCTTCTTCTCCTCTATCATTTCCCAAATCTGTGCCAGGTCCTCTTGTTAGTGCCTTTTAAGGGAGAAGCTTGGGAGTTGCCTGGGTGGGGACAGAAGACTAGGTGGATCATCCTTTTCTTGTGGCAGTGTTCCCCATTGGTTGGCTAGGATTGGAAGGACAAAAAGATCTTTAAGTATCCTAATTTTAAAGGAGTTCTAGAGAGACTCTGGAACTATGGTGCTTATTGTTCTTACACTTTTATTATCATATGTTTTGGAGTAGGAAGAGATCATGTGATGGAACCTACTCATTTTTCAAGATCATGAAATGGAGACCCCCAAATGGTGACTTCCTCAAGACCACAATGATAGTAAATTATAGAGCTGGGATTGAAATTTAAGGTTTCTTTTATTTAGTTCAATTTCTGTGCCCTTTCACTATTCTTTGCCTTGGGAATGAGGAAACTGAGGCAGGAGAATGGGTCAAGGAGAGAAATGAGAAGTAGGCAAACCATTTTGTCAGGTTAGAGTCAGAGGACCTGTGTTTGCACCCCAACTTTGCTACTTAGTAGTTGCTAGACATCGCGCAAGTCATTTCCCTTCTTAGATCTTAGCTTCCTTCTCTAGAAAGTGGATCAAGGTGGATTAGATAGTCTCTAAGGTCCGTTCCAGTTCTAAATCTTATAATTCCACCATCCTGTTTGAGGAATAATAGTTTATGTAATGTTGGCAATGGAAAAGTTCCAGAACCACACCACTTGGGTGTGGAATGGGAGATAGTGAGGTGTGACAGATATAGGGAGGCAGAGTTCAGCTCAGCAGAAAGAATTTGGGAATAAATAATCAAAAATTAAATTTATCAGAAAGGAGCTTCTCGCTTTGCAGGTAGTGAAGGACCCGTTCCCAGAAGAATTCAAACAACCCCTAGTCAGGGATGCTATAGAGGGCTCTTGGCGGGAGTTTGCATTTGCTGGTCCCTTTCATTTTTTTGTGAGTCTATGAAAAGTTCAGGAAATCGCCGCCCAGACTCCCCGACAATTCCAGAGCCTCAGGGGCCCCAACTAACCTCCTCCTGCTTGTCTGAGGGGGCAGGGCTGGCTGGAGATTTGGCGAATGCCAGAGAGAGGAGAGATGACTGGGAGGAGCCAAGGCGGGCAGTCCAGGGAGACAGGGGGTGGAGCCCGCATTGGTCAGGTTTCTTGGTACCGAGCGGACGAAGGCAGGCTGCCCGCCGACTTCTAGACTCAAACTCCTGCCCATAATGAGCTGTGAGTTCGGTCAGGGCAGCCTATTGGTCCCAGCCGGGGCTTCTCTGTGTTCCCACTTGTCTTCCCCGCTCTCCCCTTTCCCTTACTTTTTTCTGTCTCTCCTCTCCCTCTTTTCTCCTATTTCTCTTTCCCTTTCTTTTTATTATTGCCCTCGCCCCCCCCTTCCCTCTCTCCTCCCCTCATTCCTTCCCATTGTCTTCTTTCCCTTTCCCTTTTTTCTTTCCCTCCAATCTTTTGTACTCTTTTGCTCTTTCATCTCCTTTCCCTCTTCTTTTTTTCATCTCCATTTACCACTCTCTCCTCTTCTCTCCATCTTGACATTTCTCACCTCTTTCCTCTCCAGGGCTACATCTCTCCTTCAGTCTGTTGTTATTGCTGCAAAGTGTGTCTCCTGCTCCAGGGACCCCTGCTACAGGTAGGGCTCCTTTTGGGGAACCTGGAGGTGGGGAAGTCTGTTCCTTGGATGCAGATGGTTAGTTGGGAAAGAGGCAAGAGGATGTCCATTTAGGGCTTTGAAAATTCTGAGGGTCAGGAGAAAAGATGCATTCTAGTGATCAGTTCTGGGGTCAGGGAGAGGAAGTCTGCTATGGATTCGTCCTATTGATACCAGTTTATGCCCATTCCCAGCTTCCCACCTTTCTCCATTCCTTGGAGAGTTGGAAAGTCACTTCTCTCTAGAGCTCAGTTTCCTTAAGGAAATGAGACTAGAAAGTCTTTAGAGTTTAGCTTTAATATTCTGTTCTTTGTTTTCACCTTCTATATTCTAAGGAATTTTCTAGCCCTAACATTCTATTTTCTAATTAAGGCTCTTCCAGATTCAGTGTTCTATATTCTTTTTTTTTCTTTTTTTTAATTTAATAGCCTTTTATTTACAGGTTATATGCATGGGTAACTTCAGTGTTCTATATTCTAAGGTCTCTTTCAGGTTTAACATTCTATATCTTCAGGTCTAGGGGAGAAAATAAGGTCTCCTGGGTTTGAGGGAGACAGTGCCTAAGGATGATGGGATATGTTTGAGTTGGGCAAATTCACTCTGTTCTCCAAGGAGGGTGGTTTGAGGGGCAGTGGCTCAGTTAGAAGAAACTTCCCTTCACTTCATTTCCCTCGTCTTTCTCTTCCTCTCTTCCCTATTCTCCTCTTCTTTTTCCCCACCATCCCACCAAGGAGCTGCCTCTGACCTTTCCATTTACAGGCACTGTCCACTGATGGGGCCGTTTCCTGCTACAAAAGAACAGGTAGGCTCAAGAATGATGGGATGAGGAAAGGAGAAAGAACAGAGAAGGAGGAAGAGAATGGTGTTATTTTAGTCTCCTCTGAGGATCCCTTCCTCCTCTGCCCTCATGGAATGAAGGGAAGGATCTAGGCTCTGAATCCCTGTCTCCATGAGGGAGACTACTGACCTCTTAGCCTCTGTCTAGCTATTCTACCTTCTCTTTGTTCTTACTGATTACCCTCTCTCCTCTCTTCCCCACCCAAAATGATTAAGTGAATTGATTACTTTCCTGGTGTGTTACTGGTACCTGCTTACATTTGAGTTAGACTTAATTTTCTTCTCTGTGAAATCAAGTAAACGCCAGTGGAGTTTTCCAGATACTTGTATATACATCTCTGGCATTCCTACTCATATGGGAGGGTCTATAAAATATTTTTCTTGCTCTCATGATATGATATTTGTATAGTATTTTAAGTTTGTAAAGACCTTTACGGCTTTTTCCATGCCTGAGGCAATTGGAGTTAAGTGACTTGCCCAGGGTCACACAGATAGAAAAGTGTCTAAGGTCAGATTTGAACTGGGGTCCTCCTGATTTCAGAGCTGCAGCTCTAACCACTGCACTAACTAGCTACCCCTTTCATCTTAACAGCCCTGTAAGTTAAGTACTATTTTCATTTCTCTTTTACAGATAAGGAAATGGAGGCAAATAGTGGTTAAGTGACTTACTCAGGATCACAAAGCTAGGGAGTATCTGAGATGGGATTTGAACTTGTATTTCCTTGCTTCAGGTCTAGCCTTCAATCCATTTCAACTACCTGAGCATTCCTGGTTCATACCCAGAAATCCTTTTGAATTTGAAAAGGTAGTATATGGTATTTTCTGAAAAGAGCACTGTAAGGATAGGATAATCTGGGTTTCAATCCCAGCTCTGCCACTTATTGACTCTATCATTTCATCTTTCTGGGCCTCATTTTCTCCCATTGTAAAGGGATTGGTTTAGACTAGATGATCTGTAAGCTCTAATATTTTGTGTTCATGAGATCATCAAAGCAAATGTTAAAATTGGGAGAAATTTTACAGACCACATAGAGATTATCTAGTCTTACTTACTTCCTTATTTTACAGATGAGGAAAGTGAGACCTGAATAAATTAGGTGTAGCATGTGAATTGAAGTTAAATTCAGAATGGGAAGATAAGAATTTTTCAATTAAAAGGAAGGGAGCCCTTTGCAACAATTCTGTGAGGTTGTTAATATAAGTATTATTGTCTCTATCGTATAATTGAGAAAATTGAGTCTCAGAGACTTTGTGATTTACCAATGATTCTACAAAGACCAAAGTTCTAAGCCCCCTTTCAAGATTTAAAATACTATGAGACTTTCAATTGACTCTGTCAAAAGCACTGGACCAGAAAATCTACCCTTTTCATCCCAGCTCACTTCCTGATGCTTTCTTGACCTTAAAGGAAGCCCTGAGCTGGGATTTCATCACCATGAGGATGATGGGGAAGGAGAGAGGCTTATAATCTTTTTTCCTCCAGTATTAGGTTGAAGTAGCTTTGGGCCTGGGGATCTGGACAAAGTTTCTCCAAATAGGATGCTAGGAAATCACAGGATCAGAGACCTTAGAGTTAGAAGGAATTTTAGACATCAGAGAGCAAGTGTTTTTAATTCTCATTTTATACCTATATGAACAATATGGGGAATTTTATACATGTAAGGGGAAATTAGGGCTAGTATTTTGGTCTCTGCTCTAAGGTCCTTACGGCTCTAACATTCCACGTTCAGTGTTCTAACTCTACAATTTCAAATTATTTTGACGTAGAGGGATGTTGGGCATCCTTGCAGGATGTAGAGGCCTTTCACTCCACGCCTTCCATTTCCTAGGTTTTGGAGGTAATCCAGAGGGTGTAGATGACACGCTCAGGGTTGCACAATGAGTTAAGAATTAGAATCCAGATTTCCTCACTTCTGTGCTCTCATGCAACATATTTTTATTCAGGCTTCAACTTTCAAGATTCTATACTAGGCAATGAGTCATATTTAACTCTAGTCTCTCCCCAAATCCTATGAATAGTCAAGTTTTGATCAGTTTTGCCTTAAAAAAAAATCCCAACCCCCCCCCCACCAAAGCTTAAACTCTCTCCTATCTCTTTTCCTTATCACCCATACCATATCTGTCTTAATTCAGGGCCTATCCACTTCTTCTTCTTCTTCTTTTTTTTTTTTTTTTCCTGTGAGGCAATTGGGGGTTAGTGACTTGTCTGGGGTCACACAACTAGGAAAAGTTAAGTGTCTGAGTTTGGATTTGAATTCAGGTCCTTCTGACTCCAGGGCCAGTACTCTATCTACTGTATCATCTTAGCTGCCCCTAAGTTATTATTATTGTTATTATGTTTTTTTTTTTTGGCAAAATAATTGGGGTCAAGTGACTTGCCCAAGGTCACACAGCTAATAAATATTGTGTCTGAGATAAAATTTGAACTCAGTCCTCCTGATTCCAGTGCCAATGCTGTATCCACTGAGGCACCTAGTAGCCCTGCCTTATTAACTTCTTAGCCAGACTATTAATTATTCTCCTTGCTGTTAATCTCTCCCCTTGATAATTCATCCACTATGTTTTCTGACTCAAAAAGCTCTGGTAGCTCTCTGTTGTCCTGAGAATAAAATATGAACTCTTCTGCTTAATCTCCAGAGCCCTTCATAGTCTGGTTACAACTGATCTTTCCATGGTTATTATACATTAATCTCCATCACGCACTCTATATTCCAGCCAAACTGGCCCATTTGTTGTTCATCGGTTATAACATTGCCATTTCCCACTTCTGTGCCTTTGTATAGGCTAATCCTCTGTGCTTGGACTATACACCCCCTGTTTTTTTCCTCCATATATTGGATCCCTGCTTCCCTTTGTAGCTCAACTCAAATATCAATTTCATGTTTCCCTAGTCCCTGTCCCCAGATGCTAATTTTCCTGTCTTCCATGATTTTGTATTTATTTAGGTAAATGCATATTGTTTCCCTCCTTAGAATGTAAGCTCTCTGAGGGCAGCGGCTGTTATCTTTTTATCTATAATACTTTGCAAACGCCTGGCATATACTTATTGATTGATTGACAGGTAGGGTCTGATAGTATATCTTTCTACTGAAAGTTTCAATTTGGAGAGTGACTCTATGACCTACAGCCCCTCCCTAGATCTTGATTTCTTTCTTCATTGTGAAAATGAGGGACCAATGTTCTAGGCAACATTTTTTTTTAATGTAACAGAATAATGTTTGTTATCATATTGCTTCTAGCCCTAGTATTCAATGTTCTATGAATTGATGGATGAATTTGCTTATACATAGGGAAGGAAGAGAACATTCTGGTCAGGGGGAACAGTGTGAACCATAGCATGGTTGCAGAGAAACAAATGGTGTGTTTGTGGAGCTGCTTAACTCAGCTTGGCTAGAACATGGAGTATATGGAAGGGAGAGGATGAGAAGTAAAGATGGAAGGAGAAGTAGGAGCCAGTTTAGGGAAGGGCTTGAAGGCCACACTAAGGAGCTGGGAGGAGGGAAGACAAATACTATTGTATCAGGTGATGAGGACTTCTTCTCTGTGTGGAGGCATTTTAGTTGAAGAGGAGA
Organism: Sarcophilus harrisii; assembly: GCF_902635505.1. Taxonomy (NCBI): domain Eukaryota; kingdom Metazoa; phylum Chordata; class Mammalia; order Dasyuromorphia; family Dasyuridae; genus Sarcophilus; species Sarcophilus harrisii. The sequence goes on from NC_045427.1 coordinate 445,857,259, forward strand.
CAGTTCATTTTTCATGTATGAGAGAATTATTTTCTCAAAGAGAATGAAATTAATTTGAGGGACTAGGAGCCTGAATGCCTCTGCTCAGTGTGTCTAGCAAAAAACCGAATCCCTTGAAGGCCTTAGTCTGTACTGGACCCCTTCTCTCATTGTACTGAGGTAGAATGCTTTTCTTCTGCCTTTCATTGTACCCCCCAGCATTTATTTATTTAACACCATTCCTGGCACATAAGTGTTTATTGACTCAGCTCCCCTAGTCCAGCTCCTTCACTTTAGAGAGCAGGAAACTGAATCCCAAAGAGGAAATGTCTCAAGTTAGTCAGCATAGAATTGGGATCCAAATGCAGCTCCTTCTTACTCTAAGACAGCACTGCACCATGACTCCTGGGCCAACATGGCCCAAACCTCTCTTTGTGAAGATTAGATACTGTGACAGGTTGCAAACCCTTAGGACAGGGAGATGATATTGCATGGGCTCATTTTAAGTGAGGTATGTAGTACTTAGAATTTCCATATCAGCCCATAAAAGAGGTACTAAAATCATGGTACAGGATTCTCTTTCTTGGAAAAACTTCTGCTCATTGGGGGATGCTGTAGAGGAGAAAAGAAGTACCCAGAACATTGGCTTGGTATCCCTGAATTTAGGAGACTCCCTGAGTTATGAACCTTTCTGCTCTCACATCAGTGGAGCCAGGAATTGGGGAACGTGCTCATGTGTGGAAAGATGGAATGGGGTTAAGAAACCCCCTAATCCTGTTAGTATTTTGAGATCCCATGGACACAATCTATCAGGGTATGGAAAGACCCAGGCAAAGTCCAAGTGTTTTTTGGGCTGGTGTCTGTGGGAAGGAATGTGGGATGATTGCCAGCCTTGCCTATCCCAAGGCCCCCCACTTACAGACCCATTTACTTACAGAATGCAGGCTGTGATTACATTTTATCCAGCTTCCAGGGACCCCCCCAGCCTTTTCTCATTCCAGTTCCCACATAGAGGAGAGGGGAGAAGGAGGCAAGACTAGGGTTCCTTTTAGGCTTCCTTCCCCCCCCCCCCACTCTTCTCCAACTGGTGTTCCACTTATTAGACAGGATATAATGAACAGCTGTAAGTTGCTGGCTGATGATTTCAGGCCTTGTCTGAATAGCCTGGCCATTGGAGGGATTAGGTAAATTAGACAAAACCGTCTCCCTCCTTCCCCCCAAAGAATCTAGCATCTTTTGTTTATGCTATTTTAGTATCTTTGGGACTGGGCTTCTGCAAACTACTCTAAATATTATTCTTAGCAGACTATGGAAAAGTTAATCCAAGCCTCTCTCCACCTTACCAAGACTGAGTGATACTCCCTTTTTACTTTCCACAGAGGTCTCCTCTCCTCACCCCAAGTTCCACGCATTTAACTTGAGGAGACTCAAATCCCACCATGTCCATGTTCTGCTCTGTAGTTTGGGCTGAGATCCCGAGGTATGGGGAGGGGAAGTCAGAGAGGAAAGCTTGAAGGCACAATGATAGGTGAGCTGAAAACAGAGACGACTACAGGCATTTTTCCCCAGAATGATATTTGTTAGAGCAAGATGGGACCTTAGTCCAAAGGTCAGCAGAGTTGGAAGTGGAATTCGAATGTTAGAAATTGAGAATAACCTTAGAACATAGAATGCCAGAGATTTCGGAAACCTTGGAACATAGACTGTTAATGTTGGAATGGAATCTAGAGGTCATTGAGTCCAATTCCTAAATTTAATAGAGGATTAGAGTGGGCCCTAGGAAGTGGCTTAACCAGACAGTCAGACATTGAATAAGTGATTTTTGAGACCCTGGTCTGGGCTCTTACTCCTACAGGTGTTGTCAAATCCAAATGAAGAAAGAAATCAGCTCTGGTGATGATATGAGGGGTTTAGGTTAGATAGAAGGAAGTCTTTCCTAAGTGGGGATCATATGTAGGAGAGGTCTGGGCTGATACTTCCCTTCCCAATTTTTTTTTTCTAAAAGCTATTAACTCTGAGACTTTCAGGCTGGTGGTGAAGGATGGTCCTTGCTCAATCCCTCCCCCATTCCAAAAAGAAATCCAGAATGAAAACTTAGGAAAAACTCTGCTAGAGTTGAGTTCCAGGCTTGAGGCCATGGAACCAATTTGGGGGTCTTCTGTATTTATTTATTCAGTATAACGAGGATGTGTGGGTTCTTTCTGAAGATCAGGAAATGGACAATGTGACTTTCTAAGGTCATTTAAAGTAGTCAGGGTTTGCAGGGATCCTGGAAATCCCCTTCCTCTAAGCTTGGTCCTCTAGGAAAAAGTGACCAGAGCAAGGGAAAGTCAAAACCAAGCCATGTAGGATAAGCTAGGTCTCAAGGGGGCCTCTTACAGCTATTCTGGCTTCATCTTCATGTTACTATCTGGACTACCTTACCCTAGGCACAGATCACTGCAGCCTTGTAGACAGTTTTTAGAGAGAATAGGAGGTGTGTGTGTGTGTGTGTGTGTGTGTGTGTGTATGGAAAATGAGACCTTAGAGCCCTTCTACTGGGGTGGATTCCTCAGCTGTGTACGTTGTAACTAAGAGACCTTTAAATGTCCTGAAGCTACTGATACTTGTTGCAAAAAAATGAAAAAAAAAAAAAAAGGAAGAGGATGAGAAGGAGAATAAGGGAGAGGAGAAGAGGGAGTGGGTAAAAAAAGGAGGAAGGGACAACAACAAAGAGAAAAAATGAAGAGGAGATGGGGACTAAGACTAATAGGAGAAAAGGAGAGAAGGGAGACTAAGGTTGGGGTAGGGAAGAAGCTTATCTATTCTCCCACAGTCTGGTTGTTTCAGTCTTTGACTTTTGGGGGACACTGGGAAACTGGAGCAGTGTGGCTGAGTATCAGGGTCCTGAGTTCTCTGATAACTCAGTTACTGGATTTCATGGAGCAGAGATCAAGGCTGGTAATAGAAGACACTTAGACTAGAACAGGATTTGGTCCTCCAAGGCCTGCTGTCCTGGAAACCTGGAATGTTACAACTGAGACAAGTTTCTAGAGACTGTCGAGTGTAATACCCTAATTTTACAGATGGAAAAACTGAGGTGATTTGCCCAAGGTTACTTATCTAATTACTGACCACGAGTAGAAATCCAGTCTCCTGGTAGTCCTTCCAGATTTGATCAATTCATGGGGTTTCTATGGTAAAGGAAAGTACCCTAACTCAGGATCCAAGATCTGGGTTTCTGTCCCTCCTCCGCCACCCACTGTCTGGATCACTAGCCCCTTCATCTCTTAGAACTTTGATCTTCTCTATAAAATGGAAATAATGATTGCAAGGAGTAAATTGTAGAAAACATCACATAATGTTACTGAATTTCATTCTCCTCATAAAATGGGGATCAATAATGCTTGTTCTGCCTACTTTACAGGTGATAAGGAATATGCATGAGAAATGGGAGTTATTATGATTTTTGTTCTTTGACGTTAGCTCTCTAGGTGTGGGAAAAGGAGGCTTTCAAGAGGGCAGTTGCTGGAAGCTAGCAAATTCTTAAGCAGTCCGTTTTGGGTAAAGTGTAGCAGTACTGACAAGAGTCTTTTTCCTGGGGAGAGAGAAAAGAGGCTGACATTCAGCAAGATCCCTACTATATTCTGGATTCCAGCTCTGATCTGCTCATGTATGAGTCTGATTGATAAAAAGTGAAGCCCCCTGGAACTTCTCCTGAGTCCTACTTTTCTCCTTTGCCCTGAGTCTTCCTTTCTTTAATATTTTTCTATGCTCTCAGTCGCCTACCTTACACTAAATAGTGCCCATTGTGCACTGAAGGATTAAGCAAAATAATTTGCATTATTTTCTCATGCTTTCTCATGTTGGACTGGGAGTGGGAAAGGACTTAGACCATTGACATTTCTGTTTACTCACTTTCCTCAAACTGTAGATCAGGAGAGCTGGAAAGGACCTTATTTACTGGAGGAGAAAATTGAGGCCTAGGAAATTAGGTAATTTTATCAAAGTCTTATAGCTAATAATTATCAGAAGTATACTTTTATCCCAAATCCTCTGACTCTAAAACCAGAGTTCTTCCCATTATACAAGTTTGTCTTGCCTTGAATGGAAGGCCTATCTAAGGATGGGAATGGCTGTGGTATCTGCCCCTTTTTCCTCTTAATTTTGTTTACACACTATACTTCTCTTCCTTTCCTCCTGTTCTCATAATAGATTTATAGGTTATTATAGCTAAAAGAGATCTTACAATATCAGAGCTGGAAAAGACCTCAGGATTTGGAATATTACTGAGATGTTAGAACAAAAATGTCAGAACATAGAGAATAAATTTAAAAGCTGGAAGAAACTTTAGAATGTAGAGCTGGAAGATTTTAGAGGTAGAAGAACCCTTAGAAATCACATATACCCTATGTCCTATTTTATAGATAATGAAGCAGGCTTAGAGAAGGAAGTTATTAATATTTAAAGTTTCTAGGTGACCGACTCACTATTTTTTTAAAACTATTTTTCTTTTATATTATTCTTTTTTTGGGGGGGGAGGGGGGAGAGGCAAGGCATTTGGGATTAAATGACTTGCCCAGGGTCACACAGCTAGGTAGTATTAAGTGTTTCAGTTGGATCTGAACTCAGGACTTCCTGACTCCAGGGCTGCTGGTTTTTCCATTGCATCATCTAACTACCCCTCCTTTTTTTTTTTTTTTTTAATTATTATGAACTTGACATACACCAACAAACACGAACATTTCCATATGAATCTGAGATCTTATTACATACTACTATTTTTTGACGTATTACTTTTAAATTTTTTTTATTAAGGCTTTTTATTTTCAAAATATATACATAGATAATTTTCAACACTCACCCTTGCAAAACCTTGTGTTCCAAAATTTTTTTCCCTCCCTTCTCCCTATTTCTTCCCCTACATGGCAAGTAATGCAATATATATTAAATATTTTAAGTGAATTTTCATTTTTTAAGTGAATAAATAAAATATTTATTTCAAAGTTATTTTTCTTGTTTGCTTCTTTCTCTAAACTTCCTTCTGTTAACTACATTTAAAAAATGCTCACTGACAGTTTTGTTTCTTTCCTTTATTCTTGGCTTTATTTCTATTCTTCCTCCTCCCTGGTTCTCCTTCCAGAGCTCTTATTCCTTTCCCAACAATAAAAAAACAAACTCTTCTGTGTAACAAAGAAGTGTAGTCAAGTAAAACAACTACTATTCACAATGAGCAAAAATGTATCACCTGGAGCAGTTAGGTGGTGCAGTGGATAGAGCACCAGCCCTGAAATCAAGAGGACCTAAATTCAAATCTTATCTCAGACACTCAACACTTCCTAGCTGTGTCCTATCTCTGGCCAACTCACTTGACCCCAATTGCCTCAGCCAAAAAAAAAAAAAGTATGACCTGTTCAATATCTTGAGTTGATTACCTCTTTGATTACCTCTTTGTTAGGAAGTAGGCAGCATAATTTATCAATGGTCTTGTAACGAAGTGTTACTCATTGCATCGATCAGTTCTTTTCTAGTTGTTTTTCTTGTTTTGGGTCTGCTCTTTTTGCTCAGCATCAGTTCATATAAGTCTTCCAATTTTCTCTGAATTCATTCTTTTTGTTATTTTTATGAGTAATATTATTCCATTATATTCACATGCCATAATTTGTTCATTGTTGTTTGATGCTTTTCAGTTTTGTTCAACTCTTTATGACCCCATTTGGCATTTTCTTGGCAAAAATATTGGAGTGATTTGCCATTTTCTTCTCCAACTCATTTTACAGATGAGGAAAATGAGGCAGACAAGGTAAATCACTTGTTCAGAGTCACAGAGAAGGAAATGTCTGAGACCAGATTTGAACTCAGGAAAATGAATCTTCCTGACACCTGGATCCATGCTATATTTATTGTACCATTTATAATTTATTCAATCATTTCCAGTTGATGAACAGTAACTCCTTTTCTAGTTCTTTTCTATAATAAGAAGTGCTGCTATAAATGTTATGTACATATCTTTTCCTACTTTTTCTCTTTTTGCTGATTATGCTTAATATTGGTAGGTTAATAAAGGGTCTGCATACTTCAGTGATATTTAGTTTCAAATTGTTTTCCAGAATGGCTGGATCAGTTAAATTCATAGCTTCACCAATGGTACATTAGTGTATCTAGACTTCTTCATCTCCAACAATTATTACTTTCCTTTTTTATGTTAACTTTGCTCATCATTGTGAGGTAGAATCTCAGAGTTGTTTTAATTTGAATTTTTCTTATTTGTGATTTGAAGTATTTTTTCATATGGTTGTTGATAGAATGGATTTCTTCCCTTGACAGCTGCCTGTTTCTATCCTTCGACCATTTAATGTCTATTGGAGAATTGCTCTTGTTCTTATATATTTTAATCAATTTCTTATGTATCTTGGATGTCAGAGAAATTTTTTGCAAAGATTTTTCCTTTGTTAAATTTTTTTTGCATCTATTTATGTAATGATATGTTTTTTTATTGTTTTTATTCTTAAAATGATCTATTTTGTAATTTTCCTAATATTGAACTAAGCCTTTATTCCTAGTATAAATCCAACTTGGTAATGGTGTATTTATCTTCTGAGAATGTTGATGTAGTTTTCTTCAAGCTTTTTTCAATTTTGTTCAATATTTTTGCATCTATATTGATTAGGATTAATGATCTATAGTTTTCATTTTTTGTTTTGTCTCTCCCAAGTATAGTTATCAAGATCATAGTTGTATAATAGAAGAAATTTGGTAGGATCTTTCCTTTTCCTAATTTTTCAAATAATTTATATGACATTAGAATTCATAGTTCTTTGTTAGACTCCACTTGTAAATGCATTTGGTCCTGGGTTTTTTCCTTTAGGATTTCATTTATGTCTTATTCAGTTTCATTTTCTGCAATTAGGATATTTAATCTCTCCATTTCTTGTCTATTGATTGTGTCTGTGGATAACACTGACATTTCTACTAGGCTACCTCTAAAGATATAAAAGAGAAAGGAGAACAGACTCATGTGCAAAAATATTTAGGATGAATTTTTTTATTATGGCAAAGAACTGTAAACAATTGTGAAATGGCTGAACAAATTATAATATGTGAATGTAACAGTACACAAAGGTTATCTATTGTTCCACAAAACATGAATGGAATCATCTCAGAGAAATCTGGCAAGTCTTGTATGAACTGATGCAGAAATGAATGGAACCAAGAAAATAGTTTATAGAACAACAACATTGTTAAGTCACACAATTTTAAAAGATTTAAGAACTCTGATCAGTACTGTGACCATCCATATTCCAGAGTACTGAAAATGAACTAGGCTACCTCTCCTAACAGAGGTGATTGATTCAGAATGGAGAATGCAGTATGGATATGGACAATGTGAGAATTTGTTTTGCTTGACTATACACATTTATTATAAGAGTTTTCTTTTTCTTTTTTCTTTTAAATTAAAATTTTTTCTTTTAAGCAGGTAGACAGGAGAGAAAATAAATGTCTCTTAATTGAAAGATAAAATGAAAAAAAGTCAGAAGTTTTATGCTTGTATACATGTTTGTTTTGTTTTGTTGGTATATATGGCAAACAGTTCTTTTCCTTTTCATTTTAAGTTTAGTTTCTTTGTTTTAAAAAATTGGCTAATAGTTAATCCATTTTTATTATTTTTAATAGCTCTTTGTTTTACCTACCAAGTCTATGTCTCTTTTGACTTCAATTTTATTAATCTCTTTTTTGCTTTTCAGAATTTTTATTTTGATGTTTAGCTTTTTTAATTATTCCTTTTCTATTTTTGTTGTTGTTGTTTAGTAACATGCCTAATTCATTGATCTGTTCTTGCTCTTTCATTAATGAAGATTTTTAGATATATTAAATTTCCCCTAAGGACTATCATAGATGTGTCCCCAAAATTGTGATATGTAGCTTCATTTGTGTAATGCAATTTGAAAAAAATTCTCAATGTTTTGCATGATTTACCTTTGATCCACCATTTCTTTGTCATTAAATTATTCTCCATTTTAGTTCAAATTCTTTCTTCAGAGGTCCTTTATTGATTATGCTTATGTGTGTGTTTTTGTGTGTATTGTGATCAGTAAAGGATATGTTTAGTATTTTTCTGCATTTGTTTGTGAAGATTTTATGCCCAAGAATGTGGTCAATATTTATAAAGGTATCATGTACATCTGAGAAATACATATGTTACTTTACAACTGCTTTAAAGTACTTTTTGGTCTTTATCTTTTTATTTTTAAAAATTTTAAGTGCCTAGACCTGAAAAAATAAGATTAAGATCTCCAGCTATTATGATTTTATTATTTCTTCCTATAATTGGATTCATTTCCTCCTTAATATACAGATTTAGGAGCATTTCAGGTATATATCTATACATGTGTTAAGTTCTTATATGCTTTTATTATTTATGATTTTTTAAAACATGATATAGTTTCTCTGTTTATCTCTTGCCTATTTTTATAGTTCCCTTGTCTGAGATTATGAATGCTCCTCCTGATTTTTTTGAAATCATTTGAAGCATGATAAATTCAGCCCCTCATTTTATAATCTATGTGAATCTTCATGTTTCAAATGTGTTTCTTCTAAACAATACACTGTTGAATTCTGCTTTATAATTTATTCTGCTTACTTCTTTTATGTGGGTGAGTTCATACCATTCACATTCCCAGTTGTGACTGCTAATTATGTATTACCATGCATCATCTACTCTTTTAATCTCTCTCCTTTTTTTCTCCTTATAATCTTTATAAAGAAGGTGATGAAAAAGGGCTCTGAGCAACAGTAATGACCTACAATTGAAATGATTTTCTTCAGCTCCCCTGACCCTCTTCTCTTTCCTTTAAACAGACTAATTCTTACTCTTAATTTTTTTCATTTTAATTCTCCCTTAAAGATCCATACTTTGGAGTTGAAATTTGTTTTGTTGGTGACTATTCTTTCTTCAATATAACTTTCCTTTAAAAATTTCTTTTCCTTCCTTGTCCCTACCTGTCTCCTTGTTGAGTTTAATGTATTGTTTTCTACTAAACACTGTGTGTGTTCAGCTTTCCTGTGTACAGTTCAGATAAGAATGCTGTTCATGTGAAGTTTCCTCCCCATCTCCTTTTCCATCTTTTTGTATTTTTCTTCTCAAGCACTTTGATAATGAAAAATATCAGGTTCTAGTCCCTCATTCCACTTATCCAAATGTATTCCTTTCACTTGCCCTTTCTTCTCCTAAGATAATCAAAACAACCAAATCACCTTTAGGCCTTTGTTTAATTCCCTTTTTTAACCTTAGAGACATCAGGGTTCCAAAATGACAATTTTTTTTTCTCTTCCTATGCTCAAATACTTTTACTTTTCAAAATGTCTCCTGACTTATTTGCATTTCAAAGTTTCTGCTTACATCTGGTCTTTTCCTCTGGGATGAAATTGACCTGTTTTACCAAAAGTTTATTTTTTCCCTTTTAGGATTAGACTCTATATTTCAGGGTAAATTATTCTTGATTGTAAATGCCTATCATCTGCCTTCAGGGACAGTTAAAGATCTCTTCTTTACAGTAGTAGCTGTCATATATTATATGACCCTGGTTGTAGTTCCTTGGCACTTGAACAATTCTGTATAGCTTCCTTCAGTATTTTTAAATTTAACCTGGAAGCTCTCAATTTTGGCTATGTTATAGTCTTGAGCATTATCATTTTGAGATTTATTTCAAGAGATGTTCAGTAGATTCTTTCTATTTTTAGTTTGTACTCTCATTTTAATAGATATTATCAGTTTTCATCTGTTTTTTTTTTAAATCATGATCTGAAAAAAGTCAGAAGATTCTTCAGTCATCCTTCCATGAGTTGTTTACCAGATCTATTATTTTTGATAGTAAATTTTTTTTCACTTTTTAAAATAATATTTGGATTTTGTTTTCATACAAGACATCCCCAAAGTCTTAGTGAAATTTTAAGCTATAATGATGACAGCATCACAAATTAAGTTTCCATCATTCAAAACTGTTAGCTTAATATTATTAAAAATAACCTCCCCATGACCTGAGTGCAATTTTGTGCATTTAGAGCTATAAGATAGTCTTTTTTAAAATAATAGCTTTTTGTTTTTCAAAATATGTGCAAATATAATTTTTAACATTCACCCTTGCAAAACCTTGTGTTCTATATTTCCTTCCCTCCCTCTCTCTTCCCTCCCATAGAGAGCAAGTATTCAATATAGGTTAAATGTACAATTCTTCTAAACATATTTCCACATTTATCTTGCTGCACAAGAAAAAATGGATGAAAAAGGGAAAAAAATGAGAGGAAAAAACCAATCATGCAAACAACAACAACAACAAAAAGTGGAAATACTATATTGTGATTCACATTAATTCTCACAGTCTTCTCTCTGGATGCAGATGGGTTTCTCCATTGCAAGTCTATTGGAATTGGCCTGAATCACCTCATGTTGAAAAGAACCTAGTCTATCATAGTTGATCATCACATTATCTTGTTACTGTGTACGATGTTCTTCTGGTTCTGCTCATTCACTTAGTATCAGTTCATGTAAGTCTTTCCAAGCCTCTCTGAAATCATTCTGCTGATCATTTCTTATAGAACAATAATATTCCATTATATTCATATACCATAACTTATTCAGCCATTCCCCAACTGATGGACATCCATTATGAGATAATATTATGTTAAACTTTTAATAGCATAAAACTGCACTAACATTTTGGGATACCTTGTATTTCTTATTATTTCATAAAATAAGTTATTTCTGTCTGTTCTATTCTAATAATTAGAGACTTTCTTATATTGACAAGGTTTTCTATTTTCTCTTTCTTCTTTCCCCTAGGACTTTTATTTCATTTGTAATTTCATTTGTAATTTCATTTTCTCTCTTTCTTCACTTCTTCTAGGTATTATTTTTAGTCCTTGAGGCAAAGACATCTTCCCTACCTCAACCCTAGGCTTTGCTTATAGTTGTAGAAATACATGCTCCTTGTACTATAAACATACTCACATTTTAACTATCTCTAGATCCCTGCTATACCCCATAACATCCAATATCTTCTGTTTACTCATGTCCACAGCTTCACTTCCTACTTTGAGATAGTATCAAGTCCAGTCTTTGCTCCAACATGCACTATTGGAGTAGTGGAGTCCTGTGTCATCTTGACTTGATTTCCTAAGTATTTTAGAGCCCTGGCAGGTTTTGTGTAGGCCCCTGTACAGCAATTAATTTCAGCTCCCTGAGATCTGTAAGGCTCTTTGAAACATCTCCGATCACAGCATAGTGAGCTTCCATTATCCTTGCAGCGTCCAGGTCTGAGAGCTGTTCACTGTTAGGATGCTGAGGCTTCCTGCCACAATGAAGCTTCTGCATCTGAACACTGCAGTCTTTCTGTACAAAAGTATGGAGTGCTGCATGTTTCAGGTGCCCCTTGGAGAATCTTGAGTCTATACTGAAGGCTTATCTTTACTTTCATTGGCTTTTTTGAGGGGTCAGGACCTGTTTCTCAATGCCTGAGGGTTTCTTGATAGAGTAAAGCATTTGCTGTAGTTTCCTTTTTTTTTTTTTTTTTTTTTTTAGCTTTCTTGATTTTTTTTGATCTTATATTCTTTTTACATCTTTGCTGAAATATAGAAGTGAGAACTAGCTTCTCTGCTATCATTAACTCAAAGTCAGTAGATTCACACTTAATCTGCTGGTATTCCCTCCCCCAAACCACACTCCAGGCTATCTCCTCTATCCCTTTGTGTTAAATGTGATTATCTTAATGTAATATCTGCCTGACCCTGGCAAAATAGGAAGGAAGCCTGAGTCTGCTGATAATGGAAGGATCATTGAGTTGAAAGACTTAACTGCCATATCTGCTACTAAATTGCTTTATGATTTTGGACTAAACATTTCATGGTTCTTTGGATCTCATTTCCCTTAAATGTAAAATGAGGCAATTGGATGAAATATCTAATAAGGTTCTTTCCAGTACTAGAGCAGTGATCTATGATTTTAGGCAAATGTGATCTGATCCCCCAATTTTTACAGATGAATAAGCGGAGGCAGAGGTGGAGTATTTGTTCAGGATCACAGTTTTAAGTGATGGGACCAAGTAGGCTTCTAACCCAGCTTCTTTGACTACAAAGGGAGTGAATTTACTACTGCCTCACACAGGCATTTGTGTTGTTTGTCCCTGAGTGTTTCCAGGCTCTGTGAATGGCAACAAGGGGATAGTTAGAATGATTGTAAGTTCTTTCTTGCTCTGAGAGCCTGTAACTTACTTAGTACACACTTGAAAATTTCCAAGCATTTCTGTTCTGTTTTCTTGGCCTCTTTCTGCCCTCCCCTCCTGCACCTTCCTCCCTGACCCTCCCAACCCAGTGAGAATGTGGCGCCAGCCAGAACTGGGTGTGCCCAGCTAGGGCTTTAGGAGGGGGGGTTCAAAATAGCGTGACTTCCCAGAAACCAGAAGCCTGTCTTGTCTTCTCTTGCTTTCTCACTGTATTCTAGCCATATTACTGTTCCTTCTGTTTAGGGGTTGTTGGGGGGGGGCAGGAGGGGAAGGAGGAGGACTGTCATATTACCCCCCCCAACTTTAAATCCAGATGTGGCAAGCTTGGGTCACAGCTGGCAAGGGGGAAGGTCTGAGAGTGGGAAAGAAGGGAGGAAGCGTGGGAAGTTGGTGTTATTTTGAATGAAGTAACACTCATTTAGGAAAAGGGGTATGTGTGTGTGTGTGGGGGGGAACAGCCAGGTCTGTGACTAGAGGGAAAGAGAGATTAAGATAGAAACAGGAACAGAAGAGGAAGGACAATCTGACCTCTGAGTGGACAGAACACAGGTCTGCACATAACTCTTTTTCCTGAGACTTGGAGGAGTTGCAGTGGGAGGATAGGATAGTGTCAACAAAGGATGGTATAAATGGCAACTAGGTAATGCAAAGGAGAGAGGGCTGGATGGGTAGGCAGTGAGACCTGAGTTAAAAACCAGACTTAGATACTTATCACCTATGTGACCCTGGTCTAGTCACTTGATTTTTCTCAATCTAAATTTCCTCATCTGTAAGATGTGGATAATAATATCTTCTTTCCAAGATTGTTTTGTAAGGTCAAAATGACATATTGTTTGTAAGGCTCTATATAAATGACCTACTATATGCAGTGAGGTGATATAGTGGATAGGGAGCTGAGCCTGGTGTCAGGAAGACCTGAGAATGCATTCTCAGCCATTTACCCTCTGACTCAATTTCCTCAACTGTAAAGTAGGAATTATAATAACAAGCACCTATCTCCCAGAGTTGTAAAGATCAAATGAAATATTTGCAAAGTGCTTAGCATGGTGCCTAGCACATAGTAATCACTTAATGATTATTCTTCAATTCCTTTCCCAATATATAGGTTAGGAAACCCAGGGGATTTTCACTGATTCACATTTACTCTTAATTGAATTCTTTTTGGCTTTCAATTTCAGCATCTGTCAAATGGGATGATGATACCTTTATTTGTTTACTTTGCAGAGGTATTGTGAAGATCAGATAGATAATGGGTTTGAAATACTTTGAAAAATCTATCTTAGAAAATGAAAGTTATAGAATATGAGAGTCATAAAGGATCTATAGAGTATCAGACCGAAAGACTTGAGAAACCACCTACTTTAGAGCTCTCATTTTATAGATGAAGAAACCGAGATTCTGAGAAATAGTTATTTCCAACATTATTCAGTAAGTAGCAGCAGAGACAAGGCTAATTCAGGCCCTGGTTTAGGATTATTTCTGGGAATTCCAGGGCATCATAAAAACCAGGGTAGTGACAGAATAAATTAGGCATTGGCTTGGTAAACTCTTTAGCTGACTTGATTAGTTTCCTTTTTCCTGGGACACTAGATAGACAGCTTGAGCCGGAGAGATGGAGAAGGAGAGAAGGAGATGGCTTGAGGCAATTTCCCTTCCAAGCCCTCTCAGGCTCAGGCTGCTGCTTCTATTTTGTAGCTCTACCGCATATCTCTTCTCCATTGCTCCATCTCCCCAAATATTGTCCTCCTGCCAGTGGGCCTGAGTCTGACTCAGCAGGAAATGTTTATTCCCAAAAGCTACAGGGTAGTCTTTTATCAGTTGTTTCTTGGCCTTTGGTGTCATGAACCAGGCCTTGAGAGGCAGTGAAATAAGTAGCTTTCCTCAGGAGCCTGGGGTATGGCCTGAAGGATAGCTGCAGATGGAAGCCACAGTGAACCCTGCCATGGGTTCAGAGAATGGCTGAATTAGAAAGAAATCTCAAAGGCACTGTGATCAATCTGTCTCTGATGAATAATGCCCTCTTTGTGTCCCTAATAAATAATCACCAGCCCCATCCCCTCTTCTCTATCTATACCTGTGGGCACACTCCCCTTTACTGCCTTAATCTCTGGGAAGGGGGGGCTGAGGCGTGACTCACTTTCTACATGGTATAGCCTTTCTCCATCCCCCAAGTTTCCTTCCAAATGCAGCATGGCTAATGAGTAGATGAATCTGCATTTCTACTCTCACTGAACTAGGCTAGTCAATGCCTTTGTGGTTTGGATCTTCACTGACTTTGGGCAAATGTCTGTGTGGAATCTAGGAATTTTGGTGGTCCTTCTCCTGACTTATTTGAAGCTTACAACATCAACAATCATCACCTTTCCCCTAAAATAGGAAAGAGCAGACTCCAAAAAGTAAAGAACAGAGGCTATTATTCATGAACCTCTAGTCAGTCTTGGATGGGAAGTATCTGAGACTTTTCTATCTCTTTCACCCAAACAGCAGGGCAGGAAAAATCCTATTTACCTTTCTCTTGAAAATGAGGGGGGGTGGGTAGCAGCTAGATGGTGCAATAGACAGAGCACCAGCCCTGAAGTCAGGAGGACCTGAGTTCAGATGTGATCTCAGATACTTAACACTTCCTAGCTGTGTGATCCCTGGGCAAGTCATTTAATTCCAATTGCCTCAGCAAAAAAAAAAAAAAAAAAAAAAAGAAAATGAGGGAGGGGAGGGAATGTGGATTGAAGCATAAAAGAAAATGAGGGAGGGGAGGGAATGTGGATTGAAGCATAGTATTTTTGCCCTTTTTTTTTTCTTTTCTTTCTTGTGTTTTTTTCCCTTTCTGGTCTGATTTTTCTTGCACAACATGACAAATATGGAAATATGCTTAAAAGAAATGCACATATTTAATCTTTGTCAGATTGCTTGGGGGGGTAAGGGAAGGAAAGAAAAAAATTTGGAACATAAAATTTAAAAAAATGAATATTGAAAACTATCTTTACATGTATTTGGGGAAAAAATAAAATACCATTGGAAAAAAAAAAGAAAACTTGGGGAGAATTCCATTACCTCCCAAGGCAGCTCATTCTACTCTGGAGTAGTTCTCATTATTAGGAAACATTTCCTTCTATCATGCCCCAATAACTCCCACCTGTTGTTTCTTTTTTTTTCCCCCTATTCTTTAGGGTCAAGAAGAACATCTTTCATGTGAGAGTCTTTCAAATACTTGAAAGTAACTATGATGTGCCCCCAAAGTTTTTTCATCTTTGGGTTGAATATCATTTTTCACATAATATGATCTTGAGATATTTATTATTACTAATTGCCTTCAAATTTTGCTTTCTTGTCTTTTTTGGAGGGGAAGGAGGAGGTGGTAGTGGTGAGACATTTTGCCTTTTGCTGTTACAGTGTTTCTCTTCTTCCTAGAACAGCCTTATCTTTCCTCCAAAACAGCCCTCAAAACCTTTAATGTCAGCTAACATATTTCCTTTGAGTTTTCTCTCTTCTCCAGTTTTCTCTTTTTCTAAATATCCCCAATATTGTTAGCCAATGTGCATCTAACATGAACTCAAAGTCTTGGGTGCCCTTCTTTGGGCACTTTCTAGTTTATCAGTGGCCTTCTTAGTCTGTAGTGCCCAGAAACACAACACTAAAGTTGAGGTCTGATGAAGGCACTATGCAATGGGACTGTTATCACCTTAAACTTCTGTATGCTACTATGCCCACTTAATCTAGTCCAAGATTCAGATAACATTTTAGGTTTGCCTATCATAATGCTGACTCATGTTGAACTTGCAGTCCACTAATCCCTCAGATTTTTTTTTATAATAATAGCTTTTTATTTTTCAAAATACATGCAGAGATAGTTTTTTAACATTCACCCCTGCAAAATCTTTTGCTCCAAATTTTTCTTCTTTCTTTCTTTCCCTTCCTCCCCCCTCTCCTAGACAGCAAGTAAGCTAATATAGGTTAAACATATGCAATTCTTCTAAACATATTTCCATATTTATCAGATTTCCCCCCCAAAATATCATTGTTCTTCCCAGCTTCCTATAGCTTATAATTGTGAAGTTGATTGTTTTGTACGTAAGTTCAGGACTTTTATCACTACTGAATGTCATCTTATTGAGTATAGCCCCATATACTAGTCTGTACAATGTACAATATGTAGTGTCCTTTTTGGATTCTGTCATACATCGTGTTAAGTGTCCCTCCTAGTTTTGTAAATCTGCAAATTTGATGATTATAGGGTCCTGGGGTCCTTCACTGGAGACCTCCTTCCATGTTGATATTGCACCATTAGCAATTAATGCTTTGATCCTGGTCAACCAACCAGTTCTGAATCCAGCTGGATGTATTGTTTTAAAATTCATATTTCTCTATCCTGAGGCAGTAAGGTTATACAGTGGGTAGGATGCTGACTCTGGAGACAAGAAGACTGGAATTCAAGTTCAGCCTCAGTCACTTATTAGTTGTGTTTCACTGGGTACCTCATGTAACTTTTATATGCCTCAATTTCCTCATCTATAAAATGGGGATCATAATATGATCTAATTCCCAATGTTTTGTAGGGATCAAATGAGATATTTGCAAAGAATTTAGTGGTGTGACTCTAAGTAAACACTTAAGACATTAAGTAAGCACATAATAAAAATTGATTCTTTCTCCTCCCCCCTCCCTTCTTCTCTACAAAAATAGTTGGAAACTTTAATCAAAAGCTTTGCTTAATACCTTTCTGTGTACTTTTATATCCATTTTTTCATTAGAGCTTCATAATTGTCCCACAAAGTAGGGAGAACATATTCATAAGAAGTACAACAATTATTATACTAAATATAGTAAACAAATATGCTTTAATAAATATAACAATATAATCAATATAGCATAATCATTAATTATTATAATACTCAAGAAATGAGCAAAGGAAAAATGCATGTAGAAGAGCCAGGACTTGGACTCAAATGTAATCAATGTGGACTTGTAGTCAGAAGACCTGAGATCGAATTCAGTTTCCTACCTTTCCCATCTTCTTATAACATCCCATGACCACATACTCTGTGATCCTAGTGACTCTGATTCCTATTCTTCTTTACACAAGACACCCCATCTCCTGACTGAGCATTTTTCCTTGCTGTTGTTCCCCATGTCGGTAATGCTCTTCCTCTTCATGTCTGTCTCTTGGCTTCCTTGGTATCCTTCAAGTCTCAGCTAACATCCCAACTAATGCCTCCCTTTCTGTAAAAAGCCTTTCTAGGTCTTCCTTATTCTGAGTAGCTTCCTCTGATATTATATCCAGTTTATTCCTTTGTCTTTCTTGTTTGTACTAGTTATTTGCATATTTTCTCCTCCCTTAGATTGTAAACTCCTTGAGGACAGGGACTGTTTTTCTCTTACTTTATATCCCCAGTGGTTAGCACAATGCCTGGCAAATAATAAGTACTTAATAAATGTTTATTGACTTTACTTGACTTACTTTCTTTCACTTACTGGTTGTGTAACTGTGGACTTTATGAACTTATTTTCCTCACCTAAAATAACAGGATTAATATTATTCCTCCCAACTCCCTTTTAGTAATGTTTTGTGAAATGTACTTTCACAGAGCACCCTAAGCTCTAACAAATATTATCAAAGTATGAATAGGCATTTATTAAGTTCTGGTATTTCCAGAACCTGTATTAGGCACTGGGGATATCAATTCAAAAGCAAGACAATCCCCAAGTTCCTCAAAGCACTGTCATTCTACTGGAACAGGTGTTTTTTGTTTTTTGGTTTTTTTTCACTGCAGTCTGTGAATATTGTAATTGGGAAGATGGATTGGAAAGGGGCAGAAGCTAGATTTAGGGAGATCTATTAGGAGAAAATTATTGTAGTACTCCATGTGAGTGGTGATAAGGACCTGAACTAAGGTGCTCGTAGTATGAGTCAAGAGAGGGACATCTTTTATATAAGATGTTCTGGAGGTAACGTTGACAATTCTTTGCAACTGATTGGATAGTGAAGGTGAGTGAGTGAGGTGTGGAGGCCGAGTTTTAGATTTTGACTCTGGATGACTGGAAGGATGATACTGCCATCAACAGAAATAAAGAAGTTAGAAGAAAGGGTGGCTTTTTTTTTTTTACATTTTTTTTACATAAAAAAAATATGAGGATCTCCATATACAAAATAGAAGACAAAGAGAAGATTGTTTATGAAATTGTGAATTTTAATTTTATGCTTCTTGTTTATTTAAAATGTATATAATAAATTCAGCCCTTTCCTTTCAAAACAGTCCTGCTTATTTATTTGCGTTTCCTTCAGAACTTCTTTCTGCATTCCTCTGAGTGCTTTTAAAAATGTTTAAATGAACCTCTTTTTTTCCCTTTTTATTTTTTGGACATCATTCTTGCTACCCTAGTTATATTTCTTCCTTAATTAAAAAAGAATAAAATCCTTTCTTACAAATAAGCATGATCAGTCAAAATAAATTCACACAATAACATGTCCAAAAATGTGTCTTTTACTACAATCATTGCTGCTCTCTGTTAAGTAGGTGAGTAACATTCTTCATCAAAGTTTCTCTGATGATGTGACTGGTCATTGTTTTAATCATAATCCTTAGGTCTTTTGAAGTTTTTTTTCTTTACAGTGTTGTTATCATAAACAAATTTTCTTCAAGTTCTGCCCACTTGACTATATCATTTCATATTTTTCAGGATTCTCTTTTGCTGTTTCTTATGACATTAATGCACCACAATTTCTTCAGTAATTCCTTGAATAATGGACCCTCAGTTTCCAATTTTTTGCTTTTATTTATTTCCTTTTATTCTTCTCTTCAGAATCCGGAAGCTATTTTTCTTATAACTATTGTCCTCCTTCTTAATTTCTCCCATCCTATTTTTGTCTGTTGTTCTGTTGAGTTTGATTTATTTTTATGCCAATCTCTTTGTGTATGTGTGTATGTCTTTAGCTCTTATTTGTCTAGTTCAGATACGAATAAAGTTCATCTGCTATCTGCTGTCCTTACCATTTCCTCTACAACTTCACATATCCCCTAATTATGAAAGCTATTGAGTTTACCCCATTCTTCCTCTTTTAGATTCCTTCTATTTTCTCTTTTGTTTCCCATCTGAAACTCACAGAACAGACTTGAACATATTAATGTTTCAAAAGGACACTTGTTTTTCTCTTCCTTTTAGGATATTAAAACCCTGCATCATTATATAGCCTCTTCTAATTCCTCAAACAGATTTCTTTTTTTCAAGGTTTCTCTTCAGTCTTAGTTTCCATTTCAAAGCCCTTAATGAGCTTTGGACTTTTCATTAGGAATGCTTGAAAGTCCTCTCATCTTTTAAAGATCCTTTTTTTCTTTTTTGGTGGTAGTAGAAGTAGGAGTGGGAAGAAGGGTTAATTCAGCTTTACAGGTTTAAGTTAATCTCACCTGCAAACCCTCATTTTTACCTTTTGGAATATTGCATTCTAAGGTCTCTTCTTAGTTGTAGTGAAAGTTGTCAGGCCTTGTATTATCTTGACTTTGGTTCTTTGCTATCTGAACTCTCTGACTGCTTACAGTATTTTTTCTTTGACAAGGAAGCTCTGCATTTAATGGTAATATTCCTAGGTGTTTTCATTTTGAAATTTCTTTTTAAGAGGTGATTGGTGGGTTATTTCTGCTTTTATTTTGCTCTCTGACTCTAACAGATCTGGCAAAATTTTCATTTATGTATTGTTTGAAATATATTGCTCAAGGTTTGTTCATTTTTTAGTATTTAAATTATGATTTGGGGGAAGTTTGTAATTCTTAGATTGTCTATCCTTGATCTTTTTTGATTTCATATGTTTTTGAGGCCAGATATCTTACATTTTCTTTTATTTTTTCAATATTTTGATTTTGATCTAACATTTCACATAATTAAATGGAGTCACTGATTCCTCTTTGGTCAATTCTAATTTTAGGGAATGCATTACTTAGTACAAAACTAAGATTTACTACTTTCTATTCTAAGCTTTTTAGAACTAAGCTATTTATTTATTCAACACTTTAATCTTTCAGTTCTTTGCTCCAAATTGAAACCTTTTGTTTAAATTTTTATCCCTTGCTGTATTTCTTCTAGGTATTTGTAATGTTCAGGCTAGCTTTCTAGAGGTCCTTCAGTTAGGCCTTGATCTCAGCAGGATAGATGCCTAGAGAATGATCAGGAATAGAGTCTAGAATCTTTATTACGCCCCAGTCTTGATCTTAGTGGAGGAGTGCAGGAGAGCCACCAGGAGAATGGGCAAAAATGGAATGTCTCATTTCTAGTCCTTCTTAGCCCTTAAACACCTTGGTTTGATTACATCATTATAGCATATTATGTATGTGTGAACTAACGAACTATTATATCACCATGCTAAGTATTAAGGATATGGATACTAAAGAACCATCATCTCATCAATTCCACTGAGTTAACTCCTTGTTGTAAGTATTCTTGCTTCAAGTATACTTCTCCAGAGTTTCAGCCCTTTACAGATATTCATGTTACTCTTGCACAAAAAAAAAAAAAAAAAAAAAAAAAAAAAAAGATTCTTCTTGCAGTGGCTTTGGAGTTATTTTCTCCTTCAGCAGCTGATGGATTGGAAAGAATGCTAGGCATGGAGTCAGGAAGAACTGAATTCAAAAAGAGTTTCTGACACTTACTAGCTGTGATACCCTGGGAAAGTCACTTAATCACTGACTTGTCAGTTTCCTCAACTATAAAATGAAGGTAATGATAGCACCTACTTTACAGGGCTTTTGTGAGGATTGAATGAGTTTTTATTTGTAAAACATTTAGTATAGTGTCTAGCACATAAAGATTCTTAATAAATACTTACTGTTCTCTTTACTTTTCTCCTACTTGGATTTTTTGATATCTCTGGATATCTTTGGATATCTCATAATTTTTTATAATAGTCTTTCTATATCTTCTTGTTTTTACTCATGTCTCTAGCCTCAATTTCTGAAGTGGGGCTTTGTGCTATATCCAAGATCCATTTCCTGTTTCTTTTTTGGATGTGCCGGCCAACCTTGTTTGGTTTTATTTTTGCCTTGGATTAACTCTGATAATAGTGAAAATAATAATTATAACAATAATAGCATCAAGCATTTATGTGACACATACTGTGTAAGTACTTTACAAATATTTCTCATTTGATCCTCATAATAACCTTAGGAGGCAAGTAATACTGTTATCTCCATTTGACAATTGTAGACATAGCTAGTCAGTATTTGAGGCAAAATTTGAACTCAAGTCTTCATGATTACAGCCCATCACTCTATCCACTGTATCATCTAATTGCCTAACCTCTACCTCCTGGGTTTAATTCCTCCCAGGACCTTTGAAATTCAAATTATTAGATTTTCAGAATCCTTTATGGTATCTCAAATCAGAGTTCTAGGATCCTTGGAACTTCTGGTCTGAGTCCTACTGCCATTCCTGGATTGGTCACTGCCACTCCTGGTTGTCTCCGAAGTCCTTGTAGGTAATTTTCCATCCCTCTATCCCTCATTGGGATTTCTTGTGGGCAAATCTCTTCTTCTTGCCTCTGGATACAGGACCTTACAGAGCATACACCTCTGGCCAGTCTATGGTCATACAGACAATTTGTCACACTTCTTTGTACCTATGCTGGCTTTCTTTGCGTCCCCCTTTCCTGCTGACCGTGAACTATTTATGTAATTCTGGGAAGATGTCATTCACTGTAGCTTCTTATTAGATTTCTTGTTCATTATTTGGTGTGGTGTGTTTTTAGATTTTTATAGGAATGGTTATGAGGGAACTAAGCTGCCTCCATTCAGACAGTCCTTTTGATTGGATCTGAGATTGATTTTCAACATGTTGAGTTTGACATGCTAATGGAACATCCAGCTGGAAGTATCCAACAGGGAGTAGGAGATGCAAAACTGCAACTGGACTTTCTCCCTCTAGAGAATAAAGAGGATGTTTAGATATGAGAGTCATTTGCATAAATATGAGTTGTTGCCATGGAAGCTGATAAGATCACAAAGATGGATAAAAGAAGATTAGGAGGGCCCATGACACAGCCCTTGGATAGGGGTGTGACATGGGTTAAGATCCGGTAAAGGAAAATAAAAAAGATTAGTCAGGGAGATAAGAGAGCCACAGAACATCAATGTCACAAAGATTCTGAGAGGAAAGCATTAGTGGTCTTAGTCATTATTGGTTCTACCAGGTTCCTTTTAGATAGTTTAGAATTCAGGGGTCCTCAAACTACAGCCCTCGGGCCAGATGCAGCAGCTGAGGATGTTTATCCCCTTCACCCAGGGCTATGAAGTTTCTTTTCTTTTCTTTTTTTTTTTTTAATTTAATAGCCTTTTATTTACAGGTTATATGCATGGGTAACTTTACAGCATTAACAATTGCCAAACCTCTTGTTCCAATTTTTCACCTCTTACCCCCACCCCTCCCTAGATGGCAGGATGACCAGTAGATGTTAAATACATTAAAATATAAATTAGATACACAATAAGTATATATGACCAAAACGTTATTTTGCTGTACAAAAAGAATCAGACTCTGAAATATTGTATAATTAGCTTGTGAAGGAAATATGAAGTTTCTTTATTTAAAGGCCCACAAAACAAAGTTTTTGTTTTTACAATAGTCATCCGGCCCTCCAACAGTCTGAGGGACAGTGAACTGCCCCCCCCCCCAATTTAAAAAGTTTGAGGACCCCTAGTAGATGCCTGAATTCTATGGGATGTGAAGTGGTGGTTGGGAAGCAGATGGTGTCAAAATGGTTTATGAGGTGGGAAGAAGGAAAGCTAGGGTCCTGGCAGATTCCCCTCAGAGAGGCCAGTGATAAATGGGGAAAGGGCAGGGGAAAATCTGGTGCAATGGATTTGGAGTTGGAGGAGCTGCATTTGAAGCTTGCTCCTTATTATTTGTGTGACACTGAGAGAGTGATGTAACCCCCTTAGGTATCAGTTTTCTTGTTTATAAAAGCAGGCAAGTGCTTTTTGGATGTGGTGGCCATTTATAGCCTCTTTCAACTCTAATTTACATGATCCTAAGTACATGTGCCACTGTGGCATTTGTCAAGGGGGAGAATCTGGGTACTTTTGAGTCTTCTGGGGTTGATCACTGGTGAGTATATGGGGAGTATTTTATGGAATATTTAGAGATGTTTCTTTTCCCCATAATTCTGTAAACTCTTTCCCCACAGTGAACCCCTGCTGTTACTTCCCATGTCAACACAAAGGTGTCTGTGTGCGCTTTGGCCTAAACCGCTACCAATGTGATTGCACCCAAACTGGCTACTATGGCTCCAACTGCACTGTGCGTGAGTATTGCTCCCTGGGTCCCCATCCTTTACCATCTTTGCCTCACCTCTCCTTCTTTCCTTGACACCCCTTCCCCCCCATTCTTCCTGCCCTCCTGTATCTCTATATTCCTCTGAGCCTGCACTGGAGGATGTCTGATGAGATTTCTGCCTGCTACTCTCTCCCATACCAGCGGAGCTATGGACTAGAATCCGGGAAGCCTTGCGCCCCAGCCCTTCTTTCTACCACTTCATCTTGACCCATGGTCGCTGTATCTGGAACATTATCAACTCTACCTTCTTACGAGATGTTCTCATGAGACTTGTGCTTACAGGTATGTCTCTGTTCCAATCCCTATCACATCTTTGGGAATCTGCATCCATGAGTATCCTTCTTTATCCTCATATCTGAAAGGAGCTATAGGGGTATTGAATATAATGTATTAGAAAGTGTTAGGCTAGAATATAGTGTTTAATCTGAAAGATACCCTAAAACAAACAATGCTAGAAATTAGAAGGTTAAAGTTAGAGAAATTAGAATGTTAAAACTGGAGGAGATGTTAAGACACAGACTATCAAAAATTAGAGCCAGAATCTTTATCCCAATTTGTCAACTTTCCCCCTCACCAGGGAGGCCAATGGGGAGGTCCTGGATCTGGAGTGACTATATTGGTTCAAGGGACAGCAGCTTCAAAGGGAATTTTTAGTTTGGGGTTTGTCTGGGCCTTGGGTTCCGGGTAATCTATGGAACATCAAGATGTTCTGCTTTACTAAGTTAGAGGAATTCACTGCATCTGATAAGTTCAGCAGACATAAATACTAGAGTCAGTTTGATGTCAGATAAAGCTTTTACCAACTATGTTGGAACTTTGGGGTTCCTTTAATCTTATGTCTCCTATTTCCCCCTTCGTACTGGGGCACTGTTGTTCCTGCATGAGAGGGCTTGTCTTCTTTTCAGCCTGCGCAGCTTCTTAAGGTCAAGAGTTCTCTCTCTCCCTCTCCCACTGGGTGTGCTTTGAGCACAAGGATCCTCTGTCCCTCTCCTATGGGAAATCCCTGAGGGCAGTGACCTAAAAGTCTTTATGCCTAAGGGATTGTTCTGTCCCTCTCTTCCCAAAGTTCGAGCAAACCTGATTCCTAGTCCACCCACCTACAACTCGGAACATGGCTATATCAGCTGGGAGTCCTATGCCAATTTGAGCTTCTATACTCGGGTGCTAGCCCCTGTACCTGAAGACTGCCCTACCCCTATGGGGTTCAAAGGTAATTTCTTGGCTTAGGGGTGGTGGTAACCCAGGGGTTCAGCATTGAGTGATGGGGGGGTCTTCTTAATCCCAGGCTATATTATGGTCAAAGAATTTAGAGCTGGACAGCATCTCAGAGATTATCTGATCTACCTACTATATTTATAGATGAAGAAACTGAGGTCTAGGGAGCTTAAGTGACTTTCTCAATCTCACCCAGCCAAGAAGTAGATGAGTCTGAGCTCAGTACTCTGATCCCCAAATCCTGAATTCTTTCCATCACATCACAATGAAGATATGACTGAAGGGAGCTAGATTATTGTTTTGCTGCCTTCTGCCTGGTCAGACTCCATCTTTGTTGCATTCTGGGTTCTGCATGTTAGGGGGATGTTGACAGTCCGGCAGAGTTTCCAAGGAGGACAAACAGAATGGTGAGACCAAACTTGGAATATTTAACCTGGAAAGGAGAAGACTTACAAAGGACAGGATGTAGTTCTTCAAGTACTTGAAGGGGCGTCATGTGGATCTTAAGGACAAAACTAGTAGCAAAGGGTGAGGTGGAGGAGGTGAGGAAAGAAGTTGCCATAGTAGAGTTATATTTCAATTCAGCATAATTAAAACCCCCTGACACTCATAATTGGTCAGAAGTGAAATGGGCTATGCCTTGAAAAGGAGTGAGTTCCCCCTTCATTAACAATCTACAAGTATAACCTGAATCATCCCTTATTGAAGATACTATAGAGAATGTCCAGAAGCCATTTGTACTAGAGGACCTCTAAGGGCTGTGATTCTCTCAGCTGAGTCTCAGGAAATCCTCATGAAGGGAAATTATTCTATCACAGATGAGGGAACTGAGACCCTGGAGATATTCAGTGACTTCCTTAGCATAACACAATTGAGTTAGCTTAGAGAAAGGTCATAAGCCAGCTTCCTAGACTCCTAATAATTTCCCTTCCTTCCTTCCTTCCTTTCCTTCCTTCCTTTCCTTCCTTCCTTCCTTCCCTTCCTTCCTTCCTTCCTTCCTTCCTTCCTTCCTTCCTTCCTTCCTTCCTTCCTTCCTTCCTTCCTTCCTTCCTTCCCTCTTTCTTTCTTTCCTTTCTTTTTTCTTTTCTTTCTTTCCTTTCTTTCTTTCTCTTTTTCTTTCCAATCTGGCTCAGATGAGCTGAGGGTGGGTGGGCCCAAGAGGTATTGAGGAACCAGGCAATATTCTTTGGTTGACTGGATTATGGGAACCTCCTCAGCCTGCTCCACCATGACTCCTTTCCTCATAGGAAATAAACAGCTGCCAGATCCAGAGTTGCTGGCCCGACGCTTCCTGTTGCGGAATGAATTTGTGCCAGACCCTCAGGGGACCAATCTTCTGTTTGCCTTCTTTGCCCAGCATTTTACCCATCAATTCTTCAAAACATCTGGCAAGATGGGCCCTGGCTTTACTAAAGCCCTGGGCCATGGGGTGAGTTCCTTAATTCTATTCCCTGTATAATAATGCATACATACACGTATATGTTATATGTATGTATATGTATGTGTATATATATGTGTGTGTATGTATATATATTTGTAGTCAAGTGATCTGACTGTCACTTTGAGCTAGTGATTTTCTTTGGGATCTCAGTTTCCTCATCTGTAAAAGAAGGGAAATGAACTTGATCATCAAAGTCTCTTTTGGCATGGGAGAGATCTTTGGAGAGATCTTTCTGTCAGACCCCTAGGTTGTCATTCCATCAAAGTCAACTTGTATCCTCTTGCTCTGTTTCACTGCTCTAAGGGAGATATAGTTCATAAGAGTTACAAGTATCACCTTCCCATGTAGAGATACAAACAATTAACTTTATTGAATGAAAACTTTTCCCCTTTCCTGTTTACCTTTTTATGCTTCTCTTGAATCTTGTATTTGAAAGTCAGATTTTCTGTTCACCTCTGGTCTTTTCATCATGAAAGTTTAAAAGTCTCTTATTTTATTGAATATCCTTTTTCCCTCCTGAAACTTTATGCTTAATTTTGGTAGGTCATTGGTTTTTGCTTGTAATTATAGTTTTTTTGCCTTCCAGGATATCATCTTCAAAGCTTTATGCTCTTTTAATGAGGAAGCTGCTAAATCCAGTGTAATTTTAACTGTGACTCCTTGATATCTGAATTATTTGTTTCTGGATGCTTGCAGTATTTTCTTCTTGACCCAAGAATTCTGGAATTTGACTATAATTCCTGGGAGTTTTCATTTTGGGATTTCTTTCAGTGTTGTTTTACCCTGCTATTCAAGTTCTTTTTTAAAAAATGGCTTTTAGATAGTCTAATACAGTGGTCCTCAAAGTGTAGACCAAAGAATTGTTGGGGTCTCTGAAACCCTTTCAGAGGGTCTACAAATTCAAAATTATTTTTTATTTTTAATATAGTAAATAGCTATAAATATAACCCATGTGAACAAAAACTCTTTGAACAGATCCTCGATAGTTTTTTTTTTTTAACAACATGAAGATACTGAGAACAAAGGTTTGAGAACCACTGGTAATACTACCACACTATCTATTCTGTATCTGTTTTAGAGATCAGTTGTTTTTCCAATGAGGTATTTTATTTTATTTTTAAAATTTTTTTCATTCTTTTGATTCTGATTGATTCTTGATTTCTCTTAGAGTCCTTTGTTTCCACTTGCCCAATTCTAATTTTTTAAAAATGATTTTTTTTGGGGGTTAGCTAAATGGCACAGTGAATAGAGCACTGGTCCTAGAGTCAGGAGGATCCGAATTCAAATCCAGTCTCAGATACTTAACACTTACTAGCTGTGTGACCCTGGGCAAGTCACTTAATCCTAATTGCCTTTTTTTTAAAAAAGGGGAAGAAATTATTTTTTTCAGTTAACTTTTGTACCTTCTTTTCCATTTGGCTGATTTTACTTTTTAAGGAGTTGTTATCTTTTTCCAAGTTGATGACTATTTTTTCTTTTTTTTTTCTTTTTTCTTTTTTTTATTTAATAGCCTTTTATTTACAGGATATATGCATGGGTAACTTTACAGCATTAACAATTGCCAAACCTCTTGTTCCAATTTTTCACCTCTTACCCCCACCCCTCCCTAGATGGCAGGATGACCAGTAGATGTTAAATATATTAAAATATAAATTAGATACACAATAAGTATACATGACCAAAACGTTATTTTGCTGTACAAAAAGAATCAGACTCTTAAATATTGTACAATTAGCTTGTGAAGGAAATCAAAAATGCAGGTGTGCATAAATATAGGGATTAGAATTCAATGTAATGGTTTTAGTCATCTCCCAGAGTTCTTTTCTGGGCATAGCTGAGTTCAGTTCATTACTGCTCCATTGGAAATGATTTGGTTGATCTCGTTGCTGAGAATGGCCTGGTCCATCAGAACTGGTCATCATATAGTATTGTTATTGAAGTATATAATGATCTCCTGGTCCTGCTCATTTCACTCAGCATCAGTTCGTGTAAGTGATGACTATTTTTTCATGATTCTCTTGCATCCCTCTCATTTCTTTTCCCAATTTTTCTTCTACCTCTATTATTTGGTTGTTAAAATCCTTTTTGAGCTCTTCTAGGGTGGACATTTTTGGGCTTGAGATCAATTTATACTTATTTCTCTTTGAGTTTTACATGTAGGCATTTTGACATTGTGGTCCATCTTCTGAGTTTGTGTTTTGATCTTCTCTTTTGCTATTGTAGCTTTCTGTAATCAGGGCTTTTTTTGTTTTGCTCATTTTTGAACTATTTTGTGACTTTTAAAGTTGAGCTCTGCTCCTGGGACATTATCTCAAACTTCTTGATTTGGGGCCATTTGCTGGTTGTGCCAGGGACTCAGTTTGCCTACTGAGCTAGGATCACCTGATCTGGCTGCAATTGGGATTTCATAGAGCCCTCAGATTAAAAGAATCCTTGTGGGGTCATCTACGCTCTTACGTTGGTCCTAGTGTTTACATTTTGTTCTCACCTCTCTCCAAAGTCCTAATTTACAGGCAGGAAAAACCTGACCATATTAATTGAGTCCCCTCTCTGGTCTTCTTAGGTGGACCTCGGCCACATTTATGGAGACAACTTGGAGCGCCAGTATCAACTCCGTCTTTTTAAGGATGGAAAGCTCAAATTTCAGGTAGTCTTGGGGTTCTGCAAAATAAAGTCTGAGCCCTTGCCAGCTCTGGAGTAGCCAGAAGGAGGAGTAGAAGGTTTGGTATAAAGTGGGTTTAAGTGCAAAGGACTTCCTTTCTTTTGGATATACTTTGGGTGAGAGACATACAGGTCAGAAGTGGAGATGCCTAATAATTCTTTGATCCCCTATCCCTCCATGCTATGTGAAACAGTGACACTTATAGTCAGATATGCAGAATGGGTTCAGGGGCAAGAAGAGGGACAGGCTAACCTGATGTTTGGAGAGGGGATATTACTTACTGCTGACTTCAGATTTCTGCAAAACTATCACATGGAACAGAAATTTAAATGGGTAACAGACAAATTTGAGCTCAGCATAAGGCTTCTTATCATCAGAACTATCCAGCAATAGGACTGGTTGTCTTAGGAGATATTGAATTCTCTGCCACTGGAGAGAGCTGGAAGGTCAGTTACAGCATTGCTCCTAAGACTCCTCTTATGGGTAGGATTCTAGAGGATATGACTAAGTTATAGGTGACCAGGTCCTTTGATTCTCTTGTAGATGGTGGATGGGGAGATGTATCCACCATCAGTGGCTGAGACTCAAGTGTCCATGAAGTACCCCGCAAATGTGCCTGAAGCTCAACAGATGGCCGTGGGCCAGGAGGTGTTTGGGCTGCTCCCAGGCCTCATGATGTATGCTACCATCTGGCTTCGGGAGCATAATCGTGTCTGTGACATCTTGCGAGATGAGCACCCCACCTGGAATGATGAGCAACTCTTTCAGACAACCCGACTCATCCTCATAGGTGAGGGGAAGCTCTGTGCCCAGATCCAGATTTGTCAAGGAGATGTTGGAGGTTCCTTTCCCCAAAGCCTACATTGGGAGCAGCGGTACTGGGGAATGTGATGAAACAAAAAGAACTGGTCTTGAGGTTGTGTTTTGGCTATATTCCAGGTATTGGCTATGTGAGCTTTGGCAAGTGGGTAGGGCTCCCTTGCCTGAATCTCTGAGGCCTTTTTGCACTGCTGACATTCTAGGTTCTGTTTTCTAAGATTTCATATGTGGAGCTCTATTCTGGGTAGGTGGTACAGAGGATAGATCAATTGACCTGGGGGAGGAAGACTGGATCTCAAAATTGACTTTAGATACTTACTGATCATCTTAGCTTGGATAAATCATTTAACTCCTGACTCAATTTCCCCATCTGCAAAATGGGGATCATTAGATAGCACATACCTCTCAGGGTTACTGTTGTGAGATTAAATGAGAAAAATATTTAACATGTACTTTGAAATGCTATATAAATGCTAACTATTATGTAAAGCCTGTTAATTTTCTCCCCTAGGATATCTTGTGTTAGCCAGGCCTGCCTCTGGAAAGCTAGGCTAAGGGATGAAGGTCAAAGGATTTAGGATCCTAGTTCCTGTTCCTCTAGGCAAATTTGAAATTCTCATTGATCATGGTCTCTTCTAGTTAACAACTACTTTCTTTCCCAAGGGGGAGTCCAGCTCAATATAAATATGGAAATGAATTAAATGTATTTCTCTAGCTTTCCCATTGTAATTAATTACTGAGCTAATCTTCCTTAGTAATAGAATTAGCTGAATACATGTAGATTCTTATAACCTTTTATTTATAAGTTAGCTGGTCATAAAGTTTTATCACATGCCAGCCATGTGCTAGGCATGATGCCAAGGAGAACACAAAGAAACACAAAAATGTGTTGTCTCAAGAAGTTCACAATCTAATGGATGAGATAATATGAAAATAACCATATATATACATATATATAACCATATATATATATATATATATATATATATAAAATATGCACAGAGTAGATGGAAAGTGAGCACAATCATAAATCAGAAGGCAAAGGCATAAATAGGACAAGTACTTTATATATTCACAAGCTTTCCAGTGCTGGTAGTAACATTAAGTAGTATAAATTTAATATTTATTTATTTTATTATTGAAGAATAAAATCATCATAAGTTTGTTCATTAAAATTTATGAAGCATCAATCGCCATTGGCATGCAAAGTAACACATGGGACATCTGAAATAAATTCTATCCAGATGAAAATGAAAAAAAAAAATCCCATCAGGTACAAATTAACTTCAAGATATCGATCATAGCTATTGAGCATGAGGTTTTTATGCTCTTCATAGTTCATAGCACATTAAAATCTACCAGTCTAGCTGGCAAATGCTTCTTTGTCTCCATAAACCATCTCGGCCAAGAAAGAATAAGGCTTAGTGAGGAATTCCATCTTTTCTCCTAAACGACATAGCAGACTTTGTTAGGCTCTCCAATAAGAGTGCCTTAACTGAGTTCTTTTGAACATTTCCCACCTGCTTGCTTCTTGTTGGTTAGGACAGGGAGACAAGAATGATTCAGAGGCTGGGCATTCCTAGGTTTTGGGGTCATTGTTGCCTGAATGTCAGATCATTTCCTGCTTAGCCATCCTGAAGGATCCCTCCCTGACATTACTCTGGTGACCCCCTCATCCCCCCTTCCCTCTGACTCATCAGTTCCTGTCCTTTTGAGCAGATAGACTTCTCTAGGGAGAGGTTATAGGGTGGGGACTTGTCTCAACTAGAATTAGTATAATTTACCAGGGATGACTTGGAGGAGGGACAGGAAAAGTTCAAGAGAGGGAAAGATGCAAGATAAATGGACAAGCAAGAATTGAGTGAGCTCTAGTGATTCTAGATTCATGCCCATCTTTCCCACTCCCTTCCCATCTGTAAACATTACATGAGGTTTGATACAGTTGTGGCATTCTTTGATTCTACCTACATTCTACCTACATGACTGGGACATTGTTTCACCTTTTTTGTGAGTATTTTCCTTCTCTGAGATTGGGGTTTGGTTTTCCTGTGTGATGGTGCCTGAGGCTCTTGGGGAACCTATCTTTTGAGCCCTTTAAGGAATTTTCAGAGTTAGGAGTTAGGGTAGTCCCCAGATAGGAAGATAGATTTGACATTTTAGACTTCAGTCAAGTCCTCTCATTTTACAGATTAGAACATTTAGGCCCAACTGCCAAAGAATTTATTTAATTCCCAGGGGTTGTAAATAGTAGATCCAGGACTCAGCTTGTCTGAACCTGCAGATTTGGTACTCTCTGCCTCTCTCAGTACTGCCTCATGAATGACCCAGTTCAGCTCAAGAAAGGGAAGAAGGAGCTATGGCCTCTTTCTTCTCTGATCCTTCTGACCTGATTAATTCCTCCAGGGGAGACCATCAAGATCGTCATTGAAGACTATGTGCAGCATCTCAGTGGATATTTCTTGAAGCTGAAGTTTGACCCTGAACTGCTTTTTGGAATCCAGTTTCAGTATCAGAACCACATCTCTGTGGAATTTAACCATCTCTATCACTGGCACCCACTAATGCCTGACTCCTTTGTGGTGGGACAGGAGGAATACAGCTATGAGCAGTTTGTGTTCAATACCTCCATGCTTTTGGATTATGGTGTGGAAGCCCTGGTGGATGCCTTCTCCCGACAGAGGGCAGGCCAGGTAGGTCCCAAGTTGGTGTTGGCCCTCATTCCCACTTTCTTGTGCCAATTCTGCCATAACCAAAATGAGGTAGCAATGGAAAAAGTAATGGTTAAGGGTCAGAAGACTTGGATTTGAATCCTGACTCTGTCAGAAGAAGTTACAGTTCAGTATACAAGTATAAGTTGTTTTAGTAAGGAAACCCATCTTTTAGATTTTGTTTTTACAGCATAATTGCCTGAGAAAGCATTTACTCAGCTCTTTCTTTGTACTTGTATTCCCAGTGCACAGTGCCAGGCATGTTGTAACATAATAATGATATCTCTCAATTATATATCACTTTAAGGTTTGCCTTAATCCAGGTTGTGTCATTTGGTTCTCACAGCAGTTCTGTTAGTTAGGTGGATGCTGTTTATCACTCAGGATAGCTAGATGGATAAAGTACTCGGGAAAATTCTTGTTCGAGAATTCAAATCTGGCCTCAGATATTTACTAGCTGCGTGATCCTGAGCAAGTCACTTAATCCTGTTTGCCTCAGTGTCCTCATCTGTAAAATGAGCTGGTGGAAGAAATGCAAAGCACTCCAGTATCTTTGCCAAGGGAACCCCAAATGGGGTCATGAAGAGTTGGATACAACTGAACAAGAGATTTATGGCTCTCATTTCACAGATGAGAAAAGTGAGACTGAGACATAGGTTAAATGACTTGCTGAAGGTCATACAGCTAGTATGTGACAATTCAGGTCTTCTTGATCCTAAAGTCAAATGTCAATTGAGGTCTTTCTGATTCTAAGTCCATTCACTTCTGAATGTGAAGTGAATATAAATACATAACATTTTGTGCAGCTAAAATGAACTAACATATATAAAGCACTTTGGCAACCATAAAGCGCTACATAGATGGTAACTATAATTATTCTATGTTGACTGAGCAATTGATTTACTATGTGGGAAGATTAGCTAGCTATTATATAAAACCCTAAACTCGGTGCTACCAGACTCAACCACAAGAGGGCAGAAGATCCTAACAGCAGATGCAACCTAGAAGCCAGTAATTTCAGACCCCATTTATGGTTCCCACAGGACAGGTAGCTGTGGGTTAGTGGTTGAGCAGCTGCGATTTGAAGTGTGGTTGAGTAAGGTTTAGGTGCCTTTCCTGACCCCCACTGACTTGATGACTTTGGACAAGGCATTGAGCCTCTCAATGCTCCTAGGCAATATCAAGTTGCAGATCTGTGAGGAGAGAGGGTATTTTCTCTTTGGGAGTTTTTTACCCCAATACAATCCCAGGTCTAGTGCAAAAAAAAAAAAGTATATCAGAAAAATGGGGAGGGGGCAGCTAGGTGGTGCAGTGGATAAGGAGTGGATAGATATGGCCTCTGACACTCAATACTTCTAGCTGTGTGACCCTGGGCAAGTCACTTAACCCCCAATTGCCTCAAAACAAAACAAAACAAAAAAGGATATTGAGGATTACTCTCCAGAGCTATTATAATTATAATGCTACCAGCAGCAATATTCATTAGTCTATAATACAATATCATGTTATTATTCCAAATAAACAAGATACTCTTAAAATGAAATCCTACAAAAGGAAACAAACAAACAAAAAAAAAGTAGATGTATCCTGAAAAATGATGGCGTAGAAAAAGTGCTGAATTTGGAGTGAGAGGAGATGGTTTCAAATCCTAGCTTACTATACTCTCAGAGGTCAAAAGGCTATCTTATCAAAGGAAGGTCTCTTAGATGCTATCATCCTATAAAATCTGAGTTGCAGTTCTTGGGTTTCCCCTCTCTGAACCTCAATATCCTATCTGTAAAAATGAATAGAAGAGTGAATCTGAAGGTTAAGTGAAGCAATAATAACTCACATTCCATATAACTTTAGGTTTTACCAGTTACTTTTTTTGGTAACAATTTTGTTGAGATTGGTAGAGATAACATGTGAAAGGCACCAAAGCAGTATTAAATTCTATTTTCCCCCTCCCACAAATTTCCCAAATTATAATATTAAAAATTACTTTAGCATTTAGATTTGGTGGGTCAGTAAATATATTGCAGGATGTGAAGTCAGGATTATTTGAGTAAAAATCTGAACTCGGACACTGACTAGCTGTGTGACTTTGGGCAAATCATTCAACTTCTGTCTGCCTTAGTTTCTCCAACTATAAAATATAGATCATAATAGCATCTACCTCCTAGAGTTGTTATGAGGATCAAATGGGATAATACTTGTAAAGTGTTTTTGAAAATATTAAGATATTATATAAATGCCAACTATTATTATTATTATTAATAACCTGGATTCAAATCCCAGCCACTTACTAATGTGATTTTGGGCAAGCCACTTCCCTTTGAACCTCAGCTTACTCATTTTTAAACCTGAAAAGGATAAATTAGAGGATCTTTTAAATCTCTTCCAGATTTAAACACATGATCTTCTGAAAGCTTTGGATTTTCAAGTCCAGTCCCATGGCATTTATTGTTTTTCAGTTATGTTTCACTCTTCTTGACTATATTTAGAGCTTTTGGAAGCAAATATACTGGAAGGGTTTACTATTTTCTTCTCCAGTTTATTTTATTGATGAAGAAACTGAGACAGGTGTTAAATGACTCCCTCAGGGTCACACAGCTAGGAAGAGTCTGAGATACCAGCTGTCTTTATTGGTTCCTGGCTATTTGACCTTCAGTTAATATGCTACCACTGGGTAGGTGTAGTTGGTGGTTTCCAGTTTTGTATTGTGTAGTCCCATTAATTAGGTTTCTTAAAGATAGAGGTACTGAAAAGGGGAGTGTTTGCCCATTCACCTATGCTTTTAAAAAAGAGGGAAAAATAGTTTTCTATAGGAAAACCACTGACACTTTTCACCTTGTAATGTCTTGGCTAGCTTTCTGGGGGACCTCTGGACAGGCCTTGGTCTCAGCAGGATAATCACTATGAGGATAGTCAGGAATAGAGTCTAAAGTCTTTATTGTCTCCTTCATAGTCTGTTCACTCTGACTTACTGACTTGATCTTAGTGGAGGAGTGCAGAGCCACCAGGAGGATAGTCAAAGATAGAATGTCTCATTTCCAGTCTTCTCAGCCCTTAGATACCCTATTACAATTACAATATTATAGCATACTGAATATATGTGAATTAGAGAACATCACCATATTAAGTACTAAGTATATATGTAAACTATAGAACCATCACTTCATCAATTCCATTGAGTTAATACCTTATTTCAAGTATACTTCTCCAGAGTTCTGGAACTCTACATCACCTGATGAATTTATTCTTCATGGATAGTGTGAAGTGGGAAAAGGGTTTGGAAATAGAGACAAATAATCCAGTTTTCAAATCCTATCTCTACCATTTTCACTTGGTTTGGCCAAGTTTCTTATGGATCTTAGCCCATTTGTAGAAAGGAGAGAGGGAGGTCAGACTTGTTTATTCATTTAAATTGTGTGACTTTTTGGGACCCCATTTAGGATTTTTTTTTGGCAAAGATATTTGAGTAGTGTACATTTCTGTCTCCAGCTCATTTGACAGATGAGGTATGGAGGTAAACAGAGTTAAGTGATTTTCCCAGGTCCACATAGCCAATAACTGCCAGAGGTCAAATTTGAACTCGGGTCCTCCTAATTCCTCATGTCAACTATCTGCCAAAATCAGACTTGATGATCCCTAAGTTTCCTTCCAGTTCTGGCTTTTATGAGTGTTGCTATAAATAGGAATAAATAGCTACAATTGGTACTTTAATTCGTAACCCTTAATTTTAATGAGTAAAAGTGATTGATCATAGATTACTTTTTTTTTTTTAAAGTATGAAAATGGCTCCTATTCTCTGGCTGTGACATGACTGTGCTTCTTCTTCCCCAGATTGGTGGAGTTGGGAACATCAACCACCATGTGTTACATGTAGCTGTGAGCACCATTAAGGAGTCAAGGGAGCTGAGGCTGCAGTCCTTCAATGAATATCGAAAACGATTTGGCTTGAAACCCTACACCTCCTTCCAGGAGCTCACAGGTTAGTGGCACCCACCTTGGTTTCCTCCAGCCTCTGACTCCCATGTTTCCTGTCTGGGAAGAAATGGACTTTATGGTATGGGCCAGGCACTAGAATAGATCAAAGGAGAAGGAAGCTGTGAGAATAAGGTTGAAATTTAACAGTAATATTACTGACAATAGTAAAATGTAGAAGATCCTTTCTTATTTGTCAAGGTAGGGAGAGATGCTAATCTTTTTATCTTTTAGTATATAATAAATGGTCTTCCTGAGCTTCTATGGAAAAGTTTTGATTACCAGTTCTTAGATATGCTGGTCCTTGGACAACAGAAAGATAGTCTATTCCTGGGAATATAACTGGTCTTTTCAACTTGGTGTAGGATCCACAAATATTGTGTCTTAGGGGCCTGGCTTTTGTGTCCCGAGAGTTCATTTAAAATACATCAAAGCCTCAAAAGAAATACATTAGGGGAGGCATACTACTATTATCACCCCTAACTACCACCACTACTACTACTGCTGCTGCTGCTAGCTGCTGCTGCTGCTACTGCTACTGCTACTGCTGCTATGGTTGCTGCTGCTAGCTGCTGATGCTACTGTTGCTGCTGCTGCTGCTGCTACTGCTGCTATGGTTGCTGCTGCTAGCTGCTGATGCTACTATTGCTGCTGCTGCTGCTACTGCTGCTATGGTTGCTGCTGCTGCTACTGCTGCTATGGTTGCTGCTGCTGCTACTGCTGCTATGGTTGCTGCTGCTGCTACTGCTGCTATGGTTGCTGCTGCTGCTACTGCTGCTATGGTTGCTGCTGCTGCTACTGCTACTATGGTTGCTACTGCTGCTATTGTTGTTGCTGCTGCTGCTACTCCTATTGCTCCTATTGCTACTGCTACTGCTAGCATTAGTAGTCTGTTTCATTTATCTAGCATAGAAGTTATAGGTAAGTGCTGCTAAGAGTCAGAGAGGCTTAAGGTATCTGGCTTTTCCTGTTCTATGATCTAACTGTATGCTTGTATGCCAGATTCATTGTTAGGGAAATCTGGTTTTTCTCAGAATATTGGGCTCCCCACTGTCATATTCAGTGGCTCATTACTTTCACCCTATTTCTGAGACATGTCTATTTTGGGCTATATCCTGGGATATAGAAGGGATGGACATAAAAGAAGTAGTCAAAGTACAAACATGAATTGGAAATAGGAAATGTAATTTATTCTTACTTGAAGAAAGTCATAATAAGCACAAGAGAATAATAGTGAGCACTGAATAATGACCAGAACAAAATCCAAAAGCTTGTGTGGAGGTTAATATTCAAACTCCACTGGAGGCTAGAACAGGTTTTTCCAGATTGCTATTTAGCCATTTTATATTCCACTCATGTTGACATATTCACAGCAATCAACTGAGTGTGATCTTTGTGATCTCTCTGATGCTGATTCCTGCCTTTGTGCTCCCTTAGCTTTGATTCTTTCTCCTGGTGATGGTTGAATTACTCCAAGGAGGTACTTTCTCTTGTTGCCAGACACTGCCTCTCTATAGAGTATACCATCTCCACTGCTAATGGCTTTAGGTCTCTAGGGCTTTGGATTTCCCACAAGCCTCTATACCTAAGGAAGTAAGATACACAAAGGAGGAGGTTCCATACTAGATAACCCCTACTTGATTCTCTAATCAGCTCCAGGTTGTCCAGCCTTTAAATGGACAGTATAATCATTCTTTAGTATATTCATGGAGTCCTGTATCAGCAATCAGTGAGGCTCTAACCTAGTGCTGTGTCAGTCATAGCTCCCTCTAAATTTCCAAATGGTCAACAGGAATGGTTCCTGAGATCCACAGGTAGGCAGGTCTACACATGTATAATGCTTTATATTTTTCCAAGAACTTTGATATTCCTTTACCTTCTGTGACCCTTGCTTTTAGCTCTTGACCTCTCTTTGAATCAAATCATGGCCTTGGGAACTTAGAGCACCTTGGGTGTTTGATGATTTGAGCATTTTGTACACTCTTGTACAGTTATTCAATGATTTTGGAGTGGACTAGTGAATTGCTCTAAGTAAATTGGGCTCTAAGTCCAATTTAACTTTGTTGGTTCTTGAATGGATTGGACTGCACAGGAATGGAAACACAAATTACTACCATCCTTGTCATCCTTTTCTCTATACTTTTTTCCTTTGTCTTTCTTAGTATCTGGATAGCTCTAGTTCTCTTTGTAGTAGCCTTAGAGGTAAATTCATTATAGATATTCATTTTCTAACTACTGATCTATTTGTTAGATGAGAGGTTTGAAAAACTTTCTGTGTATCTTTTGAAAATAAGCATTTCTTAGTTCATGTTATCTGTTGCCCATGATATGCTTTCCCACTAAAAATCCTATGTCCCAATCCTAGCCTAATACTCTTGCGTTAAAGGAAGGGCTCATGTTGTCCTTATTTTTCAAAAGAAGAAACTGAGGTTCATATACAGGTCATAAACTTATAGGATTATAGGTTTAGAGGTAGAAGACCTTATATACCATTGAGTCCAACTCTCTTATTTTGCAGATGAGGATACTAAGATATATAGTGGTTAAATGGCTTCCCCAGAGTCACAGTTAGTGAATGTTTCGCCAAAGCCCAAGATGTAGCCACTATGTCATGCTGCCTCCATATTGAGCATACTGAAATGCCCTGAAATGACAATTCTAAGATGTCTATGACAATGATGATAATATTTGACACTTATACAGTACAACTTTTTTTTTTTTTTTTTTTTTTTGCTTAGGCAATTGGGATTAATTGATTGCCCAGGGTCATACAGCTAGGAAGTGTTAAGTGTCTAATGTTGAATTTGAACTCAGGTCCTCCCAACTTCAGGGCTGATGCTCTATCTTCTGTATCATCTAGCCGCCCCTGTATGATAACATTTACAAAATATTTTATGTTTATCATTTCACTTGATCCAAGAAACAACTCTATAAGGCAGGCGCCATGATTATTTTTATTATATAGAGAAAGAAACAGGTTAAGTGACTTTCTCAGAATTTCATAGCTACTATGCATCTGAGGTAGAATTTGAATTCAAGACTTAAGGTCTGACATTCTACTCACTACTCCACCAAACTGTCTAATCCCAAGTGTATTGTTCTTCCTGTTATATTACATTGGTTTTACAAGTGAACAGGGAAGGTTACTTCCCAATTACATAGCATGTACACAATTATTTCCAGGGTAGGGAGAGGAACTGATCTGATTTGTTCCCCTTTTGCCTCTTTGTAGGAGAGAAGCAGAAATCAGCAGAACTGGAGGAACTATATGGAGACATTGATGCTTTGGAGTTCTATCCAGGCTTGCTTCTAGAGAAATCTCTGCCTGATTCTATCTTTGGAGAGAGCATGGTGGAGATTGGGGCCCCCTTCTCCCTCAAGGGGCTGTTGGGGAACCCCATATGTTCTCCTGAGTACTGGAAGCCAAGCACATTTGGTGGTGAGACTGGTTTCAACATTGTTAAGACAGCCACGTTGCAGAAGCTGATTTGTCTCAATGTCAAAACATGTCCCTATGTTTCATTCCGTGTGCCTGACCCACACCAAGAAGACAACCAGAAGGTGAAGAGGCCATCTGCTGAGCTATGAGAGCAGTACTGGCATTCCAGAAAGCTGTGTGTGGTTCCTATTTGTGATCTGGAATTTGGGTTCTTAGTTTCATGTTTCAGACTGTTGGGTCCTTAGTTGGTTTCCCTAGTGTTCTGGAGCACTGCATTCTTAGCTAGCATTTCAGAGTTTTGGATTTCCTAATAGAGCTTTGGTTCCTAATAGACATCCTGGAATACTGACTGGCTTTCTAGAACCCCCAGATCCTAATTTGGTTCTCTAAAGCACTGATTTCCTCTGCCCTCTCCTGAATCACTAAGAGAACTTTGATCACCTAAGGAAGGACTCTTTTATGTGCTCAGGGTCCAGGAAAACAATATTGTGTGGGACAGTGGATTGCTGATGAAAGTGAGTGAAGTGGGATCTCTTCCTGGCCCTCAGATCCAGCCTAGTATGTTGGTAATGGTGGCTATGAATGGGCAGAGGGAATAGCTGATCTGCACTTCCCTGACAGTACTCCCTCTTCTCTTGCCTTGGATTTCCCAAGAGGGGCTCCCAGATCATCAGCTGAGACTAATAAAATTATCTTTTCAAAATGTCTTCCTACTTGTCTCCTGCTAACTTGGAGCTGTATCTCCTCCACTGCCTTCTTACTTCTGGAAACAGGTGTAGACATATCACTATATGTCTTGCCTTGTGCTACTTTTCTTCTGTTACTTTTCTATACAATTGGAGCTGAATGGTACTTTACCTCTAAACCTCTCTGATTTACCCATGTTGATGATAGTGCTTTAAACATCATTGTGGCTCAATTCTTTTCCTAGATATTTAAAAAATTATGTTTTTAAAAATAAAGAAAATTCTAGGTACATTTCATGAGTGAATTTGGAAGCAAAAATCCTAAATGAAATACTAGCTAAAAGATTATAAAATATTACAAAGATTATATATTAAGACCAAATGGGATTCATACCAGGAATGCAGGGATTGTTTAATATAAGGAAAACTATTAACATAATTGATTATGTCAATAATAAAAATAACAAAAATCATATAATATCAATAGATGCAGAAAAAGTGTTTGATAAAGTACAGCACTCATTTCTGTTATAGCCATTTGAAAGTATATGCACAAATTTACATTTTTTTAAAAAAGAAATATTTGCCTAAAAGCATTAGCAAGTATTATTTGTAATGTAGATAAGCTAGAAGCCTTCCCAGTAAGAGTAAGTGTGACAAGGATACTCACTGTCACCAACATTATTCACTATTGTATTGTAGATTCTAACAATAGCAATAAGAGAAGAAAAAGAAATAGAACAAATCAGAATAGGGAATGAGGTAATAAAAGTATCTTTTTTTGCAGATGATTATGATGATATTCTTGGAAAATCCTAAAGACTCAACTAAAAAGAAATAATTTCAGCAAAGTAGCAACTTATAAAAGAAATATATATACATATATTTATTTTATCATATCATATATATCATTAGCAATACTAAATATCACCATCAGGAACCTGCAGGAAGAGATAGATACCACATTTAGAATATTCTAGAAAGTTTAAAATACCTAGGAGTACACCTACCAAAATAAAACTAGGATTTATATAAAGAAAGCCATAAAAAAAACTTTGTACATAAATAAAATCAGATTTAAATAAATGGAGAAATAGTAATTGTTTATGGGTAGGTAGGGCCAATATAATAAAAATGAAAATTTTATCAAAATAATCCATATATTCAATGCTAACTCAGTTATGTTACCAAAAATTATTTCAAGGAGCTAGAAAAAATAATTACAAAATTCATTTGGAAGAACAAAAGGTATTAATGGACAAAAATGTAAAGGAAGGAAGTTTAGCAGTATCATATCTTAAACTATATTATAAAGCTATAAATATCAAAACTGGTACCACTAGATCAATGGAACAGAGTAGATTTTCAATCTACAATAGTAAATGAATATAGTAACCCAGTTTTTGACAAATGTAAAAACTTATATTTGGGGAATACGAATTATTTGGTAAAGATTATTAGGAAAGCTAGAAAGCAATCTGGCAGAAATTGGGCATAGAACAATATCTTATATCATTTACCAAGATAATTTAAAAATAACCTACATATAAAAGTCTGGATAACAAGAAACATATTACCTATAAGACTCATGGATAAGTGAACAATTTATGAACAGACAAGAGATAAAAAGTATTGCAAGATGTAAAATGGATAATTTTGATACACTAAATTAAAAAGGGTTTGT
The DNA here is from genome assembly GCF_902635505.1 of Sarcophilus harrisii. Classification (NCBI taxonomy): domain Eukaryota; kingdom Metazoa; phylum Chordata; class Mammalia; order Dasyuromorphia; family Dasyuridae; genus Sarcophilus; species Sarcophilus harrisii. Next base: position 445,899,428 of record NC_045427.1, read on the forward strand.
ACAAATAAAACAAATATAGCCAAGATCAGAAGGAAAACAGAAGACTGGGGGAGAACTTATAGACAGTTTTTCAGATAAAGGACTCATATATCAAATAATCTTTGTCAAATATATAAGAATGTGGGACTGCTAGGTGGTGCATTGGATAGAGCACCAGCCCTGAAGTCAGGAGGATCTGAGTTCAAATTTGGCCTCAGACACTCAGCAGTGCTTAGCTGTATGACCTTGGGCAAGTCACTTAATAAGTCACATATTGCCTCAAGAATATATATATATATATATATATATATATATATATATCATATATATATATAAATAAAGAGATATATATATATATGTATGTATATGAGTGTGATTCATTTCCCGATAGTCAAAGATTATGAACAAGAAGTTTTCCAATGAAGAAATCAAAATAATTTAGTCATGAAAAAATGCTCTAAATCATTACTGACTAGAGAAATCTTGAGATGACATTTTAGATATATGAGATTGGCTAAAATGATAGAAGGGGAAAGTAACAAATATTGGAGAGGATGTAGAATTGGGACCTAAATCCAATCCTGGGGCATCTGTGAGCTTATATAGAACCATTTTGGAGAGAGAGTTGGAATTATTCTTTTTTTTTTTTCCTGAGGCAATTGGGGTTAAGTGACTTGCCCAGGGTCACACAGCTAGGAAGTGTTAAGTGTCTGAGACCAGATCTCAGACCTGACTTAGGTCCTTCTGACTTCAGAGCTGGTTCTCTATCCACTGTACCACCTAGCTACCCCGAGTTGGAATTATTCTTAAAGAATTGAGCTGTCTCTTCCTTTTGACTTAACATTACCATTATTACATCTATTTCCAAAGATAGAGAAAAAGGAAAATAATATACATGTTCTAAAACATATATAACAGTTCTCTTTGTGGTGGCAAAGAAATGGAAATTGTGGGAATGCCCTTCATTTGGGGAATGGCTAAATAAATTGTGTATGCTCATAATGAACTATTACTTTTCTATGAGAAATGATGAGTTCAATGATTTTAGAAAAGCATGGAGAGACTTCCATGAAATAATAAAGAGCAAAATGAGTAGAACTATAGCAGTATTGTTTTAGGAACATCTTTGAGCAACTAAGTCATTCTGACTATTATAAATACCTAAGTTAAACACAAAGTTCCTGTGAAGGATGATGTGTTTTGAATCCAGATGTATATGTGTATGTATATGTATACATACACACATTTGTATCTAATGATTGCCATTTCAAAGTTTGGGATGGGAGGAAGGAGAAAAAAAAGGAAAGTCATGATAGCTATTGTATATTTGAAAGAAATAGCAAGTTATATATAGTGGATCTACAACTTCAGGCGCAATCGCCTGTTTTTCTACTCCACTTTGTTATGGAAATGCTTATTTTATTTCTTAGGTCAGAATAAAATTAATAAAAAATAAAATTTTATTTTTAATGAACAAAAATCTATTTTTCTCTCTAATTATTCTTGCAGAGAGAGAGAGAATAAAAGAGAAAGTGGGACAGAGGGAGGGAGAGAACTATTTTAACATACAGTGAACCAAAACAAATCCCCACTTTGGGTATATCTAAAAAAAATGTTTCACTTGGTTCCCTATGCTCATTCATTGTCTCTCCCTCATAAGGTGGATAGGGAATTAGCCATCTGGAATTGTGGTTGATTGTTGCACTGGTCAGAATTTTTTAACCTGTCAAACTTGTTTGTTTGTCTTTATTGTGTTATTTGTTATTCTATCATTATTCTCTTTCCACTCATTTCATTCTGTATCAATTCATACACATCTCAGGATTCTCTGAAACTTGTATTATTTCTTACAACACAATAGCATTGCATTGCTTTCATGTTACATAATTAGTTCAGCGTTTTCATAATTGATGAATATCCCCTTTATTTCTAGTTCTTGCTACAAGTAAGTGCAACTATAAATATTTTCATACAAATAATTCTTTCTGAATTTCTTTGATCTTTGCAGTTTATGCCTGATAGGGGCAGTTCAAAAAATATGTTCTATTTAGTGACTTTTTGGGTGCAATTTCAAACTATTCTCTAAACTTACTGTGCCAATTGCATAGTTTCACTAATAATAATAATTGCATTAATGAGACTATTTCTATACAGCCCCTTCAACATTTATCATTTTCCTTTTTGGTCAAAGGGTCAAAAGTCCCTTGGACTTTTTTTTTTTGATTTACATTTCTCTAATTACCAATGATATGAATTATTTTTTCCCCTCAATATGGCCATAAATAGATGCCTTTTCAATGTCTTTTGGCCATTTATTAGCTGGGGAATGACTACTATTTTTATAAACTTGAATCCATTCAATCCCTTCTACTTCTGACATCCTATGTTCATAGAATTTTAGATCTAAAGACCTCTGACACCATTTAGTCCAATCCCTTCATTTTATAGCTGAGGAAACTGAGGCCCAGGGAAGTTAAATAACTTGCATAGGATCACACAGGCAGTGGTAGAAGTGGTATTTGAAAATAGGTCACCCTGAATCCAAATGTCCTGCCCACAGTACTATTCTATCTAATGTTGTGTTCTTAAATGTGTGCTACAACATAAATATTACAGCTGGAAGTTACTTTAAAATTACTCTAAGAACCTCTTTGGCTCAGGCCCTTGAAATAAAGGCTGACCTTTTGAGTACATGGAAAAATTTTCATTGTATACATCTTACCTCTACCGGAACTATGTCTGATACTGATATTTAGGAGGTACTAGAATGCACCTGTGCTCAGAATCCCACCATTGATGTTTTACTTCTTTGAGATAAGGCACTGTCTCCTATTCCCATGCAAATGCTTGTTAGTATGATTATAATGATCATTGATATCTCCTGTGAATCAGTTGATCAGACAATTGAGGGGGCTTCAGAGAATTGAAAGAAGGTAGTGATGGAGAACAAGCCTAAATTCAAGACTGGGAGTGGGTAGATTTGGGAGAAGAGGCCTAATTTTGGGGGAAGGAGAAGGCTATCAAGGAGAGGGAGAGGCTGACAAATACAAAGGATGTTCCCAAGGACTAAACCAGCATGGTCATCATTCTTGCCTTTTCTAATTAGATTCTAAAAGAGATATCACTTAAGGGCCAGGATGGGGAAGGGCAGGACTAGAGGAAGAAAAGCAGATTTGTGGGAGCTCAGTCTGGCACTGGGAACCAATGTTGGGCCTGGAGATTATAGGCTTCATCTTTTTGCCCAAATATTGCTCTTCCACTTATTCTCAGAGTCAACAGGGACTTCAGCGACCATCTAGTCTAACTCATGCCAGAATGGGAATTTTCTGTAACAGACCTCATACATAGTCATCTAGCTTCTATTTGAAGACTTTCAATGAGGAGAAAACCCATTGCCAATGCAATACTCTAATACATTTTTGAACAACTCTAATTATTATAGGGCTTTTCCATGAACTGAACCTAAACTTACCCCTTGACCACCTCCTTCCTTCCTCCCCCCAAGTTAGTCTTAAGAGCCAAACAGACCAAGTCTCATCTGTCTTGTGTTAAAGCCCTTCAAATATTTTATTGCACTTGCATACCTTCCATCCCTAAACCTTCTTTTTTCCAAGCTAAATGCTCTCACACATTTGGTTTAGCCTTAAAAACCTTCACCATTCTCATTGCCCTCCTTTGGAAGCTTTCCAGCTTTTTAATATCCTAATATTACATAAGATCCAAATGTGACTTCATTCTAGTCATGTATATATTCATACATCCATTCAGTACTTGGTCTTTGGGTAAATTGTAAGTACCACAGATTGTTTTCAGGGCTTTCCCCTATCTCTATAACAACAAGAAGGCTCAAGAGAAAGGGTTGGAGCCAGCCTAATCTAGGGGGGAAATCTGAGGGATAGATGCAATTATTCAGACTTTATTAAATAAGCACTTACTATGTGCCAGGCATTGAGCTTGTTATTAAGAAATCAAAATTTAAAACAATGAAACCATTCTTGTCTTCGAAGATCTTACTTTGTATTGGAGAAGGGCATTGAATATGTTCAAACATAATTATATACAAAGTAAATATAAAATGAATACTGAGTACACACAGTCAAGAAGGAACAGAAAAAGCCTTGTGGTAGGAAAAAAAAGTTCAGAAATGAAAAGACCTTCAAAAGGGCAGATGTAGGATGATGGGTAACATGTATTGAGCAACTGTACATATTACTGCATTTTACTCAATGGTCCAGATAGAAAGAGAGATTTGAGGGAAGAGAGTTAATGGTCCCTTCATTCTGGTTGCTTATCAACTTAATGCAGAATATCCTGTCATTCTAGAGTACAACCCTCTCTTAAAAATGAAGGAAAATGAATTTCCCCAGAAAAATAATGATCACACAAGGAGTTAAGTAGCTCATCTTATTTGAAACACAGCTGGGGGCCTTAGGAAGATTATTAGATTGTTGGATTGGATGACCTCAGAAGTTTCTTCTGCTTAAAATCCTATGATCCTATGGTCTTTGGATTTTCAATTTATTGCTCTTTTTACTACATTATGATACTTCTCTTGGTCTCTACCCAAAGGAAATTCTTAGACTTATGGGGGAGACGTAGTCCCTACCCAAGGAAAGCTTTTAGTTTGATGAAAGAAACAATAATTTTTGCAAAATTTAGAAGAAATGGAAAGGATGTGATTTGGTGGAAAGAAGGGATAAAGGACGGGGAACAGCAACCAAGCTATAGACAAAAAGTGGTTCAGCCAGTGCTAACAACTGAATACCGTATGATGTAGAATTAACAAATAGTGTGATCTGCCTGCTTCATATGAGACTTAGAATAGTCAATGAACATGCTTAGTTAAGACATTAATGCATTGAGGACATCAATCTTTGTTATTTAACTTTTCCTTTTTTTTCCTGAGGCAATTGGGGTAAAGTGACTTGCCCAGAGTCACATAACTAGGAAGTGTTAAGTGTCTGAGGTCAGATTTGAACTCAGATCCTCCTGACTTCAAGGCTAGTGCTCTATCCACTGTACCACCTAGCTGCCCCCATTATTTAACTTTTCACAATAAGATCCAGAAAACATCAGGTTTGAGTGGAAACAATTCATTCCCTAGAAATGGAAGGAAAAAATCTAATGAGATCTAGGACTTCACCTTGCTTAGAAGCCTTCACAGATCCCTGTTTCAGGTCAGGATAGATATTGTATCAGTATAGATGACCATCATTGCTTTATCCTTGTTAATCTGGACAGAGACTAGAAATAGATAAAGATTGTGCTTCCATAAAACAGGGTCATCATAGTGAGGCAAGAGCTATAGATGGGGAAGATTCTGTGTTTTTTTGTGACTGAGGGAATTTTTAGGATTATAGTTTGTAGATAGTGGAGACGGGGTGAAAAGGAGGCCATCAAAAAGCTTACACTTTCATCATCCCTATGATTTCACTGATGTAAGGTGGGGAACAACAAAATAGTTTTGATATTATAGAAATAGTAGATAATTCACTATGGAGAAGAGACATTAAGGAGGAGTAAAAAACAAAACTGGAATCCCAAAATCATTCTAAAGTCGAAAAGTTATTTAGGTACAGGTAACAATAATGATTATGAGGAACTGTCTGCTAGAGGATTTTCTTGGCATTTTTATCCCATCTTTAGGGCAAATGTTTCCAGTAAAAACTGCATATAATCAGCCCCTTTCCATATTTTGAAAGTTTATATACATTTTTGTCAATAAGTATTTATTAAGCATGCTATGTGCCATATCTTATGCTGGGAATACAAAGACTCTCCCCAAAATATGGCCTTACATTAGGGAGGGTATCTATCTGGGAGACAACTTGTACATATATAAATATCTATAAAATAATTGCATAAATATAATTTTTTTGCAGTTAGAAAAAGTTACTTAGCAGCTCTGGAAAATCTGGAAAGGCTTTGAAGGGAGAGGGAAAATGTTCCCTTTACTGAAGTTGTGTTTCCTTTAAGAAACTGTATTTCCTTTTGATCTATGATCCCTTTTGGAGTCTCAGCCCCTCCTGGGGAAGGCATATCCTGCCCTTCTCCCCTCCCCCCCAGATAAGTTATACTTTCCTGGATGCCAGAGCCTTTGATTCAATTAGAAATCAATTAGAAAAAGCACCCCTTTGAAGTATTGTTAATTCCAATAGGAGATCTGGGCTGAAAACTGATAAGCATCTAAGCTGGGAACCTTGGCTCCTGAAGTCTCAAGACTCCTTAAAAAGGGCAGTATCTGGACTCATTCTTTGTAGAGGGCCAAGCAATTTGCTAGGACCCTGCCCACTGAGAAGGCATTCTCTCAGCTTAAGACTCCATTTCCCTAATAGGTCCTTACCATTATAGAAGTCAGTCTCTTAGCAAATTGGTTTCTATCCAAAAATAAACTTTCATTTTGCCAAATAATAATTTGGGATAAGTGAATTCTTTCACTTTAAACATGCAGCTGACTGAAAGGGGCTTTTAAAAATTCTCTCATTGCCACTAACCTCACACATCACCAAGAACTGAAGGGATACAAATTTCATCAGCTTCATGTAGAAGATGATGTTGGAGTTGAACTTAGAAGAAAACTAGGAATTCTTAGAGTCAGAAATCATGAGTGATTTCCAGATATGGAAAACAATCTATTTAAAGACAAGGAGTTGGAAAATGGAACGTCTTTTGTGAAGACCAGTAAGAGCAGCAGCTTATATGGTATTATAGAGTGTTGAGGAGGAATAATGTTTAATAAGTTTGTATAAGTGGGTGGGAACTAGATTGTGAGATTTTTAAAGGTCAAACAATGAAGTTTCTTTCTAAAAGTAATAGGGAATCACTAGATTTATTAAATAGTGCGAATAAATAAATAAATTTGATTCTCAATGACTACCAATAGGTCTTAGGTCAAACCCCAATTGGACATTGTTTGGATCCAGATTGTCTCAGATTGAATGTAAGTAGCAATTCTGCTTTAGCCAGAAATCTTCAGGGTCTTCCCCTCTCAGATTTATTTATTATTTTTGGGGACTAAAGGTAAAAGAGGAGATTCTTTGCTTCAATTGCTACCTTGTCTTAATCACTGGATGGGTATGGTCTTAATCAAAGTGAGACCTGTTGAGGATTTTAGTTTTAAAAGGCCAAGGTGTCCCATTTTATCTGAATCCATCTCCAGTCATCTTGTTCTATATATGACCACTTGACTAAAATGGCTCTAGAGGGGAAAGTGCGGCAGATGATAGTGACCTCCTGACCATATATCCTGGTGGGACATAATTAAATTGCTCCAACAGATAAAATTTAGAAGACCACTAATGATAAACAATAACTCAATCCCTATACTCCTACAATCTGGTTAGCTTACATCTCAGCCCACTGTGGGGACTTGTCTTGACCTCCATCCCTTGAATTATCCCCAATCACTAGGTTAATTGCTGCCAAAGTTCAATTACATATGTTTTCTCATAATGGATAAAACCATCACTAAGCCAAACAAAAATATTTTTCAAGAGCTGGGCCTGGATATGGAGGGAATTATTGGATTAGCTGGGGAGGCAAAGTGTTGGGATTAAGATTGGAGGTCTCAACCTCTGGCAATGTTGCAATTTATTCATGAAGGATATTCCTGCTAAAGGGACCTGGTCAACTACAATTTTAGATGTCCCATTTCCATTTAGTAATAAAAACCTTTTGTACCTTACCTATCTTGTTAGAGCAACTGATGTAAATTGTCCCCCCTTTGTAGGGGAAGGGTTGGAAAGGTCCTGAATCAAAACTCCTTCCAGCCTTGGGAGGGGCCCCACCCTCCTGTTCATAGGAAAACTCTCAGATAGTAATCTTCTCCTATTCAATTGGAGATCTGGATCTCGGACATAATCAGTACCCTCTATTGAAAGGTCCCCTAGCTCAGGGCAACAAAAAATCCAATAGAATCAAATGCTGTGTGCCCAAACTTTTGCAAATAATCCTAACAGGATTTTGCCTGCTAAGAAAGCTGTTTTCTTAGTGTAATAAACCTACTTTTTGCCACAAACTTCACCATTTGAGTTTGTGAATTCTTTCGCAAAGAATCTACATCAACCAGGGGATCTCTCAACCCTCATTTCCCATACCTCGACATTTATAATGGGAAATTCTAATGATGATATAGCACCTATAGGACCCAAAAGCCGCTAGGACTCAATGACATGAAAATAATGTATTTTTTCTTAAAAATAGTTTAACGAGTTGCTATTTTAGGGAGTTTATAGCTCCAGAAGTCCAATTGTTGTTTAATCTGGCCATCTTTTTGCTGCCAATCCAAAACTCTACTAGTTCAAGTCATTATGAACAGAGAACTCTAGAAACATAGAGCCCATAGCCTCACAAGGGCTCAAGAAAAGAGACTGCTGGAAAGCCTGCTTTAATTCTCTTGAAGCTATAACTCCAAGGCAGACTTATTAGTAATCCAATAAATGATAGACATTAAAATGCACAAATGTGGAACACAAGTTCTCCAAAGCTCAGGGAATACCTCCTTCTTAAACTTTGAAAGAATAAGTATTAATAATTTATTATGCATTTGGAGCCATCTGCATTCTTCCCATCCAATATATCCTAAAAACTTAACTGTAGAGTTGGATCCTAAATAGTTTTTGGGCTAATCTCCCACCCCTTGCTTCTGATCTATGGGTTTTGCTGGCATGGCATCATCTGACTCAGTTACCAATATACCTCAATATAATGATAGACTTCAATGCCCCCTGTAAGTGGGGCCTCTTTGCTCATAATAATTGTATTATTAAGGAGAATTCAATTAATCTTGGAGAAAGATGGCAAAAATTCATTGTACTCCTTCCTAGAAAAAGCAAATTGAACCAAATGCTGATTGGGCCCTACCTTCTCTCTGATCGGCTAGGGTTGTGGTTCCCCAGATGCCTGCCCAATGATTTGATCAGATTTCCACAGAGGGATCAATGACTTATCACTGTAGCCATATCTTACTGAATTTGCACTTGAGTAGGGGACAGTGTTTTATCTCAAAGGAATGAAACTCTTCTGCTGGGATTTCAGGCATTGTGGTATATTGGTACCTCAATTCGTGAGCCAAGAAGACATGGTGCCAGTGGAGACAAAATATATACAATGAAAATTTCTCCATGTATTCAAAAGGTCATTGAAAGTTCTTCCCAGATTTATTTAAGGACAGAGAACAAGACAGCTTTCTTATCATTTCCCTTGTAGCTGTTCACAGGAACTTCATTATATTCTCTAGAAACTTATCTTCCTGCAACATTCTTCATATCAACTCTGAAATCCATGTCTCTTTAGTGTTTCCTACCCCTTGGATCCCTCTTTTCCTTTTGACGAGAGAGTAACCATGAAGAATTCCTCCTGAATCTCCTATTTAAACTATTAAACTATCCTCTGATTTAAAAAAAAAATTAAAAGTTCATTTTCTTCTGGTTCTTACTGATTAATTTTTTCTTCCATTCAAAAGGGAAGAATTTATTTTTCTTAATATCTTAGTTTTTAATTTTTTAAATAATTGCTTTTTATTTTCAAAATATATACAAAGATAGTTTTTTTAACATTCACCATTGCAAAAGCTTATATTCTAAATTTTTCTCCCTCTCTTTCCTCTATGGCCTGCCCTAGACACCAAGTAATCCAATATATGTTAAACATGTGCAACTCTTCTATACATATTTCCACATTTATCATGCTGCACAAGAAAAATTATATAAAAAAGAAAAAAATGAGAAAAAAAGCCAAGTAAACAATAACAAAAAAGGCAAAAAAATACTGTCTTACTTCACACTCAGTCCCCACAGTTCTCTTTCTGGATACAAATGGCTTTCTTCATCACAAGTCTATTGAAATTAACCTGAATTACCTATTGATTCAGGTTGAAAAGAACCAAATCCATCAGAGTTGTTCATCAGGTAATTTTGTTGTTGATGTGTACTAAGTTCTCTTGGTTTTATGCACTTAGCATCAGTTCATGTAAGTCTCTAGGCCTTTCTGAAATCATCCTGATGATTGTTTCTTATAGAACAATAATATTCTAAAACATATATGTATATATATCATAACTTATTCAGCTATTCTTCAACTGATAGACATCTACTCTTAGTGATTCATTTTAAAAATCAATTTAAATTCTTTCTTCTTGCTTTGATAGTATAGCTTTGCCAGAGATGATAACAAGAAACAAATTGTGCTTCTGATACTCCCATGTTCCTCTAACATATAATTTAGTGGTTCTCTGAATCAAAGGGAACTTTCTCCATATTAGAAAAAAGAGGTTCTCTATACAGTCTAAACCTCACTTTTGTCTCTGGGAAAAATTTGTTTTCATCAGCCTATGATGAAATAGGCTATTAACAACATGTTAGCAACAACAACAACAACAAAAATTAGTGTAAAGCGTTTTTAATAATTTAAATTTTTTTTTTAAGAATGCCTTTTATTTTCAAAACATATACATGGATAATTTGACAACATTGACCCTTGCATAGTCTTGTGTTTCAAATTTTCTCCTCCTTTCCCCCACCCCTCCCCTAAATGACAAGCAATCCAATATGTTAAACATGTTAAAATATATGTTAAATCTAATATGTGTAAATATTTATACAATTCTCTTGCTGCATAAAAACATCAGATCAAAAAAAGAAAGTAATTGAGTAAGAAAACTAAATGTAAGTGAACAACAACAAAAAGAGTAAGAATGTTATGTTGTGATTTACACTCAGTTCCCACAGTCCTCTCTCTGGGTGTAGATGGCTCTCTTCATCACAAGATCATTGGAACTGGCCTCAATCATCTTATTGTTGAAAAGAGCCACATTTATCAGAACTGATCATTGTATAATGATGTTGTCGTGAACAATGAATTTGTTATTGATTCTGCTCATTTCACTTAGCATCAGTTCATGTAAGTCTCTCCAGGCCTTTCTAAAATTATCTTCCTGATTATTTCTTATAGAACAATAATATTCCATAACATTCATATATCATAACTTATTCAACCATTCTCCAACTGATGGGAATCCACTCAGTTTCCAATTTCTTGCCACTACAAAAAGGGCTGTCACAAACATTTTTGCACCTGTGAGTCCCTTTCCTTCCTTTAGGATCTCTTTGGGATATAGGCCCAATAGAAATAATTTAAGTTTAAAAGAATGAATAAAAAGGGTATACATATACCTTTTATTTTATGGTCTCTGTGTCGATGATAGAGGGACGATCTTAAGGTAATTGGTAGAAGTTGGAAGAAGGAAAATTTAGACATGAGACCAAGGAAAAATTCCCCAATTATCCTAAATATGGAATTAACTGCCCAACAAACTGTTGTTTGTTGTTTAGCCTTTTTCAGTTATATGTAACTCTTTGTGACCTCATTTGGGGTTTTCTTGGAAAGATACTGGAGTAGTTTGCCTTTCTCAACTCATTTCCTTCCTCAACTCATTTTATAGATGAGGAAACAGAGGATAAGAGGACTAATGGACTTGCTGAGTGTCACACAGTTAGCCTGTGTGACATTTTTATCTGAGGCCAGAGTTGAACTTAGGAAGAGAAGTGTTCCTGACTCTAGACCTGATCATCTATCCACTGCCTGACTTAAATACCCAAGGAAGTAATGAGTTCCTCATTATGAGCATACTCAAACAAAAGGTGGAGGACTCTTGTTGACTATTGTATAAGGAAATCTTTTTAGTTAAGGGTCAACTCAGTGGCTTCTGAAATTCAGTGATTCTGTATAAACAAGAAAACATTTAAGGAGAAAAAACAAGGAAATGTTATTATGTAAAAATGTAAAAAGTATAATGTAAAAGCTTATACTTTTGAAAAAAGAAATAGTTAAAAATTGTAAAGGGAGGTTTTACTATCATCAATAAAAATATAGATAAACTGAACAGAATATTAAATGAATCAAAGCTAATAGATATGTGGAATAAAGAATTATTTGGGAAAGCAGAGATTATATAATTTTAGGCACACAAAGAATTTATAAAAACAATAATCCTATTTTGGTTCACTCAGAAGATATATGAAAAAGAAGAAATGCAGAGATTTTATACATTATACTTGAACAGCATAATTCAATAAACTTGGTAGCAAGTGTAATGCCAGAGAAACTGAGGCAAGATAGAGATTAGAGAGTATTTAATAATTTATTTAAAAGGGAGATTTACTGGGACCAAATGGATCCATGGTTTGGTCCCAAGGCTGAATGAGACTATCGTCTCCAAGAATCCAGCAAAGAATCCGAGTTTTCAATGACATATATATATATATACACGTGGCTCAGACACAGAGGGTAGACTGAGGCAGGGGCGGAGTCAGGGTGCTGAGAGCGAGAACGGGACTCTGACAGGGTAGGGTAAACCACTGGAGATGGGGGGAAGGAGATGGGGAGAAGCATCTTGATAAGACAGTATCTGACATTCTAATAGCTTATGATGGGGAGAGGCATTCTGATATTCTAAAATATAAGATCTTTTATCCTTATAAAATATTCTGATTAAGAGGGAGGGGTGGTTTTGCAGGATTGAGCAGAACAATTATAAATTGAGGCAGAAAAATTAGGGAAACTGAATCAGGACAATAAAAGAACTGTGGCATCAAAATTTATGGTATGTAGTCATAGCAATATTGCAATACAATATAAATTTCTTGAAGGTAAGGGATATATATAAAGTAAACTGAGATCTTTTGGTGGTCCTGGATCCCCTTCTGGTGAGCTCCAAGACCCTGGAAAAAGCATACCTTTCCCAGACAATGCCCAGTTAAGTGGTCTCATTCAATTGGAGATTAGTCTGACATCACTCCCAGTAGCTCAAACTCCTAAGATAAATGATCTCTTTTCAATTAGAGATCTAAACAACATTGAAGGAATCTCATTCAGTTTTGAATGCAAGCCCAAGTCTCAGATGACTAATAAAAGACAAGTCTGAACTCCGAATCTTTGCAGAAATATGAAAACAGGAATTTGCTTTGTCAAGGAAGCTCTCTTCTTGGCAAGGCTGCCTGCAAGGACTTTTGCCCATTGTGAAGATATTCTCTTCTCAGTGTTAACTTTTGCTATTTCCCTAACAGGACCTTTTTAGCCACTAAGAAGTCTGTCTTCCCTAGCAAAGCTGGCTTCTCAGTGCCAAATTCCTAATGAGGAGTTTTGCCCACTATGAAAGCTTCCTTCCTACTCTTTTGTCAAACAGATTTTTGGGTTTGTGAATTCTTTTTCACTGGACCTGTGCTAACCAGAGGGGATTCCCCACTCCAATTCTCACACCTCTTCACTACAACTAACCTCACTCATTTGTACCTTATAATATATATATATATTTATATTTATATAATGTAATATAAATATAAATATATATATATTTAGAACTCATCATAGAGCCTTGAAATATTCATATTGAATAATTAATAAATGCTAGTCAAATTGCATTTAATTTAATAGTCTGAAGGAGATCCAGGTGTAGAATTCCTAGATCATTAAGAAAAAGGAACTCACAAAATTACATATCTATTTAATGGGGTTTAGAAAAGAGACAAAGAAAAAGCCAACAGAAAATAGGAAAAGAAAAATAATGCAAATACTACCTGAGATCAATGTGATTGCCAATAAGAAAGCAATGATAAATAAAATCTAGAGATGTTTTTGTAAAGGCCAATATAATTGATTCTTTAAATCAGCAAAAAAAAAAAAAAAAAAAAAGAAAGAAAGAAAGAAAGAAAGAAAAAGAAACAATAAAAAGAGGGCAAGCCTTAAATTTCAAAATTACAATAATAAACTCATGATTTTGAAATAAATCAAGGATATAGTCGGAGATTATTACATGCAACTATATGCTGTGCTCATATGTAGATAAGATGAATCTTGATTACTAAAACATCATTAAAGAGATGGTTAAAGAGCATCTAAAGGAGGAAATGTTGATTTCAAAAAACCAAATTGGCTTTATCAATAGCAGGTTGGTCATGCCAGATTAATTTTATTACTTTTTGTGCCAAGTTACTAAAATTATAGACAAAGGAAAACTATATTTATAGTTTGACTAGACCAGAGGAAAACACTTCATGAAGTATCTCATCTCATACAAAAGATAGATAGATGTAAATTAAATAATAAGACAATTAGATTTAGAACTAGTTAAAAGAGTGGATTCTATGTCAATCTGTCAGAAGATCTCTAGGAATCTGTGCTTGGCTTCTGCACATTTTTAGCTATGACTTGGATGAAAGCATAAATAAGATGTTCATCACCTTTGCAGATGATACAAAGCAATAACGGTTATTTAACATATTGGATGAGAAAATATAAAAAATCTGGAGAGGATAGAGCCTTGAGCTGAATCTAGTAAGATTCAATTCAGTAGGGTCAAATAGAAAATCTTATATTTGCTTTTTTAAAAATCCACTTTATAAGCACAAGATGCAGATGACATGATGATACAACAGTTGGTATGAAAAATGGTTTGGGGCTTTTGTGGATTGAGACTTCAGTGCAAGCCCAAAAAATCATGTGATATACAACGATATGGTATTTTGGGCTTCATTCAAATAGGTTTCTAGTAATTGTCATTTAGAATTCTAGAATTTCTGATTTCTAGGAATAAGGAAGTGATAGTCCCCTTATTATTATTATTAATTATTATTATTATTAAGTTTTAATAACTTTATAGTCTAAGGACACTGATAAGTTCAAAACATTCAGAGAAGGGCAACCAAGTTATTGAATCCATTTGAATTCATGTCAGGAGAAATAGATGAAGGAATTGGAACTTTTCATTCTCAAAAAGAGAATACTCAGAGAGGACATTATAATTGACTTCAATTATTGGATGACATTAGACTTATTCTGTTTGACTCTAAAAGACAAAACTAGTAGCAACAGTCGGAACTTGCAAAGAGCAAAATTTAGGATTGATATTAGGGGAAAATTTCCTGACAATTGATATAACCAAAAATCTTAATGGGCTTCATCGGAGATCTTCAGGTTGAGCTTAGATGATTACTTGGTGGGTATTTTGTAGTGGGGATTCCTTTTGGGAGAGGGGCTGGACTAGATAGTTACTGTGGACTCTTCCAAATAAATAATTCTATAGTACTGTTTACAAACTTGAAAATGTTTGTTCCATGGATATAAAGGAAATAGAGCATTATTTCTAAAGATACAAAATATCCAAATTAATAAAACAAGAAGTAAATATTTCTTTTCATCTTTTTTTGAATAATGTTTTTCCCAATTACATGTAAAAACAATTGTAATATTCATTTTAAAATGTTGAATTCAAAATTCTCTCTCTCTCTCTCTCTCTCTCTCTCTCTCTCTCTTTCTCTCCATTCCATGAGAAGTCCAAGCAATTTGATATAGATTGTACATGTGAAGTCATGAAAAGCCTCTTTCCATCCTAGCCACACTGCAAAACATAATTCAAACAAAACAAAACAGCAAAAATAAAGTAAAAGAAAATTATCTTTTAATCTGCATTCAGAGTTCTTTAGTTCTCTCTCTGGAGGTGCATAACAGTTTTCATCATGGATTCTTTGAAATTGTACTGGAATATTGTCTTGATTAGAGTAGCTAAATAATTCATAGTTCATCATCTTTACAATACTGCTGTTGATGTGTACAATGATCTCCTATATCTGCTTATTTCACTTTGCTTCAGTTCATATGTGTCCACCCATATTTTTTTAAACCATCCTGCTTGTCATTTCTTGTAGCCTATCATAGTCCATTAAAGTCATATACCACAACTTGTTTAGCCCTTCCCCAATTGTTGGATATCCCCCAATTTCCAATTCTTTGCCGCCACAAAAAGAGCTTTTATATTTTTTGTACAAATAGATCCCTTCTCTCTGCCCCCTTTTTAAAATTTTGAGATAAACACTTAGTAGTGGTCTTGATGATCAAATGGCACACAGATTTATAGACCTTTGGCCATGGTTCCAAATTTTTTTCCAGAATAATTAGATCACAACTCTAGTTAGGATCCTAATTTTTCCACATCTCCTCCAAAATTTATCATTTTCCTTTTCTTTCATGTTATGCAACTTGATAGGTATGAGGTAGTACCTCAGATCTGTTTTAATTAATAATTTGCTAATCAGTAATGATTTAGAGCATTTTTTTTAATGTGACTATTGATAGCTTTGATTTCTTCTTCTGAAAATAGCTTGTTTATATTCTTTGGTCATTATTCAACTAGGGAATGACTTTTAATTTTTAAAATTTGGTTCAATTCCCTATATATTGTGAGAACTGAAGAATTTATCAGAGAAACTTGCTGTAAATTTTTTTTCACAGTTTCCTATTTTCCTTCAAATTTGGGTTGCAATGATTTTTGCAAACCATTTAAATTTTATTATAATCAGAACTCTCCATTTTACATCTTGTAATGCTTTCCATCTCTTGTTTGGTCACAAATTCTTTCCTTCTCCATAGATCTGATATGTAAACGATTCCTTCCTCTCCTTATTTGTTTACAGTATTGCCCTTTATGACTAACTCCCATTTTGATCTTATCATAGTATATTGTCTAAGATGTTGGAACATGCCTAATTTCTGTCATAATGTTTTCCAGTTTTCCCATTAGTTTTTGTCAAAAAGTGAATTGTCCTAAAAGCTTGGGTTTTTAGTTTTATGAAACACTAGCTCATTATGTTGTTTGCTTTTGTGTACTGTGTACTTAATCTATTCCACTAACTCATCACTCTTATTTCTTAAGTCCTCATTTTATTTATTTATTTAGTTTATTATATATGTATATTTTTCCCTGAGGCAATTGGGATTAAGTGACTTGCTCAGGGTCACACAGCTAAGAAGTGTTAAGTGTCTGAGACCAGATTTGAACTCAGATTGTCCCGACTTCAGGGCTGGTGCTCTATCTACTGTGCCACTTAGTTGCCCCCTTAGGTCCTCAGCTTAACCTGTAGCACTTTATAGAGTGATTTGATCCCTCTCTTTACCCATTATTCACCTCCAGCAGTGGGTCCAAACCCCTGGGATCTCAAAGCAGGGGAATGTAGAGGAAAGACCATTGGATCAGAAAATACTGCATCACAAGATCATATGGATTAGTCAAGTGTGAAGGGAAATTCAACAGCGATTCTTTATCTTGTTTCTGTCACGGACTCTCTTTCTTTTGGAAAGAAAGGTGAAATTTGTTGTCTCTTTCTTCCCAGAATGTCTATATATGCACAAAATATAATGGGTAGAATCACAAAGGGAAACAATTCTATTTTAATGTAATTATAAAACTTAAAAAAAAAATAAATCCAAGCACTCCAAGAACCCCTATTTTAGAGATAATTTAATCTGCCTCCTGCCCCCATTTCCTTAACATATGACTTTAAAGGAAACTCTAGGTAAATAAACAGCTGAACTGAGATCTGGGACCAAAGCTTTGGAGTGAATTCAGGGGTGTTTTCATTATTCTACACTACTTCCAATCTGGGACTTGGGCTCTTACACCACCTTTGACCATTCATACCACCAATTTTATGATTTCTCATCAGTCCATGACAGACTGAAGACTACTGGAAGTCACCCGACTAGGAATCTAGTGCTGCCTTCCAATGGGTAGATGAGCAGCTATTTGCTATGGTGTTCAAAAGGAATTCTATTTTATGAGGTTGACATGGGAGAGGTATCTTGTCAGCCTATTAAATCAGTAGAAGAGATATTGACTGGGGCACCATGATACAGTCTCATACTCACTTTTCACTCTCTTTCCAAGGAGAGATGTTAGCAGTATGTGAGGTAGGGGTGAGGAGAGTGGGAGGAGCTACATCTTGTGTTTCCCTTAGGTGGCCTGATGCAGTGGAAAGGAGACCCCAAGTAGTTGTATTTTGGGAGTTCAATTGGTTCTCTCGATTCCAATGTTCTCTTTTGGCATCATCAGCTGCTTGGTTGGCACCAAATTTTAGAATGTTTTAGTCAAATACATAGTCATAGGAAAAATCCTGGTGATGGAACAGGTTCCTGAAAATCTGTCTCAGGTAGGAATAGTCAGATTTGTCATCAAAATGCAATGAATGACAGAAATTCAGGTATGTGGCAAACTCAGAAGAGTAGCTTTTACATAACATTTCAATGGCAGTGAATATTTCCTTTTCACTAATTCTTTCATATTTTTGTCTCTTGGTAGCAGCCTTCAGCCCCTGCCAGGGGAGGGAGCCCAAACTATAGTACATCAATACATAGCCCAGGAACTCCAAGTCATCCCTTTGAGATTGTTCAATTCCAAGATGAGTGTTGATGGAGACATAATGAGGAGTTCCTGTAAGGTTTTTATTCTCACAATAAGATATGTGCTGATGGGTTCTAGCATCCTGGTACTTCTTGGTCAACCTGAAGTCTATGATGTAAACTACATTACCTTTTTTTCCCCAGTCCCATAAGAAAATTATCTGGCTTCACATCTCGGTAGAGGAAGTTCTTCAAATGGATGTATTCTGTTGGTGTTTTTTCTTCTTTAAAATAATAATATAAAAATAAGATCCAAAATCGCAGCCAGCTGATAAAAGTTCAGATCTTTTATTGTGTCCTTCAATATAGCTCGGTTAGCTCAGGTCTATCTTTCTGCTTGGTTCCAAGAGCTCCCTCCAAATGTCTCCAAATCCAAAGGTTTGTCCTTCCAACTCCAGCCAGCGCGAAGGTGCAATGAAATCTCTCTTGCCTCGGAGATAGGGCTTGTAGGCTTCCTCCCAGAGTACTCCTCTCTGACTCCTGGAATGTTCCCAAGTAACTCTCCCCAGCTCTAAGAGCTTCCTGTATATATATATATATATGATCTTTCAAAGGTTAAATCCTCCTTCTGGAGAGAGGGATTCTGGGTTATCTCCCAGAGTGCTCTCTGGCCCTAAGAACTTCAAGGAAGCTGTGAATTCAGATATCTTTCTAAACCCTGAAATCTCCCAAACATGTGAACTCCAATGAGTACTTAAATACTTATGAACTCTCTAAAGGTGTGAACACAAGCATTGTTTCTATCAGTTGTACTTAGTGCCTTGTTTCAAGTTCTGGCCCAAAATATCTCCTTCTAAGACCAAATCAATCATATTGAACCATGCTAAATTAGATAATTATTGTTTCTATCAACTCTAATGGCTTAACAGTTTGTAAAGATTCCAACAGTATTCAATCTGACTAATCATTTAGTCAGCAAGTAGGATGATTTTCAGACTGAATTTTCATAAGCAGAAATTGAAGAGATCTTCAAGGCTTGGTCCCCAAAGCTCCATCACCATGACATTGTAGTCCTCTTCTGCCCCACACCATTTAATTGTAGGAATGCACACTCCTCCCTGCATCTTTTTGTAGATTTTGCTCTCAATATGGAGCTGAGGGTGTTTGGTTTTAACACATTGGCTTTTTCTTCTGCTGCAATGTCAGTACTGAGATAGATGTCTCCAAAGGAGCTGCTGCCAATCTTTTGGCCTAACCTGTACCAGTTCCCAACTCTCAGCTCCATGATGGTGATAGCTTCAGCTCTGGCCTGGTTCACTCCCCTCCCCTCTCAACAGCTTCCTGGGTCTATGCTCTAGAGGAGATGGAGCTGCTGCTGCTGCTAATGCCGGTTTGGCTCTTGGCTCCACCACCCTTATGGTCTGCTTTCACCATCACTTTCTGGCTGCTCTGACACTCCCAGCACCTCAATACAAGGCAGATATGACAGTCTGTGTGCCATCACCCCTGCTCTGGCCCCTACCTGTCCTGTTCGTCCTCTCCTACCATGGATGGACTCAGATCTTTGTGAATTCTTTCAATGGTTATTTTATCCTTTGTTTCTAGGACATCAGGGCAGTTTTCTTTGATGATTTTTTTGAAAGATGATGTTTAAGCTCTTTTTTCATATGGTTTTCAGGAAGTTCAATAATTCTTAGATTGCTTTTTCCTAGACCTATTTTCTAAGTCAGTTGTTTTTCCAATGAAGTTAAAAAAATTTGGTTTTGTTTACTGATTCTTGATGTCTCATTGAGTCATTCATTTCCATTTGTTCAATTCTAATTTTTAGTGAATTGTTTTCTTCAGTTAGCTTTTTTAAAGCTCCTTTTGCATTTGGCCAATTGAATTTTTAAATGAGTTGTTTTGTTCAATGGATTTTCCCCTCCTTCCCCCATTTCACAAATTCTGTTTTTCAAGGAGTTGTTTTCTTTTTCCATTTTGTCAAATCTATTTTGTAAGGAGTTATGTGTTTTTTCCATTTCATTAAATATATTTTATAAGGAGTTTTCTTCAGATAATTTCTGTTTCTTTTTTCAAACTCTCCTGCAATATTTTCATTTGATTTCTCCATTTTTCTTCTAACTCTCTTTTAAGATTTTTTAAAAAATTCTTCCAGGAGAGACTTGTGAGATGGGAACCAAGTCAAATCACCCTTTGGAGTGATCTTTGAAGTTTCATCTGGAGATAATTTGCTTTTAGTATCCTCAGGGTCTGAGGTCTGTCCTTCCCTTTCTCCATAAAAATTATTTATGATCAGAGATCTTTTTGCTTTTTTGTTCATTTTTTTAAGGTTGACATCTGTTCTTAGGGTAAAGGGGAGATTATCCCAAGCTTCCTCTACAGGCAACAGCAGCTGCCCTGGGTCAGTGCTGTTGACTTCTGGCGTTGGGTGGGCGTGGTCAAGTCCTGTGTTATTTTGGAGTTCAGAGGCTCATTATTTGCCTTTTGTATTTGTGTTGGATGTCTCACAGCTAATCTGCTATTCCACTTGTTTGTAACCAGGACAGAGTAGTCAACTTTGTTGTATTTTGGCTAAGAACCTCCCAGTAGCTTCCCCAGTGTGGGCATGCCACACCACCCTGAGTCCCTGCATTAAACCTGTGCTTGGCCAGCTCCCCCTTCCCCCCCAATTGAAACAGACCTTTTCTGAAGTTCTTACAAAGTATCTTCTTCTGGAAATTGTTACACGCCAAATATTTGTGGGTTTTGTCAATCTTTAATCAGTTTAGAGACTTGATTTGTTGTTAATCTGAGGGACATCAGGGAGAGCTCAGATAAAGACCTGTGTCCTCTCCACCATCTTGGCTCTGCCCCTAAGGCATAGAGAAAGGCTATCACATGGGACAAAAATTTAAACACATAATAAAAACAATTTTGAGCTCAGCATAAGGTTTCTTTTTTTCTTTCAAAAAATTTTAAAAATAAGGTTCTTAATCATCAGAACTGTCCAGCAACAGGACTGGTTGCCTTAGGAGATATTGAATTCCTTGCTATCAGTGCATGCTGGAAGGTCAGTTGTCAACATTGCTCCTAAGACTCCTCTTCTGAGTAGGATTCTAGAGGATATGACCAAGTCATGGATGATCAGGTCCTTTGATTCTCTTGCAGACAATGGTTAGGGAGATCAATGGCTGAGACTCAAGTATTTATGAAGTACCCTGCAAATGTGCCTGAAGCTCAACAGATGGCTATGGGCCAAGAGATGTTTAGGCTGTTCCCAGGTCTCATGATGCATGCTACCATCTGAGTTTGGAAACACAACTGTGTCTATGACATCTTGTGAGATGAGCACCCCACCTGGAATGATGAGCAACTTTTTAGATGACCTAACTCATCATTATAGGTGAGGGGAAGATCTGTGCCCAACTCCAGAATGTCAAGAAGTTGTCAGAGGCTCCTTTCCTCAAAGCCTATTGGAGAACGTGATAAAACAAAAGGCACTGGTCTTGCATTTGAGTTTTGGCTATATTCTAAGTACTGGCTATGTGAGCTTTGGCAAGAGGCTAGGTCTCTGAGGCTTTTTTCATTGCTGACATTCTAGGTTTTGTTTTCTAAGATTATATATGTGTAGTTCTCTCCTAGGTAGATGGTGCAGAAGATAGACTTGGAGGCAGTAAGAGTGGACCTCAAAACTGACTTTAGATACTTAATAGTCATCTGACCCTGGACAAATCATTTAACCTCTTTCTGCCTCATTTCCCTCATCTGCAAAATGGGGATCATTAAGTAGCACCTACCTCTCAGGATTATTGTTGTGAAGATAAAATGATAAAATATTTATCATTTGCTTTGAAACCTGAAAATTCTGTATAAATGCTAACTATTATGTAAAGTCTGTTCCTTTTCCCCACTAGGATATTCCTATATTAGCTAGGCTTGCCTTCAGGAGACTAGGTCGATGACTAGGTGCCAAAAGGTTTAGAATCCTATTTCCTGTTCCTCTAGGAAAATTTGAGGTTCTCATTGGTCAAGGTCTCTCCTGGTTCCCACTACATTCTTTCCCAAGGGGGGGGGTTCAGCTCGATTATAGATATGGAAATGAATTAAATCCATTACTGTAGCTTTCTCCCTTCTCCCTTGACCAAGCTCACTCCACTTTTATTTATTATATTCAGTATATTTATTTAATTAATTTTTATTTAGTACATTTATTAAACTAATTCTCTTTCTGATGGCATTAGCTAAATTCATGTAGATTCTTATTACCTTTATTTACAATAAAACTGGTCATAAACATTTATCAAATGCCAACTATGCATTGAGCATTATGACAAAAGGGACACAAAGAAACACAAAAACGTGGTTTCTCAAGGAGCTCTCAATCTAATAGGGGAGATAACATGAAAATAGCTGGATATATACAAGATATACATAGAGCAGATGGAGGGTAAGCTCAATCATCAATTAGAAGGTAAAGGTATAAATAAAACAAATACTTAATTCACAAGCTTCCCAGCACTGGTATCCACACTTAGTAGCATAAGTTTTATATTTATTTATTTTATGATTGAAGAATAAAACTACAAGTTTATTTGTTAAAATTTGTGAAGCATCAATTGCCATCAACATGTAAATTAACACTTGGAACATTTCAAATAAATTCTATCCAGATGGAAATAAGAAAAAATTCAGGGTACAAATTAATCTTAAGATATCCATCATAAATATTGAGCATGAGGTGTTTTTTGTTGTTGTTGTTGTTGTTTTTTAAAATAACTTTTTATTGCCAGAACCCATGCCAGGTTAATTTTTTACAACATTATCCCTTGCACTCACTTCTGTTTCGATTTTTCCCTTCCTTCCCTCCACCCTCTCCCCCAGATGGCAAGCAGTCCTATACATGTTAAAGAGGTTACAATATATCTTAGATACAGTATATGTGTGCAGAACCGAACAGTTCTCTTGTTGCTCGGGGAGAATTGGATTCAGAAGGTAAAAATAACCCAGGAGGAAAAGCAAAAATGCAAGTAGTTTACATTCATTTCCCAGTGTTCTTTCTTTGGGTGTAGCTGCTTCTGTCCATCATTGATCAATTGAAACTGAGTTAGATCTTCTCTTTGTTGAAGAAATCCACTTCCATCAGAATACATCCTCATACGGTATCATTATTGAGGTATATAATGATCTCCTGGTTCTGCTCATTTCACTCAGCATCAGTTCATGTAAGTCTCGCCAATCCTCTCTGTATTCATCCTGCTGTTCATTTCTTACAGAACAATAATATTGCATAACATTCATATACCACAATTTACTCAACCATTCTCCAATTGATGGGCATCCATTCATTTTCCAGCTTCTCGCCACTACAAACAGGGCTGCCACAAACATTTTGGCACATACAGGTTCCTTTCCCTTCTTTAGTATCTCTTTGAGGTATAAGCCCAGTAGAAACACTGCTGGATCAAAGGGTATGCACAGTTTGATAACTTTTTGGGCATAGTTCCAAATGACCATGAGGTTTTTATACTCAAATTTAATAAACTCTTTCGAGTTCATAGCACTTCAAAATCTACCGGCAGAGGCTTCTGTGACCCCACAAATTCTCTCCTGCCAATAGAGAGTAAGATCATAGTGAGGGAATTGCATCCTCTTTCCTTTCCTGTTTAGTAAAAACAAACGGTCTGTGTAGCAGACTGTATGAGGCCCTCCAACCAAGAGCTCTTTAATTGAATTCTTTTAAACATTTCTTACCTGCTTGTTTTTGGTTTTTGGTTTTTGGTTAAGACGGGGAGATAGGGATGATTCAGGGGCTGGGCATTCTTGGATTTGGTGCCACTGTTGCTTGAATGTTATATCATTTCCTGCTCAGTCAGCCTGAAGTTTCCCTCCCTGACATTACTTTGGTGACTTCCTCTTCCCCAGTTCTTTAGTCTGACTCAACAGTTCTTATCCTCTTGAACAGATAGATTTCTTTAAGGAGAGGTTATATGGTGAGTACTTGTCTTAACTAGAATTAGTATGATTCACCAGGAATGACTTGGAGGAATGATAGGAAAAATCCAGGAGAGGAAAAGATGCAAGATAAAATGGATAAGCAAGGATTGAATAATCTCCGGTGGTTCTATATTCATGCCCCTGTAAAATGTAAAATGTAAAAAATAGTAAAAATAGTACCTACTTCAAAAAGTTGCTGTGCAGCTAAAATGAGCTAACATATGTAAAACACTTTTCCAACTATAAAATATTATATAGATGATAATTATAATTATTGTTGTTCGATTGATTGATTTAACTCTATGGGAAGATTAACTATTGGTTATGTAAAAACTTAAATGAGCTGCTCCTAAGCTTAACCACCAGGCGGCAGCAGATCCTAACGGCAGATGCAATACCAGTAAATTCAGACAGTATTTATGGTTCCCACAGGACAGCCACTGTGGTTAGTGGCTGAGCAGCTGCATTTTGAGGTATGATAGAGTTGAGTTCAGGTGCCTTTCCTGACACCCACTTGTATGACCCTGGACAAGACACTGAGCCTCTCAATGCTCCTAGGCAATAGCAAATTGCAGAGCTTCGAGGAGGGAGGGCAAACCAGGTTAAGTGACTTCCCGAGGATCTCCCAGCTTGTAACTGTTTAAGATTGGATTTGAACTCAGCAAAAGGAGGCCCAGCACTCTATCTACTTTGCCAATTAGCTGATGAAATCAGACTAGCTGATCTTTAAGGTTCCTTTCAGTTTTTGATCTTAAGAGCTCTTCTAGACATGGGAATAAAAGCTACAATTGGGAAACTTACTGACCCTTTATTTTAATGAACCAGAATCACAGATCATAGATAATTTTTTTTTAAAGATTGGATCTGGCTCCTTCTCTCTGGCTGCAATATGACTGTTGTTCTTCCACAGATTGATGGGGTTAGTAACATCAACCACCCTTTGTTGTATGTGTCTATTAGCATCATTCAACACTCAAGGAAGCTAAGACTATAGACCTTCAATTAATACCACAAATAGTTTTGCTTGCTGGAGCTCAGAGGTCAGTGGCATCCACCTTGGCTTCCTCTATCCTCCAATCCCATGTTTTCTGTCTGGGAAGAATGGAACTTTATGGTATGGATTGGACATTGAAATAGATAAAGGGAGAAGAAGGCTATGGGAATAAGGATGAATTATAATAGTAATAATACTGATAACACTAATACTTCCAGGATCTTTTCTTGTGTGGGAGGGGTAGGGAAAAATGCTAGCATCTTTATCTTTTAGAATATAATAAATGGAAAACTTCTGTGGCAAAGTTTTGATCACCTTTACTTTGGAAGGTTGGTTCTTGGATAAGATGGATGGTCTTATTTGAAAGCCTTTTCAACTTAGTGTAGGATCTACATATACTTGGCCTTTGAGTACGCAGAGTCACCTTCAAATACAATGAAACTTCAAAAGGAAGACATTAGGAAGGAGCATACTATTACTACAATCACTGCTACTACTACTGCTACTACTACTCCTACTACTACTACTCCTACTACTACTGCTACTACTGCTACTACTGCTGCTGCCCCTGCTCTGCTACTAGTACTGCTACTACTTCTATTGCTACTACTACTACTACTACTACTACTACTACTGCTACTGCTGCTGCTGCTGCTACTACTAGTACTTCTACTACTTCTATTGGTACTACTACTACTACTACTACTGCTGCTGCTGCTACTGCTGCTGCTGCTGCTGCTATGATTGCTACTACTACTACTAATGCTATTGTTGCTGCTGCTTCTGCTACTAGCATTAGTAATCTCTTCCATTTGTCCAACATGGAGGCTATAGGCAAGAGTTGCTAGAAGTCAAAGAAGCTCAGAGTACCTGACTTTCCAGGCTCCATGATCTAATCATTTGCATGTATATCAGATTCTTTTGCTAAGGAAGCCTGGCTGACTCTCCATTTATTTTGAGTGGCTCATCACATTCATCCTGTTTCTGGGACATATCTATTTTAGGCTACAGCTTAGAGTTCCTCTCCCAAAAGACGGGTACAAGTAAAAGAGATACTGAAAGTACTAACATAAATTGGAAATAGGAGAGGTAACATTTCTATTTGAAGAAAGCAATAATAAGTACAAGAGAATCATAGTGAATACTGCAGAATGAGCAGAACAGAATCCAGAAGCTCACATGGGAGGCTATTATTCAAGTCTCATTAAGATGTAAAACAGTTTTTGAAAGATTGCTACTTAGCCATGTTACATTTTACTTGTGTTGACATTTTTAGCTTTTAGCTCTTGGCCCGTCCTTGAGTCAGGGCCTTGGGAACCCAAAGTAGCTTGGATGCTTGATGATGTAAGCATTTTGTACAGTCCTATTTTGTCATTTAATGCACAGTTTGGTATTGGAGTGGGCCAAAGTGGGCTATGAGTCCAATTCAACGTTGTTGTTATTTGAACAGACTGAGGTACCATGAAGTGCAGATTTCTACTATCATTGTCATCCTTTTCTTTATCCTTTCTTCATTGTCTCCTTAGCCCCTGGCTAGCTCCAGGTCTCTTTGTCATAGATTTATTATCACATTCATTTGAAAAGATTCAATTTTTAACTATTGATCCATTTGTTAGATGTTAGACTTTAAAAACTCTATAATTATTGTTAATTTTAATCTTTGATGTTTAAGTTATCTGTTGCCTATGGTATGTTCCCCATCAAAATTCCATGCCCTATTTGAGCTATTGGTCCTAGTCTAAGCCTGATTGTTGTTTGCCCTTCATTTTCAAAGAGGACTATGACATCAGGGAGGGGATACCAAAACATGCAAGTGAATTTGATGTAAGTGAGGGAGGGCTGTGCAAGGTCAGCTGCCTCAGTTTCCCCTCCAGAGCCAGCTGAGTCCAGTGGCCAGATATAGATCAGCATGACTGGAGATGGCCCTGGATAAAGTGGGAGACCTTGACCTCTTTAGACTAAGATCTTCAACAGGTCTCAGTTTGACTGAGGCAGCACTGCAATGCAATGATTAAGGCTGGGCAGTAATTGAAGCAAAAAATCTCCTCTTTCACCTAGTCCAAAAAAATCTAGATGAATGAATGAATCATTCATTCATGATGAGGGGAAGACTTTCAGGGTTTCTAGCCAAAGCAGAAATAATTTATATTTAATCTGAATCAATCAGGACCCAAACATTCTTGTGTTAAAGGAAGGGCTCATGTTGTCCCTAATTTTTAAAAGAAGAAACTAAGGCTTATATGTAGATCAGAGGCTCATAGAATTATAGGTTAAAAGATAGAACAGTACTTAAATGTCATTAGTCCAACCTTCTTATTTTAAAGATGAAAATACTAAGACACAAAGAGATTAAATGGTTCCCCCAGAGTCACAGTTAGTAAATGTCTCGAAGGAGGATTCAAACCCAGATCTTCATAACTCCAAAGCTGTAGCCACTATGGTAGGCTGCTTCTGTATTGAGTGTTTACATGGCCCAGAAATAACAAATCTAAGATACTGATGAAAATGATGATAATATTTTACACTTATATAGCACTTTTAACATTTACAAAGTGCTTTATATTTATCATTTCACTTGATCTCTCAATCAGGTAAGGTAAGTGCTATGATTATTTCCTTTATTTATTTATTTTAATTAATTTTTTAATAGCCTTTTATTTACAAGTTATTGCATGGGTAATTTTACAGCACTGACAATTGCCAAATCTTTTGTTCCAATTTTTCCCCTCCTTCCCCCCATCCCTCCCCTAGATGGCAGGATGACCAGTAGATGTTAATTATATTAAAGTATAAATTAGATACACAATAAATATACATGATCAAATTATTATTTTGCTGTACAAAAAGAATCAGACTCTGAAATATTGTACAATTAGCCTGTGAAGGAAATCCAAAATGCTGGCAGGCAAAAATATAGGGATTGGGAATTCAGTGTAATGGTTCTTAGTCATCTCCCAGAGTTCTTTTGTTGAGCGTAGTTGGTTCAGTTCATTATTGCTCCATTAGAACTGGTTTGGTTCATCTCATTGCTGAGGATGGCCAGGTCCATCAGAATTGATCATCATATAGTGTTGTTGTTGAAGTATATAATGATCTCCTGGTCCTGCTCGTTTCACTCAGCATCAGTTCATGTAAGTCTCTCCAGGCCTTTCTGAAGTCATCTTGTTGGTCATTTCTTACCAAACAATAATATTCCATAATATTCATATACCACAATTTATTCAGCCATTCTCCAATTGATGGGCATCCACTCAGTTTCCAGTTTCTGGCCACTACAAAGAGGGCTGCCACAAACATTTGTGCACATATAGATCCCTTTCCCTTCTTTGTGATCTCTTTGGGATATAAGCTATAGTTATTTCCATTAGAGGAAACAGGATGAATGATTAAGTGATTTTCTCAGATTCCCATAGCTACTATGTATCTGAGGTAGAATTCGAATTCAGAACTTTGACTCCAGGTCTGACACTCTACCAAATTATCTGATCCCAAGTTTATTTTTTTTTTTTCCTGATAAAACACATGTTTTCCACTTCCTAGTTACCTGAGCATGTTTGTAATTATTTCCAGGGTATGGGGAAGAGCTGATCTAATTTGTTTCCCTCTTTCCTCTTTGCAAGAGAGAAGCAGAAATCAGCTGAGCTGGAAGAGCTGTATAAAAACATTGATGCTTTAGAATTCTACCCAGGCTTACTTCTAGAGAAATCTCTGTCCAATTCTATCTTTGAGGAGAGATTGGGTCTCCCTTCTCCTTTAAAAGAGTTTTGGGGAACCCTATATGTTCTCCTGAGTACTGGAAACCAAGCATATTTGGTGATGAGAATGGTTTTAATATTGTCAAGACAGCCTCACTGCAGAACTTGGTTTGTTTCAATGTCCAATTATGTCTTTATGTCTCATTCCATGTATCTGATTCAGACCAAGAAGACAAATAAATGTTGACAAGGCCATCTCCTGAACTGTGAAAGAAGCATTGATATCTCAAAATGCTGCGTGTAGTTCCTGTTTTGTGATCTGGTATATGGGTTCTTGGTTTCATGTTTCCAAGTATTGTGTCCTTAATTGGTTGGCCCAAATGTAGTGGAACACTGCACTCTTAGCTAGCATTGCAGAATATTGGATTTCTTGGTTAGTCCTCTAAAGCTTTGGTTTCTGATAGATATTCCTGAATATTGACTAACTTTCTGGAACCTCCAGATCTTAATTTGGTTCTCTAAAAGCACTGATTTCCACTGCCTACTCCAAATGAGGACTTTAATCACCTAATGAAGGACTCTTCCTCAAGCTCAGGGCTTGGGGAAAGGCCCTCAGATGTGGTGTGTGATTGCCGGAAAAAGCAGGCCAAGTAGGATCTCTTTATGGCTTTTAGGTCCAGCCTACTGTGTTTTCATTGTGGAATTCTGGGGGACTATGTATTGATCATAATTACTATGGATGAGCATAGGGAACAGTTGATCTGCACTTCCTAGATAGTACTTCATCTTCCCTGGCCCTGCATTTCCCATCAGTTTCTGAGTGCTCAATTGAAGCTAATAATAAAATGATCTTTTTTAAAGATTCAGTATTTAATTTTTATTCATTTAAAAATTTGAATTTCTGAATTCACATTCTTCCTCTCCTCCCTCTACCCATTGTTGAATGTAAGAAATGTGAAATCAATTATATATTTAAAATCATGCAAAATATATCTCCATGTTATCCATGTTGCAAAAAAAAAAAAAAAAAAAGGAAAAGAAAAAGAAAATGAAGAAATTGTTTCAATCTTCATTCAGATTCTACTAGTTCTTTCTCTGAAAATGGATACATTTTTCACCTTAAGTCCTTTATTGAACTTAATTTCTATTGCATTATGGTCTGAAAAAGATACACTTAATATTTATGCTTGTCTGCATTTGTTTGTTAGGTTTTAATGCTCATCTTTTGTGAAGTTGTCATGTAAAGCTGAGAAAACGACATATTCCTTTCTGTTCCCCTTCAATTTTTTCCAAAGGTCTATGGTATCAAACTTGTCTAAACATTTTATTTTTCTCCTTAAATTTGTTATTTATTTTATGGTTTGATCTATCTAATTCTGAGACAGGAATGTTGATGTCTCCCACTAGTATAGTTTCATAGTCTATTTGTTACTGTAACTCATTTAACTTTTCCTTTAGGAATTTGGATGCTGTACTAATTGCTGTATATATATTTAGTATTGATAGTACTTCATTGTTATGACGCTCTTTAGCAAAAAGTACTTTCCCTGCTTTTCTATTTTAATAAGATCTATTTTTGCTTTGTCTGAGATCATGATTGCTACCTCTCAGGTTTTCCTAACTCCAGGCCTGACATTTTATTCACTGTACCACTTAGTAGTCCCAGTTATGATTTGTTGTTCAATCCTTTCAATCATGTCTGACACATCCAAATTCCTAAAGGAAAAGTTTTGGGTTTTCTTGGCAAAGATACGGGAGTGGTTTTCATTTCCCCCTCCAGCTCATTTTATAGATGAGGAAACAGAGACAAATCAAGGTCAAGTGACTTGCTCAGGATCACACAGCTAGTAAGTATTTGAGGCTAGATTTAAGTGCAGAAAGATGAATGTTCCTGATTCTAGACCTAGCACCCTATTCATTGTGCCACCTAATTGCTTCTTCCCACCCCAGTTTTGATAATTAACTGTATATTTCCTCCATGCTATTTTTATCCTTTTTTAATCTCCCTTCTCTTTCTCCTTCCTCTTCTCTCTCTTCTCACTTTTATCTCTCTTTCCTTCTCTCTCTTTACGTCTCTCTCTCTCTCCTCATTCTCCCTCTCTTTTCTTTCTGTCTCTCTCTTTCTCTGTCTTGGTCTCTCTGTCCCTCTTTATCTTTCTATCTCTGACTCTGTGTCTCTCTTTGTCTCTTTCTCTATTTCTCTCTCTGTTTCTGTCTCTCTGTCTCTGTCTCTCTCTCTCCCACTCTCTCATTCCCTCTTAAAATTTTTTTGCTTCTGACCCCTGTCCTACTTAATATATCCTTTCTTCTGTTATCCCCTTTCTCTCCTGCTTCTCTGTTGGGTAAGAAAGATTTCTCTATTCAACAGAGTGTATATATTATTCCTTCTTTTAGCCAATTCCAATTAGAGTAAAGTTGAAGCATTGCCTTCTACTCCTCCTCCATTTCATTCTGCCCTATAAAATTTCTTTCTTGAGTGCCTCTTTTATGTGAGATAGTTTCCCCCCTTTATTTTTTGGAATCATCCCCACATAATCAATTCATTCTAGTACCCTTTGCCTATGTAGGGTCCTTCTAAGTGTCCTAATAATAATATAGTTCTTAAGAGTTACAGGTATCATCTTTCCATATAGGAATGTAAGTAGTTTAACATTATTGACTCCTTTATAATTTATCTTTTACATTGACTATTTTCTGCTTCTCTTCAGTCTTATGTTCTCTTGAGTCAGACTTTCTATTCAGCTCTGGTATTTTTATTAGGAATGCTTGAAAGTTCTCTATTTTATTAAATTTTCAATTTCCCCCCCAAAAGAGTATCCTTTGTTTTGTTAGGTAAATTATTCTTAGTTGCAATCCTAGCTACTTTGACTTGCAGATGACCATATTCTGAGCTCTCCACTTTTTAAATTGGAAAACTGCTAGTTTTGTTTCATCTGATTGCAGTATTTTCCCCTTGATATGGTGTTGGTGTTCTTTTTCCATAACACAGTCAGGTGATAAAAGAGTTCAGATCTTTTATTGTGTTCTTCAATATAGCCCGTTTAGCTCAGAGCCTATCTTTCTGCTTGGTTCCAAGAGCTCCCTCCGAATGTCTCCAAATCCAAAGGTTTGTCCTTCCAACTCCAGCCAGCACCAAGGTAGAAAATGCAATGAATCTCTTGCCTCAAAGATAGGGCTTGTGGACTTCCTCCCAGAGTGCTCCTTTCCGACCCCAGTCAATGTTCTGGAGAAATTCCTTCCAGAGGGCTCTTCTCTGACCCCAGTCAATGTTCCCAAGAAAACTCTCTCAAGCTCTAAGAGCTTCCTGTATATATATGATCTTTCAAAGGTTAACTCCTCCTTCTGGAGAGAGAGGGATTCTGGGTTATCTCCCAGAGTGCTCTCTGGCCCTAAGAACTTCAAGGAAGGTGTGAATTCAGATATATTTCTAAACCCTGAAATCTCCCAAACATGTGAACTCCAATGAGTACTTAAATACTTATGAGCTCTCTAAAGGGGTGAACACAAGCATTGTTTCCATTAGTTGTACTTAGTACCTTGTTTCAAGTTCTGGCCCAAAATATCTGCTTCTAAGATCAAATCAATCATATTGAACCATGCTAAATTAGATAATTATTGTCTCTATCAACTCTAATGGCTTAACACTTTGTAAAGATTCCAACAATATGGGAGCTCTGGGACTTTGCTATAATATTCCTAGGAATTTTCATTTTTATTTTGGGATCTTCAGGAAGTGATTGGTGGATTTTAAAAATTTCTGTTTTATCCTCTGATTCTAGGATATCAAGGCAGTTTTATATGACAATTTCTTGAAATATTACAACTAAGGTCTTTTTATTGTTGCTTTCAGGTAGTCTAATAATTCTTAAATTATCTCTCCATTTATTTTTCAGATTGTTTTTTCAATCAGATTTTTCACATTTTCTTCTATTTTTCATTCTTTTGAATTTGATTATTTCTTGTAGCTTGTGATATCATTAGCTTCTACTTTCCCAATTCTAATTTTTAAAAATTAATTTCTTCAATGAAATTTTGTTAACTTTTTTTCCATTCGGTCAATTCTACTTTTTCAAGAATTCTTTTCAGTGAGTTTTTGCATCTCTTTTTTCACTTGGCCAATTCTGCTTTTTAAGGCTTTCTTCTCTTTTATGGATTTTTTGACTCTTTTATTATTTGGCCAATTCTGTTTTTGAAGGTGCTGTTTTCTTCAATATGTTTTGTGCCTCTTTTACCAAGCTGGTGACTCTGTATATAATTTTCTTGCCATCACTCCCATTTATTTTCTAAAGTTTTCCTCTACACTTCTTGTTTGATTTTAAAAATCTTTTTGAAGCTCTTTCGAGAATTCTTTTTGGACTGTGTACAATTTATGGCTTTTTTTTTTCTTTGAGGCTTTGCTTTTTAAAGTCATTCTCTTCTTCCAAGTTTGTGTCATGATCTTCTCTGTCAACATAGTAGCTTTTTTATGGTCAGGTTCTCTCTCCCTCCTTCCCTCCTTCTTTCTCTCTCTCTCTTCCTCTCTCTCTCTCTTTCTCTCTGTCTCTCTGTCTCTCTCTCTCATAGTTTATTTTTCTAAGAGTTACAAGTGCTGGTGCTTCTTTTCACCCTGAAATTACAATCCAGAACTGTCAATAAGCAATGAAACAGGGTATTGAAACCAGTAATATCCTTCTGACCAGTTTTCTGACCCCCTACCTTTGGTGACCTGAGAGCTCCTGAAGCTGCCACTGTCACTCTCAGAGCTGATTTCAAGACCTGCTGCTGATATGGCAGCTTGCAGTATGTTCTAAGCCTATCACCATCCCACTATCACAAATCTTTCTTACTGATACCCTAAGTTAATGTCTCAGCCCAACCTTTTATTAGCTTTGGTATTCTAGAATTCAATTTGAGGTTTTATTTTAAAGATTTTGGAGGGAAGAATTCAGGAAGAGTTCAGCTACCTTTGCTCTGCCATCTTGTCTCCATTCCCAACGTAATTTCTTCAATGTTGCTTTCTGTTTATCTCCTGCTAACTTGGAGTTACACCACTTCCATTGTCTCCTTGATCCTAGAAACAGATGTAGATATACTGTCAATCATCATGTCTTTTGCTATTTTCTTTTATCACTTTTTTGTATAGCGTGAAGTGAATGGTATTTTACCTCTAAACCTCTGTAATTTGCTTATGTTGACCATACTGTTTAAAACACCATCATGGTTCAATTTATTTTCCTAGACATTTTTTTAAAAATTAATATTTTTTAATTAATAGAAATCTATTTTTCTCTATATTTCTATTAGTGACAGAAACCTGTCACTAAGAAAAATAAGAAAGAAAAACAAAGCCATTGTCAAAAATACAATTAAGAAAAATAAATCCCATATTAAGTATAGCTAAAACAAATATGTTTCACTTTGTACCCTGATTTCATCCATCACCTTTCTCCCAAGAGGTATTTAGGACTGATTCATTATTGGTCATTGCATTGATCAGAGTTTTTAAACCTTTCAAACTTGTTTGTTTTTACTGAGTTGTTTGTTATTCTATAATTGTTCTCTTGGTTCCGTTCACTTCACTTTGTTTTTCCTGAAATGATTTCCTTATTTCTTACAATATAGTAGAATCTCCTTACTTTCATATACTGCAGTTGGTTTAGCTATTTCCTAATAGCCCCTTTGTTTCCAGTTCTTTGTTACAAAATAAGTGCAGTAATAAATATTTTCATGCTTATAATCCTTTTCTTCTTCCTTTTTTTCTTTTTGCAATTTATGCCTGTTAAGGGTAGTTCAAAGAGTAAATACTCCTTAGTGACTTTTAGGGGGCTGTTCCAAATTGCTCTTTAAAATGGCTAGACAATTGTATAGCTCCACTAATGCTAGACAATTGTATAGCTCCACTAACTATGCTTTAATAAACCTATTTCCCCATAGTTCCTTCAACATTTATCATTTCTTTTTTTGGTCTACTTCACCAATCTGATGGCTGATGTAGGATTTTAGACTTTCTTTTATTTGAACTTCTCTGATTATTAATAATATAGATCATTTTTTCATATAGCTTCAGTTTCTTCCTTAGAAAGCAGCCTGTTCAATGTCCTTTGAGTATTTGTTATTCAGGCAATGATCTCATTCTTGTAAACTTGAATCATTTTTTTCTAAATCTTGGAAATGAGATCTCCATTTGAGAAATTTGCTACCAAGAACTTCCTCCCAAGTTATCTGTTTCTTTTTTGTTTTTAACTGCATTGATTTTTGTCTTTTTACTAAGCTCTTCCCTTTCTGGATTTTCTTAAGGGATCTTAATGATAACAACAATAACACAACAATATTTCTATAGAATTTTCCATTTTATAAAGCATTTTCTTCTCAAAATTTTTATAAGATATGTGGTATATGTATTGTTAGTACCATTTTACAGCTAAGGAAATTGAGGCTAAGAGAATTGGGTGAATTTCTCAAGGTCATTAATACCTTGTTGTGAAGGAATTTATTAGATGCTTTTCTCTTGGAGAGGAAAGATAAAATGTGTGTGTGTGTGTGTGTGTGTGTGTGTGTGTGTGTGTGTGTGTGTAGGTGGAAGTAAAACAGTGAAAATACTTTGGATAAAGCATAAGAGTTTTTTTTAAAACATATCATCTTATCTGATCCTTATGACAATCCTATGGGCAAATTATACAGAGCTGAGAATTGTCATCTCCATTTTTTAAATTGAAGAGCTAAGGTCCAGAAAAGTATCACAGCTAGGAAGATGCAAAACAGGGATTAATAATAAAATACTCAAAAGCACTTTTTTCATAATTTGTGACATAGGGAGTAATTATTATTATCTGATTTTGCAGGTAAGGAAATTGATATGAAGTTTAGAGAAGTTAAATGGCTTGCTCAGAGCCACCAAAGCAGTATTTGATTCTCTGACTCTTCAACAATCATTCTTTCTACCATACAGTTGCTTCCCAGAAAGGAAGTAGCTCAGGCACCAAAGTCTGGCTTGTCTCTGGGATTGAGGATAGTGGATAATAGGCCTAATTCTGTTGTGAAAATATGGTTATGAAAATAATGGTGAGAATTTAACAAGCACCTTTTATCATATTGGTAGGAATGAATAATTCTGAACAGAGGTTTCAGAGACAAACTTGAGTTTAATTGAATGAAGTTTCCTAATATTTAAAGTTGGCCCAACGTGGAAATAGTTGCCATCTCTAAACTCTTCAGAAGAGAGGCTGAATAGTCCTATTCAGAGTGGTTGTAGAAGGTTTTTCTGATTTAATTACAAGTTGGTCTAAATGATCTTCGAAATTTCTTTTATCTTAGAGATTCTTGACTTCTAAACCTAGTTTCATATGAGGCTCTAGAATCACAGTAAATTTTGGAATTATATAATCTCAGAACTGAAAAGAATCATGGGAGATTAGAAATGGAATGGATTTTGTAATTTAGAATGTCAGATTTACAAAGGACCTTAGAGATCATTTAACTGATCTTTCTGTTTTCTAGTTGAAGAAACTGAGGTCCAGCTGATGGGAATGATCTGGCTAAGTCAATACTTGAATCCCAATCTTGTCAATGCATCGTGATCTCAGCTTTTTTGGGTAGGGGCTGGAGGGACCTGGTCTTTACACTGAAGATCAGAGTGGGTTATCCAAAGCATAAACAACTGGATATGAGGAGGGAAAGTGAGCTGTTCATAAGGAAAGTGAATGACTATTTTCTTCTCTCTGGTCTCTTAGAGGAAACTTTTCTGTCTCCAAGCCCAGAGAGGGAGTAAGGATGAAAGGAAATGGCCCATGGGGAAAACTGAATGGCTCCTAGTGTGAAATGACATCAAGAAAGTTTTTTCTTTATGGTGAGATCCCCATTGTGGCCTAGCTAACAAGGCCCTTGGGAGCTCACTCTGGAGATGCCTGTTTCTCTGACTCTGACACTAATGAATCATTTGGGAGGCAGAATTTTGTCACCCAACTAATTGAACTCATTGGGTAAAAGTTTGACTTTTTCTGAGCAAGTGGCTAATTAGGAACCCACTGAGTCAATGTCTCTGCTCATTCATTTCCCTGAAGCTGCCACAAAGTCCCCAATGCTGGAGTGATTTTTCTCAATAATACCCATTGTTTTACATCATGCAGATCCATCTAATACTGAGAAATAGAACTGCCATCCTGAGTCTTCATTGCTGTATTTAGCTCATCTGTGTTCTAACGCTTGGTTCCAGTCTGAATCTATGGTGTGACTTTAGACAAGTAACTTCCTTTTCTCAGTCTTGTTTTCTCCTTTGTAAAATAATTATCTATTCACCTACAGGGTGGCTATGAAGATCATATGGGACAATGTTTGTAAATTAATTTTTTTGTAAATTAAAACACTATTAAGTGCAAGAATTTATCCCATTGTTTCATTTTTTTCTACTTGGGTTTTAGTACCTGGCTCTGATCCTAATTTGCTGAGTGATATGAAGTCATTTCTCTGACATCCTCTTTTTATCAGTTTCATCATTACAAAATTAGAGAGGTAGACTAGGTGACATCTAAGCTCCTTTCCACTTCTGACATATTTACCATAGTTTTACAAATTTAAAGTTTCAAGGGACCCCTGACACCATGTAGTCCAACTCTTTCATTTTATATCTGAGGAAACAGGCCCAGGTAAATTAAGTAATGTGGAGACTGAGTGAAGATCTCATGGAGACCTCTTATTGGGGAAGGGGGTGAGTACCAAGGAGAGGGAGGTGCTGACAAACTTAAAAGATATCCCAAAGACTAATCTCGTATGATTCTCATTCTTGCCTTTTCTTATTAGATTATAAAAGAAAGACACCACTTAGGTGGCCAGCATGATGACGGGCAAGACTAGAGTCAGAAAAGCAGATGTGTAGGAGCCCAGTCTGGCACAGGAACTCACATTGGGCCAGGCCTGGAGCCTATAGGGTTCATTAATTTGCCAAAACATTTGCTCTTCCAGAAACTCCATCCCAGAATTAGCTGGAACTTCAGAAGCCATTTATTGTAACCCATGCTAGAAGAAGAATCTTCTTCTCTAGCAGACCTCACAGGTGGTCATCTAGCTTCTGCCTAAAGACTTATAAAGAGGGGGAAATCCATTGCTACTGCAATAGTTTATTCCACTTTTGGATAACACTGATTGTTACTGAGTTTCCCTAAAAATCAAGTCTAAACTTGCCTCTTAGTTACCTTCCCCTCTCCTTTTTTTGGGGGACGGGGTTCTTAATTTAGTCTTAAGAACTAGGCAGATCAAATCTCCTTTCTTTTGTATGTAAAGTCCTTCAAATATTTAATGGCAGCCCCCAAGTTTTCTTTTTTCCCCCAAGATAAACATTCTCATATCCTCAGTCTTAGACCATCAAATGATGCCTTAAGAATCTTCACTATCTTCACTATCTGATCACTAAGGATCAGAGCCAGGTACTAAAACCCAAGTAGAAAAAATGAAACAATGGGATAAATTCTTGCACTTACTAGTGTTTTAATTTACAAAAAATTCAATATATTTCCCCTTAGAATACTTACAAAGTGCCTATCTTGAGGGCAGCTAGGTGATGCGGTGGATAGAGCACCAGCCCTGAAGTCAGGAGGACCTGAGTTCAAATCTGGCCTCAGACACTTATCACTTCCTAACTCTTAGCAAGTCACTTAACCCCAGTTGCCTTAGCAAAAAAAGTGCCTATCTTGTTAAATTTTCCCCCTTCAAAATCTAAAACTGATGAGAAATAAAATGCAATTTCTTATTTAG
Organism: Sarcophilus harrisii; assembly: GCF_902635505.1. Classification (NCBI taxonomy): domain Eukaryota; kingdom Metazoa; phylum Chordata; class Mammalia; order Dasyuromorphia; family Dasyuridae; genus Sarcophilus; species Sarcophilus harrisii. The sequence goes on from NC_045427.1 coordinate 445,937,963, forward strand.
TTGTATAGTCTTGTCATTCTTCCCTCTCAGTTATCATTGTAAACATGTTGTGTTTCAGTTACATTTTAGAATCATTGGGTTTTTGGTGGTTTGGTTGGAAGTCTGACCACAGTTGATGAGCCTGTTCTAAGGGATGGTTATATTCCAAGTGAAAATTTTGGAAGCTTAAGGACCTTATACTGGGTATTGTCTAAGAAATGGATAATAGATTTTCAGCTGAGGTCAAGCTCTCTGTATACATTTTACAAATAGAATGTAAGCTTTTTTTTTTTTTTTTTTTTTTTGCACGAGGCAAGTGGAGTTAAGTAACTTGCCCCAAGTCACACAGCTAGCTAGCATATGGTGTGTATGAGGCCAGATTTGAATTCAGGAACTTCTGACTTCAGGGTTAATGCTATATCCACTGTGCAATCTAGCTACCTTAGAATGTAAGCTTCTTGAGGCCAAGACTAATTTCATTTTTTTATTTTTTTGTTATTTATAGTGACTGGTATTTAGAAAGGAAGGGCAGAAGCAAACAAATATTTAATAAGTACCTACTATGTGCCACACACATGGCTAAACATGCTAAACACTTTGTAAATATTTCATTTTATCTTTGCAATAATTCTGAGAGGCATTATTTCTATTTTACCCTTGAGGAAACTGAGGCAGATGGAGGATTCATGACTATCTTAGAGTCATTTAGCTAGTAATTGTTTGAATCTAGATATGAACTCAGGTTTTCCTGACTCCTGACTCCATCCAGCTGCTTAGAAGGGATGAGAAGAAGCTGGATAAAAGGGGCTTAATTAATGTTTTGTTAATCTCATGTCTTACTCAGCAGACATGAGATAGAATACTATGAGAAGCTATTGAGGCAAGTAATGAGATGATGCTTTACTACAGAGAATGGGAAAGAAAGAGGACACAGGGATCTAGAAGAAGGGTTTCCTTTCATTCACAGAATTTGAGTTGCAGGAGAGCTTAAAGGCCATCTGGTCCAACTCTGAGCTGAGCAAGAATCCTCTCTACCCCATCACTGAAAAAAATATCAGTTGAAAATCTCCAGTGATGGGGAATCCAGGATCTCTGGAGGAATTCCATTCCCTTTTTAAATAGCTCCAGTTGCTAATTTTTATTTACATTGAACCCAAATCTCCTTATCTGAGATTCCCCTCCACCAACTGCTCCTAGATATGCCCTTTAAGAATAATCAGGGATAGTTCACTCTTTCTTGTACATGAAAATCATTCAGAGACTTAAAAACTGTCAATGTCCATATGTGCAGAAATTACCAGAACTTATTCTGCAGATCCTTTTGTTTGCCTGGTGAAAAGGGGATTTTATTTATTCAGTTTCATCTCTGCCCATGAATTCAAATGCTCCTCTGTTACTCTTTAAGACAGATAAAGCAACGGCTAAAAATATGTTAAATGAAGGACATTGCAGGAGTGAAATATATTATTGAAGAGGTTCAAGATAGATCAGAAATGAGACTGAGATTAAGGGGAAGTTTGAGGGATAGATGCAATTAATCAAACAACAAACATTTAGCAAGGACCTAGCATTTGCCAAGCATTGAGCCTGGTATTGAGAATACAAAAGAAAAAACCCAAAGCAGTTCTTGGCCTTGAATTACATACATTATTTTGGAGAAGAGCATACAATATTTCCTCAGATAAGTATATGCAAAGTAAATACAAAATAAATTCAAAGCACACAATTATGAAGGAACAGAAAAAGTCTCATGGTAGGAGAAGGCTTGGGTTCCATACCAAAAAGGCTTTCAAATGGGTAATTTAGGAACTGATGGGCAACACATGTGATTATCCCTCCCACATCACGGGGGTGAAGGGCATGGTACCCCCATAATCTGGAAAATCTGCATAAAATTTTTGACTCTCCCTTTGTACCAGAGAAGCCTAAATTATTATAGCATCAAAAGATAAAATATGTTAATATTATACAATACTACATATATATTATGCAATTCTGAGTTTCTACATTTTTTTTCTCTGTTATGCTGGACTTTGCATGTTATCTGTGGCTTCCACAAAATTCTCCCAAAATTCCCATTTAATTTCTTACACTGACCTGTCATATATTGAAGACATGATAGGGAAAGGATAACTGTATTGAGTAACTGTTATTTACAGTGTCTAGGTCAATGGTCCTGATGGAAAATATAGAAGAAGAGATCCAATGATCACTGAATACAGGTTGCTTGTCAGATTTATTCCAAACACTGGAATCATAGAGTACAATCCTCTCATATTACAAATGAAATGACTGAGTCCCAGAAAAATTGAAATCACACAAGTAGTTAAGTAACCCAACTAGTGGTTAAACACAGCTATCTCTATTGGATTCTGCCCAAGGGGAATTCATAGCCTTTTGGGAAGATGTGGTCCCCGTCTATGGGAAGCTTTCATTTAACAAAAGGAATAGTAACTTTTTAAAAAGTTTAAAATGAATGGAAAGGATGTGATTTGATGAAAAGAAGGGAGAGGGGAGAGTGAGACAAAGATTGGAGAATAGGAACCAAACTATAGACAAAAAGTGGATCAACCAGGGTCAACAACTAAAGACCATATGACATGGGATTATAAACACTCTGATCTGCCTGCTGCATATGAGACTTAGCATGTTCAATGAATATGATTAACCAAGACATTCATGCATTAAGAGTGTCATTTTGGGGGCTTTTTTAAACTTTAACCTTTTCTTTTTAACTTATAACAATAAGATCCAGAAAACATTAGGTTTTAGTAAAAGCAAAGCATTCTCTAGGCATGGAAGGGAAAATCTAATGAGAGCTAGGACTTCATCTTACCTAGAAGCCTTTATAGATTCTGCTTGATATCATTATTCCTTAGACTGTATATAAAACAATGGAATTAAAGATCTATCAGTATAGATGACCATCATTGCCTTATCCTTATTTGTGTATCTGAATAGAGATTGGAAATAGATATAGTCACATAAAACAAGGTCATCTTAGTGAGGTGAGAGCCATAGATAGGAAAAATGATGGGTGGACAATTCACTGGAGAGGAGACACTAAGAAGGACTAAAAGAAAAGACTAGTGTCCTTAAGTCAATATAAAGTAGAAAAATTCTTTAGGTGGTAGCAACAATAATGATTGTGAGGGACTGTTAGAGAACTTTCTTCACATTTTTATCCTATCTTTACGGTAAATGTTTTCAGTGAAGAGATCACATGACATATTTTGAATATTTTTATCCACTTTTATCAGCCAACAAATATTTTTTTTCATTTTTTTTTGTTTTTGAAGAGGATCAGTAACATCATGGAGTAATGTCTTGACTTGTATGTGAATTGGATTTAAGTGAGGCTGTCTTCCAGAGTCACTGAAGTCCAATGGCAAGACAAAAGTCAAGATAACTGATGCCCAAGTGAAGTGAATGACTTTGGCATCTTCAATGTCTGATCAAGCTCTAAGTGCTCCACAATGCTTGCTTCAGGTGACCTTATTACCACTGGAACAAATTTTTCTCATCCATCCATTTGGTCAGAGAAAGTCTTCAAATGCTTGGAACAGACATCTTGCTAACTCACCAATAGGTTGAGGCTTGATGATTGCTCTCAACCTTGTTTTACCTCACCAGTTGAGAACATTTTACTGTCCACTGTGGCAACTTCATCAATTATAGTTACAGAAGCAATAGGTGAGATATTTATTAAATATGGTCTGCACCATATCCTATGCTAAGCACAAGAAATACCAAAAACAAACAAACAAACAAAAAAGAAATCATTTCATTCCCCACGTGGCTGTTCACTTGGATTTCATCAGTCTCCTAATTTTCTATTTTCCTGCAGCTCACATCTTCTCAGTATTCTCTGGTTCTTGAGTCTCTTTCTTCTTTTTAATTGGAGAGGGTAAAAGGTAAATGGGAAGAACTTCTCACAAATCTATTTAATGAGAGGGCCCAGGGGAGCTATTTCATCATTTCCCATCTGACTGCAGGAATTCATCATCATACTCCCCATAGCAGATACCTTCTCAATTTCCTTTCTCTACCCCTGATTTTCAGCTTCTTTTTATGTATCTTTCCACATTAGATTATGCCTTTTCATTCCCAGCAATAGCACAAGGTCTGGAAATGGGTTTAATAAATGTTTATTAAGTCTGAGTGATTGACACATAAACTTTAACCTGCTCTGTGCTTCTCTATTTCACTTCCCCTTGGTGAAAGACTGATAGCTTCTTACTCCTGGATATAAAAATATCAGACAGTGTAGACATCCAATTGACTTTAACTCTATTGAAGCTCAGAACTCTTGAACTTAAGAAATCCACTGGTTTCAGTATTTCCCAGTAATAGCAATTAGAGGCATTGCAACCATGACCATCTAAACCCCAACCAATTTTGCCTTTTTTTTCATTATCTTGTATTATGAAAATGGTAATAGATGGAATTCCTTTTTATGGGACCAAGTGTGCAAAATTTTCAGTTTTCGCCACCTAAAAAGCCTAAAAGGTAATGCCTATATTGGCCTCCAATTGATTCAAATGATGTTTTAAAAAGTAATCATCCCTAAGCTTTACCAATTTAAAGAATTCTGCAACTGACATGCTCTAAATCATTGCAATTAGACTACTTCCTAAGTCTTTTTTCCAATGTTTCACTGACTCGTTAAATTTTTTTTGCAATTATTGAAGTTATTTAATGTTAAAAACCAATCCACTCTCTAACTCTCCATACTAGAAAGCTTTTCTCTGACCATAGTATGGGCTTGGGGACCAGACAATGAGATTAGTAATATGGTGAGCTTAAAGCTCTTTAATCACTTCCTTTTATTCCCAATCATGACTATACCTATTAGCTTGTTTTATAGTCTTCAATTTCATGAGATTTAAGACCTTTTCCAGAGAAACTTCTATATTAGAAAGCATACTTTCAAAATGTTACATATTAATTTCTGCCATCATTAAAAATGACCTCTTCAACTGGGTAATCAACAAATCCACTAAATTGTCCTTATTTCAGTGTACTTAAAAAATAAAATAAAATCTTATTTACTTCTGTTCTCACTGATGAACTTTATTTGTTTATTTATTTATTTTATTATAGTTTTTTATTTACAAAGCATATATGCATGGGTAATTTTTCAACACTGACCCTTGAAAAACCTTCTGTTTCAAATTTTTCCCTCCTTCCCACTCCCTCCTCTAGATGGCAGGTAGTCCAATACATGTTAAATATGTTAAAATATATGTTAAATCCAATATATGTATACAGTTATCTTGCTGCACAAGAAAAATCAGATCTAGAAAGAAAAAAAAACCTGAGAAGGAAAACAAAAATGCAAGCAAACAATAACAGAAAGAATGAAAATGCTATGTTGTGGTCCATACTCAGTTCCTATAGTCCTCTCTCTGGGTGTAGATGGCTCTCTTCATTACTGAACAATTGGAACTGTTTTGAATTATCTCATTGTTGAAGAGAGCCATGTCTCACTGATGAACTTTTAAAGGTAATTTAAGTTCTTTCTTCTTGTTATGTGCAATACAGGGCAATACAGCCCTGTCACAGATGGCAGCAAGAACCATATGGTGCTTCTGGCATTCCAATATTCACTTAATATTTATATTAATAGTCTCATTGAATGAATAGGAACTGTCTCTCTGTTCTAAAAAAGAGGCTCCTTAAATATACCAAACATCACTTTTGCCTCTGGTATGGGGGAGAGGGGGAAGAATTTTTTTCTCACTGCTCTATTATTCAATAGGCATATATTGATGAAAAAAATAAAAAGGTATCATATAATTTCCCTTTTGCAGTCCCATTGTCAGTGTCAGGAAGAAGAACTTGAGATAATGGGTAGAAATTGGAAGGATGAAAATTTAGGCATGGGTTTAAGGAAAAACTTCCCAACTACATATATATGGAATTAGTTCCTAAGGAATTAGTGAGTTCCCCATTACTGAACATATATATATATATATATATAGCTTTTTATTTACAACTTATATGCATGGGTAATTTTATAGCATTGACAATTGCCAAACTTTTTGTTCCAATTTTCCTCTCCTTCCCTCCATCCCCTCCCCTAGATGGCAGGTTGACCAATACATGTTAAATATCTGAACATATTTTTTAAAAATTGGATGACACTTGTTAAAATTGTTGTATAAGTTAACCTTTCTAGATGTGCATAGATTCAGTGGCATGTGAAATTTGTTTCAATGCTAAACTTTTGTGATTTTGTATAAACCAGAAAAAATTTCAATGAGACAAAAAGAAAACAATATTATGCTAAAATACTCTATTCAAATAACAAATACCCAATTGAAACACATAAGAATCCTGTTATTCTACAATAAAAATTATAATATAAAACATGCTTTTGTAACAAGAAAGTTAAAAATCAATTATAGTAGGAGATTATGCTACTATCATTAAGAAAGATTAACAAGAAATTACAGAGCTAAGTGAAGAACAAAATTTAAAAATATTTATGGTGAAGAAAAAGAAATTACAAAACTGAATAAAATATTAAATGAATGAGAACTAAGATACATGGAAATAATTAATTGGAAATGCAGAGATTATATATTTTTAAGCACATAAATAATTTATATAAAATTATTCATAATTTGGGACCCATTTGTGTTGGGTCACACAAGATATATGTAAAGAAAAATATGTAGAGATTTTATATATTACATGTTATAATTTGATACATTTAATATGATTAATATGTATAGGGCCATGTGAAAACCAAAAATTAAATAAAACTTGGTTGAAAAGGGAAATTATAAGGGAATTTAAAATTAAGGGAAATTAAAAGGGAAATTATAAAAATAATTGCAGATTATGCCAAAGAAAATAACAGTCCAAATAATATGTATCAAAATTTATGAGGTATAGTTCAAGCAATATTATGGTAGAATATAAATTATTTGAAGGCAGGATCTATTTTTTAAAAACACCTACAGTACCTAATTCCCATTATCTTGTTTTCCATGCAAATAGTCTTCTCAGACACTGTAAGGACTTGCTTACTCTTAGATCACACAAAGCTGGTATTGTTTATTTTTGGCAAGTTAATGTTAAAGAAATCTAAATCACCCCTTTCCCCCAGAAATTTTGGCAGTCTACCTTCTAAGTCTTCCACTTCATCTTTTTCAATTAATATTGGTACTTGTGCTGTCTTTTCCTTTACCAATCTTTAATTTTCCTTCGCAGTAACTGGGACAAGTTATATTAATTGTCCAGTGATCTTTCTCACTGGAGATCTCTGAAGTGAGAAATGGAATCACTCCTTCCATTGCTGGTGTTTTTCATATACAGGAGAAGAATCTTTACTAAAGGTGAAGACTAATGCTTTGACATCCTGAACCTAGAGCCCCTCTCTTCACCTATCACACATAAGTAGCAGTTGTAGAGCTCTTGTGTGTCTGTGACTATATTCTCCATAAAGTAAGCAATTTTTTGGGTTGTGACCTTTGCAGTTTCTCCCACAACCATTGAGATCCAATCCATTATCTCAATAATGCTTTCTTTGTTCTATTTTTACAAATTGTGGATCTGATGGGAGTAATCTGGTTAGTAAGAAATAAAACTAATTCTCATGTGCCATGGAGAAAATAAAATTTACAAAAATTTAAAAACAAGATTTTAAAAGTTGATAGTTGGTTTTATGAAGTTAATTTTATGTGATTTTATATTTTCTCTGGATTTCTTCCCTTTACATTTTTCTATCCTTAGTCTAGGAGGATAGAACTAGCATTAGAGGCTCCAAGGTACAGGTTCTGGACCTCATTGTCCCACAACAGTGGTAAGAGCCTTAGACAATTATGTTATCAATGATGCTATTAGGTTGTCTCAGGAAGATCCTTATCACAGACTCAACAAAAGCTAATGCCTGTCCAATATGGGGGGAAGGCTGTAGTAAAAGAAAATGCATGTAAATTTGGAAAAACACATGCTCATACACTGAGAGCCATGTCTCCCATAGCCACCTTCCTGATGATTGATGTATCGTGAAATACCCAAGTCATAGACGATTACCAGGAATTTTGACTATTGCCATCTCCTTCTCAGAATTATTTTCCCCCTTAAAATGCAAAATATGTAGTCTGCCCAGAATAACTGTTAATTTAATGCTATTAACTTAAATATTTTCTCCTTCCTCTTAAATCCTCCACTACTACTGATATTTCATCCCCATTAGAGTGATTCATTGCTGCCATTGGCCTGATGTTCTTTGGTGTTATGCTGATTCAGCTTACCAGCTCTTTGCTTTTCTGCTCTCTCTGGCCTTGGTGCTGACAAGATTGAAATGGATTTTAAAAATTCAGTATTAGAGAAAATTTCCAAGAATAAAAATTAAACTCCCTCCTCTGGAAATAATGGACTCCTTGTTATTGAAATACTTGAGACTGAATGGTCACTTGTTAGAAATTTTCAGGAAGTAATTTTTGCTTCATATAAGAGCTTGACAAAATGCTCTCTGAAATATTATTCAAGTCCATGAATCTCTGAGACTGTATTTTCTAAATCACGTTCTTCTTAGACTAGTTTAAAAGTCCTTATATCTACCAATAACATAGTTATATTAGTGTTACTTTTTATGTGATTCTAAAACATGTTTTAAAATTGTAACAATTTATAAGCAAGAAATGAGAAAATATTTATTTTCCCATTATAATGGGTTTTAAAATACTTGGTACATGAGACACAGTAGTCAATGACAAAAGTAACCTAGTATCTGATAAACCCAAAGATCCCAGGTTTTGGCATAAGAAGTTACTACTTGACAAAAACTGCTGAGAAAACTGGAAAATAATAGGAAAAGGAATAGGACAACATCTCACATCATCTACCAAGATAAATTCAAAATGGGTGCATAATTTAGACATAAAGAGTGACATCATAAACATATTAGAAGAGCAAGGCATAGTCTGACACTTGTCAGAGATATGGGAAGAGAAAAATTATGATCACATAAGTGATAGAGAGCATTACAAAAGTCAAAATAGATAATTTTTATTACATTAAATTTAAAAGCTCTTGTAAAGCAAAAATATTGCGCTAAGATTAAAAGGAAAGCAGAAAACTGGAAAACACTTTTAACATTGTAAAGGTCTCATTTTCAAATATATAGAATGCAGAGCCATTTTAAAAAAATACAAGTCATTCCCCAATTTATAAATCATTTAAGGATACAAACAGGCAGTTTTCAGATGAATAAATCAAATCTATTTTTAGGTACTTGAAGAAGTACTGTAAATCACATTTGATTAGAGAAAAGCAAATTAAAACAACTTTGAGATAACATTTCACCTCTACCAGACTGACCAATATGACAAAAAAGGGAAGTGATAAATTTTGGAGAGGATGTGGGAAAGTTAGAATACTAATGTGCTATTGTGAAGTTGTAAATCGATACAAGCATTCTGGAGAGCAATTTGGAACTATACCCATAGGACAACCAAACTGTGCATACTCTTTGATTCAGCAATACTACTAGATCTGTATCCCAAAAAGATCATAAAAAGGGAAAAGGACATACAGATGTAAAAATATTTATAGCAGTATTTTTTGTTGTGGTAAAATATTAGAAATTGAGGGATGCCCATCAATTGGAGAATGGCTGAATAAGCTGTGGTATATGAGTGTAATGGAATACTAATGTGTAATGGAATGGAGATAAGAAATGATGAACAGTAAGATTTCAGAAAATTCTGGACTTATATGAACTGATGATGCAAAGTGAAATGATCAGAACCAAGAAAACATTTATCAGTCACATATCACATGATCAAGTATGACTCAGCTTTTCTCAGAAATACAAGAATTCAAGACAAATACAAAAGACTGACAAAGGGAAAATGCTATTTGTAACAGATATAGAAGTGATAGACTCAGAATGTAGATTGAAGCATTTTCTTTTACTTATTATTTGATCTTTCTCATGTTTTTCCCCCATTTGATGTTGTTTATTCTTTCATAACTGTGACTAATATGGAAATATGTTTTACATGATAGCACATGAATAAACTATAGTGAACAGCATACCATTCTTGAAAGAGGTGAGGGGAGAGAGCAAGGGAAGGAAAAAATTTGGAATTTTTTTTTCATCCTTGAATGCTTTTCAGTTTTGTAGATCCTGTCAGTGCTTATGCTCCACTAATATAGGCTTTGTTTACTTAACATTATCTTTATATTGTGATGAAAGATCAAAGATATATTGGGATGCAGGGAAATCAGGGAGTATTTCTTTACTTTATGGGCATCTAGGTGGTACAGTGGATAGAGAACTATGTAATGTTCTGGTTAGTTTTCTGGAGGTCTCTGGACCAGCTTTTGTTTCAGCAGAGTAATCACCACCAGAATAGCCAGAGATAAAGTCCAAAAATCTTTATTGTCTCCTTCACAGTCTTGTCTCCTTGCCTGAGGCCCCAGGCCAGCTTTCTGGAGGTCCTCCAGAATGTGTCTTGGTTTCTGTGGAGGAGGCAGGATCATCACCATGACAGTCTCTGTCTTGAAGTCTGTCTCAGTCCCAGAGCTTGTGCTCCAGACTCTAGCCTCCAGCCACCACAAAGGCGGGAGATGGAATGAATGTCTCTGGCTGAGTTTGTTCCAGCTTATATACTCTATTTTAATTACATCATGGAGGCGTGAATCTTGTAGAATAAGTGTGAATCTTGTAGAACTATATTAAGTACTAAGTACATGTACTGAACTAGAGAACTATTAATCACTATGCTAAACTAGATAACCATTGTCTTATCAAATCCATTAAGTTAACACCTTGTAAGAATCCTTGTTTCAAAATTCTGGCCCATTACAGAACTAGACTTGGAATCAGAGAAATTTCTCTTCTTGGGTTCAAATCTGGCCTCATATACTTGTTGTGTGACCCTGGGCAAATCACTTACCCCTGTTTGCCTCAGTTCCTCATCTGTAAAATGAAGTAGAGAAGGAAATGTCAAACTAATTCAGTATCTTTGCCAAAAAAACTCCAAAATGTGGTCACAAGGAGTTGGATGTGACTGAAATGATAAAACAACAATGTTTTTACTGGTCACAGCCAAAGACACTTGTTCAATTATCAATTTATTATTCTTGAAGTTGGTATTATGGATGAAATCAGTATTTGTTTCTTATCATTCTGTAAGTTCTCAGTATTATCCCTGGGTCCAATCTTATAATTTAAGAACAAAACATGATTATTCTTGACTATTCCTCTAAAATATCCTCTGAAACCCATCTCAGCTGGGCAAGAGACATGTGTCTTTCTGAAATTGTTGATGGAATCCATCATGATATCTGGGTTTGTGTTCTGATGGCTCAATGATATTTTGTCTGAATGCAATATCCATTCTTATCCTTTTATGGTGTGGTGGTAAGAGCATTGGATTTGGACCCAGGAGAACTGAGTTTAAGTGCCAGTGTTACTATTTAAGAGTTGAATTTAAAAATCACTTAAAATCAGTGAGCCTATTCCTTCATTTATAAAATATTGATAATATTTGCATACCAACTTCAAGGGAAGGTGTAAAGAAATGTGCTTAAAAAGATGAATTAATTGAAATTGCATATTCTGAGGCTCCAAATAAGGATCAAACAAGAGTTAGAAATTTTTATTTAGGGCTCTCTCTTTCTCATCCATTTTGCTTTGTACCTAGGTATAAGGAAAGGTAAACATATTTCCAAGGGCACTAAGTTAGTTCCAATTTGGATGATGATGAATGGAAGTTATGGAGATTCTTTATATCTCTAAGGATCACTTTTCTTACTAGATTCTGAGCAAAAATCTCTAAGGGCTTTGTTAAAAATCTCATAGGTCCCAGGAGAAGATCAATAAAGATGATAGCTGTTGTTAATAGATGGAAAAGAATGAGAGCAGAGCCCTTGTAGCTACAAAAATGTGGGGGAAGAGAATGCCCAGAGCCCAGATTTGGGCTCTGTGAGGGCCTAACATAATGAATAGTAGTTTATTCTTTTCTTTTCCATATGAAGAATATTTTGTGCTATATTGTATAATTTCATATCTAAACTGGATAAGGTTAAAGACATTGGGGTCACTTGCTCATTTACAAATGGTGAGAAACATGATTTGTGAGAATTCCAATATGCTTTTCTATTTTCTTTTTAATTTTTTGTCTGCTATCTATATATTTATGAAAAGATTGATTATGTATAAGTTTGAAGGAAATGAGATAGCCTCAATCCTTGAGATGCTAAGAGACTGGGCAGGAATGATGAGGTATGCCTGGTGAAAATTTAGAATGTTAGAAATGGGAGGAATATTTGATAAAATACAGTATGTTACAACATGGAATGTTTGATATGGGAGGAACTTTAGAATATAGAATACTATGTAAAAAAGAAACAGAATAGCTAATAGGAAGGTGATTTAGAACTGATAATGTTAGAATATAGCATCTAGAGTGCCAGATTTACAAGAAACATTAGAAAACAAAGTGTTGGATTGTAGAATGCTTGTGCTGGAACGTTAAAAGAGACCTCAGAATATGCATTTTTAGACATAGATCATAGAATTTCAGAACTGGTAGGTAGCTACAACCCCATTTAATTGCAACCTCCATTCAATTTCTCACTTTACATATGAGAAAATTGAGGCTGTTATCTAAAGTGACATCCAAGATTACAAGGTAGTAAATGGCTCCTCTAGGAACAGAACTAAGACCTGAGTGCAGTGTTCTTGTTTCTCAGTTTTGTAGTATCCAAACTCCTTCTACTCTCTCTAAACTCCATCCCTCAAGGAAACTTTCTATTTAAGAGGATATGCTGTGAGGTTGGACAATATGATATGTCTGTAAGCATTTAATATCATGAATCCTGTTCAAAGTCAAATTCAAAATGAAAAAAGTTTTATTTAATATCTGAGCAGCGACAAGAAGGGTTTCAAGAATGGTCCCCTTCTTTCTTTTCCTCATTTAATATTACTTTTAGAGAAATCTGTGTTACCTTTAATATCATACAATTAGTCTTAACTCTAGTTTAAGTGATTTTTCTGTTCCCCTCTTTCTTGTATGCTTGTTCACAGGTGCTTATATGTGTTAGTGTGTCTGCCAAAGATCACTTTGCATCAACATGCTTCTTTCAAACTTCTTTCAATAAAAGACAGAGGTATTCTTGCTACGTGCTTTAAGCAATAAATAACTGGACCTAATATCTCCCAAATGTGATACTGACTAAAAATAAAAATGCTTTTAATGTGAATTTTGATGAAATTAGTAGTGATAATTTTTTAACAATTTTAAAAGGACTTCTGACAGAAACCAATAACTGTTTATGTCTGCATTGACTGGGTTAAAGAAGTTTCAATAGTTGTGGCATATTTCATTGCTGAATATTTCTAATACCTTTCTTATTTTGTACCAAAATCTGTTTATCTAGAATTCAAATACCAACCCTACGTTCATTTCCAGTGTTCCTCTCCTGATTCTTCTCGTTCTTCCCTCTGGAGCAAGGCAGAACAAATATATTCATTCCTCCATAAGTTTCTTTTTCAGTTCATTGTATAATGGGAAATAAAAACCATTGTATTTTGAATCATAAGATCTGAGATAAAATTTTAGTACCATTAACTTATCACTGGTAGTAAGGGTAGTAAGCACTTATTCTTTTTGGCAAGTCACTTAAGTTCTCTGAAAATAAATATCCTTATATAAAAACAGAGTGTTTTGGAGGGGATGAGCTTTAAGGTCCTTTCCAACAATTTTTACCTCAGAAGATAGTCGGTTCCTCATCACAAAAGTTCTTCAGGAAAACATTGGATGAACTTATCACAGATGTTGGAGAGATAATATTCTTTCAGGTATGAGTAGAATAAATGGTCTTTGAGACCTCTATATTTCAAAGACTCTTTAGATAAACCCTAATGAATTGCCAGTAATAGTGGAATTTTTGAAATGTTGAGTTATCTTTCAATGAAATATTTATGGGCTATTAGTTTACTGATAATTGGATATATGTTTAAGAAGGAAAGCTCTGATTGCTTATGGTATATGGAATATCTATACTTCAGAGCTAAGTAGAGAGATAAGTACAAGTACTTGGAGAATAGTAAATTAAGGGAAAGGAAATCAAATCACTCTAATGGGAGATATGGATTTGTAAAGTAGATATGTTTCCTATTGACAGAATATTTTAATATATGGAGTGTCCTAAGAATCTTAGTGCAGTTTTGAGCAGTTATATTTGCTAGACATATATACATAAACACATACATACATAATACATAGGCTGTCCCAAAAATCTTAGTGCAATTTTGAACTTTAATAGCCCAAATTTAATGCTATTTAAAACACTACAACTTTTGAGATTGCCTGTATATTATCATTTCTCATGTCCTTCAACAATTCTATGAAAGGAGAGATGACAATAATTAATTCAGTTATGCTGCTAAGGAAGTCTTGGAAGAAATTATCTATCCAAGGTCATATCCTAGTTAACAGTGGAGATACGATTTGAATTTAATCAACCCCAAATCCAGTCTTCTTTCTATTATATTAGAGAGTTGCCTGGAGCAGTGCAAATTTAAGTGCCTCATAATATGTAAAAGAAGCAGAGGTTTGTCTCAGGTTTCCTGGCTTAGCAAACAGTTCTCTATCTCCTATGCCACATTGCCTCTTGTAACATTGTTGTTTCTTTTAAAAAAGGAGTGAATGAGCACTGGAGAAGAGAGTTTTATAGAAACTTTGTAACCAAAGAATTAGACTAAGGGGAAGAAACTGAGCAAAGTAAAAGTGCTTGTGGAAATTTTAAGGGAGTGAAGAACATGTTTGGTATGAGATAAGAATCTGAAAGAAGAAATAAACCAGAGGTATTGATTTCTTGGTGCCACTCTGAGGTGTAGCAGTCAAAAAAGCTTAAATGACCTTAAGATGTACTAATAGAAAATCCCTGAACATTAAAGGGGCAGTGATAGTCCTTTTGTACATTATCCTGGTTGGACCACATCTTGATAGTTATCTCCAGTTTGAGCACCGTATTTGAGGATGGCTAGCTACAAGTTGGAGTTTGTCAGAGGAGAATTTGGGGTTGATGAGATTGACAACCATATTATGTTGGAGAAAAGCTCACTTTGAAAATGGGAAGACTGCAAGTAAACATGATCAATGTCTTCAAGTTGATATGAGGCAATAAACTTGTTCTGTTCTATTCCAGAAGGTAGAATTAGGAAAAATGTATAGAAATTCAAAAGAGTCACATTTTGACTCAATCCAAGGAAGCACAACTCTCCCAAAGTTAGTGGTTCACTTCAATGGGAATTGAATTACTCATTATGGCAGAACTTTAAGCAGTTGTTAATGCTCTTGTAAATCAGATGCTTGCTCAGATTGGGATCAAGCTGAATGACCTCTGAAGTCCCTTCCAGTTTAGGGATTTTATGAATCTTATGCTAGAGAAATTGGGGAAGGCACTGTGATTGATCATGAGTAAAAACAGGGGAACCTAATTAGAGAAAGCAAACATTGCAGGCAATCTTTGGCCCCTAGGCCAGATACTCTTAAGCCCGCAGTGCCAAAACATATAGAAGAGATGGGTCTCCGTGTAAAATATTTAGGTAAAACAAAATGGGATTCTTTTCTTTTCTTCCTTGCAGCATCATCTCCTCCCATTCAAACATCCTTATTAAGATAATAGCAGCATTTGTGCCATAGGAACAACAGCACTGAGAACATTGTGATTAATGGCTTAAAATGAGAGCATTAACTAATAAGACATAACTAGTATTTTAACATTTTCAAAATGCTTTCTTTACATCATTGTTGGGAAGAAGATTGTGAAAAATTACATCTCCTATTTCACAGATGAGGCAATCAAGTGTCAGAGAAATTCTGTGATTTGCTCAGGGAAAACTAGCTAATAGGTTCCAGAACTCGAAGCAGAATCTTTGATAGAATAATAATGACTTACATTAATATAGTACTTTAAAGTTACAGAATTTTCTCTCATAACTGCCCTTTAGTATAAGGAGAGGAAATATTGTTAACCTCATTATAGAGATGAGGAATAGAAGATCTAATCACTAGTCTCCAGATCTCAAGTTCATTGTTCTTTCCACAGTACTCTGCTTTCTCTCAGAGATGAAATCATAGGATTCAGAGCAGGAAAGGACTTTAGAGATCATTTAATTCATTATCTTAATTTTACAAATAAGGAAATGGAGGCCCAGAGAATTTATATCTTTTATGAAATTTTTTTAATAAAAAAATAAATTTTCAAAGTCATACTGGCAAGAAGCAAAACTTAGATTGTAAGCCAACATTTTCAGATTCCAAATCTAACACTTATGTACTAACCTATTTGCTTCTGCCTCAGAGGTATAATCTTCTACCTTTAAAACAAAGCTTCATGATCATGTACTATCATAGTGTCAGTGTTTATGTATTTAGTAATAATTTACATCATTGTTGACTATATTTAAAAAAGAACCTAAGAAATCAAATTTCAGAAGCCTCTGAAAAAATCACCTCTGCAGGTCTTGGGATTTGTATAAAAAGAGTTTTATATCTCAGTATTGTCTCAGGGTTTTAGATGACATCTTATCTCTTTTTTTCCTCCTTCAGGTAAACATTAATGTCCTTAATCCTGATGGCCACCCATAATTACACTTCAGTGACTGAATTTGTTTTCTTGGGTTTGACTAACCGACTGGATATGCAACCAGTCATCTTTGCAGTCATCTTTATAATGTATCTAATTACAGTAGTGGGTAATTCCTTGATCATTACTGTAACCTGGATAGACCCCAAGCTCAAAACTCCTATGTACTTCCTCTTGAGTCAGCTCTCCACTGTTGACATCTGTTTCACCACCATCACTGTCCCCCAACTGCTGATTCACACCTTCTCCAAGAACAAGACTATCTCTTTTACTCAGTGTATGACTCAGGTCTTTTTCTTTGTAGCTACAGGTAACATGGAAGGTTACCTATTGGCAGCTATGGCCTATGACCGTTATGTGGCTATTTGTAATCCTTTGCGTTATGGGGTCATCATGACCCAGAAATTATGTATTTGTGTAGTCCTGGTATCTTGGTTTCTCATGTTCTTGAATTCTCTTTTACATACCATCCTTGTCTCAAGACTTCATTTTTGTAATAATCACATTTTACACTTTTTCTGTGATGTCCCTCCCCTGATGCAACTCTCCTGCTCCCGCCCTATCATTAATGAACTGGTGCTTCTAACAGAAGGGGCTACAGTGACTCTCTCTCCATTTGTCTTTATTCTGGCCTCTTATGTCTGCATTGTTGTCACTGTGCTTGGTCTACGTTCAACTGCAGGTTTACGCAAAGCTGTCTCCACGTGTGGCTCTCACATTGTGGTTGTGACATTATTCTATGGAACTGTTATCCGGCTTTACTTCCAACCAGTCAGTAACTATACCCTGGACCGGGATCGACAGGTAGCAGTCTTCTATACAGTGGTTACTCCTATGCTGAACCCTATCATCTATAGCCTGAGGAATAAAGAGGTGAAAGGTGCTCTCCAGAGAACTCTGAGCAAGATCTTCCAGTAAATATGCAGCTAACTCTGCTTTGGCCACTTCATCTAATATACAAACAAATATATACATTCTAGGCAACTAGATGGGGGAATGGAGAACATGCCTTTGTTTTTTGTTTTTGTTTTTGTTTTTGTTTTTTTTAGAGATAAAGAAACTTTAATGCATAAAGGATCTGTTATTTCCTATCCAATTTTTTCTTTCATGAGGCAGATTAGTTTATCTCTGTGTTTTTAGTATATGATCTTCATGAACTTCTGTAGTTGAATACATTTATCACATTGTAGCAACCATCTGGCCATAAGCTCCTGTGACATTAGTTAGTTAGGCTGGTTTCCATTCAACATACACATAACTTTGCACTGAAAGCCTTTCTCTTTTGCTGACATTTCTTTTCCTGTATGCCTTTGAAAACCCAGGATCATGATGAGGTATAAGAGAAAGATTTTGGTGGAGTAATAATATCTCATATTTATTTATTTTTCTTTTTAATAGTTAACATTTAAAATGTGAATGATTACATTTAATTCTTCCAACAATTCTTTTAGTTCAGTAACTTTAGCATTTTTATTCCCACATTGCCGATGAGAAAATTAAGAAGTGTCACAAGTCAAGTCAGAGTCAGAACTGGACTGTACTTTAATATTTCTTAGGGTAAAGAGGAATTTCACAGAAATCCAAGGATCTAATAGTGGAATGAGCTACTTCCTGAGCAGTTATTGGATGTTTTTAAAAAGAGGTCCAATAACTATTTGTGATATTGTAAGAGGAATATTGCTTCACATTGAAGTTGGATTAGATATCCATTCCAATAACAGACCTTATGTCCAGTCCATTGTCCATGGAATCTCAAAGCTTCCTTTTATATACAATTATACAAAGCAGTGTCAATAGTAAATTCTTTATAGTTTCGATTTCAATTTCATATTAAACTGATTAATGCACATCAAATTATTGATAATTCTAGAGTCTTGATAATTTATCAGTACTCAGAAATTAACATTTAGATGAATGACAAGAAATGGCTTTTAGCTGATTTTAGAGGACATCTTGTCCACACCTTGGATTTTCACAGGTAGACTCTGAACCATGTGAGGAAAAGATGAGGGGAAGGGAAATGTTTAAATAAGTAGTAAATATAAGATACAAAGTTGAGGCTGGGTGTCAACTCAAAAGAACATTGATACATTGAGAGTAATGTGAAATGTGTGGATTTTAAGAAGGCTAAGGACCAAGCCCACACAAGTATGGGAAGATTGAACCAAGAAATTTGTACTGGAGGAAATCAGATAGACTATATGTAAAAGAAGAAACAAACTTGTTCTATCTGGCCCAAGGCAGTAGAAATAGACTCAATAGATTAAGATTTTAGGAAAATATAAAAATGACATACAATCATAGATTTAAGTCTGAAAGGTACTTTAAGATCCCTCTGACTTCCTCATTCAGGGATAGAGATCCTAGGAATGTTAAATGATTTGTCCAGATCATAAAATAAACCATTTATAGTCCAAAAGGAATCGATTGTCCATTACTTCATGTGTGTAGGGAATCCAATGATTCATGCAAGTTTTGAAATCCTGCAATAGTTTCATCATGTATCAGGGAATCCAATGATTCCTGCAGATTTTGAAGTTCTGCAACAGTTTTATCAACAATTTTTTTTTTAATCTTAGGGAATCCAATAACTCCTGTGGGTTTTTGAAGTTCTGTAACAGTCATTATCAGCCATGTTCTTTCAGTGTCATATGTTTCTTAGGTATTCTCCTTTGTTTTGAGGTTTTTTGCTCTTTTTCTGTCTCTCTCTGATGAACAAGGTGAATATGGCTTGTTGGCACCCATCTGATTCCTTCTTTATCTGTAGAAATACAAGCAAACCCTCTTCCCCAAGCATTTAACCTATCTGGTCCCTTCCATTCACCACTTTCTGGATCTCTCCACATCACCTGGCAATTATCTAAAGATAGTGGAGCTGTTTGCACTGGACATTGCCCTTCCAGTGGGTTATAAAACCTGTCCAGAAATTATAAAAACTGGCCAGAGCCAGTGTATCTTTATCAAAAATTAAAAAATAATGGTATAGAGAGCTAAATTTTAAAATTCTCTAGTGTTACCTGTGGCTCCCTCTTTCTTTTGTTTTTGGAGGAATGTCTTAATGTCTCTGTTTCTCCTCTCTACTATTGCCTGTCCTTGAGGATTAAAAGGTATGCCACTGATGTGCACAAATGTTTAGAAGTATTTGCAGGTCCATTATCTGTTTTTATTGCTTGTGGCACACCCATAATTACAAAAGCTTATATGAGGAATTCAGTGATCACTCAGGCTGTCTCTTTGGCTACTACCCCATGTTGGGCACCAAAATGTAATGTTCTCTTGTTCTGTTTTCTTGGGGTCTCTGGGAACAGTTTTCGTTTCAGTTCAGTAATCACCAGAAGAGTAGCCAGGGGTTTATGTCCAAATCCTTTATTATCTCTTTCAAAGTCTTGTCTCCTTTCCTGGGACCTGGTTAGCTTTCTTAAAGGCCTATCTCTCTCCTTGTTTCCAAGAGCTTGAGCCTCCATCTGTCTTCTCTGGCTTCTGAATCTCCCTGAATGAATTCTGGCTAAGGATCCTACATTATATTCTCTACACTGAGTATAAACCAATCATTATATCACTAGAAAACAAGTATTTGTTTAAATTAAATCAATCATACTAAACCATGCTAAACTAGATAACTATTGTCTATCAGTTCCACTGACTTAGTTCTTTGTTCTGATCCATAATACTGACACATAAATTATTCCATGCTTCCCTAATTTGTTTATGGTATTACCTAAATCATGTACCCGCTTTGATCTTATCTTGATATATGATATAAGATGTTGATATAAGACCTAGTCTCTGCTATGCTGTTTTCATATTTTCCCAGCAAATTTTTGACTAATAGTTTGTTTTTGTTGCAAATGTTTGGATCTTTGTTTTTCTCAAACACTAAATTATTATGGTCATTTAGTATAATGTATTGTGTATCAAATCCATTTAATTGATCTACCACTATATTTCTTAGCCAGTACCAGATAGTTTTGATGATAATTTTACTGCATAATAATAGTTTGACAATTAGCAAGATGATTTCAGAAAAATCTGGAGAGATTTAAATAAACCGATGCTGTGAAGTGAATAGAATCTAAAGAACATTGTGCATGGCAACAATAAAATTATGTGATGATTAACTGTGATGGATTTGGCTCTTTTCAACAATAAGGTGATTCGGGTCAAATTCAATAGATTTGTGATGGAGAGAGCCATCTGCATCCAGAAAGAGGATTGTGGGGACTGAATGAGAATCACAACATAGTATTTTTACCTTTTCTGTTGTTGTTTTCTTTCTCATTTTTCTTCCTTTTTGAAGTGATTTTTTCTTGTGCAGCATAAATGTGGAAATGTTTCTGGAAGAATTGCACATGTTTAACATATGCTGGATTACTTGCTATCTAGGGGAGGTGTGGGGGAAAGGAAGGGAAAAAGAATTTGAAACAAATTTTCAAGGGTGAATGTTGAAAACTATTTTTGCATAGATTTTGAAAATAGAAAGTTGTTATTAAAATATGTATATATATGTTACAGAATGTCAACTACATTCTTGACCTTTTGTTCTAGATGAGTTTTGTTATTATTTTTTCAAACCATATAAAATGTTTTGGCAGTTTGATTGGTAAGACACTGAATAAGTAAGTGAATTTAGGCAGAGTTTTCATTTTTATTATGTTGGCTTAGCAATGAATAATGTCTAATTGTTTGGATCTACTTTATTTTTGTGCAAAGTTCTGTATTTAATTGAGTGTGTGTGTATTTATATTTATTCCTCTTTGAACCAATTCCAGTGATAATAATTATGCTAATAGTTTTCCTAATATTGAACCAGCCCTGCATTCCTGATATATAGCCTACTTGGTCATAGTGTATTATCCTGGGGATGATTTTCTGTAATCTTTTTCCCTAATATTTTATTTAAGATTTTAGCATCAATATTCATTAGGGAGATTGGTCTATAATTTTCTTTCTCTGTTTTCAGCTTACTTGGTTTAGGTATCAGAACCATGTCTGTGCACAAAAGGAATTTGGTAGGACTCCTTCAATCCCTATTTTTTTCAAATAGTTTATATAGCATTGGAGTTAATTGTTCTTTAAATGTTTGGTAGAATTCACATGTAAATCCATCTGGTCCTCAGGATTTTTTCTTAGTGAGTTGATTAATAACTTGTTCTATTTCTTTTTCTAAGATGGAACTGTTTAACCAATTTACTTCTTCCTCTGTTAATCTGGGCAAGCTATATTTTTGAAGGTATTCTTCCATTTCATTTAAGTTTTTGAATTTATTGGCAAAAAGTTGGGCAAAGTAACTCCTAATTATTGCTCTAATTTTCTCTTCATTAGTGGCGAGTTCTCCCTTTTTATTTTTAAGACTAACAATTTGATTTTCCTCTTTCCTTTTTTAAATCAGATTTACTAAGGGTTTATCTATTTTGTTTTTTTTTTCATAGAATCAACTCTTAGTTTTATTAATTTATTCGATAGTGTTTTTTTACTTTCAATTTTATTAATCTCTCCTTTTATTTTTAGAATTTAAAGTTTAGTGTTTGACTGGGTTTTTAAAATTTGTTCCTTTTCTAGCATTTTTAGTTGCAAGTTCAATTCATTGAGGGGATGTGGGAAAATTGGGCACTGATGCATTGTTGGCAGAGTTGTGAACTAATCCAACCATTCGGAGAATCTGGTTTAAAAAGTTATCAAACTGTGTAACCTTTGATCACAGTGTTACTACCTTTTCCGAAAGGAAAAAGAAGAAAGGGATCTGTTGTGCCAAAAATTTTGTGGAGCCCTGTTTGTAGTGGCCGAAACTGGATGCCCATCCATTGGGAATATGAATAAATTGGGTATATGAATTATGGAATATTATTGCGAAAATGACCAACAGGATGATCGGGAGGCCTGGAAAGACAATGAACTGATGCTGGTGAAATAACAGAACCAAATTTTCCCTTCAAAATACTGTGGGAGGATGTTTCTGATAAGTGGATATCTTTGACAAAGAAGTCTAATTCAGTTCAATTGATCAATGATGGGAATAGTTACCCCAGAGAAGGAACACTGGGAAATGAGTGTGGACTGTTTGCATTTTTGTTTTTCTTCCCAGGTTATTTTTACCTTCTGAATCCAATTCTTCTTATGTAACAAGAGGACTGTTTGGTTCTGCACACATATTGTATCTAGGATATACTATAACATATTTAATATGTTAAGACTGCCTACCATCTGGGGAGGGGGTGGAGGAAGGGAAGGGAAAAGTTGAAACAGAAGTGAGTGCAAGGGATAATGTTGTAAAAAATTACCCATGCATATGTTCTGTCAATAAAAAAGTTATAATAAAAAATGCTTTAATTGACTGGCAAAAAAAACATCTATCTGCTTGTCAATTCTTATAATACAATTTTGTTCTAATACCTACATATACCACAATATATACAACATATACCACCATATTATTCAGCTGATCTCTCATTAACGGGCATCCCCTCCATTTCCAATTCTTTGCCACCACAGAAAGAGCTATTATAAGTATTTTTGTGCACATGGTTCTTTTCCCTTATTAAAAATCTTTTGAAGATAGAGACCAATATTGATATTGCTGGATGGTTTGATTTGATTACCCTTTGGGCATAGTTTTAAATTGTTTTCTAAAATGGGTGATTCGTTCACAATTTCACCAACAACGCATTCAGGGTTCAATTATCCCACATCCCCTGAAACATTTATCATTTTTCTTTTCTGTCATATTAGGCAATCTGATAGGTGTGAAGTGGTACTCAAAGTTATTTTAACTTACATTTCTCCAATCAATAGTGATTTATATCATTTTTTCTCCAGATAACTGTCATTTTCCCCCCCTCAGAAAACTGCTATTTCATATCCTTTAATCATTTATCAATTGGGGAATTACTTGTATTCTTTAATTACTCAGTTATGTATATATATATATATATATACACATATATATTTAATAATTGAGGCCTTTGTCATAGATGTTTGCTGTAAAAATTATTTGCCATTTTTCTGCTTTCTTTCTAATCTTGGTTGCATTGGTTATAGTTTTGTAAAAAATTTTAATTGAATATAATAAAAATTATCAACTTCAGATTTCATAATACTTGCCATGTCTTATCTTATCATATATTCTTCTCATTTGTTTTTGATATCCCCATTCATTTCTAAATCATGTACACATTTTGATCATATCATGGTTTATTGTATAAAGGTTTGTCTACACCTAGTTTTTGCTATGCTGTTTTTGTTTTCTCAGCAGATTTTGTTACACAGTGAGTTTTTATTCCAGAGGAGAGGAACTTTGGGTTAATCAACCTTGAGATTACCATGATGATTCACTAATGTGTCTTGTGTACCTAATCTATTCCACAGATCCATCACTCTATTTCTTATTCGGTATCAGTTTTAATTATCTTTTTTGGTTATCTTTTAAAAATATAGTTTGAGATCTGATACAGCTAATTCCACTTTCCTTTCATTTTTTCCCTTTAATTTCATTGATATTCTTAAGCTTTTGCTCTTCCAGATGACTTTTGTTATCATTTTTTCTAGCTCTATAAAATAATTTTTGGTAGTTTGCTGTGACAATGAATAATTAAATTAATTTAGGCAGAATTGTCATTTTTATTATACTAGCATGGCCTGTCCATGAGCAACTGATATATTTTTAATTCTTTAGATCTGATTTTATTTGTGTGAAAAAACATTTTGTAATTTGTTCATATGGTTTCCAAATTTGTCTTAGCAGGTACAGTCCCAAGTATTTTATATTGTCTATAATTATTTTTAAATGGACTTTCTTGCTGCTAGGCTTTGTTGGTTATATAGAGAAATGCTGTTTATTTGTGCTTTATTTTATATCCTGCTTTCTGATAAAATTGTTAATTATTTTCACTAGCTTTTTAATTGATTCTTTTTGATTCTCTAAGTATCTGCAAAGAGTGATAGTTTTGTTTTTTTCATTGCCTATTTTAATTCCTTTGACTTCTTTTTCTTTACTTATTTCTAAAGCTAGCATTTGTAGCACTATATTGAATAATAGTGGTGATAATGGGCATTGTTCCTTCACCTTGATCTTACTGATAATTCTTGTTTATCCCCATCTCAGATAATGTTTACTGATGGTCTTAGATAGATCATTTTAAGCAATGCTCCCTTTATTACTATGCTGTCTTGTGTTTCTAATAGGAACAGTTTACTTTGTCAAAAGCTTTTCCAGCATCTCTTGAGGTAATCTTATTTTTGTTGGTTTTATTATTGATATGGTCAATTATTGGATGTTTTTTCTACATTGAATCAACTTTGTAATCCTGGCATAAATCCCACGTGGTCATAGTGTGTAACTCTTGTGAGAATCATCTTGCTAGTGTTTTGTTTTGTTTAAAAAAAAATTGTCTCAATGACCTCGAAAAAATAACAACAAAATTCATATGGAAAAACAAAAGGTCAAGAATTTCAAGGGAATTAATGGAAAAAAAACATCAAATGAAGGTGGCTTAGCTGTACCAGATCTAAAATTATGTTACAGAGAAGCTGTGAAGACCGCATATTTTAAAATCAGCTGGAGTAATTTTGCTCATATAATTCCTGACTTTCCTTTGGTAGGTAGATTCCCAAATATTTTATGCTATCAACAGTTATTCTGAATGGAATTTCTCTTTGTATGTCTTGCTGTTGGATTTTGTTGGTGATGTATAAAAATGCTGAGGATTTATGGGGATTTATTTTATAACCTGCAACTTTGCTAAAGTTATGGATTATTTCTAATAACTTTTTAGTAGAATCTCTGGGGTTCTCTAAGTATACCATCATATCATCTGCAAAGAGTGATAGTTTGGTTTCCTCATTGCCTATTCTGATTCCTTTAATCTCTTTCTTGACTCTTATTGCCGAGGCTAGTGTTTCTAATACAATATTGAATAATAATGGTGACAGTGGGCAACCTTGCTTCACTCCAGAACTTACTGGGAAAGGTTCCAGTTTTTCCCCATTGCATATGATGCTTACTGATGGTTTTAAATATATGCTCCTGACTATTTTAAGAAAAAGTCCATTTATTCCTATACTCTCAAGTGTTTTTATTAGGAATGGATGTTGGATTTTATCAAATGCTTTTTCTGCATCTATTGAGATGATCATATAGTTTTTGTTAGTTTGCTTATTGATATAGTCAATTATGCTAATAGTTTTCCTAATATTGAACCAGCCCTGCATTCCTGGTATAAATCCTACTTGGTCATAGTGTATTATCCTGGGAATGATTTTCTGTAATCTTTTTGCTAATATTTTATTTAAGATTTTAGCATCGATATTCATCAGGGAGATTGGTCTATAATTTTCTTTCTCTGTGTTCAGCCTACCTGGTTTAGATATCAGTACCATGTCTGTGTCTTAAAAGGAGTTTGGTAGGACTCCTTCAGTCCTTATTTTTAAAAATAGTTTATATAGCATTGGGGTTAATTCTTTAAATGTTTGGTAGAATTCACATATAAATCCATCTGGTCCTGGGGATTTTTTCTTAGGGAGTTGGTTAATAGCTTGTTCTATTTCTTTTTCTAAGATGGGACTGTTTAGGATATTTACTTCTTCCTTTGTTAATGTGGGCAAGCTATATTTTAGAAGGTATTCTTCCATTTCATTTAAGTTGTTGAATTTATTGCCATAAAGTTGGGCAAAGTAATTCCTAATTATTGCGCTAATTTCCTCTTCATTGGTGGCGAGTTCTCCCTTTTCACTTTTAAGACTAACAGTTTGATTTTCCTCTTTCCTTTTTTAAATCAGATTTACTAAGGGTTTGTCTATTTTGTTGGTTTTTTCATAGAACCAACTCTTAGTTTTATTAATTCAATAGTTTTTTTTACTTTCAATTTTATTGATCTCTCCTTTTATTTTTAGAATTTCAAGTTTAGTGTTTGACTGGGGGTTTTAATTTGTTCCTTTTTCTAGATTTTTAGTTGCAAGCCCAATTCATTGACCTTTCTCTATATTTTATACAAGTAGGCCTCTAGAGATTAGAAATTTCCCTTATTACCTTTGGCTGCATCCTCACATTTTGGTATGATGTCTCATTATTGTCATTTTCTTGGGTGAAGATAATTATGTCATGATTTGCTGTTTCACCCAATCATTCTTTAGTATGAGATTATTTGCTTTCCAATTATTTTTTGGTCTACTTTCCCTGGCTTTTTTGTTGAGTGTAATTTTTATTGCATCGTGGTCTGAGAAGGATGCATTTATTTCTCCTTTCTGCATTTGAGTTTGAGGTTTTTTATGTCCTAAATATGGTCTATTTTTGTATAGGTTCCATGAACTGCTGAAAAAGAAAATGTACTTCTTTCTGTCTCCATTTCGTTTTTTCCAGAGATCTATCATATCTAACTTTTCTAGTATTCTATTTACTTCTTTAACTTCTTTCTTATTTATTTTGTGGTTTGATTTATCTAATTCTGAGAGTGCAAGGTTGAGATCTCCCACTATTATAGCTTTGCTATCTATTTCTTCTTACAGCTCTCTTAATTTCTCTTTTAAGAATTTAGATGCTACACCACTTGGTGCATATATGTTTAATATTGATATTGCTTCATTATCTATGCTACTGTACATGTCACTTTCACAAAAATTGACTATTAAGACACAAAATCTCACAAATAAATGCAAAAAAACCAGAAAAATCTTTTTCTGATTCATAATTCTATACAAATTATATTCAGTAAAGTGTATTTGAAGAATATATTAAACTAAATAACTTTTTTATTTTTCTTAATGAAAGCTTTTTTTTTCAAAATATGTTGGATAATTTTCAATATTCACCCTTACAAAAGCTTGTGTTCTAATTTTTGCCCTCACTCCCCCCACCCCTCCCCTAGATGGGAAGTGATCCAATATATATTAAACATGTGCAATTCTTCACACATATTTCCACAACTATATACTGCACAAGAAAAATCAGAAAAGGAAAAAATGAGAAAGAAAACAAAATGCAAGAAAACAATGACAAAAAGAGTGAAAATACTATATTGTGATTCACATTCAGGTCCCATTGTTTTCTCTCTGGGTGCAGATGGCTTTCTTCCTCACAAGACCATTGGAACTGGCCTGAATCATCTTGTAGTTAATGAGAGCCATGTCCATTAGAACTGATCACTATATAATCTTGCTGTTGCCATGTATAATGATCTCTCAGTTCTGCTCATTTCATTTCCTGTAAATCTGTAGGCCTCTCTGAAATCATCTGCTGATCATTTCTTATAGAACCACAATATTCTTTAACATTCATATACCATAAATTATTCAATCATTCTCCAACTGATGGGCATTTGCTCAGTTTTCAAGAAATTAAATAACTTAATGCTAAAGATTACGTACAACATACATACAAATATAGAAACCCAAGAAGATAATCCATCCCAATTAAACATCAATCTAGAAATTATGAAATCCAAAGGAGAGATTAACAAAATTTAAACATTAAAAAACCCTACACTGAATTATAACAAAGCCAAATGCTGGTTTTATGAAAAAATCAATTAACTAGAAAGGACAGAAGAAAATCAAATTTCAAATATTCAAAGTGATAAAGGTAAATTAAAACTAATGAAGATGAAATAAAAGCAATTATTGGGAGTTATTTTGCTCAATGGTAGACCAAGAAAACTGAAAATCCTAAAGTTATAAATTGTATTAACTAACAGTATGTGAAATAAAATACATAAGTTACTCTATCTTAGAATGAGAAATCAGACAACTCATAAATGGATCAACTAGATTTATAAGCAAATTCTACCAAACATTTTAAAAAACTAATTCCAATATAACACAAAGTCTTTGGAAAAAAAAACCAGGTAAAGATGTAATCCTGCTAAATTCCATGACACAAATGTAAGCTTGATACTTAAATTAGGGAGAATCAAAGTTGTAAATGAAAACTATAAGGCAAATTCCTTAGGAATGCTGATGCAAAAATTTTATTTTATTTTATTTTATTATTTTTTTAATTTTTCTTTCTCCAGCTTATTTTATTTATTTATTTATTTTATTTAATAGCCTTTTATTTACAGGTTATATGCATGGGTAACTTTGCAGCATTAACAATTGCCAAACCTCTTGTTCCAATTTTTCACCTCTTACCTCCCCACCCCCTCCCCTAGATGGCAGGATGACCAGTAGATGTTAAATACATTAAAATATAAATTAGATACACAATAAGTATGCATGACCAAACCGTTATTTTGCTGTACAAAAAGAATCAGACTTTGAAATATTGTACAATTAGCTTGTGAAGGAAATCAAAAATGCAGGTGGGCATAAATATAGGGATTGGGAATTCAATGTAATGGTTTTTAGTCATCTCCCAGAGTTCTTTCTCTGGGCGTAGCTGGTTCAGTTCATTACTGCTCCATTGGAAATGATTTGGGTGATCTCGTTGCTGAGGATGGCCAGGTCCATCAGAACTGGTCATCATGTAATATTGTTGTTGAAGTATATAATGATCTCCTGGTCCTGCTCATTTCACTCAGCATCAGTTAGTGTAAGTCTCTCCAGGCCTTTCTGAAATCATCCTGTTGGTTATTTCTTACAGAACAGTAATATTCCATAATATTCATATACCACAATTTATTCAGCCATTCTCCAACTGATGGACATCCATTCAGTTTCCAGTTTCTAGCCACTACATAAAGGGCTGCCACAAACATTCGTGCACATACAGGTCCCTTTCCCTTCTTTATAATCTCTTTGGGATATAAGCCCAGTAGTAACACTGCTGGATCAAAGGGTATGCACAGTTTGATAACTTTTTGAGCATAGTTCCAAACTATTCTCCAAAATGGTTGGATTCGTTCACAACTCCACCAACAATGATGCAAAAATTTTAAATAAAATATTAATAAGGAGATTACAGCAATATATCACAAAGATTGTACACTGTGATCAAGCTAGATTTGTACCAGCAACATAAGGCTGGTTAGGAAAACTCTACTAATAATCTACCACAGAAATAAAAATAACAAAATTATATGATTATTTCAAGAAATGTTGAAAAAACGTTTTGCAATATGCAATACCTATTCCTGTTAAAAGCACTAGAAAGTACAGACATAGAGTTTTCTTTAAAATGATTAATGATATCTATCTAAATCCAAGAGCACGCATTATTTGAAATCTAAAAGCCTTTCCAATAAAAACAGGGGTGACAGAAAGGTATCCATTTATCACCATTACTATTCAATATTTTACTAGAAAAGCTAGCTATAGTCATATAATAAAAATGATATGAAAGGGATATGCATATACAGTGAAGAAATAAAACTATTATTCATTGAAGATGATATAGGAATTACTGAAAAAAGTGGGAAAGAAAGGGAACCAAGCAATGCTAATTCTCAAGGTATATTACAAAGCAGTAAAATTAAAATAATTTGGTACTAAATAAGGAATAGAGAGGTTGATAGATGGAATCAAATAAAGTACCCAGTATACAAAAGCAAATGAAGATAGTAATCTATCCTTACTATTGGGACAAGAACTCCCTATTTGACAAAAACTATTGGGAAAACAGAAAGTAGTCTGGCAGACATTTGGCATAACCCAATGTTTCACACCATCTTCCAAGAAAAGTTCCAAATAGGTATATATTTTAGATCTTTTGGTTTTATTATTCAGTTGTGTCTGCCTCTTCTTGATTGCATGAACTATACATAGCATGCCTATACTGGCCATGGGTTTCTTTTGGCAGTAATGCTGGGATGATTTTCCATTTCCTTCTCCAGTGGATTAAGATAAACAGAGATAAGTGACTTGCCCAAAATTATAGACCCAGTAAGTGCCTGAAGTCATATTTAAACTTTGGTCTTCTTGACTCCAGACTCAGCAGTATATCCAATGGACCACCTATCCACCTCATCGGATTTAGATTTAAAGAGTGATATAAGCAAGTTAGGGAACTTTGAAGAAATTCCTTGTCAATTTTATGAAGAGGGGCAAAGTTCATATCAAACAAAAGATATAGAAAGGTTTATAGAGAATAAAATGGATAATTTTGATTGTGTAAAATTAAATTTTTTTTGCACAAACAAAATCAGTACAGCTAAAATTAGAAGTAAGGCAAGAAAATGGGATGAAACTTGCTACTCAAGATACCTCCCACATTTCCTTCTTGATGGGTATTTGATTTATTGAAATAAAATGCTGGAAAGTGAAATACACAGAGCCAAAACAACAACAAACACAATGGTGGTAACAATGTAATTGGAAAGAAAACAAGACAATTGAAAATGGATATAATAAATTTACAAAGAACAAGCATGAAACCTCCCCCCCAAAAAAAAAAGAAGTATAAGGAGGAACTTTGCCCCACTGTTCTACAGAACTTGCAGAAAGGAGTTCAAATGTGTGGGAAATTGCACATATTATCAAGTTTTTTTATGTATCGATAGCTTTTCTGGAATTGTTCTTTTCTCCTTTTGTTGGTTAAAATTTTATGTAATATAGGATGGCTGTTTGGCGGAGTGGTAATAAAAGGGAAAATTTTAGTCTCTTGTAAAAACAAGAGCCACCAATAAAATATATCTTTTAAAAAATCAATTTCCCTGTCTAGTTTCTTCTGTTTCTATTCATAGTCAATGAAAGAAATTTGTCCAACTTTTTTATTGTCAGAAATCATTTAGATCAAATCCTTGAATGGGATTTCTTTCTACAACATGGAGGCTCTGCTTCATGCTCTCCAGGAATTCCTCAGACCTAATCCTGATGGAGAGATCTGGTCAAAAGTCATTTTTTTTCTACTTTAGCTTGGCACAAGAAGACTGGGAACTCTGAGAACACTGGGGCTGGAGTCTAGAAAGGAGTGAACATGAGGAGCATTCCAGTACAGAGAAATGCTATCTAAGGCAAGCTGTGGATCCAGAATTATACCAGGGACTATGAAGGGCACAGGTATCTTCTGGCAACTTTGTCACTCAACACCCACTTGTGGATCATAGATGCAGGGTAGACTAAGGACTCAGATCCCAGGAAAAGAGCAGCATCTTAATTCTATCACGTTTCCTCAATGGGTATATGATTTATTGAAGCAACTAGGGAGTCTAGAAATTTGTGCATCGTACAGAAGGATTTTAAGAAGTTAGTAGCAAGATTCGTGGCAGTAATCCCTCATAGTCAAT
Source organism: Sarcophilus harrisii (assembly GCF_902635505.1). NCBI lineage: Eukaryota > Metazoa > Chordata > Mammalia > Dasyuromorphia > Dasyuridae > Sarcophilus > Sarcophilus harrisii. The sequence continues at coordinate 445,969,714 of NC_045427.1, forward strand.
AAGGAAAATGTGTGTGTGTGTGTGTGTGTGTGTATGTGTGTGTGTGTACATGAAAAGGAAAGGAGTTTGCACTCTTTCATGAATTCTCAAAGATTTACTCAGAAGATTTTCAGAGTTGAGCATATGGGGAAAAATGCAGTCATTGGCTGCTTGATCTCACTGGATCTGTTTCACCTTAGGGAACACTTCTCCTGACCCTTCAGTCTTCAGGCTGCTGGTCTACATTCTACATTCTACTTCGACTCTGTTCCAGCTTTGTAATTTCTCAGTCTTCTTGAGGGATCCTACAATGTACCCAAAGTAATCTCAGTGCTTGCAGTTGAATTCTGCAGCCTGGGCAAAGCTGGGTTGGAAAAACTTAAATCCTCTGTCTTCTCCCTCTTTCTCAAATCATCCCAAAGAAGGTGAGAAAAGTTGGGAAAGATATGTGAAGGTGGCTAGTCAACTAATGGGCCTGGAAACGTTAAGTGAAAGGAATGGATAAGATAATAAGAACTTCCCTTTTAAGAGATTGCTCTTTAAAAAGTGATTTCCTTATAACAGCACCATGTAGTAGTGTTTAGGCTTGCTTTCCCTATTTTACACCTGAAAAAAACTGAAGCTCAGAGTGAGAAATTGATTTGCTCGGGCTTGCAAAGCTAGCATTTGAGTCTAAATTCAAATATAGTGTTCTTTTCCTTCCTTTATTTGGAAACTACATGTTTACCACAGTGGTTGGCACATAGTAAGTGCTTAATTAGGGATTTTATTTTCATTAAGAAGTTGTGTAGACCTTCATTTTTTTCCTAATATGCATTGGCATTGCTGATATGACTCTAGAGGTTGTTAACTTGGACTCCTCTCAAGGGAATGTGGGAGCTTTTCCCTCCCTTCCCTGAGAAAATGCCAGACTTGGCAGTAGAAAGCAAAGGCTGAAATCCTGGATGAGGGAGGGATGCACAGACAAGACCCCAGAGACTCTCAGACCTTTAAATATCCTTGAGTGCTGCTATTTCTGAATTTCTGAGAGCCATGAAAGGAAGGATATTGGTTGTGGAAATAAAGAAGCTGAATTCAGATAAATTTACTGCTTGTGTGATCTTGGCTAAATCATTTAATTCCTCTTAGTCTCAGTTTCCTCACAAAATGAGGAGATAAACTAAAAGACTTTTAAGGTTATTTTTGATTTGAAATCTATGAGCCTATGACCTTTCCAGGCCAGTAGTAGAGACTTGCATGCAACATGACAAGGCCTGGTGACAAATTCTGCTCCCTCACCTTTAGAGTTCCAAGTTTTGATCTCAACCTCTCAGGTAGTGTAAATTTGGAAAACTACTTTGACTTTACTCCACCTTAACTTCTGATTTCTCTTCTACTTTCTCAGTTCCCTACCTACACATTCCTTTCTTTCTTTCCAGTTTTCTTATTTTCTCTGTCCTCTGTCATTGTCCCTTATAACTTTGCCCTTAAACATTTTCCTCCACTTGACGTTCTGTTCCTATTCTCTGATAATCTCCCATTGCCCCATAGTTATCTATTTTCTGTCCTTGTTTTTCCTCATTGCTTTGCTCTATGTACTATTATTCTTTCCATATAGTTGTATACTATTTCTTTAAAATCCACATCCAGCTTTCCTTTGGCTCTTGTTCCACTTTTTCTCCTTTCCTCCATCTCTTTCCTTTCTCTTTCTGTTTATCTCTATTCATCAATGTCTCCATTCTTTTCATTCTCTTCTATTTTCTTGTCCTTCCTCACCTCTTTGCTTCTCTCCCCACCCTTGCCCTGTTCAATTCCTTCTCTATCTTCCATTTCTCTTTTGTTACTGTCTACTCCTTTCTGCCATCACTACATCTTCCCTTGTCATTTTATTTTTCTCCCTCTCTCAGTATTTCCTCCCCTTTTACACTGTATCTTTCCACTACCGTCCATCCTACTTTTTATTTATTCCAACGTCAGTCTCAACCTGCATATTTTCATCTGTGGCTCTCACTTTATCTGTATATCTCCCATTTGGTCTCTCCTAGTACTCCTGTTTTGGTCCCTCATTCTCTTTGTGTTTTCTGACTGTTCTTTAAATATTCTGAATCTCAGTTCTCCTGTCCAGACTTGATGAGGATTCAAAAGCCTCATCTATGCTGCTTTGGATTGGGAACTGGTCCTAAGAAAACAAAAGTGAGAACAAAGTTTGACATTTAGTTTGTCATATGACTAGATGAGGTCAGGTAAAGCTGTAAGAAATAGTTTTATTTCTTAAAAGCTAGAGTGCAGAAAGGGAAGAGAATAGTGTTAAAATCAAGTTTTGGAGACCCACAGGCATGATAAAAGAAAAGGAGGAGGCATAAAGCGAAAAGACAGTTGAAGTAGAAGAACCAGCCATGATTCCTTAGGTGCCATAGACCTCAAGAAGGCACTTCAATGTTAGAATCCTAAAGTCTGGAAGCAAGTTATAGACCATATAGTGCACCCTCCATTATTCTGTTTCTGTAATATTTTGATTAGTTGTCAGCCACTCACTTAAATACTCACTCAGCTTAAATCTTCCCATGATGGGAAATTCATTATTTTTCATTTCATTTTCAGACAAATATTACTAAATTATTATTTGATAATATGTCAATTTCCACACATTTGAACTCCTTTCTGCAAGTTCTGAGAACAGTGGGGCAAAGTTCCTCCTATATAATATATATATATATATATATATATATAGACAATTACCTTGTCTTCTGATAATTTTCTTCCATTGTTTCTCATTCTGATCTCTGGTACAAGAGGAATTCCTCTCTCATGTAACAATATCTCAGATCTTTGAACATTCCAGTTTCATGTCTACTGCATATTGCACACTCTTCAGTCTTATTGAAGAATCTTGTATTTTCTTTGTATGGCTGAGGGTGAATTAGGTTGCCTAAGATAGCACAGGCAGTTGTGGCAAAACTAGGAATGTGATCAAAGTTTCTAACTCTGACACTGTGTCCTTAACAAATACTATGTATTTACTTTAGAATATAGACCAGGGATCCTCAAACATTTTAAATAGGGGGCCAGTTCACTGTCCCTCAGACTGTTGGAGGGTGGACTATAGTAAAACAAAATTTTGTTTTCTGGGCTTTTAAATAAAGAAACTTATAGCCCTGGGTGAGAGGGATAATCTGTCCTCAGCTGCCACACCTGGACCTGAGGCTCATAGTTTGAGGACCCCAGAAGACTGTTGGACTGGAAATAACTATTAGGTAGTAGAATTTTAGAGTTGGAATAGGCTCCAGATGATCTCTCTGAAACAAAGGACTCTACCTAGAAATTTTGAGGGTATAATACATGTCTAATCCTTCACCAATGTCCATAGATATCATATGAATACTTTTAATCTATATCTATATCCATCTATTTCTATATCTATATGTATCTATATTCCCATACTTATATATCTTTGGGTATATAGTGTGTATATATGTATATATCTATATGTCTATGTACAGTTTGTATTAATAGCTATACTTAAAATTGTACTAGAATTTTGAGACCATAATATGTATGAAAAAATATGCTTTATACACATCAATATGTGTGTCATATATATATATATACCATTTGCTTTTCTATTACAGACATTAGGATAAATATTATCCTTGACTCTTCCCATAAGGGAAGGAAAGTCTTAGTAATTTTTCATCTCTGGGTATCCCACAATAGCTGTATTCTAGGAACATCAATAATTTCTTTATAAAAAGAATAAAATGGTTAAACAAAACTAGATGACACAGGTATGTATATGACTGTGATTGAGGAATTCCATACGTATTGGGGAATGAAATAATGGAAGCATGTCATCACGTCTTCTCTGGGGCTATGCCAAAACCCTCATGTCACAGATAAATAAACTGGGATTCAGACAAAAAGAATTTATCAAATAATATAGTGCTCAACAAAGTTATGACACTTTTTAATGTGGATTTCTTTTCTGTCCAATTAGATTGCAAGTTCCTTGAGATTAAAAACCATATTTTCTTTTTACGATTTGTGTCAGCTCTGCCTGCCCCAATAGCGTCTGATTACTGCACAATATATTATTTTGTTGCTTTTTGATTAAAGACATAGAAGAAACATCATTGAAAATATCAAACAGGGAGATTACTTCAGAACTAAATTAATTAATCATTTTGGTTGAGATCTGTTTGAAAAATGCCCTCATCCTGTCTCTTTCCCACAGGTGCTTCTGACCTCTCCTTCCTACACCATGGCTTGTGCCTCTAATGCCTCCCACACACCAGTATTCCTGCTAGTGGGGCTGTGGAGAGGTGGTCCTCCCAAAAGCCTTCTTTTCCTGCTATTTTTGACTATTTATATGGGTGCTATGGTGGGTAACTTAACACTAGTTTTTCTTATTTCCAGAGACTCACGTCTCAGTACCCCCATGTACTATCTGCTACGTGGCCTTTCTGTGGTTGACATAGGACTGGCCACGGCTACCTTGCCCCAGTTGCTAGCCCACCTGGTTTCTGTCCAACCAGCCATCCCTGCTGTTCGTTGCCTAATCCAATTTTTCTTCTTCTATATATTTGGTGTTACAGACACATTGGTGGTGGCTGTCATGGCCCTGGACCGTTATGTGGCCATCTGTGACCCATTGCATTATCCAATTGTAATAAATCAACAAGTCTGTGCCCGCCTACTAGCTTCTTGTTGGTCTGTGTCCTTCATTCACTCTATTCTGCATGCAGGACTACTATTGCCTCTCCAATGGACTGTTGACAATGAGGGTGCTGTCTACCTCCCTCATTTTTTTTGTGATCACCGGCCCCTACTGAAGACATCCTGTTCTGACACTCAAACCAATGAGTTGCTAATCTTTCTGGAGGGTGGGTTGCTCATGATGGGACCCTGTGCTCTCATTCTACTCTCCTACGCTCGCATCGCAACTACCATCTTGCGGCTGCCCTCAGCTGCTGGCCGAAGGAGGGCTTTCTCTACTTGTGGTTCCCATCTCACCATGGTCATCTTCCTCTATGGTACCATCATTTGGGTCTACTTCCAGCCTCCTTCCCAGAACTCTCAGGAGCAGGATATGGCAGCTGCTTTCATGTATACAGCCATTACCCCTCTTGCTAACCCATTTGTCTATAGCCTCCGCAATAAGGATGTTAAGGGTGCCCTTCACAGACTTCTTGTTCCCAGTCAAGTAACCCCTTGATTGTTCTGGCTCTACGATACACAGGTAATGTAGGACAGTTAACAAAAATTTAGAGCCTTATAGATAATGATGGTGAATGGAAATCATAAAGATCATGGAAGAACTTGGGTAACAGGATTCCAGATGACATAATATATAGACTTTGTTATTTTATAAATTACTTTACAATTTTTGATCCTCAAAACTACACTGTGAGCTATGTAGTACAAGTATTATTATTTTCCTTTTTCAGATGAGGAAACTGAGGTTCAGAGACATCAGCTAACCTTCCCAGTATCATACAGGTATCAACAGGTAGAATTTGAAACCAAGTTTTCTGACTATACATCTAATGATCTTTTCAACTCTGGTCCAGGCTGTTGTTTTGTTGTGTTTTGTTTTAGTTTTTTTTTTTCTGCCACATGTATTCAAGGTATAGAAAATGATAGAGATAAGGCAGATCCATGTCAAATTAATAATATAATGTTTCAGTCACTTACTGGGAGTAATTCTTCCATTAATATATTCCCACCACTGTCTGATTTTTGTAGATAGTCTTCCTTCATTCCTGTAACTAATAAAGGTATCCCTTTTGGTCATCCTTGTGATATTGAATTTTTCCATTTTCACTCTGCTAGTCTTAAGATGATAGACACACATTCAGATGCTGGGGACTTATTTGAAGCCTTCTTAACTGGATCAGACCTGCCAAAGCTTGTGTTCTGTATAGCTTTAGGAACTCAGGCTCAATCCTAGGTCAGTTTTTATAAGTCTTTCTGGGTTTTTCTGAGAACAAGCCTGTTTCATCATTTCTTATAGCACAATAATATTCCCTCACACTCACATAAAAACTTGATCAGCTGTTCCCCAATTGATGGGCATCTCTTCAGTTTCCAATTCTTCACTAACACTAAAAGAGTTTCTGTAAATATTTTTTTCTTCATAGATATTATTTTCCTTTTTAACCCGTTGTGATACAGACTTAGTGACAATAATGCATGTTTTTTTTTTTAAACTATTTGGCCATAGTTACAAATTATTCTACAAATGAATCAGTGTGCCACTTTATCAACAATACATTATTGCTATAATTTTCCCCTACAACATTTGTTATTTTCCTTTTCTGTCATACTGTCCAATCTGATTTGTGTAGTGTGGTATTTCTGAGTTGTTTTAATTGAATTTCTCCAATCAATAGAGATTTAGAGCATTTTTTTCATATGTCTATAGATTTGGTTATTTCATCTGTAAGTGGCCTGTTCCTATTCTTTGATTATTTATCAATTGAAGAATGACTTTTATTTCTATAAATTTGACTCCATTCTCTATATATTTGAGAAGTGAAGTCTTTATTAGAGAAATTTGCTGTAAATTTTTTTCCACAGTGTATTTCCCTTCATCCTATTTTCTTCCATTTATCTTACTGTCTCTTATCACTCCATTCATCCTTAAAAGTGTATTGCTTCTTACTTTTTTTTTGCCCAAATATGCCATCTCTTGAATTAGCTTCTCCTCTTCTATCTTCCCTTCCAGGGTAAAAGTTTTCTTGACTCTTTTATGTCACATAAGGTACCATTCTATCTTTACTCCTTCTTCCAATGCATTCCCTTTTTCACCCCCTTATTTTTTTTAAAGATAATTATCCCAACATATTCAGCTCACATTTATGTCCTCTCTATACACTTCTAATTGCTCTAATGATGAGAGTATTTTAGAGAGATAAAAATGTCATTTTCCCATATAGAAATGTAAATAGTTTAATATTATTAAATCTGTTATTTCTGATTTGTTATGCTTCTCTTGAGTCTTGTATTGAAAGTCAAATTTTATATTCAGCTCTTATCTTTTCATCAGGAATGCTAGAAAGTTCTCTATTTTATTAAATATTCATTTTTCTCCCTAAAGGATTTTCTAAGATTTGTGTCTTGATCTTTCCATATGGACAATGCAAAAGAATCCTGCACCTAGTGCTAGTAGAGAGCCTTCTATAATCTCCTTCTGACCATCTGTGTGACTCCATTATTGTCTATGTGCTGAGAGCTTTGTAAAATGCAATTGTACATTCAGTAAAATACATTCAAGACCTACTGCTTGATTGTTGGGAAGTGGCCTACAAATGGACTGTGCTCTACTCCAACCCCAGAGAGGTAGATCTTTCTGGATAACCTCCTGTGTTGTTCTGGACTAGAAAATTATTTCACCTCATCCTTTCATTGATTTTGTTGCTCCAGAATTCATTTTGAGGCATTATTTTAAAGTTGTTCAGAAGGGAATTTGGGAGAGCTCAGGTAACTCTCTGTCTTTATTCTGCCATTTTGACTCTACTTGCCCTCCTCTTCCATCAGTCCTTTTGTTTTTTAAACAAAGCTGCCTAAACTCTTTGAGTCTATTTATTCACTAATCAACTTCTTGCAATTTTCTTTTCTTTTTTTGTTTTTGTTTAAATTTTTTATTTTTTCTATATATTCTTTCAAAATCTTTTAATATTTTGTTTTTCCCAGTTGCATGTAAAACAATTTTTTCTATTTGTTTTTAAATTTTGACTTTCAGATTCTCTCCCTTCTTCCCTCTTCATGTGTCATCCCCGCTTTGAGAAAGCTCATGTGAATTTATGCAAAACGTTTCCATAAAAATCATATTGCAAAAGAAAATAGATTCCTGTCCACAAAAAACTCAAGAAAAATAAAATTTAAAAAAATGTATATTTCATTTTGTACTCAGAAACAAGCAGTTCTTTTTCTGTGTATACATAGCATTTTTCATCATAATTCTTTGACTTGAGAAAAGAGCTGCTATAAACTATTTTTATACATACAGATCCTCTTTTTTTTTTAAAAAAAAATATCTTTTAGGGTACATGCCTAATGGTGATATTAGATAAAAAGGTATGCATGATTTTATAGCCCTTTGGGCGTAGATCTTATTTTTTGATTATCTAATTGGGAAATGGCGTATTATTATTTTTTTTTACAATAATTTGACTCAGTTCTCTATACATTTGAGAAATGAGGCCTTCATCAGAGAAATTTGCTTCAAAATTATTTTCACAATTGCTATTGCTATTTCCCATCCATTTTTTCTATTTTGTCTCTCCTTTCATCCTATTTCTCCTTAAAAGTGTTTTGTTTCTGACCACTCCCTTCCCCAATTATCTCCTCTCTTCTGTCAACCTTCTCCCATCCTTTTATCCCCTTCTCTTACTTTTCTGTAGTGTAATATTGATTTCTATGCCCATATCAAGTATATGTTGTTTCCTCTTTGCGCAGAGCCCTATTTCCAGGGTAAAAGGTGAAATACCCCAAACTTCAGGGATTTTGGCAGTTGTTTTCAGAAATCTTTCTATTGATTGATACTGAGAGCCTGCACTACAACTCAAATGTAAGTATAGGCAAAGCAACAGAGTCCTGTTTCAGTGCTAGCAAAAAAAAACAAAAAAAAACCAATTATCTCCTCTGATTAACCCTTTACCTTCAGAAGTTGCTGGTGCTGCTCTTATTGATTCAGTGTTCTCAAAGCACTCCTGGTATGACAGACTTTTCCTGTTGACTTTCCAAATCATCCTTGGCATCTGTGAGCTGAGAAATCTGGATTGTCACTGCTACTGTCAATGATTCAGAGGCCCTAAGGCTCACTTCTGGTTTGCTGGGGATGGGACTGTGCTGGCAAAGTTTCTGCTGGGACTGCATTGGGCCTGAGTTGCACTTCTGCCTGGTGCAACAGACTTTACCTGCTGACCTTGCAAGCTTTTTTCTATTGGAAAATTATTTCACTCCATCTTTTTCTAGGTTCTGATACTCTAAAATTTGTTTAGAGTCATTATTTAAAGGTACTTGGAAGGGTTTTAGGGAAAGCCTGGGCAAATCCTTGTCTTTACCATATTGGTTTGCTTTTAAATTTATTTTCAAACTCATCACTAAACTAAAATTTATCTATTATTTGCCAGATCCAGTGTTTTTTTTTCTCAATTCTCACCCTTTCTGGAAGTTAGGGGTGAAATCAGGAAGCTAAGAGTCTGAGCACTGTAGACATGAGGGACAGCCAATGCAGAAGCACAGAGAAGGAATATGGAAGGTCATGTGAGAAAGGGCAAATTGGTCAGCATATCCAGAAGGCAAAGTATGTGGAGTAGGGAAAACTATAAGAAGACTAGAAATATAAGAATAGTGGGTTGTAAAAGGCTTTAAATGTTCACCATGAGACTTTATTTGCCCTTATAAGTAATAGGAGAGTAAGATGGTCAGACCTACATTTTAGGAAAATCACTCTGTCAATTGAATACAGAATAATTGGGTGGGAAGAGACTTGCTGCAGGGAAATCCATTAGAATATTATTTCATTATCCATGTATGATGTGGTAGGGTCTCATGTATAAGGAGAAAAGAATTAAAGAGGTGCTGTAAAAGTAAAAATGACAAAATAGATATATGAGGTAAGTTACAGAAATTGAGGATGAGAGAATGGAAAGATGGTAGTGCCCTCAGTACTAATCATAAAGTTGAGAAAATGGGATGGGTTAGTGGGTAAGATAATGAATTATATTTTGAACATGTTGAGCTTAAGATGCCTAAAAGATATCCATTTTGAGATGTCCAAAAACCGGTTGGTGATGTGAGAATGAAGATCAGGCTAGAAATTAGATAGGATATATAGATTTTTTAACCATCTACACAGAAATGACAATTGAACTCTTAGAAGCTAATATTGCCAATAAGATAGTATAGAAGAAGGAGAGAGTCCAGGACATAGTTTTTGGAACACTAATGTTTAGTGAGTATATTTTGAGAGAAAACTCAAGCAAAAGAAGCTGAAATGTGGTCACACATCTAATTAGTGAAAAGCTAGAGACAAGATTTATTTCCTAATTCCCTATGCCATTCATTTCAAAATGTCACACATTTAGAACATTGACTACTAGATCATAAAATATAGGGCCAGGTGGATCATTAGAATTTTTATGTTTAATTAGACAAGGCATCGGAGACTATGTGGGAAAAATCAAAAGGTTGGATTGAAATTGATGACTCTTGTCCAATTTTCTCTTTTCATAGATGAAGAAACTGAAGCCCAAAGATGAAGTGTCTTGCCAAATAACCCAAAAAGTTATGTAAATTTCTTATCTGCCTTTTCAAATTCATTTCTGAGTCACAATGGATATTTTTTGTGGCACTAAATTAAGATGTTAGCCATTGATGTGTTCCTTAAGCAGTACTATATCTTATGTGCAATTTTTACCAGCCCTACCCACATTTACAAGGCCTGGCATTGTTATGTTCTTGATAGTTTTTCTTCATTGATGACTGAAGGTAGAGAATTAGAGACTTATGACAAGGCAAAAGAAAGGGACTGACTGAGATTTACTTATGAACTCATCTTTTCTCCTTCCTACAAGACCCTCTGACTTAACATTCCCAGCATGAATTGTGCCCCTAATGCTTCTCATACTCCCATATTCTTGCTGGTGGGACTATGGAGAGGTGGGCCCCCCCAACCATCATCTTTTCACTGTTCTTAGTTGCCTATGTGGCTGCTGTTGTGGGTAACTTGATGTTGGTACTGCTCATCTCTCAGAATTCACCACTAGGTACACCTATGTACTATCTCCTTGGTGGCCTCTCTGTAATGGATGCAGGACAGGCCACAGTTACTTTGCCTCAGCTGTTGGTCCATCTTGTCTCTCCTCAACCAGCTATTACTGCAGTCCGTTGCCTGGTCAAGTTCTTCTTCTTTTATCTGTTTGCTGTTACAGACACACTGGTGGTAGCTGTCATGGCACTGGACCGTTATGTAGCCATTTGTGATCCCCTGCATTATTCAACTTTGATGAATCATCATGTTTGTGACTGCTTGATGGCTTCATGCTTGATCCTGTCCCTGTTCCATTCCCTTTTGTATTCAGGGCTCTTACTGCCTCTTCAGTGGGCTGGGGACAGTAGGGGTGCTGATTACATCCCTCACTTTTTCTGTGACCACTGGCCTCTGGTTCGAGCATCCTGCTTTAACATCCAACTCAATGTGTTAGCAATCTTCTTAGAGGGTAGCTTATTTGTGGCAGGTCCCTGTGCTCTTATCTTGTTCTCTTATGCCCGTATTGCAGCTGCCATCTTCCACTTACACTCAGCAGCTGGCCGCTGGAGGGCTGTGTCCACTTGCAGCTCTTACCTCACGATGGTTAGCTTCCTCTATGGCACTGTCATTTGGGTCTATTTTCAGCCACCTTCCCATAATTCCCCAGAGCAGGACATGGCAGCGGCTGTAATGTATACAGCTATTACTCCGCTAGCCAATCCATTTGTCTACAGCTTCAGAAATAAAAAAGTTAAGAACGCACTCCATAGACTTCTGAGTTCCAGTAGAGTGAACTCCCAGTTGCATTTGCCCTGACACATGGGGGCATCCTTACAATAGATCTATTCCCAGGAGCCCATGGATCCATGTGCATACCAGCCATGCCATGTTGGTCTTAGCTCCAGCAAAATATTCATTCTGATTCAGTATAATCAATAAGCAAATGTACTTTCTGAAGCTGAACACATATGTACCACACATGTATGTGAGCTTGGTTTTCAAAGAAACAAATATAAATATAAATGAATATTGTTGTAATTAATAAAATTCAAAATAATTGCAAAAATCATTCCTGAATTCATAGTAATTTCTGGTCATCATGCATTTTTACAATAAATTAACGAGTTAAATGCACAACAAAGGGCTTATATGCCAGGCACTGTTCTAGATTCTGGGGAAGCGAATGCAAAGAATGAAATGATTGCCATTCTGAAAAAAATCACATTAAAATGGGAAAGGCAACAAGTACATAAATAATCACACACAAGATGAAGTTAAAGAGAATAAAATACAAAATAGGAAAGATGGCATTAGTGTTTGGGATCACAAACATTCACAATAAAATTACTAGAAATATGATGGGTTTTTTACATTAAAAAGAATCTTCACATTTAAAGGTTGGGAATCATTGATCTAGAACTCAGTATTTTTCATTGGTTATGATAAATCTATGTAATATTAACATATCCATTTATTTAGGATTTATTAGAATCTTATCCTATTCGTAGAATTCATTAATCTGCTAGACTATAAATCTCTCTGGTCATGGTTTCAGAAAATCTCAGTGTCAAAAGAGACTCAGAATCCATAAATTATACTCTTTACCCAGGCTAGCATCTATTCAACAAAATAACCAGTAATTAAGAACCAAGCTTTTCCTGAAGATTAAGGGGACTTGGAAGAGAAGTCATATCCCATATTGGGAGGCTTTACTTGTGGGTGGGCAAAATCAATATAATAAAAGTGACAATTTTACCTCAATTAATTTACTTGTTCAGTACAGTACCATTCAAACTACCCAAAATTATTTTTATAGAACTAGAAAAATAATAAAATTATCTAGAAGAACAAAAGGTCAAGAATATCAAGGAAATTAATAAAAATGTGAAGGAAATTTGCCTGGATATGCCAGATCTCAAACTGTATTTTAAAGCAGTATTCATCTAAGCAATCTGGTACTACTTAAGAAATAGAGTGGTTTATCAACCAATCAATTAGATTTGTACTTAATCGTACAGAATACATTGTAGTAAATGACCGTAGTAATTTAATGTTTGGTAAATTCAAAGATCCAAGCTTTTTTGCATGAAAACTCACTATTTGACAAAATCTGCTGTGAAAATGGAAAACAGTATGGCAAAAATTAGGTATAGATGAATATCTCACATTGTATACTAAGATAAGGTCAAAATGGGTACATTATTTAGATATAAAGGATGATATCATAGCAAATTATAGAAGCATGGAATAGTTCAGGACCTCATAAACTTTTTCCATTCACCAACCCATTTGGCTTGAGAAATTTTTTATATGACTCTTAGTATATAAGTATTTAAAAGAGACATACAAATATTTACTAATAATTAATCATAATTTCACCTTCAGTTATGAGATCTCTGTGGAGTTATGATCCATAGTTTAAAAACCTGGGGAATAGTTTCAGATCTATGAATAAGAGGATAGTTTATTATAAAACAAGAGGAAAAGAACAGTATGAGTTGGGAAATGGATAATTTTAGATACATTAAATTTAAAAGGTTTTGCACAAACAAAACCAATGCAGCCAGGATTAGAAAAAAAGCAACAATGTGGGGAGAGATCTTGACAGCAAACGTCTCTGATGAAAGTCTCATTTCTCAAGTATATAAAGAATAGGGTCAAATTTATATGTATAAAAGTCGCTCTGTAGTATTATTTATGTCACACCTGTCATATTGATTAATATGACATAAAAGGAAAATAATAAAAGCTGGAGGGGATGTGGGAAAATTGGGACATTAATGTACTGTTGGTAGAGTTGTGGATTGATCCTTCCCTTCTGGAGAGCAATTTGGAACTAAGTCAAAAAAGCTATAAAACTATGCCTACACTTTGATGCAGGTATACCAGAATTAGATATGTATCTCAAATTGATAAAATAAAAAAGAGAAAAGAACATATTTTTATAAATATAGTTCCAGCAGTTACTTTTGTACTGGCAAAGAATTAGAAATTGAGGGGATAAAGAGATCATAAAAAAGGGAAAAGAACCTACATGTGCAAAAATGTTTGTAGCAGCCCTTCTTGTAATGGCAAGGAACTGAAAACTGGGTGGGGAATGGCTGAATAAGTTATGGTATGTGCATGTTATGAAATATTATTTTATAAGAAATTATCAGCGCAATCATTTCAGAAAGGCCTGAAGAGACTTAACATGAACTGATAATAAGTGAAGTGAATAAAAACAGGAGATCGTTATACATGGCAACAAGAAGATTATATATTGATCAATTCTGATGGAGATGGCTGTATAAAAGAATTGTACATGTTTAACATATATTGGATTACTTGTTATGTAGGGAAGGGGTGAAGAGAAGGGAGGAAGAAAAATTTGGAACACAAAGTTTTGCAAGGATGAATGCTGAAAACTATCTTTGCATATATTTTGAAAATAAAAAGCTATTATTAAAAAAACAAAATTGAGGGGATACAGAACAATTTGGGAATGACTGAACAAGTTATGCCTTGTGATTATAATGGAATACTATTGTGCTATAACCAGTGATGAGCAGAATTTCAGAAAAAAATGTGAAAAGATTTACACTAACTGATACAGAGTGAATTGAGCAGAATTAGAACAATGTATACAGTTAATAGCAATATTATATGTTGATCGATTGTAAATAACAACTATTCTCAGCAATACACAGATCCAAGACAATTCCAAAGGATTCATAACAAAAAATGTTGTCCATTTTCAGAAAAAGAATTGATGTTTTCTGAATACAGATTAAACATTGTTTTTCATCTTTTTAGGGTTTTCATGGTGGGTTTTTGAGGGGGATGTGTCTTATTTTGCAACATGATTAATGTAGAAATAAGTTTTTCATGATTGCACATGCGTAACCTTTATCAAATTTCTTACTTCTCTCAGGGAGGAATCTAGGAAGGAAAGGAGAGAGAAAATTCTTCTGGTCATATTACAATATTTTACTTTTGCTTTTTTTTCTTTTTATGTCCTTTTTCTATTTTTTCTTATTTAGTATTTAGTTTTAAATAAGTGACAAATATCAAGTAAATTTTAAAAATTAATGTTTAAAATTGTTTTATATGAATTTGGAAAAAATAAAATGTTGTTTTAAAAATAAAGTGCAGCTTAATCACTAACTTTTACCTGAAGAGTTTAATGATCCCCTAACAGCTAGGCTCCTTATTTTCAAGCTACTTTATATTTAATTATTTTTTGCATTTCTTTCTCTGTGTGTATTTAATTAATAGGTTTGTATTTATTCTGTATACACACATACATTACATACACATATTTTTTGTCTTATCCATTAAAATGTAAATTTATTTTGAGTAGAGAAAACAGCTAGCTAGCACATTGGATAGAGTGCTATTCTTATAGTAAGGAAGACATGAGTGCAAATCTAGAATCAGATATATACTGGCTGAGACTTTCAGAAGGCACTTCTGTCTACCTTGGTTCCTCATCTGTTAAATGGGGATAATAATGGCACTTGCCTCCTAAGATTGTGAGGATAAACTGAGATGTGTAAAATGCTTTGCAAACCTTAAAATACTATATAAATGTTAACTACTATTACTATAGCTATATCATGGGGATTATTATATTCTTTGTAATTGTATTTCTAGAGTCTAAGACAATGACAGGCACATAGTAGATATTTGATAATTACTTGTTGATTGATACTCCCCAGATTACCAATGTTATAATGTGTTGTCAGGAACTGAAAATACAGCAGAAATCAGATGGAGCAAAGGAGAGCAGGATCACTACTTTCCTAGTGCTAGAGATAATATTAATATTTATTAGAACTTTTACACTTACAAATCTCTCATTATATCCAGTACTCATTTTGCATATAATAAATACTCACTAAATATTTGAGTAACTGAATACATCTTTTAGAAAGTGTTATATATATATATATATGGATATTTTATCCACACACTGGCACTAGGTCTTTCCATTTTCACTTTAAAGCATTCTCTGATAGGATTCAATGCAGAGTTGTTAAAAGAGTACCAGATTTGGAGTCAGAGAACATGGATGCACATGTTAGTTTTACTTATTATTTGCTGTGTGACTCTTGGAAAGTCATTCTCTTTCTTTGGGACTCATTTAGCTTTTCTATATTATTAGGTGGTTAGATTCTAAAATTCTTTCTAGTTCTAGAGTCCAGTAACTTATGAACTCATAACTATATATCTAGATATACACACACGTGCACACTCCAGAAAACATACACGCAATAAGATGCGTGTATCCCACCTGCGATCTTTATCCACCTATAAGGAATTAAGTAATTCTTAAAAAGGGATATTTCTATATCTTGACCAGTAGCATGATCTTAAGGAACTTATAGTCAAATTTTCTACATTTTAAGATCTTTCAACATATCTGACATATTGCCTTATACTCGGTAGGCACCCATTAATTGATGAACAAATGCTTGTCTGAAGTAAAAAGTAAATGTTGGATCTAGGACTTGGACCGAAGTCTTCTGAATTTAAGTATATTACCTGTACATATCCAGATCAACAATTTCTACTTGGACTCTTACCTCTATCTCTTCCCACCAGAAAACTGGAGACTTCCTGGGATTGAATAGTGTGAAGACTGTGTATTTTAAAATCAGCCGGAGTCAGGAATTCAGGTTAAGGGAAAATCGTCACTTTTTATTCTCAGCGAAGAAAGATTGGAGGTGGAAGGGAATCGGAGATAGCAATGTGTGCAGCTGAGTCAAGAAGCTATCTAGACCAGTAGCCATACGACCAGCAGCTACAAGCAGGGAACCCAGGCTCAATCTCTCCCAGCCTCTCTTCCTGTCTCTCTGCCTCCACCCACCAAAATCGTCATTTCCTATACAACACATCAGGACTTGCACAGAGAGTGGGTGGGGACCATTCTTTATCCAAGCATGTATATTAATAGAGTGTAGTCCAATTACTATGTAGCCTCATGTGCTTGGGACCTCAGTGCATCAACTCAAGACTCAGCCCATTACATCTCCCGCTTTCTTTTGTTTTAGAAGACAGGTGGTCATGCCATCTCTGACTCCTCAGGGAGGTCAGAGCCCCCAAGGGGAGGTGATCACAGTCTCCCTGACTTCTTAGGAAAGGTGGTGAAAGCACCAAAAAGGAGGTGATCACAGCCTCCCTAACTTCTCAGGAAAGGCGGTGAAAACACTAAAAAGAAGATGATCATGCCCTCCCTGACATCTCAGGAAGGGAGATGAAAAGTACCAAAGGGAAGTGGGGGTTGCTAGCGGGTTTCCGGGCTGAAGGGTCTTATTATGCACAAATCCATCAGGATGGGACGTATTACACAAGCACATAGCAATAACGCAGAGGCTATTAGGGATGACCCTCCCCTCAGTCAGTGCAGTCTTGATGTGGTATAACAAACATGAATTGTACACGCAAGTAGCGGAATAGCAAACAATATAAATCAACATGGTGTTGGAAAAGATCACCAGAAGTCCTAGAAGGAGGGTATGTAAACAACAGTCACACATACACCTTCTTCAGCAGCCAAGAGATAGTCCAAAACCAATCTATTGTCCATTGCTTCACATGTCAGGGAATCCAATGATCCCCCTGAGTTTTTGAAGTCCTGCAAAAGTCTTTTTATGTGTTAGGGAATCCAATGATTCCAGCAGATTTTGAAGTCCTGTAACAGTCTTATCATTTCTCAGAGAATCCAATGATTCCTGAGAGTTTTCAAGTCCTATGTCTCAGAGAATCCAATGATTCCTGAGGATTTTCAAGTCCTATGTCTCAGAGAATCCAATGATTCCTGAGGGTTTTCAAGTCCTATGTCTCAGAGAATCCAATGATTCCTGAGGGTTTTGAAGTCCAACAATCTTTGATGTCCATGAGTCAAACGCCATAACTTGCCACGCTCTTTCAATGGTGAGCACAATCAGCAACAGAACCACCTGATATTTCTTGGGTCGTCTCCTTTGTTTCAAGGGTCTGCTCCATCTCTCTGCGATGGACAAGGCGAATACAGTTTGTTGGCACCCATCTGATTCCTTCTCCACCTGTAGAGATACATGAAAACCCTCTCCCCAAAGCGGTTAGCCTATCTGGTCCTTTCCATTCACCACTTTCTGGGTCTCTCCACATCACCTGGTGATTATCTAAAGAGAGTGGAGCTGCTCACACTGGACACTGACCTTCCGGTGGGTTATAAAATCTGTCTGCTGGAGCCAGTGCATCTTTGCCAAAAATCAAGAAGTCCATAGTATAAAGGGTTAGATTTAGAAGTTCTCTAGGGTTACCTGTGGCTCCCCCTTTCTTTTGTTTTTGGAGGAGCGTCTTAATATCTCTGTTTCTCCTCTCTACTATTGCCTGTCCTTGAGGATTGAAAGGTATGCCCGTAGTGTGTAAAATATTATACTGTGCACAAAAGTGTGCAAAATGTTTCAAAGTATAATCAGGACCATTGTCTGTTTTATTGCTTGTGGCACACCCATAATGGCAAATGCTTGTGTGAGGAATTCAGTGACCACTTGGGCTGTCTCTTTTGCTGCTGGTATTGCAAAAGTGAATCCTGAAAAAGTGTCTACCACAATGTGGATAAAAGACAGGTGACCAACAGATTTATAATGGGTCACATCCATTTACCAGATTTCATTGGGTCTCAAACCACAAGGGTTCTTTCCTGGAGGCAGTGTAGGAGTGTGGAAAGGAAGGCAAGCCATACAGGCTTTTACTATACTCCTAGCTTCCTCTCTTGTTATTCCAAATTGTAAACGTAAAGCTCGAGCAGCCTGATGATATTTGGAATGAGATTCCTGGGCTTCTTGGAATAAAGGAGTATTGACCAACATAGTTAGAAGGTTATCTGCCTTTGAATTGCCATCAAAAATGGGACCTGGAAGTCCACTATGAGAGTGGACATATAATATATAGATCTTATCTGGATGCTTTCTCACTTGCTCTTGAAGTTTCTTTAAGAGCTGATATATATATTAGAGGCTGCAAATTTTATTTGGGCTGTGGCAATTCTTTGTACCACACCTACTGAATAGGCTGAATCAGATATTATATTTATGTCTCCTGGATAATAAGTAAGAGCTAGAATGATCGCTTACAATTCATTCTGCTGATGGACCGAAAAGGAGTTCTGACTACTCTCTTTATAGTTAGATCATGAGAGTACACAGCACAAATATTATGTTTGGATGCATCCGTGAAGATAGTTGGTCCTTTAAGAGGAACTTTAGAAACTTTTTCTTCAAGAATCCATCGCCAATTATGTAATAGTCTGGTTATCTTTAATGGAGACCCATGTATAAAATTTGGAGCCATGACTAATAAAATTTGCCACTCTGGGATGGTCTCACAACACATATTAATTTGTGTATTGGTATAAAAGGTATATATCTTGTCAGATCTTGTCCCAGATAATTGCACTGCTCGCTTAATGGTCTTTAATAAAATTCTAGCCACAAGCACTGGGTAGGGAGTAAGGCTTTGTTCTGGTTGTGCCGGGAGGTTCACCCACTCTATCACACTGTCTCCTTGATGAAGGACTGCTGTGGTGCCTCTTGTGTGGCAAAAACTGATATTTCCAAGGATTTTTGAGTGACTCTTTCAACCACATTGGATAAAGCCAGTTCAATTTCTCTCAAAGCCTCTTGAGCTTCTTTTGTAAGCTTGTGTGGTGAATTTAAAGCACTGTCTCCCCTCTCCCCTTAAAATGTCATATAATGGTCAAGCCTAACACTGGTCGCATCCACTAGATATCTCCTATCAATTTCTGAAAATCATTCAATGTGTTTAGCTTTTCTGTTTTTAAGGAGAGTTTTTGAATTGTAAGCACCTTAGGGTATACTTCATAACCTAAATATTGAAAAGGAGCATGTCTTTGAATTTTTTCTGGTGCTATGTATAATTTGTAATTCCTTAGTGTTTCTATGGTCTTTTGTAGACATGCTTCTAACGTTTGTTCCTCAGGTGCACATCCCAATATATCATCCATATAATGTAATAGCATAACTTTTGGGAATGCTTTTCTTACTGGAGCAAGAGCAGCAGGAACATACATTTGACACATAGTAGGGCTGTTTTTCATTCCCTGTGGCAAAACTGTCCATTCATATCTTTTATAAGCCTCAGCTAAGTTAATGCTGGGCACTGAAAAGGCAAATCTTTTCATATCCTCCTTATCCAGAGGAATAGAATAGAAACATTCCTTAATATCTATGATCCAAAGAGGCCGTTCTCTAGGCAATTGAGTAGGAGATGGAAGTCCAGGCTGAAGAGTTTCCATAGTTTCCATCTGTTCATTCACCTTTCTTAAATCTGTTAACATCCTCCATTTTCCAGATTTCTTTTTTACAACAAACACTGGGGAATTCCAAGGACTTAGAGAAGGTTTTAAGTGTTGTTGGTCAAGCTGCTCCTGTACTATATCTAATAAGGCCTGAATTTTATCGTTACCTAAGGGTCACTGTTCTATCCACACTGGTGTATCAGTTTTCCATTGGATAGGAACAGGTGAAAGTGTTGGCAGGCTTTCAACAGCAGCCCTGCTTAAAAAACAGAAGTACTCATTTTAACCCTAATTGCTGTAAAACGCCTCTTCCCCACAGATTGATGGGGATTTTTTCAACTATAAAAGGAGTAAAAACTCCTGTTTTGCCTTCAAAAGTCCATCTCATAGGGTCAGCACTAACTTATGCTCCTATTGATCCTCCTACGCCAGACATGTAGGTGTCTACTTTAATGTTTGGTCAGTGACTGGGCCAATTGGCACCTCTAATGACTGTATGATCTACACCTGTGTCTACCAATCCTTCTAATGGTAGGCCATTTATATAGATCGTGAGCATAGGTCGGTCAGTTATTACAGCTGCTGTCCAGTATATTGTTGGATTTTGTGATCTGGAGTCAGAATCTGGATGACTATCACCAGCTTGCTTATTAGGATTCTGTATGAGTAAACCTGATGCTACTATTTCTCCTGGGTGATAAGTCGCACATTGTCTGCCTGTATTGGTGACTGGGATATTATCTACACATTCCCCAGTTTCCCACATCAGTATGTGGATGGACACTGTTTTGTACGTATTCTCAGGAGATAAAATGGTCAAGCCTACTGTGCCTGGAGGCAAGGGATCCATAGGCTGGAGAGGAACAGATTTCACCTCTCCAGGGGGTATCTCAGTTGTCTCAGCTGCATACAACTCTATTATCCCTAATTGTAATCCCTTTCTCCCATCAGGTTGCTTCCTGGCTGATAGATTGTATAATCCCTTTCTCCCATCATATGGCTTCCTGGCTGATTGATCATATTGGTGTATTGGACTTCTAGGCACTCTCTGGGTGCACCATTGGCTGCCATCATGCCCCAAGTGTTTTTTGCCTGGAACCCTGGGGCTGGGCCCCTCATCCCGTTTCCCTGAACCTGTCTACATTCTGAGGCCCAATGGAAACCTCTGTTGCATTTTGGACTTGGGGTACTGGGTCTTGTTCTCCCACCCTGTTTTCTCACCCTGCCTCTATAGCAACACTGAGCTTTCAGGTGCTCTACTTTACCACACTGAAAGCATTGACAAGTCTCTCTGGAAGTACCTTACCAGAAGGGACCCTGTCTTCCCATGTTGGGATCTTGGGAAGTCTGCATCATAGTCTGGTTATAAAAGGCATTTGTGCCCACTGTGGCACAGCGTCTTATGAACTCCTCTAAAGGAGCATCCTATGCAGTCCTAGTATAATTCTTCTGCACACCTCATTAGCATTTTCCTTAGCAAGTTGCCTTATTAAAACATCTGTTAATGCATTTTCCCCATTAGTTCTTGTGATAGCAGTCTGTAAATGTCCCACAAAGTCAGCAAAGGGTTCATCTGGCCCTTGTGTTATTTTTGTGAAGGCCTCACCTTTGTCATTTTTATTGTGAATCGAAGCCCATGCTTTAATAGCATTAGCAGCAATTTGCTCATATGCTGCTATGGAATAATTAATCTGTACTGTGACGTCTGCATAGGGACCTACACCTGTTAGTAGGTCATAGATGATTGCAGCATGAACTGCATTTTGACTATTTTGTTGGGCTTGTATCCTACAGAGCGCACTATATTCAGAAAGCCACATGATGCACAGAGAGTGGGCGGGGGCCATTCTTTATCCAATCATGTATATTAATAGAGTATAGTCCAATTACTATTTAGCCTCATGTGCTTGGGACCTCAGTGCATCAACTCAAGCCTCAGCCCATTACAAGCAGCAGTTACTAAAACCATTTGGTATTGGCTAAAGAATAGATTAGTTGATCAGTGGAATAGGTTAGGTTCAAAGGACAAAACAATTAACTATAGCAACCTAGTGTTTGACAAACCCAAAGACCCCAACTTTTGGGATAAGAACTTACTGTTTGACAAAAATTGCTGGGAAAATTGGAAATTAATATGGCAGAAACTAGGCATTGATCCACACTTAACACTGTACACCAAGATAAGATCAAAATGGGTTCATGACCTAGGCATAAAGAATGAGATTATAAATAAATTAGAGGAACACAGGATAGTTTACCTCTCAGACCCGTGGAAGAGGAAGGAATTTATGACCAAAGAAGAACTAGAGATCATTACTGATCACAAAATAGAAAATTTTGACTATATCAAACTGAAAAGTTTTTGTACAAACAAAACTAATGCAGACAAGATTAGAAGGGAAGCAATAAACTGGGAAAATATTTTTATAGTCCAAGGTTCTGATAAAGGCCTCATTTCCAAAATATATAGAGAATTGACTCTAATTTATGAGAAATCAAGCCATTCTCCAATTAATAAATGGTCAAAGGATATGAACAGACAATTCTCAGATGAAGAAATTGAAACTATTTCTAGCCATATGAAAAGATGCTCCAAGTCATTATTAATCAGAGAAATGCAAATTAAGACAACTCTGAGATACCACTATACACCTGTCAGACTGGCCAGAATGACAGGGAAAGATAAAGCGGAATGTTGGAAGGGATGTGGGAAAACAGGGACACTAATACATTGTTGGTGGAACTGTGAATACATCCAGTCATTCTGGAGAGCAATTTGGAACTATGCTCAAAAAGCTATCAAACTGTGCATACCCTTTGATCCAGCAGTGTCACTACTGGACTTATATCCCAAAGAGATCATAAAGAAGGGAAAGGGACCTGTATATGCACAAATGTTTGTGGCAGCCCTCTTTGTAGTGGCCAAAAACTGGAAACTGAGTGGATGCCTATCAATTGGAGAATGGCTGAACAAATTGTGGTATATGAATATTATGGAATGTTATTGTTCTGTAAGAAATGACTAATAGGATGATTTCAGAAAGGCCTGGAGAGACTTACACGAACTGATGCTGAGTGAAATGTACAGGGCCAAGAGATCATTATATACTTCAACAACAATACTATATGATGACCAATTCTGATGGACCAGGCCATCCTCAGCAACGAGATCAACCAAATCATTTCCAATGGAGCAGTAATGAACTGAACCAGCTATGCCCAGCGAAAGAATTCTGGGAGATGAACAAAAACCATTACATTGAATTCCCAATCCCTATATTTTTGCCCACCTGTATTTTTTATTTCCTTCACAGGCTAATTGTACAATATTTCAGAGTCCGATTCTTTTTGTACAGCAAAATAACAGTTTGGTCATGTATACTTATTGTGTATCTAATTTGTATTTTAATATATTTAACATCTACTGGTCATCCTGCCATCTGGGGGGGGTGGGAGGAAGGAAGGGAAAAATTGGAACAAGAGGTTTGGCAATTGTCAATGCTGTAAAGTTGCTCATACATATAACCTGTAAATAAAAGGCTATTAAAAAATTGTCTCAATATTAATTAGGGAAATTGATATATAGTTTTCTTACTCTGTTTTTAGCTCTTCTTGGTTTATATTGTTCTTTACCTATTTTTTCAAACAATTCATATGGTTTTGAAATTAATTGCTTTTAAATGTTTGGTAGAATTGAATCATGAACTCATCTGGCTGTGGGGATTTATTCCTAAGGAATTCATTAATGGCCCATTCAATTTCTTTTTCTAAGATGGGACTAGCCATTCCATTTCCTGATTTGTTTATCTAGGCAATTTAAAAAAATTGTTCATCAACTTTACTCAAATCATCACATTTATTGTTATATAATTGGCCAAAATATTTCATAATGAATGCTTTAATTTCTTATTCATTGGAGGTGATTTTACCCTTTTCATTTTTGATGCTGGATATTTGGTTTTCTTATTTTTTCTTCATCTATCATATCCCCCCTCCAGATTTATTTGTTAGTTCAATAGTTTGTTTTAAAGTTTCAATCTTATTAATCTCATTTTTGATTTTCAGGATTTTCAATTTGGGGATTTTTAATTTGTTCTTTTTTCAAATTTGTTTAATAGTTGCATGCCTAATTCATTTATCTATTCTTTTTCCAGTTTGCTGTTATAAGGATTTAGAGGGGAAAAAATTCCCCTAAGTACTGCTTCAACTGCATCACATAAATTTTGGTATGTTGTCTCATTGTCGTCATTATTTTAAATGAAGTTATTGATTGTATCATTTGTTTTTTTAACCCACTAATTCTTTAGAATTAGATTATTTAGTTTCCAATGAATTTTTAATCTCTCTTTCCACGGCCCTTGATCAAAATATAATTGTTATTGCATTATGATCTTAGAAGAATATATTTAACATTTCTGCTTTTCTACATTTGATTTAGAGGTTTTTATGCCCTATTACTTGGCCTATTTTTGTATGTGTATGTGGGCGTGCCATATACTGCTGAGAAAAATATATATCCTTTCTTTTTTTAAAAAAAGGAGTTTTGACATTGTAGTCTTCTGATTCTATTTTAATCTTCCCTATCACCATAACAAGCTTTCTATAGTCAAACTCTTCCCTCTATCCCTTTTCTTTTTCCTTTCTTTTAAATTTGAGTTCTGATTCCTGCATGGAGAGGGAACTACCTTAGAGTTCTTGTGCCTGAGGCTACAGACTTTGGATGTTTATCTGTACTGATATCTATTTGGCTTCACTGATGTTACAATGAGTCTCACGGCAGACTCTGGCATCTGGTGTTAGCTGTGTAGTGGGATAAGGGATGGCTGACAATGCTAAAGGTTGTAGGGATCTGGCAAATTACCTGATGCTGAGTTGGAATCCCAGTGGTAGTGCTTGGCTTGTATTGAAGCCAGGTGCTTTGGTGAGATTACACGAAGGGATGTAGAAGTCTGGCCACTGGAAGATGTCTAATTGCCCAGGGCTTATTTATATGTGGTGATTTCCTGGAGCTAAAATCTGCAGACTTCTCTGGTTTTGCCAAGGCACATGGTGGGTTCTGGTGTTGGTGTTGACCCATCCCACAATTCTGGGACTCAGTATCTCCTCTTGATTTGTTGAGGTGGGACTTGCTGCTGGCTTGCTGGGGAACTTCTTGTCTCGGCCTGCGTTTCCTATACTCCCTTTCTCAAGTAAGAGGGATCCATTTTGAGGATTCTTCAAGTTTTCTGGGCTAAAGGATTATTTCATCCTGTCTATTTTCTGGTTCCAGGACCTGTCCTTGGATGCTGTTTTATGGTTGCTCAGAGATGAATATGGGAGGTTTACAACAATTCATTGCTTATGGTGCCATCTTGCTTTCTGGAAGTAAGACTCCACTTAATTTCTTGCAATATCTTGAAACCATGATGGGGAAAGTCAAAATAATTGTGGAATAACAGAAGGAAATCTGGAAAAATTGATATTAATCAGGATCTCCCCTTTCAGTGAACCCTTTGGAATTCTCTTATACAGTGTATGCTTACCTCTTTTTCTCATATACTTGCTTTCAGTGAGACTTAACTCCCCTCTTATAACACTGTATCCTGGGCTATCATCCCTAACCTTGGATGTGTCTTTTTTGACATCCTTTGAACACTGGTTCTAGTTAGGAGCCAAAATAATCTTTACTCCTTGTTTTGATTCCAGATTCTCTCTACTTCCTTCATTCAGCAGACTTTGCTTCTTTGACATCAACTTTATCAAAATTTTCTACATTGTCCAAAATATGATTACTATAGCATACCTGCCTTTAGTTCATTCTTTCTTCTTTTTCAAGGAATTCAACACTTCAGTCATCATCTTTCCTTCTTTTCAACTTCTACCTTTTGTGCTAAGGAAAAAGGAAGGAAAAAAGGAAAGAAAGAAATAAGGATTTATAAATTGCATGCTATGTGTCAATTACTATGCTAAGCTCTTTACAAATATATCATTTCATTTAACCTCACAAGAACTCAAGAAGGTAATTCCTATTATTATATATATTTTGCAGTTGAGTTAAAGACAAAGGACAAGTGACTTGCCCACAGTCATACAGGTAGTAAGTATTTGGAGACAGATTTGAACTCAAAAGTTTAGAATTTGAAATCTTCTTGAATTCAGGCCCAGTGTCCTATCCTTTATGTCTTCTGTCTCTAGAGGGCTTTATTATCCTTCTACCTCCAAAAATTCCTAATTCATCAGTTTCTTTAAATTTCATGACCTACTTTTTTTTTTTTTTAACTGCATCTCAGCTTCATACAAGATGTTTATATAATAAATCTACTTGGGAGTATTCCATTTCCGTAATTAGAAACAATGGCATTCCCTTATCTGAACAACTAACATTTCATCTCTCTATATATTTTTGGCCATTGCAAACTCATTCTTTGCCTTCATAAAGGCAATCCCTCCAATCCTCAGGACTTGCTCAAGTTATTACCCTTGTTCTGAATTCACTTTCCTCTCCCTTCAATCTCCATTCAGTATTTAGCCATTTCAACTTTTTAAGGTCCTCTGTTCTTGAATCCATTGCCCTGTTATTGGATCAATGTTCATTCCTTGGGGCAGTTTTGAAACCAATGGGATGGAAAGAGATCATCAGCATTTTTGCCTGACTTTCCCTAAACATTTCATCCACAACAACATAGAAAACTTGCCAAATCAAAATTTGATTGAGAAAGCTAAGAAAAAGTGCAGGGAAACTTAGAAGTGGAGGGATGACTCAATTCAAAGTTTAACGCACTGCTTGATGTTAAAGTGGAAAAACCAGGCCAGGAATTGAAAGCCAAAGTGGAGCTAATAGGTTAGTTTTTTTGAGCCTGCAAAATCTTCTAACAAATTAATAGTGACTGAATCTAGCAACACTTTTCTGAAACTCACCCACACACAAGCCAACAGACCCAAACATGAATTAGGAATTTGCACAGCTCAAACCAGGAAGGTTGTAAATAGAACTCTTTCTGAATCTTACCACTTTGGAAGTACTGAAAATTTGCAGGCCTTCAGACTGAGCTATGAAATTAGCAGAAACTTAGGACAGACTCCTCCCCTGCAGAAGTGAGTAGAGACCAAAACTAATATGAAGTTCAAAGTCAAAAAGTAGGCTGGAAGAATGGAAAAAAGAACTAAACTATTGAGAGCTACTATGGGAAAGGGGAAATTCAAGACACAAAATGATGACAATAGTTCAAAAACATTTACAGTAAAAATATCAAATAAAAAAATTCAGATTGCACACAAACCCAACATGAATCGCCAAAAGAGTTAAAACAAGAATTAAACAAGAGATCAAAAGCAAAAAATGATGGGGAAAGTAGTGAGAGTTATCAAAGAAAGTTATGAAAAGGAATTTATAACTTTGCAAACGAGGTACAAAACCTTACAGAAAAAATAATTTTTGAAAAATTATAATTGGCCAAATGAGAGCTATTGACTTCATGAGACATCAAGAAATAATAAAATGAAGTCAAAAGACTGACAAATGGAAGAAAATATGAAATACCTGACATAAAAAACAAGTGACATGAAAAATAGATTGAGGACAAATAATTTGAGAATCATTTGTCTACCTAAAAGTCATGAAGAAAAAAGAACTTAGAAAGTATTTTTCAAAAAATTGTAAAGAAGATCTACTCAGATATCTTAGAATCACAGTGCAAAGCAGAAACTAAAAGAATCCACTGGCCATCTCCTAAAAGAAATCTCCAAATAAAAAACCCCATGAATATTGTAGCTAAAATTAAAAACTTCCAGATCAAGTTTTAAAAAATGTAATTATCCAGAAAGAAAGAATTCAAGTATCATGGAACCACAATAAGGATCACATAAGATTTAGCAGCCACCACCATAAAGAAACAGAAGAGAAGGAATGTGATATTCCAAAAGGCAAAGAATGTAGGATTACAATCAAGAATAATTTACCCAGAAGAACAATGTGAAAAATGGATATTTACTGTAAAAGAGAACTTTCAAATATTCATGATGAAAAGACCAGAGTTGAATAGAGAATTTGATATTCAAACATAAGACTCCAGAAAAGCATTAAAATATATGAATTTTTAAGAGACTAAACAAGGTCAAACTTTTCATATTTTTATATGGGTAAATGATACATGTAATCTCTGAGAATCTTATCATATTGGAAGGGAATCTAATTAGACAGAGAATGTGATTCTATTATGTTTGGATGATCTCAAAAGATGAATGGAAGGAGAGTGAATAAGAATGCACCAGAAAAGGAGAAGAAGAGAGGAAGAATGGCAAAAATTACCTTACATAAATGGGGTGTACAATGGTTTATAAAATGGGATGAGGATTGGGCTGTGTGTTGCAGGCAAAACTTAAAACTCTGTCTTGTCTGAAGTGGTTCAAAGAGAAAATACACATAGACACTCAAGTGGGCACAGAAATTAACCCTACCCAACAGAGAAAGAGGAGGAAAGAGAGTTAAAAGAAAGGGGAAGGAAAATGATAGAAAAAGAGAGGCAATGTCAGAAGCAAGATAGACTTTTAAAGAGAAGACAGGGTTTAAAAAGAGAGAAAGATAAGCATCATTGAATAGAATGAAAGATGATCAGTTAGCAATCATAACCATGAATGTGAACAGAAGAAAGTAATCCACACAATGGAAGAGTATATCAGAATTGAGTAAAAACCAGAATCCAACAATCTGTTGTTTATAAGAAACAATTGAAAAAGAAATATACATGTAGGTTTAAAATAAGGACATAGAATAGAATCTATTATTCTTTAGTTCAAGTAAAAGAGATCACAGTTATGATTTCAGAAAAAACAAAAGCAAAAATAAAGATGAACAGGGAAACTAAATTTTACTAAAAAGGTACCACAGACAATGAATTAAAATAAATACTGAACAAACATGTACAAAATGGTATATAATCTAAATTCTTGTAGGAAAGTTAAATAAATTACAGAAGGAAACAGAAAACAAAAGATGAAGGAGTTCAATTTTTACTGTCTTCTCCCACCCCCAGACTTTGATAGCTCTAACCATAAAATGGACAAGAAAGAAACTGAGGGGACGAATAGGATTTTGGAAAAATTAGATATTATAGACCTGTGGAGAATATTGAATGAATAGAAAGTATACCTATTTCTCAGCTGTACATGTCACTTTCTTTTTTTTTTTTATTATAGTAACTCTTTATTGACAGAACCCATGCCAGGGTAATTTTTTTACAACATTATCCCTTGCACTCACTTTTGTTCCATTTTTTTCCCTCCCACTCTCCACCCCCTCCTCTAGATGGCAAGCAGTCCTATATATGTTGAATATGTCGTAGTATATCCTAGATACAATGTATGTGTGCAGATCCAAACAGTTTTCTTGTTGCACAGGAAGAATTAGATTCAGAAGGTAAAAATAACCCGGGAAGAAAAACAAAAATGCAAACAGTTTACATTCATTTCCCAGTGTTTTTTCTTTGGGTGTAGCTGCTTCTGTCCATCATTGATCAATTGAAACTGAATTAGGTCTCTTTGTCAAAGAAATCTACTTCCATCAGATTACATATTCATACAGTATCGTTGTTGACGTATATAATGATCTCTTAGTTCTGCTCATTTCACTTAGCATCAGTCATGTAATTCTCTCCAAGCCTCTCTGTATTCATCCTGCTGGTCATTTCTTACAGAACAATCATATTCCATAACATTCATATTCCACAATTTACCCAACCATTCTCCAATTGATGGGCATCCATTCATTTTCCAGTTTCTAGCCACTACAAACAGGGCTGCCACAAACATTTTTGCACATACTGGTCCCTTTCCCTTCTTTAGTATCTCCTTGGGGTATAAGCCCAGTAGAAACACTGCTGGATCAAAGGGTATGCACAGTTTGATAACTTTTGGGGCATAATTCCAGATTGCTCTCCAGAATGGTTGGATTTGTTCACAACTCCACCAACAGTGTACCAGTGTCTCAGTTTTCCCACATTCCCTCGAACATTCTGCATTATCTTTCCCTGTCATTCTAGCCAATCTGATAGGTATGTAGTGGTATCTCAGAGTTGTCTTAATTTGCATTTCTCTGATTAATAATGATTTGGAACACTCTTTCATATGAGTGCTAATAATTTCAATTTCATCATCTGAAAATTGTCTGTTCATATCCTTTGACCATTTGTCAATTGAAGAATGGCTTGGTTTCTTATAAATTAAGAGTCAGTTCTCTGTATATTTTGGAAATGAGGCTTTTATCAGAATCTTTAACTGTGAAGATGTTTTCCCAGTTTGTTGCTTCCCTTCTAATCTTGTTTGCATTAGTTTTGTTTGTACAGAAGCTTTTTAATTTGATGTAATCAAAATTTTCTATTTTGTGATCAATAATAGTTTCTAGTTCGTCTTTAG
This sequence comes from Sarcophilus harrisii, assembly GCF_902635505.1. Classification (NCBI taxonomy): domain Eukaryota; kingdom Metazoa; phylum Chordata; class Mammalia; order Dasyuromorphia; family Dasyuridae; genus Sarcophilus; species Sarcophilus harrisii. The sequence goes on from NC_045427.1 coordinate 446,000,106, forward strand.
TCACAAATTTCTTCCTCCTCCATGAGTCTGAGAGATAAACTATCTTATGTTCCTCCAATTTATTTATAATCTCATTCTTTATGTCTAAATCATGGACCCATTTTGATCTTATCTTGGTATACGGTGTTAAGTGTGGGTCCATGCCTAATTTCTGCCATACTAATTTCCAGTTATCCCAGCAGTTTTTCTCAAATGATGAATTCTTATCCCAAAAGTTAGGATCTTTGGGTTTGTCAAACACTAGATTTCTATAGCTGACTATTCTGTCTTATGAACCTAACCTGTTCCACTGATCAACTAATCTATTTCTTAGGCAATACCAAATGGTTTTGGTGACTGCTACTTTATAATATAGTTTTAGGTCAGGTACAGCTAGGCCACCTTCATTTGATTTTTTTTTCATTAATTCTTTTGAGATTCTTGACCTTTTATTATTCCATATGAATTTTGTTGTTATTTTTCTAGATCATTAAAATATTTTCTTGGAAGTCTGATTGGTATAGCACTAAATAAATAGCTTAGTTTAGAGAGTATTGTCATCTTTATTATATTTGCTCGACCTATCCAGGAGCACTTAATATTTTTCCAATTGTTTAAGTCTGACTTTATTTGTGTGAAAGTTTTTTTGTAATTTTGCTCATATAATTCCTGACTTTCCTTTGGTAGATAGATTCCCAAATATTTTATGCTGGCGATAGTTATTCTGAATGCAATTTCTCTTTGTTTCTCTTGCTGTTGGATTTTGTTGGTGATGTATAAAAACGCTGAGGATTTATGGGATTTATTTTATAACCTGCAACTTTGCTAAAGTTATGGATTATTTCTAATAGCTTTTTAGTAGAATCTCTGGGGTTCTCTAAGTATACCATCATATCATCTGCAAAGAGTGATAGTTTGGTTTCCTCATTGCCTATTCTGATTCCTTTAATCTCTTTCTCGACTCTTATTGCCGAGGCTAGTGTTTCTAATACAATATTGAATAATAATGGTGACAGTGGGCAACCTTGCTTCACTCCAGATCTTACTGGGAAAGGTTCCAGTTTTTCCCCATTGCATATGATGCTTACTGATGGTTTTAAATATATGCTCCTGACTATTTTAAGAAAAAGTCCATTTATTCCTATACCTTCAAGTGTTTTTATTAGGAATGGATGTTGGATTTTATCAAATGCTTTTTCTGCATCTATTGAGATGATAATATGGTTTTTGTTAATTTGGTTATTAATATGGCCAATTATATTGATAGTTTTCCTAATATTGAACCAGCCCTGCATTCCTGGTGTAAATCCTACTTGGTCATAGTGTATTATCCTGAGAATGATTTTCTGTAATCTTTTTGCTAATATTTTATTTAAGATTTTAGCATCGATATTCATTAGGGAGATTGGTCTATAATTTTCTTTCTCTGTTTTCAGCCTACCTGGTTTAGGTATCAGTACCATGTCTGTGTCATAAAAGGAGTTTGGTAGGACTCCTTCAATCCCTACTTTTTCAAATAGTTTATATAACATTGGGGTTAATTGTTCTTTAAATGTTTGGTAGAATTCACATGTAAATCTGTCTGGTCCTGGGGATTTTTTCTTAGGGAGCTGGTTAATAGCTTGTTCTATTTCTTTTTCTAAGATGGGACTGTTTAGGATATTTACTTCTTCCTTTGTTAATGTGGGCAAGCTATATTTTAGAAGGTATTCTTCCATTTCATTTAAGTTGTCGAATTTATTGCCATAAAATTGGGCAAAGTAATTCCTAATTATTGCTCTAATTTCCTCTTCATTGGTGGTGAGTTCTCCCTTTTCATTTTTAAGACTAACAGTTTGATTTTCCTCTTTCCTTTTTTAAATCAGATTTACTAAGGGTTTGTCTATTTTGTTGGTTTTTTCATAGAACCAACTCTTAGTTTTATTAATTAATTCAATAGTTTTTTTACTTTCAACTTTATTGATCTCTCTTTTATTTTTAGAATTTCAAGTTTAGTGTTTGACTGGGGTTTTTAATTTGTTCCTTTTCTAGCATTTTTAGTTGCAAGCCCAATTCGTTGACCTTCTCTTTCTCTATTTTATGCAAGTAGGCCTCTAGAGATATGAAATTTCCCCTTATTACCACTTTGGCTGCATCCCACACATTTTGGTATGATGTTTCATTATTGTCATTTTCTTGGGTGAAGTTATTAATTATGTCTATGATTTGCTGTTTCACCCAATCATTCTTTAGTATGAGATTATTTAGTTTCCAATTATTTTTTGGTCTGCTTTCCCCTGGCTTTTTGTTGAGTGTAATTTTTATTGCATTGTGGTCTGAGAAGGATGCATTTACTATTTCTGCCTTACTGCATTTGAGTTTGAGGTTTTTATGTCCTAATATATGGTCTATTTTTGTATAGGTTCCATGAACTGCTGAAAAGAAAATGTACTTCTTTCTGTCTCCATTTCGTTTTTTCCAGAGATCTATCATATCTAACTTTTCTAGTATTCTATTTACTTCTTTAATTTCTTTCTTATTTATTTTGTGGTTTGATTTATCTAATTCTGAGAGTGCAAGGTTGAGATCTCCCACCACTATTATAGTTTTGCTATCTATTTCTTCTTATAGCTCTCTTAATTTCTCTTTTAAGAATTTAGATGCTACACCACTTGGTGCATATATGTTTAATATTGATATTGCTTCATTTATCTATGCTACTGTACATGTCACTTTCACAAAAATTGACTATTGAGACACAAAATCTCACAAATAGATGCAAAAAAAACAGAAAAATCTTTTTCTGATTCATAATTCTATACAAATTATATTCAGTAAAGTGTATTTGAAGAATATATTAAACTAAATAACTTTTTTATTTTTCTTAATGAAAGCTTTTTTTTTTCAAAATATGTTGGATAATTTTCAATATTCACCCTTATAAAAGCTTGTGTTCTAATTTTTGCCCTCACTCCCCCCACCCCTCCCCTAGATGGGAAGCGATCCAATATATATTAAACATGTGCAATTCTTCACACATATTTCCACAAATATATACTGCACAAGAAAAATCAGAAAAGGAAAAAATGAGAAAGAAAACAATGACAAAAAGAGTGAAAATACTATATTGTGATTCACATTCAGGTCCCATTGTTTTCTCTCTGGGTGCAGATGGCTTTCTTCATCACAAGACCATTGGAACTGGCCTGAATCATCTTGTAGTTAATGAGAGCCATGTCCATCAGAACCGATCACTATATAATCTTGCTGTTGCTATATATAGTGATCTCTCAGTTCTGCTCATTTCACTTAACTTCAGTTCCTGTAAGTCTCTAAACCTCTCTGAAATCATCTGCTGATCATTTCTTATAGAACCACAATGTTCTTTAACATTCATATACCATAAATTATTCAATCATTCTCCAATTGATGGGCATTTGCTCAATTTCCAAGAAATTAAATAACAATGCTAAAGATTATGTACAACTGATGGGCATTTGCTCAGTTTCCAAGAAATTAAATAACTTAATGCTAAAGATTACGTACAACATACATACAAATATAGAAACCCAACAAGCGAATCCATCCCAATTAAACATCAATCTAGAAATTATGAAATCCAAAGGAGAGATTAACAAAATTTAAACATTAAAAAACCCTACACTGAATTAAAACAAAGCCAAATGCTGGTTTTATGAAAAAATCAATTAACTAGAAAGGACAGAAGAAAATCAAATTTCAAATATTCAAAGTGATAAAGGTAAATTAAAACTAATGAAGATGAAATAAAAGCAATTATTGGGAGTTATTTTGCTCAATGGTAGACCAAGAAAACTGAAAGTCCTAAAGTTATAAATTGCATTAACTAATAGTATGTGAAATAAAATACATAAGTTACTCTATCTTAGAATGACAAATCAGACAACCCATAAATGGATTAACTAGATTTATAAGTAAATCTACCAAACATTTTAAAAAACTAATTCCAATATAACACAAAGTCTTTGGGAAAAAAACAGGTAAAGATGTAATCCTGCTAAATTCCATGACACAAATGTAAGCTTGATACTTAAATTAGGGAGAATCAAAATTGTAAATGAAAACTGTAAGCCAAATTCCTTAGGAATGCTGATGCAAAATTTTTAAATAAAATACTAATAAGGAGATTACAGCAATATATCACAAAGATTGTAAACTGTGATCAAGCTAGATTTGTACCAGCAACATAAGGCTGGTTAGGAAAACTCTACTAATAATCTACCACAGAAATAAAAATAACAAAATTATATGATTATTTCAAGAAATATCGAAAAAACTTTTTTCAATATGCAATACCTATTCCTGTTAAAAACACTAGAAAGTACAGACATAGAGTTTTCTTTAAAATGATTAATGATATCTATCTAAATCCAAGAGCAAGCATTATTTGAAATCTAAAAGCCTTTCCAATAAAACAGGGGTGACAGAAAGGTATCCATTTATCACCATTACTATTCAATATTTTACTAGGAAAGCTAGCTATAGTCATATAATAAAAATGATATGAAAGGGATATGCATATACAGTGAAGAAACAAAACTATTATTCATTGAAGATGATATAGGAATTACTGAAAAAAGTGGGAAAGAAAGGGAACCATGCAATGCCAGTTCTCAAGGTATATTACAAAATAGTAAAATTAAAATAATTTGGTACTAAATAAAGAATAGAGAGGTTGATAGATGGAATCAAATAAAGTACCCAGTATACAAAAGCAAATGAAGATAGTAATCTATCCTTACTATTGGGACAAGAACTCCCTATTTGACAAAAACTATTGGAAAAACAGAAAGTAGTCTGGCAGACATTTGGCATAACCCAATGTTTCACACCATCTTCCAAGAAAAGTTCCGAATAGGTATATATTTTAGATCTTTTGGTTTTATTATTCAGTTGTGTCTGTCTCTTCTTGATTGCATGAACTATATATAACATGCCTATACTGGCCATGGGTTTCTTTTGGCAGTAATACCGGGGTAATTTTCCATTTCCTTCTCCAGTGGATTAAGATAAACAGAGATTAAGTGATTTGCCCAAAATTATAGACCCAGTAAGTGCCTGAAGTCATATTTAAACTTTGGTCTTCTTGACTCCAGACTCAGCAGTATATCCAATGGGCCACCTATCCACCTCATTGGATTTAGATTTAAAGAGTGATATAAGCAAGTTAGGGAACTTTGAAGAAATTCCTTGTCAGTTTTATGAAGAGGGGCAAAGTTCATATCAAACAAAAGATATAGAAAGGTTTATAGGGAATAAAATGGATAATTTTGATTGTGTAAAATTAATTTTTTTTTTAGCACAAACAAAATCAGTACAGCTAAAATTAGAAGTAAAGCAAGAAAATGGGATGAAACTTGCTACTCAAGATACCTCCCACATTTCCTTCTTGATGGGTATTTGATTTATTGAAATAAAATGCTGGAAAGTGAAATACACAGAGCTAAAACACCAACAAACACAATGGTCGTAACAATGTAATTGGAAAGAAAACAAGGCAATTGAAAATGGATATAATAAATTTACAAAGAACAAGCATGAAACCTCCCCCCCCAAAAAAAAAAGAAGTATAAGGAGGAACTTTGCCCCACTGTTCTACAGAACTTGCAGAAAGGAGTTCAAATGTGTGGGAAATTGCACATTTTATCAAGTTTTTTTATGTATCGATAGCTTTTCTGGAATGGTTCTTTTCTCCTTTTGTTGGTTAAAATTTTATGTAATATAGGATGGCTGTTTGGCGGAGTGGTAATAGAAGGGAAAATTTTAGTCTCTTGTAAAAACAAGAGCCATCAATAAAATATATCTTTAAAAAAAATCAATTTCCCTGTCTAATTTCTTCTGTTTCTATTCAGAGTCAATGAAAGGAATTTGTCCAACTTTTTTATTGTCAGAAATCATTTAGATCAAATCCTTGAATGGGATTTCTTTCTACAACATGGAGGCTCTGCTTCATGCTATCCAGGAATTCCTCAGACCTAATCCTGATGGAGAGATCTGGTCAAAAGTCATTTTTTTTCTACTTGAGCTTGGCACAAGGAGACTGGGAAGTCTGAGAACACTGGGGCTGGAGTCTGGAAAGGAGTGAACATGAGGAGCATTCCAGCACAGAGAAATGCTATCTAAGGCAAGCTGTGGATCCAGAACTATACCAGGGACTATGAAGGGCACAGGTACCTTCTGGCAACGTTGTCACTCAACACCCACTTGTGGATCATAGATGCAGGGTAGACTAAGGACTCAGATCCCAGGAAAAGAGCAGCATCTTAATTCTATCACATTTCCTCGATGGATATATGATTTATTGAAGCAACTAGGGAGTCTAGAAATTTGTGCATAGTACAGAAGGATTTTAAGAAGTTAGTAGCAAGATTCATGGCAGTAATCCCTCATAGTCAATAAGGAAAATGTGTGTGTGTGTATGTGTGTATGTGTGTGTGTGTGTGTGTGTGTGTGTGTACATGAAAAGGAAAGGAGTTTGCACTCTTTCATGAATTCTCAAAGATTTACTCAGAAGATTTTCAGAGTTGAGCATATGGGGAAAAATGCAGACATTGGCTGCTTGATCTCACTGGATCTGTTTCACCTTAGGGAACACTTCTCTTGACCCTTCAGTCTTCAGGCTGCTGGTCTACATTCTACATTCTACTTCGACTCTGTTCCAGCTTTGTAATTTCTCAGTCTTCTTGAGGGATCCCACAATGTACCCAAAGTAATCTCAGTGCTTGCAGTTGAATTCTGCAGCCTGGGCAAAGCTGGGTTGGAAAAACTTAAATCCTCTGTCTTCTCCCTCTTTCTCAAATCATCCCAAAGAAGGTGAGAAAAGTTGGGAAAGATATGTGAAGGTGGCTAGTCAACTAATGGGCCTGAAATGTTAAGTGAAGGGACTGGATACGATAATGAGAACTTCCCTTTAAAGAGATTGCTCTTTAAAAAGTGATTTCCTTACAACAGCACCATGTAGTAGTGTTTAGGCTTGCTTTCCCTATTTTACACCTGAAAAAAACTGAAGCTCAGAGTGAGAAATTGATTTGCTCGGGCTTGCAAAGCTAGCATTTGAGTCTAAATTCAAATATAGTGTTCTTTTCCTTCCTTTATTTGGAAACTACATATTTACCACAGTGGTTGGCACATAGTAAGTGCTTAATTAGGGATTTTATTTTCATTAAGAAGTTGTGTAGACCTTCATTTTTTTCCTAATATGCATTGGCATTGCTGATATGACTCTAGAGGTTGTTAACTTGGACTCCTCTCAAGGGAATGTGGGAGCTTTCCCCTCCCTTTCCTAAGAAAATTCCAGATTTGGCAGTAGAAAGCAAAGGCTGAAATCCTGGATGAGGGAGGGATGCACAGACAAGACCCCAGAGACTCTCAGACCTTTAAATATCCTTGAGTGCTGCTATTTCTGAATTTCTGAGAGCCATGAAAGGAAGGATATTGGTTGTGGAAATAAAGAAGCTGAATTCAGATAAATTTACTGCTTGTGTGATCTTGGCTAAATCATTTAATTCTTCTTAGTCTCAGTTTCCTCACAAAATGAGGAGATAAACTAAAAGACTTTTAAGGTTATTTTTGATTTGAAATCTATGAGCCTATGACCTTTCCAGGCCAGTAGTAGAGACTTGCATGCAACATGACAAGGCCTGGTGACAAATTCTGCTCCCTCACCTTTAGAGTTCCAAGTTTTTGATCTCAACCTCTCAGGTAGTGTAAATTTGGAAAACTACTTTGACTTTACTCCCACCTTAACTTCTGATTTCTCTTCTACTTTCTCAGTTCCCTACCTACACATTCCCTTTCTTTCTTTCCAGTTTTTCTTATTTTCTCTGTCCTCTGTCATTGTCCCCTTATAACTTTGCCCCTTAAACATTTTCCTCCACTTGACGTTCTGTTCCTATTCTCCTGATAATCTCCCATTGCCCCATAGTTATCTATTTTCTGTCCTTGTTTTTCCTCATTGCTTTGCTCTATGTACTATTATTCTTTCCATATAGTTGTATACTATTTCTTTAAAAATCCACATCCCAGCTTTCCTTTGGCTCTTGTTCCACTTTTCTCCTTTCCTCCATCTCTTTCCTTTCTCTTTCTGTTTATCTCCTATTCACATCAATGTCTCCATTCTTTTTCATTCTCTTCTATTTTCTTGTCCTTCCTCACCTCTTTGCTTCTCTCCCCACCCTTGCCCTGTTCAATTCCTTCTCTATCTTCCATTTCTCTTTTCTGTCACTGTCTACTCCTTTCTGCCATCACTACATCTTCCCCTTGTCATTTTATTTTTTCTCCCTCTCTCAGTATTTCACTCCCCCTTTTACACTGTATCTTTCCCACTACCCGTCCATCCTACTCTTTTATTTATTCCAACGTCAGTCTCAACCTGCATATTTTCATCTGTGGCTCTCACTTTATCTGTATATCTCCCATTTGGTCTCTCCTAGTACTCCTGTTTTGGTCCCTCATTCTCTTTGTGTTTTTCTGACTGTTCTTTAAATATTCTGAATCTCAGTTCTCCTGTCCAGACTTGATGAGGATTCAAAAAGCCTCATCTATGCTGCTTTGGATTGGGAACTGGTCCTAAGAAAACAAAAAGTGAGAACCAAAGTTTGACATTTATTTGTCATATGACTAGATGAGGCAGGTAAAGCTGTAAGAAATAGTTTTATTTCTTAAAAGCTAGAGTGCAGAAAGGGAAGAGAATAGTGTTAAAAATCAAGTTTTGGAGACCCACAGGCATGATAAAGAAAAAGGAGGAGGCATAAAGCGAAAAGACAGTTGAAGTAGAAGAACCAGCCATGATTCCTTAGGTGCCATAGACCTCAAGAAGGCACTTCAATGTTAGAATCCTAAAGTCTGGAAGCAAGTTATAGACCATATAGTGCACCCTCCCATTATTCTGTTTCTGTAATATTTTGATTAGTTGTCAGCCACTCACTTAAATACTCACTCAGCTTAAATACTTCCCATGATGGGAAATTCATTATTTTTCATTTCATTTTCAGACAAATATTGCTAAATTATTATTTGATAATATGTGCAATTTCCCACACATTTGAACTCCTTTCTGCAAGTTCTGTAGAACAGTGGGGCAAAGTTCCTCCTATATATATATATATATATATATATATATATATAGACAATCTACACTTGTCTTCTGATAATTTTCTTCCATTGTTTCTCATTCTGATCTCTGGTACAAGAGGAATTCCTCTCTCATGTAACAATATCTCAGATCTTTGAACATTCCAGTTTCATGTCTACTGCATATTGCCACACTCTTCAGTCTTATTGAAGAATCTTGTATTTTCTTTGTATGGCTGAGGTGAATTAAGTTGCCCAAGATAGCACAGGCAGTTGTGGCAAAACCAGGAATGTGATCAAAGTTTCCTAACTCCTGACACTGTGTCCTTAACAAATACTATGTATTTACTTTAGAATATAGAGCCAGGGATCCTCAAACATTTTAAATAGGGGGCCAGTTCACTGTCCCTCAGACTGTTGGAGGGGTGGACTATAGTAAAAACAAAAATTTTGTTTTCTGGGCTTTTAAATAAAGAAACTTCATAGCCCTGGGTGAGAGGGATAATCGTCCTCAGCTGCCACACCTGGACCGCAGGCCATAGTTTGAGGACCCCAGAAGACTGTTGGACTGGAAATAACATTAGGTAGTAGAATTTTAGAGTTGGAATAGGCTCCAGATGATCTCTCTGAAACAAAGGACTCTACCTGAAATTTTTGAGGGTATAATACATGTCTAACTCCTTCACCAATGTCCATGAATATCATATGAATACTTTTAATCTATATCTATATCCATCTATTTCTATATCTATATGTATCTATATTCCCATACTTATATATCTTTGGGTATATATGTGTGTATATATGTATATATCTATATGTCTATGTACAGTTTGTATTAATAGCTATACTTAAAATTGTACTAAGAATTTTGAGACCATAATATGTATGAAAAACATATGCTTTATACACATCATATATGTGTGTGTCATATATATATATATATACCATTTGCTTTTCTATTACAGACATTAGGATAAATATTATCCTTGACTCTTCCCATAAGGGAAGAGAAGAGTCTTGGAGTAATTTTCATCTCTGGGTATCCCACAATAGCTGTATTCTAGGAACATCAATAATTTCTTTATAAAAAGAATAAAATGGTTAAACAAAACTAGATGACACAGGTATGTATATGACTGTGATTGAGGAATTCCCATACGTATTGGGGAATGAAATAATGGAAGCACATGTCATCACGTCTTCTCTGGGGCTATGCCAAAACCCTCATGTCACAGATAAATAAACTGGGATTCAGACAAAAAGAATTTATCAAATAATATAGTGCTCAACAAAGTTATGACACTTTTTAATGTGGATTTCTTTTCTGTCCAATTAGATTGCAAGTTCCTTGAGATTAAAAACCATATTTTCTTTTTACGATTTGTGTCAGCTCTGCCTGCCCCAATAGCGTCTGATTACTGCACAATATATTATTTTGTTGCTTTTTGATTAAAGACATAGAAGAAACATCATTGAAAATATCAAACAGGGAGATTACTTCAGAACTAAATTAATTAATCATTTTGGTTGAGATCTGTTTGAAAAATGCCCTCATCCTGTCTCTTTCCCACAGGTGCTTCTGACCTCTCCTTCCTACACCATGGCTTGTGCCTCTAATGCCTCCCACACACCAGTATTCCTTCTAGTGGAGCTATGGAGAGGTGGTCCTCCCAAAAGCCTTCTTTTCCTGCTATTTTTGACTATTTACATGGGTGCTATGGTGGGTAACTTAACACTAGTTTTTCTTATTTCTAGAGACTCACGTCTCAGTACCCCCATGTACTATCTGCTACGTGGCCTTTCTGTGGTTGACACAGGACTGGCCACGGCTACCTTGCCCCAGTTGCTAGCCCACCTGGTTTCTGTCCAACCAGCCATCTCTGCTGTTCGTTGCCTAATCCAATTTTTCTTCTTCTATGTATTTGGTGTTACAGACACATTGGTGGTGGCTGTCATGGCCCTGGACCGTTATGTGGCCATCTGTGATCCATTGCATTATCCAATTATAATGAATCAACAAGTCTGTGCCCGCCTGCTAGCTTCTTGTTGGTCTGTGTCCTTCATTCACTCTCTTCTGCATGCAGGACTACTATTGCCTCTCCAATGGACTGTTGACAATGAGGGTGCTGCCTACCTCCCTCATTTTTTTTGTGATCATCGGCCTCTACTGAAGACATCCTGTTCTGACACTCAAACCAATGAGTTGGCCATTTTTCTGGAGGGTGGGTTGCTCATGCTGGGACCCTGTGCTCTCATTCTACTCTCCTACGCTCGCATCGCAACTACCATCTTGCGGCTGCCCTCAGCTGCTGGCCGAAGGAGGGCTTTCTCTACTTGTGGTTCCCATCTCACCATGGTCACCTTCCTCTATGGTACCATCATTTGGGTCTACTTCCAGCCTCCTTCCCAGAACTCTCAGAAGCAGGATATGGCAGCTGCTGTCATGTATACAGCCATTACCCCTCTTGCTAACCCATTTGTCTATAGCCTCCGCAATAAGGATGTTAAGGGTGCCCTTCACAGACTTCTTGTTCCCAGTCAAGTAACCCCTTGATTGTTCAGGTTCTAAGATACATAGGTCATGTAGGAAAGTTGACAAAAATTTAGAACCTTATAGATAATGATGGTGAATGGAAATCATAAAGATTATGGAAGAACTTGGGTAACAGGATTCCAGATGACATAATATATAGACTTTGTTATTTTATAAATTATTTTACACTTTGATCCTCAAAACTACACTGTGAGCTATGTAGTACAAGTATTATTATTTTCCTTTTTCAGATGAGGAAACTGAGCTTCAGAGACATCAACTAACCTTCTCAGTATCATACAAGTATCAGCAGATAGAATTTGAAACCAAGTTTTCTGACTATACATCTAATGATCTTTTCAACTTTGGTCCAGGCTGTTGTTTGTTGTGTTTTGTTTTAGCTTTTTCTGCCACATGTATTCAAGGTATAAAAAATGATAGAGATAAGACAGATCCATGTCAAATTAATAATATAATGTTTCAGTCACTTACTGAGAGCAGTTCTTCCATTAATATATTCCCACCACTGTCTGATTTTTGTAGTCTTCCTTAATTCCTGTAACTAAAAAGGTATCCCTTTTGGTCATCCTTGTGATAATGAATTTTTCCATTTTCATTCTGCTAGTCCTGAAATGATAGACACACATTCCAATGCTGGGCATTGTACTTGAAGCCTTTTTAACTGGATCAGACCTGCCAAAGCTTGTATTCCATATAGGTTCAGGAATTCAGGCTCAATCATAGGTAAAGTAAAAGATAAAGAGGAAGCCACTAATTAAAGTGAAAATTGAATATAAAATGATGCAAGTTAAATGTGAAGGTGTAGGCTACAGGTCATATATGATTAAAACTGTCTCAGTTATCTCTATATGCTCCAGAACTTGTGGAAACTTTCTATTACTAATGCCACTGACTTTCTTTCTGGTGTGTATCTGTATAAACTTATCTTAGAACTTACAAATTCACTTAATCAGTGTCTTCTAACATACATGCAGAGGACCCAGGGGAGCCCTTGTAATTACTGCAAGAAATCACTGAATCCTTATTTACCTTGCCATTTTAAACTTTATTTAGCACTAATGTAAAATGCAACTGGATGTATAATAAATAGCTGCTGAGTATACTTTCATCTTTCATATCATTGAGGTTCCCAAGCCTACAAGCCATCTCCAGCTCTTTACTATTCTTCATCCTTACACCCATTAATTGCCAATTCTGTAACACTACCTCAGCAACATCTCCCATTTCTGTTTCTTTCTGTGTTCTTACATGTCTTTCCCTAAAGTCCTTATCTTCATTAGCTTTTTTTACTTCTTTCTGTATATGTCCAATTGAGTTTTTAAATGTATTGTTTTGCTCTGTGGAATTTTTTTCCATTTCGCTATTTTTTTTTTTTTAGTAAATTATTTTCTTTTTCCATTTCACAGATCCTACTTTCTTGAGTGTTCTTTGTCTTTTCAATTCACAGATCCTTTCTTTGAGTTCTTTGTCTTTTCAATTCACAAATCCTACTTTCTAGTGAATTCTTTATTTTTTCCAATTCACAATTCTTACTTTCCTGAGATTTTTTTTACATTTTCCAATTCACAAATTTTGTTTCCCTGCACTTCCTGGGAATTTTTTATCTTTTCCAATTCGTATTTCAGGAAGTTGTTGCTCTCTTGTAAGGCTTCTCTTTTCTTTCCCCATTTATCTTCTAACTCTCTTTTGAGACTTTTAATGGTCTCTTCTATGAGAGCATCATGTAAAAAGAGGACAGTCTGGTGCATTTTTGCTATTTGCTCTTTTTCTGCATAGAAGCTGTCCATCGTTCTTTTCATCTTTTTATTCATGTTTTAAAGCCTTTAGGGTATGTCTCCTAGGCAAGGGGTTACCAGCTTCCTCTGCAGAACAGGAGAGATGTAAACCAGTTTCCGGCTCCTAGGTATGGGAGTGCTCTGAGTGAGAGTTTTCCCTTCCCCCAACAGGAGGTAGATTCAGCACTGGCCAGGCTATCAAAGTGCCCAGTTGGGCTGTGTGGGTTAGCGATTGTCCTAGGCTAGAGACTAAGGAGTGAAAGTGTCACTGCCCCAGGCCAGAGCCTCTTGTGGGACTGTGAGTATTAGCAGCTGACCGCAGACCGCAGATTCTACTGGCACTCTGCCCGGAACTCTGCCCGATGCAAATCGGCCCTGCGAAAGCTCTATGGCCCCAAGCCGAGCCCCCCACTGCGCAGATTAGAGGCTAACCTGGGCTGTGCCCTCCTGCCGTGCAGGTTCACAACTGCCCCAAGGAAAAGCCCCATACTGCGGGTTGGGGCTGTGAGCTTGTGCTGAGATCTGTGCTCTCATTTTCGGTTTGAGGCTCTTCTCAGAAACTAATTTCTCTCCCAGTCTACACTGATCTCCCCCCTAGCCCCAGAACAAACCTTTTTTGGCGAGACTGCAGATTTTCTTCGGCTGGTGAGTTGTTCTACTTCTTATCTTTATGAACTGTAGCAGTCAAGACTATTTTTGAGGCTCGATATAATATTGATAAAGAGGGTAAGAGAAGAGCTTAGAAAGTTGCCTGTGCCTTCTCTGCCATCTTGGCTCCGCCCCCCTCCTAAAGTCCTTATCACCTCCCACCTACATGAATGCAACAGCTAGCTTCCTAATTGGTTTTCCCAACTGTTCTTCCTTCTTCCTCCAATTCATCTTCCACACAGCTGCCAAATTGCTATTCCTAAAGCACAGAATTGATCATTTCCCTCCCTTACTCAGGAAGCTTCAGCACTATCTGTTGAATTTAGGATAAAACACAGCCTCCCCAGCTTGACATGTAAGATCTTTTCCAATCTGCCTTTATCTGATCTTTTCAGACTTATTTTTCATTACTTTCCCCCTATGGCCTTTAAGCAGACCCAAGCAGGGTAATTAATATTCCCTGGACATGACATTTTGCTTCCTGCTTCTGTGCTTTTGCACTTGCTGTCCCTTATAATTAGAATGTCTTCTTCCCCCCCCACCTTTTCTGCTACTTGGAATCACTTGCTTCATTTATGGCTCAGCTCCTATGCTAGCTCCTATAAGAAACCTTTTCTGTTGTCCTCCATTCACCATTGTTTTCCCTTCTTATCCCCTGAAGTTATTTAGATTTTTCATAAATATCTCTATATTTATATATACATATATATGTATGTAGTATTTATTTACCTATATATAGATGCTATTTCTCATCCAAGTTGAATATAAGCTCTTGATCCAGTAACTGCTGATTTTTGAATCTTGTTACATCTGGGAACTATCACAATATCTAGTATATAGTTTGTTGCTTGGTGCCTTTCATTCTTGAAGAGGATCAAAATAACATCATCATGTTAGCATCCAGTTACAATATGTCTGACTGTGGCTGATCAGACTCACATGAATCCAGAATGCTCTATCACCATTCAGGCTTAAGTAGTCCAGGTGAACACTTGTGGTGGATTCTCTAAATCATCACATCTTCCATTTCTTCTGTACTACTTCAATTCTGTTTTGCTTATAGAGCACAGCACCTTCTTTGATGAGAACACAGCATGCTGGGTGGTCCTGTGCAGTGTATTCCCTATCATGTAAAAATTCCTATGTTCTTAAGGGAAACCTTGAAAGTATCCTTGTATCATTATGAGTTCTTGTCTTTTGTGAGTTCTCTATAAAACAGTCTTTTAGGATAGTATATATTTGGCATTTGAGCAAAATGGCTGCCCCATCATGATTTCATTTTCTGCAGTAGAGGTTGAGTATTTGGCAATTTAAGTAATCTATCTAAGATGATTTATTTATTTTTTTCTATTTTTTTAAATAACTTTTTATTGACAGAACCCATGCCAGGGTAATTTTTTTACAACATTATCCCTTGCAGTCACTTCTGTTCTGATTTTTTCCCTTCCTCCCTCCACCCCTCCCCCAGATGGCAAGCAGTCCTTTACATGTTAAATAGGTTACAGTAGATCTTGGATACAATATATGTGTGCAGAACCGAACAGTTCTCTTGTTGCTCAGGGAGAATTGGACTTAGAAGGTATAAATAACCCGGGAAGAAGAATAAAAATGCAAGCAGTTTACATTCATTTCCTAGTGTTCTTTCTTTGGGTGTAGCTTCTGTCCATCCTTGATCAATTGAAAGTAAGTTAGATCTTCTCTTTGTAGAAGAAATCCACTTCCATCAGAATACATCCTCATACAGTATCGTTGTTGAGGTATATAATGATCTCTTGGTTCTGCTCATTTCACTTAGTACCAGTTCATGTAAGTCTTGCCAATGTTCTCTGTATTCATACTGCTGGTCGTTTCTTACAGAACCATAATATTCCATAACATTCATATACCACAATTTATCCAACCATTCTCCAATTGATGGGCATCCATTCATTTTCCAGCTTCTAGCCACTACAAACAGGGCTGCCACAAACTAAGATGATTTAAATGGAAGCAATTCAGTTTCCTAGCATGATGCTGCTATACTGCCAGGATTCATAGACACACAGCAATTCATAGACACACAACAAAGAGACACACAACATAGACACAGCACAAATGGCTCTGTTAAACCTTCATCTTGGTAATCAATCTAATAACTCTTTTCTCCCATACTTTCCTTTGGAGCTTTCCAAACACTGATACACTTAGTGCAACCATCTAACATATATTAAGTATTTAATAAAATGTTTGGCAAATAAAATTAAATTGAAACCAACAATTGTATTGATTGATTTGTCTAGTCTTTGTGTATACCCATTGCATTGTCATCAATAAAATACAAATTACCTCAAATTATTATCAAATTCCTAGCATTTTTTATTCTAATGTATTTTTTCAATCAATTGATGCAGTAGTTCATATTTTATCATTTGGGGTGAGCAGTCTCCAAAATTTTTGCTGTTAAAAGGGGTCTTCATATTGAAGCTTGGGAACTACTGTTGTAGAATTTACTGTCTCTATTGACAAAGATTAGATAGTATAGTGAGTAGAGTAGTAGACCTAGAGTCAGGAAGCCTTAGATTCCTAATTCTCCAGGAACTTTCAAGCTGTGCAACCATAGGCAATTCATTTAACTTTACTTCATCTAATTTTTATATCTGTAAAATGGGGGTATTAGCACCTACTTCCCAAAGTTATGAAGATAGCCTAAGATAATATATATGTAAAGCACTTTGAAAACCTTAAAGCACTAGATAAATTCTGTTTCTTCTTTTTCTTCTCTTTCTTCCTCCTCCTTCTTCTCTTTTTTCCTTTCTCTTCTTCTTTCTCTATTCTCATCTTTTTCTCCTCTTCATCTTCCTTCTCCTTCTCCTTGCTGCTTCAAAGTGGAGAATAAGTGTCATGGTATCACTTTACCAAGTTGAGATATGTGCTGAAGAAACACTTTCATATGGTCTTCAATAAATTTTTTAAAATGAAGAATCTTAATAATTTAAAAAAGATCCTTAACAGCTATTGGGAGCTTACTGTGAATCAACAGGATCATTAGAAATGCCAGTGAGGAATAACAGAATTTGAGAGTGGGAAAGGACTTTTGGAGACACATCTGAATGAAATCTCTTCTATAACATACCTATAATCAGCTCCCTCTTGAAACCTCCATTGAGCAGGATTCTACCATCTTTGAGGCAAGCATTCCACATTTGAACCATTCCAATTGCTAAAAAGATTTTTTCACTCTGACAAGAATACTAATTTTGCCTCTTGTAATTTCTATCCACTGATTTTAGTTCTGCCTACTGAAGCCAAACAGAACTAAGTTTATCCCACCCTATCTCATATTCTGTAGCTCTGTGCAGGCCCCATGTCAAAGAGAGTTATCTGTAACTGAAAGATTTCTAGGTAAAACATTGAAGTAGAAAACTGTAATGGGCTGAGGCTTGAGTTGATGCACTGAGGTCCCAAGCACGCGAGGCTAAATAGTAATTGGACTATACTCTGTTAATATACATGCTTGGTTAATTGTACAATATTTCAGAGTCTGATTCTTTTTGTACAGCAAAATAACGTTTTGGTCATGTATACTTATTGTGTATCTAATTTATATTTTTATATATTTAACATCTACTGGTCATCCCGCCATCTAGGGAGGGGTGGGGGTAAGAGGTGAAAAATTGGAACAAGAGGTTTGGCAATTGTTAATGCTGTAAAGTTACCCATGCATATATCCTGTAAATAAAAGGCTATTAAATAAAAAAATAAAAAAAAAATATACATGCTTGGAGAAAGAATGGCCCCCACCCACTGTCTGTGCAAGTCCTGATGTGTTGTATAAGAAGTGACGATTTTGGTGGGTGGGAGGCACAGGGGCAGGGAAGAGAGGCTGGGAGAGATTGGAGCTGGGTTCGGTTCTGGTTGCTGCTGGTCTCGCTGCTTCTGGCCTGGCTAGCTTCTTGACTCAGCTGCACATATTGCTATTGCCGATTCTCTTCCACCTCCGATCTTTCTTCACTGAGAATAAAGATTGACAATTTTCCCCTAACCTGAATTCCTGACTCCAGCTGATTTTAAAATATGCAGTCATCACAGAAAACAACTGTCTTCTTTCTCTATTCTCTTCTTATTTATCTGAATAGACATTGTGACTTAAACAATTCTCATTCCTGCAGAGATAACTTCTGACTCATCAGAACAATTTATATTACATGCGTTTTAGTTAATGGTTTACTGTGAGGATAGATCCAAGTTTTCCAGGCCTCAGTTTTTTCAAATGTCCTATAAAGGGTGAGAAAAAATGAAGCTGTACACCTTGTAACTGAAATGATCAATCTTAACTGCTGAGAAGAGATGACAAAAATATATCTCTTTTGAAGAAAATTGGGATTGGTTTGATAGTATAAATTGTCAGATTATTTCTGTGTGAGTTCATTTTGATTAACTGCTTTCCTTTGCTATTAAAAAACAAAAACCAAAAAAACTTCACAGCCTGGAGAAGCAGTTAGCATGTCAAGAATTAATTGTTTTATATAAAATAAAAAACAACCTCTCCATGTCCTGTTCCTTACTCTCTCTCTCTCTCTCTCTCTCTCTCTCTCTCTCTCTCTGGCTCTTTGTCTCTATCTATCTCTCTTTGACTTTGTTTTTTGAGGGTTTTATTTAGGGTGTGACATCTATGTTTTCTTTCACAACATGAGTTTTATGGAAATGTTTTACATAATGTGTTTTCACATTATGTAGGGGCTGGAATGGAGATAAGGGAAAGAATCTGCAAACCAAAAGTTTTAAAAACAAATATAAAATAATTGTTTTAAGTATAGCTGGAGAAAATATTAAATGAATAAATAAATTTTCTTTGCAACCACTTTGTGATATCTAGAAAAAGTTTCATATTTCATAGATAAGGAATATGAAGATTCAAAAGGGTTTTGTTTTCATACTTAGTTCTGTGACAATTATTATTTGAACCTAGGCCTTCTGGCACCAAATCCAGTGGTCTTAATGATGAGGTTTAAATTTAGGGAACCAAAATGAGATTAGGGGTTCTGGTGGTCAGGGAGTTAAATGATAAGGTCTAGTGGAAGGATCGGGGTTCAGAGAACCAAATGGAGAGGTTTGGCTCCCCTGTAATCCCTTGGGATTCGGCACAAAGGTAGGGAGTTTTGGGGACTCCCTTTTGGCGGCGCACAGATTCTCTGTAAAGGAATTTGCAGACCCAAAAACCTAGATTGATAAAAGATGTTTATTATGGGAATTGGAAGCATAAAGTCTGGTTAGGGAAATAGGTGAGGATAAAGAGAGGATGACACTGGAAAAGAATATTATTCCAGTGGGCAGATCTGTGGAAAATAGAGTTTTGCACTGAGAATGCAGTTCTCAGTGGGCAGAAAGTCCTGGTAGCTGAGTAAGCTACTGGGGTCCATCTGCAAAGACCTTAGTTGATGGAAACTCATTATATTGCTTGTCTTGGTGGGGGTTGGGAAACCTGAGCAGATCATCAGAATGGGGGCTGGGACAACTGGAGCAGATCAGAACCAGGGGGGGCTGGGAGAGCCCAAGGTGGCTTAGATTGTGGGGGCTGTGACAAGCCTGGATATCCTATTGGAATTCAAAGGGATGCTTTTGACCAGGATTTGTGAATTAAAGGCCCTGGCTTCCTGGACTGATATGTCTCAGCCAGTAGGGGCTGGGAATCTGAAAGGAATCTGAATCACAAATCAATAGGAAATAGAGTTTCTTAAACGGACTACAACCCACTTCATTTACACTAAAACACCTTGCCTTTCATGGCTATTACTATGTTTAGAGTTGGAAGAAATTTTAGAGATAATTTATAATTGATTAATAATTTTATATATGCAGAAACCAAGATCAAGACACATAAATAGTTTATTTTCCCAAGATAACATGAATAGTAAGTAGAGGAAATAGCATGTGAAGCTAAGTTTTGGATTATAAATTCAGGGTCCTTTATACTGTGCCATCAATTCTGTCTCAAAGATCTAATCCTTCTATACTTAAAATAGACGCTCATGTTCTTATAATATTATAGTGACAATGTTGCCTTTTAGACTTGTATCTGGCCCCAAATCCATGCTCTTGTTGATCACATATAAGGGATCAAAAAAAAATTTCTTCCGCTTTCTCCCAACCCATAAAGATTCATGCCTCCTGATTGGTGTGCTATTTGTAATACTTTTGTTTGGACTTCCATTTTGTGAGTGTTTGACTTACTGTTGATATGAATTTTTCTTTCTGTAGGTGATTCCTAATTCATTCATCTCTGATGAGCTTCCAATTGCACAGTACAGTGGCTGAATTTGTCTTCCTGTGCCTGTTAATCATTTTTGAGATGTAATCAATCTTATCATTATCAGGGTGACTTGTCAGTATGAGGGAGAGATAGAAAACTCACAGGTCACTGCAACAACTTTAATAAACTCCATACATTTTCTGTTACCATATGACCTCCACTGATACCTGATTCACCACCATATTATGTCCCAATGCTGCTTTACATTTTTTCTTGGAACAAAACCATCCCTTTTACCTTCTACATGACTCAGGTCACTTTCATTGCTTGGGAAATGTGGAGGTTTTCTTTTTTTCCATCCATAATCTATGACTACTATGAGATGGATATATTACTAGTATATCCATCAACAAATTTTTCTCATCTGTAGAGGGTCACAGTCAATGGGGAAACTCTGGGTAAGGTGTTAGACCCTTCAGTGCAGAGGGAACCTGCTGACAATGTCTGGTTCAGCCGCATCTCCCCTAAGGGCTCTCGGCCTTCCTGAGAAGTCAGGGAGCGGTGACAACCTGTGTGGAGATTGAAGCAGAGTGATACCAGGTGAAAGAGTGATACCAGGTGGCAAACTACATAGCAAGTTGTTTATGTGGTCCTACATGCTCAGAGTTGTTTTTGTTACATTATAAAAAGGGGAAAGCCCTTGAAATGAACAGACTCCATTTTCCCACCCTCCTCAGGAGTCCCGCCTCATCACTTCTCCACTGGGAAGGTATATTTAATCACCCCGGTGTGGGGGCTCTAGAAAGAAGGACACCATTTGGTGCCCAAACGGGAGGCTCTAGGTGAGGTCCTATCCAAATCAACTTGACTGACTCAGCCGAATTCAGTGGAGAATTCCAAATTCCATGACCCAGAAGGTTAAATAAATAGCAAGCGGGAAGAATTGGTAAGGGCTAATTTAGTCATTTTCGTTTTTCAACTGAAATGAGACAAATACTAAGAAATGAGCTTCCCTACCTAGGGAAGTAAGAAGCAGGCTTAGTTAGGTTAAAAGCAAGGTTTGTTGGTAGCTCAGAAGCAGGTCACTGAGATCTCAGATGCTCTGGAGTGCAAGTCTGTGGTTTTGTAAGAAGGAGAGTATGGAGCCAGAGATGTAGAAGTTAGTGGGAGAACAACTAACTGAATACAATGGAGTAAAATTGGTTTTAATGAATCCTACAAGTTTTAAAAAGAGGAAAGACTTTAATTTGGGTGGTCAAAGTAGGAAATATAAGGAGAAAAATAAGCAGAGGATTGGTACCTGTAGCCATGGAGGATACAGCACATGGGACAGAGGTAAGGAAGCCTTTTTTTTTCTATTTTCCTGATTCCTGTTGCTTGTTACTACTGCTCTAGGAGATCTGCAGGGCAGGGCCATTTGGGAGAAAAGAGTTAAGTATCTTAAGATAGGGCAGAAAGGGAATTAAGTACCTTCAGTACTTTACTGAGGAGCTTGCTTTTCCCCTTTAAAGCTTCTTTTCAATTCTCCTACACCTGAACATGCCCCCTCCTCCCTCAACTCCACCTTCATGGGCAGGAGGAGGAGTGGGAGGGACAGTGACACCATCAGCACTCAGCTGAACTTGGTGTTGTCCCTTTGGGGTGGAGGTTTGGGTATGGAGCAGGGGATTTTGCTCCATTTTTAATGTATTAAAAAAAAGTTCTCCATCGACGTATGGGGAAGAGACATCTTACAACAATTAGGAAACAATTAAGTACTCTTGCTTTTTAGGCAGGGCTGCTGTAGAAGGCCTGTATCCATTCAATGGAAAATTGGTGTGGGTGTGTTGGAATCCTAGTGTCAACTCAACTTGAAACAAGGTGAAAACTCAAGGGAGATGTCGGAATCCTAGTGTTAACTCAATGAAATTGATACAATGCTTATTGGATCACACCTTAGAGCAAATCCTTACAAGGTAACAAGTTGCTAATACTGATAGAAATAATGCTTGTGTTCACACCTTTAGAGAGCTCATATTAACAAAAAAATTTAAGTACTCATTGGAGTTCACACATTTGGGAGATTTCAGGGTTTGGTATGAGATATCCAAATTCACACCTCCCTTGAAGTTCTTAGGGCCAGAGAGCACTCTGGGAGATAACCCATAATCCCATTCTCTCAGAGGAGGAGTTAACCTTTGGGAGATCATATATATATAGAGGAAGCTCTTAGAGCTTCAAGAGAGTTACTTGGGAACAACTTGGGGTTGGAGAGGAGCACTCTGGGAAGAAGCCCACAAGCCCTCTCTCAGAGGCAAGAGAGATTCTTTCCATCTGGAGGCTGAAGAAAGTGGAGGCAAAGGACAAAGCTGCAAGAGCTCTTAGAACCAAGGAGAGAGAGCAGAGGTGGAAGCAAGAGACAATCTGCAAGAGCTCTTGGAACCAAGCAGAGAGATAGGCCTCTGAGTCTCTGAGCTAACAGGGCCCAAGGAAAGAGACAAGACTTGGAAGGAGAAAATAAACATTTGCATTTTATCAGCTGGCTGCATTTTGGGTGATAATTTACTTGTAACTGAAACAAACTAAGGCTGCCTCCAGAAAACCTCCCCGAGAAACCTTCTCCTCCAGAGAGAACCATCATATTATTATATTTTAAAGAAGAAAACACCAACATGGGTGGAACAATGTTGTTTAATCAGTGAAAAAATTCAGGCCTATTGATACACCTCTTAAATGCAATTTGTTGATATTTATCCAGATTTTGATTGCCAACAATAGAATCCAAGATCAAAATGCTCCTCCAAAAATAAAAGAGAGGGGGAGCCACAGATAACCCTAGAGAACTTATAAATTTAACTTTATGTATTAAATTTTAAAAAAATTTTTGATGGAAATGCACTGGCTCCAGCAGACAGGTTTTATAACCTGCCAGAAGGGCAGTGTTCAATGTGAGCAATAGCCCTATCTTCAGATAATCCCCAGGTGATGTGGAAAGATCTGGAGAGTGGTGAATGGAAGGAACCAGATAGGTTAACTGCTTGGGGAAGAGGGTTTGCTTGTATCTCAATAGAAGGATAAAGAACCTGATGGGTGCCAATGAGCCCTATCTGCCTTGTCCATCAGAGAGAGAGACACACAGAAAGGGAGTGGACCTTCAGGGTGAAGGAGAGGACCCAGGAGGCATTGGGTGGTTCCATTGCTGACTCTGCCCATCACTGAAAGAGCTTGGCAGTTAACTCTTTATGTACTCATGAACATCAAAAATAATTATCAATAAGACTGATGCAGGACTTCAAAACCTGCAGGAAACATTGGATTCCCTGAGACATGAAGTGATGGACAATAGATTGCTTTTGCATTATTTCTTGGCTGCTAAAGGAGGTGTGTGTGGTTGTGAATTGATAGTTATTTTTTTACACCTTCCTTGTGGGACTGATGGAAATATTTATAGTATTTTGTTTATTCATATTGTTTGTTATGTTACTACTTGCTTGTATGATATCACAACTTGCCTGTGTGATTCCTCCCATTGTAATGGATTTAACAACTGGTTTATATCTGCTTCAATTACAACAAAAGAAAGGGCAAGATGTAGAATGTAAAATATTGTTTCATTATTTAACCCTGATATTTTACATTATCAGTTTCTCCTAATTCCCAGGGCATCAGAATATCTCTGGCCACTGATCTTTGCAGTGTCAACTAATTCTACCTACTTGCCTCCTCTGGAGCCTTCAGAGATCTCTGGCTCTGATTTCTTGAATCGTAGTTTAATAATCGATAGCGTGCTCAAGAACAACCATGTGCAAACTTAAAGCCTTTATTATATTTGCTCACGTAATGCCCTGACTTGTTAACTTTCTGGTGAACACGTGGTCTGAAGACCCACGTGTTCACTATGAAGTTCCTTACCCCTCTCGGCTATCCATCCACTTGGCTTAGCTACCTCAGGATAAAGAGAGGGACTGCCTGCTGCGGTGGGCTTAAGAAGGGTCTGTGAGGTCACACACACAGCCAATCAGTGAAGGAGCTTTCTCCCGTTAAGAAGTTATCTTGATATGGCTGGCATCCCGCCCATGGGGCAGTGTCTAGCCACAGAAAATTACTTCCTGGTCACTCAAACCTCCTGTTGCACTTTGCTGGACCATTTAAAGGAAACCTTACAGTAGAAGGTCACAGTCAGTGAGGAAACTCTGGGTGAGGTATAAGATCTTCAGCCCAGAGGGAACCTGCTGACAATGTCTGGTTGGGCTCCCCATCTCTCCTGAGGGCTCTCAGCCTTCCTGACCAGTCAGGGGATGGTAACAACTTGTGTGGAGATTGAAGCAGAGTAATATCAGGTGAAAGTGATACCAGGTGGCAAACTACATAGCCAGTTGTTTATGTGGTCCTACGTGCTCAGTGTTGTTTTTGTTACATTATAAAAAGGGGAACCCTTGAAATGAATGGATTCCATTTTCCCACCCTCCTCAGGAGTCCTGTCTCATCACTTCTCCACTAGGAAGGTATATTTAATGACCCCAGCTTGGGGGCTCTAGAATGCTGGATATTTTAACCACCCCAGTGTGGGGATTCTAGAAAGCAATGGTACATTTTGTCACCCCAACTTGGGGACTCTAGAAAGCAGGACTCAATATTTTAATCACCCCAACTTGGGGCTCTAGAAAACAGGACACAACACTCTTCTGATTTAATTTTTGTAGCAGCTACATCCTGAACTTTTGCTGTCATCCCGTTTTCACAATGCTGTTTATGTCCTTCCTTAGTGAGCTCTGGTAGCGTAGAGGATTTTGATAAATTCATCCCAATTCATCTTCATCTCTCTCTGCTAGATTTGCACTGGCATTATAGTAATATTTTCACTAGTGCTACTTGGGCTATGTTGAGCTAGATGAAGTCTTTACATAATTGTGACATTATTCTATGAGTTTGACTTCAACTGTACTTGAGATTAATTAGTAGCTACAACCTGAATTAAGACCGGTAAGTGGCAGTTTTCTACCCAATGGTGATCTTATGTTGAATCCCATAAGCAATACCCAGAGGAATCAGCAGGTGGAAGGGGTTCTCAGCAGAACAAGGTTCTCAAGTGAACCTATAGTCAATAATCACCCAACACAAGGGATAACACCATTATCCATTCCCCTTCAGTCTCTCAGACTTCATGTTTGGTTGAGAAAATAGAGGCCATTGGCCATGAGATCCTCTTCTCCTCCTCTCCCCCCTGCATATGCTATATTTAAAAATTCTTTAATGTCAGGAATTCTTTATTCCAGTAATTTTAAACATACATTAAGTTTTTTTGAGTTATAAATGTTCTTCTTCCCTCCCTCTCCTACCCCCTCTCATTGAGAAGGCAAGCAATTCAATACAGGTTAAACATATGTAGTTATGCTAAACATATTTCCATGTTATGTTGTGAATGAAAACACAGAAAAACCCCCATGGAAAATAAAGAAAAATTATGTTTCTATCTGCAATCAGAGTCCCTTAGTTCTTTCTCTGAAGATAATAGCATAAATCCTTCAAAATTGTCTTGGGTCATTTTATTGCTGAAAATAGCTAAGACATTAATAATTCATCATTGGAGCATCATCATGCTTTTATTGTGTATAATAGTCTCTTGGTTCTGCTCATTTCACTTTACATCAGTTCTTATAAGTCTTTCTGGGTTTTTCTGAGAACAAGCCTGTTCATCATTTCTTATAGCACAATAATATTCCATCACAATCACATAAAAACTTGTTCAGCTGTTCCCCAATTGATGGACATCTCTTCAGTTTCCAATTCTTCACTAACACTAAAAGAGTTTCTGTAAATATTTTTTTCTTCATAGATATTATTTTCCTTTTTAACCTGTTGTGATACAGACTTAGTAACAATAATGCATGGTTTGTTTTTTTTTTAACTATTTGGCCATAATTCCAAATTATTCTACAAATGAATCAGTGTGCCACTTCATCAACAATACATTATTGCTATAATTTTCCCCTACAACATTTGTTATTTTCCTTTTCTGTCATACTGTCCAATCTGATTTGTGTAGTGTGGTATTTCTGAGTTGTTTTAATTTGAATTTCTCCAATTAATAGAGATTTAGAGCATTTTTTCATATGTCTATAGATTTGGTTATTTCATCTGAAAGTGGCCTGTTCCTATTCTTTGATTATTTATCAATTGAAGAATGACTTTTATTTCTATAAATTTGACTCCATTCTCTATATATTTGAGAAGTGAAGTCTTTATTAGAGAAATTTGCTGTAAAATTTTTTCCACAATGTATTGCCCTTCATCCTATTTTCTTCCATTTATCTTACTATCTCTTATCACTCCATTCATCCTTAAAAGTGTTTTGCTTCTTACTTTTTTTTTTGCCCAAATCTACCATCTCTTGAATTACCTTCTCCTCTTCTATCTTCCCTAACAGGGTAAAAATTTTCTTGACTCTTTTATGTCACATAAGGTACCATTCTATCTTTACTCCTTCTTCCAATGCATTCCCTTTTTCACCCCCTTATTTTTTTTTAAAGATAATTATCCCAACATATTCAACTCACATTTATGTCCTTTCTATACGCTATAATTATCCCAACATATTCAACTCACATTTATGTCCTTTCTATACGCTTCTAATTGCTCTAATGATGAGAGTATTTTAGAGAGATAAAAATGTCACTTTCCCATGTAGAAATGTAAATAGTTTAATATTATTAAATCTGTTATTATTTCTCTTTCCTATTTGTTATGCTTCTCTTGAGTCTTGTATTGAAAGTCATATTTTATATTCAGCTCTTATCTTTTCACCAGGAATGCTAGAAAGTTCTCTATTTTATTAAATATTCATTTTTCTCCCTAAAGGATTTTCTAAGATTTGTGTCTTGATCTTCCCATATGGACAATGCAAAAGAATCCTGCACCTAGTGCTAGTAGAGAGTCTTCTATAATCTCCTTCTGACTATCTGTGTGACTCCATTATTGTCTATGTGCTGAGAGCTTTGTAAAATGCAATTGTACATTCAGTAAAATACATTCAAGACCTACTGCTTGATTGTTGGGAAGTGGCCTACAAATGGACTGTGCTCTACTCCAACCCCAGAGAGGTAGATCTTTCTGGATGACCTCATGTGTTGCTCTGGACTAGAAAATTATTTCACCTCATCCTTTCATTGATTTTGTTGCTCCAGAATTCATTTTGAGGCATTATTTTAAAGTTGTTCAGAAGGGAATTTGGGAGAGCTCAGGTGACTCTATGTCTTTATTCTGCCATTTTGACTCTACTTGCCCTCCTCTTCCATCAGTCCTTTTGTTTTTTAAACAAAGCTGCCTAAACTCTTTGAGTCTATTTATTCACTAATCAACTTCTTGCAATTTTCTTTTCTTTTTTTGTTTTTGTTTTAATTTTTTATTTTTTCTATATATTCTTTCAAAATCTTTTAATATTTTGCTTTTCCCAGTTGCATGTAAAACAATTTTTTCTATTTGTTTTTAAATTTTGACTTTCAGATCCTCTCCCTTCTTCCCTCCTCATGTGTCATCCCCGCTTTGAGAAGGCTCATGTGAATTTATGCAAAATGTTTCCATAAAAATTATATTGCAAAAGAAAATAGATTCCTGTCCACAAAAAACTCAAGAAAAATAAAAATTTTTTAAAATGTATACTTCAATTTGTACTCAGAAACAAGCAGTTCTTTTTCTGGGTATACATAGCATTTTTCATCATAATTCTTTGACTTGAGAAAAGAGCTGCTATAAACTATTTTTATACATATAGGTCCTCTTTTTTAAAAAAAAAATCTCTTTTAGGATACATGCCCAATGGTGATATTAGATAAAAAGGTATGCATGATTTTATAGCCCTTTGGGCATAGATCTTATTTTTTGATTATCTAATTGGGAAATGGCTTATTATTTTTTTTTTTTACAATAATTTGGCTCAGTTCCCTATACATTTGAGAAATGAGGCCTTCATCAGAGAAATTTGCTTCAAAATTCTTTTCACAATTACTATTGCTATTTCCCATCCATTTTTTTCTATTTTGTCTCTCTTTTCATCCTATTTCTCTTTAAAAGTATTTTGTTTCTGACCACTCCCTTCCCCAATTATCTCCTCTCTTCTGTCATCCTTCTCCCATCCTTATATCCCCTTCTCTTACTTTCCTGTAGTGTAATATTGATTTCTATACCTATATCAAGTATATGTTATTTCCTCTTTGCGCAGAGTTCTAATTCCAGGGTAAAAGGTGAAATACCCCAAGCTTCAGGGATTTTGGCAGTTGTTTTCAGAAATCTTTCTATTGATTGATACTGAGAGCCTGCACTACAACTCAAATGTAAGTATAGGCAAAGCAACAGAGTCCTGTTTCAGTGCTGGCAAAAAAACCCAAAAAAACAAAAAACCCAATTATCTCCTCTGATTAACCCTTTACCTTCAGAAGTTGCTGGTGCTGCTCTTATTGATTCAGTGTTCTCAAAGCACTCCTGGTATGACAGACTTTTCCTGTTGACTTTCCAAATCATCCTTGGCATCTGTGAGCTGAGAAATCTGGATTGTCACTGCTACTGTCAATGATTCCGAGGCCCTAAGGCTCACTTCTGGTTTGCTGGGGTTGAGACTGTGCTGGCAAAGTTTCTGCTGGGACTGCATTGGGCCTGAGTTGCACTTCTGCCTGGTGCAACAGACTTTACCTGCTGATCTTGCAAGCTTTTTTCTATTGGAAAATTATTTCACTCCATCTTTTTCTAGGTTCTGATACTCTAAAATTTGTTTAGAGTCATTATTTAAAGGTACTTGGAGGGGTTTTAGGGAAAGCCCGGGCAAATCCTTGTCTTTACCATATTGATTTGCTTTTAAATTTATTTTCAAACTCATCACTAAACTAAAATTTATCTATTATTTGCCAGATCCAGTGTTTTTTTTTTTTTCCTCAATTCTCACCCTTCCTGGTCTCTCTATATCTTTAGATACTGCCAAGAACCCTATGCTACTGGATATTTGCTTCTCTTTGGGTTTTCATGATACTGATCTCTGTTGGTTCTCTTTATCTCTATTGGTTCTCCTATCAGATTGTTTCTTGTTCTGTGACACATCATTATCCATGTTTAACCCTTAATTGTGGGTATACCTTAAGATTTCATCGTGGACCATTTTCTTTCTCTACACTTTTCTGGTGACCTTATTAGCATATCTGGGCTTAAATATTATCTATGTAAATGATTTCCAAATCAATATATACCCATCTGGTCTCTTTCCTGAGCTACAACTGAAACCCATTTCAAATTGGATGTTCCATGGTTTTCTTAAACTCAACATAATCCCAAAATGGAAGTCATTATCAGCCACCCCCTAAACCCACTGCTCTGCTTAACTTCCTTATTTCTGTCACAAACTAACTTCCCTAGTTCTGTCCTTTCAATTATTTAGGCCCTCAACTTAAAATCATCCACAACTTCTCAGTCTCTTCTACCTCATATTCTAATCAGTAGTCAAGTCTCATTAATTCTACCTCCAAAACAATTCTTATACATATTCTTTACACACATATATTCTCTTCACTCAAATGATCATCATCCTAATTCAGGTCATCATCACTTTTAACCTGGTCTATTACAAAAATCTCTTAATTGGTCTCCATGTCTCCAAAACTTCCAAAATGATATTTTTAAAGCACAAATCTGACCATGTTACTTCCCTGCTCATGAAGTATAGTGGTGTTCTCTTACTTTTAATAACAAATGAAATCTCCTCTGTTTTGCATTTCAAGTCCTTATCTCCAATATATATTTTCAGGCTCATGCTGCATCTCTCCCCTCTGCACACTTTATAATCCAGTTAAACTAGGATTCTTGATTTATGTTCCACTTCCCATTTTCATGCCATTGCATATATTATCACTCATGCTTCCCTCATAGTTAAAAGAAATTAAATATGGAATGGAAGAAGAAAGTATAAATAAAATTATCAGTTTATCTCTTGGGCTTATCTTAACTCATAATATTTCTACATTGTGTTCATTTTTTTGCTTCTGTTTCCACATATTTTCAATTTCAGTCCTTAGTTTGGGATTTTGTACAGGACTGGTTTGTTTCTGTTTCCTATGTAGTTGGGATGCTATTACCATTGTCAATCCAGAGGGGGTGACAAATATTAAGCCCATCCACTGCCTCAATTCTTAATTTCTAACTTGATTTCCTCATTGTTTCTTGAGAAACAATCTTCAATCAATCATTGTATTTTTATTTCATAATCCTTAATCAAGAACTAGTTTTATTTCTTAAGTAATCCTGACAAGATCTAACAGGATATAAGAAAGCATTTTGGTCTTTATTCTCCTATTGTGATACTTAAAAATTGAAGACATATAGTTTCTGAGTAATTTAATAATTTTGTTAATAAGGCTACCATGTATATTAGTAAAAAGAGATCAGTAGGACTCTTGAATCCCAAAGACCTCTCACGGTGGTAGACTCACAGCTTATATGCCCTTAAAAGAACAAGTGTTTCTGAGGTTGTCAATCAATTCTGATTCTTTAACAAGTAATGAGAAAGAATATTATAATGAGTTGTAGGTTCATTCTGAGGAGGTTTTGGGAGCACATACCCTAACGTTTTGTTTTAGTTAAAGAGACCTGCCAATTTCCATATCACCTGTCTGACAAAAGAGAGAATCCACATTTTCCTAGAACTGTCCGCGTAAAAAGAATAATTATTATTTCTAGAATTTACTATTTACAAAGTATTTTCATTATAGAAACTCCATGGGGAAGGTGGTACAGAAACTACTTCCCTCATTCTCCAGATGAGGCTTAAGGGAGGGATTGTGGAATAACTTGATCAAGAATCAGACTAATGTTTTAGGTAGAGATTATAATTTAGTCATAAGAATTCATATGCAGAGTTTTTTCCACTACACTTTGCTATTTTTCATACACCTCTGGAGGATTTTTTTCCTCATTTACTTTCCCCATGGGATGTTAAAAAGTTCATTTCTGTTGAATTTATGCCAAGTTTGTACTAAAAAGCAAAGGATGCAATCTTGGAGGAGAGAAGGGTAAGAGGGATGAAAAGGGCGGAGCCCATGAACTCTTAAACCTTAAAATATTGCTAAATACGTCTTTCTTTCTCTGTACTGAAGACTTGAATATCATACCCCACCTTTCTGAGGCCATGGTACAGTCTTCATGGCATCTAAGCAGCCTTAAAGCAAACAGTGCTGAGTGACTTTCAGAGTCCCAAAACTCTTTGTTTCTCTGCAATTTCCTGGACAGGTAAGTTCTGAGTAGATCCCTGGCTCTTCTTTCAACCCTCCTTTTCTTCCCTATTTTTCTCTTCAATTTTTCATCTCATTATTCCACTTCCTTTCCTTTTTCTATGTTGTCACCCTCAAAATAACTGTCCCATTTTCTTCTTCCTTCCTTGTCTCTTCCCTGCCACCATAGTCCTAATTTTCTATCTCCCCCTCCTCTTCTGTATGCTCTTACTATTTCATTGATGTTCCTATGTGTTTCCATAATCCCAACTAGTTCTGAATCATTTTTTTCTCCCTTTTTTTTATCCATCTACCTACCTTTAACTACACCAGTTTTCTCTTTGAGTTCTGCTTTAATTTTCTATTTAATTTAATTTTAGATGCATTTTCTGATTCATCTCATCATCCCCTCTTTTCACCTATCTTTCTCTTATCTTTTCTTTCTTCCCCTTTCTTTGTCCTATCTCCTTCTTCCTCTCCTTTTCTTCCTCTTCTTTTTTTCTGTCTTCTTTTCCACTGCACTCTTATTTTTGTCCTTTTCCTTTCCTTTCTCTTTGTGTTTCTATTTCTCTCTCTTTAGCTATCCTTTTTTTCCCTCTGTTTCTTTTTATTGACTTATTTTCCCAGTTTTCCCCCTTTTCTGCTCCTAAACTTTCTCTGATTGAAACTACGCATCTCCATTTTTATTTCTTTCTCTTGCTAATGTATTCTCTTCTCTCCCTCTCTCTCCCCTCTCTTTCATTTCCTTCTTTTTCTTTATCTCTGTTCCTTGTTCAGTTTTTCCTAGTCTTTCTTTTTTTTCTCTCATAACATTTCCTTCCTATTCATTCTGAATCAAATTGCCCCTATTTTCTACTCATGAACAAGCTGAGGGATGATCCTCCAAGCCTTATTTTTGCCCCTCAAAGCTGGGCACTAGTACCAGGATATAAGCCATCAGAGCTATTATTTGTACAGTAATCTTTAATTTTTATTTGCTTATAAACCAGTAGTTTTTGCTCTCTGGAATCATGGAACACTGACTATTTAAATTAATAAAAAAGAAGGCACCTGTATAGCTGAGCCTCCTTCCCAGGGTCTTGGGATTCTTCTTTCTCTCCTCTTTCCTTTCCCTTTTCATTCTTTACCTCTCATAGACTCAAATGGGAAAAGAAAGCTGAAAATAGGGCTCCTACCATGACCTTCTAGTTGCCAACCCAAGAAGAGCAGATAATAAATTTCACTGGAGAGTGACCTAGGGAGGTTTTCAAGAGTTGGAAAGAGAAAGACATAAGGAAGGTCATAGGATGTGGAGATAACACTTCAAAATAGATGAAGGCTTACAACATTTTGTATTTGAGAAATGTATTTTGATTTATTTGAATTCTAAATGTTCATAATATTTACTATAAGCTCAGAAGATGAGTTTATTGCAGAGACAAAGCTGGACAGATTTTTTTTTGAAGTTGGAACTGCATATGAAAATATCATGACACTTTTAGAGAACCTCATACCATATCATTTGAGAACCACTGTTAGAAGTCTGAAAATCATCTGCAAGAAGTTTCTAATAAACATTTTCAGAAATGACTCAAATTTTCAAAGGAAGGAGTTTAGGAAGGGAAGAAGAGAGAGCTGTAAATTGATCTTCACATAGCTTCTATGGTTAGGGAGCAGGAGGAGAACAAATACTCTGTGAAAAAGATAAATAAGCAATATATAGAAGTTAGAGCAGAACCAGACTGTTTCAAGTTCATGAAGCCAAAGGAGGAATGTTCCACCAATAGAAATTAAAAGGTGAACCTTAGATATCATCTAGTCAAGTCTCTAAGTGAAATATGAATTATCTCTACAACATTCCTGAAAGGGCGAGTAATTAATTTTCTGCTTGAAGACATAATCATGTGAAACTCATTACCACCTCAGCCTACTTAAATTTTAGACAAATGTTAGGAAATTATTCCTTGTCCTGAGTTAAAAACTTTTTCTTGGTAATTCCCAGCTATTGGTTTCTGGTTCTAAAATCTGTAAAGAATTTGATTCTTGTTCCACATGAAAACTCCTAAGGTAATTGAAAATAGCAAACGTCTTTTTTTCTATCTACTATCATTAAAAAAAAATGAAGTTCTGAATAATAAGATGTAAGGAAAGGTCATCAAATCTGATAAGGAAAGAGGTCATGGAGATTTTGGACAGAGCAGTTAAGTTCAAGTGAAATTGTAAGAATGGAAGATAAATTTGTAGGGGGCTAAGGAGAAAATGGGTAGTAGGAAAGGTCAATTGATAGTTTAGAACTCTCAAGGAAGAAATTTGGTAGTGAAATAGTCATAATAATGGCTAATATTTGTATAATGCTATAAAAATAGTACTGTATATTTTATCTCATTTCATTCTCACAACTGCTCTGTGAGGTTGATGTTACTAATATCATTTTTTTTTTCAGTCAGCAAGCATCTATGAAATGCTTCTGATGTATCCACCATTGTGCTAAACTCTGAGGATCCAACAAGGCAGCAAAAACAGTTTCTGTCCTCAATGAACTTATGTTCTCATATAAGAGACATAACTATATACATAAAAGAAAAACAGTACAAATGGGATTTGATAGCAAAGGGAAGGCTTAGAGAAAAGTGGGATTGGAAAAAGGCATTCTTCATAAAATTGGGTGTGTGATGAATCTTGAAGGAAGTTAGGGGTGAAGTCAGGAAGCTAAGAGGCTGAGCACTGTAGACATGAGGGACAGCCAATGCAAAAGCACAGAGAAGGAATATGGAAGGTCATGTGAGAAAGGGCAAATTGGTCAGCATATCCAGAAGGCAAAGTATGTGGAGTAGGGAAAACTGTAAAAAGACTAGAAAGATAAGAATAGTGGGTTGTAAAAGGCTTTAAATGTTCACCAAGAGACTTTATTTGCCCTTATAAGTACTAGGAGAGTGAGATGGTCAGACCTACATTTTAGGAAAATCACTCTGTCAATTGAATACAGAATAATTGGGTGGGAAGAGACTTGCTGCAGGGAAATCCATTAGAATATTATTTCATTATCCATGTATGATGTGGTAGGGACTCATGTATAAGGAGAAAAGAATTAAAGAGGTGCTGTAAAAGTAAAAATGACAAAATAGATATATGAGGTAAGTTACAGAAATTGAGGATGAGAGATTGGAAAGATGGTAGTGCCCTCAGTACTAATCATAAAGTTGAGAAAACGGGATGGGTTAGTGGGTAAGATAATGAATTATATTTTGAACATGTTGAGCTTAAGATGCCTAAAAGACATCCATTTTGAGATGTCCAAAAACCGGTTGGTGATGTGAGAATGAAGATCAAGCTAGAAATTAGATAGAATATACAGATTTTTTAACCATCTACACAGAAATGACAATTGAACTCTTAGAAGCTAATATTGCTAATAAGATAGTATAGAAGAAGGAGAGAGTCCAGGACATAGTTTTGGGAACACTAATGTTTAGTGAGTATATTTTGAGAGGAAACTCAAGCAAAAGAAGCTGAAAAGTGGCCACACATCTAATTAGTGAAAAGCTAGGGACAAGATCTATTTCCTAATTCCCTATGCCATTCATTTCAAAATGTCATACATTTAGAACATTGACTACTAGATCATAAAATATAGGGCCAGGTGGATCATTAGAATATTTATGTATAATTAGACAAGGCATCAAAGACTATGTGGGAAAAATCAAAGGGTTGGATTGAAATTGATGACTCTTGTCCAATTTTCTCTTTTCATAGATAAAGAAACTGAAGCCCAAAGATGAAGTGTCTTGCCAAATAACCCAAAAAGTTATGTAAATTTCTTATCTGCCTTTTCAAATTCATTTCTGGGTCACAATGGATATTTTTGTGGCACTAAATTAAGATGTTAGCCATTGATGTGTTCCTTAAGCAGTACTATATCTTATGTGCAATTTTTACCAGCCCTAACCACATTTACAAGGCCTGGCATTGTTATGTTCTTGATAGTTTTTCTTCATTGATGACTGAAGGTAGAGAATTAGAGACTTATGACAAGGCAAAAGAGAGGGACTGAGTGAGATTTATTTATGAATTCATCTTTTCTCCTTCCTACAAGACCCTCTGACTTAACATTCCCAGCATGAATTGTGCCCCTAATGCTTCTCATACTCCCATATTCTTGCTGATGGGACTATGGAGAGGTGGGCCCCCCAACCATTTTCTTTTTCCACTGTTCTTACTTGCCTATGTGGCTGCTGTTGTGGGTAACTTGATGTTGGTACTACTCATCTCTCAGGATTCACAACTAGGTACACCTATGTACTACCTGCTTGGTGGCCTCTCTGTAGTGGATGCAGGACAGGCCACAGTTACTTTGCCTCAGCTGTTGGTCCATCTTGTCTCTCCTCAACCAGCTATTACTGCAGTCCGTTGCCTGGTCCAGTTCTTCTTCTTTTATCTGTTTGCTGTTACAGACACACTGGTGGTAGCTGTCATGGCACTGGACCGTTATGTAGCCATTTGTGATCCCCTGCATTATTCAACTTTGATGAATCATCATGTTTGTGACTGCTTGATGGCTTCATGCTTGATCCTGTCCCTGTTCCATTCCCTTTTGCATTCAGGGCTCTTACTGCCTCTTCAGTGGGCTGGGGACAGTGGGGGTGCTGTCTACATCCCTCACTTTTTCTGTGACCACTGGCCTCTGGTTCGAGCATCCTGCTCTAATATCCAACTCAATGTGTTAGCAATCTTCTTAGAGGGTAGCTTATTTGTGGCAGGTCCCTGTGCTCTTATCTTGTTCTCTTATGCCCGTATTGCAGCTGCCATCTTCCATTTACACTCAGCAGCTGGCCGCTGGAGGGCTGTGTCCACTTGCAGCTCTCACCTCACGATGGTTAGCTTCCTCTATGGCACTGTCATTTGGGTCTATTTTCAGCCACCTTCCCATAATTCCCCAGAGCAGGACATGGCAGCGGCTGTAATGTATACAACCATTACTCCTCTAGCCAATCCATTTGTCTACAGCTTCAGAAATAAAAATGTTAAGAACGCACTCCATAGACTTCTGAGTTCCAGTAGAGTGAACTCCCAGTTGCATTTGCCCTGACACATGGGGGCATCCTTACAATAGATCTATTCCCAGGAGCCCATGGATCCATGTGCATACCAGCCATGCCATGTTGGTCTTAGCTCCAGCAAAATATTCATTCTGATTCAGTATAATCAATAAGCAAATGTACTTTCTGAAGCTGAACACATATGTACCACACATGTATGTGAGCTTGATTTTCAAAGAAACAAATATAAATATAAATGAATATTGTTGTAATTAATAAAATTCAAAATAATTGCAAAAATCATTCCTGAATTCATAGTAATTTTTGGTCATCGTGTAGTTTTACAATAAATTAATAAGTTAAATGAACAACAAAGGGCTTATATGCCAGGCACTGTTCTAGATTCTGGGGAAGGGAATGCAAAGAATGAAATGATCACCATTCTGAAAAAAATCACATTAAAATGGGAAAGGCAACAAGTACATAAATAATCAAACACAGGATGAAGTTAAAGAGAATAAAATACAAAATAGGAAAGATGGCACTAGTGTTTGGGATCACAAACATTCACAATAAAATTACTATAAATATGATGGGTTTTTACATTAAAAAGGATCTTCACATTTAAATGTTGGGAATCATTGATCTAGAACTCAGTATTTTTCATTGGTTATGATAAATCTATGTAATATTAACATATCCATTTATTTAGGATTTATTAGAATCTTATCCTATTCATAGAATTCATTAATCTGCTAGACTATAAATCTCTCTGGTCATGGTTTCAGAAAATCTCAGTGTCAAAAGAGACTCAGAATCCATGAATTATACTCTTTACCCAGACTAGCATCTGTTCAACAAAATAACCAGTAATTAAGAACCAAGCTTTTCCTGAAGATTAAGGGGACTTGGAAGAGAAGTCATATCCCATATTGGGAGGCTTTACTTGTGGGTGGCAAAATCAATATTATAAAAGTGACAATTTTACCTCAATTAATTTACTTGTTCAGTACAGTACCATTCAAACTATCCAAAATTATTTTTATAGAACTAGAAAAATAATCAAATTATCTAGAAAAACAAAAGGTCAAGAATATCAAGGAAATTAATATAAATGTGAAGGAAATTTGCCTGGATATGCCAGATCTCAAACTGTATTTTAAATCAGTATTCATCAAAGCAATCTGGTATTACTTAAGAAATAGAGTGGTTTATCAACCAATCAATTAGATTTGTACTTAATCGTACAGAATACATTGTAGTAAATGACCGTAGTAATTTAATGTTTGGTAAACTCAAAGATCCAAGCTTTTTTGTATGAAAACTCACTATTTGACAAAATCTGCTGGGAAAATGGAAAACAATATGACAAAAATTAGGTATAGATGAATATCTCACATTGTATACTAAGATAAGGTCAAAATGAGTACATTATTTAGACATAAAGGATGATATCATAGCAAATTATAGAAGCATGGAATAGTTCAGGACCTCATAAACTTTTTCCATTCACCAAACCATTTTGCCTAATAAATTTTTATGTGACTCTGAGTATATAAGTATTTAAAATAGACATACAAATATTTACTAATAATTAATCATAATTTCACCTTCAGTTATGAGATCTTTGTGGAGTTATGAACCATAGTTTAAAAACCTGGGGAATAGTTTCAGATCTGTGAATAAGAGGATAGTTTATTATAAAACAAGAGGAAAAG
This sequence comes from Sarcophilus harrisii, assembly GCF_902635505.1. Classification (NCBI taxonomy): domain Eukaryota; kingdom Metazoa; phylum Chordata; class Mammalia; order Dasyuromorphia; family Dasyuridae; genus Sarcophilus; species Sarcophilus harrisii. The sequence goes on from NC_045427.1 coordinate 446,038,342, forward strand.
TACAGTATGAGATGGGAAATGGATAATTTTAGATACATTAAATTTAAAAGGTTTTGCACAAACAAAACTAATGCAGCCAGGATTAGAAAAAAAGCAAAAATGTGGGGAGAGATCTTGACAGCAAATGTCTCTGATGAAAGTCTCATTTCTCAAGTATATAAAGAACGGGGTCAAATTTATATGTATAAAAGTTGCTCTGTAGTATTATGTCACACCTGTCATATTGATTAATATGACATAAAAGGAAAATAATAAAAGCTGGAGGGGATATGAGAAAATTGGGACATTAATGCACTGTTGGTAGAGTTGTAGATTGATCCATTCCTTCTGGAGAGTAATTTGGAACTAAGTCAAAAAAGCTATAAAACTATGCCCACACTTTGATGCAGCTATACCAGCATTAGATATGTATCTCAAAGTGATAAAATAAAAAAGTGAAAAGAACATATTTTTATAGATATAGTTCCAGCAGTTACTTTTGTACTGGCAAAGAATGAGAAATTGAGGGGACAAAGAGATCATAAAAAGGGAAAAGAACCTACATGTGCAGAAATGTTTGTAGCAGCCCTTCTTGTAATGGCAAGGAACTGAAAACTGGATGGGGAATGGCTGAATAAGTTATGGTATGTGCATGTTATGAAATATTGTTTTATAAGAAATGATCAGCGCAATGATTTCAGAAAGGCCTGAAGAGACTTACATGAACTGATGATAAGTGAAGTGAATAAAAACAGGAGATCGTTATACATGGCAACAAGAAAATTATATATTGATCAATTCTGATGGATATGGCTGTATAGAAGAATTGTACATCTTTAACATATATTGGATTACTTGTTATGTAGGGAAGGGGTGAGGAGAAGGGAGGAAGAAAAATTTGGAACACGAAGTTTTGCAAGGATGAATGCTGAAAACTATCTTTGCATATATTTTGAAAATAAAAAAGCTATTATTAAAAAAACAAAATTGAGGGGATACAGAACAATTTGGGAATGACTGAACAAGTTATGCCTTGTGATTATGATGAAATACTATTGTGCTATAACCAGTGATGAGCAGAATTTCAGAAAAAAATGTGAAAAGATTTACACTAACTGATACAGAGTGAATTGAGCAGAATTAGAACAATGTATACAGTTAATAGCAATATTATATGTTGATCGATTATAAATAACAACTATTCTCAGCAATACACGGATCCAAGACAATTCCAAAGGATTCATAACAAAAAATGTTGTCCATTTTCAGAAAAAGAATTGATGTTTTCTGAATACAGATTAAACATTGTTTTTCATCTTTTTAGGGTTTTCATGGTGGGTTTTTGAGGGGGATGTGTGTCTTATTTTACAACATGATTAATGTAGAAATAAGTTTTTCATGATTGCACATGCGTAACCTTTATCAAATTTCTTACTTCTCTCAGGGAGGAATCTAGGAAGGAAAGGAGAGAGAAAATTCTTCTGGTCATAGTTCAATATTTTACTTTTGCTTTTTTTCTTTTTATGTCCTTTTTCTACTTTTTCTTATTTAGTATTTAGTTTTAAATAAGTAACTAAATATCAAGTAAATTTAAAAAATTAATGTTTAAAATGGTTTTATATGAATTTGAAAAAAATAAAATGTTTTAAAAATAAAGTGCAGCTTAATCACTAAGTTTTAGCTGAAGACTTTAATGATCCCCTAACAGCTAGGCTCCTTATTTTCAAGCTACTTTGTATTTAATTATTTTGTGCATTTCTTTCTCTGTGTGTATTTAATTAATAGGTTTGTATTTATTCTATATACACACATACATTACATACATATATTTGTTGTCTTATCCATTAAAATGTAAATTTATTTTGAGTAGAGAAAACAGCTAGCTAACACATTGGATAGAGTGCTATTCTTATAGTAAGGGAGACATGAATTCAAATCTAGAATCAGATATATACTGGCTGAGACTTTCAGAAGGCACTTCTGTCTACCTTGGTTCCTCATCTGTTAAATGGGGATAATAATGGCACTTGCCTCCTAGGATTGTGAGGATAAACTGAAATGTGTAAAATGCTTTGCAAACCTTAAAACACTATATAAATGTTAACTACTATTACTATAGCTATATCATGGGGATTATTATATTCTTTGTAATTGTTTTTCTAGAGTCTAAGACAATGACAGGCACATAGTAGATACTTGATAATTACTTGTTGATTGATACTCCCCAGATTACCAATGTTATAATGTGTTGTCAGGAACTGAAAATACAGCAGAAATCAGATGGAGCAAAGGAGAGCAGGATCACTACTTTCCTAGTGCTAGAGGTAATATGAATATTTATTAGAACTTTTACACTTACAAATCTCTCATTGTATTCAGTACTCATTTTGCATATAATAAATACTCACTAAATATTTGAGTAGCTGAATACATCTTTTAGAAAGTGTTTTATGTATATATATATATATATATTTATATATATATATATATATATATATATATATATATAATATGGATATTTTATCCACACACTGGTACTAGGTCTTTCCATTTTCACTTTAAAGTATTCTCTGATAGGACTCAATGCAGAGTTGTTAAAAGAGTACCAGATTTGGAGTCAGAGAACATGGATGCACATGTTAGCTTTGCTTCTTATTTGCTGTGTGACTCTTGGAAAGTCATTCTCTTTCTTTGGGCCTCATTTAGCTTTTCTATATTATTAGGTGCTTAGATTCTAAAATTCTTTCTAGTTCTACAGTCCAGTAACTTATGAACTCATAATTATATATATCTAGATATACACACACGTGCACACACGCAATAAGAAAACATACATGCAATAAGATGTGTGTATCCCACCTGGGATCTTTATCCACCTATAAGGAATTAAGTAATTCTTAAAAAGGGATATTTCTATATCTTGACCAATAGCATGATCTTAAGGAACTTGTAGTCAAATTTTCTACATTTTAGGATCCTTCAACATATCTGACATATTGCCTTATACTCGGTAGGCACCCATTAATTGATGAACAAATGCTTGTCTGAAGTAAAAAGTAAATGTTGGATCTAGGACTTGGACCCAAGTCTTCTGAATTTAAGTATATTACCTGTACATATCCAGATCAACTATTTCTACTTGGACTCTTACCTCTATCTCTTCCCACCAGAAAACTGGAGACTTCCTGGGATTGAATAGGTTAACTTTGGCCACATCTTTCTGAGTTCTCAGACTCTACAATATTTCCAATATCTTTTCAGCCATACCAGCCTTTCTCCTTTCAAGTCTTGTTTTCCTCCACCAGAATATAAGCTTCTTGAGGATAGGGACTATTTAGTGTATTTTTGTTTATACTTCTCAGTATTTAGCATGGTGCCTAACAATACTAAGTATCTAATAAATGCTTTATCTAATATAACTTCAATACTGTTTCTGATGAGGTATAGAGTGGTCTAGATTCCTGGTGGTCTAGTGGCTATAAGAGAATTATCAAGAATCCCCGTTAAATCGGCACAGGTTCTAGGAGTGAAAGAATTTACTCATTCCCGAATATGAGTTACAAAATGAAAGTTTATTGTTAGATAGAAATCAGTTTAACTAGAGATTGACTTCTATAGTGGCAGATATAAATATAATTTTACCCTGAGAATGCAGTTCTCAGTGGACAGAAGGACCTGGCAGTAAAGAAGGCTGCCAAGATCCATCTGCAAAGACTTTAGTTGATGGAAGCTTATTATATTGGGTGTCTTTGTGGGGGTTGGGAAGCCCGAGCAGATCAGAACCAGTGGGGGCTGGGCAGCCCAAGCAAGTCAAAATGGGGTCTGGGACAAGCCCAGATCTCCTCTTGGAATTCAAAGGGATGCTTTTTGACCAGGAGTTGTCTGGCATCCCAGAAAGATAACTTGTCTGGGGAGGATATGTCTTAGCCAGGAGGGGCTTAGAATCTGAAAGGAATCACAGATCAATAGGAAATACAATTTCTTAAAGGGACCACAATCTGCTTCATTTCCATTAAACCACACTAGAACAGGTCACTCTTTAAAAAAGAAAAAAGGTTTGTGGTTATTCAATTCCATTCAAAAAATCTTTTAAAATTATTTCTTATATTGAAGTTTTTGTGCTAGACACTCGGAAATACAAAGGGTCTTACAAGTTAAGGAGTTATTAAAGAGAGACAACAAAAAGGAAAAAATGCTAGTATCACCCTTTGAGAATGAGGTAGGCCCCACTGTGGATCTAGAAAGGACTTAAATAATTGGAGGAAAAAACCTTTTCCTTAGTTTCCATAAAAGTTTCTTTGTCTCTTTGTTCAGTGAACCAACATACCCTTCAGTGTCTGAAGAAAATGGAGCAAACAAGCATAAAATATGCATTTATTAAATTTTTATTAAGTGCTAAATACTGTGCTAGGTGCTAGTCTTTGCCCTTAAGAGTTTTTCATTGTTACCAGGAAGATACCCAAAGAAATAAGTAAACACAGGAACAAAAAAATGATCATGGAAAAGAAATTTTTGAAAAATTTTATAATCATTCACTTTTATTCATATTCCTTCATTTAACATTTATTTCCATGATCTAATTCTTTGTTCATATATACCTTCATTGAACAAAGATTCACTATTGTGAGAAAAGCATTGTCTTAGTCACCAAAGGAAAGAAAATTTCAATGTTTTCTGTTGTCATGAAGTTTATAGATGAGTACATTCACTGATAATTTTAAAGCCCAGATTTACAAGGCAAATGCATTAAAGTTACCTTTATTTTTATGAATCATGATGTGATTTAATAACTTCTTTAATCCTTGCAACTCCCTGGGAGGGCAGAAGTGTTTGTTGTACATATGAGAAAATGGAAGTTCTGAATGAGGAGAGGAACTTAAGGTCTCACAGCTAGTTTGTATCTTAGACTCAAATCCATCTCCACCAAGTTGCCTCTTAGGAGAGCAGTATGATTATTAACTAGACTTTATATTAATCTATTAACATTTCAACATATAGCTAGGAATAATGAAGCACTTGTAACTTTATTGAAATCTAGAAATGTGAACTGTTTTCAGTTCCTCCTCCAACACACTCTAAGTTCCAAACTGATCTACATTGTATCCTTTGAAAACACCATGTGTTATCTCTTCTTTGCATCTTCTTCTTCCTTCTTGATATTTCGAAGACTGGAATGCCCTTCTTCTTCTTCTCCCATTGAGTTCAAGAGAGGAGAAAATTGAGTACAGATAAGGTTCAAACTTGTTACCCAAGACAATAGTATGGACTTAATTTCCTTTGGAGATCAAATGCCCATCTAAATAGCCTTTATCAATGAGTCACTTAGCCCCAGAGATATCAGCAACTGGAAGTAGAGCAGTGAATACTTATGTGCAGGACCAGGAAATTTCCTAAGCAATGCTGCACCTCTAGATCCAAGTTTCTGGAAAGAAGAGGATTTCAATTCAATTTGTTGAATCAACACTCCTGGAGAGAAGGGAAGCAACCATATGACTCAGAGGTGGAGGAGCAGCAAGTAGAGTACCAAGTTCCATCTTGTCCTATATAGTGTTACTATTTGTGGCATGATTCCTGAGTGTTTGAATACTCAGGCAGACAGACAGAGTACCAGCATGTGGTTACAAAGTGATGAGAGCTAAAGATTGGCTAGTTAAAAATAAAATTCTTTTCTCTTGCAAAAAGATTCCCAGTCCTTATTCTACAAAAATAAATATTTGTACTTATAACCCAGACCTCCCAGATAAGATATCCTCAGAACAGAGGGGAGAAATATTTTTTTTTTCTGAATATACAAGTATTGTGCTGGCCATCTAGGGAATGCCAACTCATGTGTTACTGGTGAAACAAAAAAGTGGAAACATGACTAAGTTCAATGGATAAATTTTGTTTCATTACTCCAGTTAGCCTCTTATTTTATGGCTAGCCACTACACAGAGGGATTTAATAAAACAGATAGCTGCTGGGATACATTTTAAAGCTTACTTCCAAACACAGTCCTTTTTTCAATTCAAATCCTGTTGGGTCCCATTGACCTGATTTAAAATTTCACTCATCTCATCTTTAAAAATTCCTGTTCCTTTGCTATCCTAATAGAATAAGGATTCCCTCTCCTTCTCCCTCAAACTATCAGAAAATATTTGGTAAGTGCAAAGTCAGTGAATTGAAATAATAAACTTTTATAATTTTTGTGTTTTCCTTTGGGAAATAATTTCTAATCATTTATTTATTTATATCTCTACACATCAATCTATCTATCTATCTCTATCTATTATATATCTATAGCTATGATGGAGTAAATAGATCTATTGGAAAGAAAAGTAATAGTCTTAACTTGATCTCAGGTCTTCTGACCCAAAATCCCAAGCACCTTCTTTTCTTAATCTGAGATAAGGTTAGATTTAAACAGTTTTACTATGTCATACTATGTCAGAGCTGGAAGAGAACTTAGAGATTTATCTAGTTCAACTTTCTCATTTTGCAAATAAGAAAACCAGTTACAGGATACATAATGTCATAACATTGAGGCAAAATTTTGAGCAAAGTTGGAATAAAATAAGGAAGAGAGGAAGGCAGCAATACTTAATTTAGTTTTTTTCTCCCAAAATCTATAGAAACTGGATTCATATCTTATTTGTACTTTGCAGCATCATTTTATAAGTCAATCACTTTCAATTGAACGTCTCTCACAGTGATCTATTGAAAAGAAAATTGGGCTTTTGAGGCAGAAGACCTATTTTCAGATTCCAGTTCTGCTCCTTATTATCTATGTGGAGAAATCACTTCACATTGCAATTCAGGTTCTGCCTTGCAAAATAAGAGCCCTGCCGTAGATAATTTCTGAGTTTCATCCAAACTCTAAAATCCTATGGTGAAGAATAATAGTAGGTCAAAGACAACACAAGTATAGTTGGGGAAGTTTCTCAGGAACATAATTGGTTAATCTACCAAGCAGGACTCTCTATCACTCTGGCTGGGTTTTAGCTTTCCATATTTAAATTCTTAGCACATATCTCCTTTTCCCAAACTAAAAGCTGATGCTTGGTAATGGTAAGCTAGAGGAATCATTTAAGTTATAATAATATAGATTATAAATAAATAATCTTTTTAAAAAAACATTTTACATCTCAGAAACTACCTCATATCTACGCATCTGTATGGTAAAATATGAAATAGGAAAAGTCTAGGGATTTTATTGGAGCAAGAATACTCATTATAAGTCAACAGTTTGTTGTTACAGCTCCAAATCCATAACTCAATCTTAAGCAGTGAGAGAGATCCAATATCTTTTGACTAGTTACTTGGCATATCTTGCCTGTTATATCCTCTACCCCACACTTTTGGCTCACAGAAAAGACAGAAGCTGGAATATGTCCAGAGGAGGAGTATCAATGTTATAGAGATTAAAAAGTATATATGAGGATTATTGAAGGAAATAGGACTATGTACACATCAAAAGGAAAACATGTTCATGTTTATATGTTTGTAAAGGGGGGGGCATAAATATAATTTTCAGATATCTGAAATTGCCATAGGAAGATAGGGAGACTTGATTCTAGTCCCAGAGATAGACTTAGGAACAATGGATCTAAACTGAAAAAGGTAGTTTGGGACTAAATATATTTAAAAAATAAAAACTCTGTGACAGTAAGAGCCATTCAAAAATAGAATAAACTGTCTTCAGTGATGGGTAACTCATTATGAATTGAGAAAACCTATTTCATTTTCAGATAGGACTAATCATTGAGGAATTTTTTCATATGTGGAACTAGAGTCTGTCTTGTAATTTTTACCAATAGATTCTAAATATGTTCTTTGGGATGACTCACAAGAAATAGAATCCTTCTATGTAACATCCTTCAAATGTTTGAGAATAGCTATCCTGTCTCCTATAAGCCTTATCTTATCTTAGCTAAGTATTCCTAGTTTATTCAACTATTCTTTATTTAACACCATTCTTATCAGTATCTTTTGCTGTATGTTGTGGAAGAAATTCTGTTTTTGAATATAGATTGGAATAGGGCACCTCTTTAATGCTTTCTGATTCTAAGATTCTCTATTTCTGATTATAGATATATTCTAATTTCTAAAAAAATCAAATCCTCAGTAGATTTAAGTCATTGCTTACCATACTGGGAATTCTGAGTTCTGAGAATCAAGGTTAGTTCCCAAAAGAGTAGTATTCCCTTGTTATGGAGCTTTCTTATGGCCCTTTTTATGTCCTTGTTCCTCAAGCTATAGGTAAAAGAGTTCAGCATCGGGGTCACTACCATATACATGACTGCAAAAGCTTTCTCCTTCCCAGTGGAGCTAATGGATAAGGGACATAAATAAGCCCCATTGCTGAGCCATAGAACAGGATGACCATGGAGAGGTAGGAAGTGAAGTTGGAAAATGCTTTGTGTTTCCCCTGTGGAGAATGGATTTTCAGAATGGCTGAGAGTATATAAATATAAGACACCAAGATACATAGAAAAGGGCTAACAAGTAAAGCACCAGATACTAGCACCAGCTTCTGTTCATTTATATGGGTGTCTGAACAGGCTAGTTTTGAGAGTAGAATCAGATCACAATAGAAGTGGGTTGTGGTATTAGAACCACAAAAGGCCAGCCGATCCAGTAGGAGGATGTGTAACAGTACATGAATGCCATGCCTAGGATACTGCCACTGACAAAACATAGTGCTGGGGGCTCATGGAGGTATAATAGAGAGGGCCACTGATGGCCTTGAAATGGTCATAAGCCATGACAACCAAGAGGAAGTCATCCAGATCAGCAATTAGGCCAGAGAAGTAGAGCTGTGTCAGGTACCCACTATAAGAGATTTTTTATCAGTCAGCATCTTGGGAACTGTAGTGGAAGGAAAATTTATGTCAATGAAGAAAAGGTTAGACACAAAGAAATATGTAATAGGCAGGAACTTTGAAGAAATATGATGGTATGATTGATTTTAAAAAGGTATTAACTCAGTGGAATTGATAAGAAAATGGTTATCTAGTTTAGCATGTGAGTTCTCTAGTTCAGTATGATTGATTTAATCTTACAACAAATAATGGTTCCCTAGTGATTTGATTGGTTTATACTCAGTATACTGTAATGATGTAATTGTAATAGAGCATATAAACTGGGGACAAACTGAGTCAGGGACAGACTTCAAGACAGAGACTGTTGTGGTGGCTCTCCTGCTTCCTCCACTGAAACTAAGACCCATTCCAGAGGAGGGCCTCCAGAAAGCCATCTGAGCCCCAGGTGAAGGATACAGACTGTGAAGGAGATAATAAAGAATTTGGACTTTATCCCTGGCTATTCTCATGGTGATTACTCTGCTGAAACAAAGGCTGGTCTCAAGACCTCCAGAAGGCTAACCAGAACCATACATTTTGACACCCGAACAGGGACTAAGGACCTACATCTGTGACCCAGAAATAGGGCAAATAAAAAAATAGACAAGCAGGAAACTTTGTTAAGGACTAAACTAGTATTTCAGCTGAAATGGGACAAATGCTTAGGAAAAAACCTTCCCCATCCCAAGGGAAGTATGTAGAGTACATAGTTAAACTAATAAAAAATCAAAGTTTGATTGTAACTTGGAAGGAGATCATTGGACTTTTAGAAACATTAGAGTACACATTCCCTTGCTTCTCTAAGGAAGAAGAATTAGAGCCAGAGAAGTTGAAATTAGTTGGAGAGCAACTAATTGAATATTACAATAATAATGGTCCTGATTCAATTACTAAAGAAACATTATATACATATATAACAATACAATTGGCTTTAAGGAATTACGTAAGTATTAAAATAAGGAAAAAGAAGAAAGAGCAGGAGGAAGAGAGTACTGATAAAACAATTGAAAAGCATAAAGAATTAGACAAGACAAGAAAGGAGTTAAGTACAATGCTAATGAAATTAAGGAGTGTGGTGCTTCACAGCAGGAGCCATTAGGGCATTCCCCATCCCCTGACCTATCCTCTTCAATTAACCCTTTATGGAGGGAGGGAGAAGGGGGAGGGGGAGGGAGAGGGATAGTGACACCATCAGCACCATCCATGCAGGAGCTTTGTCTACCCCCATGACAAGATTACAAAAGGCACTAGTAAAAGGACAGGTTATATCTGATTTAAGAATAGAAGCATGCCATGTTATTCAAGAGTTTGACACCTCAGGTCAAGAAAGGAGAAGATACACTCCTTGATCAGGAAATTATCAAAGATCTGAAAAAAGGATTGCATTGTTTATGAGGCTACATCATCTTATTAAGATGATATTAGAGAATTTGACTTATGAAATTTTAGCCCCTAGTGATTGGAAATCTATAGCAAGGACATGTTTAGAACCTGGACAAAACTTGTTGTGGCTTTCGGAGTATAGTGAACTATGTAGAATATAAGACCAATGAAATAGGCACACTGGCGTTAATATACAAATCACCAACTAGCAGGTATAGGTCAGTAGGCAAATACTTTAGCATAGATTAATTACCCTTTGATAGCATATGAGCAAATTGTTGCTGCTGCTATTAAAGCATGGGGCACCTTCCCAGGAAAACAAGATAGAGGGGAAGCCTTCATGAAAATAGAGCAAGGTCCAAATGAACTCTTTGCTGATTTTGTGGGACGTCTGCAAACAGCTGTGAAAATGTAGCAACAGAAATTATAATAAGACAACTTGCTAGAGAAAATGCTAATGAGGTTTGTAGAAGAATTATACTAGGATTACACAAGGATGCTCCTTTAACGGAGATCATAAGACGCTGCGTCACAGTGTGCACAACTGCCTTTTATACCCAGGCTATGATGCAGAACATGGGAAGACAGGGTCCCTCTTGGCAAGGGACTTCCAGAGAGACTTGTCAATGCTTTCAGTGTGGTTAAAGTAGGGCATCTGAAAGCTCAATGTTGGTATTCAGATAGAGTGAGAAGACAGGGTGAGAGGACAAGAACCAAAATCCCATGTCCAAAATGCAACAGAGGCTTCCATTGGGCCTCAGAATGTAGACTGACCCAGGGAAATGAGAGGCGGGGCCCAGCTCTAAGACCTCAAACAACAAACAGATGGGGCATGATGGCAGTCAGGGTTACACACAGAGAGTCTTTAGAAGTTCAATATTAAAACATGATCAATCAGCCAAAAAGCAACCTGATAGGAAAAAGGAATTACGACTGGGAGAATACAGGTTTTTTAACCCGACAGAAGGGCGGTGTCCAGTGCAAGTAGCTCCAATATAACTGCTAGGTGATGTGGAGAGACCCAGAAAGTGGTGAATGGATGGGATCAGATAGGTTAATTGCTTGGGGAGAGGTTTTGCTTGACTCTCTGCAGATGAAGAAGGAATCAGATGGGTGCCAATAATTGTATCCACCTTGTCCATTGGAGAAAGACAGAAAAAGAGAAAAACCTCGAAACAAAGGAGAAAACTCAAGAAACATCAGATGGTTCCATCTCTGACTACATGTGCCTCTGAAAAAGCATGATTGTTAACCCAATGGGCATGGCAATTGACTCATGACATCAAAAATTGTTAATAAGACTGTTACAGAACTTCAAAACCCACAAGAATCATTGGATTCCCTGAGATGAAAAATTGTTGGTAAGACTGTTGCAGAACTTCAAAACCAGCAGGAATCATTGGATTCCTTGAGCCATAAGAAGACTGATACAAGACTTCAAAATCTTCAGGAATCATTGGATTCCCTGAGGCATGAAGTAATAGACAACAAATTGGTTTTGGACTATTTCTAGGACTTACAAACAAGTATAATTCCTCATGTTGATTCATGTTGTTTGTTACATCACTATTAGCCTGTGTTATATTACTATGTGCTTGTGTAATACCTCCCATATTGATGGATTTATGTATACCTGTTTCAAGTGAAACCCTTCAGAACCCTGCTAACAAAATCTGGTTTGAATGCCCATTTCCCTTTGGTGTTTTCATCTCCTTTCCTGAGATGTCAGGGAGGGTGTGATCACCTCCTTTTTTGATGTTTTCACCCTCCCTTTTGAGAAGTCAGGGAGAGTGTGATCACTGAGGGTTCTCACCTCTCTAAGAAGTCAGGGAGGGTGTGACCACTTATGTTCTAAAACAAAAGAAAGTGGGAGATGTAAAGGGCAGGGACTTTGGAGAAATATACTTAAGTCTCAGTATGATTGATTTTAAAAGGTGTTAATTCAGTGGAATTGATAAGACAATGGTTATCTAGTTTAGCATGTGAGTTCTCTAGTTCAGTATGATTGATTTAATCTTACAACAAATAATGATTCCCTAGTGATATAAGGATTGATTTATACTCAGCATACTGTAATGATGTAATTGTAACAGAGCATGTAAGATACTGTATGAGGATGTATTCTGATGGAAGTGGATTTCTTTGACAAAGAGAAGATCTAACTCAGTTTCAATTGATCAGTGATGGACAGAAGCAGCTACACCCAAAGAAAGAACACTGGGAAATGAATGTATTGTTTGCATTTTTGTTTTTCTTCCTGGGTTATTTTTACCTTCTGAATCCAATTCTTCCTGTGCAACAAGAGAACTGTTCAGTTCTGCACACATATATTATATCTAGGATATACTGTGACATATTTAACATGTATAGGACTGCTTGCCATGGGGGGGAGGGAGTGGAGGGAGGGAGGGGAAAAGTCAGAACAGAAGTGAGTGCAAGGGATAATGTTGTAAAAAAAATTACCCAGGCATAGGTTCTGTCAATAAAAAGTTATAATTTTTAAAAAAGGGCTGATATGTATCTCAATCTATTCCCACAATTTGAATCTCTTCAGGTAGATCTCTACTTTGAAATGAGGGTATTTGGAACACTGACGAGAGCCTTTTCAGGACTGTTCATCCAACTTGGGTGTCTACCTTTCACCCAATTCTCATCTGTGGCTCCAAGAAGTTATAGCATTCACAATGGTCTTACTCCAATAAAACTGAATCAGAAGAAGTCCAAGCCAAGTTGAGGATAATCAACAGATCTCAAATCCACTCATGAGTTAGGGGAAGTATGTATTCCAAGCATATGAATACTTCTCCATGTAATGGGATCATGAGAACAATTTGTTTCAATGGCCATGAAGGTGGTTGAAGCAGATGCTGTAGAGTGCTTAGAACTTGTTAAGGAATCAAAGATGCCAAGGTTATTCACTGCATCTTAAGCCATTACCAGTTTTCTTGACTTTTGTCTCACCACTGGACTTCGATGAGTCTGGAAGAGAAAATGAGATCAATGACTTTGTGCAACTCTGCCTCACTTAAATCCAATTTATGAGCAACTGAAGACACCACTCCATGATGTCACTGGTCCTTTTCAAAAACAAAGGTCAAACAACATCTTTGAAAGATTTTCATTCCATATTGTTTGGAAATTGTAGGCATTTAAAAGAGTACATCTTATTAAATCTTCTTAAGTTTTCATAAATTAATGTCATATCTGTGCATAAGCTGCAGTTTGATCTGAGATAATGCTTCAGATCTGAAACGTTTTTTGGTTGAATTCTATGGAATATTTTTTAACTTTTTTATTTTCAAAATGTATGTATAGATAGTTTTCAACATTTCACACTTGCAAAACTTTGTGTTCCAATTTTTTTTCTTCCTCCCTTCTTCCCACCTCCTCCCTTAGGCAGCAAGTAATCCAATATATGTAAAACATGTGCAATTCCTCTATACATATTTCCACAATTATCATGCTGCACAAGAAAAATAAGGTAAAAAAGGAAAAAAAATGAAAGAAAACAAAAAGCAAGCAAACAATAACAAAAAGGTGAAAATACTTAAATTGTGATCCACATTTAGTCCTCATAATCCCTTTCTGGATGCAGATGGCTCTCTCATCACAAGTCTTCTGGAATTGGCCTGAATCACCTCATTGTTGAAAAGAGTTATGTCTATGTAATATCTTGAAGCTTGTATTTGTAGCATGGAGATTTATTGTCTATCAGTTTGAGATGATAAAGAGATTTTGATGTATAATTCTAGCTACTAGTTTATGTCTTGTTAAATATTAGTAAGGATTAAATTCTTACAGTGTGCATAGATATGCTGTACAATTGTTACCATTTTCTTGCATAACCTACATTGATCACTAGTACACTCTCCTTCAAAGCAAACATTCTATAGTTTTTGATGTCTATGACCTAGTCCATCATCAACACCCTCGATTTCTACCGATCATATAATTTATACATTTATTAACACATTTGTCAATATGTTATTGATTGAATCAGTAAAGATATTGCCCAAAAGACCCATAGAGATCCTTTTGATCCCAATTTTAGATCTTAGATGTTTCATAGGTTTCATTTTGAAGGAAGCCATTTGGAACTACATTTGATGAATCCAGTGGATAGATCTCCTATCAGCATTTACTACTGCTTAGTGAATTGATATCTACTTATTCCAAAAGTATTTATGTAGCTTCTTGACTTCTTTATTATATGCTTCAAGACGACTGATCATTCTACTTACTCCTTTTGGCACAGAAGTATCTATCTTTCTATAGTTGTTTTATGGCGATAGATCTTATGTTTTGTTAATATTTTATGAATTTTTGTTAGAATACTTTCCAAATTACTGTGCCAATTTCACAAATCCAAATCTATTTGTTCAAACATCAACAGCATGTCTCAGCCAAAGTCTTAACCTGGAAACTTCCTCAGTACATGGGACCTCCTTATCCTGAAATTTCCATCTGCCTCTGAGACTTTTTCACAGCGACCATGTGAGCTTCTTCATATTGGTGAATTCCTCTTAGAGGCTCCATTTTGTGGAGGGTCTTGGGATGATTAACTTTCATTCCTCCCTGACTTTGCTTTTATACTTTTTGGACTTGAAGACCATACCCCATACTTTCTCTTCAGTCCCAATTCCTCATTTACAACACAATTTTGTGTGTTGTCTTCCCACATTAGAATGAAACCCCTTGAGGGGAGAGACTGACTTTCTTTTTATTTGTGTGTGTTTCTCCAGAGTTTAGTGCCAGCATTGTGCCTGGCATATGTTAAGTAAATAATATATGCTTGTTGTCTTTCCTTACACTAATGTTATTTAGGTGCTTATTTAGATGTCTTCTTCCCATTCAGCTTTGTTTACAGAATGCTAATAACATCTGCATCTTGATGTAATCATTATTGAACTTCTCCTTGATAGGTGTATGCTTACTGTCTCTTTCTTGGAGAAGACCAAAATGTCAATTACTTTTCTATGACCTTTGAATTAAAACTTGAAGCTTTTAGATTTTTTTTTGACTTATCATAAGAATCTTAAACATATCAAATCCATATGATATTTTGATATCATTGGAGAAAAATTCTATGAGATGAAGGAGAAATTCAATTTGTTTGGGGAAAACATTATTTGATTCCATACCCATACATAAAGGAATTAATAAAAATATTTTGGTTTAATTTATTTTTAATTTGGTGGTATGGGAAAGGCAATAGAGAATTGATTGACCTTAGAGTTACGGGGGAATCTGGCTTTATATCTCATCATAAAATTTTTTTGATGAGTGTATGGATGATGTGGAATGTGGGATAGAGTCCAAAAATAGATATATTAAAAACATCAAATCAGTGAAAATGGAAAAAAATGAGAAGATATTTGAAGTCTAATTAGTAAGGAGAAGAGATAAGAAAACATAAACAAAAGTAAGTTATTTTAGTTAGATTACTACTTGAGATCACATAGAAGTTGAACTCTTTTCATTAGGAGTTTATCAGGAATCTGTTAATTATGTTGTACAGGCAGCTCGAGAAAGTAATCACATTTTCATCAAAGATAGGAGAAACCTAGAAAAAGGCAAGGAATCTGGATATATGGATAAAGTCTTGCTTAGGAAGACCAGCAACTGGCTATCTATGTAAACATGAGCTAGATATAAGGACAATACAGATTAGATCTCACTTTCATCAAATACTGATGATCAAGCAAAAGTCTTATAATGATTTGCCAAAAATGTACTACATTTATGTTTTTTTCCAGCTTAAGGAAATACATGTACACAGAAGATACAGGCTGAGCTTTTTATAAGAAGGAAAGATAAAGGCATTGAAGGATTATCTCGCTACTTTCTAGACTATCAGGGAAAATGAAAGATTTGAAAAAGTGTTTTCAAGGGAAAAAATCCAAAGTCAGAAGAGCTTCCATTTATTTAATATAGCTGATAAGTGACACAGACACAGATTTATGACACAGACAAGAAAATGAAGAGAGAACACTGGACAAGTAGAACTATTTAATAACTGTGAGACTTTGCTTTTTTCATTGTGAGTAATGGTAAACTCTGAGGAGAAAGTAACTTCTTGGCTCCAAAGAATTATGATAAGGACAATTGGAGGGAGGCCCAGAGATGGGAAACTATAACTAGCAATTTTCTTCTAAGATTTCATTGAGAATTTGTGCAAAGGAATTCAAAACTAGAATGGTTTTGGAATGGTATGGAAGAGTATTTCTCATTTAAAAGAAACTAATTGGGTAAAGGGAACAGAGGAATAGCATTGCTTTATAGTGTATGAAGAAATTTAGGGAACAAAAAAATAGAAGCAAGGTAGAGATATTTTCAGTGGGAGGGAAAGAGGAAAGGGGAACAGATAAAAAGAGTGGGGGGGTGATAAAGAGGAACAGAGCAGTGAAGATGGAGGAGAAACAGAGAAATAGAATGAGAGACAGAGACATACAGAGAAGGAAAGACACAGATATATTTGCAGAAACAGAAGACACACATGATGAGAGGGAAAAACACAGAGAAGGAGAAAAGTTATTCACATTGTTATAGGATTGTACAATATATCACCTATAAGTAAGAAAAAAACAGATTATCTTTAGGAAACAATATAAACTTGACATGACATGGAGACATAATATAATAGTGAATAGAGAGATGCATTTATCTAAACACTAATCTAATTTGGTGAGAATCATTGCCCAAAGCTGAGATTAATTGATAGAATTTTGGTATGTCTTAGTGATAATTGCCTCTCCAGGAAAAACAATATACCCACAACATATGTTTAAATTAAATCTGCATTACTAAAAACTTTCTTTAGTCTAGACAATTAAAAAATCCCCAATAAATCAAGCATGGATGTATAGTGTTTGCTGATTTCTGAAGTGTAAATGCTCACACTTAAAATTAAGCAATCAGTTCTAGAACCCTAAATGCAAAAATATATTTACTAAAATATCCTGAGCTGTTTATCTAGATGGATAGGATCATGATGAAAAAGTACAACAGGGAAGGGATGAAGAAAGCAGGACTATTAAGCTCATTAACTTTTGTTTTCTCTACCAAGAAAATGTGTCTTTCCACTGATGAAGCTAGAGAAAAGGGAGGTGAATTTAAAAGAAGTGCATTGATGATAAATTAGCATCAAGACACCTACACCAAGTTCTATTCAATAAGCCAAAATAGTTCACATTTCATGGCAGTGAAAATAATTCAAAATGTAATTAATTACTAGGTCATTGCTGAGAACATTTGAAAATTTCTGGAGAAAAATAGGATAGAAAGCTAAAGATCTCAATTTTCTGAAAAGGCAAATGCATTTCATACTTAGACTGTGTGTGTGTGTGTGTGTGTGATTCAAAGACTACTTTGGATTATTAGTGAAAATTTAGAATTTATTATTAAAAGGTTATTATTAAAAGGTATTATTAAAAGAACTCATTCTCCTAGACTATCAGATTATTAGAATGTTATAAATAAATCACGCCTTGGTTTTGGCAAAAGTATTTACAAAGATCTCTGAAATTATCCTTTTGCACAAGATGGGAAGAAATGATTCAATCAGAGGAGAAGAAATAGACCCAAATCTGAACCAGCAGTCAGGAAGACTCTTGTGACTCTGTCTGGACCACTATGGGCAAGTCCGTAAACTTCTGTGAACCTCAGTTTCCCTACTTATAACATGGAGGTAAAAATGCCTGTATTACATACTTCCCAATGTCATTATGAGAGCTCAAATGAACTTGTATAGTGCTTTGAAAACCAGAAAGATGTATAAGTGTCAGATAATATCATTAGTAGCATAGTTAGGTGAATTTTAAAATGGTTGAATTTAATGGACCAAAATTACTGGAGCTATGTCAGACTTGGTTGAGATCACTAATGGAGTGCTTGGCTATGTATTATTCAACATTTTAATCAATGACTTTGAAGAAGGAATAAGTAACATGCTTATGAAATTTATAGATGACACATACCTAGAAGGAATAGCCAAAATAAAAGAGTCCAGATTTAAAAAAACAAAACAAAAACTTGATTGTCTAGAATAATGGGAAAAATCTAAAAAGATAAAATTTTAATCTGGATGAGTGTAGAACTCTATGCAAGTGTTTAAAAAGTATGAGTGTAAAAATAGTGAAGAATTAGTTAAATATCATTTATTTTAAATATGTAATACGATTGTTGTAAGTTAAAATGTATTTTGAGTCAACAATGTGGCATAGCAGCCAAAAAAAAAAAAATGAAGATTCTGGGTGCATTACTAGAGGCAGTGTTCAGAATGATGATAGTGCTTAAGTTCTTCTGTCTTCAGCCAGGATCAGATATATCTACCAAGAACAGGATACATCAGATACATCTGCTCAATTCTGAGCATCATATTTTAGCAAGGAAATTGTCAAACTGGAGATAAAAGGAAGGCAATTAGGATGGTGAAGGGGCAACAGGACAAAATAGAATAGTCTACTACTGGAAGTAATGGGCCCTCCTTATTAGAGGTCACTAAATAGAGGCAAGATGATGACTTATTATATAAGGGTATGTGTGGTGTAATAGTGGGGATCATTTTTTGATTATAGGTGGGACCAGAGAGACCTAAGATTATTTCTATTTTCAAATTCTTTTGACTTGATCTCCTAGATTCAAATTTCTTTACTTCCACATGAAAACTGGTAGGAGATAGAAGTTGCACAATCTGTAATAATTTAAAGGTGGGTTGAACCCAAAGAGCCTGGGGAGAGATGAAATCATTTCTTCATACTTTTCTTTAATGAATAGCTATGAGATAAATAAATCCCAAAGGTCCTAGAAACCAGTAAATATTCCAGAAAGTCCCCACAGGAAGCCCATTCAGCTCTAAACATTAAGGCTCCAGTACTCTGTTTCTCAATAACCCTTCTCCTCTCCTTCATGGAGGAAAAGTTCCTGGATCTTCAGCTGGCTTCTCCACATGAATTTCCAGTAATCCAAATGTTGAAACAACAGAATCAATACACAGCTGAGATTGTCCCAGAGTGTGTAGGTAAGGCCTAAGGATAATGAGAGAGTCATGATTAGTGGCACATATATTTGTTTATATACCCCAGTAGTATTTTTTCTAGCCAAGTTTAGGGTTAATGTGTATAATTAGTCAAGTGAGCTACCTGCTTGAAGAAGGGACATGCTTTCTGTGTATAAGATAAATTAAGACCTCAAGAGCCTTCACTGGAAAGGAGAGCTACAGGACTTGAAATGCTGAAATGTTAGCTCTGGAATAAAGCATAGAACATAGAAGCTTGACACACACAAAATTTCATTTTGAGGGTTCAAAAGAGCAGATTTTAGAAGCCCATATGCTTTATAGAAAATCTCTTGTATATTCCAAAAGACTTGGAATGAAAAATTGCATGTATATTCAGAGAGAAAACTATGGAGACTGAATGTGAATCAAAGCATAGTATTTTCACATTTGTTTGTTTGCTTGCTTTTTTTCTCATGATTTTTTTCCCTTTTGGTCTGATTTTTTTTTTGCACAGCTTGAGAAATAAGGAAATATGTTTTAAAAAGAAAGTCTCTTGTCTAATATAGTTACTCTTTAATAATCTCATAATGAGAAAAGAAATGTTACCAAGTCACACTAGAACATCTTGTTGTGAATGACTTGTCTCCATTTTTCCTTTCTTTCTGTTCTCTCCCACTCCACTTTCCAAGGTCTACCAAGAACATGAAAATAGAAAATCAGACCATTATCTCTGAATTCCTCCTCCTGGGACTCTCTGAACAACCAGAGCAACAAATGATTCTTTTTGGTCTGTTCCTGGTCATGTACCTGGTCACTGCAATAGGAAATATTTCCATCATCCTGGCAATTGGCTCAGACTCATATCTGCACAGTCCAATGTATTTCTTTGTGGCAAATCTGTCCTTTGCTGATATCTGTTTCATCTCCACCACTGTCCCCAAGATGCTGGCAAATATCTGGAACCAGAGTCAAACCATATCCTATGAAGGCTGTCTGACCCAGATGCATTTCTTCATGACATTTGGAGCTCTTGATGATTTTCTCCTGGGAGTAATGGCATATGACCGTTATGTAGCCATCTGCCGGCCACTCCACTATGCGACAGTTATGAACTCTGGAATTTGTATTCTACTGCTAGCTTTATGCTGGATTCTCACCAACTTTGCTGCTTTTTTACATACTTTCCTCATGGCTGGCTTGACTTTTTGTGCAGAGAACAGCATTCCCCACTTTTTCTGTGACCTGATCCCTTTGCTATCACTCTCCTGTTCAGACACCAGCACTAACCAGCTGATGTTGTTTATTGTGGGATCAATGGTCCTCACTGCTCCCCTTACTCTCATTGTTATCTCCTATGTCCACATCATTTCTGCCATTTTAAGAATACCATCTACCTCTGGAAGGTGGAAAGCCTTTTCTACCTGTGGCTCACATCTCACTGTGGTTTCCTTATTCTATGGGGCAGCTATTGGGGTCTATCTGTGTCCACCATCCACACATTCTGCTGGAAAAGACAGAATTGCTGCTGTTTTCTATACTGTGGTCACTCCTATGTTGAACCCCTTTATATATAGCCTGAGGAACAGGGATATGAAGGCAGCTTTGGGAAAACTCTTCCTTAGTAGGAAAGTACTCTCTTCCTAGAACAACTTATTGTGAATAGATTATACAAGAAAGAACTCATTTTCTTTCTTGAAAGCATCACTAGGCTGAATCACATTTTCACATATATGAAACAATATTCTTCTCACCTCTATTGAATTCCACTGAGAACCTGTAAAGAAATCTTGGTCGTAGGATCCCTGTTCTCTTAACTCCTGTGTAGTTGTGCTTGTTTTCACTAAGATTTTATGAAGAAATAATCCTTCCTTTAGGATTGATGAAAATTTTATGTAAACAAGATACTATGTTCTAGTGTTATTCTGTCTGAGAAATGATATAGTGTAATAGAGTTCTGAAATTAGATTCAGTAGATCTGCTTTGAATCTTACCTTTTCTAACTGAATAGATGTACAAATTTGCATCTTTTCCCTTCTCCATGCCTCATTTTCCCTATCTATAAAATGAGAGAGTTGATTTAAATCAGAGATTCTTGCATCATGGACCCTTTTGGCAATATGATTAAACCCCTTCTCAAGATAATGATCTGCAAATGCACAGAGTAAAATACAAACACTTATAAGAGAAATAAATTATATTGAAATACAGTTATCAAAATATTAAAAGACTAGTTCACAGACCCAATATTGGTCTAGATTATTTCAAATATCCTATTCTTTCTGTAAATATGCTGTAATTCTATGAATTTTTGTAACGTAATGCAATATTCACAAAGAAGTTGTGATTTCATTAATATGGGAAGTTTTTGGTATGGGAATTCTTTCCACCTATATAATCAATAAACATTTATTAAGAGAGTACTGTGTTCCAGAAACTTTGCTAAGCTCTAGCAATATAAAAATCAAGACAATCTCTGACCTCAAAGAGCTTACAATCTAATAGGGAAGATAACATGTAAAGATATACATACATCCCAAACAAGTTATATAGAGGACAAATAGGAAATAATTAACAGAAGGAAAACACTGGAATTGAAAGGCGGAACTTAAAGAAAACCAGGAAAGTCAGTAGACACAATTTGGAAGGAAGAGTATTCCAAAGCTAGGAGATAACCAGAGAAAATTCCTGGAGCCAAGAGTGTTTTCTTCATAAAATAGCCAGGATGCCAGTGTAAGTGAATTGGAGTGCATATTTCAAATAATAATATGTGAGAAGACTGGAAAAGTAGTAGGGAAGAAGGTTCTGAATGGTTTTGAATGCCAAAAAGAGTATTTTGTTTTTGATCATAGAGGCAATAGGAACCCACTGAAGTTTGTTGGGATTTGTGTGTGTGTGTGTGTGTGTGTGTGTGTATGTGTGTGTGTATGTGTGTGTATGACACGATTGAATGTGCACTTCAGGAAAATCACTTTAGTGATTAATTGGAGGATGGATTGGAGTGGGGAGAGACTTCAGACATGCAGGCTATTGTAATAATCAAGGTATGAGATGATGAAGACCTTCATTATAGTGGTGGTAGTGTTAAAGAAGAGAAGCCTGTGTATTGGAGAGATACTGCAAAAGTGAAATAGGCAGAATTGGTAACAAACTGAATTTGGGGGGATGAGAAATAGAAATAATTCCATGAGAAATAGATGTGACTCCAAGATGACTCTTAGCTTGTGAGCTTGAAGGATTGGAGAGTTGCTTAGCAGTGATAGGGATACAGGTCATGATCCATCCATGATTTTGTAAATAAATTCTAGGAAGTGGCCTAAAGTACTAATTAAGACTATTAGTATATATAAAATGACAGGATGGAAAAAAATCCCCAACAATAATCCATACATTTATATGGAGATAACAAAATCAAGAAGAAAATATAGAGAAATTCCATTGAATTCAATTGAAAATAATAAAAAAATACATGAAGTATCTGGGAATCAAGGCATGCTCAAAATTCAACTAAATAAATTTGCAAAATTTTCTTTACAGAGGCGTAGAAGAATTATTTATTTAGAGTGAAGTTCATTGTTAATGACTGGAAGAGGAAAAAATATAACAGCACAAAGAATACTTAGATATGTCCCTATACACACACACACACACACACACACACACACACACACACACCACACCACACCACACAGATACTGAACAAAAGAAAAAGGTTTTCTTGTTCTTTCTTTTCCCTTCTTGATGCTGCTTCTTGTCTTTGGAAGGGGTATATTTATAGTATTTTTTTCTTTCTCTTGCTGGTTGAAAAGACCAGACATGATCATATCCTCTTGCTCAAGAAGTTTTAGATGACCCCTATTACCTAGAAGCACAATAATGTTAATTCCTTTGATATTTAGAGATTTTCACAATGTCTAGGTCAATTATATTTCATTACTCCATATTTCAATACATGCCATTTGCACAAGCTGTTTCTCAGGTCTGGAGAGCTCACCTACCTATCCATCTCTTGAAACTTCTCTTCAAGATTCAGCTCAAATACCACATCTTATATAAGACTTTATTTCTCTAAATTGTTATTACTCCCCTTGATATTGTTTTGTGACAATGACATTGTTTAATTTTCTTTTTGCTTATCTGTGTATAGTGTTTTCTTAAAATGATTGTTAAATGTCCTAGAAGCCAGAATTGTTTTGATTTGTTGTCTTTGTATCCCCAGTCCCCAGCACAATGATTGACATATGGTAGAAATGCAATAAATTCTTTTGAAATAGATTTGAATTGCTGAGATGAGTTCAGATAGAGCTTCTTTCTCCTCTTCTTAGTCATGACAGATCTTCACTTTTTCTGAGAACTCAGTAGTTCCAAAAGATGTGCTTTGGATGGGGAATCAGGCAATTCTAAATTCAAATGCACCACACAAAGAATTGTCCAATGTGACTCAAAAGACAGTACCTATTGCTATATAATAACTTCTTGTAAGAGGTTTCCTTGAATGTTGTCTGCTTTTCTTCTTTTTCAATAAACTATTTCTATCTGTGTGGCTTCTCCTCCTCATGAGCCTGAGCCCTGTTCATCTCTCATCTGTATGTCATTTCTGCATGAATGTGGTCTAATAATAAAGTTATTAATACTAGTTTCCTAATTCAAATTATTTATCTAATTGATTCAATTCTTATTTTGATGAAAAATAAATTTCACATTTACTATGAACTAAATGTCCCAAAATGATTAATATATATTTTAACTTGTTTCAAGTGAGTATACTAGTAGATGCTGAAAAATAATCCTTTGACAAAGAAAAATATTTAGTTTTAAAATCAATCATACAATTGATATATGAGGGATGATTTTTAGTATTAAAAAGTATTAATTGAAAATGTTAAAGTAAATTCTGAAATAACTGATGAAACTTCAAGCTTCTGAACCTATTGGTTTTTTAAGCAATGAATGACAATTGCAAATTGAGATAAAACTTCTTTAAATGGAAATTGTAACTCAAATATGTGGAAGACAATTTTATGAATTAAAAGAAAATAATTAAAAGGATATAAGCCAGGGTACAAGATTAGATAACTGATATCTAATTGGAGGGAAAGATTAGGGACTTTCCAAGTTGAGAGGGGAAAAGCAAAGTGGGACAGTTCCCTGAAATCAGAAAAATAGGTGTTCCATCTCTCTCTCTGTCTCTCTCTGTCTCTCTGTCTCTCTGTCTCTCTCTTTCTCTCTGTCTCTGTCTCTTTGTCTCTCTCTCTCTCTCTCTCTGTCTCTGTGTGTGTGTGTGTGTGTGTGTGTGGTGTCTATATTGAATCAAAAGAATAAGGAAACAATAACTGAATACAGGGACAGTTTTCAGACAAGACATAGGTTGATTGAAATGTATAAATGTGAGAAGAAGACTTCTTGCATTAATATTTGGATCTGCTTAGGTTCCTCATTAGCATAAATTAGGTTCTTAGTTAAGGATCTCTAAGCTGTTTGTAGAGGTGGTTCAGTTTTCCAGATATCAAAGGTTGGCATAAACAATACAATAAAATTTTGTCACAGTTCTCATAATTGAATAAAGTTTTCTCACAAGACAGAAATTGGACTAGACATGATTGTACAGAAAAGAAACTGAACTAGACCCAGAACCAATTCACAATATGGAATCAGCATGACTCATTCAATTCCCATAATTTCAATCACTATTTGAAATAAGGAAACACTAGTTTTCCCATTAAATGCAGGAGTGATAGACATATACAATTTTTCCCTTTTGTTTTTATTTTTACTTTTTAGGAATGCTAGGAATAATTGAAAGGACATTCAGTGCTTATGGTTGGGCCATGTCAATGTAATAAAATTATAATCTTATTTAATTTACTTAGTTCTATGCCAATCAAGCCAAAACAGGGATACTTTGTTGAAATAGCCAAAATAGCAATGAAATTAATTGGAAGAACAAATGGTCTAGTATCTGAAGAAAATCAGAAAAAATAAAAATGAATTATAAAATGTACATGTTGGACTAGATTAGTATTGACAACCTCAAATAGAAACAAGGCCACTAAACCATATGTAAGAATTCCTGAAAGGCTGCATGTTGATTTAGAAAACTACATATTAATATTTTCTATGTTTTATTCTAGTTTTAATATCTAGTTAAATATTTTCTAATTATGTTTTAATCTGGTTCAAGGGTATTTTCAGTCACTATAATGCAGTCCCAAGTCTTGTGTTTGGCACCCATGAATTAGAGGAACACCTAAGTCCTCCTTCTGCCAAAGAATGCAACATATAAATAAATAAGTTCAGATAAGTCAATTCAAAAAGAGAGAGAGAGAACACTAACCCTAAGGGATTAAAAAGGATAAAGAGGTAGTACTTAAGCTGAGCTTCCTTGAAGAAAACTAAATATTCTAAGAGCTAGAGATGATGAGGAATATATACTAGGTATGTTCTAAAAGTCTATCCCACAAGAGATACATGTTATGTCCCATCCAGCTATCTATCTAGTAAGCCTATAGAGAAATGGCTTAGTGAGTTATTTTCTCTTACTCTTACTTTACTCCCCACTGATGCCTTTTTTCTTGAGCTTTAGGAAGAAGGAAAAAAGATGAAGTAAAATACATCAAAAAGAGACTTCCAATGAAAGTTATAGAAAAGTTACATAAATCACTGTAACAATCAGAAAATGATTCCAGAAAGACCAATGATAAAAATGAAAAGAAATGAAAGTAAATTCCTCTGCCCAATATAGAAGGATGTCTGGAAACTAGCAAAGATGGACAACTTCACCAACGAGGTTAATATGAGCTCTAATAAATCAGCTTAATGTCTGCAAAGATGGTGGGGGGGAGGGGGAGTCAGTCAACAAGTATCTATTAAGTGTTCACTATGTGCTAGCCACTGGCATGCAATAAAGTGAGTGATGGTGATCAAAAGAAAGGCCAAAACAGTCCCTTCTTTCAGAGTTTACATTCTAATGGGAAATAGTGGCTAAAACGTAAATAAATAGGTACATTATATTTATATAAACTAAATGGAAGGAAATCAAGGAGAGTAATCTATTACCAATCATGGGGACAGGGCAGTCCCCTTCAGAAGATAAAATTTTTAAGTTTGGTTTCTTTTTTGAAGAAAAAGTATTTATTAAGTACTAATTAGATACCAAACACTGTGTTAAGTCCTGAGGATGCAAAAGCAGTTTCTGCTTTAAAAGAGTTCATATTCTAAAAAGGAAAAATATCACATACAAGGTGGAAAGAGAATATAAAGAGGTACATTATTCCAAAATATAACACAAATAGTGAGGGGAGTAAATACCTCCTCCAAGAACAATGGTAGAGTTGATTTGATTGTGATTTCAGAACTAGAGCTAGTACAAGAGAGGCTCTGGTGGCGAAATTGCTGCTGAAGCTGGTGAGACAGAAGAAAGCCAAGCAGTGAGGAGTAAATTGAAGCACAGCTGATATCTGCCTGAGAAATAGTGGGCTAAGGGACAATTAGGACAGCAGAGACTCAGAAAGGATACAAATTCTGGGGGGAAAAAAGAGCAAAAACTTCTAGGAAATTATTTCTAGCTAGCTACTGTCAGGAAGATGAGTACAAATACCATATGGAAATCAGATCCTCAGAAATTAGGGGAAGATGAGTCAATTTAGTCATGATTGTGACATGGCAGTTTTCCAAAAATTATGAACTTGAGCTATGTCAAAAAGAGCCATAATATGCTAAGTAGGGGGTGAAAGTCCTATTGTCCTTTGTCTTGGCCAGACCCATCTGGGATACTATCTTAAGTTTAAGTTGAATCTTGAATAAATCCATGGAAACTAAAAGATAGAGAGGAGAAGATGGAAAAGTCTTGGTGTAAGTGACAAACCATGCTCAAAGGCATGAAGATAGAATGCCATATACAAATAACTGCATGTAGGCTAACATACTGTCATAGAGAAGATCCCAAATTGATATTAGGGCAACCAGAGTTCTAAACAGATTTATAAGCCAGCATAGACTCTAGTAATTGGGAGATCAAAAGTTAGTTCCTGATCTGGCCTGTCTGATTAGAAATGGGGAAAGAATAACCTCTTATATCTACAATACAGGGAGATAGGACTTTCTTGGACATTCCTTGGAATCCTGGGAGTCCCATCAGGAGACAGAGCTAATCAATACTAGATAACAGGGCCATGGGAGCTGTGAAGGGAATCTCCTATATTTCATAGGGACTATAAGTTTTCAGAACCAAAACAAAGGACAAAAACAACTTCTGAATAGGGACTATAAAGGAGAAAAAGACATAGTCTAGACAAGGTCAGAATCTACAGATTATCTGGAAACTAAAGAAAAAGCTGGAGATAAGGATAGAAGATGGAGTCTAATCCAAGCCAACTGTAATTTAGTCAATTCATCAAGATCATGATTGACAGGCATATAGACTAGAAGGGAGTTGACCAAATAAGGTGTATTCAATTCAACCAAGATTTACAGAGAAGGACAGGGAAGAATACATAAACACAAACGAAGGTATACAGAGAGCATGTCTCATTTTTATATAAACCAGAAAAGGGTTGAACACACCAGTAGAAATAAGCTAAATTGAATAAGGAAGTAGAAGGGGAAATAAAAAGGGAAGAGATGTATAAAAGGGAGAGTAGAGTTGGAGTGGAATAATTATAAGCAAAACAAATGAATGGATGATAAAAAGAAAAAATAAGCATAAGAACCAGAGACTATGTCTGTGTTTGGAAGAGGAACAGAAAAGTGGAAAGAGACTTCTTCAAGTATTGGTTTCTAATGTTGGTCAAGTTCCATCTCTTTCCCAATTTCTTCTTCTTTATAAAGAAGACTGAATTAAAATAGGAAAAATGTATGAAAAGTTATGATTGAGGGAAATACATGATTAATAATCATACTAGTGGATGTGAATGGGATGAACTCGACCAGAAAATCAAAATCAAGAAAAATAGTAAAATGGATTACTATTCAAGTAAAATTACATTTGAAATATAAAGATTCACATAAAGTTAAAATTAAGCTATAAAGAAGAATTTGTTAGACTTCAAGTGAATTTAAAAAAAACAACAACAAAGGTATAGTGATACTGACCACAAAGCATAACTAAAAGTAATTATGGTTTAAAGAAATGATCAATGGAATTTTATTATATTATAAGATATCATAAACAATGACATATTATTAAAATTTAATATATGTATAGCATCCAAATATTGAAAGAAAAGATAACTGAATTATAGGGAGAAATAGACAGTAAAACTTTAATAGTTTGGAACCAATATTGTCCATTTTATATTCAGATAAATATATAAAAAGATTAATAAAAAAGAAATTAGGTGAATCAAATTTTAAATGTTAGATGGCAAACTTCTGGTGATTACTGAGTGGAAATAGAAAAAAAAATTAAATATCTTTTTTTTTTTTTTTGCTATACATAAAACTTTATACAAACCAACAATGAATTAGGGCATAAAAACCTTATAAACCAGGTTGGGAAGGCCAAAGGCATAGTAGTCCAGAGCCTAAGAAACCCATATCCAAGTCTTAGCAAGAGGCACAGCAACAAGGCCAGAAAAACATCAAGAAGCTGATGCCCAAGCCATAGAAGGAATTTTGTCTAACATCCTTGTCAAAGACATAAATAGAAACAGGGCCTGCCCCAAACCCCCAAAATTATTATCTAAATAACTGACACCTAAGCCATATCTGGAGAAAGGGCCAAGGCAGCATCCAAGAAATAAAGTACCCTGACATCTTTCACCCTGACATATAGCAATTTACAATATAATTGGGAATGATCAGAGTGACAGCAAGGGGCAGAACTAGTTTCACATTAAAGACTGTTCAAAGAAAAGAAGATCGAGAAGGTATTGAAGTTTAACCCTAAATCAATCTAACAGGAGACTAAGCCCAAACTAAAAAGTTTTCCAGAGGATGGAGCCCAGTCCTAACTTTAAGGAAAAAGTAAGACTGGCTCATATCATCCAAGAATATGAGGAGAGAAAATATAATGCAAGCACAAAGTCCCAATCTGTGAACTGAGGCTATAGTCAAAAGAAACTCTGAAAAAAGGATGAAACATTATAAATTAAGTGAAACTCAAGCAATAAGGCCTGAAGAACAATTTTACAAAAAGTTGAAAAAAGACTCTCAGAGAAAGGATGTTTTGGTTAACACTAAAAGAGTACCTAGAAGAAGTGAAGGAAGAGATATAAAAAGTAATATTAAATGAAATAAAAGTAGGAATGAATAGGGAAAAGAATTAATTGCTTAGAACACAAGGTAACAAAACATTCCCTGGTAATGAGAATGAGTCAAATAGAAAGCAGTCATTCCATGAGAAAAGAAATATTAAAACAAAATTTAAATTTAAAATAGTAAATAAAAGAAAATGAAAGATATAAAAAAGACTGAGAAACTGATCAAGAAGATATTATAGTCAAAGAACCTTTGGACTATCCAAATACTATAATGCTTATTGCCCAAATCTGCAAACTGTATTTCAATAAATAATAAACAAAATACTATCCAGAATCATTAGAACCAGAAGACAAAAGGAAAATAAAAAGAATAAACCAATTTCTTATTGAATCAAACACTATCCAGAAATATTATAGCTTTAAACTCAGAGCTGTTGGGTCAAAGAATAAATACTGTAAGCATGTAGGGAAAAAAGGATTAAGGAACCACATTCAGGGTCATATCAGATTGGGCAACTACCATTTAAAATGTGAGGAGATCTTGCAATGATATCCCTTATGGCAAAAGATAAAGCCTTATAACCAAAAATAACTTACCTTGAAAAAGTGAATATAATTTAAGAGGAGAAAAATAGGACTTTAATGGAATAAAGGACTTTTAAGAGATTTTGATAAAAAGACAAAGCTGTGTAGAAGCTTTGAAATGCTATCTCCAAAGTCAAATGAAAATTAGAAAAATATGGAAGTAATGATATGCTGAAGTGCTTACATTTTAATAAAAGAAATAAATGTGTTTTCAGAACTCTGTCTTCAAGTATAATTGAAGAAGATTATAAGAAAAACAGAAGACTTAGGAGTGGTTTTGCTCAGCTTTGATGATCTTAACAGGAGAAAGAAAAGAGAAGGGGAAAGGAATATGCCAATCAAAAAAGGAGAAACTTATGATCTTGCAAAAGTGGGGTACTTATAAAGAAGGGAAGAGTACAAACATATGAATGAAGTAGTGGGGATAATGAGTATTAAATGAACCTAATTTTCATTTGAAAAAGGTGATTTAGACAAAACATATATAAAAATACAATAAAATCAACGCATGTGATATTTCTATTTCACATTCACTTTCCCTTGGTAGGAGTACCAATTGTCAGAAATAACAGAGAAAGAAGATTTAAGGGAAAAATAGAATTGGAGGCTTAAATTAAAAAGATTTTGTAAAAAACAAAACCAATGTAGTCAAGGTTAGAGAGAAACCATAAAACTGGAGGAAATTTGTTAGCAAGTTTCTCTAATAAAGGTCTCATTTCTCAATATAAAGAGAACTGAGTCGAATGTATAATGAATGATTCCCTGATTGACATTGGTCAAATAATATGAACCATCAGTTATTAGAAGAATTCAAAGCTATCTATAGGTATATGAATAAATGCTTTAAATAACAAATGATTAGAGAAATAATTTAATCCCAAAGAATTGGTGAGTAAATGAACAAATCATAATAATGGATTTTTTCAAAGGAAATGACAAGAAGAAAATATAGCAAAACTTCTGGTATTCAATTAAAATTTTCCTTAGGGAAATATCTCTAAATGCTTTCATCAACAAATGAGAAAAAGTAGAGAAAGAGACAAAACAATAAATCAGAAAATGCCAGCTAAATACTAAATTAGAAATTTGAAAAATCAAAAACATCAACAAAATTGAAAACAAAGCCTCAATTAGTTTGATAAACAAAACTAAGTATTTAAAAATATGCATCAATAAACAAACATTTTTTAAAGCGTATACCAAAATGTCAGTATTAAAAAATGAAATAGGATAATTCCAATCAATTGAGGTCTAAATAAAGGATACTATTACAGAAACTATTTTGACAACAAAACTGATAACTTTCACAACAAATGAAAAGGAATAATTAATAGAAACTAGGAATAATTAATAGAAAGCTAGCGATTTTTTCCCTTGCAAGCAGAAAAGAGAGGGGAGTCAAGAATGTAAAGAAAGAAAATTCCAACATAAGCTTGAATCAGGGTCTTGATCTTTGGGCATATAACAAAATGGAAGAGAAAAAACTAGGACAGTATACTCAGCCCTCATCAAGAATCTTGGGACAACTGTCTTATCTGGATATTGGCTGCTTCTGGATCTTTACTAGATGAACTTTGAGGTCTTCCATGTATTCAGGAGCAGATGTTTTCTCCAAATGATCCAAGAATGCACCCACACAAATTTGCCAACTATGAAAGCACCTGGTAGGGATCCTTGTAGGGAGAAAATTTGCATGTGATCTTTGGATCTGAGTTTCTGATCAGCATAATATAGGTTCTCCATGGCTAAGGATCTCTAAACAGCATATAGAAATCCAGTTTCCTCTCCATTAAGGACTAGGTTCTGTAGAGAACCGCAGATATTGGGGAACTCTGAGAAAAGCATACTTGAAGCAAAGATACTTACAGCAAGGTGTTAACTCAGTGTGATTGATGAGATGATGGTTCTCTAGTTCACATATATTTAGTACTTAGAATGGTGATGTAATGGTTCTCTAGTTCACAATACTTAGTATGCTGTAATGATGTAATCATACTGAGGTATTTAAGGGCTGAGAGAACTGGAAATGAGACATTCCAACTTTGACCCTCTTCCTGGTGGTTCTTCTGCCTCCTGTACTACTCCACTAAGATCAAGGCTGGTCCTGAGATCCTCCAGAGAGTTAGTCGGGACATTACAAGGTTCAAACAATACAATAAAGTTTTCTCACAATTCCCATAATTATATGATTACATTGTCAGGTATAGATCAAACTACTTAGAGGGCTCACAATGGATTAGTTTTGAGACGGGAGATTTTTTTATGTCACTGAGGTAACCTAGAAAATTTAAACAAAACCATATAAAGCAATATGCGCATGAAGTCTCCTCATATCCTAGTAATCCATTCTCCATGTCCATTTAATTAGCCCATTTTGAGTCCCAAATGTCTCATATGATTATCTAATCCCTAGATGTTTTTAAACTTGGACAATATACTTATTCTTAAGACAACACACCAAAGGAGACAGAAACTCTGATGAGGAAAGAGACCTGGGATATCTGATGTGGGGGCATCTGGTTGTGTGAAGTTAAAACTAGGGGGAGTACTAGATGCAGAGTGGAGTAATGGAAAAGTCCAGGTTCTGTCCTGTATAAAGGATAGCATTAGGAGGATGTTGGTACTCCATGCTCTAACTTTCCAATTAGAGGAGGTTGGGGGGGAGGAGTAACACTCTAGGATTAAGTTAGTAGTTAGTAGCAATTAGTAAACTAGTTATACACTGATGAAATTTGAAAGTAATGAGCTTAATATGGGAAGACAAAGCAGCAGATGCCAGATAGAATGAGCCCTCCATTACAGGTGATAACTGAGGCTCTGCCTTGACAGAGGAAGCCCCAGAGAATCAAGTACCCTGAGGGAGGAGAAGATTACCCAATCCTTTCAATAAGGCAGCCATAGCAGAACAAAGGACTATTTAGCACTCTGATCAAGAAAAACTCAGAGAGAGACCACTGAAGACCTTATTAAAGGAACACTTAAGATGGAATAAGAGATTACTCAATGCTTTGATCAGGGATAGCAATCACAGAGTTCTGATCAGGGACACTAATACCTACTTGTGCTTTGAGCACAGATATACCAAGTGGAAACCAGAAAAAAACTTAGGAGAACAAAGGGAAAAAAAGAAGTATGGAATGGAACTTATTTCACATAATTAGGTTACCAAAAATTAAACAAAAATTGAGCAAGGAATAATGGGTGAAAAAAATAGGAAAAGAAGGGATTCTATAAAATAAAGAGCACTATAGGCAGAATTCTAGATAGTATTTATATAAACATTTCAAAGAAAACAGTAAAGAGGCTGTAGCAATACAACAGAAAAATTGTACAATATGTCAAAGTAGATTTATACCAGGAATGCAGTTGGTTCAATATTAGGGAAATTATAAATATAGTAGACCATATTAATAACAAACTACCCAAGATTATATGATTATATCAATAAATATAGATAAAGTTTTTGTCCAAATATGATATCTATTTCGTTTAAAAACATGTAAGAAAAAGAATAACTAAATCTTTCCTTAATGTGATTATCTTTTGTGGTAGATAGATAACTAATGTGGTACTTTAGTTATCTAAAATCAAGAAGCAACATCATTTCTAATCAAAATTAAACTAGGGATTTTCCTTCTGGGGAGGGGAAGATCTGGTTTTAACCCTTCTTTACTTTTTATTTTAGATTTATTTGCACATTCATTTATTTTACAAGCATTTATAATCTATGCTTCTCTCTTCTTCCACTCCAAGAAAAAGAAAACTCTCATTACAAGTGTGTATAGTCAAACAAATCAAATTTCCTACACTTGGCACATATAAAAATGCATGTTGTTTTGTGCATTTTAAGTTTATCCTGGCTCTGGAAGGGAGTAAATGGCATGTTGGACTCATCTTTTATCATTTCATTGATTAAAATTCTAAAGTCTTTCATGTTTTTCACTATAATATTATCATTGTAAAATTGTTCTACTAGTTCTGCTCATTTCATGTTAATTCATAGAAGTCTTTCCAGTTTCCTAGGAAACTTTCCATTATTTCTTATCCCATACTATTTCTTATGCCACAATAATATTCATTACATTCAAATACTATAATTAGTTTAACTCTAATCAATATTATTCCATTTTATGGAAAAGTTCATCCCATTCACATTCACAGTTATGACTATGAGCTCTGTATTTCTCTTAATCATATTTTCTTCCTGTATATACTTTTATTCTTTCTTTCCATTCTGTCCTTAGTAGTGTTTTGTGGTTTTTTTTTTTTTTTACCTATCCCACTCACTACCTTGTTTCCTATCAAACCTCCCCCTTTCTCTTAGTGGTATTTTTTAACCCACTATGTCCACTCCCCCTTTTCTTACTTTTTTCCCCAGGTGTTTCTGTCTTCTCTTCTACCATTTCCTTCCCTTTTCTTTCCTCTTTCTCATCCTACTTCTATATAGGGTTGGATAAATTTCTATACTCCAAGGAATGATCAAGTTATTCCCTCCTAGAACCAAAACGATGAAATCAAGCATTACCCCTCCTTTCTTTCCCTTGATTGTAATAGGTCTTTTGTGCCTCTTCATGTGATCTTATTTGTCCCATTATATCTTCCCTTTCTTCTTCTTCCAATACTGACCTTTTTCCACTCTTTAATGTCTTTTCCTTTGATAGCATCACATCAATGTCCATTCACTACCACACCCTCTGCCCATGTGAGGCCTCCCTCTGTCTTCCCCAGTAACAGACACAATTCTCAAGAGTTACAGATATTGTTTTCCCATTTAGAGATTTAAACAGTTCAGCCTTTAAATAATACATATATTTTCCCCTGTTTATCTTTCTATACTTCTTTTGAGTCCTGTGTTTGTAGATTAAATTTTCTGTTTAGCTCTGTTTTTTTTTCTAATAGAAATGAATGAAAATCTCTTACTTTAATGAAGACCTATCACCTTCCATGAAAGTTGATGCTCAGTGTCACTAGGTAGTTAATTCTTGGCTCTAACCTCAAGTCCATTGCCTTCCAGAATATGGTATTCCAGGCCTTTCATTCCTTTATTGTAGAAGCTGCCAGATCACGGGTAATCCTGACTGTTGCTCCTTGATATTTGAATTGTTTTTGTCTGGCAACTTGCAGTATTTTTTCCTTGACATTGTAGTTTTGTAGTTTTGCAACAATGTTCCTTGGAGTTTTCCTTGTGGATCTCTTTCCAAAGGTAATTGATAAATTCTTTAAATGAGTATTTCCCTCTCTTTTTCTAGAATATCAGGGCAGTTGGTTTTTTTGTTTTGTTTTGTTTTTTGATGACCTCTTGTAGAACACTATTAGTCTCTCTCTCTCTCTCTCTTTCTCTCTTTTTTATCATGGCCTTCATTGTAGTTTTGTAGTTTTGCAACAATGTTCCTTGGTGTTTTCCTTGTGGGATCTCTTTCCAAAGGTAATTGATGGATTCTTTCAATGAGTATTTCCCTCTCTTTTTCTAGAATATCAGGGCAGTTTTTTTTTTTTTTTTGATGACCTCTTGTAGAAAAATATTAGTCTCTCTCTCTCTCTTTTTTATCATGGCCTTCAGATAAACAATAATTTTAAAACTGTTTCTTCTGTATCTATTTTACAGGCCAGCTGTTTTTCTAACTAGATATTTCACATTTTCTTCCATTGTTTTCATTCTTCAATTCTTCATTCAAACTAAAGTTTGATTGATTGTTCATGCCTCCTAGAGTCATTAGCTTC
Organism: Sarcophilus harrisii; assembly: GCF_902635505.1. Taxonomy (NCBI): domain Eukaryota; kingdom Metazoa; phylum Chordata; class Mammalia; order Dasyuromorphia; family Dasyuridae; genus Sarcophilus; species Sarcophilus harrisii. The sequence continues at coordinate 446,074,044 of NC_045427.1, forward strand.
CATTTGCCCTATTCTAGTTTTTGATGTGTGATATTCTTCAGTTAATTCTTGAATCTCTTTTTTCCATTTGGTTAATTTCTATTTTTGAAGGTTTTAAGGTGTTGTTTTCTTCAGTGGACATTTTTGTTTTTTGCATTTGACCAGTTGTATTTTTTAAGGAATTGCCTTTCTTTCCAAACTGTTGACTCCCTCTTGCATACCTCTCATTTCTTTTCTCGTTTTTCCTTCTAATGCTCTTATTTGCCTTTTAAACTCTTTCGTGAGAACTTCTAAGAAGACTTCTTGGACTTGAGACCAATTTATATCACTCTTTGAGATTTCCTCTATGAATATTTTGTATTCATTTTAGTTGGTGTTTTGGTTTTCCCTATTACCATAGCTTCATATGGTAACTTTTTGTTTCTTTCTCATTTTGTTATCTTTTCTTTAGGTATTTCCAATTTTTTTTAATTTTATGGTCAAGCTTTGCTCCTGGAATAAAGAGGGCATTGTCCCAAGCTTCCTGTGCAGCTGTGAGCCAAGGCTTTGAGCACAGAGGCCCCTTGTATTTTGCAGGTGGCAGCTTTGCCTGCTCTTTTCAGGAAACAGCCTGGTTTCCCAGAGTTTGTCTTCCGAGTTGGGACTGAAGCCTATCCCACTGATCTGCTCCTCTACTGAGCCAGGGCAAGGGTCTCAGTTGCTAATTTGCTATGATTATGGCATTCTCACCAGCTTTCCCATAGTCTGTCTGAGCTGGCTTAACATCCTTTTCACCCCAGTGAGACTGACCTTTTTTGAAGTTTTTCCAATCTATCTTGAACTGGAAGTGGTTTCATTCTATCAGACTGCCCAGAGGCTTAGGTGGGGGCGGTTTAGAGAGAAACTGGGAGATCTCAAATACCTTCCTGACTTTACTCTGTCATCTTGGCAGATGAAAGAGAATGGAAAGTTTAGTAACTTTGAGCAAGCCTTTTTAATTTTATGTAATCTAAATTGCCTATTTATTATTACTGTTTAATCATTACTGTTTAACTATTATTGTTTATCATTAAATTCTTCTTTTATCCAGAGATATGAAAGGTAGGCTCCTCTTTGATTCTCCTGATTTGATCCTTTTTTTTAAATGATGTGATATTTTATGTCAGGATCACGTGTTCATTTTGATCTTGCCTTGATATTTGTTGCGAAATGTCCAGATTGCTTTCCAGTTTCCACAGAAATTTTTGTCAGATAGTAAATCCTTTCTTCTGTAGCTGAGGTCTTTAGGTTTCTCAACTTTGTTATGTGCCTAATGTTGTATTCATCTTATTAATCTCTCTGTTTAACTAGTATCAAATCATTTTAATTTTTAAAATTAAATTTGATTTTTCAATAAGCAAAAATCAATTTTCTTTATTACATACCTCTATATCCATCAAAAAAGAAAGAAAAATAAATTCCTGTAATAACTATGAGTAGTTAAATAAAGCAAATTCACATAATGTCCATGTCTAAAAATTATGTTCCTTAAAGTACAATCTGAGTGCATTATTACTTATCAGGAAATGGTAGCACATTTTATTAGGAGTTAACTGGCAATCAGTTGACCTAATAGGTAGATGCTACAGTGTTGAGCCTAGAGTTAGGAAGTCCTGAGTTCAAATCTATCTTCAGAAACTTATTGCAGTATGATCCTGGACAAGTACGAACACCTTCGTGGTTTGTTTTCCTCATATATAAAATGGTAAACCTACTTTAAGTATTTTTTTCCACAATGTTACTTCTATATCTAAATTAATTACCCATTTAGAGCTTATCTTGGTAAATTGTGTGAGATGATGATCCATATCTAGTTTTGATTTTGTTTTGTTTTGTTTGTTTATTTTGCTATACTGCTTTCCAATTTCCCCAGTTTCTTTTAGTTAATGAAGAGTTCTACCTCGCCCCCACCAATAACTGGGATTTGAGAGATATGGGGTTCTTATGATCTTTTGTTTGTACATTTATACTCATAATCTATACTGTATTTTTTTTTAGCTAAACCAAAATCATTTTTAATGATTTTTGCTTTATGGCAATAATATAATATAAATTACATACAGAAATATATTGAGATCTGTAACTGATAGATCTCTTTATTCCCCGTAATTTTTCTCATTAAAGCTCCTAAAATTCTTGACCTTTTATTCTTCTATATGTAGTTATTTATTATTTTTTCTAGCTCCATAAAATATTTCTTTGCACTGAATAAATACATTTATTTAGATAACATTGCCATTTTATTATTTTGGCATGTCCCATGCACAAATAGTTAATTTTTTAAATAAATATTCAAGTTTGATATTTTTTCTGCAAAGAATATTTTAAAGTTTGATTCACATGTACATAGGTGTATCATGGTAGACAAGATACTCTCCCAAATATTGTATAGTATCTGTGATTATTTTAATGAATTTTTAGCTCTAATTGATGGACTTTTTTGTAATAACAACAATATTTATGACTTATGTTCATTTATTTTATGTTCTTCAACTTAATTGAATTTTTAAGCTGTTTTAATTAATTTTGGGGGTTGACTTTTTAGGGTTTTCTAACCAAACCATCATATCATCTGCAAAAACCAATAGATATGTTTATATTTGTCTGTGCTTATTTCCTTGATCTTATTTCTTGTTTTATTACTATTGCTAATATTTCCAGCACTATATTAAGTAGTAGTAATGAAAATCCTAGTTTTATTCTGATCTTATTGGAAAAGTCATAGAGATCTCCCTAATGATAGCATTGTGTTTAATAAATCCAAAGCTCACAATTACTGATATAACGACTCACTCTTTGACAAAAACTGCTGAAATAATTGGAAAACAGTTCAGTAGAAATTAGGTTTAGGTCAAGATGCAATTTATACTTTAATAAGGTCCAAATTGCTATATGATCAGAATATATAATGTCATATCATAAATTAAAGAAGTAAAGCAGAAATTACATTTTGAATCTATGAATTGGGGAAGGGTTCATGATAAAGAATAAAGAACATCACAAAAAACAATCTGGCTTATTTTAATTATTTAATTTGCATAAACAAAATTAATGTAAAATTTCAATTATTTAATTTGCATAAAATTTATGTGAAATAGAAAAATATATAAAATAGAAGAGAAACAGTTAACTGGAACTAAATCCCCTCATCTGTTTTCTCTAATAAAAATATAATATCCAAGATATAGAAGAAGCTGATTTCAATTTATAAGTCTAAGCCATTTTTCAAGAGATAAATAGATAAAGTATAAGAACAAGGAGTTCTTAAAGGAAGAAATCTGAGTGGTCATTAGTCATATGAAAACATATTCCAAAATAACATATATAAATAAAATCAAATTATAAGAACTTTGAAGTTTTATCTTATACCTATCAGACTGATGAATGTGACAAAAAAGAAAACTAGAAGGTATTAGAGAGGCTATAGGAAGACAGATATACTGGGATGTAGTTGATGGAGTTGTGATTTAATCTAGCCTTTCTGGAAAGAGAATAGAGGACATTAAAAGGGAAATTCAGATAAACAATATAGCTTTTAAAATGTGTTGTTTATGATATATATTGAAAGCAAGTTGTGCATAATAGAAGTTTGTGGTTTTAAATGTGATTCACTTTTTTTCTATGTCAAATGTGCATATACATGAAAAAAATTGTTTTTTTAAACTGGGGGCATACAAAGTTTTATTAAATCAGGCAAAAGATTTTGGGGAGGAGGAGGAATAGGAAGGAGAAAAATTTGGAACTCAAAAATGAATGTTGAAAATTGACTTTATATGTAATTGTAAAAAAAAATTTAACTTAAAAAAGAAGAAAAATTTTAAGAAGAGAAAAAAAATGTGTTTCATATCTTTTGTCCTTGTGCTAGTGTTGTGTGGTGACATAGTTTAAACAGAGAGCATTTTTTCCAACTGGGAAATCAAATATTTTTCACTATATTTGAATCTATTTTATATATTTGTATAACATGAATAAGCCATGGGTGTGGAACAGAGCCAAACATTTTACAACAATTAATAATATCAATAGTAAAATGTCACAGAGCTTTTGAGTAGCTTGTTAATACTTGCTAAATTGATCGTCAGTTGTTCTTTACACCCCTGAGATTTTCTGGAACACCCCTTTTGATCCTTGGGAAATATACTGTTTTCTTGTAAATATTTAATAGATTTTTAAAAAATAATATAATCTGTGAATGCTTTATACAAAGAAAACACATAAAATGTAATTAGTCTAATAAAAATTTTTTAAAAGTCAGGCAAAAGATATGAAGATCAAGGTTGAAGAACTCTGATTTAGGTGGTGTAGAAGATAAAGCTGAGCTTAGTAGTAGCTTTTAGCTTCAAATCACTGAGAGCATTTCATGATTTCACAATTGGGAATTGTCTTCCTCTACTTCTATCTCCTCCATCATGGGTAGAGTATTTTTGTAGCTAAATGATAGAAGATAGAGAATTGGGCCAAGAGTCAGGAAGGATATAAATTGAAAACTGAATTTAGTAATTTACTAGTTGTCTTACTGAGGACAAATCATTTAATCACCATTGGCCTCAAATTCCTTGACTATAAAATGAGGAAATAATAGCACCAGTTTCACAGGGTAATTGTAAAAATCAAATGAAATAATATTATTCAGCACATTGCTAGGAATATAGTAGGTACTTAATAAATGTTTGTCCCCTCTTCTCTATTCTTTAGATCATTATTTATTGGTAGTGTCTCCCAAGACACATATAATTATAGATTTCATATTCAGCTTATTGAATTTTTAAAAAGAAGCTTTTTAAAAATTCATTTCTGTATAAAACTTTATGTCCTTCCTGTTAACGTAACAAGGCTTAAAGGGAGCAGGTTCTTAGCCTGTTATTCAACTCATTCCCATCTATAGTATTATCTCTTACTCTAACAGAAATTCAGGAGTTTAATTTCCTCATTATTAATGCTAATTAATATTTCCTCATTAACTAACAAAATTTTAACATGGCTCTAATTTAACAAATAGCTCCAGGATCCCACCAGTTTATCAAATATTTAAATCATAAATTAGAGAAGCCTCATTTCTCCATTGTAGTTACTCATATTTCTCTGTATAGTAAATATTAATTTTTTTATTTCTTAGGATTAGATAAAAATTAGTTACTAAGAATAAAATATATTAACCATGAAATCAATAATAAAACAAACATAATATTTACAATATTTTACCTTTGAGAATAATCACAACTTGTCATCTCACACTGTCAGTATAATGGTAATGACTACTCTTCACTTCTAAGAACAGTCTCACAACATGTAGCTCATTCTAAGAAGTAAAGTCTCTATATATGAATTCTTTTGAGGTTAAAGCTGTTGCATCAAGAAACAAAACTTCCAAGGTAGCTGATGATACAGTGAATAGAGTACTGGCCCTGGAATCAGGAGGATCTGAATTCACATCCATTCTCAGACACTTAGCAACTGTGTGACCTTGGGCAAATCACTTAACCCCAATTACCTAAAAAATAAAAAATAAATCATTCTTACTCTTTCATTTCATTTGCAGGCAGCTAGGTGTTGTGGTAGGTGGCATACTAGGTTTGCATCTTGCTTTAAACACTAACTAGCTCTTTGAATCTGAGCAAATAACTTACCCTCTCTTACTTCAGTTTTCCCATATATAAAATAGATACGATATGAGCATCCACCTTACAGGTTTGTTATGAGTATCAAATGGTCAAGTATTTTGCAAATCTAAAGAGTTATATAAATTCTAATTTTTTTTTCTATATTTTCCTCAATTTCTCTTCAACCATAAATTCCCTTAGCTTTCGCCAAACCACTTCTCCCACTTAAAAATCTTTCCTGACTATAAAGGGTCACAGATAGTGGGCAAACTCCAGGTAAGGTGTAAGACCTTTCAGCCCAGAGGGAACCTGCTGACAATGTCTGGTTTGGCTTCCAGTCTCCTATAAGGTCTTTTGAGCTTCCTGAGAAGACAGGGAAGATGTGACCACTCCTCTTTGGTGCCTCTCACTCTTCCTGAGAAGTCAAGGAGAGTATGACCACTTGCGTTCTACCTGAAGCAAGGGATACTTACAGTAAGAGGAATTTACATATCAATAGCAGGGTGCTTATAGTTAATGCACAGTGTGCTGTGGTGATGTAATGGTTCTACAATTGGCATATGGTCAGTATGCTGTAATGATGTAATCCTACTAAGGTATTTAAGGCTTGAGAGAACTTGAAATAAACAGACTCCATCTTTGACCATCCTGGTGAGTCTCCTGCTTCCTTCACTCCACTAAGACAAAGGACTCGGGCTGGCCTCAAGATCCTCCAGAGAGCTAGTCCAAATGGTATATTTTGGCACCCCAGCATGGGGGATCTAGAAAGCACACTAGACATGACAGTTTTATTTATTTTTTAAATAAAGCTTTTTATTTTCAAAACATATATATATGAATAATTTGATAACATTGACCCTTGTGTAGCTTTGTGTTTCAGATTTTCTCCTGCTTCTCCCTCACTACCACCCCCAGATGGCAAGCTATTCAATATATGTTAAACATGTTAAAATATGTGTTAAATTCACAAACATATTTATATAATTATTTTGTCACACAAGAGAAATCAGATCAAAAAAAGAGAAAATAAATGTATAAGAAAAGAAAATGCAAGCAAACAACAAAAGTGAGAATGTTATATTGTGATACACATTCAGTTCTTACACTTCTGTCTGTGGACATAGATGGCTCTCTTCATCACAAGATCATTGAAACTGGCATCAATAATCTCATTGTTGGAAAGAGTCATGTTCATCTGAATTGATTGTCATATAATCTTGTTGTTGTTGTCATGTACAATGATCTCCTGGTTCTGCTCATTTCACTTAACATCGTTCATGTAAGTCTCTCCAGGCCTCTGTAAAATCATCCTCCTGATCATTTCTTTTAGAACAATAATATTTCATAATATTGATATAGTATAACTTATTCAGCCACTCTCTAACTGATGGACATTCATTCAGTTTCCAGTTTCTTGCCACTATGAAAAGGGCTGCTACAAACATTTTTGTCCATGTGGGTACTTTTCCATCCTTTATGATATCTTTGGGATATAGACCCAATAGAAACACTGCTGGGTCAAAGGGTATGCACAGTTTGATAACTTTTTGAACATAGTTTCAAATTGCTCTTCAGAATGGCTGGATTTGTTCACAACTTCACCAAAAATGTATTTGTGTCCCAGTTTTCCCACATGCTCTCCCACATATGTCTTTATTTTTTGCCATCATCTTAGCCAATCTGACAGGTGTGTAGTGATATCTCAGAGTTGTCTTAATTTGTATTTCTCTATCAATAGTGATTTAGAGCACCTTTTCATATGATTAGAAATGATTTTAATTTCTTCATCTGAAAATTGTCTGTTCATTTCATTTGACCATTTATCAATTGGAGAATGGCTTGGATTTTTATAAATTTGAGTAAATTTTCTATATATCTTAGAAATGAGGCCTTTATCCAAACACTTAAATGTAAAAATGATCTTTCAATTTATTGCTTCTCTTCTGATCTTGTCTGCATTAGTTTTGTTTGAGGAAAAACTTTTTAACTTAATATAATTAAAATTATCTATCTGGTGTTCAATTATGAGTTCCAATTCTTCTTTGGACACATATTCCTTCCTTCTCCACAGATCTGAGAAGTAAACTATCCTATGTTCCTCTAATTTGCTTATAATGTCACTCTTTATGTCTAAATTATGAACTCATTTAGATCTTATCTTGGTATGAGGTGAGGGTCGAGCCCTAATTTCTTCCATACTTGTTTCCAATTTTCCCAGCAGTTTTTGTCAAATAATGAGTCCTTATCCCAAAAGCTTGGGTCTTTGGATTTGTCAGACATTAGATTACTATAGTTATTGCCTACTTTGATCTGTGATCCTAACCTATTCCATTGATCAACTACTCTATTTCTTAGCCAATACCAAATGGTTTCGATGACCGCTGCTTTATAAAATAGTTTTAGGTCTGGCACAAATAGGTCACCTTTATTAGCATTTTTTCACTAATTCCCTTGAAATTCTTGTCCTTTTCTTCCTCCAGAAGAACTTTGTTACTATTTTTCTATATCTGTAAAATAATTTCTTGGGAGTTTGATTGGTATGGCACTAAATAAGTAGATTAGTTTAGGTAGCATTGTCATTTTTATTATATTCACTTGGCCTACCCATGAGCACTTAATATTTTTCCAACTGATTAGGTCTGATTTTGTGTGGAAAGTGTTTTGTAGTTGCATTCATATGGTTTCTGACTTTCCCCTGGCAGATAGATTCCCAAATATTTTATGCTATCGACAGTTATTTTTGAATGGAATTTCTTTTTGTATCTCTTGCTGCTAAAGTTTATTGGTAATATATAAAAATGCTGATGATTTATGTGGATTTATTTTTTATCCTGCAACTTTGCTAAAGTTGTGAATTGTTTCTAATAGTTTTTTAGTTGATTCTCTTAGGATTCTCTAAGTATACCATTATATCATCTGCAAAGAGTAATAATTTGGTTTCTTCATTACCTACTCTAATTCCTTTAATCTCTTTTTCTTCCTTTATTGCCAAAGCTAACATTTCTAATACAATGTTGCATAGTAATGGTGAAAATGGGCAGTCTTGTTTCACTTCTAATCTTATTGGGAATGGTTCTAGTTTGTCCCCATAACATATTATGTTTGCTGATGGCTTTAAATAGACACTACTGATCATTTTCAGGAAAAGTCTATTTATTCCTATACTCTCTAGTGTTTTTAATAGAAATGAGTGCTGGATTTTATCAAATGCTTTTGCTGCATCTATTGAGATAATAATATGATTTTTGTTAGTTTGGTTACTGATATAGTTGATTATGCTAATAGTTATCCCTAATATTGAACCAGCTCTACATTCCTGGCATAAATCATAGTGTATTATGCTGAGGATGACTTTCTGTAATCTCATTGCTAATATTTTATTTACGATTTTTGCATCAATATACATTAGGGAAGTTGAACTATAATTTTCACCCTACCTGATTCAGCTATCAGCACTATATTTGTGTCATAAAAGGAATTTGGAAGGACTCCTTCTTTTTCTATTTTTTTCAAAGAGTTTATATAGTATTGGAATTAATTGTTCTTTGAATTTTTGGTAGAACTCACATGTAAATCCATCTGGCCCTGGAGATTTTTTCTTAAGGAGTTGATTAATAGCTTGTTCTATTTCTTTTTCTAAAATGGGACTATTTAAATAATTTATTTCCTCTTCTGTTAACCTGGGCAATCTGTATTTTTGTAGATATTCCTCTACTTCATTTAGATCATAAAATTTATTGGCATATAGTTGGGCAAAATAAGTCCTAATTTCCTCTTCATTGGTGGAAAGTTCTCCTTTTTCATTTCTAAGCCTAACAATTTGATTTTCTTCTTTACTTTTTCTACTCAAATTAACTAAAGGTTTATCTATTTTGTTGGTTTTTTTCATAAATCCAACTCTTAGTTTTATTTATTAATTCAATAGTTTTCTTATTTTCAGTTTTACTAATCTCCCCATTTATTTTCAGAATTTCAAATTTGGTATTTAATTTAGGGTTTTTAATCTTTTTCTTTTTCTAATTTCTTTAGTTGTAAGCTCAATTCATTGATCTTCTCTTTTTTTATTTTATGCAAGTAAGCATCTAGAAATATAAAATTTCCCCTTACAACCTCTTTGGCTGTATCCACAAATTGTTGTATGTTTTTTCATCATTGTCATTCTCTTGGATGACTTGTGTTTCATCCATTCATTCTTTAGGATTAGATTATTTAATTTCCAATTAACTTCTGGTCTATTTTCTCCTGGCCTTATATCTCATGTGATTTTTACTATATCTTGATCTGGGAAAAATGCATTTACTATTTCTGCCTTTCTGCATTTGATTTTGAGGTTTTTATGCCCTAACATATGGCCAATTTTTGTATAGGCTCCATGAACCGCTGAGAAAAATGTAAACTCTTTTCTGTTTCCGTTCAATTTCTCCAAAGATCTATCATACCTAACTTTTTTTTAACATTTTGTTTACCTCCTTAACTTTTCTTATTTATTTTGTGGTTTCATTTGTCTAGTTATGAGAGGGCAAGGTTGAGATCCCTTACTAATATAGTTTTGCTATCTATTTGTCCTTACATCTCTCTTAACTTCTCCTCTAGAAATTTAGATGCTATACCACTTGGTGCATATATGTTTGGTATTGATATTGCATCGTTATTTATGTTACCCTTTAATAAAATAGAGTTTCCTTCCTCATCTCTTTTAATTAGATCTATCTTTGCTTTTACTTGATCTGAGATCAAAATGGCTACCCCTGCCTTTTTTTACTTCACCACAGCATAATAGATTCTGCTCCAGCCCTTTACTGTCACTCTGTATGTATCACTATGCTTTAAATGTGTTTCTTGTAAACAACATATTGTAGGATTCTGCCTTTTAATCCAGTCTGCTATCTGCTTCCATATTATGGGAGAGTTCATCCCATTCACATTCCCAGTTAAAATAACTAATTCTGTATTTCCTGCCATCTTATTTACCCAAAGTTATGCTTTTCTCTTTTCTTTCTCCCTTTCCTCCTTCCCAGTATTTTGCTTTTGATGAGTACCTCCCTCAAATAGTCTTCCCCCTTTAGAGTCCATCCTCCTTTTTTTACACCTTTCCCCTAATATTTCTCTTTTCCCTTCAATTACTCTTTCCCTTTCTTTTCCCCCTTTCCCTCCCACTTCCCCATAAGGTGAGACAAGTTTCTCTGTGAAACCAAATGTGTGTGCTATTCTCTCTTAGAGGCAAATCTGATGAGAGTAAGATTCACACAATGCTCATCCCCTTCTCTTCTTTCTCTCAATTATAATAGGTTTTCTTTGCCTCTTTGTGAGATGTAATTTCCCTTATTTTACCTTCTTTTCTCTCTTTTTCCAGTGCAATCCCCATTCTACCTCTAGTTTCTTTCTCATATTATCATAATAAAATCAAATTATACCCGCATTCTCTAAGTATACCCATAACAGAAATATAGTTCTCAAGAGTTTTTCCTTTTTACTTTTTTATTCTTCTCTTGAGTTCTGTCTTTGGAGACCAATTTTTTTCTTCAGTTCTGGGCTTTTCATTAGAAAAAAGTGAAATTCATCTATATAAATGTCCATCTTCTTCCCTGGAAGATAATGCTTATTTTAGCTGGATAGCTTATTCTTGGCTGTAATCCAAGTTCCTTTGCCTTTCACATTATCAGATTCTAGGACCTTCTATCATTTAAGGTGGAAACTACTAGGTCCTGGGTAATTGTGATTACGGCTCCTCAGCATTTAAATTGTTTCTTTCTGACTTCTTGCAATAGCTTTTCCTTGGTGTAAGAGTTCTGAAATTTAGCCACAATATTTCTTGGGGATTTAATTTTGGGTCTCTTTCAGGAGGTGATTGGTGAATTTTTTTTGATGGCTATTTTGCCTTCTGATTCTAAAATATCAAGGCAGTTTTCTTTTATGATTTTCTCTAAGATAATGTTTTTTTTTAATAGCCTTTTATTTACAGGTTATATGTATGGGTAACTTTACAGCATTGACAATTGCCAAACCTCTTTTTCCAATTTATCCTCTCTTACCCCCACTCCCTCCCCAAGATGGCAGGATGACCACTAGATGTTAAATATATTAAAATATAAATTAGATACACAATAAGTATACATGACCAAACCGTTATTTTGCTGTACAAATAGAATCAGACTCTGAAATATTGTACAATTAGCTTGTGAAGGAAATCAAAAATGCAAGTGGACAAAAATATAGGGATTGGGAATTCAATGTAATGGTTTTTAGTCATCTCCCAGAGTTCTTTTGCTGGGCATAGCTGGTTCAGTTCATTACTGCTCCATTGGAAATGATTTGATTGATCTCCTTGCTGAGGATGGCCAGGTCCATCAGAACTGGTCATCATCTAGTATTGTTGTTGAAGTAGATAATGATCTCTTGACCCTGCTCATTTCACTCAACATCAGTTCGTGTAAGTCTCTCCAGGCCTTTCAGAAATCATCCTGTTGGTCATTTCTAACAGAACAATAATATTCCATAATATTCATATACCACAATTTATTCAGCCATTCTCCAACCTGATGGGCATCCATTCAGTTTTCAGTTTCTAACCACTACCAAAGGGCTGTCACAAACATTCGTACACATATAGGTCCCTTTCCTTCTTTATTGATCTCTTTTGGGATATAGCCCAGTAGTAACACTGCTGGATCAAAGAATCACAGTTTGAAAACTTTTGAGCATAGTTCCAAATTGCTCTCCAGAATGACTGGATGTATTCACAGTTCCACCAACAATGTATTAGTGTCCCTGTTTTCCCACATCCCCTCCAACATTCTGCATTATCTTTCCCTGTCATTCTAGCCAATCCAACAGGTGTATAGTGCTATCTCAGAGTTGTCTTAATTTTCATTTCTCTAATTAATAATGACTTGGAGCATCTTTTCATATGGTTAGAAATAGTTTCAATTTCTTCATCTGAGAATTGTCTGTTCATATCCTTTGACCATTTATCAATTGGAGAATGACGATTTTTATAAATTAGAGTCAATTCTCTATATATTTGGAAATGAGGCCTTTATCAGAACCTTTGACTGTAAAATGTTTCCCAGTTTATTGCTTCCCTTCTAATCTTGTCTGCATTAGTTTTGTTTGTACAAAACTTTTCAGTTTGATATAGTGGAAAATTTCTATTTTGTGATCAGTAATGATCTCTAGTTCTTCTTTGGTCATAAATTCCTTCCCTTTCCACAGGTCTAAGAGGTAAATTATCCTGTATTCCTCTAATTTATTTATAAACTCATTCTTTATGCCTAGGTCATGAACCCATTTTGACCTTATCTTGGTGTACGGTGTTAAGTGTGGATCAATGCCTAGTTTCTGCCATATTAGTTTCCAATTTTCCCAGCAATTTTTGTCAAACAGTAAGTTCTTATCCCAAAAGCTGGGGTCTTTGTGTTTGTCAAACACTAAGTTGCTATAGTTGTTGACTGTTTTGTCCCTTGAACCTAACCTATTCCACTGATCAGCTAATCTGTTCCTTAGCCAATACCAAATGGTTTTGGTAACTGCTGCTCTATAATATAATTTTAGATCTGGTACAGCTAAGCCACCTTCATTTGATTTTTTTTTCATTAATTCCTTAAATTCTTGACCTTTGTTTTTCCATATGAATTTTGTTGTTATTTTTTCTAGGTCATTAAAATAGTTTTTTGGGAGTCTGATTGGTATAGTGCTAAACAAATAGATTAGTTTGGATAGTATTGTCATCTTTATTATATTTGCTCACCCTATCCAAGAGCATTTAATATTTTTCAAATTGGTTAGATCAGACTTAATTTGTGTGAAAAGTGGTTTGTAATTTTGCTCATAAAGTTTCTGATTTTCCCTTGGCAGATGGATTCCTAAATATTTTATACTATCAGTAGTTACTTTAAATGGAATTTCTCTTTGTAACTCTGACTGTTGGATTTTGTTAGTGATATATAAGAATGCTGATGACTTATGTGGGTTTATTTTATAACCAGCAACTTTGCTAAAGTTGTGGTTATTTCTAATAACTTTTTAGTGAATCTCTGGGGTTCTCTAAGTATACCATCATATCATCAACAAAAGGTGATAATTTGGTTTCCTCGTTGCCTATTCTTATTCCTTTAATGTCTTTTCAGTTCTTTTGCCAAATAGCATTTCTAATACAATATTAAATAGTAACGGTGATAGTGGGCAACCTTGTTTCCTCCTGATCTTATTGGAATGGTTGCAGTTTGTCCCATTACATGAGTCTTTACTGATGGTTTTAAATAGATGCTGCTGATTATTTTGGGAAAAGTCCATTTATTCCTATATTAAGTGTTTTTTAATAGGAATGGATGTTGGATTTTATCAATGCTTTTCTGCATCTATTGAGATGATCATATGGTTTTGTTAATTTGGTTATTAACTGGCAATTATATTGATGTTTTCCTAATATTGAACCAATGCATTCCTGGTATAAATCCTACTTGATCATAGTGTATTATCCTGGGGATGATTTTCTGCAGTCTTTTTGCTAATATCTTATTTAAGATTTTAGCATCAATAATTCATTAGGGAGTTGGTCTATAATTTCTTTCTCTGTTTTTCAACCTACCTGGTTTAGGTATCAGTACCATGTCTGTGTCATAAAAGGAATTTGGTAGGACTCCTTCATTCCCTATTTTATCAAATAATTTATATAGTATTGGGATCAATTGTTCTTTAAATGTTTTGGTTCTAAAAATTGATTCTTTAAATGTGAAAATGTTTCACATGTAACTCTGTCTGGTCCTGGGGATTTTTTCTTAGGGAGTTGATTAATAGTCTGTTCTATTTCTTTTTCTGAAATGGGACTATTCAAGCAATTTACTTCCTCCTCTGTTAGTCTGGGAAGTCTATATTTTTGGAGGTAATCATCCATTTCACTTAGGTTATCAAATTTATTGGCATAAATCGGGCAAAATAACTCCTTATTATTTCTCTAATTTCCTCTTCATTGGTGGAAATTTCTCCCTTTTCATTTTTAAGACTACTAATTTCATTTTCCCTCCCCTCCTTTTTCTAATCAGATTTACCAAAGGCTTATCTATTTTATTGGGTTTTCATAGAACCAAATCTTAGTTTTATTAATTAGTTCAATGGTTTTTTACTTTCAATTTATTAATTTCTCCTTTTAATTTTAAATTTCAAATTTAGATTTGATTGGGGTTTTAATTTGGTCTTTTTTTAGTTTTTTTAGTTTGCAAAGATTCATTAATCTTTTCTTTCTCTGTTTTATTCAAGTAAGCCTCTAAGGATATAAAATTTCCTCTTATTACTGCTTTGCCTGCATCCCACAAATTTTGGTATGACGTCTCATCATTGTCATTATCTTGAATGAAATTATTAATTGTATCTATAATTTGCTGTTTCACCCAATCATTCTTTAAGATGAGATTGTTTAGTTTCAATTACTTTTTGGTCTATTTACCCTAACTTTTTGTTGAATGTAGTTTTATTGCATCATGATCTGAAAAAAGCATTTACTATTTCTCCTTCTTGCATTTAATTTTGAGGTCTTTATGCCCTAATATATGGTCAATTTTTGAATAGGTTCCATGAACTGCTGAGAAGAAAGTATATTCCTTTCTGTCTCCATTCAATTTTCTCCACAGATCTAACATACCTAATTTTTCTAATATTCTATTTACCTCTTTGATTTCTTTATTTGTTTTGTGGTTTGATTTGTCTAATTCTGAGAGTGCAAGGTTGGGATGTCCCACTATTACAGTTTTGTTGTCTAATTCTTCTTGCAACTCTCTTAACTTCTCCTTTAGGAAGTTGGATGCTATACCACTTGGTGCATATATGTTTAGTATTGATATTGCTTCATTGTCTATGCTACCCTTTAGCAAGATGTAGTTTCCTTTCTTATCTCTTTTAATTAGATCAATTTTTGCTTTTGCTTGATCTGAGATAAGGATGGCTACCCCTGCTTTTTTGACTTCACCTGAAGCATAATAGATTTTGCTCCAGCCTTTTACCTTTACTCTGTATGTATCTCCCTGCTTTAAATGTGTTTCCTGTAAACAACATATTGTAGAGTTCTGACTTTTGATCTAGTCTGCTATCTGCCTCCTCTTTATGGGAGAGTTCATCCCATTCACATTTACAGTTAGAATTACTAATTCTATATTTCCTGCCATCCTAATATCCCCAGATTATGCTTTACTTTTTCTTGCCCCCCCAACCTTCTTTCCCCTTTTTAAATTTATGTACCCCACTTGTATCACAATGCTCACTCTCTTTAGAATCCCTCTCTCCCCCCTTTGATAATGTCTAGGTTCTTTTTTTCATCATGGCTTTGTCTCTCCTAGGAAATATTTTATATTTTATTGTATTTTTTCTTTTTTTTGTTTGACTGATTGTTGACATCTTATGGAGTCATTCACTTCCATTTGTTCAATTCTAATTTTTAGTGTATTATTCTCTTTGGTTACCTTTTTTGGCTCCTTTTGTAATTGACTAATTGAATTTTTTTGTTTATTGCACTCTTTTTCCATTTCACAAATTTTATTTTTCAGTGAATTGGTGTCTTTTTTATATCTCTTTTGCAGGGTATTATATGCTTTTTCCATTTCTTCTTACAATGATCTTATTTCATTTCCCCATTTTTCTTCTAATTCTTTTTTAAGATCATTTATGCAATCTTCCAAGAAAGTCTTGTGAAATGGGGCCCAGGTCATGTCTCCCTTTGTAGCTTCATCTTGAGTTGCTTTGCCTTTAAGAACCTCAGGATTTGAAGTATGTTCTTCTCTCTTTCCATAAAAGCTGTCTATGGTAAGAGTTCTTTTTTAATTTTTTATTCATTTTTTTAAGACTTCAGGTCTGTTCAGTGCAAAGAGTGACAGCTGTGTTAATTTGCCCTAAGGCAGTTCTGCTGATTGATTTCCAGTGCTGGATAATGGTGCCTAAGTATGGTGTTTTTTGGGGGATCAGCGGTTTACAATTTGCCTTTTGTAGCAAATCTGCCAAACCACCTGCTTGCAAACAGGACAGAGTAGCCTAAGAGGCTCACAGAAGATTCCCAGGTGTGTGGAAGCTGCAACACTCTGACTCCCTAACCCAGCTCCTAGGCCTGATCTCCATGTGGTGTGGTCTGGGCTTTGCAGACTGTCCCCTGCCCATTTGAAACAGACCTGTTCTGAAGTTCTTCCAAGATATCTTCTTCTGGGAATGTGTTGTCCTCCAAATATTTGTGGATTCTAAAACTCCAAAACCAGTTTAGAGGCTTAGTGGCTTAATCTGCTGTTGGTTTGAGAGGAAGTCAGAGGAGATCACAGAAAGTTGTGTCTCCTCTCCTCCATCTTGGATCCACTCACCTCCTGACAATTTTAAAAAGCTTTATCTTCAACATTTAGTTCTTTAAAATATAGCAATGGGAGTGGTGGAGCCAAGGTAGCAGAGAAGACACATGCATATATCTTTTTTTTAAACTTTTAAAAAAAAATTTAATAGTCTTTTATTTACAGGTTATATGTATGGGTAACTTTACAGAATTGACAATTGCCAAACCTCTTGTTCCAATTTTTCCCCTCCTTTCCCTCACTCTCTCCCCTAGATGGCAGGATGACCAGTAGATGTTAAATATATTAAAATATAAATTAGATACACAATAAGTATACATGACCAAACTGTTATTTTGCTGTACAAAAAGAATCAGACTCTGAAATATTGTACAATTAGCCTGTAAAGGAAATCAAAAATGTAGGTGGGCAAAAATATAGGGATTGGGAATGCAATGTAATGATTTTTAGTCATCTCCCAGAGTTCTTTCACTGGGTGTAGCTGGTTCAGTTCATTACTGCTCCATTGGAATTGATTTGGTTCATTTCATTGCTGAGGATGGCCAGGTCCATCAGAATTGATCATCATATAGTATTGTTGTTGAAGTATATAATGATCTCTTGGCCCTGCTCATTTCACTCAGCATCAGTTCGTGTAAGTCTCTCCCAGCCTTTCTGAAATCATCCTGCTGGTCTTTTCTTACAGAACAATAATATTCCATAATATTCATATATCACAATTTATTCAGCCATTCTCCAATTGATGGGCATCCACTCAGTTTCCAGTTTCTGGCCACTACAAAAGGGCTGCTACAAACATTCGTGCACATACAGGTCCCTTTTCCTTCTTTATGATCTCTTTGGGTTATAAGCCCAGTAGTAACACTGCTAGATCAAAGGGTATGCACAGTTTGATAATTTTTTGAGCATAGTTCCAAATTGCACATGCATATATCTAAGCTTTTCCTTACACTCATACTGCTTGTTTTATGAAAGGCCTTGATTTAGTCTTGACTGTCAAAACATATGAATATTGGGAGTACAACACATTACCAACAGAAGATATTCTTGAAATTCACCAGAAAAGGTCTATTTTTGCTCGCGGGCAGGGACAGTTAGTCTAACCACAGCATCAGGCAAGTTGGCAGTGAGAACATGGAAGACAGCTCACACTGAGCAGACCAGAGTGGGGTGGGGTGTGGTCTCAGCCAGCAGAAAATTTGTGGGGAGAACTTTACCACAGTGTGAGGTACTTTGCTCTGGCAGCAAGCCAGTAGATCATCAGAAAAGCTATAAATGTAAAGGGTAAACACTATAACCCCAAAACACTAGCATCTCTTGGGACCTGGCCACACCCACCGAACATCTGGAGTGATTCAGCATGATCTCAGAACGCAGCTGGTAATCCCAGCTCAGACACTGATCCCCGTGAAGCCCTTGCTGTCCTACTGCGGCTTCATTGCTACTTCCTGTTGTTTGTAGAGGAAGCTTGGTAATACCACACTGCCTCAAAAGCAGACTAAAGTTGTTTTTTCGTTTGTTTGTTTCCTTTTTTGTCAAAAAGAGTAAGAAGTTAAAGTGGGCTCTAACTATAGATAGCTTCTATACTGATAGAGAGAAGACTTAAAAGTCTAAAGAGACTAAAAACAGATGGTCTCTAGATGAAACCCCAAAGAGGGATATGATCTGGTTCCCACCACACAAGGCTCTCATAGAAGAAATTAAAAAGGCTCTTATAAGAGAGCTAGAAAAAAAATGGGGGAAGGAAAGGGAAGCTTGGCAAGAGAGTCTGGATAAGTCATCCTATTCATTAAAATATAGAGTGGATAAAGAAATCAGCTCTCTGAAAAACAGAATTAATGAATTGGAAAAAGAAAATAGCTTTCTAAAAAATAAAATTGGTGAAATGGGAAAAAATTCCATAGAACAAAACAACTCATTTAAAAACTCAATTGGACAAATACAAAAAGAAATTAAAAAAAAATAAATGAAGAAAACAATTAATTAAAAATCAGAATTGAACAAATGGAAATGAATGACTCGAGGAGACACCAAGAATCAATCAAGCAAAACCAAAAAAAAAAAAAAAAAAAAAAGAAAGAAAGAAAGAAAAATAGGAAAAAATGTTAATTACCTCCTTGGGAAAACAACAGATCTGGAAAACAGATCTAGGGGAGATAATCTGAGGATTATTGGACTTCCTGAAAATTATGATGAAAAAGGCCCTGAACTATTTTCCCAGGGAAATCATCAAAGAAACTGCCCAGATATTATGAAACAGAAGGTAAAAAGACGAAAAATTCATCGGTCACCTACTGAAAGAGATCCCAAAATCAAAACTCCAAGAGATATTGTGGCTAAATTCCAGAACTATCAGACCAAGAAAAAAATACTACAAGCAGCTAGGAAAAAAAAAAACAATTCAAATATAGAGGAACCACAATAAGGATTACTCAGGATTTAGCAGTGTCCACTTTAAAGGATTGAAAGATCTGGTATCTGATATTCTGAAAGGCTAAGTAACTTGGTGTGCAACCAAGAATAACTTATCCAGCCAAAATGAGCATTTTTCCCAGGGAAGATGGACATTCAATGAAATAGTGTTCCATCTATTTTTATGAAAAATGGAACTAAATAAAAAGTTAAAAGGACCAATGAAACAAAAAAAGGTAAAAAGAAATCTTTGGGAACTATATTTCTTTTAATAAACATACATAAATAATATATGTATAATTTGGTTTTACTGTTATAATATAAAATATAATATAAAAAAGAAGCTAGAGGTGAAAAGGAAACTGTACTAGAAATAAGGAAAAGTGGAGGTACTACATCTCACAAAGAGGCAAAGGAAACCTATTATATCTGAGGGAAAGAAAGGGGTAATGAACATAGTGGGTATCTTACTCTCATCAGAATTAACTTAAAGAGAAAAATATTAGACATATTCGATTTACAGAGAAACTTCTCCACCCATTGAAAAAGTGGGGAGGAAAATGAAAAGGAAGGAATAAGCTAAGTGGAAGAAAACAAAAGGGAGGAAAAGGGAAGAACCTAAGGTGGGAAGGGATCCAAAAAGAAAGGTCTCTTGAGGCAAGTGGGCCCAAAAGTTTAATACTAGGAGGTATTAGGGGATAAGGGAAGAAAAGGAAAAACAAAGCTGGGGTTAAAAGTCAGGAAAACAAATTAGTAATTTTAACCTAAATTTAATGGGGTAAACTCACCCATAAAGGGAGGCAGATAGCAGACTGGATCAAAAGTCAGAATCCTCAATATATTGTTTAAGAAACCTTTAAGGACAAGAATAGAGTAACGTAAAGGTGGGCAGAATCTACTATCTTGGTGAAGTAAAAAAGCAAGGGAGCCATCCTGATTCAAACGCAAAGGAAAAATTATCTAATTAAAAAGAGAATAAGAAAGAGCACTTATCTTCTAAAAGTAACATAATAATAACAATATCAATATTAAACATATAACCAAGTTTTCCAAATTTCAAAGAGGCTGCAAAAAGAAATAGACAACAAAACATAATATTAGAATCTCAACCTTGCACTCTAGAACTAATAAATTAAACCCAAAAATAAATAAGAAAAGTTAAAGAGGTAAATAAAATACTAGAAAAGAAGTTAAGATCTTTGGAAAACTAAATGGAGACAGAAAGAAACACTTTCTTCTTGGCAGTTCATGGAACCTATATAAAAAATTAATATATTAGGATAAAGAAGACCTCAAATTCAAATGCAGAAAGGCAGAAATAATAAATGCATCCTTTTCAGATCACAATGCAATAAAAATTGCATTCAATAAAAAGCCAAGGGAAAATAAACCAAAAAATAAGTGGAAACTAAATAATTTCATCCTAAAGAATGATTGGGTGAAACAGCAAATCATAGACACAATTAATAATTTCACTGAAGAGAATGACAATAATGAGACATCATACCAAATTGTGTGGGATGCAGCCAAAACATAATAAGGGGAAATTTTATATCTCTAGAGGTCTACTTGCATAAAATAGAGAAAGAGAAAATCAATAAATTGGGCATGCAACTACAAAAGTTAGAAAAAGAGCAAATTAAAAACCCTCAAACAATAAACTTGAAATTCTAAAAACAAAAGGAGAGATTAATAAAATTGATTAATAAAATAAAAAAAACTATTGAATTAATAAATAAAACTAAGAGTTGGTTCTATGAAAAAAACAGCAAAAAACAGGCCTTGGTAAATTTGATTAGAAAAAGAAAAGAGGAAAGTCAAAATGTTAGTCTTAGAAAACGAAAAGGGAGAACTTGCCACTAATGAAGAGGAAATTAGAGCAATAATTAGGAGTTACTTTACCCAGCTTTATGCCAATAAATTTGATAATTTAAATGAAATGGATGAATACCTTAAAAAATATAGCTTGCCAAGATTAATAGAGGAAGAAGTAAATTGGTTAAAGAGTTCCATCTTAGAAAAAGAAATAGAACAAGCTATTAATCAACTCCCCTAAGAAAAAAATCCCCAGGATCAGATGGATTTACATGTGAATTCTACCAAACATTTAAAGAACAATTAACTCTAATGCTACATAAACTATGTGAAAAAATAGAAATTTAAAGAGTCCTACCAAATTCCTTTTATGACATGGTACTGATACCTAAACCAGGTAGGTTGAAAACAGAGAAAGAAAATTATAGACCAATCTCCCTAATGAATATTGATGCAAAAATCTTAAATAAAATATTAGCAAAGAGATTACAGAAAATCATCCCCATGATAATACACCATAATCAAGTAGGATTTATACCAGGAATGCCAGACTGGTTCAATATTAGCAAAATTATTAGCATAATTCACTATATCAATAATCAAATGAACAAAAACCATAAGATCATCTTAATAGATGCAGAAAAAGCATTCGATAAAATCCAACACCCATTCCTAATAAAAAACCATATGAGAGTATGGGAATAAATGGACTTTTCCTTAAAATAGTCAGGACTATCTATTTTAAAACCATCAGTAAGCATCATATGTAATGGGGATAAATTCCCAATAAGATCAGGAGTGAAACAAAGTTGCCCACTATCACCATTACTATTCAATATTGTATTAGAAATGCTACCTTCAGAAATAAGAGTTGAAAAATAGATTAAAGGAGTTAGAGTGAAGAAACCAAATTATCACTCTTTGCAGATGATATCATGGTATACTTAGAGAACCCCAGAGATTCTACTAAAAAGCTGTTAGAAAGAATCCACAACTTTAGCAAAGTTGCAGAATACAAAATTAATCCATATAAATCCTCAGCATTTTTATACATCACTAACAAAATCCAATAGCAAGAGATACAACGAGAAATTACCTTTAAAATAACTGTCAATAGCATAAAATATTTGGGAATCTATCTGCCAAAAGAAAGTCAGGAATTATATGAGGAAAACTACAAAACACTTTTCATACAAATAAAGTCAGATCTAACCAATTGGA
This sequence comes from Sarcophilus harrisii, assembly GCF_902635505.1. NCBI lineage: Eukaryota > Metazoa > Chordata > Mammalia > Dasyuromorphia > Dasyuridae > Sarcophilus > Sarcophilus harrisii. The sequence goes on from NC_045427.1 coordinate 446,096,407, forward strand.
AAAATATTAAGTGCCCTTGGATAGGTCAAGAGAATATAATAAAGATAGCAATACTACCTAACTAATCTATTTATTTAGTGCTATACCAATCAGACTCCCAAGAAATTATTTTTATCACCTAGAAAAAATAACAACAAAATTCATATGGAAGAACAAAAGGGTCAAGAATTTCAAGGGAACTAATGAAAAAAAAAATCAAAAGAAGGTGGCCTAGCTGTACCTGATCTAAAACTATATGATAAAGCAGCAGTCACCAAAATCATTTGGTATTGGCAAAGAAATAGACTAGTTGATCAGTGGAATAGGTTAGATTCACAGGACAAAATTGTTGATAACTATAAGAATCTAGTGTTTGAGAAACCAAAAGATCCCAACTTTTGGAATGAGAATTCACTACTTGACAAAAACTGCTGGGAAAACTGGAAATTAGTATGGCAGAAACTAGGTATGTACCCACATTTAACACCATACACCAAAATAAGATCAAAATGGGTTCATGATCAAGGCATAAAGAATGAGATTATAAATAAATTAGAAGAACATAGGATAGTTTAACTCTCAGACTTGTGGAAGAGGAAGGAATTTGTGACCAAAGAAGAACTAGAGATCATTATTGATCCCAAAATAGAAAATTTTGATTGTATCAAGTTAAAAAGCTTTTATACAAACAAAACTAATGCAGACAAGATTAGAAGGGAAGAAATAAATTGGGGAAACATTTTTACAATTAAAGGTTCTGATAAAGGCCTCATTTCCAAAATATATAGAGAATTGATTCTAATTTAGAAGAAATCAAGCCATTCTCCAATTGATAAATGATCAAAGGATATGAACAGACAATTTTAAGATGATCACATTGAAACTATTTCTATTCATATGAAAGGGTGTTCCAAATCACTATTCATCAGAGAAATGCAAATTAAGACAACTCTGACATACCACTACACACCTGTCAGATTCGTTAAGAGGCCTTTATCAGAACCTTTGACTGTAAAAATGTTTTCCCAGTTTATTGCTTCCCTTCTAATCTTGTCTGCATTAGTTTTGTTTGTACAAAAACTTTTCAATTTGATATCAAAATTTTCTATTTTGTGGTCAATGATGATCTCTAGTTTTTCTTTGGTCATACGTAAAACACTTTGCCAAATTTAGAGAGCTAAATAAATGCCATTTATTATTTTGAGCCTTGCATCTTGTAGGCATTTAACAAAATGAATGAATTTCATATTAGGAGAAGCAAGTTAAATATCCCAATTGAGGTCCTTGAATAAGATACCTTAGTATAATGTAGATAGCCCTTACTTCTCATCAGGAAGAAGAATTCTTGTGTGGTTGATTGATACTTTCAAGGAAGAGTGCTCAGGATGAAACTATCTTTTCTGCTTAGTTCACAACCTCCTATCACATCTCCCTCAACAATAGCTCTCATCTCTACCTAACTTCCACTGCTCATGTCTATTGGCTTCCTTTATCCACTACCTTCATATTCTCCTCTATCTTGTTACATTGGTCAAATTCAATTGTCCACAGTTTTCAGTGGAAGAAAGACCTGAATCTGGATTGAGGAAATGGAGATTTTATTATTAGCTCTGCCACTTATTCTAGAGACTCTAGGAGTGATGGGGGAGAAGATTTCTTTGAATTATATTTTCCTTATCTGTAAAATGTAAGATTTAGATTAGATCAGTGGCTCTTAATCTGTTACTTGTGGTCACAGAAGTGTACTGGTAAATATTTAAGTCAGCTCTCTGGAAAAATGTATGCATTAAGTTACATTGAATTTCAATTATTAAAATTTTTTTCTAATACTTTCTTAGATCTAAATAATCAATAATATAAGAAATACTGCCTTCCTTTGTAAAATTTGCTGGTTTCTGAGATATAAATGCGCATGCTGAAAATTTAATAAGGGACTCTCATTAGCCAATTTGAGTGGGTCCTAGTACACTTCAAGCTGTGGACCCTTGCTGGACCATTAAGTTTTCTCAAGTCAGTGTCATAAAATAACTCAGTATAATAAATATGCAAATTTTTTCTCTGAAAACTGAATGAATAACATATTTCTCATATCTGAAAATTAGTATTTTCAACTGTATGCTAATGCTTTTGTGATTAACAAAATATAAATCAATTTTAGAGCATGTATTTTCTTAATCAATATATACTAAAAGTATCATATGGGGAACCATATTATTATTCTGGTAAAATGGGTCTTTATACCAAAAAAAGTTAGGAATGAATAGATTTCATAGTCTTTCTTAGTCCTAACTTCTATGAACCTATAGAAATCTATTCACTTTTGAAAAGTGAATTAGTCTTTGCTATCACCAGGTTACTAAGTGATGTACTGTCATTGTTACTTAAATATGATTTGCTTGAGAAAATAGAATGTTCGTGCTTAAAAGGTACTTAAGCTGCCAGATTGCAGGAGACATTAGAACACAGTGCTGGAATATCTACAGTGTTAAGATTGGCATGGACCTTGAGGCTATTGAATTAAACCCTTTATTATACAGAGAAAAACTGAATCCCAGTAGGTAGAATTAAGCATCAAAAAGAAAAAAAAACTAAATAGGCAAAAATTTTACTCAAATCACTTTTGGCAAGATTATACAATGCACAGAAAGCCCACTTTCCTTATATTTTTTCTTACAAAAAAGTGGTCTTCATTAAAGCCACTTTGAATGAAAGAAGACAGATGATTATAGTCCATTAATGTTTATTAAGCAGCTACTATGTGCCACACACTGGACTAAATGTGAGGAATACAAAGAAAAGTAAAAGACAGTCTCTGTTCTCAAAGAGCTCACAAAAATTTAATGGAGAGACAACATGCATACAAGTATGTACAAGCAAGATACAAACAAGTATGTAGAAACAAGATATTCAGAGTAAATGTAGGGTATAAGATAATGTCAGAATGATAGTGCTAAGATTAAGCAGAATCAGAAAAGGTTTCTTCCAATAAGGCAAAGTCTTGGGGGGGCGGGAAAGGACAGTGCCATATAATTTCAGAACTTTTCCTACCTAGCCTTAATGGCTAGTAAACTATGTAATCTATCTTATTATTCACACAAATGAATTGGAATAATCACTTTGCTTCTACAGATATGAAACTCAAATACCATCTGGAGTGTGAACACATTTTGAACTTAATAACTTCACCATTTTTTATTTTGAAAAATAGCCCCTTTTTATTAAAAACAATAGAAACATGATTGGTAGCAAAAATAAATTGAATTGGCAGACAAAATGTCAGAACAATGGCAAAAAAAGGTAAAGGAGGAGGTTTTTTGTATATATGCAACTCTTCCTTCTCTATTTTCCACACCCATTCCTCTCCCTACTACCTCATTATTCCTCTATTCAAAACACCTTTAAAATCTGTTCCCTTTGAATACGCTGGGTCTCTAGAAACTCTAGGGTATTTTGAGTCTGGGCTGATAGTATATTGGCAGGGAAAAAGTGTAGGGTCTTCTCCCTATGTGATTCTGATGCACTGCTAAAGTTGTACTGCTTTGTGGAACAACACTGGGACCACAATTGTAAACACCATGAAGACAAGTACCATAACTTATCTAAACTTTCCTGATAAATTTAGGTTTGTTGAATAAGTAAGTTAATGAAGGGGAAAATGAAGAAGAACACATTCTTCTAATTCCCCATGGAGGGTTTGGCTTGTCTTAAGTTTCAGCCAGTTCAGATTTCTCAGATATGACAGCCCAAAGTGATTGATACTGGAATTCTTAGGACTAGATAAAGTGGGGTAGAATGGGATAAGCTTGGATAGACTGCAGTAGGATGAAGTTGACATCAGGAGCAGCCATTGCTGTTATGGTGAAGAGAGAGTTTTCCCATTGCTAAGAAGCCTCCCTAGTGCCCCTTTCATGTCTCTGTTCCTCAGGCTATAGATGAATGGGTTCATCATGGGGGTCACCACCATATAGAGAACAGAAGCTGTACTTTCCCTTTGGACAGAGTAGCTTGATGCAGGAAATAAATACACACCCATTAAGGAACCATAAAAGAGTAAAACTACAGTGAGGTGGGACCCACAGGTGGAGAAGGCTTTCCATCTCCCTTCAAGAGAGGAGAAACTACGGATAGCAGATGTGATATGGGCATAGGAGAGGACAATGAGGGCAAGTGGAAGAGTGAGGAATATTGCTCCCATGATGATTACCATCAGTTCATTTAAGCGAGTATCAGAGCACGCCAATTTTAGCAGGGGACTAATATCACAATAGAAGTGGGGGATGGCATGATGGGTACAGAAGTCCAGGTGGGCCATCAGAATGCTATGTGTCAGGGCAGGAATATTGGTCAGTGCCCAACAGATACTCAGCATCAGCACACAGTGCTGAGAACTCATAATTGTGGCATAGTGAAGGGGACGGCAAATGGCCACATAGCGGTCATAGGCCATTGCAGCCAGAAGTAGGTTGTCCAAACCCCCAAATGCAAGAAGGAAATATAGCTGGGTAATACATCCAACATAGGAAATGGTCTGATCCTGGGTGTCAATGTTCACCAGCATCTTGGGAATAGAAGCTGATGTGAAACAGATGTCTGCAAAGGACAGATTGGCCAAGAAGAAATACATAGGACTTTGGAGATGGGAATCAAAGCCAATGGCTAGTATGATGAGAAGGTTCCCCACCACAGTGATCAAGTACATGGCCAGGAATAACCCGAATAGCAGTCTCTGATGATCAGGTTGTTCAGATAGTCCCAAGAGGATAAATTCAGAGATGCTTGTTTTATTTTCTTGTCCCATGTGTCTCTCACTGTCTGTGAAAATGAAAATATTCTTTGAGTCAATGTTTATTGAGTTCCCTCTTGACACCTAGATTTGTGCTATGGTCTTTGGTTAAGAGAAGGAAGAAGAATAATCTCTGTTCTGAATAAAAGGATGGCTTAATAAAGATTACATTGAACTTGGGATCTGAAGAGCTAAATTTGAGTCTTAGCTAAGTCTGTTCTTAGTGGTGGAATCAGGGAAAACTGCTTTTTTCTCTCTGTGACTCAGTTTTCTCATCTATGAAATAGGGCTTCAAACTTATACTCTATACTTCAAAGTTTTATAATAAAAGCACTGTAAAATATGAGCTACTATTAAAATTAGAGGAGTTGAGACTACTATACGTGACTATATAGTGAAAAATTGAGGACTATTTTTAAGCAAATACTAGATTGGTTAGTACAGTCTAAATGGGATAGCTCAAAAAAAAAAAAAGATCAGTCAAGGCTGGAAAAACTAGAATAAGCTTTCAAGAGGAGAAAGGACTTGAACTAGACCCTAAGTGATTGACAATATTTAATAAATTAGCCTCAAAGGTCAGGAATCGATTATTGCCTAATTGGTACAAATATAGGTCATATTCTACTATCCTCTATTTCTTGTCCCTAGATATGAAATGTGTGCAGTAGGGTATTTAAGACTCCAGATCCTGGCTATGTGATCCTGGACAAATCATATTACCTCTCTGTGATTCTGCTCTTTCATCAATAAAATATTAATATCCTTGCTCTGCTGGCCTCATGGGATTGTTGTGTTGAATTAACACACTTCTAAGATACTTATTCTAATCATTATAAAACATAAGTGTAGTGTACATTTGGACATTGAAGGAAATAAAAATATACTAGAAGAATAGTTTTTAAGCTTAATTAAGCAACAACAGCAAAAGGAACAACTGTAGCTTCCCCACTGGCATGCGTGTGTGCGTGTGCATGTGTATGTGCATATGCATGTGTGTGTGTGTGTGTGTGTGTGTGTATTCATGTGTGCTGGAGATCCTGCTGGAGATGCCCTTACTGTTGATGCTACAGGAGAAGACAGTAGGTTACAGTTTATCCTTCTACTCCTTTAGAGATGGGAATTAATCACAAAGCCATTCATTTGCTTTTTATCCCTCTTCAACTCTGAGGCTAGAAAAGACTTCTTGGGAATAGATAGTAGGAGAAAATTTTTCGCCCCAAACTCCCCAAAAGTGTTGAAGTCTAGGCCTTGTTGGGGATCCATTTCTCTCCTATAATCTATGCTCAAAGCCCTAAGGTTCTCTGTAGTTCAGTGTCAAGAACCAGAAAAGGAGACAGATGTAATTGAACTCATAGTAGTAGTTTCAAAGCTTTGAAACAGAGTGAAGTGCCATTCAACAATGACATTAAGTAGCAAATGAGTAATAAATCTATGTTACTCTCTTCCCCACTTATAGATAAAAGCTATGTAATATATGCATATGGATTTAAAATCAGAAAACTTGATTTTCAGTTTTATCTACATTAGTTCAGTGATTTTAGGTAAGTCACTTAACCTTTTTGACCTTAATTTCCTAATCCATAAAATGAATGATTTATACTACACGTTTTGGAAATCTCTTCCAGTTCTAAAACTCTATGCTTTATGAATACTCTTTGTTTCCAAAATGGGGTTGTACTCTGATCTATTGTACTCTGATTCTTCATTATGACATGTGAACTTGACCTCTAGAAGTTTGTACCAGCAGGGCACAAACTCTGGGGAAGACTTGGTCAAAGTAGTGAAGTTTTTTTCCCCCCTGAGGTAATTGGGATTAAGTGACTTGACCAAGTTCACAGAGCTAGGAAATGTTAAGTGTCTGAAGGTCAGATTTGAATTTAGGTCTTCCGAACTTCAGGGCTGGTGCTCTGTCCACTAAGCCACCTAACTGTCCCAAATTAATGAAGTTTTAAGTGTAAGTTTGTCAATGGATCCTCCACTTATGTTTGAAGGCCAGCCTCATTATGAGGTGAACTAGAGTTTTGTAACCAAAAGATTTGCCAAAGGATGAAAGTTTTTTTTTCCTATAGTATCTCACAAAGGCCTTTCATTAAGGGAGATGGAATTATAATTAGCATCAAGGGAGGGGAATATTCACAACGAGGAAGTCACAAGTCCATAAATCACTAACGTGTTGAAATAAGTATATAATTACATATTCTGAAAGTTCAGAGAATAATAGAATGGAAAGATTATTGGCCTAATTCTAAGAAAACCCATATGACTTTGAGTTCTAGTACCTCATTTATTGGTGACTCTGGTGGATCAGTTCTAATTGAGGAACCATTGATTTTCCTTCCTAAACTGACTAATGAGAATGAAGAAATGAAAAAAACTTTCTTCCAGTTCTCTAGGGCCATTTTTCTTTCAAACATATTTTGTGGGTATGGCAGCATATGTTAAGGGAAGATTATATTCAATAATGTTCCAGTAAATGATTAACAACTAAGTTCCTAAAAATGAACACAAGACACATTTCTAAGTTTAATTTGTATTATTAATCTTTTCTTCATCATTTTTTGAGTCTAGATAATCAAGAAAAAAATGAATCAAGGCTTTTTTTTTTAACACATCTAAGGTATTTTCACACTCAAAAATTAAAAGTTTATTTTCACAAGTCTGTACAATGTGGCTCTATCACACCCTTGACTCTATCTATCTATCTATCTGTCTGTCTATCTATCCATCTATCCATCTATGTATCTATCTAAAGAGTTCTTGCCTTTTTTGTATCATGGACCTCTTTGACAATCTAGTGAAACATATTGAATCACTTCCAAAAATGTTTTTTTCTGTTACTTATATTAGTTATGGAAAGAAGTGCTAAGTTTCAAATAGAAGCTAGTAAAAATAAAAATGTATTTTTACTCCATCCTCTAAGCTCTTCCATTTTATCATTGCTTTATTCTTGGCCCTGAGTTTTTCCTTTGTATTGGCCTTTTCCTAAGTTTTTCATCCTGTTTCCTTGACCAGTATTGTTATGATTCCATTACCCAGAGACCTTTAGGATTTTTTGTCCTTTGAAGGGGAGAAGCAGTAATAAAAATGATATTAGAAAATCCAGAAAGAATTCAACACTGGGAAGAAGACAAAGGGATTGAAGTCTACTTGGTTTCTAGTCACATCAATGGTCTCTGTGACCTAGATACTAACCATGGGTTTGGCTGAGATTGCTTAAGAGACATTTCTCACATAAACCTTAGAAATTGGTGGTCTGGGATTATTCTAGTGGGAAGGAGAGAGAGAAATCTCAGAGTGTAAATTAGCCTCTTTTTATTATTCTTTCTTAGCCCTTAACTGGCTGAATGGAAGGAGTGCTAAAGATCAGCATGTTTGAACTTCAGCCATCCTTCTTCCCTCCCTCATCTCTTACCAGATTGGTCTGCATGAGCTCTGACAGAAGAAGCTGCCTCAGTCACTTTCATGTATCTCCTGGAAATAATGGTAAACTCACAATAAAGATCCAGAGAATCTCCTGTGCAGCCACAGAGGAGACAGGCTGTGGATCTGGAATATGGACACAGAAGCTTTCTTTTGGAGCAGACCCTGGGTCACAATGTAATGCAAATTAGGAATGTCTCCCTGGATTAAAATGTCTCTTTGGAGCTCAATCCTCTAAACTCCTCATTAAGGACAAAAAGTAATTCTTCATACTCAGCTCCAGATAGCCCTGGTTGGATCCCAAAGGATTCTTAGACAATGGGAGTGCAATCTTTCATCTGGTTTCGTTTTAAGAGGGAGTAAGGTTGGAGGGAATTATTTTCTTGAGTTCCAGAGGAATTCCTTTGTGGACTCTGTTCAAGCACTAGAGAAAGACCTCTCTGAGCTTTAATTTACTCCTCTCTAAAATGAAGGGATTGGACTAGATGATCTCTAACATTCTTTCCATCTTATGCTCCCCAAATATTGACTCAGTGATCTTGGTTAATGGAGCAAGTTTAGTAGCATGAAGAGACCAATGAAGGGAAGATCTCAGCTATTTCATTATATAGAGATTTTATAATTCTTTACTTGAGGAAAAAACAATGACAAGCTGGAGTAAGTGCAGAGGCAGAGCACCAGGATTCTGGGAGACTAAACTAGCTTATAAAATGCAAACTCACAACTTTGAAAGCAAAGAACCTGGGTTTAAATTCCAGCTCCAGAACATATTTGCTCTGCATTTAGTTTCCTTGTATCTAAAATAAAAAAAAAAGAATCTCTATTACTCTTTCCATCTCTGAATGCACTTGTCTATGTGATCTTGGTCAAGTCAACTAATCTTACTAGGTCTCAGTTTTCTCACTTGGAGCATGAAAGGGTTGGACTACGGGGCCTCTAATGTTCCTTTAAGATCATCCTATTAAAAACCAATGCAGACAAGATTAGAAGGGAAGCAATAAACTGGGAAAACATTTTTACAGTCAAAGGTTCTGATAGAGGCCTCATTTCCAAAATATATAGAGAATTGACTCTAATTTATAAGAAATCAAGACATTTTCCAATTGATAAATGGTCAAAGGATTTGAAGAGATGATTCTCAGACAAAGAAATTGAAATTATTTCTAGCCATATGAAAAGATGCCCCACGTCATTATTAATCAGAGAAATGCAAATTAAGACAACTTGAGATACCACTACACACCTGTCAGACTGGCTAGAATGACAGGGAAAGATAATGTGGAATGTTGGAGGGGATGTGGGAAAACAGTGACACTAACACATTGTTGGTGGAATTGTGAATTCATCCAACCATTCTGGAGAGCAGTTTGGAACTATGCTCAAAAAGTTATCAAACTTTGCATACCCTTTCATCCAGCAGTGTTACTACTGGGCTTATATCCCAAAGAGCTCTTAAAAAAGAGAAAGGAAACTGTATGTGCAAGAATGTTTGTGTCAGCTCTCTTTGTAGTGGCCAGAAACTGGAAACTGAGTAGATGCCCATCAATTGGAGAATGGCTGAATAAATTGTGGTATGTGAATATTATGGAATATTATTGTTCAGTAAGAAATGATCAACAGGATGATTTCAGAAAGGCCTGGAGAGACTTACATGAACTGATGCTGAGTGAAATGAGCAGGACCAGGAGATCATTATATACTTCAACAACAATACTAGATGATGACCAGTTCTGATGGATCAGGCCATCCTCAGCAACGAGATCAACCAAATCATTTCCAATGGAGCAGTAATGAACTGAACCAGCTACGCCCAGAGAAAGAACTCTGGGAGATGACTAAGAACCATTACATTGAATTCCCAATCCCTAAATTTTTATCCCGTCTACATTTTTTCATTTCCTTCACAGGCTAATTGTACAATATTTCAGAGTCCGATTCTTTTTGTGCAGCAAAATAACTGTTTGGACATGTATACTCATTTTGTATTTAATTTATATTTTAATATATTTAACATGTATTGGTCATCCTGTCATCTAGGGGAGGGAGTGGGAGGAAGGAAGGGAAAAATTGGAAGAAAAGGTTTGGCAATTGTCAATGCTGTAAAATTACCCATGCATATAACTTGTAAATAAAAAGCTATTAAAATTTTTTAAAAGATCATCCTATTATATCCACTATTTGAAAACTGGAATTGTATAATTTAAAGAAGAGAAAACTTGAACAGAGGCCAAGATAACTTCCTTTAAACATTAGTAGAAATTGATTGTCCTTCATTCTCAAAAAGGACCACAACATCAGGGAAGTGAGACCATGACACACACTTGAGTTGTATTTAAGTGAGAGTGAACTGTGCAAAATCATTAACCTCACTTTCTACTCCAGAGCCATTTGGGTTCAGTAGCAAGATTTAAATAGAGATGACTAGGGATGACCCTGGATGCAGTCAAATACCTTGAACTTTTTTTTATTTTTATTAAATATTTTTATTTTCCCCACCTACATTTAAAACATTTTTTACATTTGTTTTTAAAACTTTGAATTCTGGATTTTCTTTCTGAGCCCCCTTCGATTAAGAATTCACATGTGAAGTTATGCAAAACAGTTCCATAAGTCATGTTGTGAAAGAAAATCTAGATATCCCATCCCTTAAAAAACTCTCAAGAAAAATAAAAGAGAGAGACAGACAGAGAGAGAGAGAGAGAGAGAGAGAGAGAGAGAGAGAGAGAGAGAGAGAGAAAGAGAGAAAATGAGAATATGCTTCAATATTCATTCAGACACAGTCAATTCTTTTTCTGGGTATGGATAGGATTTTTTCATCATAAGTCCTTCAGAGTAGTTATGGAACATTGTATTGCTAAGAATAGCAAAGCCATTCACAACTGATCATCCCACAGCATTGCTGTAACTTTGTACACAGTACATTCTACTTTGCTTGAGTTCATGGAGGACTTTCCAGGTTTTCTAAGAGTATCCTGATCATCACCTTTTCCAAAACAATGATGTTGCATCATAATTATATATCACAATTTATCCAGTCATTCCCCAATTGATGTGCTTCCTCTCAGTTTCCAATTTTTTTTTGCTCTGAGAAGAGAACTGGTATAAATATTTCTATACATGTAGGCCCTTTTCCTTTTTAAAAATCATTTTTGGAATTCATGCCTAATTGTGGTAATGTTAGGTCAAGGGATATTTATGATTTAATAGTTCTTTGGGCATAGTTCATATCTTTTGATCTTATTTTTTATAAATTTGACTCAGTTTGAGAAATGAAGCTTTATCAGAGAAACTTGCTTCAAAATTCTATTACTATTACTATTTCTAACTGTATTGATCTTGAGCTTTTTAAACTAAGGTCTTTAACAGATCTCAGCTTGATTGATACAATGCCCATTCAGTGATTAAGGGTAGATAAAATTTTAGGCAAAGAAGAGCTTCTTTTACCTAGTCAAAAAAATCCAATCTAGGAGGGAAAGACACTCAGGATTTCTGTCGAAAACAGAAACAGTTGCTATTTTACATTCACTTTAAATCTGCAAGCAGAGCCCAAACAAACTAATTGTGCCTTGGCCTGGAAACTATTATTGGTCAATTAGTGACAGCAAGAGCCAATTAATGGGTTTATGGCGCTGTCCTTAAGAAGTAATCTATCTGGTAAACCTCAAGATGTCTTGAACTAGTATACTATTCTAGGCTTTATCTCAAAGAGATCAAAGACAATTAGTACAAAATTATTTATGCAGCTTTTTTATGGTGACAAAAAAAAAAAAAAGAAAATTGAAGGGATTCCCATAAATTGAAGAGTGACTGAACAAGTTGTGCTATTTGATTGTGAAGAAATACTGTTTTTTTTTCCATAAGAAATGAAAAATTCCAGGTTTTTCTAAAAAAACCTGGAAAGACTTACATGAAGTGATACAAAGGAAGTGAGTAGAAACAGGAGAATATTATACACAGTAATATTGTATAATGATCAAGTGAGTATGACTTAGCTATTCTCAGAAATACAATGATCCAAGATAATTTCAAAGGATTTACGAAGAAAAATTGTATTCATATAAAGAATAGATGAAATCTGAATGCAGATTAGAATATTTTTGGGAGAAAGGAGGATGGAACATCTGTGTTTTCTTTTGCAACATGGCTAATATGGAAATATCTTTAGCATGATTGCAATGCATAAGCCATAACTGATTGCCATGGTTGGGTAGGTGAGTATTTGGAACATCAAATTTAGAAAAAAAAATTAAATTTGCTTTTACTTGTAATTTGAAAGAGATGAAATATAAAAATTCCTGAAATATTTGTGTTTAAGATGATATTTTTGCTGTTTCCAGATTTTTCCTTCACATTTATAGTTTTTACTCACCATCATCTTCATTGTAATAACAATAATACATTTTTGATGATCTATGATTGCACTAATATAAGTACTTCCTCCAGAGGTTCAGATCACAATTCATTGGCTTGTGCTGTTTGTCCAAGTCTTTCCACAAGTCCTCTATAGTAGGTATACCCAATGTCTTAATGAATTTCCTTTATATTTCTTGCCATTACATGACTACTAGTGGAACACATGTGAAATCCCTTGGTTATTTCCCAATTTTTATCTCCTTTTCAGATTTTGTATCTCTCCACTATCACATATATGCCCCTGTTTCTATAAAATTTATTTGAAAAGAGTTGCCATGTACTCATACCCACAATGCATCTGTCCATTGTTTTTCATTTAAACTCACGATAAATTCTTCAGAAACTGTGACACAGATATACAGCATGACCAGACTAAATTGCAATACACATAAAAGAACATTCACATTCCTAGGTCCTCTGACTCCAAGTCTTAAGTTTCTGGCCACTAGATCATGCTGCAATCAAATCTATTTTAAAATGGAATGCTTTGCTTTTTAGAAATGATGAACTTAAAATGGAGAAAGAAACATACATTTTCAAACATGGCTAATGTTGAATTTGCACTACTGGATAATGCAGCTATATACTAAGGTCCTTGTTTTTTCACTTTTTAAAAGTTTTTATTAATTTCTAGGGGTCATGGGATAAAATGCTTGTTTGAAAAAAAAAGTAAGCTGTTCTTTTAAAGGAAGAATCATATGTGACATATATACATATGTGACATATATGTATATATATATATGTAGTATTTTCAAAGTTTAAAGCAAAACTACATAAATGGTAGTTATTATTATTACTAAATAGGGAATCCAGAAAACAATTTTTATTATAAGGAGAAAGATATTCAATTCTATAGCTTGAGGTATCTACGAGAATGGGATCCTACTGGGAATGTTTAATAAGCAGTCAATGATACAAGACTGGACCTCAGGAAAAAGATGAAAACTGAGTATAGAGATCTGAGAGTTATTTGCATAGGGATGATAAGTGAATGTATGGAAGTTGATGAGTCAAATAGATACAATGTATATAAAGAAGAGTACACAGGATTTAATCATCCAGTTGGTTGATTGTTGTTCTTTGTGCTTGAAAAGGAGCAAAAATGACATCACTATGTTGGGATCAAGATAAGGTGTTTCCAACTGTGGCTAAGAAGAGCAAAATAAGGTAGAAAGACTATCACAAATCATGCACAAATAACCCATGTAAAGTTTTAGACTAGAGATATCTAAATTTATACATCTCACTTTTCTTATGAGCTATGCAATTTTGCTTCACTCATAGAGCATAGCACTTTCTTTTTTGTCTTAAGTGAATTTATTTATTTTTAATACACATATATGAATCATTTTGGGAGAGAAAAATCAGAACAAAAAGGAAAAGTTATGGGAGAGATTTAAAAAAAAGTGAAGTGAATATACATGTGTTGTTATACATTCAGTCTCTTTGGTGTTTTTTTCCTGAATGTGGATGGCATTTTCTATTCAAAGTATATTGGGATTGTTTTTATCACTAAATCACTAAGAAACAACTCTTTTATAGTTGATCATACATTCTTGTTGTTATTGTGTATACCTGGTTCTGCTTGTTTCACTCAATATCAGTTTGTATAAATCTTTCCAGGCCTTTCTAAAATTGGCTTGTTCATCATTTTTATAGAACAACAATACCCCCATTATCTTCATAGACCACAACTTGTTCAGCCATTTCCCAGTTGATGAGCATCTACTCATTTTCCAATACTTTGCTACCACAAAAATAGCTGCTAAAAACATTTTTGTACTTGTGGGTCCTTTTCCCTCTTTTATGATTTCCTTGGGACACAAACCCAGTAATGACAGTGTTGAATCAAAAGGTAAGCACAGTTTTATAGCCCTTTGAGTATAATTCTAGATTACAGAATGGTTGAATCATTTCACAATTCCATCAATAATGCATTAGTGTCCCAGTTTTCCCAAATCCCTCCAACATTTATCATTATCTTTTCCTGTCATCTTAGCCAATCTGAGAGATGTAAAGTAGTACCTCAGAGTTGCTTTAATTTGCATTTTTTCAATCAATAATGATTTAGATCTTTTTTTTCATATAACTATAGATGGCTTTAATTTTGTCATCTGAAAATTATCTGTTCATTTATCAATTGGAGAATGACTTGTAGTCTTATAAATTTGACACAGTTCTCTATATATTTTAGAAATAAGACCTTCTGGCATCAATCATCTCATTGTTGAAAAGAGTCACATTCATCAGAATTGATTTTTATATAATAGTGATGGTGCCATATATAGTGATCTCCTGGTTCTGCTCATTTCACTTAGCGTCAGTTCATATAACTCTCCAGACCTCTCTAAAATCACCCTCCTGATTGTTTCTTATAAAACAATAATATCTGATAACATTCATATATCATAACTTATTTAGCCATTCTCCAACTGATGGGCATCCACTCCATTTCCAGTTTCTTGCCTCTATGAAAAGGGCTGTCACAAATATTTTTGCCTATATAGGTCTCTTTCCTTCCTTTAAGATGTCTTTGGAATATAGGCCCAATAGAAACACTTGATGGAAAATTTTAAAATAAAATATTAGCAAAGAGATTACAGCCACTTTTCTGCAAGATAATACACTATGACCAAGTGGGATTTATATCAGGAAAGCAGGGTTGGTTCACTGTCAGGAAAAATATTACCATAATTGACCATATCAATAACAAAACCAACAGAAATTTTATGATAATCTTAATAGACATAGAACTTTTAATCAAAATACAAACAAAATCCAATATCCATTCTTATTAAAAAAACACTAGATAACATAAGAATAAAGGAAGCTTTCCTTAAAATAATAAGCACCACCTATCTAAAACCAACAGCAAGCACATATGGAGAGAAGCATTCCTAATAAGAGTAGGGGGATATGGTATATGAAGATAATGGGTTATTATTGGTCTATAAAAATGATTAACAAGCTGATATAAATTGAGTGAAATAGGCAAAACCAGGAATACATTGTACACAATAACAGCAAAAATGTGTGATGATCATCTATTTATTCCTACTAGTGTTTTAATAAGAATGGCTATTGGATTTTGTCAAATGATTTTTCTATATCTATCGAGATAATATATGGTTTGTGTTAGTTTGGTTATTGATACAGCCAATAGTGCTAATAGTTTTCCTAACATTGAACCTGCTCTGCATTCCTGGTACAAACCCTACTTGGTCATGGTGTATTATCTTGGGGATAACTTGCTGTTACCTTACATTTTTTGCTATGTACATATAATATTATGCATATTTAACTTATTATTTGTGCTAATATTGAATTGTTTTCTCCTTATTTATAGTAACTCAATCAAGTGCTATTTTACAAAATATATACGTTGCTATTTTGCAACATATATATTTTGTATCATCAAATTATTTTCAGGGACATTTTTTGGCCCCTGGAAAAAAGTAACACTAACTTTAATAGCCCCTCTCATCCAGATTATAATTACTATCACTAAGTCTCTAGGAAGCAAGGCAATGTTAAAAGAATGAAGGCTAAACAGTCATGAAGAGATACAAAGTGAGATATAGAGAGAAAGAGGATAAGGAGAATATTTTACCCCGAAGAATTAGATTTTGTCATGTTTTAAGAAACATGAAAAGAATTGGATTTTAATTGATATCTTGTCAGAACTAAATCATAATAATGAGATTTCAAAATTAAGAATTCAGCAGTTCCAGTGATGATTAAAGGTAATTGTGATGTTTTTTCATAGTTGATTTTATAAATAATTATTTGTCTTTATTTTATTGTTTGTTACATTGTTGATAAATTATATAGATCTTATAGTTAGGGATATTAGAGAGCATATAGATACATACACATGTGTTTGTGCGAGGAGAGAGACAGACAGATGGACAGACAGAGAGACAGAGACAATTAATGAAGAATTAAATAAAATGTCATTTTACATTAGCAGGTAGAAAAGGGTTGATCATCTCACCAATGTTCAACTTCAACAAGGTCAACTTCAAGCCCTTTTTACATTAATAATCATAATTTTACATCTACTATATTAAGATTAGCAAAGCACTCTACATTCATTATTTCATTTAATGAGGATACAGTATTCCATGTGTGGTTCAAGTAGGGGTTTAGGCTGGCAGGATTATTTCTACATATTTTTTGGACACTGCCTTTGATAATATAGCTTCAAACCATTAGATCATATTAGCTTTTTTTTTTTGCTTCCATATCACACTGTCATTCATACTTTATTTTCAGTCCACTATCATTCTCCATGATCAGAAATAGAGAGAAATAGACAGAAAACATAAACTTTTCAGGGAGCATGAGACAAAGAAATAATTCAAAATTGAGAAATTTCTTTTTAAAAATAGTATTTTATTTTGATAAATATTGTAGGGGATGTGGGAAAACTGGAACACTAATGCAGTGTTGGTAGAGTTGTGATTGATCCAGCCATTCTGGAGAGCAATTTGGAACTATGCCCAAAGTACTAAAAAAAAAAAAATGGGTGTATCTTTTAATCCAGCAGTGTCACTACTGGGCCAGTATCCCAAAATGATCACAAAAGAGGGAAAAGGACCCACATGTGCAAAAATATTTGTAGCAGTTCTTTTTGTAGTGACAATTGAATGAATGCCCATCAATTCAGGAATGACTGAATAAGTTATTGTATATGAATATAATGGAATATTATTGTTCTATAAGAAATGATAAGCAGGCTGATTTCAGAAAAACCTGGGGAGATTTACATGAACTGATGGTAAGTGAAGTAGGCAGAACCAGAAGTGTTATGGGCCAGAACTCTGTATTTGAAACAAGGATTCTTACAAGTTGCTAACTCAGTGGTTATCTAGACAATGGTTATCTAGATTAGCATGGTTCTCTAGTTCAGTACATGTACTTAGGACTTAATATAGTTCCCCAAGATTCACACCTATGATAATATAATTAGAATAGAGCATATTAAGCTGGGACAAACTCAGCTAGAGACAGAGCCAGAGAAGACAAGAGGACTGGAGGCAGGACCTCAAGCTCTCGGAGCAAAGGAGAGACAGATTCATTTCCATCTTCCTCAACCTCGTGGTGGTTGGCCTGTCCTCTTGCTTCCCCCACTGAGACCAAGGCCAGTCTGAAAGGCTCTCAAGAAAGCTAACTGGGCCCCAGGCAAGGAGACAATAAAGAATTGGAACTTTAATACCTGGCTATTCTTGTGGTGGCTATTCAACTGAAAGAAGGCTGCTCCAGAGACCTCCAGAAAACCAATCAGAATACTACACAGAAGGACATTGTACAGAGTAACAACAAAATAATGTGATGATCAATTATGATAGACTTAACTCTTCTCAGAAATACATTGATCCAAGATCATTCCAATAGACTTGGGATGAAAAATGCCATCCGCATTCAGAAAGAGAATTGTAGAGACTGAATATGGGTCAAATCGTATTATTTTCATCTTTTTTGTTGTTTGCTTTTTCTTTTTTGTGTTTTTCTCTTTTGTTCTGATTTTTCTTTCACAACATGGCAAATATGGAAATAGGTTTAAAATGATTGTACATCTGTAACCTATATCAGATTATTTGTTGTCTTTGGGAGGAAGGATGTAAGAGAGCAATGGAAGGAAAAACTGGAACTCAAAAATCTTACAAAAATAAATATTGAAAATTATTGAGAAAAAATATTTTATTTTTTCAATTATATGTAAAGACAATTTTTAACATTCACTCTTAAAAATTTTTGAGTTCCAAATTTTCTCTCTCCCTCCTTTGTCTCCACCTTCCCTAAAATGGTAAGCAATTTGATACAGGTTATATATGTGCAATCATGTAAGACATAATTCTGTATTAGTAATATTGTAAAAGAAAACACAAAAAACAAAAAAAATCTAAGAAAGTGAAAATAGTATGCTTTCAATTTGCATTCCCATTCCATCAGTTTTTTGATGCAAATAACATTTTTCTTCATGAATCCTCTGAAATTCTCTTGGATCATTGTTTTGTTGAAAACAATTATTAATGGTTATGCCCACTTCAGTCAGTATCAGTTCAGGTTAGTTTTTACAGGGTTTTGTGATATCCACCTGCTCTTCACTTTAATAAGAATATTCCATCACATTCATATCCCATGACTTGTCTACCCATTCCCAAATGATGGGCAGCCCCTCAATTTTCAATTCATTGCCATCACAAAAAGGTCTACTATAAATATTTTACGTATATAAATCCATTTCTCTTTTTAAAAAGATCTTTTTGAGATTCAGATGTAGTAATGATAGTATTGTGTCAAAGATTAGGCATGGTTTTATAACCCTTTGAGTATAATTCCATATTGCTTTCTAGAATGGTTGGATCAATTCCACCAATAGCATATTAGTGTCTCAATTTTTTCCATATACCTTTCAACATTTATCATTTTCCATTTCTGTCATATTATCCAAACTGATAGGCTTGATAGAACTTCAGATTTGCTTTAATTTTCATTTCTCTAATCAAAATGTATTTATTGCATTTTATCATGTGGCATAAAGATAGCCTTGATTTCTCCAGCCTTTGACCATTTATCAACTGGGAAAATTTTTGTATTCTTGCAAATTTGACCCAATTCTCTCTATATTTGAGAAATATGGATTTTATCAAAGACATTTTCTGTAAGAATTGTTTCTAAGCCTTCTGGTTTTCTTCTAACATTGTGTTTGTGCAAAAAAAATTTTAATTTAATATAATCAAAATTATCCATTTTACATCTGGTAATGCTCTTTAACTCTTGTTTGGTCAACAATTCTCCCCTTCTCCATTGATCTGACAGATAAGACTATTCCTGCTTTCCTAATTTGTTTATGGTATCATGCTTTATGTCTAAATCATGTATCCATTTTGACTTTATCTTGATATTTGGTGTAAGATGTTTGTCTATACTTGTCTGTACTGTTTTCTAGATTTCCTAGCAGTGTTGAAAGTAATAAGTACTTATTTCAGAAAACAATATTCAAGTATTCAAGTGAGGTCTTGGGATCTATCAAACATTAGATTGCTGTGGTCATTTACTACTGTCTTGTGTATTTAATCTATTCACCACTTAGAATTGAGAAATTTCTAAGTCAGACTTGTTTCCTGGAAACAGCTATACTCCATTTTTTGTATCTTCCTTTGTCATATTATATATCAATTACCATATTACTATAAATAATTATATATCAGTTATGGAATTATATGCTCGATTGCTACTTACACTTTTTATAAAGGAGCTTGAATAGAGTCTGGAAGTTAACTTTAAATCACAATTTTCTTGAATTAATGTAACATTTGGGGGAATATTGAGACCTCACCAGTATGGCTGGCTGAGATCACATGATGGCTAGATAAAAGTGGGAAGGGTCACAAGTGAAATCTGAAAAAAAAAAAAAAACAACTGAGGAAACAAAGGTTCAAGCTCCCAAGCATACATACATAAATACGTACATACATATATATTTATTTATTAAGCAATACAGTCAATCATGTAACAAAAATGTTCCAGATCTTCTCAACTTGGCAGTGGACCCTGAATACAGAGAAAGATGGATTTTTATGTATTAAAAGATTGCAATGGACAAAATAAAAGCAAGTATAATTAGGCTAGTTTCTAATTGCAGGAAAAATTAGGGATTTTCAAAGTTGAGAAGTAAAGAGCAAACAGATGAAATTCTCTGAAATCAGAAAAAGAAGTGCCTCACCTCCTTCCCCCCCAATTGTCTGTATTCAAACAAAAGAATGTGGAAACAATAACTTTCAGAAACAATAATTTTCAAATAGAATGCTTGAGATGTATAATTGTGAGAAAACTTCTTGCTTCAATCTTTAGATCTGACTGGATTTCTGATAAGCATAACCGAGGTCTTTTGGTAGAGGTGGTCCAGCTTCCCAGTCATTCAAGGCTAGGTGCAAACAATACAATAAAGTTTTCTCATAATTGAATAAAGTTTTCCTAAAAGACAAAAATTGGGTTAGATATATAATTGAAAAGAAAGGGAACTGAGCTAGATCTAGAATTGAATCACAAGATTGAGAGTTAGTGTGCTACACTCAATTTATACAATACCCTCAAGGGCCACAACCAAGGAAGAAAATAATTAGATGGTATCACTTTACTCAATTCAGTCTTACTGTCTTAGCTCTAAAATTGTCTTTTAGAATTTCCATGTCACATTTTCTCCTTCAATTTCCTAATATCAGACTCTTTGTTACTAACTCTTCATTGTAGGAACCAGGAAAGTTGGGAAGTTTTTAAAGCAGAAAGTCAGGGTAAACAAAAAAGTCACTTCTTGGTTTTTAGCTATGATCATAATAACTGTTGGAACCATCATCTGCATCTCCTCTCCCACACCTCAACACACATGGAATTTTCAGTATCCTCTTGAACCATGTAATGTTTCTGACTTGAACCCTGTTGGCCAGATAAATTCCATTATTTGTGATAAGACACCTATGTGACTTTCTAAGTTATATACTATCCTCCTTACAATCTTTGGCACCTCTATTAGGATAAAGTTGTTGATACTTACAAATTTTCCTTGTAGTCTTTCGTAGCATAGGGTCTCTACCAAGGCCTCTTCTTGCTGCTGAAAATGTGAATGCATCCAGAAGCAATAAAAATTATTTTTGCTACTGTAGGGTGGTTTTCACTGTCCTTGTGCCCTCACAATTTGAACCCAGACCTTCTATGAGCTACACCCAACCAAAATGTAAAAGAAAGACAACTCTTGACAAATTCATGGAATTAAAGCTAAAAGGGCCCAAACAGGTCATCCAGTCTAACTCCCTCATTTTACAAAAGAGGAAACTGAGGCTCAGAGAAACTGAGTATTTGCTCAAGATCACATAGAAAGTAATTGGGAGAACTGGATTTTGAACCTTTCCAGATGCACTGCTCTTTCCCCTGTATTATATTGTCTCTAGTAAAAAAAAAAAAAAAAAAAAACTAATTCTGTTGCATTTTTTCTGGACTAATATAATATGTGAAAATCAGTGAGGTATTTTGAGAAGAATCTTTGACTTACTTTCAGTGACCTAGCCCTTACTATTTGAAGAATATCACATCCTTAAGAGCAAAGGACTATTTTATATGCTTGTCTTTGTATCCCTAGTACATAACAGCGTCTTGAAATAATGGATGCTAAAAATATTTGTTAAACTAAATAAACTTTGTGTAAATTATGTGAACTGTTCAACAATTAGATTTTCTCATCTCTAATGAATTCCTATATGCTTCTCTCACAGAAATACCATAAAGTCCATAAATGGTGCCCTCTAAACAATAAACCAATGTAGTTTTCTTTGAAGCTTTTACAGATCATTCATGTGACTGTTAAGTCTAGCAACTGGGAGCTCAACAAATTCTACCCCTTCTCATTGTGGGCAATTCTTATCAATATCTGATAGATTCTCTATGGAAAATTTATGGAGAAATGGGAAAAATTAGTTTAAATTATCTTTATTATTATGAATTATTAAATGAATAGAGATAATCTATAAAATTAAATCATAATCTGGCTATGAAGGACAAGAAAACATTCCCCTCCTAAGAACTTTCTTCAGAGCTCCATTAATATCTCTGTTTCTCAGACTGTAGATGAAGGGATTCAGCATGGGTGTCACCACTGTATACATTATAACAGAAATGATGTCTTTGATGTTAGAGTTACTGGAGGAAGGGAAAAAGTATTGGCCAATAATCGTCCCATAATATAAAGACACCACAGATAGATGGGAGCCACAGGTAGACAAGGCTTTGCAGATCCCCTTGGTAGAAGGGATCTTCAGGACAGTGGCAACAATACGGATATAAGAAACAAGGACACATATAAGTGGCAGTGTAATGACTGCTACCCCTACAGTGAATATCACTAGTTCATTGAGGGAGATATCTGAACAGGATAGCTTGAGCAAAGCAGCCAAGTCACAGAAGTAGTGAGCTATGGTGTTATCTGCACAAAAGGACAGTCTGGCTAGTAGAAGAGTATGGGTCAAGGAGCTGGCACAGGAGAAAATCCAGGATCCAACCACTAATAGAATGCAGAGATTCTGGCTCATGACAGTGGTATAGTGGAGAGGGTGGCAGATGGCAACATAGCGATCATAAGCCATTGCAGTGAGCAGGAAGCTGTCCAGATCAGTAAAGAATATGAAGAAATACATCTGTGAGATGCATCCATTGTAGGTAATGGTTTGGCTTCTTGTCTGCATGTTCAACAGCATCTTTGGGGTAGTCACTGATGAGAAACAGACATCAGTAAAGGCCAAGTGATTGAGGAAGAAATACATAGGGGTACGAAGATGAGAGTCTAATCTGATCAGCAAAATGATAAGCAGGTTCCCAAACAGTGTGATGAGATACATACTCAAGAATAGGATGTAGAACAAGACTTGTTGCTGTGGTCTGATGGGAAGTCCCAAAAGGAAAAATTCAGAGACACTTGTCTTGTTGTCTCTTTCCATGTTATTTTACTAACTGCTGGAAGAAAGAGAAATCAGAAATATGAGTCATAAAAATCATAAAATATTGCATATAGGCTTCATGGACATAAAAGTCATAAAGTCACAAATGTTTAGAGTTAAAAAGGACCTTAAAACATAAAGTGTTAGAACAGTAAGAAGTATTGACTCCAGAATGATAGCAGTCAATATGTAAAATGCTATGGACATTAATGATGAATTCTCTGATTTTGAGTTTTGGCTGGATCTTGAGATAGGGGTTTCCAAGAATCTATAAAGCTAAGTGAGGAAAGGATAATGACTGAAAGTTTGCTCACAGTTTTTGGCTCAGCAAACTCATGAAGCTACTAGATACTGGTGGCTATCTATGGAGGGAATATCTGATAGAAGAAATCATAGATTGTTCTGCAGTATATTCAGTTCCAGAAGAAAGAAAAAAATAAATCACGGAGATAGTCTGCAGAAAATTTATATCAAAATGACTAAAATTAAAAATTTTGTCTAAAGGAGTAAGGTTTTCAATTTCTAGAAAATTCATTTATATCATAGGATTTCCATTATGCCGCTAAGTAAAACAAGTCTTTCGTATTTACTTTTCAATGATTTATTTTCTTAAATCTTTTAAAAATATCTTCATCCTCAAAAGTTTATGTGCTTCTACAAAAAAGCACATGAAGAATTTGTGAATTTTTTTAAGCATGATGATCCTGTGTGAAAATTCTATCACCTCAACTTACACGCTGTATGTGATTTAATTACCTGAAGCATTTAAAAGTTACAAAGTTACATAACTAGTATGTTTTTTCAGAAGTGGGGTTGAACTCAACTTTCTCTGACTCTAAATCCTGCATTCTATCCATTACACTACATAGCTTCCACACTGATGTTTTTCAGTTTCACAATTTAACCCTAACTGTAGTTGTCTAGAAAAGTTGCATGTACTTTGGTTGTTTTTTTCATGATTGTGACTCAAATGGCTTAAGAAATTGGGATGAAATTGAGGCAAAGAATAATAACCTAAATCAGAGTAGCATTTCTTCTTTATAGCTGTCATAATTTAAGGTACTATTCATCCTATTTCTCAAACATTTTGAATGAAATATTCTGATTTCCAAATGTTCAGATGTTTATGAGTGTGAGTTTAAAATTGAATGATGTTTGTTGAATTAAGTTTCTGTTTATATAATAACAGGATTATCTGAGATTTCTTCATTGAATAATCCTTCCACGGATGCAAAGTGTAACCATTTGGTATCCTAATAGATTGTCTTTTTGTATTATCTGGATGAAAAATTCTTCATCCTGTATCCAATACAGTAATGAGTCTTCCTAAACTGTATGGATGACTGATAAACAATCATTTGCTAAGTTTTATTTGAAATGTTTCCATTGTGGTAGGATATATCAGAGATTGCTCTCATTTAAAGTCTTTGAGAATTCAAGGTCAACCCTTTGCTGTGATGAAATATAATAGGACTTTACAAAAGAATGACAGGAGGGAGGATAAAGGACAATAAACCCAGATTCTATCAAAAAAAAACCCCCAAAAATCCTCTGGTCTAGGTCCACTTGTTCACTACTCTGCTGTGTGACCTTGAGCAGTGCTCATCCTATGTATGTCTTGGTTTTCTCATCCATAAAATGCAGGAATTGAAGTAGTTGATCTCCAAGATCATGTCTATCCTTAACATCATATGACTCTATAACCATTATCAGGTGTCAATCCCCTTCCAGTAGCTACCATGCATGCAGGGCTAATAAATGCCAATCCCTTCCCATTCAGTCTATTATATCTTATTTCTGTAAGTGTAAATTAGTGTGATGAGAAGAGGATATAGGTTTCAAATTTAGTTTCTTCCTTAATAAATCTTTGTATAAGAACAGTTTAATGAAGAGGGGGAACTATGCCTCTTCCTGTTACCATGAAAAATCTAAATTTGGAAATTATTACAACTGTCACACTTGAAGCCAAGAAGACCTCTTTTGTGTCTAGTTTCCAATGGATCTAAAATCATTATGTAAAAGTCAATATATGGTCACAGTAAACATTGTTTCTTAAGAAGAAATCACTCCAGTATTGGAGATAAAAGTCAGAAGTTGAACTCCAACAGTTAGCTACCTGTGTTAAATCATTTAACATCTCTAAAATTCAGCTTCCTAATATTTAAAATGTGGGCCTTGGACTCTCTAAAGTAAATGGAAATAGATGGTATCTAAGATCCCTTCTAATTCTAAATATGAAATCTTATGTGGAAATAAATCTCTCTATTTGTTCATCTATATAAGTCAATAAAGCTGACCTCTCTTACTAAAAAGGGTCATAATTCTACCCATAAGAGAGTGATATTCTGAGAAGGTCCATGAGTCAATTATAATCTTGGTGGGGAAAACAAATGATCTACTTTGCCTTTAGTAAAGACATCTAACAAATCCTGGTACTCAGAAGGTACCTGAGCCCTTTAGTCTTTAATTGTGGTTAGCAGGCCTGGGTTGTTTCTGACTTAAAGTGAGAAGGATCTCTACATGGGGAAATTACATTGGCATGCATCCCATTCATTGTGGAGATTGAGCTATCTTAAATATGACAAACCAAGCCTTCACACCAATGGCTACTAGAATTATTTTTCCTGTACTTTCATCTGATTGCTGCATTTTGGGGTTGGTACTATATCAGCCTTTTTAGCCAGAGAAATACATTCCACAGTTACCATATAATCTGAATATAGCTTTCTGCAGAGAAGAAATCCTCTTTTCTCACCATATTCTGGTTAATACTTCCCAACTAATCAGAACCATCTTTTTATTTTTCCTCTCTCTGGGAATTTCTATTGTGATATTTATTGTAGCAAGGGAGTTTTGGTCCCTGAGTTCCCTTTCTTTACCTTTGATGAACTCTAGCAGGATTTGCTTTTACTAGTTACACTTTGATTCATGCATAGATTCTGCCTATTGTACTAAAATGCATGGGTCATAAGTTGCTTCCTATTAGGCAGTCATTATATTTAGATTCCAAGCTCATATTTAATTGGGTATTGTCTCATCACTGATGCTGCATAAAAAATTTATGCAGAGTCATCTCTGAAAGGTCTCCTGATAAGCAACTCAATCTTTATTGGAACACTGACATCTTGCCACACAGGGACAGTATCAAGCACAAGGATAGTTTCAAAATAATTGGGAAAGCAACATCCAGATACATACTCTCCCTTAATTGCTTCCTTAATTGCACAAGGAAAGAGGCCTCAAATAATTCTAAAACAAGGAAGTGTTTTCCTCGAAAATTCAAGGTGGAAAAGCACCTTTCCTGTAATCTAGAGAGTCTCACTTAGCCCTAATCTCACAAAACTGAATCAGACTTATAAAACGTACTGAATTCAGTAAGTCTTTCTTTTCTTCCTGATTATGTTTGCTAATATCAATCAGTGCAATGCAGCTTCTCAGAATGATGTCACTGCTATACAACAGTTTTAATACTAAACTTGCCTCTCAACTGTACCACAACACTATCCAATTCTGACAGAAATCTTTCCTATGGGAGGAGGACTGAGTTAGTTTGTATGGGATCAGATATATTTCATTTTAGTTGAATCTTTAGGACAATTTATCACCACTTAAATATCTTCTTGGATGTACTATATCCTAGCTCCCAGTCTTTACAAGACCCCAGAGTGACCACACCATAGCCAGAGGAAACAGCAAATAGACTCCTGTATCACCATCTTCTTCAGAGGAATAGCAGATCAGAAAAAATTGGAGAGTAAAATCACAGACCACAACTATCAAAACACTATAGGCTTCTTGGAACCTCAACTAAAATTCACTTCCTCTCTTTCCTATGCTTTACTGATGGGATGGGCCAATATAACCAAGGTTCAGAAGTATAATAGGCAGTGCAGAAATGACTTAAATTATTCTTCCTGCCAAACTGGATATAGTTGCTCTACTCCATTCTTCTGTTATACTCTGATTTTCAATAGTGCACAGCTCCAAACAATTCCAATATAAATGTCTGGACCAAAATTTAGATGAATTTCTTTACTTCTACGCTTTTTAATAGCACTAATATATATATATATATATATATATATATATATATATATATATATATATATATAAAATACATATATAAGCATATATATATGTAATTACAAAAATGTTAATGGAATTATTCATATATCATTTTCAAAATAAGGATACAATAATATATGTATATTTGGACTATTCATTAAAAGATCTCCCTTCATACACCCACAAATAGGCACAAGTACATAAATACACATCTCTCTATATATATATGAATATATGTATATATATTTAATATTTATATGTGTCTATATACACATACATATATAACATGTGTAACTATGTGTGTGTGTGTATGTGTGTATAAGTCTTAGAAGGGAACTCAAAAGTCATACTATCTAATCTATAATTGAAATCTAAAGCTTCTCAATATAACTTTCAATCATAGTTCATTCAAACTTTGAACATCTCCAGTGACTAGCAACTCACTATGCAATCATACTCTTTAATTTTGGGTCCTTTAATTGTAAAAAACGTTTTTCTTGGGGTGCTAGATGGTGCAATGCACAGAGCACCAGCCCTGAAGTCAGGAGGACCTGAGTTCAAATATGGCCTCAGACACTTAACACTTCCTAGTTGTGTGACCCTAGGCAAGTCACTTAACCCCAATTGCCTCAGCAAAAAAATAAAAGTTTTTCTTTGACATTAAAACCTTAAAAATATTTAAAGGAAACAATTATGCTCCATCTACATCTTCTCAAAGATAAATTTCTTCAATATTACAATTGCTTGAACAACAAATTTATGTAGCTAAGCAGATGTCACAAGATCATTAAAATTAAGGATATAAAGGGAATCCACAAGTTTTCTAGTTGAACTCATCCCTAAAAAAGTATGTCCTCTACAACATGCCAAACAAATGACTTCTCAGCTTTCCCTTGAAATTCTCTAGTGAGGAAGAATCCACTAAATTCAAAGGCACCCCATTTCACTTTAGGACAGTTCTAATTGTTAAGAAATTTTTCTTTACATTGAATTCATCTGCCATATCACTACAATTTTCACTCATTGTTAGCCATTCTGTACTTTGAGACCAAGAAAAATAAACCAAATTCCTTTTCCACATGATAATCTTACAACTATATAAAAACAGCTGTCAAGCTTCCCAAAGTTTTCTTTTCTTTAGTTTGAACATTTTTAGCTCCTTCGATTAATCCTTGGATAAAATGGTCTCCATTCTTGCTCTCCATTGTGTTTTTTTTCCTATGGTCATACTCTAGCATATCAATGAGGCATCAAACACTGAAGGAGAGGCCACAGATGTGATCTGGCCAGGACAGAACATAGCAGCGCTATTTCATCATTTGTTCTGGATGTTGCTTCTCTTAATGTAGCCCAACCATCTTAGCATAGCCTTATTGGCTTCCATAACACACTTTGATTGTAGTCTACAAAATATCCTAGACCTTTTTCTCTACAAAGGATTGCCTAGCTATGCTTTCTCCATCTTAAACTGGTCAAGCTGATTTTCTAAGGTTAAATTAAGTTAAGCTAATACAAAGTAATAGCATTGACCTATTTTTGTAAACTTTCTTCTAATATTTGTGAATCCTAACTCTGTCATTCAACATGCTAGCTCTCCCTTCTTGATCTTTTATCTGCAAATTTCAAAAATATGTTTTTTTTTCATTTATGACAATCCAATTCATGAAAAGAATACTGGAACATATAAATTTTATATCAAAGAGTCGTCAAATTATGAAGTCAAGGAGACATAGAATCATATAATCTCAATTTACCAGAATCTCAGAATTAACATAATAGGGCCTAAGTATTAAAAGAAACCTCAAAATCAATTTAGTCCACACTAACACTAAGAATGGGAATCAATTATATAGCATTCCTGACAGTGGTCTTTTAGTCTCGGTTTGAACACCCCAAATGGAGAGGGTGAAGACTATTTCCTTAAGTAGCCTATCTCCTTCTTCAATAACTCTGATTTTGGTAAAGAATTTATATTGCAATGAATATTTCCTGAATTCTGTCCTTTCTCCCACTCACTAGATTTCCTTTCATTGAAAGAGCTATTCATGTGACTAAAGACTTTTTAAATTTATTTTCATTTAACTTCCTGAGCTAAGGCAAGAGAGCACAGAAGCCATGGAATCCTAGGCTTTGCTGTCAGACATGTTTCAGCATGAGAGAGCTGAGGCGATCAGTTATTCAGTTTCTAAGAAAAGGGATAAAGGAGGTCAAGGGATGTAGCACAGAGAAGACTGTATTAGGAATCAGAAGAACTGGATACTGGTCTTGGGTTTGTGACAAATTCATTTATTGGCATTGATTTCAATCTCATCTTTCTTGGCTTCAGCTTTCTTTTCTTTTTAATGAGTCATTTCAATTATATAATTTTTCTTATGATTTCTTCCCTTTCTAATATTTTAAGGATCTTTCCAGTTTGAAGGTTCCAAGTATCTTACATTTTTATAGAGCCTTGTTGTCTTATTGTCTGATATCCTAATAAAGTATTATTGACTCCTCTTTTCACATAAAGAAATTGAAGTTCAAAATGTCAAGTGATTCCCCAAAGTTGAATGGTTAAATAATTGACCAAGATGGGACTAAAACTCAGATTTCCTGGTGCCAATATGGTAATCTTTCCACTAACTGATGCTACCTCTCCATTCCATTTTTTAGGTCTTACCATTTTATATTCTTTGGTTCCTTTGATTTCTGATGTTTTAATATTTCCCATAAAGCACTTTCTATTGCCAAGATTTTATCCTATATGGTCTTAAAGCTTCTTCCAGTTCTAATTCAATTTAATGACATTCAATAAACATTTATTATGGCCTGGCATGGTGCTACATACTGAAGACACACAAATTTATAGAAATAACATAGATATCAATATAAAAATACATTAAAATAAATGCAAAACAATTGGAGAATGGGGTTCCAAAAACAACTGGATGAAGTAGGAGAGATATTTTGCAAATGGCTATATTACAGCTGAGATTTGAAAAGAGTGAAGGAGCCAAAAAGCAGAATTAAGGAATAAAAGAAATGGAAGCATGAGGCAAAGCCCAGGCAAAGGCTCAGCAGGGGAGGGTTTCATTTCATGTGTGTATAGAAAAAAGCCAAGTAAATCAGTTTGGTTGAAGAATGGCATACCTGAGGGGAGCTAATATTTAGGTGGTCTGGACAGAGGGAGTGGGGCTAGATTGTGGATGGTTTTCATGCTAAACAAAAAAGGTTTCTGGTTTGTTTATTTGCTTTAAAAAAAATTACAAGCAATTAGGAGCCTTTTGAGCTGTCAAGAAACAGTCCAAACTGTATTAAAATTCTATGTTCCATGTCTTATGTTAACCAAAGTGATTTTCCTAAAGCCAATCATGTCAAACCCACATATCTACTCATATGTATTCATTAAACTCTAATGGCTTCCTGTTATCTCCAAGTATCAAATAAAATGATTTTCTTGACATTCAAAGCCTTTCATAACCTACACTCTTCCTATGTTTTCAGTCTTCCTATATCTTACATGTACTCTTGGATTCAGTGAAACTGCCTTCTGGAAATTCCAGAAACAAGATACTTCATCTCTCAGCTAGGGGACTTTTCTTTGATTAGCCCCCATGCTTTGAATATCTGCCCTCGTCTCTGCATATTGACTTCTTTGGCTGTCTTTAAGTCCCAACAAAATCCCATCTTTCATAGGAAGTCTTTCCCAACTCCTATTAATTCTAGTGACTTCTCTGT
Organism: Sarcophilus harrisii; assembly: GCF_902635505.1. Classification (NCBI taxonomy): domain Eukaryota; kingdom Metazoa; phylum Chordata; class Mammalia; order Dasyuromorphia; family Dasyuridae; genus Sarcophilus; species Sarcophilus harrisii. Next base: position 446,127,277 of record NC_045427.1, read on the forward strand.
GTTAAATTATTTTCTATTTTTCCTATATATTTATTTGTATATGTTTGTTTGCATATGACCTTTTCCACTCAATTGTCATTTCCTTGAGAATAGAAAATGTCTTTTGCTACTTTTTTATAATTTCAACATTCAGCAAAAAGTGCTTGGCATAACATAGATACTTAATAAACGTTTATTGGTTGATTCAAAAATCTTTTTCATCTTTAGGAACCCATATTCCATGTTCTAATAGTTTATGATGTAACATGGTGATTTAAATAAACAAAATTTGCTTTGGAAAATTTTAGGCAGCTAAATGGCTCAGTGAATAGAGTATTGGATCTAGAATCAGAAAACGTGATTCAAATTCAGCCTCAAAAACTTGCTTGCTGGGTGGCATTATGCAAGTCACGATTTCTCAATGTTGTTTGCTCATTTGAAAAATAAGGATATCAACTATCTCATAGCATTATTATGAGAATCAAATGAGATAGTATTTGTAAAACCGTATGGACATCTAAAAGTGCTATAAGATGCAAGCTATTATTAGACATGAGTCTTTATTAAACATGAGGAAACAGAAAATATTATTAATATATCTATCTCTGTCTCTCTTCTATTTTCTTTGTCTCTCTCTGTATATGTGTGTGTCTCTGTTTCCCTGTCTCTCTGTTTCTCTGTCTATGTGTCTCTGTGTCTGTCTCTTTCTGTCTCTCTGTGTGTCTCTCTGTCTCTGTCTTTGTCTCTTTTTCTTTCTCTATCTGTCTGAGTATCTTTGTCTCTGTCCCTGTTTCTCCCTGTGTCTCTTTCTCTGTTTCTGTCTCTGTCTCTTTGTGTGTGTGTGTCTTTCTGTCTCTGTCCCTCTGTCTCTGTCTCTGCCTCTTTGTCTCTGTCTCTCTCTCTCTCTCTCTCTCTCTCTCTGTGTCTCTCTCTCTGTGTGTGTCTCTCTCTGTCTCCTCTCTCTTTCTATTTTTCTCTCTTCCCCCTCACTGTTTCTGTCTCACATACACACACACATGCACACATGTACACACACATATGCCACACAAACACACATTACTTGAGTAAGGATTCTCAAATCCATCTGATCTTTTCCTGCATAGGATAAAATCAGATGCTCTCAGCTTCAGAACATTAAGCTTCTCACCAGGACACATGGAAATCTGGAAGGAACAGGATAACCTAAGTCTTTAGAATTCTGGGCTGCTCACAGGGGATGAGGAGATGGATGAAACATGATTTATGTCAGAAAGAACTTCATTCCACTCCACTATCAAAGGGCTCCTGATTTATCAGCCAAGGAAGGAACCAGGAAGTGGAAGAAAATGCTCCCAAGATTCTGGTTAGAAATAAACAAAGAGTAATTGCCTGATTCCCCCATAGGCTCCTTATGAAATAGATACACTGGAGGTAGAAGAATGTTTATGCCAGAGATTAGAGAAGTTAATGCTGTGGGGCATTGGGAAAAATATCTTTGGGGTGTCCACCTCTCTCCTCCGGGCCATTGTAAAGAAATGATCATGGGATATGGAAAATAGTTTCTTCTTTTCCAGCTCAAAGCTATTCCTCCTGCAATCCTCACTTCATTTATCTAATGCAATCACTCTTGGCCCAGCCCCTAGGACATCCATGATCAACTAGGATTCAGACTATAAAGATTTAGACAAGAATCTTCATTTTCATTTTAGTTTTGACATGGTTGGGAGTTTATGAAGGAAACACATAAACTCTGTGAAAGTAGGGTTTGTTTCACTTATATTTGTATTCCCAGAGCTTAGTACAACCTAAGTCCAGTATAGGTAACTAATAAATATTTGCTGATGGGATAATAAGCTAAAATTTAAAAATAAATGGCAATGTTTTAGTTCTTTAGAGTTTATAGTCTCTTCCATCAAAACAGTTCTGTGAGTTAGGTAATAAATATCTAGCCTTGTTTTTTTTTATTTTTTTAAATAACTTTTTATTGACAAAACTCATACCTGGGTAATTTTTTTACATTATCCTTGCACTCAGTTCTGTTCCGACTTTTCCCCTCCCTCCCTTCACCGCCTCCCCCAGATGGCAAGCAGTCCTATACATGTTTTAAAAAGTCACAGTATAGCTTAGATACAATATATGTGTGCAGAACTGAACAGTTCTCTTGTTGCACAGGAAGAATTGGATTCAGAAGGTAAAAATAACCTGGGGAGAAAAACAAAAATGCAAACAGTTTACATTCATTTCCAGGGTTCTTTCTTTGGGTGTAGCTGCTTCTGTCCATCCTTGATCAACTGAAACTGAGTTAGATCTCTTTGTCGAAAAAATCCACTTTCATCAGAATACATCCTCCTACAGTATCGTTGTTGAAGTATATAATGATCTCCTGGTTCTGCTCATTTCACTTAGTATCAGTTCATATAAGTCTCGCCAAGCCTCTCTGCATTCATCCTGTTGGTCATTTCTTTTTTATTTATTTATTTATTTAATAGCCTTTTATTTACAGGTTATATGCATGGATAACTTTACAGCATTAACAATTGCCAAACCTCTTGTTCCAATTTTTCACCTCTTACCCCCCCCCCAGATGGCAGGATGACCAGTAGTTAAAATATTAAAATATAAATTAGATACACAATAAGTATACATGACCAAACCGTTATTTTGTTGTACAAAAGAATCGGACTCTGAAATTTGTACAATTAGCTTGTGAAGGAAATAAAAATGCGGTGGGCATAAATATAGGGATTGGGAGTTCAATGTAATGGTTTTATCACCCAGAGTTCTTTCTCTGGGCGTAGGTTCAGTTCATTGCTGCTCCATTGGAAATGATTTGGTTGATCGTTGCTGAGGATGGCCTGGTCCATCAGAACTGGTCATCATATAGTATTGTTGTTGAAGTAAATAATGATCTCCTGGTCCTGCTCATTTCGCTCAGCATCAGTTCGTGTAAGTCTCTCCAGGCCTTCTGAAATCATCCTGTTGGTCATTTCTTACAGAACAGTAATATTCCATAATATTCATATACCACAATTTATTCAGCCATTCTCCAACTGATGGGCATCCATTCAGTTTCCAGTTTCTAGCCACTCTGTTGGTCATTTCTTACAGAACAATAATAGTCCATCACATTCATATACCACAATTTACCCAACCATTCTCCAATTGATGGGCATCCATTCATTTTCCAGTTTCCAGCCACTACAAACAGGGCTGCCACAAACATTTTGGCACATACAGGTCCCTTTCCCTTCTTTAGGATCTCTTTGGGATATAAGCCCAGCAGAAACACTGCTGGATCAAAGAGTATGCACAGTTTGATAACTTTTTGAGCATAGTAATAAATTGTTCTCTAGAATGGCTGCATGTATTGACAATTCCACCAACAATGCATCAGTGTCCCTGTTTTCCTACATCCCCTCCAACATTCCACATTATCTTTCCCTGTCATTCTAGACAGGTGTGTAGTGGTGTCTCAGAGTTGTCTTAATTTGCATTTCTCTGATTAATAATGACTTAGACCATATTTTCATGTGGCTAGAAATAGTTTCAATTTCTTCTTCTGAGAATTGTCTGTTCATATCCTTTGACCATTTATCAATTGGAGAATGGCTTGATTTCTTAGAAATTAGAGTCACTTCTCTATATATTTTGGAAATGAGGCCTTTATCACAACCTTTGACCGTAAAAATGTTTTCCCAGTTTATTGTTCCCTTCTAATCTTGTCTGTATTAGTTTTGTTTGTACAAAAACTTTTCAATTCGATATAATCAAAATTTTCTATTTTGTAATCAATAATGATTTCTAGTTCTTCTTTGGTCATAAATTCCTTCCTCTTCCACAGGTCTAAGACTACCCTTGTTTTATAGATGGGATTCATTGCCTTCCCCAGAACAGAGCTATAGCATAGTATTCTGTTCACTGCATCAGTATCAAGAGCAGCTCAGAAAGTGGTCACTCAGGGGACATTGTTCATTCATTCAAAGAACACATGTATTCACTATTAAGTAGCTATTAATTGCAAGAGCATAAGTACTATGCTTTTTTAAAAAATAAATTGTCATATGCCCAGCAGAACATCAGGGAGGATTCAAAATATATAGCAACATATTATCAGATCAAGGAAATATATATTATATATATATATATTTGTAGAAGAAATTATATTCATGAAGGCCCATTTTTTCTTTATTTCCTTGTAAATTGTCCTTTGATTCTTTGTTGTTTACCTTATTTACTTTATTCTTTCCCCCCTTTCATACTTCCCTCCATTCCCAAGCAAGCTATATTTAAAAAGTTATATTTATGTACATATATATAGATTAAAATAATACATACACATACTCACACCCACACCTACTCCACACACATACACATGTCTTTCCTATCCTTGCTGCCTCTTTAATTAAAAATCTGCTCCATAACTTGCCTTGCTATTACTTAATCTCTTCCCAGCCAAGGATCCCTAGTTCTTTTGACTACCAGTAGATATAATTCCAGTACCTGTGGTCTTTTATTGTAGCTGCTGATAAGTCTTATAAAATTCTAATTGAAGCTTCAGCATATTTTAATTTTCTTTGCTTGTTTCTTGCAAAATTTTCTCTTTAATCTGGGGGTTTTCAAATTTAGCAATAATATTCCTATGTGTTTTCCGTACAGGATCTCTTAGAAGTGGTGATTAGTGGATTTTTTCTATTTCTACTTTCCCATCATGTTCTATCACTCCAGGATTATTTCCTGCATTATTGTATCAAGGTTCTCCTTTTAGTTAGAACTTTCTGGCAGTGCAATTATTATTATATTTTCTCTTCTTGATTTGTTCTTCAGATCTGTCATTTTTCTTATAAGATGTTTTATGTTCAGATCTATTTTCTCATTCTTTATAATCTGCTTTGTTATTTCTTGATCTCTCATAGCTTCACTGGCTTCCCCTTGCCCAATTCTGATTTTATTTCTTTGAAATCATCTTTGAAACTCTGTATCATTTTTGGTGGAACTGGGAATGGATCTAGCCATTCTGAAGAGCAATTTGGAGGTAAGCTCAAAAAATTATCAAACTGTGCATTCCCTTTGATCTAGCAGTGTTTCTACTGGGCCTATATCCCAAAGAAATCTTAAAGGAAGGAAAGGCACGCACATATGCAAAAATGTTTGCCCTTTCTATAGTGGCAAGAAACTGGAAACTGAGTGGATTCCCATCAGTTGGAAAATGGCTAAATAAGTTATGGTATATGAATGTTAACAAATATTATTGTTCTATAAGAAATGATCAGCAGGATGATTTTAGAGAGGCCTGGAGAGACTTACATGAACTGATGCTAAGTGAAATGAGCAGAACCAGAAGACTGTATAAGGCATTGTACAGAACATTGTACAAGGCAACAACAATATTATAGGACGATCAGTTCTGATGGACATGACTCTTACCAACAATGAGATGATTAAGGCCAGTTTCAATGATTTCGTGATGAAGATAGCCATCTACACCCAGAGAGAGAACTGAGAGAACTGAATGTGGATCATAGCATAACTTTCTCACTCTTTTTGTTGTTGTTTGTTTGCATTTTGTTTTCTTATTCCTTTCCTTTTTGATTTGATCTTTCTTGTACAGTAAGAAAAATTGTACAAATATGTTTACATATATTGGAACTAATATATATTTTAACATGCATAACATATATTAGATTACTTGTCATTTAGGGGAGGGGGTTGGGGGAAGGAGTGGAAAATTTGGAATACAAGGCTATGCAAGGACCAATGTTGAAAAATTATCTGTACATATGTTTTGAAAATAAAAAAGCTTTAATAACAAAATAAATTAAAAAAAACTCTGTATCTCTTTTTCAAGTCAACTTTTTTCATAAGCTTCTTGTTTTTTTTTTAATGGTTTTATTTATTTATCTTTGTTTTTCCTCAACATCTTTCTCATATGATTTTTAAAATTCTATTTAGAGTTCTATGAATTCTTTCTGGACAGAGAGCCATTTCACATTACTCTTTGGGGTAGAACATTTTTTAACTAACATATCCTCTGAAGATGAATCCTGGTCTTCACTATTCCCATAGTATGTTTCAATGGTGGGGTTTTTTCTTCTTTGCTAATTCATTTTTTTAAAATAAGAAGTATTAGTGTAAACACCTGGAATCATTGGATGAGGATATGGTTCCTCAAGCTTCCCTTCAGCTTTCCACTCTGAGCAGAAACCCAAACTAAGAGATCCACTTTCTTGAAAGTGCTCACAGCAAGCAGAATTCCTTCCCTGCTGCCTCTGCACTCGGTGTTGGATTCCTTCTGGCCCAGGGCCAGGTCTCAGCAGCATAGCCTGACTCTGCATTCTCAAACAGCCAAAGTTCACTCAGTCTTCCCGGGCTCAAACCCCAACTTCAAAAAGAGTTCAGAAGTTGAAAGTCTCTGTGGTTCTTGCTGAGATTTCAGCCACACCCAGTTAGCCCAAAGGGACCCCACTTGCTGTTTCTGTGGAGCTAGCCTGGAGATGTTTCACTTCAGACAGGTTAATCCCCAGCCAAGGTCTTTCTTCAGATCTTCTCAGGTTGTATCAGGAGGGTCCCTGTTCTATCCCTAGTCTTCTTGATTTTTCACAAGTCTGTGCTTGCCCTGAGGCACATATTTGTTTTATTTATGGGGAAAATCAGGTGAGCTAGAAATTTACCAACCTATTCCTTCATCTTAACCAGACTTCTCCCACATAAACTATGCTTTAAGGATATTCAAATATATCCATGATCCCACTGATATTTCTGGATATTTCCCTTCAATGATGCAAAGAACAGTCTTTCTGTGCCTCATCTTTTGAGATTCTTGTCCATGTATTTCCATAAGTTTTTCTCGATATCCCACTCCACATGTTAGGAAATTCTGACATAACCTTGGTATTACTCTACCTGCCATATTCCCTCATTCCTATAACAATCCTTTTTTTTTTTTGCTCTTAATTTGCTGATATTTGTTTCAGTTTTTAAAAATTCTTTATTTGTCATATGTTGCAGCATTCTTACACCCAATCATGAACATTTCAAGTGACTTTTGGCTAGTACTAATTTTTAATTCTTTGGGAGACTAGCATTCCATAACTCAAAGCTATGCAACAACACACAGTGCATAAAAGATGAGATTTAATTTTTTTTTAGAATTCTAGAGTCCTAAATCTTCCTACTCCTACCTGAACAGTTCCTGACCTTATAGAGATCATAGTCTGGTATAAGATTAGGTTGTAAATAATTATAATATAAAATAGAACATGATTAAGTCCATAAAAATAAATAAAGAGCTAAGACTGTTCCTATGTAAATTACTTTCAGGCTTCCACTACAGAGAAGAATGCACTGGACTTTAAGGTATAAAATCTCACTGCATGTGAGCCATGCTTCTACAATTTATATTATTGGAAACCAAATTTTTGGACTACCAGGATAGTGTTCATTTGACTATGCTAATAATAACATCCTATGAAATACAGACTTATTAAGATTATGAAGTCGTAAGTAAGCTTATGTAGTAGAAAGAGCATTGGAGATGCTCTTTGGATATGCCCAGCATATCTGGGCTGGGCTCTCAACTTTGTGACTTTACACCTGGGTAGTCATGAGAAATTCCTTGAATCTCAAGGAATGAAGATATTCCTTGAATATCTATAAAATAAATCAATAAGACAAAAATGATTTCTTAGATACTTTCCTACTCTATTATTTTACTCTGATATTTTATGGTTTTATGAAAATATATATCACATAAACTATGTGCTTATCCCTAGATGTTAAAACTCCTGTTTAATATGATCTTAGCTTAGTCTTTATTACTTCATCACAGTGTTACTAAATAATTTTATTTTAAAACTTATTTTGTTTGTTTTGTTAAATACATCCCAATTATAGGTGAAAAAATGTTTAGCAATCATTTTTTAAATTTGGAGTTCTAAATTATCTCTCTCCCACTACTTCTCTACCCCTTTGAGAAAGCAAGCAATTTGATGTATATCATACATGTGAAATCATGCAAAATGTCTCTCTGTATAAGCCATGATAAAAAAGAAAACAAAAAAAACAATTAAAAAGTTTAAAAAGTATGCTTCAATGTGTATTCAGAGTTCATCTGTTCTCTAGAGGTGGATAGCATTTTTCTTCATATACACACCTACACACATAGACACACACAGTTTTTGAACAAGTAGCTCCTTTTCCCTTTATTTTAATCTCTTTGGGATACAGACCTAACAGGGGTATTACTAGGTCAAATGTTTTATAATTCTTTGGGCATTCCTTTAAACTATTTTCCATAATGGTTGTACTAATTCACAAATCCACTAACAATATGTTTCCCAACAATTCCACATCTTCTCCATCATTTGTCCTATTTCTTGTTTTTTCATATTAGCCAAGCTGATAGATGAGGGATGGTATCTTGGATTTGTTTTAATCTTCATTTCTCTAATCAGTAGTGATTTAGAGCACTTTTCATATGAGTATTGATAGCTTTGATTTCTTCCTCTGAAAACAGTTTCTTCATATCCTTTGATCATTTATCAATTGGGAAATGGTTCTAATTTTTTTTAAGATATTCAAAATAGTCATACTTGCCTACTTGCTTTGGAGCACAAATGATTCCCCATCTCCAGTGCCTGTGTGCTACAGGATTCACCTTATACTCTCAAAGTACTGTTTATTTAAAAAAATTCATATATCTCTTTCTGTACAAAATCTTTTCTGATACTTCCAGATGATTGTGTATGACTTCCCCAAACTACCTTTATTCAGTTTATTATATATATATGCATATAAGTGATATATGTTATAATCTATGTAATATATATTATATATGCATATGTTATTATACATATGCATATATATTCATGTTTTTGTCAACTCTCCCATTAGAATATAAACTCCTTAAGAACAGGACTGCTTGACTTTTGTCCTTATCTGTGAGAGGTGATGAGAGGTGATACTTTCAGGACTAATAGCAATCATCTGAAATAGAAAAGATAAGGTGGGAAAAGGCATTAGTAACAACTGTCTTTTCAATTAGAATAGTCAAGGACATAGAAAGTCAATCAATCATTAAACATTTATTAAGCACTTGCCATGCGTCAGGCACTGTAATTAAGTGCTGGGGATATTAAAAAAGGCAAAAGATAGTCTCTACCCTTACATAACTCAGAGTTTATTGGGGGACACATCAATCAAAAAACCATACAACATATATAAAGGACAAAAAGGAGATAGTTAAGAGACAGAAGGCACTGGAATTAAGAGGGATTTAGACTTAAATAAATGAAGAGTGAAGAACCATGTCTCCAACAACTTAAAAAGTAGCTCCTGAGACCTCAGACTGCAGCAGCAGACAAAATAACAGTGGTTAGGAGTTTAAAGCCCAGAGCATCCATCATTAAAAGGGAAAACAAGAGTCTAGTGCCAAACACAAGCTTCATTCCCTTCATAATCCAGTAAATCCTAAATTCCTTTAAGTCTCAGATTTGCCTTATTGAATAAATTTTTCTTAAATCCCTCAGTTTGGGCTCTGCATTCACACACATGTGTATGTGTATGTGTGCGTGTGTGTGTGTATATATATGCCTAACATTTGAACCTGATATAATGTTTCTGATACCAAAGGTAGTAGAAATAGTGTCATTAGCAATAACTAAACATCATTATGGGGTTACAGTCAGAATAGAAGTAAGCAACGTGGATTTTATTCCATAAAACAGTCTCTGGGATTCAGTTTCCATATTTGCAAAATGAAAATAATTTCCTCCATCTTCCTTCAAAGGATCATGGTGAGGTATCAAATGAGAAAACATATATGAAAACCAATTGAAACAATAAAGAAATGTAAGATGTGATTATTAAAATTTTCATTTTACAATAGAGACTATCAAATTGGGATCATCAAGCTAGTTTAGAAGTATGAGTTACTGTTACTGAGAGGAGAACATTCTTCTATTGAGGATCCTTTTCAAAGCACCCTTCATATTTCTATTTCTTAGACTGTAAATGAAGGGGTTCAGCATGGGAGTCACCACTGTATACATCATAGCAAAAATGATTTCTTTGATATTTGAATTACTGGAAGAGGGGGAAAAATACTGGCCCATGATTGTCCCATAATACAAAGACACTACAGAAAGATGTGAGCCACAGGTGGACAAGGCTTTGCAGATCCCCTTCATAGAAGGGATCTTCAGGACAGTGGCAACAATACGAATGTAAGAGACAAGGACACATATTAATGGAATCATAATGACTGCTACCCCTACAGTGATTATCGCTAGTTCATTGAGGGAGATATTTGAACAGGATAGCTTGAGCAAAGCACCCAAGTCACAGAAGTAGTGAGCTATGATATTATCTTCACAAAAGGTCAGTCAAGCCGGCACAGGAGAGAATCCAGAATCCAACCACCAGCAAGCTACAGAGACTTTGGCTCATGACAGTTATATAATGGAGAGGGTAGCAAATGGCAACATAGCGATCATAAGCCATTGCAGTGAGCAGGAAGCTATCCAGATCAGTGAAGAATATGAAGAAATATGTCTGTGAGATGCAACCACTGTAGGGAATAGTCTGGCTCCATGATCGCATGTTCAACAGCATCTTTGGGGTAGTCACTGATGAGAAACAGACATCAAATAAAGGCCAAGTGACTGAGGAAGAAATATATGGGACTGTGAAGGTGAGAGTCCAGTCTGATCAGCAAGATGATAAGCAGGTACCCAAACAATGTGGTGAGATACATGCTCAGGAAGAGAATGTAGAAAGCACATGATGCTGTGGCCTGATAGGAAATCCAAGGAGGAGGAATTCAGAGATACCTGTCTTATTCTCCTTCTCCATTCTGATTTTCTATTTGTTTAAAGAAGAAGTAGAAAGCATTTAATTTGGACTCAGATGACCTGTGCTCAAATCAAAACTTTGTTATTATCCTTACAACACTGTATAATTACTTCTTTGGAACTCCATTCTTCATCTATATAAAAGACTAGATACCTTCTAAAGTTTTCCTTAGACATATACAGAGTTGGGACTGAAAGAGTACATGAAACTCATGTTTTATGAAAACCAATAATAGTAGAGACTTAAAGGGATTCAAGAACCAGAATATGAGAAGTCAAACCTCATGCCCAGTGCCCATTTTTCTGCACCATACTGTGTCTCTACACTACCAATGTTACCCTTGTTTAACTCTTTATTCTTTTAGCCCTCCTAAATTTTCTTTGAAATTGAGCTATATGTGTGGCTGTATATAAATATGTATATAAATAGATAGATGTACACACGCATATATATACATATACATACATATATATGTGTGTGTATGTATATGTATATATACATATATGTATATACATACATATACATACATACATATACATACATATACATATATGTATATACATACATATATACACATATGTATACATATGTATATATGTACATATGTATATATGTATATATACATATGTATGTATATATGTATATCATTAGATGTATTCTCTTGTCATTCACAATTTTTCCCCTAGTCATAATTAAATGGCTTTTCTTCTGTTGTATTTTCTATTCATCAATTTTAAATAAATCACCATTTATAAAAACCTTTGATTTATGTCAAATACATGAGATAAAGGAGAGCTAGTCTCTCCTATGAGTCCCAGTTCCACATCACCAATTGGAAATTTTCCCCTATGTATCCCAAAACCATCTCAAGGTTAACATGTTCAAAACAGAACTAATCACACACGCTCAAAATAACCTTCCTTACAGTTACCTGTTTCGGTTAAAGACATTATCATGTTTCCCGTTAAACACATTTGCAATTTTGGAGTCCATTTTGACTCTCTCAATATCTCCATATTGAATCAGTTTTCAGGTCTTGTTTATCATACTTGAAAACATCTTTTCACAACTTTACTCCTCTCTCCACTCATTAAATCATTATCTTTTTTCATTGAGATGATTACAATATCCTTTTTATTAGTCTTTGTACCAGATATCTCCTCTATCCAATCAATTCTCTACATAATTTCTCAAATAATAATTTTTTAAATGTCTGATCACCTCACTTCTCTCCTTAAGAAGTTCTCATGGCTCACTATTAACTAAAGAATCAAATATCACCCCCTCCATATTTGGCATCGGAACATGACTTCAAATCCCTTTTTGAGGATGGTGTTTATTACATATTAATTCATTTCATGCACTCTCTGATCCAGCCAAATGAACCTTCATGCTAATCCCAAATCACATTCTTAGATATTGTTGCCATGGACAACTCACATACATACATGCATGAATATACAATACATCCATATATATATATATATACGCATATGTATATATACATACACATAGACATATGTGTACATAAGTGTATATGTTGTCATATCCAGTATATATATATATATTGTTTTAATTTAGTGTTTTCACTTTCTTTCATTTTGAATGTCTTTGTGCACTTTAGTATTCTTCAAGTTTGTTATTTGGTATAGCAAAAAAAATTCAGCCGCATTAATATACTACATTTATTTAACCATTTTTCAATCATCAAAAATATGGGCTATGTGTCCTTTTTAACTATTACAGATTAAACTATTATGAATATTTTTGTAGAGATTGGTCTTTTTCTCTATTAGTAGCACCTTTAGGTTATATCCCTAGCAGTAAGAATATTGGGACAAAGATTATAAATAACTTTGTAAATTATTGTATATTACAAGCTTATTCTCCAAAAACATCTTAGAAACTTACAGTCTCATTACCACAATAGAAGCATATTTGTTTCTATGTAGCCTCACCAAAATCAAATTTTCTTTTCAGAAATTTATAACAAGAATGAATCTTGTTGTATTATCAATCTTTTTTCAATATAGACATCTCTTTTTCTAATTTGGAAGTCCTGTTTCCTGACCACTGTTCCAGCTAATATTTTATCAACTCACTTTATCTTTCTCTCTGTGCCTCTGTGTCTTTCTCTATCTTTCTCTTTCTTAGTTTCTCTGTCTCCATATTACCATGGTAGTCAAAGTTAATGCAAAGGAGATGAAAGATACATAGTAGACTCATCTCCCTTCCCCCCAGTTAGGGACTTGTTTATGAGTTCCAGATGTTGTGAGAGAATCTCCTTTCAAATCATCAAATCAAATCAAGTCTAGATATGATATGACATCATAATCCCAAATTTTATATTTATGTCTATAATTCACTTTGCCTGTTCTATAAATTACAGGATCTAAGGCTTGTCAGGAAGGCCCAGCTGCTTTCCCTAAATATCTTTCTTCAGCTTACTAATGCCTGAGATACTGCCGTTAGAGAGACCTATACCTTTGGCTTAAAGAATTTTCCCCTGTAAATAATCCTGAATTAAGCCTTATTTATTATTCACAGTGTCAAGCCCCAAACTACTTAGCCTGATATTCAAAGTACTTGAAATATCTATCTAATTTCCCTTTGTAATCCCCACAACACTTACTCTACACTACTATCAGTTAAAGGACAGCTAGATAGTACAATGGGTAGCATGCCAAGTCTAGAGTCAGAAAAACCCTATTCCTGAGTTCAAATGCAGTTTGAGGTAGTCACAAGCTATGTGACCCTCCACAAGTCATTTAATTCCAGTTGCCTCAGTTTCCTCATCTGTAAAATGAGCTGGAGAAGCAAATATCATGCCATTGTACTATCTTCGCCAAGAAAATCTTAAATGGGGTCACAGAGTCAGACTTAACTGAAAAATCACTCAACAAGAAAAACTATTACTTCAATGCATCCTTTAATCAGCTCTCTTCTCTGACTTTTCATGACTCTGATCTCTTTTGGTTCTTCTCATACCTGTCTAATTAGTTCTCTTTCTTTGTTGATGGACCTTCACCTGTGTCATGCCTAGATACAATTTATTATTATTAAATGTGGGTGTCGTCAAGACTCTGTGCTGGGCTCTTTTTTTCTTTTCTCTGTGCTTTCCAACTTAATGGTTTCATAAGTTCTCATAGGAGGATTCAACTATCATCTTGATGCACATTATTCCCAAATCTACTTATCTAGCCCAAGTCTTTCAGGAGCTTCACTTCCACATCACCAACTTCTCAATGAATTTTGAACTAGATGTCCTGTAGGTATCTCAGATTCTGAAACAGAAATTATTAATTCTTCCCTTTTCTGAGCTTCCCTATTAAATAATATACACAATGATTACAACAATGTAAATGCAAATAACTACCACAGATTAATAAAAATTTAATGTTGAAAAATTATAAAGAACAAGTTTGGCCCCAAAGAAGAGATTTAAGATTTCCCCATCAACCCCACTGCTTTTGCAGAAGATAAGGTACATAGTTGTGTATACAGAGTACTGCATATGATGTTATTGTTTGTGGTGTGTTGATCAGTTTTACAGATATTTTTCTCTTCTTCCTCTATTTTTTAATTCTTTCTTTTAAAATAATATTATCAGGGAGGGAAAGAAGAATAATGCAGAAGTGTTATAGGCAGTATTATAGTGTTATAGGTTAATAGTCATCGTCATCATTTACATAATGCTTTAAGATTTGCAAATAAATTGAAAAAATGTTTTATTTTAATTACTGTAGAAGATAGATATTATTATTATCTCTATTTTATGATAAGGAAATTGAGGTCAATAGAGATTAATTATTTGCCCAGGGTCACACAGCTAATAAGTTTCTGAATCTGGATTTGAACTGAGGTCTTTTTGACTGTCAGTTTAATGCTCAATATCCTGTGCCACCTATATATCCATAAAATCCTGCTTGAAAAATCACTTTTTTGAGGAAAGACGGCTTCTCTGAGGTGCAGAAAGAAAAAGAATTTGCTTTAAAAGCACACTGGATTTGGGAAAATAGATAGAGATCTTCAGAACAGAGAGAGCCTTTTAACTTTGACCTTAGCTGTAATAGCTAGACTCAATTTCTGTTGATCCTTGTGATTCCACCTAGAGTTTGCTTTATTCCACATTATCAGTACAGAAAAGAAGGTTTTTGTATACAAAGTAAGAGCGATGGTCTGGATGACCAGATGTAAATGACTTTGCTATTCTCAGTAATACAAGGATCCATGACTACTCTAAATGACTTATGATGAAACATCCTATCCATACCTAAAGAAGGAATTGATTGTTCTGAGTAGATTGAAGCATTCTCTCTCTCTCTTTTTAAATTTTATTTTTCTTGAGAGTTTGTATTTTAATTAGGGTGAGAAATCTGTTTTCTTTCACAATATGACTTTTACAGAAAAGTTTTGGATAAAAAAATAAAGTCAATTGAGAGTGAAAAAAAAAAAAAAGGAAAGAAGTTTTGTCATTCTTTAGAGCCACTAAACTGTGCATAAGGATCTCTAAGGATACATATTGACTTGGAAAACCAGCTAATAACCCTATCTATGTATTTTTTTTATTTTGTTAATTATATTTAATTTAGTTTGGCAGCCAGAGTGTGGTAGTCCTCATGTACCCTGCATGTTTGACCCCTCAGTTCAAGATTATTGGCTTTGGAATGTGGTTGCTAATGTCTCACTCCAAGGGATGGCAGGAGAGATAATGAGGAGGATCTCTAAGGACTCAGATTTAGGAATGTTCACCTAAACCCCTGGGGGTATTTGAGGAGTCAAAGAACTATTTGTGAAATAAAGGCATCTTTACTTTCTTATTCCAAAGTAAAATTCTAGGGGGCTATGATTGAATTCTTAATGCCCACTGTGTGGTCACTCCCTCCTAGGATGCTACCAGCAACTGCCTAGGTAATGAACAATGTCAGTTAAAAAAAAAAAAAAAAAAAAAAAGCTGTTCTAGCTGTCTAATCCTAGGAGTTGATGAAAAAGACTTATGTGAGTCTCCACTAAGGAAAATAATGGGAATGTCTGAGAAAATCTCAGCTTTAGCACACTTTGAACCAATCTCCTCTAGCCCAGACAGGGGACAGCTCCTTCAGGAATCTCATTGATTTCACATTCATTTCCACTCAATTCTTTCCCTAGATAGACGTTTTCCTTTTTCAGAACTAGGTTACTGATCTCTATGGGTATATTTCTCATCACAGAACAATATCGGGTTTCTGAAGGTGGACAGAATGAAGTAAAACTCAGACTAGCAGGAACTTCGTAGTAGGGTAAGTAATCAATCTTTTAATACTGCTGCACAACTCTTCTAGGATATTTGATGTATGACCTCAGCCTTAATTCTAATTTGATTTTCTTTATGGTCTTGAAAAGGTGACCTTTCCCAGAAAGATTCCTATCTCATTCTCTATCCAATATTTCCTATAAACTTGTCTTTAGGAATGTCCAGTCACTTATACTAAAGTATTAATTTCAGTTCAGTATCAGGAAAAACTTCTGAACAATTTGAATAAAATAGAATCAGAGTGTCTTGGCTGATAAAAAGTTTCTTATCACTGGAAATCTTTAAGTAGATGTTGAAACTCCAGAACCCACTATATTCATCAGTGTAATCACTATCACTTTCATACTTTCCATTTCTATTGTCCTTATGCTTCCCAATATCATCATCACTGTCACTGATAGCATTTTCAACACTGCCCCACTGAAGATCTATGTTCTGAACTAGTTTGGATCCCAGAGCACTTGAAGAGAGTATTGAGGTAGAGATTTGTGACTTAGGTAAGGCTGGTGCCTTCTATGGTCCCTTCCAATTCAAAGATCCTATAATTATGTATTGAGACAAAATATAACCAGGTTAGAGAAAGTGAACAAAAAGGAAGCAGAGATAATGATGGTATTTCAGGAGATAGAAATCAAGTGCAGACTTGCCATGAAATGATGGAAAGTTTCCCAGAATATGCGAAATCATATTTTTGCTTAATCTTAAGGGCAATCCTAGCATTTCTTTGATCCTCTAATTCTTGATCCACTACAATGCACAATTCAGAGGATATTTTAGGGCACTTTATTCAAGATTACAGCAGCCTCAGAGTGTAATAGAGAGAAGAAGGAGTGTCTGTGAAAGGAGTAACAGCAGCTCAGTTTCCCCTCTTTTTAAAGACTAATACGGGAATAAGGCCAGAGGAAGAAAGTTAGTGACTTGATGTCAGGGGGAATAGTTCAAGCTTCAATGCTTCAATGAGACAACCGCAATTGTCTCATACTTTTTGAAATGTTCTTATGCTGAGAGGCAAAAAGGTCCCTGGATTTGGAGTAAGGGGGGAAGTCCTTTTTGAATCCTGATTTTGACACTTTCTGTTAAATGTAAACAAACTTCTTTACCTCTTTAATTCTTTACCCATGTCTCAGGTTCCCCTTCTGTAAAAAGGGAGATAAAATATCCTAATATCTTGCAGAATTGATATTAGCACCAAAATGAGAATATATCTATAATCATCTATCGTGTGTACACATGCATGTAAATATATGTATGCATTTATTGCTTTACAAACTTTAAAACACTCAGTAAATTCCTGCTTACATTTTATCTTTTGTAAAAAACCTTTCCCATCCCCCTTAATAATAGTGCCTTCCCTCTGTGATTTTCTTCAATTTATCCTGTATATATCTTACTTGTACATAGTTGTTTGAATGTTATCTCTTCTATAGATAGAGATCTCCTTGGAATCATGGAATATCTTTTGCCTTTCTTTGTCCCTCCAGGGTTTATCATAGTGTTGATATATAATAAGCACTTAAAGAATAGTTGACTTGACTTGACTCAATAAATATCTTTGCTACCTCACAAAATTCTGAGAGTTAGGCAGCGTAGGACAGAAATTTTTAGCTCTTATTCCTAGCATATTTTTAGTTTACAGGATAGTTCTCAGTTGGGGCAAATAAATAATGAGTCCTATGAAGGGGCAATATGCATTTAAATTTGAACTATTTGAAGTTATAATTATGTAAAACATGGCAATTAGTTCTAGCTCAATGGAAATATGCTAAACAAATTGAAATAATGTGTTCACTTATTGTGATTCATTATTTGTCTTAAAAGGGGCCTACCTATTCTGTTCCTATTTTTAAAAATACATTTTCCTCATATCTTTGTGAGGTAGGTAGTTCTAGTATTATTGTCTCCCTTTCATATATGATGAAATAGGAACTCAGAGAGGAAGTGGAGTTTGAAGAATTCTAGATATTGAAGAGACTTTAGAGATCAAAGAATCATTGAATTATAGATCAAAAGTTGAAAGAGACCTCATAGAACATCTAATCCAATATACTCATTTTACAGATAAGAAAACTGAAAACTAGAACAGTTAAGTGATTTCTCCAAGGTCACAAAAGGAATAAGGAGATAGAATTTGATCACAGGTTGTCAGACTCCAAAATGGATAAAATATGAACAATGAAAAACTATTAATGATATTGAGGGAATCTTAGATTTAGAACCTGAAGGGATTATAGATGAGTACACATACATATCTAAGGTAGAATTTGAACTCACATCTTCCTAAGAACACTCCATCCATTGCATAACCTATCTGTCTAATTGAAAAACTTTAAGAATCATTTCAAATCATTCAGGCCCCTAACTTTAGTATTGTAATCAGTGATTTTCTTTCTTGTCTTCCCTAGATCCCCAAGCCCTTCCATCTTTACTCAAATGAGAACTAAGATACATAAAATTTCAAAGAAATTCTTTTCATATTTCACTTATACATTAAATTTTGTTATAAACTATTCATTATGCTTATGCAAATAGAAAATAACCAAGAATTAAAATAAGATCAATATTTTGTTTATTGTAGCTTTGCAAAAACAAAAGCAAAGGAACAGTGAATAACATCATATGGTCCAATTCCATCATTTTACAGATGAAGAAACTGAAAACAAAAGAGGGAGTAACTGAGACTCAGAGGATATCAAAGTTCTTTGCAATCTTCAACCCTACTTAATTTATAGAGAAACTAAGATCCAGAGCAGAAAAGCACCCTACTACCAGAGGACATAAGACCAGAAAGAGATCTTATAAACCATTAGTATATCTGTTTTCTTTGGTGGATGAGGAAATTAGATGAAATGACTTATTCAATATCATAGATCTTCTTGGTACTTATCACAGCATTTGGCACATTGTAGACACTAAATGATTACTAACAGAGCTAGTAAAGAGCATAACTGGGACAAGAACTCAGATTCTCTGACTCCTTGTTTAGTATTCTTTTCATTATATCATGATGTCTTTCCCTGGCTAATGCCCTTATGTGGATGACATTATCCCATTCCCTTTCTGGACTCCCACCCCCACCTCCTTACATCCCCAAGATGCTAACATCACATGCTTTATAACAGAGCTTCTTAAACTTTTTCTGCTCATGATCCCTTTTCTTTCTTTCTTTCTTTCTTTTTTTTAATAATTATAACTTTTTATTGACAGAACCCATGCCTGGGTAATTTTTTACAACATTGCACTCACTTCTATTCCAACTTTTCCCCTTCTTCCCTCTACCCCTTCTCCCAGATGGCAAGCAATCCTATACATGTTAGATATGTCATGACCCCTTTTCACCAGAGAATTGTTTACATTACCCTAAGTATATAGGTATATAAAATGGGTAGGCAAATCAAACACTTACTGGTCTCCAAATTCAGTTAGAAGACCCCATATGAAGTTGCAAATTGTGGTTCCTTTCTCCTGATTTTCTCTTAAATGTAGGAGGGGAAAATCCCATAACAAGACATTCTGTACCTGTTTTTTAGATTTATCTGCCTCATCCTGGGGA
Source organism: Sarcophilus harrisii (assembly GCF_902635505.1). Taxonomy (NCBI): domain Eukaryota; kingdom Metazoa; phylum Chordata; class Mammalia; order Dasyuromorphia; family Dasyuridae; genus Sarcophilus; species Sarcophilus harrisii. The sequence continues at coordinate 446,146,926 of NC_045427.1, forward strand.
TTCCTTTCCCATAGTTATATTTGAAATACCCATGCCAGTTGCCCTAAAGTAGCTGGTAACTATGAAGCATACCTTGGCCCACACTATAAGTGCATTATCAGGACACCAAGAACATCAGAAGAGAAGAAAATATCTTGATTTGCTAAACCTTTCACCTATATCCTCATAGCCACCATACTCAAGTTGAGATTTTAACCATATTTAATCATCTAAAGGATTGTTTCGCAGAAATGTAGTAGAGTTATTCTGTTTAGCTCCAACTAGGCAGAAACAAGACTAATGGCTCAGAATTACAAATGCCAGCTTTCAACTCAGTATTTAAAAAGATATAGAAAGTATAAAAAATTTCTAACAAAGGGTACAATGGAAAGGCTGGCCTGGTTAGACAGTGAGCTTCTCTTCACTGGAAATGTTCAATAAGACTGGAAGATTATGTAATTGTTTTTTTTTTTGTTTGTTTGTTTGTTTTTTTTGTTTGTTTGTTTTTGTAGTGAGAATTCCTATCTAAAAATGGGAGGTGAGATTAGATGATTTCTAAGGGCCCTCCAAACTCTGAAATTTTATTGTTTAGGTTTTGAAACACTACAAATTTGATTTGGGGTTTCAAAAAAGATATTCTCAAAGGGAATATAATCACTTATTAATCATCATTATCACAGTCATCATGTTGAAATCAAGTCTAATATAGCTGAACTTTTTAAAAAAATCAATCTTCCCTTAATCATACAATAATAAAATGAAAATTCTTTGGGGAATAAGACTGTGGCTACCTGTGATTTGTACTATGAGAGCCAAGTTGGACCTGTGGGGCAAGATAACTGTTTCAAGTGAATATTTAGCCTCATTAAATTCTAAGGGCAGTACTAGGCAGAGTAGTAACATATAACACAATCCCTAGAAGTACACAGTCTATCTTTGGAACAAATCTGATCTTCCAATTGAATCTCACTACACTTTAATTACTGTGTCTATGTCCCTTTTGCTGGTCACAGTCCACCAGGATCATTGGCTTCAGTTCAGGGGATTTAGCTAAGAAAAATGAAAGATAATATGAGAGGGTACCCTAAATGAAGCAAACTTAAAGGAAGTATCCCAGAGAGAAGAATCAGGAGAGTGTTTGTGGGGCAATAAATTTACCCGTTTATAGGTGATTCATATTATGAAACAGTGGAGAAGTAAACTAGATTATGGAGTGCCTGGAACATTCATATTTATTAACATTTATAAAATAATTAATTGGTTAAATTATATCAAAGGTTTTAGACTAGATAAAGTAGGAAGTACTATATAAAGCCTTGAATTATATTGTGATGGAAAAGATGGAGTGATACAATGTGGATGATACTTCAGTCTGATAGAATTAGGAATAATTGAATGAATAAAAGATTAATCTTTAATGTTTCTTTGTTAACTAGGAAAGAATGTCTTCAGTAGCCTCACAGTATTTTTATTAATGACTTAGATAAAAGTATAAATGAAATGCTTACTGAAATTACAGGTGGCAAAAAGCTGGGAGAAATAGATAGTTAACACAGTATTGGAAAAATCTGTATTCAAAAAATAAGATTTTTACAGGCTAGACTATTGGACCAAATTGAGCAAGAAGAAATTTAATAGTGATAAATGCAAAGTTTTATCATGTGGGTTCAAAAAAATCAACTTCATAAAATGGATATAAAAGAACAGAATGTTTTAGAGGCGGGGATAATTATACAAGACGAGAAGACCCTGTGGAGCTTAAGTCGTATAACTCAACAAATACCAACATTCAACCTATTGGAACAATATGTATAACCTCTGAGTTATAGTCTTTGGTTGGGGTGACCTCGGAGCATAGAAAAACCTCCGAATGAATATAACCGAGATTAACAAATCTAAGTGTAATATTATCAGTAATTGACCCATATTTTGATCAACGGAACAAGTTACCCCAGGGATAACAGCGCAATCCTATTTGAGAGCCCATATCGAAAATAGGGTTTACGACCTCGATGTTGGATCAGGACATCCAAATGGTGCAACCGCTATTAAAGGTTCGTTTATAAACTCAATGTGACTGCAACTTGTGATGTGGCAAATAAGAAAATAGATGTATTTTAGAACACATTAAGAAAGCTATTGCCTCCAAAAATGAATAGACAATAGTATTTCCATACTATACACTGTGTTGTACACCATATAGAGTATTTAACCTATGTGTGAACAATATATTTTTGGTAGGACATTGATAAAACTGAAAACTTTCAGGGCAGTGAAATTCCTTTAGTTCATGCACATAAGCATCAACTGATGAAACTGGAATGATAATCCAAGAATAGAGAAGACAATGAGGGATATGATAACTGCCTTCGAGTATTTGGAGGGCTGTTATATAGAAGAGAGGTTATATTTGTTCAACTTCTCCCCAAAGAAAGAATAACTAAGAACAATGAATAGGAGTAGCAAAGATAAAAATATAGACTTGATGAAAGATACAAATATAGACTTCCTAGCAAACTATCCACTATCCATCTATCTGTTCTTTGAACATGTAGAACTGTGTGTTTAAGACTAAGTATATGTATGAAGACTAAGCTATAATAAATAACTCACCTAAAAGATAGAAGTATGAACAATGCAATAAAAATGTATAAATGCTCCAGAAAAAAATGAGTATGCATATTTGTACTGTTTATTTCTCAAGTCTGTAATGTACTACCTTGTTATTTCTGCATCCTAGAATTTCTTATTCTTTCAAGCCTCTGCTCAAGTGTTACTCCCTACATGAGTCTTCTCATGATCCACCCCCAGCTACAAATGTCCTCTCATCCAATTCCCTTGCATTTATTTTATGTATAATTTCTACCTACTTATATCCATATTATCTCTAAAATAGAATATAGATTCCTGAGGACAAAGACCATTTCATTTTTTAAAATTTTGTTTTCATGGAATCTAGAAAAGGATATGTCAAATAGTAGGGAATGAATAAACTGAATGAATATGGACATGTAAAGTTGTGGTTTACAGGTAGATAATCACTTCAAGGTAGATAATTACTTCAAGCAACCTCAAAAAGAAGGAAAACCTTCCACTTGATATTAGCTATCAGGAATGTGTGGCTGCATATTTTCTTTATTGCCATCCCTGCAGGTGATGGAGAGGACCAATTGGACCAGTGCCTCCCACTTCATTCTCCTGGGGATTTCTACTCACCCTGAAGAGCAGATTCCTCTCTTTGTTCTCTTCCTCTCCATGTACATCATTAATGTGTATGGAAACTTAGTCATTATCATGCTAACCATCTCCACAACTCACCTCCATACCCCCATGTATTTCTTTCTCAGCAACTTGTCCTTGGCTGATATTGGCTTCACCTCCACTATTATTCCAAATATGCTATTAAACATCTTCTCAGATATGAAAACTATCTCTTACACTGGCTGCCTGATGCAGGTATACTTCTTTATTAGTTTTGCAGCTATGGAAAATTTCCTTCTGGCAGTAATGGCATATGATAGATATGTTGCCATATGTCATCCTTTCCACTACCCTGTGATCCTGACAAGGAGACTATGTGCTCAGATGGTAGCCTCTTGTTATATTCTCTCCCATTTCCATGCCTTGCTCCATACCCTGCTCATGACCAGATTGTCCTTCTGTGCTAACAACCAGATCCATCACTTCTTCTGTGACCTCTATCCCCTGATGAAGATCTCTTGTTCCAACACCTACATCAATACCCTGGTAATTCAAACAGAAGGGGTAGTCATCATCAATGGTGCTCTAGCCTTTATCATTATTTCTTATGCCTGCATCATCTCAACTATTCTTCAGATTCCTTCAACCACTGGTAAGTGGAAAGCCTTCTCTACTTGTGGATCACACCTAACAGTAGTGGCTATATTCTATGGGACACTTACTTGGGTCTATTTTCGGCCCTTGGCCAGCTATTCAGTGGCAAAGGGGCGCATTGTGACAGTTATGTACACTGTGGTGACTCCCATGCTAAACCCCTTCATTTACAGCTTGAGAAATGGTGATTTGAAGTCTGCCTTCAGAAAATGGTGGAATAGAATATGGTACTCAGGTCTCAAATAAACTCCTAGGAGTTTATTTGTTATGATGAAAAGATTACTGTAATCCCAGGAGATTTGGGATTAAATTTAACTCTTCTCTTGACATTCCATGCACCTTTGAACAAGTCACTTCTTTCTGGGTTCAGTTTCCTCATCTGTCAAATGAGGTAGTTGGAATAGGTAAGCTCTCTAGCCCATTGAAATGAGTTTATGAGTTCATGACCTGGTTCTGTAAATCCTCCCAGGGAGGCTGGGAAAATAGTTTGAAGAGTCGTTATTGCTTAGGGTTTGGGGGAGAATATTTTGATGTGTGCTTTTTTTAAACTATCAACAATGGGATGATCCTCAAATTCTCCAGTCATTACTTTTCCCATTTCTATTTCTAGTTTCTAAAATTCTAAATATTCTAAATTCCAAATCTTAGAATTTTAAAATAAATCTAATTTTCTGGTTTCTAGTTCTAAAATTCCTATGACTTAATATTCTAAGAGACAGAAGGGAACATGGCCTGATATAAAAAGGACATTACTCTTTGATGAAGACAAAAAAATGCCATTTCTTTGGCAGGTACAAAAGATTAAAAAATTTTCCATTAATTCTTCCATTCTTCTGTAAAATAATGGGTTCTGGAATTAAGGTATAGATTTGGATCATGGAAAGTGCTGTATAATTTCCAATAAGCAAATTGCGACATTTATCCAATTCTGGACCCAACTCATTACCTATCTGCAACGTAGATGTACAGATTGACTAACTCTAGAGATTGACTCACTTAATTGAATATCAGGGCATGGGTCTAGAGGCTCATTGGATAGAGTTCCAGGCATGGACTCAGGAAGACATGAGTTCATATCTGTGCTCAGATTCCAGACACTCACTAGCTATGTGATCCTGGCAAGTCACAACTTCTGTTGTCCTTAATCTACTGGAAAAAGAAATGGCAAATGACTCCAGTATCTTTGCCAAGAAAATCCCATATGGTGGTCACAAAGAATCCGTTGCAACTGAATAACAAAATGACATGGGTATTATACTTTCCTTATCTACTTGGGTTTTTCCTATGTAGTATTACTAGGTCATTCTCTTTTGAGTGGCCTTATATCTCATAGACAAGGCCACAAAGTATACTGGAGAAGTTGATAAAATCAGCATAAAATCATCAGATAATAGAAGCATCTGGAAAATTTGGATAGAAAATCCCTCTTCCTCTTATAATTTACTCAGGAAATTCTCCATGCAGTAGGAGTACCTTTGATGAACATATGCATTCTGGAATATGTTTTATACCTTGGTTGATATTGATGATCAGAAGAATATTGGACAAAATTATATATGTTGTTGCACAGAATTTTGTATGTTCTGAAAATATGCTTGAAAAATATCTGAAGAGAAGCCTTTAATATATAGCCTTTAAGATATATTTTCCTCATGAGGTCTTATGTATTTTTGTAATAAGCAATCATTATTGGAGGATCCTCTACAATTCTCACTTGACTGTGTGAAGATGTGTCCTATTTTCCTGTTTTCCCCACAACTAGTGCCTTCTCCCTCTCTATTGCTCTTTATTTCACATTTATTTTACATATGATTATGTACTTGTTTTTTCTCCAAATACAATGTGAAGTTGAGTGGGAGTAATCAAGGGTAAAGAGTGCTTATCTTTGTTTGCATCCCCAGAATCTAGTACAATATATGGCATATGGTAGATGCTTAAAACATGGTTGTAATTCACTGATTACTGTAGAGAATCATCTTAGAAAGCTTGGCCATCTCCTCTCAATATATTCATCCAAGATACTTTAAATAATTTCAAGTAGCATTTAATACAGGTTTTCTAAAATTAAGAAAGTAGCTATGTGTTCAGTAATCACTGAAATCTTGGTTATCTTTTAGAGAGTAAGAGATATATAATCTTTAATCTCTTATGTTCTTTACCTGAACAACAATACAAAATTATTTGCAATATAAGTTTTAAAGAGAAAAAAAAGAAAAAAAATTATATATTTTATAGAATCAATAATTAAATTTATGGTTGTAATTTTTTTTGCAACTGTGTAATTCTTAGAACTCCCTGTTCCCTTAGTGTAGAGGGTCACAGTCAGTGGGGAAACTTTGAGTAAAGTGTAAGACCCTTCATCCCAGAGGGAACTTGCTAACAATGTCTGGTTTGGCTCCCCATCTCCTCCAAGCGTTCTTGGCCTTCTTGAGAAGTCAGGAGGCAGTGACAACCTGTGTGGAGATTGAAGCAGAGTGATACCAGGTGGAAGAGTGATACCAGATGGTAAACCACATACAATAGCAAGTTGTTTATGTGGTTCCATGTGCTCAGTGTTGTTTTTGTTACATTATAAAAAGGGGAAAGCTCTTGAAATAAATGGACTCCATTTTCCCACTATCCTCAGGAGTCCCACCTTATCACTTTGCCATTAGGAAGATATGTTTTAATCACCCCAGTGTGGAAGCTCTAGAAAGCATGGTATGGTTTGTTACCCCCAACTTGGGGGCTGTAGAAAGCAGGATATTTTAATCACCTTGACATGGGGACTCTAGAAAACAACAGTACGTTTTGTCACTCCAATTTAGGGTCTCTAGAAAGCAAGATACAACATTTGGTGCCCAAACTTGGGGCTCTAGGTGAGGTTCTATACATATCAGCTCGACTGACACAATTGGCTGAATTCGGTGGACAAGTCCCCATGACCCAGAAGAGTAAGTATAAAAACAGGCAAGCGGGAAAAATCAGTAAGGGCTAGTCAAACCACTTTTATTTTTCAACCAAAATGAGGCAAATACTAAGAAAAGAGCCTCCCTCCCAAGGGAAGTATGAAGCAGGCTTAGTTAGGTTAGCAGAAAAGCAAGGTTTGTTGATAACTTAGAAGCAGATCATTGAGTTCTCAAGATGCTCTGGACTGCATGTCTTTGTGGCTTTGTAAGGAGAGTTTGGAACCAGAGATGTGGAAGTTAGTGAGAGAACAACTAATTGAATACAATGGAATAAAATTGGTTTTAAGGAATCGCAAAAGTTTTAAAACATGGAAAGATTTTAACTTGGGCAGCTAGATAAGAAAGTACTAGGAGAAAAGCAAGCAAAGAATTGGTGCCCATAGACCCAGAGAATACAGAACCTGGGACAGAGTTAAGGAAGTCTTTTTTTTTTTTTTTTTTTTAGCATTTTATTGATTTATTTTGCTTATTACTGCTCTAGGAGATCTGCAGGGGATGGCCATTGGTACAAAAAAGAGAGTTGAGTATCTTAAGTACTATTGCCTGTTGGGCAGAAAGGAAATTAAGTACCTTGCTGATGAGCTTGCTTTTCACCTTCAAAGTTCATCTTCAACTCTGCCTCACCTGAGCATGCGCCTTGGCCCTTGGGGTATTTCCCATCTCCTGACCCTCCTCCCTGAACTCTGCCTTCATGGGCAGGGGAGGAGGAGGAGGAGGAGTGGGAGGGTCAATGACACTATTGGTACTACCCATGAAGTGGTTTTGCCCATGCCTTATGTCCACATTAGAAGCAGGGGCTTAGCTCCAGGGCCCCAGGCAAAAATGTGGGGCATGATGGCAACTGCTATTACACCAGAGAGTCTTTAAGCTAGCTGGTGGGGGGAAAAGGATTGCATTAGGGAGAATAGAGTTGTATGCAGCTGGGACTACTGAGATAACCCCTGGAGAGGTGAAACCTGTCCCTGTCCAGCCTATAGATCCCTTGCCTCCATACACACTAGGCTTCACCATTTCACCTTCTGAAAGTCCTTACAAAACAGTGTCTATCAATACACTGATCTGGGAAATTGGAGAATGTGTAGCTAATATCCCAGTCACTGGCCAAAGATTATGGCAAACACCTATATGTATGGCATAAGAAGATCAGTAGCAGCTGAACTTGGTGCTGCCCCTTTGGGGTGGAGGTTTGGGGATGGAGAAGGGAATTTTGCTCTTTTTTTAGTGTAAAAAAAGGTTCCCCATCAATCTATGGGGAAGAGATATCTTACAACAGTTAGGAAACAATTAAGTACTTTGGCTTTTTAGGCAGCGCTGCTATACAAGGGCTGCTGTAGAAGGGCTGCCAGCACTCTCACCTATTCCCATTCAATAGAAAATTAATACACCAGTGTGGGTGGAACAGTGTTCCTTAATCAGTGAAAAAATTCAGACCTACTGATACACACGCCTGAAATACAATTTGGTGATATTTATCCAGATTTTGACTTCCAACAATAGAATCCAGGATCAAGACGCTCCTCTGAAAATAAAAGAGAGGAGGAGCCACAGATAACCCTAGAGAACTTCTAAATTTAACTTTATATTAATTTTTTTTTGATGGAGATGCACTGGCTCCAGCAGACAAGTTTTATAACCCACCAGAATGGCAGTGTCCAGTGCAAACAGCTCCACTATCTTTAGATAATCACCAGGTGATGTGGAGAGACCCAGAAAGTGGTGAATGGAAGGGACCAGATAGATTAACTGCTTGGGGGAAAGGGTTTGCTTGTATCTCTACAGATGGAGAAGAAATCAGATGGGTGCCAAGCTGTATTTGCCTTGTCCATCGGAAAGAGACGGAGAAGACCCTTGAAACAAAGGAGAAGACCCAAGAAACATCGGGTGGTTCTATCTCTATCTGTGCCCACCACTGAAGGAGCCTGACAGGTAACCCTTTGTGTACTCATGAACATCAGAAATAATTCTCATTGAGACTGATGCAGGACTTCAAAACCTGAAGGAATCATTGGATTCCCTGACACGTGAAGTGATGGACAATAGATCACTTTTAGACTATTTCTTGGCTGCTGTATATGTGGTTATGAATTGATAGTTTTTACATCTTCCTTCTAGTGCTCATGGAAATCTTTAGTATTTTGTTATTCGTATTGTTTATGTTACTACTTGCTTGTATGATATTGCAACTTGCCTGTGTGATTCCTTCCATGGTAACAGATTTAGTCACTGATATATACCTGCTTCAATTAAAACAAAAGAAAAGGCAAGATATAGAGGGTCACAGTCAGTGGGGAAACTCTGGGTAAGGTATAAGACCCTTCAGCCCAGAGCCAGAGGGAACCAGCTAACAATATCTGGTTCTGCTCTCCATCTCCCTTAAGGGCTCTCAGCCTTCCTGAGAAGTCAGGGGGCAGTGAGATTGAGGCAGAGTGATACCAGGTGGAAGAGTGATACCAGGTGGCAAACTACATATAGTAGCAAGTTGTTTAAATAGTCCCACATGTGCAAAGCCCTTGAAATAAACAGACTCCATTTTCCCACCATCCTCAGGAGTCCTGCCTCTTCACTTCTTCACTAAGAAGGCATATTTTAATCACCCCAGTTTTGGGTGAAACGACTTTGCTTTGAGCTAATTTTGTCCTCTGACTTTTTCCTAAAACAGAGTCAATTATGTAATATCTTCCTACTCAATAAAGTACTCAATAAAGCCCTAGCGCTGTCATTTCTAGAATCAAATACAAAATCCTCTATTTGGTATTCAATATGCTTCATAACTTAAGTTCCCTCCACCCCACATCTTTCCATTCTTCTTGAATCTCTCCTTGTCACTTACTCTTTGTTTCAGTCAACATTGGTCTCCTTGCTGTTCCACAAACTAAATACTCTATCTCTTGGCTCTAGGAATTTTTCTGGCCTTCCTTCATGACTAAAATACTCTCTTTTCAATACTGTCTTCTGATCTCCCTAGTTTCCTTCAAGTTCCAGTTAAAATCTTATGTTTTACAGGAAGTCTTTCCTATTGCCTCTTAATTCTAGTGCCTTCTCTCTCTTAATTATCCCCTATTTAATGTATATGTGACTTGTTTGTACATATTTGTTTGCTTGTTGTCTCTGACATTAGATTGTGAACTCCTTGAGGTCAGAGATTGTTTTTTTCTTTTTTAAAAAATATCCTCAGCACTTAGCACAATGACCAATATATAGTAGGAGCTTAATAAATATTTATTGACTAACCAGTAAAGCTAAATGGATTAGTTGGGGAATCATGAGCAATAGTTTTAGGAATACTGATCCACACTGTATTATGAATCCAGGGTACTAATCTTCTGGGGATCCAACCTAGGATTATGAGTGAGAGGTCTGAAGTATGAGCTTATAATCTCAAGGGAACTACTACATAATAAAACCTTTGGCTGTAGTTCCATTTTTTACTATTGGGTAATGGAATTTGATGAATTTTATAACTCTTATCTTGTCAGATGGCTCTTCAAAAAACTTATTCTAGTTACAGTTCTACCAATAGCATGTGTAGGTCCATAAAGTCTCACTGACAATTTTATTTTTTGAAATTTTTGATTCCAGCTTGTTCTTGTTTCTTGTTCCAACATTAAGGACATTTCCCATTAATCCAACCAAATCATTGGCAAAGAATCTCCTTTCCTTTTCTAATCCTCCTGCATTTGAACACAGTTTGACCCCTATTTCACCTCTCATCCCTTATTCCAATATTTGACTTTTTAGTTCCTTTAATAGTCAGCTGTTCACAACTGGTAGAGATAACTTTTAGACCATTAACCACTGACTAACCACAACTAGTGGTAAGATATGAGTCAGGGTTGAAAGTTGCAATATGGAGGGTACATAGAAGAATTCTCTGTTAGCTAAGAACTTATTTGTAAGACTGTCTATATAGAGTTCAACTATCTATGTTGTGAGATTAGACAGGTGAAAGGGAATATCTGCTGACTGCTTAAATTTCCTCCAGGAGTCTATTATTTTATCTAAACCTATAATTATAGGCAATTCTTTAGATATTGCCCCCTATTACAGGCAGCAGCCTTTGAGTAGTTACACATTTTATTTTAGACTAAAGTAGGATCATCCAAAAGGTAAAAGGCAGAAGTGTATGTAGGAAAAACAAAATGATTGGATACAGATCCTGTAAAATCATAATTGGGAAAATATGATTGATTGGAAATTTGGAATGCAGGGCTAGCAACAACCCTTCTTTCCATCTTTTCATTATGAAAAACTCATTGGCGGTGTTTACCTATATGGCTAGTTATTGTCACAGCAATAACTAGCCAGATTTTCTTAAAGGATAGCCAGTGTTGGAGAGATAACAGACCAGACTCCTTGTATCCATCTACAGCCTCCAAGGATAACAGATTTCCTTGACATAGGAATAGAACAGTGATTAACAGGAAAATTGAACTTCTAAAATTAATTTAACTCAGAGAAGAAAACTGAACTTATAAACTTATATGATCTTAACTCACATACAAATCTTTGTATGTAAAGGCCTGGCTCATCACTTCCCTTAACAATGAATGAAAGACATACTTGAGATAAATTTAGGATAATCTTGATGGAGAATGCATGTGACAGGAATAAAGCAGCACAACTATGTTATGTACAACTCTGTTTTGATACATACTTTGTTATTGATAGTTAGTGCTGTTTACAACTCTGTTTTGACAAATACCTTGTTATTGATAGTACTATTTACAACCCTATTATGACAGATAACTTGTTATTGCTGGTTTAGATGGAACTGAAATGTGGAAGTATGGTATATGCATTAACCCTGGAATGCACATAGTGCCACCTGGAGGTTGCTGGTGTTAATGCAACACTACCTTAAAGATAAATATACTGTCTCTCAGATTAATAAATGAAAATTGCAAAGCAAATTTATTTCCTGGCTCGTGGATATTCACACTTATTTACACTTTCGGTATTCACTGGAGCTTAACAGTGAGTCAAATTAGGAGCAGAGATGAATTCTGGATCATCTGGACTAGTAGCTTCGGAGAACCATAACAACTGCTGAGAGGGAGGGAAAATAAACTCCATTTGACTAATACAGAGATATGTTTTACTTGATTTCACATGTATAATTAGTGTCATATCGCTTGCCTTTTCAATGGGTAGGAGAGGGCTGGGAGAGAGGGAGAGAATTTGGAACTCAAAATTTAAAAAATAAAATTTAGTAAGTTAACTTATAATAATAAATAATTGTAATCAATTTAATAAGTTAATTAATAAGTAAATAAATGAATTTTAAAAATCAAAATAAAAGATTTGAACTAGGACTTGGGGAAAACTAGGGAAGTCAGGAGACAGATGAGGAGGGAAAGTATCCCAGGAAGGCAGAACTGGCCTGTACAAATGTCCAGAGTCTAGAGACCCAAATGTGGTCCAAAAGAAGATACAGAGGGTCCTTCACTTTGTTCATTTTTTAAACTGTATATCTCACACAATAACGCAAACTAAAATCAAATTACTCTTTGCATGCTATATCTTCATTTTGATTCTTACTAAGATTTTAATTAGTTAAAATCTGTAGATCTTTTTTATCACAAAAACTAGTATCTACCTTTGCCTTCCTCATCAATTGGTACAACTGATGTTCTTTAAGCCCAAGGGGAGGACTTTAAATTTCATCTTGTCAAAGTTAATCTTCTAAATAAATAAATTCCTTTAGACATAACTATTATTTTTGTTGTATTGACTTGGCCTACCCATGAGCAATTGTTTTTTGGTTGTTTAGATTTGACTTTATTTGTGTGAAGTGTTTTGTAATAGTATTCATACAGTCCCTGGGTTAGTATTGGAGTATTTTACATTGTTTCCAATTATTATAAAAGGAATTTCTCTCAAGCCATTCTCCAATTGATAAATAGTCCAAGGATATGAACAGACAATTCTCAGATGAAGAAATTGAAACTATTTCTAGCCATATGAAAGGATGCTCCAAGTCATTATTAATCAGAGAAATGCAAATTAAGACAACTCTGAGATACCACTACACACCTGTCAGACTGGCTAGAATGACAGGGAAAGATAATGCGGAATGTTGGAGGGGATGTGGGAAAACTAGGACACTGATACATTGTTGGTGGAATTGTGAATACATCCAGCCATTCTGGCGAACAATTTGGAACTATGCTCAAAAAGTTGTCAAACTGTGCATACTCTTTGATCCAGCAGTGTTACTACTGGGCTTATATCCCAAAGAGATCATAAAGAAGGGAAAGACACCTGTATGTGCAAGAATGTTTGTGGCAGATCTCTTTGTAATGGCCAGAAACTGGAAACTGAACGGATGCCCATCAATTGGAGAATGGCTAAGTTATGGTATATGAATATAATGGAATATTATTGTTTGGTAAGAAATGACCAGCAGGATGATTTCAGAAAGGTCTGGAGAGACTTACATGAACTGATGCTGAGTGAAATGAGCAGGACCAGGAGATCATTATATACTTCAACAAAAATACTATATGATGATCAATTCTGATGGACATGGCCATCTCCAGCAATGAGATGAACCAAATCAGTTCCAATAGAGCAGTAATGAATTGAACCAGCTACACCCAGCGAAAGAACTCTGGGATATTCCATTACATAGAATTCCCAATCCCTATATTTTTGTCCGCCTGCATTTTTGATTTCCTTCACAGGCTAATAGTACACTATTTCAGAGTCCAATTCTTTTTGTACAACATATTTTTTTATACCAAAGTTGTTAATTATTTCAAGTAGTTTTTTTAGTTGATTCTCTAGGGATTTCTAAGTATACTATCATATCATCTGCAAAGATTGATGACTTTGCTTTCTTGTTCCCTATTCTAATTCCTTTTGATTTTTTTTCTTATTGCTATAGCTAACATTTCCAGTACTATAAAGAATAATAGTGGTGATAATGTGCATCCTCGCTTCACCCCTGATCTTTAATGGGAAGGTTGCTAACTTATCTACATAAAAGAAGATATCTGCTGATGATTTTAGAGAGATATTATTTTAAAGCTTCATTTATTCCTATGCTCTCTAATACTTTTAATAGAAATAGATACTGCCAGCAAGAGATAACAAAGAGAAATTCCATTTAAAATAATTGTAGATAATATTAAATATTTGGGAGTTTACCCAAGGCAAAGTCAAGAACTATATGAACACAATTATAAAATCCTTTCCATTCAAATAAAGTTGGATCTAATCTCTTGGAAAAATATCAAGTGCTCATGGGTAGGTTGAGCTAATATAATAAAAATGACAATACTACTTAAATTTATCTACTTATTCACTTCCATACCAATCAAATTCCCAAGAAATTACTTCAGAGAGCCAGAAAAAATAACAAAATTCATATGGAAGAACAAAAGGTCAAGAATTTCAATGAAACAAAGGGCAAATGACCTAAAACTATATTATAAAGCAGCAGTCATCAAAGCCATTTGGTACTGGCTAAGAAATATAGTCCATCAATGGAACAGGTTAGATTCACAGAACAAAATATTCAATGACTGTTGGAATCTTTACAAATTGTTAAGTCATTAGAGTTGATAGAGACAATAATTATCTAATTTAGCATGGTTCAATATGATTGATCTGATCCTGCAAGGAGATGTTATGGGCCAGAACTTGAAACAAGGTACTAAGTACAACTGATAGACAATAATGCTTGTGTTCACACCTTTAGAGAGCTCTTATAAGCAAGAAGTATTTAAGTACTCATTGGAGTTCATATGTTTGTGAGATTTCAGGGTTTAGTATGAGATATCTGAATTCACACCTTCCTTGAAGCTCTTAGGGCCAGAGACCACTCTGGGAGATATCCCACAATCCCACTCTCAAAGAAGCAGCATAAATACAGCTCCTGTGAGCCACTCGAGAGTTTTTACTTGGGAACATTCCCAGGGGTTGGAGAGGAGCACTCTGAGAGGAAGCCCACAAGCCCTCTCTCTGAGGCAAGAGAGATTCATTGCATCTTCCGCCTTGGTGCTGGCTCGAGGCAGAAGAAAGCAGAGGCAAAGGACAAGCTGCAAGAGCTCTTGGAACCAAGCAGAGAAATAGGCCTCTGAGCTAACCAGGCTATATTGGAGAAAATAAAAGATCTGAACTTTTATTACCTAGCTGCATTTTGGGTAATTATTTGATTGTAACTGAAACTAAGGCTGCCTCCAGAAAACCTCCCCAAGAAACCTCGCTCCCAGAGAGAACCATATTATTTTAAAGAACAAGAACACCCACAAATGACTATAGTAATCTAGTGTTTGACGAACCCAAAGACCCCAGTTTTGGGGGTAAGAACTCACTTTTTGACAAAAAAAATGTTTAGTAGCATTCATGTGTGAATCCGTCTGGTGCTGAGGATTTTTTCTTAAGGTGTTCATTAATGATTTATTCAATTTCTTTTTCTAAGATGAAGTTATTGGGGCATTCCATTTCATTATCTGTTGATCTGGAAAATTTATATTTTCACAAATATTCTTTTTTTGCTCAGATTGTTATTTATTGAAATATAATTGGGCAAACCAGCTCTTAATTATTGTTTTAATTTCCTCTTCATTCGTTCACTAACAAAGCCCAGCAGGAAGAGATAGAAAGAGAAATCTCTTTTTTAAAATAGTTGTGGAGAATATAAAATATCTGTTATTTTACGTGCCAAAACAAAGTCAAAAACTGTATGAACACATTACCCTTTTTAACACAAAGTCTGATATAAACAATTGGAAAATGTCAATTGTACATGGGTAGGTTAAGCTAATATAACAAAAATTATAATTCTACCTAAATTAGTTTACTTATTTCCTTCAGCTGCCAAAAAGTACTTTATAGAACTAAAAATAATAAAAATTTCATCTAGAAGAACAAAAGATCAAAAATACCAAGGGAATTAATGAAAAAAGGCAAAGGAAGGTGGCCTAACCATACCAAACCCCAAACTATGCTATAAAGTGACAGTCATCAAAACTATTTGGAATTAGCTAAGAAATAGGTTAGTGGAATAGGTTAGGTACACAAGTCATAATAGTCAATGATTTCAGTAATTTAGTGTTTAATAAACCCAAAGATTCCAGCTTCTGGGACAAAAACTCACTACTTAACAAAAATTGCTGGGAAAATTGGAAAATACTATGACAGAAACTAGGCATTGATCAACACTTAACACTAAAGATAAGAACAAAATGGGTCTATGATTTAGACATAAAGAGTGATACTATAAGCAAATTAGGAGAACAGGGGATAGAGTAGCTCTAAAATCTGTGGAGAATGGAGGAATTTATAGTCAAAGAAGAACTAGAGAACATTATAAAATGCAAAATGAACAATTGGATTACATGAAATTAAAAAGATTATGCACAAACAAAACTAAGTTAGCCAAGATCAGAAGGGAAGGAGAAAGCTTAGGGAAAAAAATTTACAGACATTGTTTCTGATAAAATCCTCATTTCTAAAATATATAGAAAACCAATTTAAATTTATAAGAATAAAAATCATTCCCCAAATGATAAATGATCAAAAAACATGAATAGACTTTTTCAGATGAAGAAATTAGAGGCGCTATAGTCACATGAAAAAATGTTCTAAATTACTCTTTATTAGGGAAATGCAAATTAACACAATTCTGAGATACCACTTCATACCTCTCAGATTGGCAAAAATGACAGGAAAGCATAATGATAAATGTTGGGCTTGATGTGAGAAAACTAGGACACTAATGCATTATTGGTTGAGTTATGAAATGCTCCAGCCATTCTGGAGAGCAATTTGGAACTATGCCCAAAGAACTTTATATATTTTACTATATCCTTTGTTTCAGTAGTGCCACTACTGGGTCTGTATCCTAAAGAGATCATAAAAGAGAGAAAAGGCCCCACATGTGCAAATAAAATTTATGGTAGCTCTTTTTATAGTGGCAAGGAACTGCAAACTGAGGGAATGCTCATCAACTGGGGAATGGCTAAATAAGTTATGGTGTATAAATTTAATGGAATATAATTATACTATAAGAAACAGTGAGCAGGCCGATTTTAGAAATGCCTGGAAAGATTTATACAAACTGATCCTGAGTGAAGTGAGTAAAACCAAGAGAACACTGTACACAGTAAAAGCAAGATTGTGATGATCAACTGTGATGAACTTGGCTCTTTTCAGCAATGTGGTGATCCAAAACAAGTCCAAAAGACTTGAGTTAGAAAATACCATCTACTTCTAGAGAGTACTACGGAGATTGGATGTGGATCAAAGCATAGCATTTTCACCTTTTCTTTGTTTTTTTTTTTTGTTTGCCTTTTCTTTCTCATGACCTTTTCCTTTTTGGTCTGATTTTTCTTGTGCATCATGACAAACATGGAAATAAGTTTAAAAGAATTGCACATGTTTAACTTAGATTGTTTGCTGTCTTGGGGGTAGGAGGAATAAAAAGAAAAAGAGGGAGGGAAAAAACTTGGAAAACAAAGTCTTACAAAAATGAATGTGGAAAACAATATTTATATGTATTTGGAAAATAAAATACTACTGACAAAAAAAGAATTTGTATTTTTAAACCACATGGTGTATATATATTTAGTATTCATGTTGTTTTATTGTCTATTCCTTATCTGTTTTAATTAGATATATTTTTGCTTTTACTTTGTCTGAGATGAGTATTACTGCCTTCACTTTTTAAAAACTTCATCTGAAGCATAATAGATTCTGCTACAGCCTCTTATCTCTTCTGTGTGTATATCTCTCTCTGCTTCAAGTGTATTTCTTGTAAGCATGTTATAGGTTTCTAATTTTTTATCCATTCTTTTATCTGTTTCTGTTTTATTCCATTCACATTCACAGTTATAATTACTAAGTGTGCATTTCTTTCCAATCCCATTTTTCCTCCTGTTTCTCCTTTTTCTTTCTCTTCTCATCACCAGTGTTTTGCTTTTGTCTATTACCTCCCCTGATCTGTCCTTTCTTCTGACAGTCTCCTCATCTTTACTTAATCTCCTCCTCTTCTACTTTCCTGAATAAGATAGATTTCTGTATTTAACTGATTATGTATACTATTTTCTCTTTGAGTCAATCCTGATGACAGTAAGATTCAAGTGATGCTCATTGCCCATCACCCTATCTTTCCTTTAATTGTAATAGCTTTTTCATGCCTCTTCATGTGAAATAATTTACTCCATTCTGCCTCTCCTTTCCTTCTGCACCCAGTATACTTCTATTTATTTCCTTTAATTAGTTTTATGCCATTCTCTCAAGTTCATCTTATATCTGTATGCTTTAAATATGTTGCTTCTTGCTGTACTATTAGTAGTGCAATTTTCAAGAATTACAAATATCATCTTCCTATGTATAAACAGTTCAACTCTATTGAATCCCTTTTATTTTCCCTTTTTGGCTTCTCTTGGTCTTGATATTGGAGATCAAATTTTTTGTTCAATTCTGGTCTTTACCTTATGAAAGCTTGAAATCCTTCTATTTCATTAAATTACCATTTCCCCTTTGAAGTGTTGTTTATTTTCACTGGGTAGATAATTCTTTGTCGTTCATTTACCTTCTGGAATATCATGTTTCATTACCTGTGATCTTTTAATGGTTCAGCTATTAAGTTAAGTGCTATGTAATTCTAATTGTGGCTTCCTGATATTTGAGTTGTGTCTTTCTGGCTACTCATGGCATTTTTTCTTGACCTGATATTTTGAAATTTGACTATGATGTTTTTATTTTGAGATATCCTTCCTGAGGTGATTGGTGGTTCTTATCTAAGATCTTTCTTATAGATGTTCAGGTTTCTTGGTTTCTTATCCCATCTTTTTGCTGGTTCTGCTCTTTCAGGATTTGTTTAGGGACCCTATTTTATGGTTATTTAGAAGTTACTTATTACTTACTCTATCATTTTGGCTTTCAGAAGTCTATCCAGTTTTGACATTGTTTTAACCATATCCATTGTCTATATTTCACAGTAAATTTTTCTGACCTTGGCAGGAGATACAAGAATGTCTTGTGATGAATGCTACGGTTGCTATCACCAAACATCTGTGAGTCCTCAGTAATAGGGATAGAGGAGGACAATCTACTATCTGTATTTCTACTGTCTGGACTCTCTTTGATCTCCCAAATGTAAGTCATTTCCACTTTCCAGGGTCAGACATTACTTGGATCTTTGGTATTTGCCAGGTTTTTACACACATGTGGAGAAAATATATTAAGCCCTTGAAAAAGTAAGCTTCTTAATGCATAATACATCATTTTAGGCTTGTAAAATATATAGATAGGAATAAGATCCAAACATATTCTAATCAGGGGGAAGTGTGTGTGTGTGTGTGTGTGTGTGTGTGTGTGCGTGTGTGTGTGTTATAAATCAAGAAGTACAAGGTAACTTTGAAGATGAAGTAGCATCTGGGTGGAAGGGAGTGAGGACCAGGACAGGCCATATGCAAAATATATCTCTTGAGCTGAGTCTTGCTGAAGGCCAGGAATTCTAAGAAGCAAATGTAAAGAGTAAGGCCATTCTAGGCAAAGGGGACATGATCCTACTAAATTAAAACAGAATTTAATTTAGTTTAAATGACTGTCATAGACAATTTCAGTCCTGGAGAACTAATGATGAAATATTTTTATGCTGTCAAATAATCACTATTTATATTAGTTTGTTTATCATAGTTACAGGGAAAAGCATTTTTGGGGTAGTGGTGAGGGGGAAATGACTACGTTATCCAAACAAAAATGTGATTAAAATTTTAAAAATGGGGTACCACAAATAATAGGAAGAGTCCTCCTATTTTCCATTATATTTTCCTCATGGGCACTGGCTACAGACTCAGCCATAATACAATACATTCCATACCCAAACACTAGCTTATATTCTTGATCATAACTCGTTTTGAGTGTCTGACTAAGAATGTTAGGATGAGCATTTGAGACCTCCACTTCAATGCAAAATTGGCACTATGACATCCCTGGAAGAACCATACCAGGGCTGCTCCCATTTATTTATATTTATAGTAATAAGGCATATTTATATAATGCTATAAGGTTTACAAAATGATTTTATGCTATTTCATTTGATCCTCACGACAAACTTGTGAAGCAAATATTATTATTTCTATTTAATAGGTGAGAAAACTGAAGCTTCCCCAGTTACACTAATAATGAATGTTAGAAATAGAGATGAAATTTTAATTCGGGCCTCATATGACTTCAAGTCCCTGATCCTTTACAATATACCAACTTGCCTGTTCTTTATAATTACTGAATTTAAGGGTAAATAATGACTTAATTAATTCTTGGATTCCATATTTAATGATAATACATTGACAATAATGTTTTTCATTCTAGGCACATAAATCATCTGGAAAGAAAAGCATCAAATAATAAAACTCAACAAGTATGACACACTGAGAAGAGACAGACCTCTATAAAGTAAACTAAATTCTTGTGGTACTTTTATCCGTGACTTAATGCTTATTTCCTCTCAAGTGTGTTGCTGGTCTCTAAGGAAAACATTGATAGCAAACAATTTATGGTCCATCACAGTATAATCCTTCTTCAATAACATCAGCTGACAGATTCCAAAAACTAAGGAACATGAAAACTTGGGCTCTGACCTATTCCTCCTTTATAATAAGTTTTGAGTTAGGGCTGCTCCAATATCTACCCACAAAATAACATTTCCTTAAAGAATGAGCAGAGTAAAATTGGAGATCATATATCAAGAATATCACCATGAAAGATCTTGTTAGTGATAGAATCCCTCCCAGCGTCCAACTTATATAATATCCTCTTTCTCAAAAAGTGCACAAGAGATTTTATCATCAGTTAATATAACTGATTATTATATGAATGAAACATTGGTAAAAGTTATGGTCCATAAGGAATGTTGTAAAGCTAATTTAATTCACTAGCAGATCTCAGTGTTATGTCGTATGTACAGAGTAGATCCATTCATAATCTGTCAAATCCCAGCTTGAATCCCAAAAAGATCACCTAACTCAGGTGTAAGTAATTCAATGAGTTCTTTTGAAATTAAAAAGTATACTGTTGTTCACTTCAAAGGATCCACGATCTCATTGAAATGAGTACTCCATCCAATGGTGCAAAAAAATTCATTCACATTTTTTTCATTTTTTGGTGATTTGTTCATGTCCTTTCATAACTCCTCTACAAATGTTGCATTCAATGTGATGGAGACCTTTCTTTTTAAATTTTCTGGGTACTAGTGTGGAACTTAGGTGATCCATTTTTGTCTCATCCTCTTACAATTTTAATTATCTATTCTTTCTCTTTTCACAGATTTTCTGGAAAACATCCTTATGCCATTTGTTGTATCCAAGTTGATGCAAGTTGTTATAGTAATAAGTGACAGTTTAATTGTTTTCAATGTGAGAATAGATCAAGATAGAAAAATTGTAAATTATTTTATTTAGTGTATATTTTATCCTTTCAGTTTCATTTAAAATGCTTTGTTGGAATTCATACCAAGGGATACCAAGGTTTCTTTGTGTTATGTTTCACCACCATTGTTTCTGAATTTTTTATGAGGTGATATTGTTCAATACCTTCCACTATTTTCCTCTAATGTTTTTCAGGAAATGTATTATATAAACAATCTATATTTTCTTTCAGGACTTTTCACTCATCAAGAAAAAAATTATTTTTCTTATAATTTTGGTGGTATTTTTTGCTTCTTCATTATAATTATTGCCTCATATCATTAAAACGTCTATAGAAAATGATGATAACAAGAAGAAATATTTTCACCTTCATTAATTTCCAAATCTTCAGCATCAAATTTTGAAAATGTTAGTTTAGAGATGTTGTAATTACATGAAAAGGTCTTAATCTCATTCTTTTTTTTTAAGCTTTTTATTTTCAAAACATATGCATAGATAACTTTCTTTTTTCTTTATTTTTTTGCATAGATAATTTTCAACATTCACCCTTGCAAAATCTTGTGTTCCAAAATTTTTTCCCTCCTTTCCTCCCACCCCCTTCTCTAGATGGCAAGTGATATGTTAAACATGTGGTGTTCTTCTTTACATACTTCCACAGTTATCATGCTATACAAGAAATATCAAATCAAAAAGAACAAAAATGAGAAAGAAAACAAAATTCAAGAAAACAACAATAAAAAGTGAAAATATGATGTTGTAGTCCACATTCAGTTCCCACAGTCTTCTCCCTGAGTGTAGATGGCTCTCTCCAACACAAGACCATTGGAACTGGCCTGATTCACCTTGCTTTTGAAAAGAGCCATGTCAAACAGAAGTGATCATTGTATAAACTTATGGTTGCTGTGTACAATGTTCTCTTGGTTCTACTCACTTCACTTAGCATCAGTTCATGTAAGTCTCTTCAGGCCTTTCTGAAATCATCCTGCTGATCATTTCTTTTAGAACAATAATATTCCATTACATTTATATAGCATAACTTGTTCAGCCATTCTCCAACTGATGGGCATCCCCTCAGTTTCCAGTTCCTTGCCACTGTGAAAAGGACTGCTACAAACATTTTTGCACATGTGGATCCTTTCCTCTTTTTTTAATGATCTCTTTGGGATACAAGCCATTAGAGACAATTCTGCATCAAAGGGTATTCATAATTTGATAGCCCTTTGGGCATATTTCCAAAATGTTCTCCAAAGTGGTTGCATCACTTCACAACTTCACCAACAATGTTTTATTGTTCCAGTTTCCCCACATACCCGCCAACATTCATCATTGTCTTTTTCTGTCATCTTAGCTAATCTGAGAGATCTGTTGTGGTACCTCAAAGTTGTCTTAATTTGCATTTTTCTGACTAATAATGCTTTAGAGCATTTTTTTCATATGACGGAAAATTTTTTTCATCTGAAAATTGTCTGTTCATATCCTTTGACCATTTATCAATTGGAGATTGCCTTATATTCTTATAAATTTGAGTCAGTTCTCTATTTATTCTAGAAATGAGGCCATTATCAGAATCCTTAGATGCAAAAATCTTTTCCCAATTTATGGCTTCCCTTCTAATCTTGTCCGCATTGGTTTTGTTTGTACAGAAACTTTTTAACTTCATATAATCAAAATTACCCACTTTGCATTCCATAATGTACTCAGGTTCTTCTTTGGCCACAAATTTCTTCCTTCTCCACATATCTGAGAAGTACTCTATTTTTTGTTCTTCTGATTTGTGTATCGTATCACTTTTTATATGTAAATCATGAACCCATTTTGACCTTATATAGTATAAGGTACTATGTGTGAGTCAATGCCTAATTTTATCAAATAGTGAGTTCTTATCCCACAAGCTGGGATTTATCAAACACTAGATTACTATAGTCATTGACTATTGTGCTTTGTGAACCCAACTTATTCCACTTATTGATTGTTGTATTTCTTAACCAGTACCAAGTGGATTTGATGACCGCTGCTTTATAATATAGTTTTAGATCTGGCAGTAGACCAACTTCTTTTGCATTTTTTTTGTTAATTCTTTTGCAATTCTTGACCTTTTATTCTTCCAGATGAACTTTGCTATTATGTTTCTAGCTCTGTAAAATGATTCTTTGAAGTCTGATTGATTTGGCAAAGAATAAATAGATTAATTTAGGTAGAAGTGTCATTTTTATTATATTAGCTCATCTTACCCATGGGAAAATGATATTTATCCAATTGATTGCATCTGACTTTATTTGTGTGGAAAGTGTTTTATAATTATGTTCATATAGTTTCTGATTTTGTCAGGTAGATAGATTCCCAAATATTTTATATTATCTATAGTAATTTAAATGGAATTTCTCTTTATATCTCTTGCTCCTGTGCTTTGTTGGTAATATATAGAAATACTGATGATTTATGTAGATTTATTTTGTAATCTGCAACTTTGCTAAAGTTGTGAAAACTAAAAAGTTGGTTTTCTAGGACTCTCTAAAGATAACATTATATCATTTGCAAAGAGTGATAATTTTTTTCCTCGTTATCTACTTTAATGTCATTAATCTCTTTTCCTTCTCTTATTGTTAAAGATAATATTTCTAATACAATATTGAATAGGAATGGTGATAGTGGACTGTTAGGATTCTTACAAAGTGATGTCAGTTATCTAATTTTAGCATCATGCTTAGCAGTTCTCTAGTTCAGAGTTCACACCTTTCACACCTTTAAGAGTTCACACATTAGTTCGCTCATTAGCATTCGAGATTCACAAGTCAGGATTCAGTATGAGATTCATAAGTTCAGTGGAGGAGATTCACAAGTCACAGCTCCCACAATCCCACTCTTGGAGGAAGAGTCAACCTTTGAGTTCACACCTTTAAGAGATCATATAAAAAGCTCTTGGAGCCTCGGCCAGGAGTCAGTCAGTTGAGGAGGTTGAGAAGCCAGAGACTGCAGTCGAGCAGAGTGGGAGATTTGGAAGAAGAGAGGCTGAAGCTGGAAGAGGCAAAGGACTAGCAACAAGAGCTCTTGGAACCAAGGAGAGAGATAGGCCTCTAAGAAAACTAACCAGGCTATTTTGAAGGAGACAATAAAGGATCTGAACTTTAAGTGCTGGCTTCATTTGAGGTGATTATTACTCAGAACTGAAACTAAGGCTGCCTCCAGAAGACCCCCCAAGAAACCTGCTCCTGGAGAACATAATATTTTAGAAAAGAAGAACACTACAGTGGGCAACCTTGTTTCACTCCTATTCTTAACTGGGAATAGTTCTAGTTTATCCCCATTACATATGATGCTTTTTAACATTTGATGGTTTTATATAGATACTACTAATCATTTTAAGGAAAACTCTAGTGTTTTTAATAGGAATGGGTGTTGGATTTTGTCAACTGTTTTTTCTGCATCTATCGAGTTAATCTTATTCTTAAGCTCTCTAGCTGTTGTTGCTTTTGTTAAGATACAATCATTTCCATTTTATTA
Organism: Sarcophilus harrisii; assembly: GCF_902635505.1. Lineage (NCBI taxonomy): Eukaryota > Metazoa > Chordata > Mammalia > Dasyuromorphia > Dasyuridae > Sarcophilus > Sarcophilus harrisii. Next base: position 446,171,590 of record NC_045427.1, read on the forward strand.
TGCTATTTTACTCTTGCCAAGTCCAAAATTTTCTTGAACTTATACACACACACACACACACACATACATACCACATACATACATCACACACACAAGGCCTATTTTGAACCATGAAATTGATGGAACTAGGGTGGCATATGCTAAATGCCATGGGAAGTGGGGCTATTTTTAATACTCCTTTACAGATAAGTAAACAGAAATAAAGTTATTTGCCTAAAATTACACAACCAAAAAAATTTACAGAGACTGGATTCTTAATTCATATCATCATCAACTCATGTTCTTTTAGTATATTGACATAATGCCAAACTGTATTATAATTTAATTTCAGGACAAACTTTTACCACAGGAGATGTGAATTTATAATCACAAAATCAAAATTTCAATTCTCCCAAAGGCCACATATTCTCAATGTTTCACAAGTGGTCTACTCTCAAAGATTAAAATAAGTCTTGTACAGTACTCTAATTCCTATTCTAATTTCCTTCTTTAAGGTGCAAGAGGATCTTATATTACTCATGCAACAACTAAAATATACTCTTCAAGTGGTCTTTTACTATACTATTATAAAATAATACCATGTTGCACATATATTACTATAGTTTTTATATTATAAAAATTAACATATAACATTTCTCATATCTCAGAATATTTCAGCCTCTCTCAAAACGAATTTCTACTTGTTCAATTTCTTTCTTACCCCTCCCGTAGTCTTCAAAAACCATCTGTTATTTTCTTTATAGTCTTCTCCTAAATTTTCTTTTATTTGCTTAATTCTTCTACCTTCTTTCTGTCAATTGTATCACAGACTATCTCTAAAACCCAGCTTCACCCCACTGAATTTCTCCTTTATAATTTTAGTACAAGTTATTGTTATGCAACACTAATCAGTTACAATACTGGTGCTTTTGAGATTCTTAGAAACTTACAAACATATGGTTTATTCCAATATATTTTGGTGACACTGCTAATTTGTTCAAAAGCTTCAGAAGTTATATTGCTGAGCTTCCAAGACATTCCTAGTTCCTAGTTATCTCTAATGATCTCTCTTCCATTAAATTTTAATTATTTCAAAGTTTCTCCCTCATTTAAACAAATTTTTCTTTCTGCAAGCAAAATGACAGTTCTTAAAATTTAAATTATAAACTCTCTTTGAAATGTAGTCCCTTTTTCTAACTTGTAGCCATGTGATATTGAATAGTTTCCAAGGGTATAACTTCTCTGGGGAATGAGGGGAATGTTTTAGTTCAGATTTTCTCCTCTTTTGTTCTTTTTCCCATATACATTTGTGGTGGTATTCCTAAATTTATCTGTACCCTTCTTGATCCACATAGGACAAAAAACCTAAATTCACTAGTGAATTTTTGTCAGGGATTGATTAACAAAAGTAGAGTTAATAATTTCTGCATCATGTGGTTTGAGTGGATTTAAAACCAAATTCCACTTAGTATTCCCACATAATCTATTATAAAAATAGGTAGGAATGTCATTTTCTTCTTGAAAATCTTTGAAATCTACTCCAATTAATACACATACTGCATTGGGGAGTCAAATATAATTTACAGCAAAATTTCTAATTGCAAAAAAATTGCCAATTTCATTTTTTTCTAAATTGATATGTACTTAAGCATCAGGTAATTTAAATTAAAAAATTCAATCCATTTTTTTCTTCACTTTGAAACTTTATTAATAAAACTTTCAAATTTGCTTCTTTCTAATCAGTGAAATGACCTTTCTCTGTTAGCTATAATCCTTTCAGCTATCACACTCTGAGGGAAGAGTAATAAAAGGTCTACATAACATTCACAATTATATTATTAATTTCTTTAAAACAAATTCTGAAGAATATTAATCCAAAACTCATTAGAATATTCCAGTATTTATAAAAACATTAAAACAATATTTTGAAGATTCACAGTAAAGAATTTACATTTTGGTCATAAACTCAGTTTCTAATTAGTTTATGATGTCATAAATTTCTGCAGATTGGAACAGGTGGGGTGGTGTATTCCATCAGTATTTCTTGTCTAACTTCAAATATGGCCAGAGTTAAAAATCATAAACATTTTTTTTCTGAAGAAAACAATATTGGCAGAACACAGAAGAAAATCATCTGTTTAAGTTAAATTCTGGTGTAGATAGATGAGAATAAAAGCTATTTTTCTCTAACTTTAGGGAACTCCTTGTTACATGTGGGAAGATCCTCTATTTCCTGACTTCCCCAAGTCTTTCTTTCAAAATATTTTCCCCAAAATATCCTCTTTCCAAGAAGGAAGAAATATTCATTCAAGGGTTCAGTAATCTTCCCCCCTCTAACAAGAACCAGGAGCTTCACTTCACCTTGAAGGGAAAAAAATTCTTTGAGGGTTCAGTATTGCCTAAAGAGGTATCAATTCAGGGACAGCTAGAAGGTTCTGTGGATAGAGTACCAGCCCTGAACTCTGGAGGACCTGAGTTCAAATCTGGCCTCAGATACTTAACACTTCCTAGCTATGTGACCCTAGGCAAGTCATTTGATCCCAATTACCTCAGAAAAAAGATATCATTCCTTTAGAGAAATTCCCTGGGTATTCTAAGACCACTTATTTCTATTAAGTTATATTTTTAAAAACAGACAAAAGATCCCTTTCAGTCTTATATTGTAATCTCCTCTGTACATTCTATAATCCAGCCATATTGGTCTACTTGCTGTTCTTTGTATTCAACATTCCAACATCCTCCTCTGCACCTTTGCAGTGACTTGCCCATGCCTTGAACTCTCTGTCTCCTCACTTACCCCTCTTAGTTTCAGGGATTTCCCTCAAGATTTAACTAGAAACCCTACTTTCTCAAAGGATATGAACAGACAGTTCTCAGATGAAGAAATTGAAACTAGTTCTAGCCATATGAAAAGATGCTCCAAGTCATTATTAATCAAAGAAATGCAAATTAAGACAACTCTGAGATACCACTACACACCTGTCAGACTGGCTAGAATGACAGGGAAAGATAATGCGGAATGTTGGAAGGGATGTGGGAAAACAAGAACACTAATACATTGTTGGTGGAACTGTGAATACATCCAACCATTCTGGAGAGCTGTTTGGAACCATGTTCAAAAAGCTATCAAACTGTGCATACCCTTTGATCCAGCAGTGTTACTACTGGGCTTATATCTCAAAAAGATCATAAAGAAGGAAAAGGGACCTGTATGTGCACGAATGTTTGTGGCAACCCTCTTTGTAGTAGCTAGAAACTGGAAACTGAGTGGATGCCCGTCAATTGAAGAATGGCTGAATAAATTGTGGTATATGAATATTATGGAATATTATTATTCTGTAAGAAATGACCAACAGGATGATTTCAGAAAGGCCTGGAGAAACTTACACAAACTGATGCTGAGTAAAACAAGCAGGGCCAAGAGATCATTATATACTTCAACAACAATACTGTATGATGACCAATTCTGATGAACCTGGCCATCCTCAGCAATGAGATCAACCAAATCAATTCCAGTGGAGCAATAACGAACTGAATCAGCTACGCCCAGCGAAAGAACTCTGGGAGATGACTAAAAACCATTACATTGAATTCCCAATCCCTATATTTTTGCCCACCTGCATTTTTGATTTCCTTCACAGGCTCATTGTACAATATTTCAGAGTCTGATTCTTTTGTACAGCAAAATAACGGTTTGGTCATGTATATTTATTGTGTATCTAATTTATATTTTAATATATTTAACATCTACTGGTCATCCTGCCATCTGGGAGAGGGGGAAGGGGGAAGGAGGGGAAAAATTGGAACAAGAGGTTTGGCAATTGTCAATGCTGTAAAGTTACCCATACATATATACTGTAAATAAAAGGCTATTAAATAAAAAAATAAAATAAAATAAAAAAGAAATCCTACCTTCTCAGGAGGTCTTGACTGAGAATTATAATTGCTAGTTCTTTCTCCAGTAGAATAACTTTCCATCTTCTCTGTATATTTTATATGTACATACTCATTTACATACTCATATGTAAATGAGAACACTCATGTGTTCTGCCATATGTATATGTATACTCATATGAGTATATGTACATTCTCATGTTTTCTTCTTCATTTGAATATGAGGTTTTTGAGTCACCAGAACTTAGCAGTAACTGGTACATAATGAGCACTTAAAAATATTGATTTAACTGACTGGCTGGCCTTCTAATACAAAAACAACCATCTTTTAAGCAGCTATTATACTTAAGTCACTATTCTGGAAACTAGAAACTTAAAAAAAAAGAAAGAAAAATAATCCTTGCCCTCAAGAAGCTTACACTATGTTGAAAGTAAGGGAGAATACAAAATTTGCATCATGTTTTTAAAAAGGAGAAAAAAACAAAGAATCAAGTCTAGAAAGCTGTATTCCACTCATCCTTAGCCCCAATTCTAAAAAACAGTTTTAATTCCTTCCCTTAGAAGTCTAAATTGGATAGATCTAATAGTAAAAGGATATGAACAGAAAATTTTCACATGAAGAAATTAAAACTGTTTCTATCTTATGAAAAAAATGCTCTAAATCACTATTGTTTTACCAGGGTCCTCAAACTTTTTAAATAAGGGGCCAATTCATTGTCCCTCAGACTGTTGGAGGGCTGGACTACAGTAAAAACAAAAACTTTGTTTTGTGGACCTTTAAATAAAGAAACTTCATAGCCCTGGGTGAGGGGGATAAACAATCTCAGCTGCTACATCTGGCCCGCGGGCATAGTTTGAGGACCCCTGGTAGAGAAATGCAAATTAAGGTAGCTCTCTAAGGTACACTTCATACTTGTCAGATAGGCTAAGATGACAGGAAAAGATAATAATAAATGTTGGAGAGGATGTGGGAAAACTGGATCACTAATGCATTGTTAATGGCACTATGAAACAATTAACCATTCTAGAGAGCAATTTGGAACTAGGTCCAAAGGCTATAAAACCATGTATACCTTTGATCTAGCAGTGTCACTACTGGGTCTGCATCTAAAAGAGGTCTTAAAAGAGGGCAAAGGGCCTACATATGCAAAAATGTTTGTAGCAGCCCTTTTTGTAGTGTCAAGAAACTGGAAATTGAGTGGATGCCTATCAATTGGGAAACAGCTGAATAAGTTATGGTATGTGAATGTAATAGAATATTATTATTTTAGAAAAAATGATGATCAGGAAGATTTCAGAAAAGCCTGGAAAAACTTACATGAACTGATGCTGAGTGAAGTGAACAAAACCAAAAAACCATTGTACACAGCAATAAGATTATGTGATCAACTGTGATGTACTTGGCTCTTTTCAATGATGAGGTGACTCAAGGCAATTCTAATAAACTTGTGATGGAAAGAGCCATCTGCATCCAGAGAGAGAAAACTATGGAAACTTACCGTGGATCAAAGCATAGTATTTTCACCTTTTTATGGTTACTATTTGTTTGCTTGCTTGTTTTTTTTTTGCTTTCTCATGTTTTTTCCCTTTGATCTGATTTCTCTTGCACAGCCTGATGAATATGGAAATATGTTTAGAAGAATTGCATATGTTTAAACTATTTCAGATTGCTTGCTGTCTTGGGGAGGAAGGAGAAAGGGAGAAACATTTGGAACACAAGGATGAATGTTGAAAGCAGAGGAGTAGGATTAGGAGGAGGAGAAAAGGAGCAGGAGGAGAAAAAAGAGAAGAAGGAGGAGGAGGAGAATGTGATGATGATGATGATGATGATGATGATGACAACTAGTGCCTCTATTTTCTGGGGTACTTAAAGGATTACAAAATTTGACTGAATTAAAAAAACAGAAGTGGACAAATTGTGTGTGGGAGTGGATGACAGAGTGGGAAATTCACTGAAGAAAATAATCCCTTTAAAAGTAGAACTGACCAAATGGAAAAAGAGGTATAAATGCTAACTGAAGAAAATAATTACTTGGCAAAAATACTAGATAATTTTAGTGCTTGATATTAATGTGGTAATTTTTGTTTATGATTTATCTAACAATAACTTTACCCTACATTCCTGGTATGAATCCAAGTGGTCATAATATATCATCTTTTTATATGTTGTTATATGCCAAAGTTCTTGTATTAATCTTTCATTTCTGATTTCTGTGTTTATATTCATTAGAAATATTCCCCTTCATTTAGATATCAAGACCATATTTGTTTATATAACAGGGAGAATTATATAAGGTAATATTTTTTCTTTTTCTATTTTCACAGCTTGTGTACTATTAGAATTAATTGTTCTTTTAATGTTTGATTGATTTCATTCCAAAGTACAGTGAGGCAGGGAATAGTACACCAATATAGGAATTAAGAAGATCTCAGTTCATGAACCAGTTACGCCCAGAGAAAGAACTCTGGGTGATGACTAAAAACCATTACATTGAATTCCCAATCCCTATATTTATGCCCACCTGCATTTTTGATTTCCTTCACAAGCTAATTGTACAATATTTCAGAGTCTGATTCTTTTTGTACAGCAAAATAACGGTTTGGTCATGCATACTTATTGTGTATCTAATTTATATTTTAATATATTTAACATCTACTGGTCATCCTGCCATCTGGGTGAGAGGGTGAGGGGTAAGAGGTGAAAAATTGGAACAAGAGGTTTGGCAATTGTTAATGCTGTAAAGTTACTCATACATATAACCTGTAAATAAAAGGCTATTAAATTAAAAAAAAAAAAAGATCTCAGTTCAAATCTTGACTCCTACATTTACAAAGTGTGTGACCCTAGCAAGTCATGTAACTACTGTTTCCTCATCTGTAAACTGGAGATGATAATAATAGCACCTACCACTCAGGATTTTGTGATGGACATATTAAATAATAATTGTAAGGCATTTAGCACGCTTTTATTTTAAAAACTATGTAAATGTTATCTATTATTTACAAATAAATTTCATCCAAAGATCTTTTGTTCTTCAGAATTTTATTATTGAATTTCTATTTTAATTTGATGTTATTTCTTCATTTCTTATTATGTTAATCTGTACATTTTAAATTTGTAAATATTTGTTCATTTTCATTTAAATTGTTGATTTTATTGGCATAGAGTTGGGGAAATGGCATGTAATAATTTCTTTTTTTTTCTTGATTTCTTCTTGAGCAGTTGTGAATTCTTTTTTTAAAATTTTTGATATCAGTAATTTGTTTTTCTTTTAAAAATCAATTTATCAAAGGTTTATATTTTTCAGATAGCTATTTAATTTAACAATTTTATTATTTGTTCACTAAATTGATTTCTTACTTTCTATTTCCATAATTTCATCTTTGATTTTCAAAATATTCACTTTGATGTTTAATTGAGATTTTTATGTGTGTAAATAATCTATTTTAGTTATTTCCTAATTCCTTGATCTGTTCTTTTTCTTTTATTGGAGAAAATGTTCAGAAATATATTTTTCCCTTAACAATTGCTTTGCCTGCATCCAAAACATTCTGATATGTTGTCTGATAATTGCATCATCTTGAATGAAATGATCTCTAATTTATTTTTGACCCAATGCATCATTTTACTTTCAGATAAATCTCATTTTAATTTTGAATTCTCAGAAGGCAGAAGTAATGTTTCAACATTCAGTCTGAGTGCCTAATAAAGGCAAAGTCCATGTTATTCCCATAGGTCAATACATATCTCTATAGTGTTGCAAGTACCTTCTATGCCTCCCAGCCTGCACCAAATTCTCATAGGGAAGCTATATGAAGCCTCACTAGAAGACCTGAAAAGGAGTCACCCACATATTATTTGAATACTCCAGGGATAGAGATAAAATCACTGCTTCATAAGGTGATTCATTCATTTTCAAGAAGCTCTAATAGCTAGAAAGTTTGTTCTAAGACATATGGATTAAGATGGAATAAGTGGCATCTCCTGAGAAGCAGGAGATTGTTGAATGGTAAGGTTGAGGGGACTCAGCCAAAATCTAATTAATGTTTATATCTCCCTATATCCTGAACCTCAAGGGGTTAGTAAAATCCCTGAGCAAACTCACATTAACCTAGATGTTTCTGTGGGACCACCAGCTCTACAGGAAGATTTCTTTGGGAGAAGAGCAGAAGAAAGTCCCAATTTTGCCAAAGCTAGCAAATCACATATAGGTTGTTGAACATTTTTGTATTACAATAGTAAGGAAGGAAAGTACAGAACAGAAGTTGGATAACAGATCATTTAATGAATGTATGAGATGGAGCTCTTAGAAAAGGTAAGTGAGAAAGGATGAAAAGAAAAAAGTAGTTAGAAACTTAAAGAAGTTAGCCTGCCATTGTTTGAAATTATAGTGCCTCCATCCCTATATTAGCTTATGTGGTTTTATTAATCCACCTCTTGATGCAATGGATTCAGAAGTTCCAATGATGGACAATAACAATAAACAAAGGAAGAAGGAGGTAAGGACAAATAAAAAGGATGAGACTTCTTCAGTTTGGAGTGATAGACATCAGAGGATAATACTAAAGTCTGTTAGATCTTTTTTTTCTTTGCCTTCTTTCCTTCTTTTAGATACTTATTATTCTTTCTTTGTGTGGGACAAAGGGAACATTGGTGGTACTGGCAAAAAACATACTAGTCTGTGAGACAGTAGATCTGAAGTCAGTTTTTTAACTGTATATTGAATCACTATATAACTATGGGCAATTGATTTCTCTCTAAACTCTGTTTTTCTTATCTACCAAATTTAGGTAGGTGATTAAATACCTACCATTGAGATCCCTTTCATACCTAACTTTTTAGTTTGTCTTAAATTCTACTATTCTTTTAAAAAAAATCTCTTCCAACTCTGAAATTTTATGTTCTATCATCTAAAATTCTGTGTTAATAATATAAATATTTGGAGGCAGTTTATCACAATGCATTGAGTCTTAAATGGGAGAAGTTCTAGGTTCAAATCCCATCTCAAACGTTTTTTAGTGTCATCTAGGCAAATCGATTAACTTTTCTGTACCTGTTTCCTCATGTTCAATATAGGGATGATATAGCACCTAGCTCTTAGGATTTTGTGAAGTTCAAATAAAATAATGTATATAAACAGCTTTGCAAATCTTCAAATACTGTATTAATTTCAGTTACTTTTGTGCTCTAATATTGCACATTGTGCCTCTGTTTTCTTATCTGTATTAAAGAGGTTGGGGTAGATGTTTTCTTAGGTCCTTTTCAACCCCAAATCTATGATCCTATGAGCCTATTACTATGGAAAAAGTGAAATATTAATTACTTTTCCTGGTCACTAAAGCTAGCTCCTCATCAAGTTAGAAAGGTAATTTAAAGGTAAGGATAAAAAAAGCAAGTCTTATTTTAACAAGTAAGAAATACAGTATATCAGATTTGGTATCCACCAAGCCAGTAACATAGTTTCAAGATAAATATTAATACAAATTTAACTATAGCACAACTACAGTGGTATTTACTAAGGAACTCTAGAAAGGAATAAAGTGTTAGCCAATTTGTTGAGGGCAACATAATAAATGAATGCAAGCCCCTTCCAAAATATATTCCTAGATGCTTACATAAAAGAAAACTTTAGGCAGAAGACTAATCTGATCCAGGATATTGGTTCTATTTATGAGCAGTTACCAAAGTATCACTATAACCTATCACAAAAATATTCACCAAAAGGGAAATACTTTGAAAAGTATTGAAAATGCATTGTAGAAAGGAGATTTTTTAAAGTAAAATTAAATGTAATAACATTATTTCTATGGTACTTTAAAATTTATAAAGTACTTCCCTCACAATGCCATCACAAGGATGGAATCCAAAGAGGAGAAAGAGGGAAAAATGCTAAGAAATTTCAAGAAGGACTTCTGAATGGAACCTTAGGAAGCTCCCGTCAGATGGCCTAAAATTTCTCAATTAAGTAGCTAAATCATCTGTTTCAAGTATGTATACCTGCTGTAATCATGTACATAGAATATGTTGGGTATCCCCTAAAAAACATCAAAATGTCAGGGGGGGAAATAGTCCCATATTACCCTAAGGGGAAAGAGACAACTAACACTAATACAGAGTCACATTTTTTTAGACCATGGAGTGTGCAGAGTCATCCTGAGTATTTAAATCTGAGATGAAGTGTTGTGGAAATTTTTTTGTAGAACAGCAAGGATGCCAGCTACACTGAACCAAAGAATACTTAATACTGAGTAAGGTGTAAAATAACTGAGGGAAAGGTAGATTATAAAGGGCTTTGAAAATCTAATAAAAGATTTTTTTTATCTTTTTCTAGAAGCAATAGGAAGCCATTAGAGATTATTAAGTTGGGATAGAGGAGAAAAGGAAAGAGTAACATGATTGCACCAGCTCTTTAGGAAGCAAGTTTCTCAGAGGAGAGAAGGAAACATGTTTGAGAGATATCAGTAAAATTGACAGGTCTCGAGAGCAGATTAAACATAGGAGATTAGAAAAAGTGTATGGCACTTAAAGCATTATGTATGGCACCTAAGTTGTGAACTTGTGAAACTGGGTGGATAGTATTATCCTTTTACAGTAATAAGGAATGTGGTAGAAGAGTGTATAAGGAGAAAGATAATGAGTTTGATTCTAGACATGTTGACTCTAATATGTCTACTAAACATCCAGTTCAAGACATGTGAAAGGCACTTGGAAACGTCAGTAGAGAGGTTAGAGCAGGTCAGGTAGATTTGAGAAATGTCAGCACAAAGATGGCATTAAATCTATGGTAACTGATGAGATCAACAAGTGAAATACTGTGAAAAGAGAATAGAAGAACTTTATGATATACCTATGGTTAAAAAACATGATCTAGATAAAGATCTCACAAAGGAAAGTGAAAAATGGTCAGAAATGTAGAAGATAGTGTCCAGAAAGCATAAAGAGAAAAGAGTATTAAGGAGGAGAAGGTGATCAACAGGGTCAAAATAAAGGAGAAAAGGAAATATGTGTAAGTTATCTTGTGGAGGTAGAATCAACAAGACCTGCGAACCAATTGGACATGTGGAGTTAGGGAATAGGAAGAATAAATGATGATTTTTAGGATATGAAATGGGACTGATTGAAAGGATGGTATTGCCTCAATTGAAACAAGGAATAGAAGAACATGGCTAGATTTGGTGAAAAAGGAACAGACTTTAGCTATGGAAATGTTGAATTCCACAATACTTACATAATCTGGCCACATATGAAGTGGTTTGTTTAGCTCTGAATATCACATTCTAGGAAGATCAGAAGTAAGCTGAAGTGAAATCAAAAGAAATCAAAATCAGTATAAAAGGACTAAAACATATCACATTTGACCATCTCTAAGATTGGAGGGGGGTTGTTTAGTCCATAAAATAGAGGATGATATAAAGAAGAAATATCTTCAAGTACCTGAAGTATTGTCCTGTGGAAAGAGAATTATATTTGTTCTTCTTTGACCACAGAGACAAAACTAAAAGGATATGTGTTATATGAGTCATATGAGTAGAGGAAGAATTTGTTTTGATGTAAGAAAATTTTCCCTAGTGAATGGAGTTATCCAAAAATAAAATGGACTACCTCAAGTGATAATAGATTATACTTCCCAGTGAAGGTTTTCAAAAAAGACTGAATAAACACAACACAACAGCATAGTGGTAGGAATCCTTTGTCAAACACAAGTTGGAGTTGGTATTCTCAGAGGTTTGTTTTAATTCATATTTGTAATTGAGAAATAAAGACAAAGAATTTTAGAGAAGATCTGAAGATGAAAATACATTTAGCTGTTGGGAAGAAGTAAAACTTTTTTTTACAAGTGAACTTTTTTGGTATTTATTCATATAAAGAATTCCTAGATGCAAAAATTCAATCTGTCCATTAGGATCTGTACTTTTTCTGCAGCTTAAGGTGTTAGACAAGTTAGAGGGATGTGGAGTTAATTGAGTTGGCCAAGAATACATAGATAGTAGTGCTTGCACTCATTTCTTCCTAACTCTTAGATCAGCTCTCTAGCCATTACTACTGAGTATTCTGAAAAATAAATAGAAATAAAAATATAGGGCATAGGAGACAGCCCATCTGAATGCATATATAGGAAAAATAGCATGTTGATACCTAGAAAGAAGAGCCCCATTTAGTTGGATCGTAGAATATATAAAAGGGAGGAATGTGAAATAAAACTGCATTGTAGAATCTTAGTGCTGAAACAGATCCTAGAAGATGGAATATTAAAATAATAAAAAGACAATACATAGATTCATAACTAGATGGGACCTTTTATTTCATCTAGTCTGCTTCTCATTTTATAGATGAGCAAACAGAATCAAAAAGGTTAAATGATTTGAGCAGTCAGACAACAAATAGAAGTGGACATAGACTATAAGAACTGGAAAGAACCTTAGAAATCATCTCCTCCAAATTTCTTTCACTGATGAGGAAATGGAGAGAAGATTTGTGAGTTTACATGACTAAACTTACAGTGAATCAGTGATAGAGCTAGCACTGGTCTTGGTATCAAGAAGACTTGAATACAAATCATCTGTCAGGCAGGTTGTGTGAATTCACAAGTTGTGTGAATCGACAAATAATTTAATGTCTCTAAACTTCAGTTACTTTATCTATAAAATGGGAATATTATCAACTCTAATCTAACAAATGAGGTGATGAGAATGGAATGAGATAATAATTGTAAAGTGTTTCCAAACCTAAAAATGTTAAATAAATGTTCTCTACTAATATGAACATTAAGTTTTGTTCGTACTATTCCCCCTTGCAGATGACCTGGATTTCTTTCTATTTCTAATGGATACTAGGAACTGGACAAAAGTGACTGAATTCCTCCTCCTGGGGCTATCTAGTCGTCCAGAGATACAGCCAATCATCTTTGGAATTATCCTTTCCATGTACTTGGTAGCAGTGACAGGTAACACCATGTTAATCATTGTTGCCTGCACAGACACCAAACTGCAGGCACCTATGTACTTCCTGCTTAGCCAGCTCTCCTTCATTGACATCTTATTGACCACTATTATTGTCCCCCAGATGCTAGTGCACACAATGACAGGAATCCAGACCATCTCCTTCAAGAACTGCATAACCCAGCTTTTCTTCTTTATGGCCATAGGAAGTATGGAGGGTCACCTGTTGGCTGCCATGGCATATGATCGCTATGTGGCCATCTGTAAACCCCTGCACCATTCTACCATTGTCACCCGCAGCCTCTGCCTCCGTATCACCTCAACTTCATTTGTGGTGGTCAGCCTTAACAGTCTCCTCTACAGTGTGCTGGTCTCCCAACTGACTTTCTGTGGAAACCAAGTAACACATTTTTTCTGTGACATCACACCATTGCTCAAACTCTCCTGTACTCGACCTGTGGTCAATGAGATGCTGATCTTCACCGAAGGTGCAGCCATTGTTATAAGCCCCTTTTTCTTCATCTTGGCCTCATATGTCCGTATTGGGGCTGCCATAACTCGCCTACACTCAGCTGCTGCCCTGAAAAAGGCCATGTCCACCTGTAGTTCCCACATTCTGGTGGTGTTGCTCCTATATAGTTCAGTGATCCACATGTATCTCCAACCATCTTCCAGCTATGATCTGGAACAGGACAGACAAGTGGCCATATTCTACACTGTGGTCACACCCATGCTAAACCCAATGATCTACAGTTTAAGGAACAAGGAGGTAAAGGATGCTCTCTGGAGGTTCTGGAAGAAGATATAGAATATCTGTGCTTCTGGTGACTTCCAACCTGTCCCTCAGTCTACAGTAACCCAACATCACATCTCTTGAATACAGAGAAATCACTGAAAATCCTGGAAATAAACAGTATTGGGGATCATGGCAAAGTTGCTGCAGAGTATTAGAGTTTATAGCTGGGATGACTTGCTCTATTAGCCCTTTTTTAGGAAGGAATGAGATAGAGCAATTAACAAAGAGGTGAATCCTCACCCATTGCTGAGTGACTTTGCTTCCCAATTCTGAAGAAATATCACCATCTTGTTCATATTCCTCCCCACAGCTTTAGAGAGAGATCACACATTCCCCATTAATAAAGATGTTTCCTTTGATTGACATTTGTATGAAGGGGTAACTGCTGGCAGTCCCACTTACATAGGCTCAAGCTCAGAATAAAAAGGCTCTCTCCTTTCTACAAAAAGCAACATAGTATTAGGGGAAGAAGCCTGGCCTAGAAATGAAGAAATTTGGGATCTAGCCTGAGTCCTAACACTAATTTATATGATATTTTTTAAATCATTTCATTCTGTGGGGCTGTTTTCACACTCTAAAGTGAGGCAATAGATAAAATAATATTCTAACTTTAATTTTTTATGATCTAAGAGTTTTATATGCTAAATATGACTTTATAGTTTAACATTCTATGCTCTGTGTCCTAAGATTCTTATTTTAAGTCCTCTACAATTTTAACATTATATATTTTACAACAAATTGTAATATAGAGAAAATGTCTCTTGAATTTGGAGTGAGGAAAGGCAACTACTTAAATCCTACATCTGATTCTTATTAGCTATATGACCTTGGTCTGAACATTCTGTGAAGAAGGGGGATAATAACAACCTACCTCATAGAGTATTGTGATGCCCAAATGTTATTATGTATAATCACATACATAATCACATAGGACAAGTATGTCCTAATCCTTGAAGAACTATATGTGCCAGCTATCACATGAGCTAAATTCCCATTAGACTATAAAATATGATGATTTTCAAATGTCAAGTACAATATGAATACTTTTCAAATGTTTATTGTGACCTTTCTCTTCTTTGGGGAAAATATTGGGAAATTCAAATTCTCCTTCTGCAGGTTTTACTCTTATTCTCTCTCCTGACTCCTGACAACTTTCCCCTTCTTTACCAATTGTTAAATGATAGTGGACTTCCATTTCAATGAATGATAACAACATGTGATATCATCCATACTTTGCAGTTCCTGATAGCTCTCAAATTCTGTAAGCAAACTAAGTTTGGATAGGAAAGAGCCCTAGATTTCAAGATATAGGACCATGGCCAGATCACTTAACCCTTCTTGATGTCAGTTTCCTCATCTGTAAAATGAGAAGGGTGAAGTTGAACTGTTTCATCTCAAAAGTTCTCTCATTTCTAAGTCCTAAGGTTCTGTGATAGTCTTTTGAAGCAAGATTCCATGTTTTCTAGAAAGAAAATGACAAAAATGGAAAGAACAGTGGCCTCAGAGACAGAAGACCTTTTAAATTCTTATTTTTCCACTGTGCATTTCTTGAAACAAGTCATTTCATCTTTCCAAGCCTCAATTTTCTCATCTATAAAATTTCAAAACCATCTATGTACCACCTTCCTCTCAGGCATCAAGTGAAATAAAATGTCTAAAAGTAAAGAGTGAAGTTGTGTGAATATAAGCTTGCATTTTTTCATATTATTGGCTTTTTTAGTCAACAAAATCTGTACTTCCTGTCTTCTGTGTGATTGCACATGTTTTACAACTTTGAACTTTTGCAATGTGCCTTTGGTCTCTTGTTTGAAATATTGATTTCTTTTTTAAAAATTGGTCTAAATGTTATTGCCATTGTAATCCATAACTTACAGATGAGAAAAATGAGACAAATGGAACAGGGCACCAGCTATAGAAGATGCTTCATGTAGTGCTCTAATTGAAGGGAAAATTTGAAGGAAGCTGGGGATTAAGAGTGAAATTGGGGAGAGAATGCATTCCAAACATTTATTTCCTTCACATATGCCTCTCCAGAAATCTATTCCAGTTTTTGGAATCAGCATCTACTCCAAATCATAGTCCTAGAGTACTTAATGATTTATATTCTTTCATTTGGCCAATCATTTACTTCAAAGCAAAAGGCATGTAATCAATTAAACAATGTGGTGAAGTGTCCAGAAAGATACACCCCATACACACTTTTCTAACTAATTACCACAACACTACTTAGAGAGATGACACTCTTATGGAATTCATGTAGGCTCCACTTGAGCATGGTTGGGAAGGTCTATAGAAATTATATGTGACCAGGAAACATGTTGTTGGGGCAACTAATACTCCCAATGTAGCGGCGCAAGTGATGTCCTTAGATGATGTCACTCTGCTGCTCTCTTCTATTCCCTGCTCAACACTCCATTGAATCACAAGGAGCTGCTCTCTGATGATCTACTTCACTTGTAGTTGGGCATCTTCCCTGTGCTGTGCTCCTCTCTTGCCATCTTCTGGTCTTCAATTATTTCACAAATTCTTTGCTAGAAGTGTTTTAGATACATAGATCTTAGTATGATTTTCTAGTCTTGGCTCTACATAATCTTGAATACAGTACAATTTCTCTGACACCCAATTTCCTCACCTATAAAATCTCAGAAAATTTTTGCAAAATCTATCTTTGGGGGATTAAGTGAGGAAAGGTCTTTTCAGGTACTACAAGAATGTAAGTAATTTTCATTTTGTTTAGCCACCAAAAAGTTAGAAAAGAGCCTGTGATATAAAAAGCTCCTTGAAGGATCAGGAGATGGTTAGCCTAGAGAAACATCAAGTAAAGATCTCTAGCTTCACATATATGAAGGAGTGCCATACAAAAAAGGAACAAGGATGTTTTCTTTGATCCTAAAAGGCATAATTAGAAGGAATGAGTGAAGGTTTTAGGGAAGCTAATTGGGGATCAATATTTAAATGAACTTATTTACAATTAGAGTTGAACTGCGGTGGAATTTGCTAATTTGAGATTCAATTTTCAAAAATATAAAAAAAAAAAAAGAGAAACTTAGCTGTGTGACCTATTACATTGATCAACTTAATTACTATGTGACAGGCATTGAGTCAAGAACTAGAATACAGAGAAAAGCAAAAGATATGAGGGAGAGAAATTCAAGAATATGGAACAGGGAGAAAAAAATCCCAGACTTTGGAGATGGACAATCTTGTGAGAGGAACTGTAAGGAGGCCAGTCACTGGATTACAGAGTAGAGTGCAACAGAAGTAAAACATAAGAAGTGGAAAAACAAGGGAAAGTTTGTGAAGGGGTTTGAATGCCAAATTAGATTTTATATTTGATTCTGGTGGTAACAAGGAGATAGTGAAATTTATTGAGTGGTGGAGGGATGAGTTGGTAAAATTTTCATTTTAGAGTGATTAATTTGATAGCTGAGTGCAATATGGACTGGAACAGGGAGAGACTGGAGGCATGCAGATCCCAGCAGATATTATAGTAATCTAAATGTAAGGTCATGATCACCTGCACTGGAGCAATGACAGTGCCAGACAGAGAAGAAAAGGAGGTATTTTTGAGAAAGGTTAAAAAGGTATAATCAACAAGAATTGATAATAGATTGAATATGGGAGATGAGACAGTGTAAGGATTCCAGGATGTAACTTAGATTGTGAGGGAACAGGATAAAAATAAAAACGTAACTCAAAATTTTACATGTGAATGGATTAACCTCAAAAATCTGTTCTTTATCAGTATTGTTTGAGGATATTTTGTCCTTTTTTCCTTTATAAAATTGTCATATATGCAATAGCTCTAGTGAAGAGAGAGAAATACTAGAAGAAATTAAGCAATATAATCAAAAATTATATCAATAAAAATTTTAAAATTGTAAAAAATTATTTCCATTGAAATTCTTGACCCTTTTGTTTCTTCAAATAGGTTTTCTAAAAAAAAAAAATTTTTTTCTTTGCTCTATAAAGTAATCTCTAGAAGTCTGATTCGTATGGTATCAAATATTGATTAACATATCCATAACATTTTATTATTCTTGCATAGCCTAATCTTAAGATTTATTCAATTATTTATTTATAAATTTGTCTTTTTTTGTTTTTATTTGTAAATATAGATGATTAGATTTATCTATTTATCAATTTATCTATAATTCAGCACAAACTGATTTAAAAGCACACTTATATAGCTTGAATTTACATAGTGCTTTAGAGTTTGCAAAGAACAGCATATATCTTTTTGATCTTCCTAACAATTCTGTGAGATGAGTTCTGTTATTACCTTGATTTTACAAAGACATTCTAGATTAAAAGAGGTTAGGTGACTTATTTAACATCACACAGTTAGTAAGTGTTTAATAGAAAATTTGAACTAAGTCTTCCAGGCTCCAGATCTAGCATTCTTACCCTACCTATTATGCCACTTCACGGGCTCATATAGTTCTTTTGTGTGTATCAGTAGAGAGATTCCCAAATGTTGTCTATATTCTATAGTTGTTTTTAATTGATTTTCTCTTTCTATATCTTCCTTCTGGGTTTCTTTGTTGTTGTTGTTGTTGTTAAAAATTAGAAATGCTGATGATATATCAGTGTTTAATTTATATCTTACAAGTTTGCTGTACTTAATAGTTGTTTCAATTAATTTTAAGGACAATTATAGAAAGAATATCGTTTTAAAAATGTAACAGTTTTCTTTTTTGTCTGTTTTTTATTCAGTCTTTGATAGAGCTACTATGCCTAAAATTATATCAAATAAGAAAGGTGATAATGAACTCTTCTGTTTTAATCTGATCTTTTAGAAAGGTCTCCAGCCTTTACTACACATAATGTTGGAGCTTATTTAAATAGATATTACTTATAATATTATAGATGCTTATTTATTTGTTGTTACTAAATTTTTTGCAGAAATAGATGTTCTATTTTGTCAAAAGATTTTTATACATTTTAGTATATCCTAGGTTTTAATCATTTTTGTCATTAAAATGATCAATTATTATTATAATTTTCCTTATGTCAAACCAAATTATCTCTCTAATAATAAATCCAATTTTGATAAATTGTATAAAACATATTATTATAACATTTTGATAATATTTTGTTTTTGTTTTTGTTTTTTTGCATTGAAATTCATCAGGGATATTTCTTTATAGTTATCCTTCTCTGATTTTTCTCTCCTTGGTTTAAATATGAAACTCATATTTTTATCAAAGAAGGCATTACACAAGATCCTTTCTTTTTTTATTTTGGCAAAAAGTTTGTGCAATATTGGAATTTTTCTTTGAGTGTTTTACCAAATTTAGGGTTAGAGTTATAAATTCATCAGTACTTGGAACTAGTTTAGTTTGGATTTGGGGGGGGAGTTGTTTTGAATTTTGTTAATCTCTTCTTGTTAAAATAACTTTGTATTGACAAATTTGTTTTCTTTTTATAGACACCAATATTTTCCCTAATATACCTCTTACTTCCCCTACCAGAGAACAATAACAATTGTTATATTGTTCCCTTATAACAATAGTATCTTTAAAGAACATGAAAAAGAAAACCAGCAAAATTGATTACTACAGTGAAAAATTCTGAAAATATATGCAATTCTCTTGAGGATCTCCTTCTACAAAAAAGTGGGTAAGGGGTCCTCTCATGTCTTTTCTTTGGATTTGTGCTTGCTCTTATAAATTTGTAATATTTACTTTGTATAGTTTTAGGGTTCTTTGCATTTCCATTGTCCTGATCATTGTGAATATTGCTTTCTTGCTGCTATTTACTTCACTCTGCATCGGTTCTTAAAAATCTTTCCATACTTTTCTGTATTTAGTATATTCGTTATTTTGTATAGCATTCATATGTCAAAATGCCCTTAACCAGTCCCGTATCCATTGGCATCTATTTGTATTTAAGTTCTTTGCTATCCAAAATGTTTCTATAAATATCTTGGCATAGAAAGAAATTTTCTTTTATCAATAAATTCCTTGAAGCATAAACATAGTGGAATCTCTGGGTCCAAGGGTATGTATATTTAATAAATTTATTGCTGTAATTCCAAAATGCCTTCCAGAGTGGTTTTACTGATCCACAGCTCTACCAATGATGCATCAGTGTGCCTATCTTCCCAAGATGGACTATTTCCCTTTTTTGTCATCTTTGATAATTGGAAGGGTATGAAGTAAAAACTCAGAATTATTTTAATTTGTACTTCTCTTATTATTAGTGATTCATATGGCTGTTAATTGTTTCCAATACTTTTGAAAACTGCTTCTTTGATCTCTTTTCTATTAGAAATGACTAAACAACTTTTAGCACATTCACATACTACATATTAAAATATGTAGTGTGTGTGTGAATGTGTGTGTGTGTGTGTGTGTGTGTGTGTATTCTACAGAACCATCGCATTAACCTAATTGTTGTATGCCTGTGAAACCTGGATAGTATACCAGGGCTAATCCAGGAAACTAAATCACTTTTATTTGAATTATCTTACAAAAATTCTGAAAATAACTTGGTAAGATAAGTACTGGACATTGAGATGCTTTCTTGAGTTGAACTGCTGATCATTCAAAACCTACTTCAGGGAATGTAAGCCTGATGGGTTGGACATTTTTTTCACATTCCAAATATTTGCCAAAAAGACTATTTTATGGAGAACTCACATAAGCAAGCACTCACATGGAGATCAGAAGAAGCAATACAAGGATACTTCTTAAGATCTCTTTGAAGAATTTTGTAATCAACTGTGAGACATAGAAAACACTTGCACAGGATCACCCAGCATGGTGTGCCTGCATCAAAGAAGGTAATGTGTTTTATGAGCAAAGCAAAATTGCAGTAGCTCAAAAGAAACATGAGATATGCAAATTTAGAAACCTCCACTACAAATGTTCATTTGGACTATTTGTAATCTACCTGTGGTAGACCCTTCCAAGCTCATATTGGTCTCATCAGCCATAGTTGGACACACTGTATCTTGACTCCAGTGTAGTGATGTTATCTTAGAGCATGAAGGACATCTTATACACATATATATCTATATGCATATGCATATATGTGTGTTTTTACACACACATATACATACATACATTCTATATATGCATACATATGTCTGTAAGTTGTTTATATAGCTTGTATATCAAACCCCTATCAGAGATATTTGACAAATGTTTTTTACCTTTTGACTGTTTTCTTTTTTTCCTAAGTAAATTAATTTGTCCAATCAGAAACTTTTCATTTTCATGCAAAATTATCTACTTTAACTTCCTCTATCACTTGTTTGGTTAAGATTACACCTTTTTCCTTTAGCTATAAAAGATATATGAGCTAGTCTTTCAAATTTTTATGGCATGATCTTTATAATTAAAATTATGCATCCATTTTGAATTTATTATGGAATATGATATCAGGCTTTGTTCTATACCTAATTTTGCCAGACTGCTTTGCAGCTTTTCCAGTCTTTTATAAAAAAATAATGAAGTCATTTTTTATGTAATTTATGCTTTTTGGTTTATGGGATGCATGGTTATTAAGTTATATTATTTTAATCTTCTTTTCTAGCCTGTTCCATTGATCTATCTCTCTTTTTTAACCAATAACAATTAGTTTTTATAACTCTTGAATTATAATAGTTTGAGGCCTGAAAAATGTTATGCCTTCTTCACTCCTATGTCATTGCATTATTTTCCTTTATATTCTAGTTCTTTTGTTCTCCAAATAAATTTTGCCATTATTTGATTGTGTTCTAAAAACATAACCTTTTGATAATAATATTTAAATGACTATGATAAAAATTACCCAAGAGATCCACTGACACTGCTGTCATTGAATCAATACTGCAGCATCAGTTATCTGCATGATTATTTCTGCTCAGAGAACAGGCTCATCTGTATGAAAAGTCAGAGAAATCAGAGCATTAGCTTAACAACCTTATTTTGAATGTGAACAAGTAAACAGTTCTGGAAAAAAAAACCATGGAATTTTATAGAAGTCAGGAGAAGGAGATAAGGGCATATTGATCAGAAGTGAAAGATGAGGAGTCCTGTCAGCCAGTTTGAACAGAGTTGTAGTTTGTTCCCCAATTATTATGTTTGTAGCCAGTGTGACTAAGGTAGTGTCTTCTTCGTATAGTATTGATGAGAAGTCTGAACTAGTTTCTTTTCTATCATACTCTCTTACTATAGTGTCAACAAGAGACCTGAGGTAGAAATTCTATGGCCACATTATAAATTTATTTTGGTAGAATTTTCATTTTTATTATAGTGTATTTTTATTATATATAGTAAAATTTCATTTTATTATAGTGGCATGACCTGAATGTGAGCACTGAATATTCTACCACCTATTTATTTTTTCTTCATTTCTTTATGGAACACTTTGGAATTAAATCAGCATTAGCCTTTTTTTTTAATTTGGAAGATTCTAATATATTTTATGATTTTTGGGTAGTTATTTGTAACTATAAAAACAAATACAGATTTGTAGCTACAAATTTGAGACTTCCCTTTAGATTATAAAATTATATAGTTATTATATATAAATTCTATTGATTTTGTTAAGGTTATTTTATAGCCCATAATTTTAAAGAAATTTTGCTTTTATTTCTTTAATTTATTGAATACAAGAAGTATTTCTATATCTATACAATAAAGAGATGATTTCACATGAAATTACAAATATATTATGTACAACTTGCTATTTCTTTTAAATACATAATAAAATTATCATGTAAATTTCTTTTTTCTCTTCCCTCCCCCCATTTTATAAATGGCTATCATTTGACACAAATATATTTTATATATGCATATATATATATATACAATGTGTGTTTATATATGTATACATATGTATATGTAAATATATATATATAATTATTCTGTACAGATTTCTATTTATCAGTTCTTTCTCTAGATGTGGATAATGTCTTTCTTCATATATCCCTTATAGTTAATCTGGGTATTTATAATAGTCAAAATGACTTGGTCACCCAAAGTCATTCTTAAATAATATTAATGTTTCTGTTTACAATGCTTTATTAGTTCTGCTCATTTCATTCTTCATTATTTCATGCAAGTTTTTCCACGTTTTCTAAGATCATTGAGCTTACAATTTCTTATAACACAGTAGTTAGTATTCTATCAAAATCATATACCACAATTTGTTCAGCAATTCCAGCAATTTTCAGTTCTTTGACACCACAAAGATTGCTGCTGTAAACATTTTAGAACATATATATTATTTTCCTTTTCCCTAATCATCTTTAGAAATAGACCTAGTAGTGTTATTACTGAGTTAAAGGGTACAGAAAACTTGAAAACACTTTAGGCATAATTACATATTGCTTTTCAAAATGATTAGATCAGTTTACAATTATACCAACAATGAATTATCATTCCAGTTTTTCCACATCTCCTCCAACATTTGTTGCTTTTCCCTTCAATCATAAACAATATCTCATGATTATTTTAATTTACATTCCTCTAATGAATAACAATTTAGAGCATTTGAAGGTATTGTCTCAACTAGTATTTATTGACAGCCTATGTGAGAAAATTTAATTTTATGCTGCATCATTTAATAATTAATATTACTCTGTAATCCATCCTTTCCTCCATTTTGTCAAATCTCATTTCTCAGTCTATCTCACAAAGCATGGTAAAATAATTACTACAACACTTGCTAGCTAACTAGTTTAAATGGAACTTTTGCCTCTATTTATGGATACAGAAAATCAGATAGAGCTAGGACAACTTTGTTTTCCTTATTTTTTTTTATTTCATTTATCTTCACTTTTTTCCTAAAATAATTTTTCTCCTGTTACTCATTTTTTCTCTTCCCTTCTAAATTATATTCTTTGGTTCATGACCCTTATACTTATTTATTCCTTATTTACTGTTTATATTATTCAGGGAATTAAAGTTTATTAAGAAAAACTTGAGGAGACTTAAAGGATCTGATACAAATTGAAGTCAGCAAAAGAAGAATGTTGTACACAGGAACTGTAATATTGTAATGATAATCAGCTGTTAAAGACAATGATCCAAGATAATTCCAAAGAACTCATGATAAAAAAAAAAAAAATGCTATCTTCTTCCAGAGAAAGAACTGATGAATTCAATACAGATTGAAGTTCACTTTTTTCACTTTCTTTTATCCTTCTTTCTTTTTTTTCTAACATGTCTAATATGGAAATATGTAGGATTGGAGTCCTCCATCTTGTTGCTTATGTAATCTAGAAGTCTCTGTTACTCTTCAAAATTTCTAATCTCCTGTTTAATTGGCTTTATCCTATTTAGCTTGTTTTAAAAAGAAAAAAGAGGGAGGAAATGAATAAACTTTGGAAGAAAAGCAGGAAAAGGGGAGGGAAATTATTCTCACTTAATGAGACTACATGAAATTATATAAACATGGAGAAAAGGATGAGGATGGTTTTTGATTTGTGGATTTACTTTTGTGGATTTGTTGTGATGACTGCGTGTTTTAAAATCAGCCGGAGTCAGGAATTCAGGTTAAGGGAAAATCTTCAATCTTTATTCTCAGTAGAGGTGAAGAAGGATCGAAGGTGAAGGGGGATCATGATCGCAATGTGAGCAGCTGCAACAATAAGCCAGTCAGACCAGAAGCCAGCCAGCCTTCTCTTCTGCTCCTCTCTCCGCCCCTCTGCCTCCACCCACCAAAATGGTCATTTTCTATACAACATAAGAGCTTGCACAAAGAGTGGGTGGGGGGGCCATTCTTTCTCCAAGCATATATATTAATAGAGTATGGTCCAATTACTATTTAGCCTCATGTGCTTGGGACCTCAGTGCATCAACTCGAGCTTCAGCCCATTACAATTTGTGTTATTTCTTTTTTTTATATATAATAACTTTTTATTGACAGAACCCATGCCAGGGTAATTTTTTACAACATTATCCTTTGCACTCACTTCTGTTCTGATTTTTCCCTCTCTCCCTCCATCCCCTCCCCTAGATGAAAAGCAGTCCTATATATGTTAAATATGTCGCAGCATATCCTAGATACAATATATGTGTGCAGAACCGAACAGTTCTCTTGTTGTATAGGGAGAATTGGATTCAGAAGGTAGAAATAACCCAGGAAGAAAAACAAAAATGCAAACAGTTTACATTCATTTCCCAGTGTTTTTTCTTTGGGTGTAGCTACTTCTGTCCATCATTGATCAATTGAAACTGAGTTAGATCTCTTTGTCAAAGAAATCCACTTCCATCAGAATACATCTTCATACAATATCGTTGTTGAAGTATATAATGATCTCCTGGTTCTGCTCATTTCACTCAGCATCAATTCATGTAAGTCTCACCAATCCTCTCTGTATTCATCCTGCTGATCATTTCTTACAGAAAAATAATATTCCATAACATTCATATACCACAATTTACCCAACCATTCTCCAATTGATGGGCATCCATTCATTTTCCAGTTTCTAGCCACTACAAACAGGGATGCCACAAACATTTTGGCACATACAGGGCCCTTTCCCTTCTTTAGTATCTCTTTGGAGTATAAGCCCAGTAGTAGCACTGCTGGATCAAAGGATATGCACAGTTTGATAACTTTTGGGGCATAATTCCAGATTGCTCTCCAGAATGGTTGGATTTGTTCACAACTCCACCAACAATGCATCAGTGTCCCAGTTTTCCCACATGCCCTCCAACATTCATCATTATTTTTTCCTGTCATCTTAGCCAATCTGACAGGTGTGTAGTGGTATCTCAGAGTTGTCTTAATTTGCATTTCTCTGATCAATAGTGATTTGGAACACTCTTTCATATGAATAAATAGTTTCAATTTCATCATCTGAAAATTGTCTGTTCATATCCTTTGACCATTTAGCAATTGGAGAATGGCTTGATTTCTTATAAATTAGAGTCAATTCTCTATATATTTTGGAAATGAGGCCTTTATCAGAACCTTTAACTGTGAAGATGTTTTCCCAGTTTGTTGCTTCCTTCTAATCTTGTTTGCATTAGTTTTGTTTGTACAAAGGCTTTTTAATTTGATATAATCAAAATTTTCTATTTTATGATCAGTAATGGTCTCTAGTTCATCTTTGGTCACAAATTTCTTCCTCTTCCACAAGTCTGAGAGATAAACTATCCTGTGTTCCTCTAATTTATTTATATTCTCGTTCTTTATGCCTAAATCATGGACCCATTTTGATCTTCTCTTGGTATGCAGTGTTAAATGTGAGTCCATGCCTAATTTCTGCCATACTAATTTCCAGTTATCCCAGCAGTTTTTGTCAAATAATGAATTCTTATCCCAAAAGTTAGGATCTTTGGGTTTGTCAAACACTAGATTGCTATAGTTGTGATCTATCATATCTTGTGAACCTAACCTATTCCACTATCAACTAATCTATTTCTTAGCCAATACCAAATGATTTTGGTGACCACTGCTTTATAATATAGTTTTAGATCAGGTACAGCGAGGCCACCTTCATTTGATTTTTTTTCATTAATTCCCTTGAGATTATTGGCCTTTTATTCTTCCATGTGAATTTTGTTGTTATTTTTTCTAGATCATTAAAATATTTTCTTGGAAGTCTAATTGGTATAGCACTAAATAAACAGATTAGTTTAGGGAGTATTGTCACCTTTATTATATTCACTTGGCCTATTCGAGAGCACTTAATATTTTTCCAATTATTTAAGTCTGATTTTATTTGTGTGGAAAGTTTTTTGTAATTTTGCTCATATAATTCCTGACTTTCCTTTGGTAGATAGATTCCCAAATATTTTATGCTGTCAATTTTGAATGGAATTTCTCTTTGTATCTCTTGCTGTTGGATTTTGTTGGTGATGTATAAAAATGCTGAGGATTTATGGGGATTTATTTTGTATCCTGCAACTTTGCTAAAGTAATTTTGAATGGAATTTCTCTTTGTATCTCTTGCTGTTGGATTTTGTTGGTAATGTATAAAAATGCTGAGGATTTATGGGGATTTATTTTGTATCCTGCAACTTTGCTAAAGTTATGAATTATTTCTAATAGCTTTTTAATAGAATCTCTGGGGTTCTCTAGGTATACCACCATATCATCTGCAAAGAGTGATAGTTTGGTTTCCTCATTGCCTATTCTAATTCTTTTGATCTCTTTCTCCACTCTTATTGCCGAGGCTAGCATTTCTAATACAATATTGAATAATAATGGTGATAGTGGGCAACCTTGCTTCACTCCAGATCTTACTGGGAAAGGTTCCAGTTTTTCCCCATTGCATATGATGCTTACTGACGGTTTTAAATATATGCTCCTGACTATTTTAAGAAAAAGTTCATTTATTCCTATACTCTCAAGTGTTTTTATTACAAATGGATGTTGGATTTTGTCAAATGTTTTTTCTGCATCTATTGAGATGATCATATGCTTTTTGTTAGTTTGCTTATTGATATAGTCAATTATGCTAATAGTTTTCCTAATATTGAACCAACCCTGTATTCCTGGTATAAATCCTACTTGGTCATAATGTATTATTCTGGAGATGATTTTCTATAATCTTTTTGCTAATATTTTATTTAAGATTTTAGCATCAATATTCATTAGGGAGATTGGTCTATAATTTTCTTTCTCTGTTTTCAGCCTACCTGGTTTAGGTATCAGTACCATGTCTGTGTCATAAAAGGAGTTTGGTAGGACTCCTTCAATCCCTATTTTTTCAAATAGTTTATATAGCATTGGAGTTAATTGTTCTTTAAATGTTTGGCAGAATTCACATGTGAATCCATCTGGTCCTGGGGATTTTTTCTTAGGGAGTTGGTTAATAGCTTGTTCTATTTCTTTTTCTAAGATGGGACTGTTTAGGATATTTACTTCTTCCTCTGTTAATCTGGGCAAGCTATATTTTTGAAGGTATTCTTCCATTTCATTTAAGTTATTGAATTTATTGGCATAAAGTTGGGCAAAGTAACTCCTAATTATTGCTCTAATTTCCTCTTTGTTAGTGGCGAGTTCTCCCTTTTCATTTTTAAGACTAACAATTTGATTTTCCTCTTTCCTTTTTTAAATCAGATTTACTAAGGGTTTGTCTATTTTGTTGGTTTTTTCATAGAACCAACTCTTAGTTTTATTAATTAATTCAATAGGTTTTTTTTGCTTTCAATTTTATTGATCTCTCCTTTTATTTTTAGAATTTCAAGTTTAGTGTTTGACTGGGGTTTTAATTTGTTCCTTTTCTAGCATTTTTAGTTGCAAGCCCAATTCATTGACCTTCTCTTTCTCTATTTTATGCAAGTAGGCCTCTAGAGATATGAAATTTCCCCTTATTACCGCTTTGGCTGCATCCCACACATTTTGGTATGATGTCTTATTATTGTCGTTTTCTTGGGTGAAGTTATTAATTATGTCTATGATTTGCTGTTTCACCCAATCATTCTTTAGTATGAGATTATTTAGTTTCCAATTATTTTTTGGTCTACTTTCCCCTGGCTTTTTGTTGAATATAATTTTCATTGCATCGTGGTCTGAAAAGGATGCATTTACTATTTCTGCCTTACTGCATTTGAGTTTGAGGTTTTTATGTCCTAATATATGGTCAATTTTTGTATAGGTTCCATGAACTGCTGAAAAGAAAGTGTACTCCTTTCTGTCTCCATTTCATTTTCTCCAGAGATCTATCATATCTAACTTTTCTAGTATTCTATTTACCTCTTTGACTTCTTTCTTATTTATTTTGTGGTTTGATTTATCTAATTCTGAGAGTGCAAGGTTGAGATCTCCCACTATTATAGTTTTGCTGTCTATTTCTTCTTGCAGCTCTCTTAATTTCTCTTTTAAGAATTTAGATGCTACCACTTGGTGCTATATAGTTTAATATTGATATTGCTTCATTATCTATGCTACCTTTTAGCAAGATATAGTGCCCTTCCTTATCTCTTTTAATTAGATCAATTTTTGCTTTTGCTTGATCTGAGATCAGGATGGCTACCCCTGCTTTTTTTGACTTCACCTGAAGTATAGTAGATTTTGCTCCCTCCCCCCTGCCTTAGAGTTCCTCCCCCTATCTTACTCCTTTCCCTCACAGTTTCTGTATTCCCTTCCACTTAGCTTATTCCTTCCTTTTTCACTTTTCCCTTCTCACTTTTCAGTGAGGTGGGAGAAGTTTCACCATACATTGAATATGTCTAAAATTTTTCTCTTAAAGCCATTTCTGATGGCAGTAAGATACCCACTATATTCATCCCCCTCCATTCTTTCTCTCTGATATAATAAGTTTCCTTTGCCTCTTTGTGAGATGTAGTACGCTCCCTTTACCCTTTTTCTGGTACAATGTTCCTTCTACCTCTATTTTCTAGAACAAGGTATGTGTGTATTCTTTATACATCTTTATAGCAGAAATATAGTTACCAAGATTTCTTTTTACCTTTTTAGGTTTCTCTTGAGTTCTGTATTTGTAGATCAAACTTTATGTTAAGTTCTGGTTTTTTCATCAGAAATAGATGAAATTCACTTATTTCATTGAATGCCCATCTTCTTCTCTGGAAAAAGATGCTCATTCCAGCTGCGTAAGTTATTTTTGGTTGCATACTGAGTTCTTTAGCCTTTTGGAATACCATATTCCAGGCCCTTTGATCTTTTAATGTGGATGCTGCTAGATCCTGGGTTATCATTATTGTGGCTCCTCTATATTTGAATTGGGTTTTTCTAGCCGCTTGCAGTATTTTTTCCTTTGTCTGAGGTTCTGGCATTTGGCCACTATATTTCTTGGTGTTTGATTTTAGGATCCCTTTCAGTAGGTGATCGATGAATTCTTTCAATTTCTATTTTGTCCTCTGTTTCTATGACTTCTGGGCAGTTCTCTTTGATAATTTCCTGGAAAATAGTGTCCAGGCTCTTTTTTTCACCATATATTTCTGGAAGTCCAATAATTCTCAGATTGTCTCTCCTAGACCTATTTTCCAGGTCTGTTGTTTTCCCAAGAAGGTATTTCACATTTTTTCCATTGTTTGATTTTTTTGGTTTTGCTTGACTGATTCTTGTTGTCTCCTCGAGTCATTCAATTCCATTTGTTCGATTCTGATTTTCAGTGAAGTATTTTCTTCACTCACTTTTCTATATCTTTTTTAATTGTCCAATTGAGTTGTTTTGCTCTATGGAATTTTTTCCCTTTTGCCAATTTTATTTTTTAGAGAGCTATTTTCTGTTTCCAGTTCACTAATCCTATTTTTCAAGGATTTGATTTCTTTATCCACTCTGTCTTTAAATGAGTGGGATGACTTCTCCAGACTGTCTTGCCAAGCCTCCCTCTCCTTTTCCCATTTTTCTTCTAGCTCTCTTGCGAGAGCCTTTTTAATTTCTTCTATGAGATTCATCTGTGCTGAGAAACAGATGATCTCCTCCTGTGGTGATTCACCTGGAGACAGTCTGTTTTTAGTCTCCTCAGGGTTTAGAATCTGCTCTCTATCCATATAGAAGCTGTCAATGGTTAAGGTCCTTTTCAATTTTTTGCTCATTTTGTCAGAGAAGAATCAAAGACAAACTAGCAAAGAAAAAAAGAAAAAAAACCCAAATGGAATCTGCTTTTTTGGGAGGAGGGGCTGGATGGTATTACCGAGCTTCCTCTACAGACTGCGGGGGGCAGCAGTGAGGCACTAATAGGACAGCGATGGCTGTGTTGCGCCTGCACTCTGAGACTCCAAGAGTGAGCTGAGACACTGTGGGGGGAAGCGTGGCCAGATCTTGGAGAGACTCCAGCTGTTTGGGGTTGTATTTTTCACCCCCAGTGTTTTTAGGTTCTCTGCTGGGCTACTGACTTGCTGCCAGGGCAAAGTATCCAATCCTGTAGCAAAGCTCTCCTTGCAGAGACGGCTGAGATCACACCCCACTTCCCTCCGGTCTGCTCTGCTGTGAGCTGCCTCCTGTGCTCTAGCTGCCGCTGCCCTCACCATTCGGCGGATCTAAAACCGTCCCCACCCTTGAGCAAAAACAGACCTTTCCTGGTGAATTTCAGCAATGTCTTCTCTTGGTAACTATTTGTGTTTTTTTTTTTCAGTCAAGCATTAATTCAGAGGCTTGTCATGAAATGAGTTCTGAGAGAAAACACGGAGCTTACACAGCTGTGTGCCTCCTCTCTTCCATCTTGGCTCAAAGTCCCTTCAAAATGTCTTTTAGAAGTCCTTAGCTCCCTTCAAAGTTCAGCTCAAGCAGCAGTTCCTACATAAAGCTTTCCCCAATTCCCATCTTCTCAATTATAAATACTTTTCATCCACTCATATGCACTTATTGCTTATTATTCACTTTGCTTATAATTAGCATTGATTTATCTATGTGCACATTGATTTTCTCCCAAATGAATGTAAGCTCCTTAATACCCAAATAGCTACAAGTCTTTGTAGTGACAGACACACAGCAATTACTTTTTAAAGAGTATGTTGATTGTTTGGGGAAGGAAAAAAGCAGTATCACAGATAAAGAATGAGAGATAAGAGAGAAGGACAATGAGAGAAATATAGACATATAGGAAATATACTGAAAGAGATGTCTGGCTGGAAAAGACCTGGGTCAGTAAACAAAAAATAGCAGAAGGAATGCCAGCAAGGTTTTTTTTAGTGCTTAGCACACTGCCTGGCATTTGATTTGAGGACAGCAGCCTCTTCAGTTGGTTGCAATTTCAGAACCATTATTGGAGCTACCTTCAAAAATCTTTAGTTGAGTTTGTCCTTAAGCTCTCTTCGGTGGAATTCTGCTCTTGGTTTAACTCCACTGATGGAATGAGGTGAGAGACAGTGCTGCCTAATAGTGCCCCATTTCTTTGCCTATTTAATTTTTCTTTTTTGCTTTAAGTGAAAGAGATAATCTAGATACCACAACCTCATGAGTCTTGAAGGCCAGGAGAGTGAGCCATTTGTAAATTTGGACATCTGATCAGTGCCTAGGCCTGTAGGATGATGTGTTTCTGGAAATTTATGAGTCCAGGAGTTGAGGGGTTAATCCCATGCCAAGTTTTGCAATCAACTCAGCATCAATGTTTCCCAAAGCACCAAGTTCACCTGTAGTTGAAATGTGTATTAATCCTGAAGCAATACTATATTTGGACATGAACTTAGTGGGGCCAACTATGTACAAATTATGTTAAGTTTAAGAAGGTTTTCCTCAGAAACTGAAGTGATACCAAGAGAAACATCCCCATGAAATACTGGAAGTGGGAAATATCTGTACTTTTGTTATTCTATATCATTAAAAATAAATATCCCTTTGCAAAAAGCTGACTGATGTCAAGTAATTAAATAGAACTGGGATGCTTGCCATTAGCATTTAATGCTAGGAGGAACATACCAGGTATAGAAGGTGATCAAAGTGTTGGCTTTAAAGAAGACACAATCCAACTCCTAAAGGTTATCTCTAAAATCCTGAGGGAAGACATATGGGATCCAGGTTCTGAAGACACAGAAGGAAAACAGTCTGTATTCTTGAGTTTATGTCCTACAGGAAAGAGGGGTATAAATATGTTTACAGGTAACTAAATATAAGATAATTTGAGGAAGTAGACAGGATTAACAACTGCAAGAATCCAGGAAGGTGTCACAGAGAAGGTGTCTGAGTGTGAAAAAAGAAAAGGATTTTGAGAGGAAGAATTGGGGAAAGAATGTGTTCAAAGTGTGCATGACAGCTTATGAGAGTACATGGGGGTGAAAAATAAATTGCTGATTCAGGAGAATGCAAGTAATCCTTTTGTCTGGACTCTAGATTGCCTACAAATGATTAATGAATGAATGAATTCCATCATGCTGATATAGCCCCATGTATAAACTGGGCCCTCTCAGAGTGGCCATAGAGTCAAGGAATATCTGTTGGAAGTGACCTTAGAGGTAATTTAATCCAACTTTAATTGTTCATTTATTTCAATCATTTCTCAATATTCATGGTCCCCATTTCAGGTTTTCTTGGCAAAGATACTGGAGTGGCTTGCCCTTTCTTCTTCAGCCCATTTTATAGGTGAGTAACTGAGACAAGGAGAATTTAATGACTTGTTTGGGGTCAAACAACTAGTAAGTGTCTGAGACCATATTTAAACTCAGAAAAATGAGTCTTCCTGACTCCAGACTCAACACTCTATCCACTACCCTACCTAGCTGCCCAGTTCAATTTTCTTTGTCTTGAATTATTTCAACAATTTTGCTAACAAGGAATCTTGTAATCTCCGCTTTATAACTTCCAGTAAGGTAATGATGGACCCAGAATAAGCATTTATTAAACACATATGGTGTTCCAGCTATTGTGCCAAGTTTTTTTTTTTTTTTACAAATATCATCTTGTTTGATTTTAACATATATAATATATATTGGATTGCCTGCCATCTAAAGGAGAGGATGAGGGGAAGAAAGGGAAAATTTGGAACAAGGCAAGGGTCAATGCTGAAAATTTAACTGTCCAAATATTATAAAAATAAAAAGCTTTAATAAAAAAAGAAAGGCTTAATATAGAAGATGGGATTTAGATGGAATTGAAAGGAATCCAGTGAAGTCAGTAGACAGAGATGATGAGAGAGAGCATTCCAAGAATGAGGCATAGTCAGAGAAAATACTTGGAGCCAATAGAGGAATTGTCTTGTTTGTGGAAGAACAGGGAGAACAATGTCACTCTTGAAGAGAATGTTGTAGGGAATAAAATGTAAGAAGACTGGAAAAAAGGAAAAGGCCTTATATGTACAAGAATATTTACAGCAACTCTTTTGTGGTGGAAAACATTGGAAACTGAGAATTCTTATCAATTCTATCAATTGGGGAATAGATGAACAATTTGTGAAATATGCTGCATGCTATATAGCTAGTATGCTACAAAAAGAAGAGGATGGTTTAATATCAACCTGAGAAGACATATGAATTGATGGAAATTGAAGCAAGTGGAATAAGAATACTGAACACAGCAATATTAGGGCAGTTAGGTAGCACAGTGGATGGAAATCTGGGCCTGAAATCAGGAGGAGTTGAATTAGAATTCAGCCTAATTCATTTATTTGCTATGTAATGCTGGGCAAGTAACTGACCTCTGTTTTCCTTAGTTTTTCCTTAGTAAAAGGAGTTGCAGAAGGAAATGGCAAATCTCTCCAATATCTTTACCAAGAAAATATCAAATGGTGTCACAAAGGGTTGGATATAATGGAAATGACTGAACAACGACAAATAGTAATATCATGATTAAACTGTGAAGGACTCTGCTACTGTGATTACAATGATCCAATACAATTCCTAAGAACCCATGATTAAAAAAAAATGCTGTCCATATCCAGAGAGAGAACTGATAAACTGATTACAAAGTGAAACAATTTTTAAGCTTTGTTTTTTTTCTGCAATTGATGAATGGTCAAAGGATATGAACAGACAAAGATGTTCAGATGAAGAAATTGAAACCATTTCTAGTCATATGAAAAGGTGCTCTAAATTGCTACTGATCAAAGAAATGCTAATTAAGACAATCGTGAGGTACTACTACACACCTCTCATATTGGCTAAGATGATAGGAAAAGATAATGATGAATGTTGGAGGGAATGTGGGAAACTGGAATACTAATACATTGTTGGTAGAATTGTGAACTGATTCAACCATTCTGGAGAGCAATTTGGAACTATGTTCAAAGGATTATCAAATCATATACCCTTTGATCCAGCAGTGTTTCTACTGGGCTTATATCACAAAGAGAACTTAAAGGAGGGAAAGGAACCCACATGTGCAAAAATGTTTGTGGCAGTCTTTTTTGTAGTGGCAAGAAACTGAAAACTGAGTGGATGCCCATCAATTGGAGAATGACTGAATAAGTTATGGTATATAAATGTTATGGAATATTACTGTTCTATAAGAAATGATCAGAGACGATGATTTCAGAGAGGCCTGGATAGACTTACAAGAACTGATGCTAAGTAAAAAGAGTAGAACCAGAAGATCATTGCACATGGCAACAGCAGGATTATGCAATGATCAATTCTGATGGTTCTTCTCAACAATGAGATGATTCAGATCAGTTCCAATGATCTTGTGATGATGACAGCCATTTACATCCAGAGAGAGGATTGTGGGAACTGAGAGTGGATCACAACATAGCATTTTCACTTCTTTTGTTCTTGTTTGCTTGAATTTTATTTTCTTTCTCATTTTTTTCCTTTTTGATCTGATCTTTCTTGTGCAGCAAGATAATTGTATAAATATGTATGTCTCTATTGGATTTAGCATATATTTTAACCATCATGTTTAATATATATATTGGATTACTTGCCATCTAAGGAAGGAGATGGAAGGAAGTGGGGGATGGGGCAGGAATTGGAACACAAGGTTTTGCAGGGGTCAATGTTGAAAAATTTTCCTTGCATATATTTTGAAAATAAAAAGCTTCAATTAAAAAAACTATTTTTATTGGGGATTTTTGGTAACAGTTAATAATCGTGAATTGTATGATTTTCTCTACATAATGAATAACATATTGCTTACCTTCTTAATCAGTGAAGGATAGAGCCAAAGGAGGAAGAGAATTTGGATCTCAAAATTTTTATAAACTTAAAAATAAAAACGATAAAATTTTAAAAGACTGGAAAGGTGGTGTCAGGGACATGTTATAAAGAGCCTTGAATTCCAATCAAAGGGTTTTGTATTTGATACTAGAGATTATAGGGAACCTTTAAAATATATTGAGTAGGGGAGTGGAAAGACCTGATCTTGCTTTAATAAAAATAACTTTAGTGGTTGAATGGAGAATTGACTGGAGTGGGGAGAGGTTTATTTCAGGCAGATCTACCAACAAGCTACTGTAATAGTCCAGGCATAAAAAGAAAGGGCCTGAATCTGGAGGCAGTATCAGAGGATAGAAGCATGAAAGTGCTTTTCCAAAGATGTTGCAAAGGTGGAAAATAGCCCTTGGAAACAAGTTGAATATGGAGAATGAGAGGTAGTGAGGAATCAAAGATGACACCTCAATTCTCACCCTAATGGACTAAATGGTGTTATTCTATATTGTAAAAGAGAAGGATGTAGGAGAGTTTAGGGTGAAACATAATGAATTCCATTTTGAACATATTGAGTTTGAGATGTCTATTAGACATCCAACTTGAGACGCCTTATAGGCAATTGAAAATGTGAGATTGAATGTCAGATCAACAGATAAGTTAGGATAGGATTGGTAAATATAAGAATCATCAGCATAAAAATAGTAATTAAATCCATGAGAGCTGCTGTAATCATGAAATAGTATAGATGGAGAAAAGGGTCCAGGACAGACCTGGTGTCCTGTGGGACACCTATAGTTAAAGGATGTCACATGCATAAAGATCTAGCAACAGAGATTGAGAATGAGAAGACATAAATAAGATGAGAACTAAGAGAAAGCTATATCCTGAAAGCCTAGAGAGAAGAGAGTATCAAAGAGAAGAGGGACATCAATAGTGTCAAAGGCTTTAGAAAAGTCAAGAAAAATGAGAATTGAGAAAAGGCCATTAGAATTTAGCAACTAAGAGATCACTGATAGAAGGAACATTTTTGGTGGAATGATGAGGTCAGAAGCCAGATTGAATATGTCATGGAAAAAAGTAAAAAGAGTAAAACTGGAAACACTTGTTGTAGATTGTGCTTTTCAAGGAGCCTAGACATAAAAAGTAGATGAGACATAGGCTGATAATCAAATGGATGAATCCAGTGAGAGTTTTTCACAATGGGGGAGACATGAGTATATTTATAAGTAGTGGAGGAGGAGTCAGTAGATAAAAAGAAATTGAAAATAAGTGATTGCATGAGGATGACAGAAGGATCAATCTGTGAGGATGGAATGAAATAAGATCATTTGAACCTTGGTAAAGAGTAAGGGCACCTTATCATGTGAGACAAGGTAGAAGGCATATATTTGTAACAGGGAAAATGAGGGGAAAAGAAGCTCATGGCAAATTACCTCAATTTTTTTCTGAAAACTATAAGATAAAGTTCTCAGTGGAATTGATGGGGAAGGGAAATTCATAGGAGATAAAAGGATAATGAAAATTGTAAGGATATTGAAAAAATTTGGCATAGCTAGTTTGGGAGTGAGACAGTGAGTTAATAAGAAAGGTATAAAAGGAATGCTTAGTACTAGTGAGGGCTGAGTTGAAATTGTGTAACATCAATTTGTAGAAGACCCAGTCAGAATAGTTATATGTTAATGCCCATGATGGCATTCACTACTCTTATGAATACCCTTGTTAATTCCTGCTCAGCATTCACTACTGCCAGTCTCTCCTAATTCCCAGGCCCTTGGAGAAATCGCCAGTCACTTTATTTTGCAGTGCTTAAACCAAGTTCACCAAGCTTACCTCTGTCTGTGATCTTTAGAGATCTCTGGCCACCATGACAAAGAACAATGGTTTAAATGTATGATAGAGCACTTGAGAACATCCATGTGCAAGCTCAAGATCTTTTATTCACGTGTTCACATTCTGCCTTAGCTGATCCCCTGTTTATTCCTAGAACTCCTGATGAACTCCCAAAGAGAGCTACTTCCTCATCTCCACAACTTAAATAGGGTCTAAGAGATCACACACACAGCCATTCAGAGAAGGAGATACCTCCAGTTAATGATGCTGATCTCAATGTGACCAGAACTCCCTCCCACGAGGTGGTCCTTGCTAATTCACAGGAAAACACTTCTGGGGATCTCAAGTACTTCCTGTTGTACTGTACGTGACTTCTCCCCTGACCCTTACAGTTATATTATTTTCTCTACCTTTGTTCAGAGAAATTGGAGATCATAGTATAGATGGGTGGGGTTTATATTACATTTATATTTCTGTACATTTATATATCTATTATATAGATATAGTAATATTAGGTAAGAACTGATAGAAGGCAAGAAGAAAAGACAATAGATTATGGTTGGATAAAGCGATTTTTTCTTTCCCAAAGATGGAAGTGGTATACTTGTGGGTGATGGAAAAGTCAACTTTATGGCCGTCCTTGTGTGAATGGAAGTGGAGGGAAGAAGTAAGTCATAGAAGTGAGTAAGATGAAGAGGTGAGTGTGTAGGATGTGTGAGGGAGAACCAATATGTATGTTGAAATCATTTAGTGTAAGAAGTGAAGAATTGGGAAGGAGAGAAAAATTGTGAGCCATGCTCTGAACTCATCGAAGAAGGAAGAAACCCAGACCCAAAGTTCTATCAACTACAGTTAGAAGGGTTTTAATTCAATAGAAAAGATGGATTGCATAAACCTCTAAGTTGGAGAGTTTACTTCATG
Source organism: Sarcophilus harrisii (assembly GCF_902635505.1). Lineage (NCBI taxonomy): Eukaryota > Metazoa > Chordata > Mammalia > Dasyuromorphia > Dasyuridae > Sarcophilus > Sarcophilus harrisii. Next base: position 446,209,384 of record NC_045427.1, read on the forward strand.
TTGGAAATCAAGAACTTGGAAATGGCAATGAGGAGCAAGGAGTGCTTCATCTTGACCAGTTTGCTGAGGAGAATGCGTGAAAGTGCAGTCATTCATGGAAAGTATGGCCAGGGAGGCTATACCACCACATAAGAATCAGGTTTCAGTAATAGATAGTACATGGAAAGAACATCATAGCTCTATTCAATTACAATTTCTGATCAATTGTAAGCAGAGGTTCATTTTCCTCTCCATGGGTAGAATAAGCATGATTATATTAGTGTTAGAGAAAAAGAAAATGATGTCTAGATAAAGGTAGACAACTTGTCAAAGATCACAGAAGGAGTAAATGACAATTGAGGTAAGATTCAAATCTCCTGACTTTGAGTTTCTGGTTCCTTTCATTGAAGTATATTTGCTCTCCTTAGCCTGTGATTGGGAAGTGTGAAGGGCTCCATCAGGCTTAGGATACTATGTTGAGCTAAAGCATAAAATACTGGATAGGCAAATAAAAGTACAATTTCCATGTGTGACAGCACTTGCAAATTTGGAATACTTAAGTCACCAAATCATAGACTTAGAGCTAGAAGAGATTTTAGACTTCATCTAGTCTGACTTCTCTCACTTTGGGATTGAGGTAACTCAGCCCCAGAGAATGGCAATGATTTTCGCAAGATCACATAGCTAGTTAGTAGTTGAATTGGGATTTGAATCCAGGAGTTCTGATTAAAAATTCAGGGATCTTCAGCATTATTTCACCAAAGAAAACCCTCTCCTTGTTGCTAAGCCCAGACAGGAAGCCAAGCACAGAGACTCCAAGTAGAAGCTAGTTTCAGAAAGATTTCAGTGGCACAGTCAGGGAGGATACTATGTCTTTGTGTCATGGTTTCTAGCACAGTTTGGTTAACGAGTCCCCAGGGAGCTTTCTCTAGAGATGCTATCATCTCCCTGACTTCATTGCTAACAAATCATAAGGAGCTCTTGGGATCTTTGCAGGCTAATTAGATGAATTCAATGAAAGGAAGTTTGGTTTCTCTTATGTAGTTAATTGGAAACCTGGTCCAGAAAATTCTCAACTCAGTTAACCCCATGTAGTTCCATTGCTAAAACATCCCCAGTATCAATGTTTCTCCTCTCAGTGACATCTACTGCCATTTGTTCAGTCAGCAAAGCTACATCTTCTTGAGAACATAGACATTGCACTTTTATATCTGAGCTATGAAGTGTTGTGTCCAGAATTCTGCTCCTCTATGAGACAGGGATAATTATAGCTCCCCAGGAAATAATGATAGCTCCTATTTTTTTTCAATATTATTTTATTTTTTCAATTACATGTAAAGATAGTTTTCAACATTCATTTTTGTAACATTTTGAGTTCCAAATTTTTTCTCCTTCTCTCCATTCCATTTCCTACTCCCTCTTCAAGACAACAAGCAATCTGATATAAATTATACATGTACAATAATTTTAAACATTTTCTATATTAATTAGATTTTGAAAGAAAATCAGAACAAAAGTGAAAAATAATAAGAAAGAAAAAACAAACAAAAAAGTGAAAATTGTATACTTCTATCAGCATTCAGATTCTATTATTTTTTCTCATTCCCAAGTCTTTTGGAATTATCTTGAATTACCACATTATTAAGAAGAGCCAAGCTATCATAGTTCATCATCACAATCTTATTTTGACTGTGTACAATGTTCTCTTTTTTCTACTTACTTCACTCAGCATCAGATCATGTAAATATTTCCAGAATTTTCTGAAATCAACTCATCACTTCTCATAGAAGAATAATAGTACATTTCATTAACCATTCATTTGTAACCATTCATTATACCATAACTTATCCAATCATTCTACAATTGATGAGCATCCACCCAATTTCCAGTTTGCTTGCCACCACAAAAAGAGCTGCTACAAACATTTTTGTACGTATGGGTCCTTTTATTTTTGTGTTCTCTTTAGAAAACAAACCAGTAGTGGCACTGCTGGATCAAAAGGTATGTAGAGTTTCATAGTCCTTTGGGAATAGTTCCAAATTGCTTTCCAGAATGACTGACTCAGTTCACAAGTTCACCAACTATGCATTAGGATTACAGTTTTCCCACAACCCTTCCAACATTTATCATTATTTTTTCCTATCATCCATCTGATAGGTGTGAAATGCTACTTCAGAGTTTGTTTTAATGTGCATTTCTCTAGCCAATAGTAATTTAGAGCATTTTTATATGACTATAGATGGATTTCGTTTCTTCATCTGAAAACTACCTGTTCATATCCTTTGACAAATTATCAATTGGAGAAGGACTTATATGCTTAAAATTTTGACTAAGTTCTTTATATATATTTTAGAAATGAGGCCTTTATTAGAAACACTGGCTGATATTTTTGTATGCTTTAAGTATCATTCTTTCATTCACTCATTCATTTGTTCAAAGGATCATAATCAGAGCTAGAAGGTTTTATGGAAAAGTAAGGCATATAAGAAGTTCTTCTGGTTGGCAGCATGGAGTAGTAGATGTTTTTACATTCATAAAATCAAATACATAGGATTATGAAGGAAATCTTATTTAATAAATAGTCAAAATGAATGTTGAAAACTATCTTTAACATATAAAGAGGAAAATAAAATACTATTGAGGAAAAAGAAAAGAAATGTGAGTTATTGTTATTACCTGGGTGAGCTATAAGTATTCCTGTCTAATACAGGAGCAGAACTCTGGGCAAGACACTTCATTGGTCTGATCTAAAGAGCATCTAGTACAATCTTTTCATTTGATAATTCACAGAATCACAGAATCTGACAGTAGAAGAGCCTTTACTTTTTCAAGAAGAGGAATTGACTTCCCCAAGATCACACAGTAAACAGTAGAGCTAGGATTCAAACTTATACCTTCTGACTCCAATCCAGTGTAATTTCCTAGCATTTACAGTGTACAAAGCAATGTGGTAAGATTTTAGAGTGATACAAAGGTAGCAAAGTGAAACAAAGCAATGAAAAACATTTTTCAAATTACTTACTTAATAGCCATGTCTTCTGCTAAGGGACACAAATACAAAAGTAAGCCAACCTTGCCAGTTCTATCCCTTCATATTTTCATATCTTCCCCTATCTTCTGTTCACACAATTTTCACTGTAATTCAAGTCCCCATTGCCTCATGCCTGGACCTCCTAACTGGTCTCAAGTCTCAGTCTCTTTCCCATCCTAATCCATTTCTCTATAATTGCCAAAATGATTTTATTAATGCACATTTCTGACTATATCAGTCCATTAACTCAATAAAATTCAGTGGTTTTCTAATATTTCCAGGATCAAATGTTATTAAATTCTATCTCATTCTTTTAAAATATCTATTTTGTGTACTTTATAATTTACTTAATCATTAATACAGTAGTATATAATTTAGGAATACATGTGCTATGAATAAATGAATGAAGTATAGGCTCAAGAATGTTCTTCCTGGTAGGAATATATGAACAAAAAACTTTGGTGATTGTTATTTTAGAGACATGGGAATGAAATCAGAAAGATCTTGGGTTCTAATCTTACCTCAAGCCCTTATTTGCACCCTTTATATGTGACCCTGAGTAAAACATTCATCCTCCCTGAGCTTCTTTTCTCAAATGTAAAATAGGAAGAATTATATTTATTACCTCATTTTGGAGGATGAAATAAGAGAAAGTGATTTGTAAGCTTTAAAACAAGGGTTCTTAATCTTTTTTTTAGAAATTTATTTATTTTTTAATTTTTGGAATAAATACAAGTATTTCCATAACATAGTACAATAAAAAAAGATGTACATATTAATGTCATGAATCTTTTTATGTATTCTGTCTTTGTCAGGCTGAAATCCATGAATCCCTCCATGAAACCCATCTTACAATAATGTTTTTAAACTCATAAAATCAAATACATAGGATTATGAAGGAAACCAAATATATTAAAATATGGTTATGAAAAATCAAAAAGCATGTTCCAAAATCCTAAGTTAGGAACTTCTACCTTAACATGTGATAAAAACATTCTTTTGTAGTTGAGAGAAAGAGTGCAGATTCAGGGGGCAGAGTTATAGGCTCTCTCTCTCTCTAATAAGAAAGTTTACTCTTTATGCCTGCTAAGGTGACAACAAACGTAACTCATGCCCACCATGCAGACACCTCTGCTTTTTGGCTCCAAGGTCATCAAACTATTGCAGGACACATAAACTCACATGCTTTATTCCCATGCTTTGTAGCAAACAGAAAATTTAATAGAAGAGTTGGTAGAAATAGGAGCATTTTCAGTATGAAGATCCACAATGAGGAAGTTTAAGAGGAATCAGAGAAGAGGCTGGATTTGAAGAATAAATACAAGAGAAATGATGCAGAGAATTAAATAAAGACTGAAAAGAGTCTAAAATTTTAGACCTAAGAGCTAATTTGTTGAAAGTCATTTACTGAATGATCAGCATAGATAGAGCCTAATATGTGGAACTCTGACAGTTTTATTGTCATTCAATCAGTCATATCTGACTCTATGTGATAGTATGGATGTTGTCCATGAGGTTACCTTGGCAAAACTATTGAAGTGGTTTAGCATTTCCTTCTGCAAGGAATGGTGGGGTGCTATCAAAAACAAAGAAGATTTATATAATCCCCATCTGCAGGCTGACAGAAAGACATTGATCCAGATCTTGGGAACATTCAAGTCTCACAAAAGTAAAATCGTTTCCTGTAATATATAGTGTATAGCTCCTATGCTATTTCCAGGATCAAATATTATTTAATTGTATCTCATCCTTTTAAAAATATCTATTTTGTGTGCTTTGTAATTTATTTAATCATTAACAAAGCAGTATACAATTTACGAATATATGTGTTTATATTGGAGACTCCCAGTAAGAAAGATATGGCATAGTCATTAATCAAGTCCAATTTCCAGTTTTATGGAAAAATTAGGCATATAGGAAGCTCTTGTTTTTGACAGTATAGAATAGTGGATAGGAAACTAGATTCCACTTCAGACACTTACTTGGTCAAGTAATTTAGCTTCTCTGTTTCTTAGTTTCTTTATCATTAATATGAGAGAGTCAGACTCAATGTTTTCTAAGATTCTTTGCAGCTTTTAGTATCTAATCATATGACTTGCTTTGATGGTGACAAATATGGACTCTACCCACAGGGATCCTCTAAGGTGATAATAGAAGCACAACCCTTACTTATAGAAGAGAATATTAAATGTTATCTGTCTAAAGAAAGCTGATAGTCTGATGCAGAATGTGGAATATATATATAATTACATAACACCAAACATTTTTTTTTTTGAGGAGTACAAATAATTTATTTATTTATTTATTTTAATAGCCTTTTATTTACAGGATATATGCATGGGTAACTTTACAGCATTAACAATTGCCAAACCTCTTGTTCCAATTTTCACCTCTTACCCCCACCCCTCCCTAGATGGCAGGATGACCAGTAGATGTTAAATATATTAAAATATAAAATAGATACACAATAAGTATACATGACCAAAACGTTATTTTGCTGTACAAAAGAATCAGACTCTGAAATATTGTACAATTAAGCTTGTGAAGGAAATCAAAATGCAGGTGTGCATAAATATAGGGATTAGGAATTCAGTGTAATGGTTTTTAGTCATCTCCCAGAGTTCTTTTTCTGGGCATAGCTGTTCAGTTCATTACTGCTCCATTAGAAATGATTTGGTTGATCTCGTTGCTGAGGATGGCCTGGTCCATCAGAACTGGTCATCATATAGTATTGTTGTTAAGTATATAATGATCTCCTGGTCCTGCTCATTTCACTCAGCATCAGTTCGTGTAAGTCTCTCCAGGCCTTTCTGAAATCATCCTGTTGGTCATTTCTTACAGAACAGTAATATTCCATAATTTTCATATACCACAATTTATTCAGCCATTCTCCAACTGATGGACATCCATTCAGTTTCAGTTTCTAGCCACTACAAAAGGGCTGCCACAAACATTCGTGCACATACAGGTCCCTTTCCCTTCTTTATAATCTCTTTGGGATATAATCCCAGTAGTAACACTGCTGGATCAAAGGGTATGCACAGTTTGATAACTTTTTGAGCATAATTCCAAACTACTCTCCAAAATGGTTGGATTCGTTCACAACTCCACCAACAATGCATCAATGTCCCAGTTTTCCCACATCCCCTCCTACAATCATCATTATTTTTTCCTGTCATCTTAGCCAATCTGACAGGTGTGTAGTGGTATCTTAGAGTTGTCTTAATTTGCATTTATCTGATTAATAATGATTTGGAGCATCTTTTCATATGACTAGAAATAGTTTCAATTTCTTCATCTGAGAATTGTCTGTTCATATCCTTTGACCATTTTTCAATTGGGGAATGGCTTGATTTTTTATAAATTAGAGTTAATTCTCTATATATTTTGGAAATGAGGCCTTTATCAGAACCTTTAACTGTAAAAATATTTTCCCAGTTTATTGCTTCCCTTCTAATCTTATCTGCATTAGTTTTGTTTGTACAAAAACTTTTCAGTTTGGTATAATCGAAATTTTCTATTTTGTGATCAGTAATGATCTCTAGTTCTGCTTTGGTCATAAAGACCTTCCCTTCCACAGGTCTGAGAGGTAAACTATCCTGTGTTCCTCTAATTTATTAATAATTTCATTCTTTATGCCTAGGTCATGAACCCATTTTGACCTTATCTTGGTGTCGGCGTTAAGTATGGATCAATGCCTAGTTTCTTCCATATTAGTTTCCAATTTTCCCAGCAATTTTATCAAACAGTAAGTTCTTATCCCAAAAGCTGGGATCTTTGGGTTTGTCAAAGACTAGGTTGCTATATTTGTTGACTGTTTTATCCCTTGAACCTAATCTATTCCACTGATCAACTAATCTATTCCTTAGCCAATACCAAATAGTTTTGGTAACTGCTGCTCTATAATATAATTTTAGATCTGGTACAGCTAAGCCACCTTCATTTGATTTTTTTTTTCATTAATTCCCTTGAAATTCTTGACCTTTTGTTTTTCCATATGAACTTTGTTGTTATTTTTCTAGGTCATTAAAATAGTTTTTGGGACTCTGATTGGTATAGCGCTAAATAAATAGATTAGTTTAGGTAATATTGTCATCTTTATTATATTTGCTCGCCCTATCCAAGAGCATTTAATATTTTTCCAATTGGTTAGATCAGACTTAATTTGTGTGAAAAGTGGTCTGTAATTTTGCTCATAAAGTTTCTGATTTTCCCTTGGCAGATAGATTCCTAAATATTTTATATTATCAGTAGTTACTTTAAATGGAATTTCTCTTTGTAACGCTGACTGTTGGATTTTGTTAGTGATATATAAGAATGCTAATGACTTATGTGGCTTTATTTTATAACCAGCAACTTTGCTAAAGTTGTGGATTATTTCTAACAACTTTTTAGCAGAATCTCTGGGGTTCTCTAAGTATACCATCATGTCATCGGCAAAGAGTGATAATTTGGTTTCCTCATTGCCTATTCTTATTCCTTTAATCTCTTTCTCAGCTCTTATTGCTAAAGCTAGCGTTTCTAATACAATATTAAATAGTAACGGTGATAGTGGGCAACCTTGTTTCACTCCAGATCTTATTGGGAATGGTTGCAGTTTGTCTCCATTACATATGATGCTTACTGATGGTTTTAAATAGATGCTGCTGATTATTTTAAGGAAAAGTCCATTTATTCCTATACTCTCAAGTGCATAACACCAAACATTTGCAAAAACATGGAAAACTTTTGCAGATAAGATCATAATATTAAAGAAATAATCAGTCACTTAGCTGTTTCAAGAAATAGGAGATATTAAAAAAAAGAAATGGGAAATGCTACTGCTCAGAAATGTATGGTTTTTATAGTTTGGAAAAGCAGGCAGGAATGTGATTTGAAGGAAAGCAAATATAAAAGAGTGTGAGATTAAGACTATGAAATCGGTACTGAGATGTAGGCAGGAATTGGAGGCTGCAAACATTTTCCTTTAATCAGATATCAAACATTTATTAAACTCAGGCATTCTGCTAAGTACTAGGGATACAAAAAAAGACTATGTACTTATAAGATATAAATACTCTAAATGGAAAGTAATCTCAGAGAGAAGGCTATAGGGATGGGAGAAAGGGGAAAGTGAAATTTAATAAGATGATGCCAGTAACTTCACTCTGCCCATCAGCTTCTCTAGATTCCCCTTTATGTCATTTTCCCCCAGGTTGTAGATGGAGGAATTCAGCATAGAAGTGACAATAGTATAAATGATTGTCACTATTTTGTCCTTATCTACATAGCTGGACAGAGGTTAAAGTAGGCATAAATAATGCTACCATAAAACAGGATCACTACAATGAGAAGGGACCAAGAAGTGGAGAAAGCTTAGGATTTTTCTGTGGCAAAGGGGGATCCTCAGGACAGCAAGGATTATTCTTATATATGAGATGATAGGGCACAGAAAAAGGATCATCACAATGATCTGTATCTCTATCATTCCACAATCTCATAGATGCAGGTATAGGAGTATGACAGCTTCAGCACAAGATGGACATCACTAAAGTGGTACATAATATTGGAGGCATAGAAAGTCATTTGATTTACCAAGAAGTCTTGCATGAGGAAGTGAAGACAAGAGATAGAGCATGAGAGAGCTGGTGGAAAGACACACCTGTGACTCATATGACAGTGAAATGGATCACATATGACTACATATCAATCAATGGCTATTGCTGCCAGGAGAACTATTTTCAAGTGGTAAAAAGAAATATACCTGGACTAGACTCCCCACACAGGGGATAGTTTTTGCCTCTGATAAAAAGTCCACTAGCATCTTGGGGACAAAGACAGAAGTGTAATAGACATCTACAAAGGACAAAATACTCAGAAACAAATATATAGGAGTGTGAAACCAAAAGTCTGAGTGAATGGTGAGGTTGGTGAGCCAATTTTCAAGGAGGTTGATCAGGTACATGATGAACAACACTTAAGAGTGCCTTTCATTCCTCCAGTTGAGAGAAGAGTCCTAGTGGAAATTCTGGTTTGATTGACCCTTTCCATAACCTTGGGTCCATCAGCAAAAGGAAGCATCTTGATGTTGCAGATTCTCAGTGTTCTGGATAACTAATTTTCCATCCTCATGGCCCATGTTTCTCTCTTCTCCTCTAAACACCTTGGGCATAAGCTCTAGAGAAAATATCCTTTCCCTGGTGGCAGAGGATTTAGGATAGGTCATCACCATTGGAAAACATCATTGAATCTTCCTAGGTATGTGACTGTGCATGGATCATTTAATCTCTTTTGGCCACAGTTTCTTTAGCTGTCAAAAAAAAAAGAAATAATATTTCTATTACCTATCTCACAAGATTTTTATTAATTATAGTAGGGATAGGAACTAGACTAGACTAGACTTTTATTAATATATGGAATTCTAGGATGAGTAAATTCCCTCTACAAGTACAGGTTGGCAAATTCTCTGTAAACATATATTATCTTAAAAAGTTGTCCAAAGCACAGAGAAATTAATTGCCTTTCATAGAGTCAAAGGTAAGCCTTCTAGACTTCCAGATTGGCAATCTACCATACCATACAGTCTCTTAATAAATAATAATAGTTGACATACATATTGCAGTATTTTAAGGCTTGAAAAATCATCTTACACATATTATCTCAAAAACTTAAAAGTAGAAATAATTATCCACATTTTACATTTGAGAAAACTAAGGCCCAGAGAGGTTTAGTGACACAATAAGTGTCAGAGGTAGGATTTAAACCCAGATCTCTTTGTTGTAAATCCAATGCATTTTCCACTCTAGCACACAAACTGAATGGAAATTCTAAAATTCCATATAAGTGTGAGGTTTTTGTCATTCTTTCAGATTCCATTATGTCAGATATATTTGACTAAAGTCAATTTTTTGAAAAAAAAAAGGGGGGGGAGAACTTGGCTACAGAAGTCATGAATGAAGTATGTGGAGAAAGAAGAAACTAGAAGATTTAAATAAAATGGTATCTCTATAAACAAATAGAGAACTCACAACCTGTGTCCTAAGGAAAATAGCTTAGAAAAGAAAGGATTTATTATTGTGTAAACCAGAGAATATTAGGCTTCAAACTGACCATGTCAGAAAATTAATGAGAGAATAAATTATGTCTAAATTTAGAGATTCATCTAGCATCTGCCAAAAAAGAATCTTACCTCCTTAAAGAGAACTTGAGACAGACAAAGCTTGATTCCTTGGGAAATAAGAAGATTGGATGGACCTTGCATCATTTTCTTTTTTTATTATACCTTTTTATTGACAGAATATATGCATGGGTAATTTTTGCAACATTGTCTCTTGCACTCACTTCTGTTCCAATTTTTTCTTTCCCTCCTTCCACCCCCTCCCCTAGATGGAAGGCAGTCTCATACATGTCAAACATATTAAAGTATATCTTAGATACAATATATGTGTGCAGATATGTACAATTCTCTTGTTGCACAAGAAAAATTGGATTCAGAAGGTAAAAATAACCTGGGAAGAAAAACAAAAATGCAAGTAGCCCCACATTCATTTCCTAATGTTCCTTCTCTGGGTGTAGCTGATTCTGTCCATCATTGATCATTTGGAAGTGAATTGGATGTTTTCTTTGTCAAAGATATCCACTTCCATCAGAATACATCCTCATGCAGTATTATTGTTGAAGTATATAATGATCTCCTGGTTCTGCTCATTTCATTCAGCATCAGTTTATATAAGTGTCTCCAAGCCTCTCTGTATTCATCCTGCTGGTCGTTTCTTACAAAACAATAATATTCCATAACATTCACATACCACAATTTACCCAATCATTCTCCAATTGATGGGCATCCATTCATTTTCCAGTTTCTAGCCACTACAAAAAGGGCTGCCACAAACATTTTGGCACATACAGGTCCCTTTCCCTTCTTTAATATCTCTTTGGGATATAAGCCCAGTAGTAACACTGCTGGATCAAAGGATATGCACAGTTTGATAACTTTTTGAGCATAAGTCCAAATTGCTCTCCAGAATGGCTGGGTGAAAGAATTAATGAATTGGTTTATTAAGGGAACATAATTCCCTTCCCCCATTACAAACAACAAGGGAGAATTATTTAAATGTGTTTTTATGGCATAGAAATTATCTATGTTCTGGCTTGTGATTATGAAGATTAAGAAGTTATACTTAGAGTGGTCTGTACTAAATTTACATCTTTGACCAACTTAGTCTCAACTGACTTCACTCTTAGGAATGGATTTTTGTTTGAAGGGTTAAGAGATAACTATCCATTGGCCTGTAAATTGCTATCAACTTTTTCTGAGAGATATTTTTTTAGTAAATATGTTTTCTATGTACAATTGTACATTGTAATGACTTTCTGTAGCATTGATTTTATACCAGGAGGAGTTTTAATTTGAGGAAATGAAGAATTAGGAGAAGAAAATGGTGCTAAATAGAATCTTGTTTTCTATGCAAAGTTTGATAAGTTTTTCTTTATTAACTAATTTATTGCAACAACTTGAGACTTGATAACAATTGTATCCAGCGTTACTGTGATTGACACTTTGTTGTTTGAGAAAAACCTTTTAGAACTGTGAATTTTCTTTAGAATTCTATTTTAACATTTGTTGTGTCCACAAGTCAATGTTCCACCACTTCAAGATAAATTCCAGCAGCTCAACAGGAATGAGGTCTGTAATCTATGACTAGGGGAAATCTGTCTCTGGGGAGAAATTGAAGAGGGAAGCAGAAGGGGAAGATTTGGAAGGGAACTTTGAAAAAGCTAAGATGAGACCCTCTTACATAGCTTCTGATACTAGAAATCTTCCCCTCTAGTTGATTCTGAGCCTAACTGTGGTACCCATCATAGAATGACTGCTTATATTATTTTTATCTAAACTCAAATAGAATATGGGTGTTTTATCTATTATATAAGTGTTGAGTCTGTGCTCTTGGACTTAAGCCTAGAGGACTAGTATTGATATGATGGTTTAATGGACCCCACTTGGTTCTTCCTTTTATAGCAAATCTCTCTGATCAATGCAAGTTAAACTATGAGTTTTTATTTTTTATGACAAATCTTCTTTTAATACTTTAGCATTTCTGCATTGCCTTAAGATGCAACTATATAAGATCTATATATAAAATATAAATATATATTATATGCATTATATAATTTCTAGCACATAGTAATATATAAATACATTATTTTATATTATATATAACATAATTCTATTTATTAAATAGCATATATATTATAGATATAATGGAAAGATTGTCAAATGTATAGTTTCAGGACATGAGTTCAAATTCCACTTTTAGCATTTATTTCATCTGTCACTTGAGAAAAGTCACTTAAATGTCTCTAAGTCTCAGTTTCCTTTTTTGTAAAATAAGGAAGTTGGACTAAGATCCTTTATGGCTCCAAACTTATGATGTGAGGATTCAAGGTTAGTCTTGACTAAGGATACAAACCCTTTAGCTTGTCACTTAAGAATCTTCATAATTTCAATCCTATAAATCTTTCCAGTCTTCTTTATCATTATTTCTTTTCTCATAATATTTATTGCAGCCAAACAATTGCTCTTTCTTTGTACTTAATATATTTCATCTCTTCCTTTTCTTTGTACTTAATATATTTCATCTCAAAGATATTGAAACTATTTGTAGCCACATGAAAAGGTGTTCCAAATCACTACTGATCAGAGGAATGCAAATTAAGACAACTCTAAGATACCACTCCACACCTGTCAGATTGCCTAAGATGACAGGAAAAAATAATGATGAATGTTGGAGGGGATGCAGGGAAAACTGGGACATTGATATGTTGTTGGTGGAGTTGTGAACGAATCCAACCATTCTGGAGAGCAATTTGGAACTATGCTCAAAAAGTTATCAAACTGTGCATACTCTTTGATCCAGCAGTAATTCTACTGGGATTATATCCCAAAGAGATCTTAAAGGAGGAAAATGGACCCACATGTGCAAAAATGGTTGTGGCAGCCCTCTTTGTATTGGCAAGAAACTGGAAACTGAATGGATGCCCATCAATTGGAGAATGGCTGAATAAATTGTGGTATATGAATGTTATGGAATATTATTGTTCTGTAAGAAACGACCAGCAGGATGATTTCAGAGAGGCCTGGAGAGACCTACATGAACTGGTACTAAGTGAAATGATCAGAACCAGGAGATCATTATACATGGCAACAACAAAACTAAATGACAATCAATTCTGATGGGCATGGCTCTTTTCAACTTTGAGATGATTCAAACCAATTCCACTTGTGCAGTGGTGAAGAGAGATATCTATACCCATAGAGAGAACCATGAGAACAGAATATGAAACACAACATAAAAGTAGAGAGGTAGGAGGAGAATTAAGTGCAATGTCCCTAAACCAAAAATTTTAAATGTTCAAGAAGAAAGTGGTGGTGATATGAGGAGATCCATAATACCCATTGAAAAGTGGTAAGGGGGTTTGAAATAATAAAATTTAAAGCTGAAAGAAACCTTAGAAATCATTCAGTCCAATGGACTAAATTTTAGAGATGCAGAAACTGATGGCCAGAGAGGAAAAAAAACATTTATTAAATGCCAGGTATTATGCGAAATACCTTACAATTATCTAATTTGATCCTCATTACAACCTTGGGATATAAGTGTTGTTAAAACTCTACTTTATAGTGGAGGAAACTGAGTTTAAGTGACTAGCCCAGGGTCACACAGCTAGTAAGTGCCTAAGACTATATTTGAATTCACATCTTCCACACTCCAGGCCCAGGGCTCTATCTACTACATTACCCAGCTGTGTAGAGATTGACTCATAGTTTGTAAACGGCAGAACTTGTATTTTAATCCATGTCTCCTGATTCCCAATGCAGTGAATTTTTCAATAAAACTGACTGTCTTAAAAATTGAAAAAAAAAATAACATCATTGCATTGAGAGATTTAAAGATCATTAGCAATCTTCCAAAGTGGTAGGGACAACAGTCAAAGGTCAAGATGGAACTTATTTCCCTTACATTGGACAGATTCCCCATTCATTAGAAATAGAATTAGATTCAATATGGGTTTGGATAAATCCTCACATTAGTATCTTGGGACCTGCTTTTAATCTGGGAAAATAATGTAATAAAGGATGATGACAGCATTTTCCAAAATGATAAATTTTTATTTGCGTATCAGCCCTCTGCTCAGAACCCATTGTTGACTCCTATCTGTCTGCTAAGTAAAATTTAGACTTCTCTGCCTGGCAAATATCCTATCATCCTAATGTTGCCAGCATTACTTCATTCCCTTCCACTCATTTTATTCTCTAGCCAAGTTTTACCAGTGTCATGTCCCTGAATATACCAGGGGTTCTCTTGAATTGTCTTTACTCATATTACTCATGGAAGTCTCAATTTCATTTGCTTATCCAATATTTCATGCTTTAGTTCTGTTTTGAACTAAACTATCAAACATTCCAACTCTACTGGAGAGAACACAATTCCATTTTGCTGTCCACATTGTTCAAATGCCAAATTTATGCTTGCCAAAAAAATTATTTGTTGGATAATTCACACATGGCAAAAACTCACAAGGTAGTCAGAAAAAGCAACACAAGGACACTCTCATGGTTTCTATGAAGAACTTTAGAATTGATTGTATATGTGAGAAAATGGTACGAGAGTGACCAGCATGACATACCCTTATCTTTGCTCTATGAGAAAAACAGAATTGAATTAACTCAGAAGAAATGCAAATTAAAGAAGCCTATCCAAATATTCATAGGGACAATTTATGTCCCACATATGGCAAAGCATTATGAGCTTATATTGATGTGAGCCACAGTCATACATACTGTAATTCAACTCTAACACTGTGATGTCATTTTGGTCCTCTTCAGGAGCCGAGGACAGCAACCAACCAACCCAAATCTCATCTGCTACAAAAAGTTTTTCTCAATCACTTTTATTACTACTGTCTTCACTTTCTTAATTACTTCATAATTGCTTTTAGCTTATTTGTATTTTTTTTTTGCTTATTGAATCCCTCATTAAATTATGAGCTTCTTATTTTTTTGCCATTTTTGTTATATCCAGCATTTAGCACAGTGACTGGCACGTAGTAGGCATTTAAACTGAATTATTGATTAGCATACATAGATTAATATGACATAACCACAGCAATTCATATATAATGCTTTCTAAATTAATAACATTTATTTAACACTTTGGACTTTGAAAAGTGTCTCCCTCATAATAACGCTGTGAAATACATAGATCTGTGCATTACTAGTCATAGGAAGCTCCTCCCCCTTTCTTTGAGACCTAATACAACCAGTCTCTCTGTCTTCTTTAAATAATTCCATTGTATGGAATAGGGAGAAGGTGAAGGAGAAGGAAGGAGGAGAACAAGAAGAAGGAGGAGCAGAGGAACATTAAAAACAAGAAATAAGAGGAGGACGAAGAGAACATGAACAATAAAAGATAGAAGAAAAAAGACCCTTGCCCAAAATCATGCAACTAGTACAAGACAGAGTTGAAACTTGGAATTAGATTTTCAACCTGAAATCCAAAGTGCTTTTTATTTGATCTTTTTACCATAGTAGAAAGTGTTTCAAAAAGATGGAGAAAAGAGAGATCACAAAAGAGCCTACTTACTCAGTGGTCCTCTTATGCAAAAGCCATGTAACTTCCAAAAAGATGTGAAACTGTCAAAAAAAAAAAAAAACTCTTGACAAGAAATAGTTTGGAGGGAGAAAAAAACTCAGATCAATAAACAAGGGAAACGTTCTGATGCATTGGGGGGGGGAAAGTTTTGAAAGAATTAGAAGCAAAAGCAATAAAATTATATTAAAATGACATGACAAAATGGCAGAATAAAGCAAGATTTATTTTTAAGATACAATAAAATAAATAAACAAACCATGCCAAAGAAATGAACAAATTAGCAAAATATGAGACCAAAGAAAGAAATAAATTTTTGTAAGAAATCTTAGAATATGACAATGCTGAAACAAATACATCAAACATATGCATGAAAAAAAATTTAATTTAATTTTCATTAAATTTAAATTTTAAAATTTTAAATTTAAAAAAAATTTAAAGAATTAAAAAAATCACTAGGAGACAGAAAGATAGGATAGATAAGGGAAAGGAAAACCTGGAAAATTACACAGCAGGAAAAATATTTGGAATATATGGAAATCAAAAGCACAAATCTAGAACACAGAACAATAAAAAAAACATTAAAATTATAATTCATCTTAAAAATGGAAAGGAAAAAAGGAAAGGAAAATGGACATTATATTTGAGGAAATCACAGATCAAAATTTCTGGAGATATTGAACTTCAGAGTAAAGAAGATGCCAACAATCAATGTACCACATTTATTTCTCAAACTGCCATTTTTGCCCTTCAGTATTTAACAAGCAAGAGATAATTTTACAAGCATACTAGAATAAAAGCATAATACAGCAAAATATCAATTCTAGTCACCAAACATTTTATATGGAAACAAGTTACCACAGAAGAAATTAGTATGAAATTAAAAAATATAAGCCTTCACTAAATTTTCTCTGCAAAGCTAATCATTCTTCTAATGATAAAGAATGTTCATTGAAGAAATCAAATAGGTTTGAACATTTATGGAGGATTCAATGAGCCATAAATATATTATATGGATATATGTGAATACATATATATACATATACATATATACATATGCACATATATATGCATGCATTTAGACATGTATATAAGTATACACATACATATAGGTATTCAAAAATAAACTATCAAGAGGGGTGATATTGATTTTTACCTATGTGTTAAACAATAAAATCAATGGAAGATTCAGAGAAACATGAGGATATTTTATAGATATGTGGGAATATTTATACATATACACATATATATGCATATATGTATTGCTTAGACATGTATGTTGCATGTATTCACACATATATGGACAAACACACAAAACTATGAAGAGTTCTGAGTCTCATTTTTGCTTTCAGGTTAAAATAATGAACCCAATGTATTCTTTATCATTGTAAATAGGTAACCTTTTTCACAGACTTACATAGGGGAACAACAAAAGGTTGCTATTGTTTTGATGACAAAGTGATACAAACAGACTTCTGGTGGAGAAGGAAAGGGGGGGAGGAGGCAAAAAGGAATAAGTCAATTTTGAGGTAATGATCTACTTGCCATATTGCAGTGATCTTTTCCCAGTCCTCATGCTTCTTAACCACTTGGCAGCATTTAGCACCGTTTGTCAGCATCCTGGCATTACTGTCTCTTCATTTTCTGATTCAACAGCTCCATTTCAATATCTCTTGACACATTACCATCTCTGTCCCACTTTCAGGAACTATTCAAACTCGCTCTTTCTCATATATGGAATTCCACCTTCCATCTTCATGTCTTTGAATAAACTATATATTCCATCCCTGAAATGTTCTCTTCCTTCAAATTGTCTTTTAGGAGTCCTTAGTTTCCTTCAAAGTTCAGCTGAAGTAGCAATTCCTACATAAAGCTTTCTCCAATTCCCCCTTGTCAACTACAAATACATCTTTTGTAATTCATTCTTATGCCTTTATTGCTAATGATTCACTTTGCTTATAATTAGCATTGATTTATCTACATACACATTGATTTCCTCCCAAAGGAATGTAACCTCCTTAATGCCAGAATAGTTTTATTTCAGTCTTTGTACCCAGAGTGACAGACACACAGCAAATATTTTTTTAAATGTATGTTGATTGTTTGGGAAAGAAAAAAGCAGTATCACACAAAGAATAAGAATTAAAAGAGAAGAATAGACTATAGGAATTATACAGAAAGAGATGTCTGGCTGGAAAAGACCTGGGTCATAAACAAAAAATTGCAGAAGAGATGCCTGCAGGTTATAGTACTGCTTAGCACACTGCCTGGCATTTCATTTGAGGATAGCAACCTTTTTGATTGGCTGCAATTTCAGAACCATTATTCGAGTTACCTTCAAAAGCCTTTAGTTGAGTTTGCCCACAAACTCTCTTGGGTGGAATTCTGCTCTTGGTTTAACTCTACTGATAGAATGAGATGAGAGAGTGCTGGCTAATAGAGGGCCCATCTCTTTTTTCCCCAGTACATGCATACATATTTATACAATTATTAGCTGCACAAGAAAAATCAGATCTGTTATGTCCTGCTTTCTAGAGCCCTCAAGTTGGGATGACAAAATGTATCATTACTTTCCAGAGCCCTCACACCAAGGTGATTAAAATATTCTGCTTTCTAGAGCTCCCAAGTTGGACTCTAGATGATGGTTCTCATCATCATAAGGTCATTGGAACTAGCCTGAATCATCTCACTGTTGAGAAGAACCATGTCTATCAGAATTGATCATTGTATAATCTTGTTGTTGCCATATATAATGATCTCCTGGTCCTGTTCATTTCACTTAGCATCAGTTCATGTTAAGTCTCTCTAGGCCTCTCTGAAATCTCCTGCTGGTCATTTCTTACAGAACAATAATATTCCATAGCATTCATATACCACAATTTATTCAGCCATTCTCCAACTGATGGCATCCACTCAATTTCCAGTTTCTTGTAGGGGCCCCATTTCTTTGCCTGCTTCATTTTCCTTTTTGCTTTAAGTAAAAGAAACTAATCTGGAGGCCACATCCTCATGAGTCTCAAAGACCAGGAGAGTGAGCCATCTGCACATTTGAGCATCTGAGTGAGTGCCTAGTTATCCAGGATAATGTGTCTCTGGAAATGTTCGAGTCCAGGAGTTGAGAAGCTAAGCCCATGCCAAGTGTTGCAACCAACTCAGCATCAATGCTCCCAGAAGCAAGTACCCAGTTCAACTGTAGTTGAAATGTGAATTAATCCTGAAGCAATAACATATTTGGACATGAACTTGGCAGGACTAATGCTATGTACAAATTGTGTTAAATCTAAGATGACTTTCCTCAGAAACTGAAGTGGTACCAAAAGGAGCATGCCACTGAAATAATGGGAGTGGGAAATATCTGTACTTTTGTTATTCTATATCATCAAAATAAATATCCCTTTGCGAAAAGCTGACTGATGTTAAATAATTAAATAGAACTGGGGTGAAGTCCAGATTATGAAGATGCAAAAGGAAAACAGTCTCTATTCTTGAGTTTATGTACTACAGAGGGTGGAAAGAGGGGTATAAATATGTTTGCAGGTAACTAAATATAAGATAATTTGAGGAGGTAGAGAGAATTAACAACTGCAGGAATCTAGGAAAGTGTCAAGCAAAGATGTTCTTGACCTGAGTGTGAAAAAAGAAAAGAATTTTGAGAGGGAGAATTGGGGAAGGAATGTTCAAAATGTGGATAACAGCTTATGAGAGTACATGGGGTTGAAAAATAAAATTCTGAGTTCAGGAGAATGCAAGTAATCCTGTTGTCTGGAATCTAGATTGCATAAAATGACTAATGAATGAATTCCATCATGCTGATATAGCCCCATGTATAAATTGGGCCCTCTCAGAGTGGCCATAGAGTCAAGAGAATATCTGTTGGAAGTGACCTTAGAGATAACTTAATCCAACTTTAATTGTTATTCATTCACTTCAATCATGTCTCAGTCCTCATGGTCCCATTTTAGGTTTCTTTGGCAAAGATACTGGAGTGGCTTGCCATTTCTTCTTCAGCCCATTTTAAAGGTGAGGAACTGAGGCAATGAGAATTTAATGACTTGTTTGGAGTCAAACAACTAGTAAGTGTCTGAGATCATATTTAAACTCAGAAAAATAAGTCTTCCTGACTCCAGACAACACTCTAGCTGCCCAGTTCGATTTTCCTTGTCTTCTATCCTTTCTACAATTTTACTGACAAACAATCTTCTAGCCTCCATTTGGCAACTTCCAGTAAGGCAAAGAGGGACGCAGAATAAGCATTTATTAAACACCTACTATGTTCCAGGTACTGTACTACTGACAAGTTATCTTGTAACCCCTACTTGACAACTTCCAGTAAGGCAAAGAGCAACCCAGAACAAGCATTTATTAAATACCTACTGTGTTCCAGGTACTGTGCTAAGCATTTTATAAATATCATCTTGTTTGATTTTCACAACCCTGCAACTTAAGTGCCATTATTATCCTGATTTGACCATTGAAGATACTGAGACAGTAAAATGATTTGTCTGTGATCATGCAATAAGTGTCTGAGGCCACATTTGAAACCTCTAAGTCAGCACTCTCTCCGTGATACCACATAGCTGCCTCTACCTTCTGAGGACATCAATTTTACTTCAGGTCAGCTTTGATGATTACAAGATGTTTCCTTAAATCAAGCCTAAATCTGCTTCTCTTCAACTTCCACAAATCACTCCTCATTTTTCCCTCTGGAGCCAAGTCCCTCCTCCATTTGACTCTCTACCAAATACTTGCAGGAATCCTCAGACTATGGCCGGCGGGCCAGATGCGGCAGCTGAGGATGATTATCCCCCTCATCCAGGGCTATGAAGTTTCTTTATTTAAAGGCCCACAAAACAAAGTTTTTGTTTTTACTATAGTCGGGCCCTCCAACAGTCTGAGGCACAGTGAACTGGCCCCCTATTTAAAAAGTTTGAGGACACCTGAGAGTCTTAAAGACATGTCTCTGGTGAACATTTTTATTTTCACACTTAAACAGTCTTGGTTCTTTCAAATGATCTTTATGTGGTATAGCCCACGTTTTCATGGGATCATGTCATAACTTCACATAATAAACTCTCACAACCCTATGGAATTATAGAATGTGCATATGATTGTGAATTCATAGGAAACATTGGTGCAATATATATCGAAGAATTATACATGTTTAACATATTGGATTACTTGCCATCTAGGGGAAGGAATGGGGGAAGAGAAGGAAAAAAATTAGGAACACAAGTTTTTGTAAAGGTGAATGTTGAAAATTATTTATACATACATTTTGAAAATAAAAAGCTTTAATTTGAAAAAGGAAACATTAGTATTCATGAATCTATGAGTATAGGCATGTGTATTAGTAAAAATATGAAAATAGAAAATGTGAATGCAGATATATGCAAACCAAACATGCATGCTCAACGGATAAGTGTATGGACGAAAATATTTGAATTAAAGTATGTGCATATAGAGTACCACATGTAAATAAAATATGTATGCAAATAGAATCTGTGTATAAAGGGAGAACCTGTGCATGGACAGAAAAACCGTGATGTTAAAATGTATATAGGCAGAGGTATGAGGATTGAATACATGTAGATAAGAAGTGTCTGGAGATAGAATGAGTGTTTAGAGGAAACATTGTGCAGAGGAAATGGACACTTGCAGTCAAGAGATTTCACTTCAATGAGGAACCACAACAAACCATATGACTCTAAGCTAGTCACTAATGTCTCACTTTTCTCAACTTTAAAGAGAAGTTTGACTAAATGCATCTAAAGTCATTTGCATCTCTAATTCTATGGGTCCTAGACTTATAAAAAGCACAGAAACGGACAGTTTCATTCTATTCACTCTGTTCTACAAGAGGGGCGATTATTTTTACTCATATTTGAGGGGCGATTATTTTTACTCATATTTCAAATGAATTCTTGTTCTCTCTCCTTCACTTTTCCTCCTCATTCTCTCTATCTCTCTCCCACTTCTGGTTCTCTTTCACACAGAGACATACATCCAGATGCACACAAACATACAATTCACACATATGTATAACCACCACCCCCCAAACAGAAACACATATATTCCAAGAGAATCATGGCAACTTGTGTGGGCATATTCCTTCACCCACAGTGCCATCAGCCTCTAATTCCCTTCCTAAGGGTACAATACTCTGGAGTTCAATTTTTTCTTTGGCTTTCCCACAGGAACTCAGTGATATCATTGGGATGTCATTTCCTCTTGGGGCAGCCAGTCCCATTTCCCTAAAACCCAGCATGGACAAACTTTCTTGCCTTTCTCCACAAGCAAATTGCCTTCTCAGCGGCCTCACCTCCAACACATCACCCAAGAAAAGACTGATTCTGAAGGATTCTGATTACTTTCTATGCAATGATTTCCAAGCCTCACTCCTCAGAGATACAGGGCTGATTAAGTACTGCCATTTGCCCCTCTGGGTTCTGGTCCTTTCCTTTATACCAGACAGCTGCCCAAAGCTAGCCTCAGCAGGGTAAGAAGTGAGACAGTCTCTCTACAGTTCTACTAGTCTGAGCTCTGCCCTTCCCTTCCCTTCTGGTCTTTCTCATTCCTGCATTTGAGATATTGAAGCAGGGTGAACAGTAGGCCTATAAAAACCAGGATTTTCATCACCACTTGCCATTAAAATTCTTTGTACCTTCAGATATTCCTAGGCCTCAGCTTTCTCACCTGTTAAAGAAGCTGGAACTACATGATGGCCAAGGTCCCTCTTGAGTGTTAATAATTTCTCAACCTCTTTCTTTTCTTAGCTCCTTTTCTTCCCCACATCCTCCTTGCCAATAATGAAACGCCAAGGAAACCTCACAAGAAACTTCTATTTTCCCCAGTGGTCACTTAGGTTTATCTTGACTTGTCTCAGTTCTTTATTTGTAAGATGACAATATGTGTATTACCTACCTCATAGGACTGTTGTGAGGGTACAGTGAGAGAATGTATGTAAAGTACTTTGTATATCTTAAAGAGTAATCAAATAGTGTTAGTAACTGGTAGCAGAAATAGATCAAATGTGGGAATAAAATGTGTACATGGATAGAATATATGTGTACAATTAAAAATACAAAGTGAATCCAGGAATTAGGACATTTGTGTGCAGAAAAGTCAGGGGGCAGATAGCTTTCCTTAAATGTTATATATTCTATTTCACTTCTTTATTCCCTTGTTTTGTTTCTTAGGGTTGATTTATAACATCAGACTCAACCAGCAAGATAAGAGGGCCAGAAACCACTTGAGTAAAGACTCTCCCATGCAACGTATCTGCAGGTCAGTGAATTATATGTTCATGAAACCATGATAGCGTCCAGGCCAATTGCAGCCCATATTTCCTGGACTGGAGACAGTCTCTACTATAACCTCTAAATGCCCATGCCCTCTTCCATTTGATCCTTGTTAAGCTAGGTGCTCTGCTCCTTCACTTCCATATCTCTGATTTTTCTCCTATTATTCTGTTTCTAGCCCGCCCCTGTTTATTTCCAGAGTCCGTTTCTTCACAAAATGACAAAAAATAAATGATGGGTCCATAGGGTTGACGATCTCTAGTTTAACCTTTCCCCCATTTTACAGAGGAAGAACGAATAGAACTTGTCCAGGGCCATCCAGATTGGTGGCAGAGCCAAAACTTGAACTGGAGTCAGATCTCCTGATTTCCCTGACAGTTCCTTTTCCAACCCCATTAACCTACTTTATCAACATTGGATGAGTCAGTTACATATATGGAGAAATGGATACTATATGCCTTTTCCTTTTCCTTTCCCTGCTTTTCTCCATCAGTATTTTTCCTTATCTAATTTTTCTCTTCTCCTTTCTCTTCTTCTCTCTTTTCATCTACCTTTTTCTCTTTCCTAACTTCTCTTCTTCCTCATTTTTCTCTTCCCTCCTTCCCCATCACTTTCATCTTTTCTCTCTTGCCCTCTCTCCCTCTTTCTCTTTTACTCTATTCTATGCCTCTCCTTTCTTCTTTCCCTTTTTAAATCTATTTTCCTCTTTCTCTGATCTCTTCTTCTAATGTTTCAATTTGTGAAAGAGGGGTGCTTGATTAGACAGACTCTGTTTTCTTCCAGCTCTAACATTATAATCCTATAATCCCTAATTCACACACTTCTTAGTAATTGTGTAAAGTTTAACAAGTCATTTGAATTTTCAGTTTCTTTATATATAAAATAGGAATTCTACTAACTGCAATACCTACCTCACCGTGTGATTATAAGATACTTTGTATACTTTAAAACACTATTGAAAAGTGGACTAATTTATTTTCTCTTTCTCCCTTTCCTTCTCATTTCCCCTTCTTTTCTTTCTAATCTCTTTTTTTTCCCTCTTCTTGTCTTTGTGCTGGTTTACCTTTCCTTCACCTATTCCCTCTCTCCCTATTTCTGTCTTCCTTTGCCCTTCTCCTTTCTCTTCTTTATTTCCCTCTTTTCTCTCTATTTTCTTTTTCTTCATGTCTTCCTTTCCCCTTCTCACATTCATCTATTTTTTCCTCGGTCTAAATCTACTTTTTTTCTTCCCCTTTCTTCTTTTCTATTTCCTGTCCCCCCCCCTCTCTTTTCCATCCCTTTTCTTTATTCCTTTCTCACCTACCCCATTTTCCTCTCACACTTTCTATCCCCTCTCCTTTCTTTCCTTTTTCACATGCTCTCTTCATTTCTCTTCCCTTTCCCCTTTCCCTCTCTCTTTCCCACCTTATTTTCTTTCTCTCTTCCTTTCTCTCTCTCTCTCTCTCTCTCTCTCTCTCTCTCTCTCTCTCTCTCTCTCTTTCTTGTCACTTTCTCCCTTTCTCTCATCTCTGTCCCTCATATTGGAGATGATGGTTCACCTGTCTTCCCTGGGACAGCATCACTCTATGATCCTCAGATCTCAAAGAAAAATTCTGAAATCCATTTGTGAACATATGGCATCCAGACCTAAACTTACAGGTAAGTGTTGAGATTTAACATCTGTTACAGTTAGATATTCACTTTTCTCAGAGGACTCCCATAGGGCATGTTGGGAATCTCCTTTCCATAACAATTCTATGTCATTAAGCAAAATCCTCTAAACTGGATCATAGTTGTGATGCAATACTCACATAAAGGCCCTCTTGGAGATGAGGTTCTATGGGTGTTTGTGTGTGTGTGTGTGTCTATTCTCAAAGTACTCCAACCTATTTGTGTTCTTGAAATGGCTAGAGCATTAGAACGCAAGTTCTGAAGACCTGAGTTCAAATCCTGCCTCAGACATTTACTAGGTATCTGATCCTGGGAAAATCACTTAAAGTCTGTCTACCTCAATTTTCTCATCTATAAAGTATCTACCTCCCCGGATTGTTGTGAGAATAAAATGATAGATTCTTAAAGTGCTTTGCAAATCTTAAAGATCTATATAAATATTAGGTATTACTATTTCAAAAATATGGTGTCCAAAACTAAACAGAGTGGTCAAAATTAAGTATGATCAGGCCAGAGGACAGTCAAATTCACACCCTTATATGTGAAGGCACGCACACACATAAAACATACAACCCCCCCACTCACACACACCTCTTGCTCTTGATATTTATGAATGTAACATTTTTACCTATTTTCTCATTCTATTAACATTATACTTTCCAGTGATTTTTCCAGTGATTCCAACTCACAGTTCTCTAAAATCCCACATCTTTTTCTTTTATTCCCAGATCTTTCCCTCAAGAATTAAAGACTAGTGAAACTTCCTCAATCTGATATTTGTTGTTGTTCATCCCAATTTTTCATGAAGCCATTTGGGGTTTTATTGACCAAGATATATACTAGTTTGCCATTTCTTTCTCTAGATCATTTTTTTGTTGTTGAGGAACTGAGGCAAACAAGGTTAAGTGACTTGCTCAGGGTAGTAAGTATCTGAGGATGATTTGGACTCTTGGAAATGAGACCTCCTGATTTCAGACCTGGTGATGAAATCACCAGGTCTGAATGGTGCCATCTAGCTGCCCTCCAATCCAATATTATATAGTCATAATAATGCATTTGCATTTTGTTTATGCATATAACCCAATAATATAACATTAATTTGTCCCTATTTATTTCATCTTATTTGGGTCTTCCTTGTTTAAAAAAAAATTGTGGGTGGCATGGAGATTTTATGTTAGGTCCCTCAGATTTTGTAATTTGAGAACTTGACAAGTTTACCTTCTCTGGCTTTCTTGATAAAAATGTAATGAGTATATTTAGTGACCAATATTTGAGTGTATTCAGCAGTTTTAAATCCACATACATGTACTATAATATGAATCTTATCTCCAATTTGCTCATAAAAAGAGGAAGAATGGGAACATTTGTCAAATGCCATGCTAAAATCTTTGCATCCTGCAGCTACAATATTCTATTATCCAGTTAGCTTGTCAAAAAGGAAAGATTAGGTTACCATGAATTGGTTTTGATGAAGCTGTCCCTGCTTTGAGTAATCAGTCTGTCTTTAATATGCTAGTTATTCCAATGATACAAATTAAATTTTTTGCCAATGAAACCCTTAGCCCTTTGTTGAGAATTGAGATTATTTGCCAATCCTATAGCAGTTCTCCTTTGTGATTTAAAAATTTTTTTGACAAGAACTCACCAATTTTACTTACATATTCTTTCTACATCTAGTATATACCTGATTCAAGATTGGAGAGAGACTCATTGTAGGCAACTAATTGCAATTTTGCCATAACCTTATTCATTGTTGCTTTCCACTCCCTAATAATCATTTCTTTTGTACTTTTAAATCCAAAGATTCTCTCCTTGCGGGGAAAATTGAAACAAAATGAGAGTTGATGTCATACATCCTTTAAATCATCTTCCATTGTCATCATCTTGTGCCCCTCAAAGAACAGTCCTATACCTTCTTTGATCCTTCCCAAATAGCTTTTTAAAATATTTTTGTTGTACTTAGCACTCATCAATCCTCACTATAGTCTTGGCAGTAGTATAACTGGAATTATTCTAGGAACATTCTTTTGTATTCCCCCTCATTATTTACCTGTTTCTGTCTTCTATAAATAAGGGCAGAGATAGGGACTAGATTTATTGTTTTATTGGTATAAGGAACTCTCAATGAGAAAACTCCCTCTCTCAATTTAGGTCTGCAACTGAAATCTTAGAAAGCTGTCTAGAGCAGAGATGTCAAATATACAGCCTCTGGGCTGTATTATTTCTCCCAACCCTATCAATGGAAAATATTTAGCAAAATAAGAAGAAACACAATAGAACATAAATAATGTTGATTGCTGATTTTCAAAGTCAGTACAAGACCCATGGTGATCCTTGTGTGCAGTTTAATGACCCCCATTTTTATTTAAGCATAGCACTGTTGGTTTAAAGCAGAACTCCTTAAATTTTTTCCAATTGTGACCCCTTTTCACCCAAGAAATTTTTATATGATCCCAGGTATCTAGGTATATAAAATAGGTATGCAAATCAAACATTTACTGATAGTAGATAACGATTTTGCAAATTCATATTATAGTACATGTATGTGGATTTAAAACTGCTGAATGCACTCAAATATTGGTCACTAAATATACTCATTACATTTTTATCAAGAAAGCCAGAGAAGGTAAACTTGTCAAGTTCTCAAATTACAAAATCTGAGGGACCTAACATAAAATCTCCATGCCACCCACAATTCTTTTTCAATTATATGATCCTATGTGTCACTGCAACTCATAATTTAGGAAGTTTTGCTCTAGAGCAATGAAATGTAAGTGACTCACCTGAAGTCATATAGCCAGTAGGTGTCAGAGATGGGACTTAAATCCAGGTCTTCCTACTTCTAAGACTAGATATTTTCTGTGTAAACACAATAGCCCCTTGGGATAGTTCATCATTATCTTCATCAGAATAATTTTTTTATTTTTAGTTTTGGAATTTCATTCTCTTTTTAAAAAAATTTTATTAAACAAAATGCAAAATAAGAAAGAACAAAACAGAAAAAGAGAGAAAAGGAAAAGAAAAAATAAAACAAAAAGAAAAGAAAAATTGTCATGTGCCCTATAGAACATTAGGGAGGATTTGAAATATTTAATAAATATTTTAATGAATTTTCATTTCAAGAAAGTGTATATAATAATAGAAGAGTTTATATCCATGACTGTCCATTTTTTCTTTGCTTTCTTGTAGGTTATTCTTTTGTTTTCTGCTGTGCACTTTTTGCTTTATTCTTTTTTTCCACTTCCATCTTTCCCACCTCC
Source organism: Sarcophilus harrisii (assembly GCF_902635505.1). Taxonomy (NCBI): domain Eukaryota; kingdom Metazoa; phylum Chordata; class Mammalia; order Dasyuromorphia; family Dasyuridae; genus Sarcophilus; species Sarcophilus harrisii. The sequence continues at coordinate 446,237,231 of NC_045427.1, forward strand.
TCCAAGCAGGCTACAGTTAATCATAGATATATTTATACACACAAATACACACACCTCCATATATATGTGCATATATATGTATATGTATATATATTCACACACATATCCACATCTACATACAGTTCATGTATCTGTAATTCACAGATGCATACATACCCACATATGGAGACACACATATACATATGCATTTGTACATGTAAACATGCATCTAATTAATGTGGCTGACATGTAATGTAAATTTCTCTCATTTGAATCTTTAAGTCTGACTTTGTCTAAGATCAGTGATTACCAGATAGGTTTACTTTTTTTTCTAATAAGTTCTACTCCTGATCCTTGTTATAATGTTTGTATATATCTCTTATTTTCTATTCCTGTTAACGCTTCTACTTTAATTCTACTCTTAACTTGCCTTGCAATTATTTAACCTCCCCTTGTCCATGGATTTCTTCCTCATCTTCTGCTCCCCTACTTTATTCCTTTCCCATTAATTTACATATCTTGTCCTACTGCCATAAATCTACACATCCTTCTATACCCTTTCTTATTCTACTCCTTCCCTCTTTATTTCTTTATATTAACTCTTTATGGGTTAAACAAGGAACACTACATATACAAACATATATACACACATACACATAAGTGTATATATTCCATATATATATAGTTTTCCTTATATACATATGTATATATTCCACATATACCTATATGTATATATATATATATATATGTGTGTGTGTGTATAGGTATATGTATGTATATGTATATGTACATATATATTTGGTATTCCCTATTTAATCCATCCCAAACCCATTTCAGAAATATGAGCCCTCTTAGCCCCTCTAATGCCTCTGTGTTGATTCTTCCTCTATACCTCATTTGTATAACATAGTCACTATTTTTTATCTTTTCTTAGTTTTCCTTTTTTGAGTCAGATCATACTTAACTCTGACTCAGTCTTTCTGTAATGTTATCCAATTACTGATGATATTCTTAAGTATATTATATACAATTTCATGTCAAAAACATAAAACATCTGTCCACATTGTTTATTGACATTTATCTTTGATGTTAGCTCATATATGTTAAATTTTCTATTAATTTTAGGTTTGGTTGAGATAAAGTATTGAAAGCCTGCAAATTTGTTGAATGTCCATTTTTTCAATCAATATGGATAGTTTTGTTGGACATGATATTTTTGGCTGAAGGCCAACTTTTTTGATTCCCAGTATGTATTATCCTAGGACCTTCAGTCTTTCACTGTAACTGCTAATAAATCCTATACAATTCCAATTGTAGCTCCAGTATATTTGAATTTTTTTTTCTTTCCTGAAAAATTTTCTATTTGATCTGGGAATTTTGAAATTTGGTAATAATATTCCTTTGTGTTTTCCACAAAAGATCTCTTTGAGGTGGTGATTGGTGAATTTTTCTATATCTACTTTGCCTTCTTCTATCACTCCAAGACAATTTTCTATGATTATTTTTTTGTCACAGTTTTCAGGTAGCCTTTTATTCTATTTTCTCTTTTTGATCTGTTCTTCAGATCTGTTGTTTTTCTTACAAGATGTTTTATATTGTTATATTTTCTCATTCTTTATACTTTGTTTTGTTATTTCTTGGTCTCTTATAGCTTCACTGGCTTCCCCTTGACCAGTTCTAATTTTCAAAGAATTATTTTCTTCTTTAAGATTCTATATCTCCTTTTCTAGTTGTTTAATTTCCCCCCACCCCGATAATCTTCTTGTTTTTTCTTGGACAGTTATTTTTTTATTTTTTCCTCCATCTCTCATCTGATTTTTGAAGTCTTTTTGAGTTCTTCTATAAATTCTTTCTGGGCAGGTAGTCATTTAATGTTACTATTGGGGTAGAAGAGGCTTTTATTACTTCAGTATCCTCCTCTGAAGATGAACCCTGGTCTTCCCTATTCCCAAAGTAAGTTTCTATGGTTGGGTTCTTTGTTCTTTGCCTGTTAATTTTTTAAATAAAAACTATTAATGTAATCCCCTTTAATTGTGCAATGAGGGGATGGTTACTCTAGATTCATTTCAGCTCTCCTCGTTGACCTAGGACCACAAATCAAAAGCTCCAATTATCCACTAGTGCCTGCAATCAGCAGCATCCCTGCCCCACTATTTCTGCATTTATCAGATATGCTAGTTCCTTCTTACCCAGGGCAGCACCTCTGCAACACATCTGGACCTGGCATTTGTAATCAGCAGAGATTCAGTCATTCTTCCTGGACTCAAGACCACCACCCCCCAACTCCTTAGGCTGTTTGGGAGGTTAAAGTTCCTGTAGTTAGGATTGAGACTCCAGTGGAACTTAACTAGCCATGGATTTTCCTGCTAGCCTGGAGGTATTAATATTTCACAGCAGTTAAACTTCAGTGGTGAATGATCTTCTAAGTCAGTGGCTCTCAAAGTTTTTCTCAGCATCTTTATGGTATTAACAACTATTGAGAATATGTCCAAAGAGTTTTTGTTTATATGAGTTACATAATAGATATTTATCATAAATAGGGAAAAAAACTAATTTTGAATTTGTAGACCCTCTGAAAGGATTTCAGAGACCCTCCAGGACTCTACCACACTTTGAGAACCACTGTTCTAGGTCTTCAGGTCTTTCTCTTCGGTTCTAGGATATTCCGTTTTGTCTCAAATCTTTTTTGGTTTTTATAGACTTATGTTTACCCTGAGGTATAAATTGGTTCTGTTCGGGGACAAAATTTAGATAGCTTGAAATTTTCTGACCTACTCTACCATCTTCTCAGAATCCCTGCAAGTCACTTAAACCCTTAGTTTTTTTTACCTTATTTGTAAAATGATAAGATTAAACAGCAACTGTCTCACTGGGATGTTGTAAAGATCAGATGAGATAATATGTATAAAGCACTTTGTAAACTTGGAAGCATTATACAAATGTTTGCTGTGATGATGATTGTAAAGGGCTGAAATAGTTTGAACTTAACAGATGATGGTCATATCTTACAGAGTTCTCTTTATTTATCACTTTAGTAACCCTATCCAAAGAGGAGACTTAATTTAATCCACATGTTCCTAAGAAACTCCACAATGGTTCTTAATAGTGACCATCTCTTTGCAATCCTTTATCAAGACATTTTAAAAATTGTACTAGGAAAAAAAAAGTCAAGAGTGTTCTAATACCCCATGTTATAAATAAGTTCTGATTTTCGTCAAGTTCTGACATACTATATTCAAGCACGCTCATATTCTGAATTCCCTTCCAACTTTAACATTCTATTTTTATAGTATCTCTTCCAGCTTTAAAATGTTCTTTGTTCTAAAGTCTCTTTTATCTCTGATATTCTATGTTTTACATTTGTTTGTGGGCTAACACTCTATGTATCTTCTATGCTAAGTGGACTGTTTTTATCATCCTCAGAATTCAGTGTTTGAGGAGATGATGAGCTGTAACATTAAAGAATTTCTTTTGTCATTAGGTTGTCCAAGTGTCTGTTAATCAATGGCTTTTCAGATTTTCAGAATTAGGGATAATTTCATAGGATGTCCCAAACCAACTAGAACCCTATACAGTTCCTTGAAATTCCACTATTATGGCTATATTCTTTTAGACTTTAAGACTTTAATATTATGCATGTTATCATTAACATTGACTTTATCAGCCACTAAATAGCTGTGTAATATTGACTAAGTCACTTAAACTTCCCAGAGCCTCAGTTTCTTCATCTGTAAAATGAATGAACTAGACAAGATGAATATTAAGGTGCCTTCCAGCTCTAACAATCTATCAATATTAAAAATGCTTTCCTTACATTATGTTATTTGATGTTCAAAACAACACTCTGAAATAAGCAGAACTGTTACTTTATAGACAGGTCATGAATTCAAATATGAAATGATTTTCCCAACATCACACAGCTAATGCATAGCAATAAACCTGGAGTTCCATCTCTCAGCTAGTGTTTTCCCCATTCTACCAGCTGACCTGTTAAAATGGAAAGATCCCTCTTGTCATTCATTGCCTCCACTTATATGGAATGAAATAATAAAATTGTTTATTGAAAAAAAACATGTCTTGGATTCAGAAGATCTGAGTTTCAAGTTTTGGTCTCTGCCTTTACTAGTTTGTGGCCTTAAACTGATCACTTTATCTATCTGATCCTCAAATTTTAGATTTATAAAACAGTAAATTCTGTTTGCATTAATCTGGCTCCAAATTGTTTTGAAAAGTGTTTGGAAAAGTATTGTACAGAGGTTAAATTTTGGATTCCCAAGAATCTTAGTGCAGTTTGAGTTCCAATAGACTTTTATTAAGTTTCATAAATTGCAATAATATTAAACTTATTAAAAGCTAATGTTAAAATTTTTGAGACTTTTTATACTATAGAAATTAAAGCTACCCTTAAGCGCATTCTTCTTATTTTTGAAATAATAAACTAAGCTTCATTAATATATTAAACCTTCTCTGAAAATTCCAGATATCCAGGAGGAAAAGAATGGCAATAGCACCTGGGGCAGCAGTAGCACTTCCGGATTCATTCTCTTGGGACTCTCCTCAAATCCTCAGTTACAGGAGCCACTCTTCATCATATTCCTTAGTATGTACCTGGTCACCCTTCTTGGGAACTTTCTGATCATAGTGGTCATCCGTTCAGACTCAAGGCTTCATACCCCAATGTATTTCTTCTTGAGCATCTTGTCCTTCATTGATATCTGCTTCACCTCTGTCATTGTCCCCAAGATGCTGGTGAATTTCCTGTCAGAGACAAAGACCATCTCCTACATAGGCTGTCTAGTGCAGATGTACTTCTTCATGGCTTTTGTAAACACAGACAGCTATCTTCTAGCCTCCATGGCTATTGACCGCTTGGTAGCCATCTGTAATCCCTTACAATATGCCTTGATCATGAGTCACAGGCGTTGTGTCATTTTGGCAGTGGCTTCCTGTGTGATCTCACACCTCCATGCTCTTTTACGTGTGTTGCTCATGTCCCGTCTGTCTTTCTGTGCCTCCCACGTCATCAAACACTTCTTCTGTGACACGCAGCCAGTGCTGAAGCTATCTTGTTCTGATACTTCTTCTAGTCAGGTTGTGGTCATGACAGAGACACTGGCTGTTATTGTAACCCCCTTCTTATGCATAATCTTCTCCTACCTGAGGATCATTGTTGCCATCCTCAAAATCCCCTCTGCATCAGGAAAATGGAAGACCTTCTCCACTTGTGGCTCCCACCTCACCATTGTGGTACTGTTTTATGGAAGTGCTATCTATGTCTATTTCCGGCCTCTGTCCAGCTACTCTGTGGTCAAGGATAGAGTGGCTACAGTCATGTACACAGTGGTCACTCCCATGGTGAACCCTTTTATTTACAGCCTAAGGAACAAGGACATGAAACAGGGCCTGGGGAAGTTGAGGGATAAAATCAAGTTCTAAAAATTCATGGCATCTGAAACACATAGAAGCTAAAAGTGGAAGGATCTTTAGAACATAAAAATGTTAGAGTGATAAGGAAACTTAGAACAGAAAATATAACATAAAGTGTGAAAACTTAAAGAGACCTTAGAGATTATCAAAGATCCAACCATTTCATCACACAGATGAGGCAGTTGAAGCCCAGAGCAGGGAGACTTTCCAATGTCACAGAACTAATTATTGTTTTATAGTGGAAAGATCAGACATATACTAAGGAGATTAAGAGTAAGAAAAGAGTTCCCTATATTTGGGGAAAGTATTCATTATGGATAGTCACCAAAGACAAACTCTACCAAATTCACAAATGTGCCAAAGGTCAGCTCTACTTTCATCAATTAATTTATTTTTCATATATTGAATAGCACCTGGTCCTTGCAAGGCACACAGTAAAGAAACACTAAAATTAAGGGTAGGAAAACTGGGGTTTTATCCCAGGTTATCAAAATTTAAATAGTTTTGACAGGATTCATCCTCCATAACCTATTTAGCAAGAATAATTAATTAAAGTAAGAAATTATAAAGTGGCTTTTCTTCCCCAGCACTAGTGAATTCTGCCATGTTTCTACCATTATCCCTGCTTTCAGCAGCATGACAGTGAATAGAGAGCTGTCCTCTAAGACAGGAAAACTTGTACTATCGGTTGGCCTCTGATATATGCTGATTGTGTGGCCCCTAAGGATTCCTCATTGCTCTAAGCAATTCTTTAAGATTATAAATTGCAGAGAAAGAGATGACTCATGCTAATGGAGAAAGTTTTCTCACCTGAGACTTCCCTATATAAATGAAATCATAGGTCTAGTTCCTATCCCTTTCCCAGAATGACTCTCTGGTTTCTCTCTCTCAATAGACTTCTCTGGCTGCATTTTGTAGTGCTTGTTCTAGGTTCTTAGTTGCAGGTCTGTTACTAAGTGTTCCCCATCAGAAACATAAACCTCTCTTCTTCTTAAGATACTCTGTGAGGAGAGGGTATAGACCATGTAAGTTGTCATGATGGTCTAGGAAAATTCTCCATCTGCTACAAAGATAATCTTCTGACTCAAAGAAATCAAAGCAGTCACCCTAGGGGGCAGCTAGGTGGTACAGTGGATACAGCAGCACCTTTGAAATCAGGAGGACCTGAGTTCAAATTTGACCTCAGGCACTCATCACTTCCTAGATGTGTGACCCTGGGCAAGTCACTTAACCCCAATTGCTTCAGGGGGAAAAAAAAGCAGTCACTCTAGTAGAGCTCCAAACCTATTGAGAAAAAGAGAAGACCCAGAAAAGAAGGCAGAAGTTTCTCCATAACTAGGTATTCTTCAAGAAATTCTATTAGTGCAACATGTTTCCTCAAAGAACTTAAAAATTGTTGTTTCTGATTCCAGTTGTGTTGTCATTCTGTTTTTTTGAACGTGGTTCAGATGATCAAACTTTTTGTTTGCACCTTTATTTACACTACTTATTTATTCATACACCAAGGAGATCCATCTGTGGTAAATATACTGTATATTTGGTAACTCTCAAAGTAAACAACCATTGAGTCAACACAATGACCAATCAAGATTCCAGAAAACCGATCTACTTCTTGACAAAGAGAAAATGGAATTGGAGCACAGAATAAGACATTTATGTTTAGACATGGACAATTTAGGAATTTGTTTTAGCTTGGTTATGCAATTTGTTACAGGGATTACAAGAAAATTACAAGGAAAAATAAATTTTTGTTACCAAAATATTTAACTTTACCTAGTGACAGTGGCCTCTTTGCTATTTCTCTGACAAGACAGTCCATCTCCTGATTCCAAGCATTTTCAGAAACTCTCCTCCATGGCTAGAATTTTTTCCTTCTTGATCTCCACCTCCTGGCTTCCCTGGTTTCCTCCAAATTGCAGTTGAAATCCAGACTTCTGCCAGAAGTCATTATTAATCCTCTTTAATTCCTTTCTGTTGATTATTTATAATATATTATGTAAGTATCCAATTTGTACATAGTTATTTATATGTTGTCTCTTCCATTAGAATGCAAATTCATTGAGTGCAGGGATTGTCTTTTGTCTCTATTTCTATATCTAGTGCTTAGAATTTTGCCTGCCACATATTAGGTACTTAACAAATGCTTATAGACTGGTTGACTGACTGATTAAATAATTTACCAAAAATGACTCAGATCTCAAGTGGCAGGACTTCTGAGGAAGTTCACTCAGTTCTACTTCTGCTACTTGCCACCTGTGTAGTTGACAAGTCATTTAATATCCACCTCATCTACTTGTCTCATCTCTAAAATGGTTAGACTAGGTCAGATGGGGTTAGACATACAAGGGCCTTTATAGCTTTCTCTCTTTCTTTAGTTCTACATCTATGATCCTTTGATTAAGAACATAATCAAAACATTTCCTTTCTTAGCAGGATTATTTATATCATAATAATGTTTTAGATAAAGTTTACCTGGGTTTCAGCAAAATATTCAATAAAGTCTACTATGCTAATCTTGTGGAAAAGATGGAAAGACATGGGCTATACTTTACAATGGTTAGGTGAATTCAAGGCAGCTGAGTTGTCAGGAACAAGCAGTAGTCATGTTTTCATGTAGATTTGGATGGAGGTATCTGCCTCTCAGATCTGTGCTTGGTTCTCTCCTATTTAACATTTTCATCAAAGTCATATGTAACAAATTAATTTCATTTTAAGCTACATTAAAAGAGGTATATGTTCAAGAAAAAGGAGATAGTGCTTCTGTGCTTTTCTAATATCAGTTTATATTCTGTTCACTATTTGATGCTGTACCTTAGCAATGATATTGATAAACTGAAGAGCAATCAACAAGGAAATCAACATGAATAGTGATAGAACTGAAGATCATGCTATGTAAAGATCAGTTGAAATAACTGATGAAAAAGGACTTATGAAATTTGTGATACTTGTTGTCATGTATCTAACAAATTGTCATGTGGAAAAGAGACTAGACTTGTTTTGCTTATCACCAATAGAGAGCACCAGGAAGCAGAAGTCTGAAAGAAGAAGATTTAGGTTTGATATGAGGAAAAATTGCCCAAAAGTTACTCCTAATAATGGAAAAAGTAGAATGAGTTGTCTCTTGCGTAGAGTCTCCTTTTATATATATCTTCAAATAAAGACTGAATGACCACTTGCTAAGGATATTATAACAATAATAACTAGCATATGCTGACTGTTTTCAAGGTTTACAAGATGCTTTACAAATATAGTTTCATTTAAACTTTATAGAAGCCCTATTAAGTGGATGCTATTATTATTCCCTCTTTTATGTGATAATGAAATGGAGTGTTTTTTTAGTTTTTTATTTTCAAAATACATGCAAAGATAATTTTCAGCATTCACCCTTGCAAACCCTGTGTTCCAAATTTTTTTCTCCTCTTTTCATTCACTCTTGTGCCCTTATTGCTTATTATTTACTTTGCTTATAATTAGCATTGATTTATCTATGTACACATTGATTTCCTCCCAAAGGAATGTAAGCTCCGTAATGCCAGGATAGCTTCATTTCAGTCTTTGTATGCAGAATGACAGACACACAGCAAATATTTTTTTAAATGTATGTTGATTGGGGAAGGAAAAAAACAGTATCATAGATAAAAAATGAGAAATAAAACAGAAGGACAATGAGAGAAGAATAGACATATAGGAAATATACTGAAAGAGATGTCTGGCGGGAAAAGACCTGGGTCAGTAAACAAAAAATCCACAGAAGGGATACCTGCAGGTTATTTTAATGCTTAGCACACTGCCTGGCATTTCATTTGAGGATAGCAACCTCTTTGATTGGCTGCAGTTTCAGAACCATTATTTGAGCTACCTTCAAAAGCTTGTAATTGAGTTTGCCCACAAACTCTCTTGGGTGGAATTCTGCTCTTGGTTTAACTCCACTGATGGAATGAGGTGAGAGACAATAATGCCTAAGAGGAGAACCATTTCTTTTTTTCCCGCAATACATGCATACATATTTATACAATTATCTTTCTGGACAAGAAAAATCAGATCTGTTGTGTCCTGATTTCTAGAGCTCCCAAGTTGGGGTGACAAAACGTACCATGCTTTCTAGAGCTGGGGTGATTAAAATACACCTTTCTAATGGAGAAGTGATGTGACAGGATTCCTGAAGATAAAGGGAAAATGGAGTCCATTTATTACAAGGTTTTTTCCCCTTTTATACCCTCATACCTTTATGAACAAAACACTGGGTATGCTCTAAGTATATACTGTGCATACAGGGCCATATAAACAACTTGCTATTGTATGCAGTCTGCCACCTGATATCACTCTTCCACCTGGTATCAACTGCTTCAATCACACACAGGTTGTCACCACCCCCCGGACTTCTCAGGAAGCTTGAGAGCCTTTAGGGGACATGGGGAGCTGAACCAGATAGGTTCCCTCTGGACTGAAGGGTCTTATTCCTCACTCAGAATTTCCCCACTGTCTGTGAGCCTCTATAGAGATCAAAAAGGAAAACAAAATGAGAAAAAATAAAATTCAAGCAAACAACAACAAAAGAAGTGAAAATGCTATTTGTGATCTACACTCAGTTCCCAGTCCTCTCTCTGAGTATAGATGCCTGGCATTTCATTTAAGGATAGCAACCTTTTTGACTGGCTGCAATTTCAGAACCATTATTCGAGTTACCTTCAAAAGCTTTGAGTTTGCTCACAAACTCTCTTGGGTGGAATTCTGCTCTTGATTTAACTCCATTGATGGAATGAGATGAGAGACAATGCTGCCTAATAGGGCGACCATTTCTTTTTTCCTACAGTACATGCATACATATTTATACAATTATCTTTCTGGACAAGAAAAATCAGATCTGTTGTGTCCTGCTTTCTAGAGCCCTCAAGTTGGGGTGACAAAATGGATCATTACTTTCTAGAGCCCACACACCGAGGTGATTAAAATATTCTGCTTTCTAGAGCTCCCAAGTTGGGCTCTAGATGATGGCTCTCATCATAATAAGATCATTGGAACTAGCTTGAATCATCTCACTGTTGAGAAGAGCCAGGTCTATCAGAATTGATCATTGTATAATCTTGTAGTTATCATATATAATGATCTCCTGGTCCTGCTCATTTCATTTAGCATCAGTTCATGTTAAGCCTCTCTAGGCCTCTCTGAAACCATCCTGCTGATCATTTCTTACAGAACAATAATATTCCATAGCATTCATATACCACAATTTATTCAGCCATTCTTCAACTGATGGCATCCACTCAATTTCCAGTTTCTTGTAGAGGCCCCATTTCTTTGCCTGCTTCATTTTCCTTTTTGCTTTAAGTAAAAGAAACTAATCTGGAGGCCACATCCTCATGAGTCTCAAAGATCAGGAGAGTGAGCCATCTGCACATTTGAGCATCTGAGTGAGTGCCTAGTTATCCAGGATAATGTGTCTCTGGAAATGTTCGAGTCCAGGAGTTGAAGACCTAAACCCATGCCAAGTTTTGCAACCAACTCAGCATCAATGTTCCCAGAAGCAAGTACCCAGTTCAATTGTAGTTGAAATGTGAATTAATTCTGAAGCAATAACATATTTGGACATGAACTTGGCAGGACTAATGCTATGTACAAATTGTGTTAAGTCTAAGATGACTTTCCTCAGAAACTGATGTGGTACCAAGAGGAGCATGCCCCTGAAATACTGAGATGGGAAATATCTGTTCTTTTGTTATTCTATATCTTCAAATAAATATCCCTTTGCAAAAATCTGATTGATGTCAAATAATCAAATAAAACTGGGGTGCTTGCCATTAGCATTTAATACTAGGAGGAACATACCAGGTATAGAAGATGATCAAACTGGTGGCTTTAAAGAAGACACAATCCAACTCCTAAAGGTTATCTCTAGAACCCTGAGGGAAGTCCAGGTTCTGAAGACACAAAAGATACTGAGACAGTGAAATGACTTGCTTGTGATTATACAGTAAGTAATGAGAGTCAGCACTCTTCTACTACATTCCACTACACCACATAGCTGCCTCTACTGTCTAAGGTTGCCCTTTTTACTTCAGATCACCTTTGATGATTACAAGATGTCTTCTTAAATCAAGCCTAAATCTGCTTCTTTTCAACTTCCACCTATTATTCCTCATTCTTCCCCCTGGACCCAAGTCCCTCTTCCATTTGACTCTCTACCAAATACTTAAAGACATGTCTCTAGTGAATATTTTTTTATTTCCACACTTAAACAATCTTGGTTCTTTCAAATGATCTTTCTGTGGTGTAACCCATGTATTCAGGAGCACATCACAGATCCATATAATAACTCTAGGCAAACATGTGGAATTTATAGAATATGGATGTGATTGTGAACTCGTAGGAAACATTAGTGCATATGAATCTATGAACATTAGGTATGTGTATCAGTAGAAATATGAAAATAGAAAATATCTGTGCAGACATGAGCTAACCAAACATGCATGCTCTAGGAATATGTGTATAGACAAAAAAGAATTGAATTACAGTATGTGCATATAGAGAACCATGTGTAAATAAAACATGTATGCACATAGAATCTATGTGTATAGGGACTGTATATGGAGAGGGGTCTGATGATAAAATATGTGTGGATAAAATGCGCACATAGATAGAACAAGTAAAAAATTGAATACTTGCAGATAAAAAGTGTCTGGAGATAGAGGGCATCTGTAGATAGAATGGATGTTTAGAGAAAACATTTGTGAGAAATGTTCTGGAACCTGAGAGTCAAGGGATTTCACTTCAAAACTTAGCCACCTATTTAGGACCAAATGATGCTGGAGACAGTCTCTGCCCTGACTCCTAGTCCTCTAAATGTCAATGCCCTCTTCCATTTGTTCCTTGTTAAGTTCAGTGTTTTTCGTCTGTGCCTTCACTCCCATATTTCTGATTTTTCTCCTATTATTCAGTTTCCGACTTGCCCCTGTGTATTTCAAAATTGTAAGTGGCAGCACTTAGAAATCATGTGACACTAAGCTAGTCACCAATGTCTCACTTTTCTCATCTTTAAAAAGGTTTGACTAATGCATCCAAAGTCATTTGCATCTCTAACTCTATGGGTCCTAGACTTATAAAAGGTACAGAAAGGGACAGTTTCAATCAGCTAACTCTATTATACAACAAGGGGGATTTTTTTATTCATATTTCAAATGTATTCTTAATATCTCTCTCTCCTTCACTTTTCCTCCTCATTCTCTCTATCTCTTTCCCACCAGAAGCACACAAACATACAATTTACACATATGTACAATCCTCCTCAAGACAAAAACACTTAAATGTGAAGAAAATCATGCAAGCTTGTGGGGGATAGTCCTCCATCCATAGCCCCAACCTGCCTCTAATGCCTTTCCTAAGGGTACAAAACTCTGGAGTCCAATTTCATCTTTGGCTCTTGGACAGGAACTTGGTGACATCATTGAGATGTCATATCCTCCTGAGGCAGCCAGTGCCAATTCCCCAAAACGCAGCATGGACAAGCTTTCTTGCCTTTCTCCATAAGCAAATTGCCTTCTCAGTGGCCCCACCCCAAGCACATCACCCAAGAGAAGACTGATTCTGAAGGATTCTGATTACTTTCTACTCAGTGATCTCCAAGACTGACTCCTCAGAGATACAAGGATAATTCAGTACTGCCTTTTGCCCCTCTGGGTTCTGGTCCTTTCTTTAATACCAGGCAACTGTCCAAGGCTAGCCTCAGTAGGGTAAGAAGTGAGAGAATCTCTCTATAATTCTACTAGTCTGAGCTCTGTCCTTTCCTTCCCTTCCCTTTTTCACCACTTGAGTGAGGACTCTCCCATGTAATATATCTACAAGTCAACCAGTTATAGGTCCATGAAATCATGACAGAGTGCAGGCCAATCCCAGCCTATATTTCCTCTAATTTGTAGCCATGAGAATGTTGGTTTCTCTCCTCTTGCCCCATCCTATTATTTATTTTCTTTCCAAGCTTTCTTGAACCCTGATCAAATCTCCTTCTTCTAGGGGGGAAAGCCACCAATCTAAGACCAAACTATCTAGAGACAGTCTCTGTCATGACTCCTGGTTCTCTAAATGTCCATGCAATTTTCCATTTGATCCTTGTTAATCTCAGTGCTCTGCTTCTGTGCCTTCACTTCCACACCTCTGATTTTTCTCCTATTATTCTGTTTCCAGCCTGCCCCTGTTTATTTCCAGAGTCCTTTTCTTGACAAAAGATGTAGATTGTTGGTCATAGGGTTGACGATCTCTAGTTTAACCTTTCTCCCATTTTACAGAAGAAGAAGGAATGGGACTTGTCCAGGGCCATCCAGATTGGTGGCAGAGCCAGAACTTGAACTGGACTCATATCTCCTGACTTGCATGACAGTTCCCTTTCCTACCACATCAGCCTTTATTTTTTTTATCAACATAGGGCAAGTCAGATACATATATGGAGAGATGGACATATAGATATATATATATTTTTTTTCCTTTCCCTTACATGCCTTTCTCCATCAGTATCTTTCCTTACCTTCTTTCCCCCTCTCTTTTCTCTGTCTTTTCTCCATCTTCCCCCTTTTTCCTCTTTCCTATCTCCTCTTCTTCCTGATTCTCTCTCTTCTCTCTTTCCCTATTGCTTTCATTTTCTCTTCCTTTATCTCCTTCTTTCTCTTTTATTCTATTCTATCCCTTCCCTTTCTTCTTTTCCTTTTTTTAACCTACTTTCTTCCTTCTCTGATCTCCTAATGTTTTAATTTTTGAAAAGGGGTCCTTGATTAGACGGACTCCCTATTGTTTTCCAGCTCTAACACTATGATTCTATAAACTCTAGCTCAGAAACTTTCTTAATAACTGTGTCAAGTTCAGCAATTCACTTCAATCCTCAGTTTTTTATCTATAAAATAGAAATTCTAGAAATTGCAATATCTATCTCACAGTGTGATTATAAGGTACTTTGTATATCTTAAACCACTATTGAAAAGTGAATTCATTTATCTCTTCTTCTTTCTCCCTTTCATTCTCATTTTCCCCTTTTTTTCTTCCTCTCTCCTTTTCTCCCTCTCTTTGGTTTTTTGTTATCTGATTCACCTTTCTCTCTCCTCCTCCTTCTCTTCCTATTTCTGTCCCTCTTTATCCTTCTTCTTTCTCTTTTGTATTTCCTTCTTTTCTCTCTCCTTTCCTTCATCTCTGTGTCTTCCTTTCCATTGCTTTCCTTAGTCTACTTCCATTTTTATTTATTCCTTTCTCCTTTTCTGTCTCCCCCTTTCCCCGTTCTCTCTTTTCTATCCCTTTTCTTTATTCCTTTCTCACCTATCCCAATTTCCTCTCATATTTTCTACCCCTTCTCCTTTCCTTTCTTCTTTCACATGCTCTCTTCACTTCTCTTCCCCTTCACTTTTCCCCTCTCTCTTTCCCAACTTATTTTCTTTTCCTTTCTCCACTTTTTTCCCTCTCTCTCCCTCTCCCCATTTTCTTCTCATTTTCTCCTTTTCATCTATATCCTCCAAACAGGAGATGATGTTTCCTCCTAACTTGTCTTTCCTCAAACAGCATCACCCTATGATCTGAGGCCTCACTGAAAAATTCAGAAATCAATCTGTGAATATATGGCATCTATACCTGCACATACAGGTGAGTGTTGAGATTTAATGTCTGGTACAGCTAAATTGTCAGTTCTCTGATACGACCCCCATAAGTCATGTTGGGAATCTCCTTTCCATAACAACCTTACACTATTGAGTAAAATCTCTCTAAATTGGATCACTGTTGTGATGTAATATATTTACATGAAAGCCCTCTTGGAGATGAAGTTCTATGGTATGTGTAGAGGGGGTGTGAGCATGTGTAAAGTACTTTGTAAACCTTAAAATACTGTCAATTTTCCTTATTTTTATGGGCTCAAATGTACCTCAGAGTAGATTTCAAAAAAAATCATATGATCTCTGACTTATTTTAAAGTCAGAGGGAACTTCAAAGTTCATCTAACCCCTGTCTAAAGCAGAAATATTCTCTACAGTATCCCTGAGGAGTAAGGGTTGGTCATTCAGTCTCTAACCAAAAAGTTCTACAGGGAGTTTACTATCTCCTAAAGTACTCATTCTCATTGTTTCATTATATAGTTTCACCAATATAATTTCTTTCTGAAATAAAACTTCACATTTTCTGGATACTAAAAGATTAAAAGATTAAAGATTAAAAAAAAAAGACTTCTAAGCCACTGTTAATGCAATGATCTTTGAAAAAATATAGGACTTTAGGACTAAAGAGGAGTGTAAACATGTCTGGATTTTCAAAAAAAGGAAAGAATGCAGAGCTTACAAGAAATAATAGACTAATATATTTAGAAAAAATCTTGATTATAATATTAAACCAATGGTTTGTGAATATCTATAAAGAGAAGCAATGATTATTAAGGATCCATTTGGCTTCATCAAGAATAGTTTATGACAGAAAAACTTCATTTCCTTTTTTGACAGGATAACCAGGCTGGTAAAAGATAATGTGCAGTAGTATATAGTATAGAGAGTATATAGTTCCTTAGAACTAGGAAGACTATTTTCAAGTCTTACTTATTATATACACTTGCTGTATTACCACAGATAAATCACCTAATCTCTCAAGGTACCAGAAAATTGTCTGAGATTAAATTATAATTTATAGAATAGTTACTGATTTATACTGGTAGAGGGAGTTTCAACAATAAGTGATCCCTACACCATTGAAATTACCCATCTGGACCAAAGCAGCAACTAAACCAGTAGCTTGAAGGAATTCTACAGACTAGATAGACTAGATTTTAGTTTCAGAACAGCATTTGAATCTTTCTATTTCTGCCTATCTTTATCTCTCTATGTGTGTCTCTGTCTCTGTCTTTTTTTCTCTCACTCTCTGTCTCTTTGTCTGTTTCTCTCTCATTCTCTTTCTGCCCCCCCTCTCAGTTTCTTTTTCTGTTTCTCTTTGTCTTTCTGTGAGTCTCTGTCTTTGTTTCTCTCTCTCTCTCTCTCTCTCTCTCTCTCTCTCTCACACACACACACACACACACACACACACACAATGGAAATATGTGACGCAAGAATTCAATATAATAAGTTGGATTCAGAGGTGGTCAAATGCCAGACCTGAAGAATATTCATTAGTAGATCAGTTAACCAAGAGTCATAGGATCATGATTTTAGAACTGAAATAACCATCAAAAATCATCTAATACAATTTCCTTATTTTACAAGTTAAAAAATATGTGCCTAGACATGCTAAGTGACTTTCCAGTAATTGCAGATAAATAGAAAAAAAGAGTCAGGACTTGAACCAAGGTCCTCTGTCTTTCAATCTTAATTTAGAATCCAAATTCTTTCCATTATATCATGTTGCTTAGTAGGTATCTATCCTTGGTCAAATACTATTTAATATTTTTACTAATACCTTATATAAAGGAATAAATAACTACTTATCAAATTTTCAGACAAGATGAATCTAGGAGAGATAGTTAATATATTGAATGACAGAAATGGGATCCAAGAAGATCTTGACAAGACTACATCAACACATGACATCTAAGATGATACCTAGAGAAATATAAATCTTACATTTGTGTTCAAAAACTCAACTTTACAAGTAAAGTGAAGGCAAAATCTACACAGGTCATACTTTTTTAAATTGGGATTTTAAGTGCACCCCAAGCTTAATATAAGCTAACATTTTGAAATAGAGTTAATTGGCCCAACCTCTATTTCAATATAATGAATTCCTTTACTCCATATCCAAATGGTCTTCTGTTCCTTACTTACTGCTTTCCAGGGACATGAAGCACACTGAACTAGCTGCTGATTTCATTTTTAGGTTGTTAGTAAGGAAAATCTATCTGCCTTTGATGAATTCAAGTCACTTGGGCAACTCTACTGTACTCAAAGAGCTGGATAAGCCTTAATAAAAGATCTTTGAAAGATAGTAAAGGAAAGAAATACTGCAGAATTAAACAAAGTAACTGTCCTGATTTTTAAAAAAATTACAATACAAAATTTAGCTTAGTAAGTTAAACTTTGATTCCTAACAAAATTCAAGATTATATTATTAGACAGTTGGAGAACATATAGAAAAGGAAGCAGTAAACATAGACACCATGATTTCAAAAAGAACAGATCATACTAGGTTAACTTCATGTTATGCCATAAGGGTGTTAAACTGTTTGATGAAGAGAATGATGTAAACATAGTTTAACTTGGTCTTTAGCAAAGAATTTGACAAAGTCTCTGATACATTGTACCAAAAGTAATGGAAATGGACAAAGAAATTATAATCTGGGTGTGTACCCAGATAGATAAATAACACAGTCAAAGAAAATAAAAAGGAATTTAAATGCTAAGAAAATTAGAATTAAAAGGAAAAGTTGAAAATGGTAAAAAAAAAAATAGGTTTATAAATAAGAGACATGAAAAACTAATATGAAGAATAAAGTTTAAAAATTCAAAAATTCACAGAAGCAACAAACAGTAGACTTAGGATTGAAAGTGGAAATAAACACAACAGGTAGAGGGGAAAGTAGATTTTTTTTTAAAATCAATGAATTATCCTAAGAAAATACAAATTTGAATGAAAAATTAAAAAGACTATGACACTGTAACCATAAAGAATCCAGAGAACTTAGAAAAATAAAAGAATCTAAACACTGTATTTCAGAAAATCGTTCCTAAATTGGTGAAAACAATCGACAAAAAGAACCACTAAATGCCTATAAGGAAGGTCTCAAAATTTGGTATATATAAACATAAGATAGTTAAATTCCTCCAAATCCTCCTCAAGGATAAAGACAAGATACTACTAGTTGTGAGAAGTGAATAGATAACTCACTTCCCAAGCAAATACAAATAAGACCAGAATGTACTTTTTAAGAAGTATAAGAGAAGTTGAAAACTGAAATAGAGTTTATAAAATTAAGGAAGATGGACCATCAATTCAGTATGAGGATTGAAAAGCAAACTGAAAGTATATAGAGAGCAATTCACTCCAGAGAAGTCTGAAAAATGAGTAAGTTTTCCAATGAAATTAACAATAGTTTTTATAAACAAGATAAAACATCTGCTGTCATTTGTGAGAGCTTTCAGAGGTTTGTACTGGCTAAATCCTTAATGATTTCAGAAGAGCATTTAAAAGAACAAAAGGGAAAGGAAGAGGGATAAAAGGAAAGGACAAAAATAAAGCTCTTATCTTTGATAAAAGGGTATTCCAAGTTAAGATGTAGAACCCAGAGCTGAAAAAAGTACTATAGATGTATCTAGTATCTAGGTCAGAGATCTGTGGAAATGCTAACCTACCTCCCTAATCCTGAACAGCATGCCTTCCTTAATGTACCACAAGTTCATCTTAGCTTTTTTGACTACTATATCATACTGTTGACTTACTGAACTTGCAGTTCACTAAGACTGTGGTGTTTTTCACATTTTTTGCTATTGAATTTCATCTCATTAGATTCAATCCAATATTCTAGATTGTTGATTTTTTAAAAAATTCTTACTCTGGCATCCAGGGTCTTAGCTATTTATCTCACCTAATTTTGGGTCACGGCATATTTAACAACGATATCATCTTCATCTTTTACCAAGTCATTGATAAATATGTGAAATGCCACAGGGCTATTCAAAGTTCTCTTAGGAAGGGATTCCAGTGGAAAATATCTTTCAAGCTGACATCAAAGTATTGATAATAATCTTTGGATCCAGCCATTCTACAAGTTCTAAATCCAATTTTTTTGTCAATTTATCTTCAAGCTGAGAAGTGTCAAACTTGCCACCAGTAGCTGTTAACCAGATTAAAATATAATAGAGAAAGATAATATTAATTTTGTAGTTCTCTAAATTGATAAGCAGCCCACAGAGATCTGATTGTATTTCTTTGGCATTACTGGTCTATTTCACCTATTTCCATCTTGTCCAAAAAGCATGGAAGATTGTACCAAATGCTTGCAAAAAGTTGATATAGAATCAAGGATATCTAAAGCATTCTCCTCATCTACAAAGAAAGGTGATTAAATTTGCCTTAACTTTTGTCCTGCACTTAGAAAGTTCTAAACAAATGTTTATTGAATTAAAATTGAATTCAAATGGAAACCATTTTGGATTTTCATGATCATCACTTTCTTTTCTAGATGTTCACTAACTATACTGTTTGTAGTATGTTGCTAGTAATCCCTGTCTAGCTCACTGGATCCAATTTACAGATAATGTACTCTTCCTTATTTTTTTTTTTTGAAAATCAAAACAGCATTGACTCTCCAATTCTGCAAGATCTCTTCCATCCTTCAGGATGCTTAAATATCATTAAGAACAAATCAGTAGTCATATTTGCTAGTTATTTTATTATTCTAGAATATACTTCATTAGGCCTGGTGTTCTTGGAGAGATGAGTTGGAATCACTGATCTAGAGCTGGAAGAAATAAATCTCAGCGACCACCCCAAATCTCTTCATTTTGCTTAGGAAGACATTGCAACCCAGAGATCAAATGACTTGCTCAAATTCATATGAGTAATAAGCACTAGAGGTAATGAATCCAGGTCTTCTGACTCTACAGTTGGCACTTTTCCCCTTGTACCATGATGCTCCCACTGCTCTCTCATTCCCTTTGGCAAAGAATACATGTAGAGCCCAAGTAATTCTTGACCATCTTTGCCTTCTCTTTGGCTTCTAAAATTATTTCATTTGCCTCATTGCTACCCTAGTCTTTTGTCATATTCCTCTCTTCCTCCAAAGGCCTTTGACAATCATGTTTTTGTTGTCTTTCAATGTCCACACCAGCCTCACTTCATGCTAGGCTTCAATGATTCTGAAATTATTCTTATGACTATACCAGTCTTTTGAATTCATTCTCCAAATTTGCCCTTGTTTTCACCTTCCATTTAAAAAAAAAATCTAAGTTAATGATAAGCTTCAGATTAGTCTCTTTAGTTAATTTCCCATTTCTTTAAGATTGGAATTGTTTCTTTTTGTGTCTTCTCAAACTGCTCTAGCCTAATTATGTGCTTAAAGAAGCTAGAGCCGTAAAATTAAAGTTGTGAATACTCAAGTTCAGTCCAGTCTCAGATACTTCCTAGATCCCATCTCTTTAACTTGCTCATAAAAAGAGGAAGTATGAGAGCATTTGTCAAATGCCTTGCTAAAAATTTCACTTACTGCTTCTATAATACTTTTCTATCAAGTTAGTCGGTCAAAAAAGGAAAGATAAGTCTACCATGAACTAGTTTTGATGAAGTTGTCCTTAATCTCAGTGATCAGAGTTTTTCTTGCTTAATTTCTCGCAGACTCTGTCTTTAATATGTTATACAGCTTTTCCAAGGATACAAGTTAATATTTTTTGTTGGTGAAATCCTAAGCCTTGTTGAGAATTGAGATCATTTGCCAATCCTGTAGCACCTTCCATTGTGATTTTTTAAAAAATCATTGACAGTGAATCATCGATATAACTACCTGTTCTTTCCAGACCCTATATGTAAATGATACAAGATTGGAAAGAGATTTAAACTTATTGAAGACAGCTAAATACCCTGTTGCCATAACCTTATTCATTTTTATTTTCCACTTACTACTAATCATTTCTTTTGTACTTCTAAATCCAAAGATTCTCTCCTTAAAGGAGAAAATTGAAACAAACTGAGAGTTGATATCATTTAACTTTTTAATTATCATCCATTATCATCCCATCCATCTCAGAGAATCATCCTATTCCTTCTTTAATTCTCCTCTTATTCCCCAAATAGCTTTTAAAATCCTTTTTGCTGTATTTAGTATTCATCATCTACTTCAGTCTGGTCTGGCCTTAATGCCCATCAAATTATTCTAGGATCATATTTTTGTACTCATCTTCTGCTATTTACTTGTTTCTATTGTTTTATTGGTATAACGAACCCCCAGTGAGAAAACTCCATCAATTTAGGTTTGCAACTTAAAAGTCTTTGAAGGTTGTCTAGAGCAGAGATGTCAAATAGACTTAGGCTGTATTACTGCTCTTAATCCTATCAAGAGTGGGCTGAATCAGATCAAAATGGAATTGAAAAATATTTAGAAAAATAAGTAAAAATACAATGAAACCTAGATAATATTGATAGATTATTTTCTAAGTAAATACAAGACCCTAATGGATCCTTATGTGCAGTTTTTTTTTTTTACTAAATGGCCCCCATTTTTATTTAAGTATGGCACTGTTAGTCTAAAGCAGAACTGCTTTTTCCACGTATCAACCCTTTTCACCCAAGAAATTTTTATGTGACCCCAGGTATATATATATACATATATACATATATATATATATATATATATATGTATGTACATACACACATGTATATGGATATACATATATATATGTATATATATATATATATATATATATATATAAAGTAAGTATGAAATCAAACATCTATTGATGATAAATCATCCAGGTCTTCCTAGTTCTAAGTCAAGGTAGTTTCTGAACAAATGCACTGGTTCCTTGAGATACTTCATCATTCTCTTCATCAGAATCATTTTAATCATCAACCCATCCATCTCAGAGAATAATCCTATTCTTTCTTTGATTCTTCTCTTGGTCCCAAAATAGCTTTTAAAAATACTTTTTTGTTGTATTTAGTATTCATCATCTACCTTTAGATTTGATTTTGGAATTTCATTCTTAAGAGTTTTCATTATTCTTGAAATAAATTTTCCTTCAAAAATATTAGACAATTGGATCCTCCTATCTATTCTTTCTCTGAAATTTTTGAACTCACTGAACCCTCTCCCAAAATCTAGGTTGTGGCTTCTACTAATAGAATTCTTATTAAAAGCCTACTTATTCACAGGTAAGGACCAAAAATTTTAAAATATTACATTGATTTTGGGAATGTCACATCATATGATGTTGACTCATGATAATCTTTATCACAAAGCCCCATTTTTCACATGAGTAGTAATCCAAACATAATA
The DNA here is from genome assembly GCF_902635505.1 of Sarcophilus harrisii. NCBI lineage: Eukaryota > Metazoa > Chordata > Mammalia > Dasyuromorphia > Dasyuridae > Sarcophilus > Sarcophilus harrisii. Next base: position 446,259,567 of record NC_045427.1, read on the forward strand.
TCCCTAATCCATATGTACGTAGTTGATTTTTTGATCCAGGGAAGAACTTGTCTGCCTATTTCATTTTATCATTTTATATTTGGGCCCATTTTTTCCAAACCCTGAAGCTCTTTGGGAATTTGGGCTCTATTATTTTCCAACACGTTCACTAATTTTCCAAACTTTGTGTTATCTACAACTTGATAAGCAAACCATTTCTGCCTTTGTTGAAGTCACTGATAAAAATATGGAACAAAACTTCACCAAGAAAATATCCTTAGACTTGGATAAGTCCCTCCTAATTAAAATTGATCCTCTAATTGTCACCCTAATTGTCTGATCATTTGACACCTACCATAGAGCCCAGATCTCTTTATCTTATTCACAAAGATATTGTGAGAAGTATTGTCAAATGTTTTGCCAAAATCCAAGTATACAGAATCTAGTAAATATGCAGAGGATGTAATGCAATGTATAAAATACTTGACTTTGAGTCAGAAAGAGCTTATTTCAAATTTTCCCTCAGACACTTCCTAGCTGTACAATCTTGGATAAACCACTTAAGTCCTTAGTTTCTTTTTCCTTATTTGTAAAATGAAGGGAATAAATAACACCTGTTTCATTGGGCTGTTGTAAAGATCAAATGAGATAACATATATAAAGTACTTTGCAAACCTTGAATACAATTGCTTATTATTTATTACTATTTTTATTGATATTATTATATCTCACAAAGTTCTCCTCATTTATCACTTTAGTGATCCTGTCAAAAGAAAATTAATCTAACCTATCTGTTCCTGAGGAACACTACTCTGATTCTTATGAGTGATCATCTCTTTCTTTCTAACTGCTCACCAACCAATCCTTTAACAAGACATTTTGTGAATTATACCAGGAAACAAAATCAAAAGTGTTCTAACATCCTATGTTGTGAATAAGTTCTCATATTCATCAAACTCTGACCTTCTATCTTCAAGTACTCTTATGTTTTGAGATCCCTTCCAACTTTTAACATTCCATTTTGTAATATCTCTTCTACTCTAAAACCTGTTCTAAGGTTTCTTCCACCTCTGCCCTTCTATGTTTTAAACTTATTTCAGAACTAACATTTTGTTTAATACTTTTCTCTCTTCCTCAGGATTCAGTGTTCCAGAAGTGTGAACTATAAAACTAGAGAATTTCTTTTGTCATTGGTTTGTCAGGTTTTTATGTCAAGTATAGCTCTTTCTAACAGGGAGTTAACCAATTGCTCTTCAGATCTTTCAGAGTTGGGTGTCGTTTTAGAGGTTGTTCTGCACAAACCAGAGTCTTTTTGTGTCTGCTGAATAGTTCCTTGAAATTCTACCATAATGGTTACATTCTTTTGGACTTTAAGGCTTTGATATTATACAATGTTATTTTGATACTGCCTTTATTAGCCAGTAAGGAGTTGTATAATATTGAGTAAATCATTTAAATATCCCAGAGCCTCAGATTGTTCATTTGTAAAATGAGGGAAATGGACAAAATAGGCTCTAAGGTGCCTTTCAAATCTAACAATCTATCAATATTCAAAATGCTTTGCTTACTTTATGTCATTTGTTACTCAAAAAAGCCACTCTGAAATAAGCAGGACTATTATACAGAACATGGTCTCAGAGATATTAAATGACTTTCCCAACACCACACAGCTAATACATAGCAAGAAATCTGGAATCCCAACACTTATCCCAGTGCTTTCTGAACTCTACCAGTTGACCTAATAAGCTGGAAATATAACTCTTGTCATGACCTCATTTATATGGAATGGAATGATTGAAATTTTTATTTAAAAAGTACATGTCTTGGATTCAGAATTCCTAGTTTTCAAGTTTTTGGTCCTTGCCTTTACTAGCTGTGTGATCATTTCATCTATCTGATCCTCAGAATTCAGATATGTAAACTGGAGAGAATTCTATTTGTGTTATCTGACTTAGAATTCTTTTGAGAAAAGTGCTGTATTCCCTAGTATCTTGGTGTAGTTTAAATTTTAATAAACATTCATTAAGTTATATAAATTGCAATAAGATTAAACTTATTAAAAGTTAATGTTAACTTTAATGTTTTTAATGTAACTATAGAAATGAAAGCTACCCTTAGTGCATTCTTCTTATTTTTGAAATAATAAACCAAGGCTTTTCAATATATTAAACCTTCTCTGAAAATTCCAGATATCCAGGAGGAAAAGAATGGCAATAGCAGCTGGGACAGCAGTAGCTCTTCTGGATTCATTCTCTTGGGACTCTCCTCAAATCCTCAGTTACAGAAGCCACTCTTCATCATATTCCTTAATATGTACCTAGTCATTCTTCTTGGGAACTTGCTGATCATAGTGGTCATCCATTCAGACTCAAGGCTTCATACCCCAATGTATTTCTTCTTGAGCATCTTGTCCTTCATTGATATCTGCTTCACCTCTGTCATTGTGCCCAAGATGCTGATGAATTTCCTGTCAGAGACAAAGACCATCTCCTACATAGGCTGTCTAGTGCAGATGTACTTCTTCATGGCCTTTGGAAACACAGACAGCTATCTTCTAGCCTCCATGGCTATTGACCGCTTGGTAGCCATCTGTAATCCCTTACAATATGCCCTGATCATGAGTCACAGGCGTTGTGTCATTTTGGCAGTGGCTTCCTGTGTGATCTCACACCTCCATGCTCTTTTACGTGTGTTGCTCATGTCCCGTCTGTCTTTCTGTGCCTCCCACGTCATCAAACACTTCTTCTGTGATACGCAGCCAGTGCTGAAGCTTTCTTGTTCTGATACTTCTTCTAGTCAGGTTGTGGTCATGACAGAGACTCTGGCTGTTATTGTGACCCCCTTCTTATGCATTATCTTCTCCTACCTGAGGATCATTGTTGCCATCCTCAAAATCCCCTCTGCATCAGGAAAATGGAAGACCTTCTCCACTTGTGGCTCCCACCTCACCATTGTGGTACTGTTTTATGGAAGTATTATCTATGTCTATTTCCGGCCTCTGTCCAGCTACTCTGTAGTCAAGGATAGAGTGGCCACAGTCATGTACACAGTGGTCACCCCCATGGTGAACCCCTTTATTTACAGCCTAAGGAACAAAGACATGAAACAGGGCCTAGGGAAGGTGAAGGATAGAATTAAGTTCTAGAAATCATAGACTCGTGGCACCAGAGAGACATCAAATACTAAAAGTGGAAGGATCTTTAGAACATAAGAATGTTAGAATGAGAAGGAAACTTAGAAAAAATATTATAATATAAAGTGTGAAAATTGAAAGAGACCTTAGAGATCATCAAAGTCCAATTGTCTCATAATATAGATGAGGTAGTTGAAGTCCAGAGAAGGAAGGAGACTTTCCAATTTCACAGAACTTATTGTTTTATGATTGAAAGAGGATAAATATACCAAGGGTAAGAGTAAGAAAAGATATCCATGAATTTGGGGAAAGATATGATAAGTATGAAAGACAAACTCTGCCAAATTTACCAATGTGCCAAAAGTCAGCTCTCATTTCATCAATTCATTTATTCCACATACATTGAGCAGCACTTAGTTCTTTCAAAACACTTAGTTAAGAAAGACTGTAACCAATGGTAGGAAAACTGGGGTTTTATCCCAGGGCATTCAAATTTAAATTGTTTTGATAGCATTCATTCTCCATCACCTATTTAGCAAAAATAGTTAAAATAAGAAGTTATTAAATGACTCTTCTTCCCCAGCACTGGTGAACTCTGACATGACCCCATCCTAATCCTTTCATTAGTTCCAATGGACCCAAGTTCCAGGGTCCCTCCACTGACAGAGATTGAATAACATAGTTTTTACTTAAGGCTTTGTCTTTAAAATTTGATTTGAAGATAGGCTTCCAGCAGCATGACATAGTGAGTAGAAAACTGTCTCCTAAGACAGGAAAACCTGTACTTTAGGCTGGCCTGTGATATATACTGACTATGTGGCCTTTGAGCAGGTGATTTAATTCCCCGGGGCTCTAAGTAATTTTTTAAGATTATAAATTTCAGAGAAAGAGCTGACCCACACTGATGGAGGAAGTTTCCTCACCTGGGACTTCCCTATACAAATGAAATCATTTCTTTTCTCAGTATGCTGCCTTCTCTGGCCATATCTTATAGTGCTTGTCCTAGGCTTCAGAATTGTCAGTTTCAGTTCTGGAATTAAGTGTTCCCTGTCAGGACCATATCTCCTTAAGATACTCTATGAGGAGAGGGTATAGACCTTGTAAGTTGAGTGTGGTAGTCTAGTGAATTTCTCCATCTGGTACAAACATGACAAAGTTTTCTCATTAACTAGGTATTATTCTTTGGGAAATTCTATTAGTGCAACATGGTTCCTCAAAGAGTTTATAGTTATTGCTCTTGATCCCACTTATGTTGTTGTCATCCTATTTATTTGAACATGCCCCGAATGATCAGACTTTTTTATTTGTCCCTCATGAATCACTTATTTAGTCACACACCATTTCTGTGGGAAATGTACTGTTTATTTAACAGCTCTCAAAGTAAGCCACCATTGGTAGTCAACATAATGACCACCCAAGATTCCAGAAGACTGATGAAAGCATGCTATCTATCTTGACAAAGAGAAAATAGACTTGGAGTACAGAATAAGACATATTTATTTCTATACATGACCAATTTAGGAATTTATTTTGTTTGATTATGCACATCTGTTGCAAAGATTTTATTTTTGTTTTTGTTTTTTTTAATTAATTGGAGTATGGGAGGGAAATAAATTCTTGCTACCAGAAGAAAAAAAAAATTAAGCTTACCAGTTGGGAAAGTCTAAACTACAGTATTTTGTTAACAGTTTCACAAAGGTCACATAGATAGGAACATATATTAAAAGAAGAATTAGAAATTGCCAACAACATATGGAAAATCTCTTAATCACTAATAGGAAAGTAAATACAAATGAAAACAGCTTTCATTTCACCACACATTTATCATTATAGAGAATAACAGATGGAACTAGTTGATGTTGAGGAGTCTGTGGATGATAGACTCACTAGTACCAGAGTAGCTGTTACTACAGCTATGAATTGATTCAACTTTCTCAGAAAACAATTTGGAACTATGTGAGGAAGCGGCTAAAATGTTCATATTCTTTAATGTGCAAAACTGCTATTTGTCATATATCCCACAATGATCAAAGGAAGATTGACTTTCAGATTCCAAGCTATCTAAGGAACAATTTAAAGGTAACCAAAAAAAAAAGGGAAAATATATATAATGGCTATCCATTGGTAATGGTTAAAAAAAAAAGCTGTGTGATATATGTAAAATAGAAAGGTTTTGTGCAATAAAAATGAATATGGAAAATTAAATGATCATGGATTTAGAATTAGAACTTTGCAGATTAACTAATCCAAATTCTTAATTTTACAGAGGAATAAATTGAAGCCCACAAAGAAGAAAGTCTTGATATATATCTTACATTCCCCTCCATGAATTCTTCAGTCTAGAGACAGTGGCCTCTTTGCTAATTCTCTGACAGCCCATCTCCTGACTTCAAGCATTTTCATTAACTAGCCTCACTGTCTAGAATTTTCTCCTTCCTGATCTTCACCTCCTGCCTTCCCCAGGTTTCCTCCAAGTCGAAGATAAAATCCAACCTTCTGCCAGATACCATTGTTAATCCCTCTTAATTCTAACACTTTCCTTCTATTAATTATTTTCAGTTTATTAGGAATATAACCAATTTGTACATAATTATTTATATAATGTCTCTTCTATTAAACTGTAAGCTCATCAAGTGCGGGAATTGTCTTTTAACTCTCTTTATACCCAGTATTTAGTACTGTGCTGATCACATATACTTAATAAATGCTTATTGATTGGTTGACTAACTAAATAACTTACCTAAGATTACTCAGTATAGCAAGTATAAGAACTGAGAGTCAAACCTAATTTTCTCTGCATCCAAAGGTATACTTCTTAGCTCTGTAGTACCCTGATGACTTATATATACTGATAGAGAAAGGAGTAAACAGAACCAGGTACAGAACAATATGTCATGACTAATAAATGACAAGAATGCTGAAAGAAATATGAGTTCATCAAAGGATATGAACAGACAATTTTTAAATGAAGAAATTAGAACCATTTCTAGTCATATGAAAAGGTATTCTAAAGCACTATTGATCAGAGAAATGCAAATTAAGACAACTCTGAGATACTACCACACATGTCAGATTGGCTAAGAAGACAAGAAAAGATGATGATGAATGTTGGATGATGAATAAAGATGAATGGATGTGGTAAAACTGGGACACTAATATACTGTTGATGGAAGTATGAATGAATCCAGCCACTCTGGAGAACAATTTGGAACTATGCTCAAAAAGTTATCAAATTCTGCATACCCTTTGATCCAGCAGTGTTTCTACTGGGCTTATATCCCAAAGAGATCTTAAAGGAGGGAAAGGGACCCACATGTACAAAGATATTTGTGGCAATCCTTTTTGTAGTGACAAGAAACTGGAAACTGAGTGGATACCCATCAGTTGCAAAATGGCTGGATAAGTTATGATATATGGGTGTTATGGAATATTATTGTTCTGTAAGAAATGATAAACAGGATGATTTTAGAGAGGCCTGGGGAGACTTACATGAACTGATGCTGAGTGAAATAAGCAGTACCAGGAGAATACTGTACACAGCAACAACAAGATTATATGATGATCAATTCTGACGGACATGGCTCTTTCCAACAATGAGATGATTCAGATCAGTTCCAATAATCTTGTGATGAAGATAGCCATCTAAACTCAGAGAGAGGACTGTGGGAACTGAGTGTGGATCACATCATAGCATTTTCACTCTTTTTGTTGTTTGCTTGCATTTTGTTTTATTTCTCAGTTTTTTTTTTCTTTCTTGATCTGATTTTTCTTGTGCAGCAAGATAACTGTATAAATATGTATACATATATTGGATTTAACATATATTGTATTATCTGCCATCTGGGGGAAGGGGTGGGGAGAACGAGGGGAAAATCTGGAACATAAGGTTTTGCAAGGGTCAATGTTGAAAAATTATCCATGCAAATGTTTTGTAAATAAAAAGCTTTAATAAAATAAATAAATGAAGGAATTTTAAAAAGAAATCTGGGGGCAACTAGTTGGTGTGGTGGATAGAGCACCAGCCCTGAAGTTAGGAGGACATAAGTTCAAATCTGGCCTCAGACACTTAACATTTCCTGGCTGTATGACTCTGGGCAAGTCACTTAACTCCAATTGCCTCAGGAAAGAAGAAGAAGAAGAAATAATCAAGTATCTATAATGATCAATATTAGTCCTAGATTATAGATCATGAAACATGTTTCCTTTCTCTTAACAGAACAAAGGATTTTGGGAGGATTAGAGGATTACAGCTGTGGGGTATTGCATATATTGTCACATGTGGTAACTATTCTGGTTGATTTTATTGAAATATGGGGTTTTTTCCTATTAGGAGAGAGGAATCAATGGAAAAGCACATACCCATGAAAGAAAAATTTAAAAATGCATAAAAACATTTTTGTTTTATATATATATATATATATACATATATATATATATATGGGGTATGATACATGATAAAATTATACAAATGTATAATTCATCAATTTCATTTTTAATATATACAAAAGATGAAACTCAAGAAATGATTATAAAGAAAGAGTAATTGCAAAATTAGCCTATGGTCTTGGGAAATTCGTGCCAGAGGAGCTAATGTTTTTAGCAAATAAAGTGAAAGCCAACAAAAAAGGGTTTTGTGCAATATTATAGGGAAAGAGACCAATTAAAGAATTGATAGACAACTGCTTGAGGTGAATGAAATAATTATACTAACTGACAGAGAAAAGGAAAAATTGCTAATTTTTATTTGGCTTCTGTTTTCTTTTCCACAAAAAATTATCTTTAAACTAGAAATAAAAGTGACTAAAAGGGAGTTGATGTCAAAGATGCGTAAATAGGAAAATAGTAAGAAAATTACTTTGATGAGTTCATTTCAATAGGACCAAAGGAATTATATTCCAGGGTATTGAAAGAATTGAAAGGTGCAATTAATGAACCAGAGTGATCCTTACAAAATTATGAAGACTGTAGCAACACATACAAAAAATTCTGAATTTTCAATAAAAAAAGAAATGGAGTCTATAATTATAGATCGCGAAAACTAATATCAACTTCGGGCAAAATTTAAGAATACATTTAAAAAGAATCATTAGTGAATAGATATTAATCAAAGGAAAGAATGATTACCAAAAGTCTTAATAGTTACACTGAAAAAGTCTGAGGGAGTTAACTCAATCCCAGTTCTGCAACTTGTTACCTGTGTGGTCCAGGACAAGTCATTTAATTTTCCTCATCTATCTTGTCTATACTTAACTTAATTATATACCTCATCTATAAAGTCCTTACTAGTTCTACATCTATGATCCTTTGATCAAGAACAGAAACAAGACAAACTAATCTCATTTGCTTTTTTAGCAGGATTATTTATATCAGAATAATATTTTAGATAGTTTACCTGGGTTTCAGCAAAATATTTGATAATTATGCTAATCTTGCAAAAAAGATGGAAAGACATGGGCTATATTTTACAATGGTTAGGTGAATTTGAGGTAACTGAGTTATCAAGTACAAACAGTGGTTATTAATGTTTATATGTCAATGTGGAAGGAGATATCTGCCTAACAGACCTATGCTTGGTGCTCTTCTTTTTACATTTCTATCAAAGATACATATAACAAATCAATTTCATCGTAGGCCACATTAAAAGAGGTATATGTTCAAGAAAAAGGAAATAGTGCTTCTGTACTTTTCCAATATCAATATATATCAGACAAATTCTGTTCACTATTTTATGCTGTACCTTAGCAATGTTTATCTAGCCTAATACCCTAATTTTATATATGTCCAGGCCTTTCTGAAATCATCCTACTGATCATGAAACTGAGTCTTAAAGGATAAATGATTGCAGTAAACATCAAGGCATAATTTGAATTCAGATCTTCCTAATTTCAAACCTAGGACTATGTTCAGCTGTTGAAATCTGTGTTGGATTAGATGGACTCTGAAATCTCTTCCCAACTCTGATATTCCATGATTTTCTGTAAACTATCACCTCACATCTTTTCTCATATATAAAATTAGGGTATTAGGCTAGATAAACTTTAAGATACCTGCCTGCTCTAAAATCAGTGAATGTATCCTATGCACCATCACTGTAACCCATAGCTAATGATCAGTCATCATCCCCAACCAGGAGAAGTATTAGGTTTTATTAGGAAAAGCAGAAGGGGTAATATATTATATTCTTGATTCATATTGAGCTTCAGTTAATTAACACTCCCCTTAAAAGATCAAATTGTGAGAGTAGATGCATTGACCTCACACATGGTAGCCAATCATTTCACTTAAGCTCTGAGCTTCACTACCCAAGGGCAATTTTCCACATATGCCAGCTGGCCCTAGAAGATGAAGATCAAAAGGTACTCAACGCAGCCTTGACTAGAAGGGAAGCAGGAAGTTGGGCGAGGGGAATTTACAGAAAGTGTTTCTGATAAGGACTTCATTTCTCAAATAGATAGAGAACTAAGTCAAATTCAAAAGAATGTTATTTTCCAAATGATAAATGGCCAAAGGATATGAACAGGCAGTTACAGGCAGTTTTCAGAAGAAGAAATCAAAGCTATCTATAATCATATAAATCTCTAAATAACAATCAATTAGAGAAATTCAAATTAAAACAACTCTGAGGTACCATTTCACACCTATCAGATTGGCTAATATGACAGAAAAGAAAAATAATAAATATTAGACGGGATCTAGAAAAATTGGGAAGCCAGTTGATAGAGTTGTAAACTGATCCAAATATTCTGGAGAATAATTTAGAACTATGCTCACAGGGATGTAAAACTATGCATACCCTTTGACTCAGCAATAATATTACTAGGTCTATATCTCAAAAAGATTTTTTAAAAAGGAAAATGGACTATATATAAAAATAGCTATTTTTATGGTGACAAAAATTGGAAATTGAGGGCATTCCTATCATTTGGGGAATGGTTGACAAAGTTGTTATATACGATTGTGATGGAATGTTGTGCTATAAAAAATAAAAAATAATTAGCAGAATGATTTCAGAAAAACCTGGAAAGACTTACATGAACTGATGCAAAGTGAAATGAGCAGAATCAGGAGAATAGCAAAATTATACAATGATCAAATGTTTAGCTATTATCAACAATAAAATGATCCAAGACAGCATTGAAGGACTCATGACGATAAGTACTATCCAACCCCAGAGAAAGAACTGACAGAGTATAAATGCAAATTAAAGCATGCTTTTTTACTTCATTATTTTGGGGGGTTTGGTCTACAGTTTCTTTTACAATATGGTCAAATGGAAATACTTTGCATGACTGCACATGCATAATTTATATCAAATTGCTTACTTTCTCAATGAGGAGGGAGGGGAGAAAGATAATTTCTAATTCATAGACTACAATTATCTATCTATAATTCAAAGACTACAAACTAGGTCTCCCAATTTCCCATCAGCCTTGGCCCTCTTTCCCTTTCTCCTCTCTGAATCTCAATGTTATATGTAAATAGTTATTTGCACACTGTCTCTTCCATTAGAACATAAACTCTTTGATGATAGAGACCTATTCTTTTACTTTTGTATTCCCAGTGCTTAGCATAGATATGAGCACATAGTATTTGATAAATACTAGTTGACTTGACAATTTGTTTCTATCTCCCTATATACCTAGGGAGTATGCCCAAGTCTCAGCATCCTTCCTTATCATAGAACAAGTAAAAATAAAAATAGAATAATATGAGAATTATTATGAGGCCCCAAAAGATACGCTCATTTTAGGATTCCAAATACAGTTTTCTTGGGGTTTGTTAGGGGAAGACTTGTGCTTTCCTCTCAAGCTATACCTTTTAATGAGGCCCCAGGGAAAGAAGAGGTGGGGGTGAGAAAAGAGACTGTTTGACTCTTCGGGCAAGGTCATCAGTAAAGGTGTTCTATCCACTCCTTGTACCACTCCCCTTATCATCATATGATCCTTCAGGGTTTTGACTGTTGGAAGAACTAAGGGTCTATTTCCCTGTGAACCAGATACAATCCTGCTTCTTATCTAGAGGTTTTCTGGGATAACGTCCTTTTGAGAGGAAGAAATCATTTGCTTTTCTCACCAGGGTAACCTCAGGTCAATCCTGAGGGAACATCACTTACCCAACTACCCTCTCCTCACCTGGGGCTTCTTACCATCTTGAGAGAATGGTACTACAAAAGCCAAGAAAAGAAATAATGTGGTATAATGGGAAGAGTAATTCATTGGGAGTAAAGAAACTTGTTCTCTACTTTTTGCTCTGCTACTGAAATTACTAGGTAGACTTAGCCAAGCCATTTCTTCTGAATTCTTTCTTCTTGTAGAACAAGAGCTAGGTGGCACAATGGATAAACCACTGGGCTAGGAGGCAGAAAGATCTTGATTCAAATCCTGACTCAGGTTCTTCTGAATTGGGTGGCTCTGGGTAAGCCCTTTAACTTCTTTCAGCATCTAATATCTCACCTGTAGCAAGGATTTGGGCTTGCTAGTTGTCTCTAAAATACCTTCAAGCTTTAATTATAAGATTCTATGATCTCTCTGCTCAGTTTTCTTGTCTATAAAAGGGTTAAACAAAAGTAGACTAGATAATTTTTAAAGTCCCTTAAGCTGTAAAATTCTCCTTTTTATATTCTAACATTCTATGTTTTATGGTCTCTTCCAGCTCTAAAATTCTGTGTTCTCAGAGCCTTCCAGTTTTTACAATCTATATTTCCCAGTTTTCTTACATATGATATTCCATTTCCTGACTCTGGGCATTTTCACTGAATGTCCTTCTTGTCACCTTTTCTTCTGCTTTCCCTGGTTACTTCAGAATTTCGATTGAAGTCTCATCTTCATAAGAAATTTTCCTTGTTCCCCTTAATTGCTAGTGCCATCCCCCAGTGATTATCTTATAACCCCTATAGCTTGTTTATATACAGTTGCTTGCATTTGTCTCTTCCTTAAGAATAAGGAACTGTTTATTTTTTTCTTTTTCTTTTTGGCATTTCTTTGTATTACAGTACTTAACATAACATCTAACACTTCATAGACATTTAAGAAATGCTTATTGACTTGACTTGACCTAGACTCTCAAAAAAGGCTGTATGTCAACAACCAGTAGCATAGGAAGTTATTATTCCAGCCTTCATCTTATTATATCCCCTCACTTGCCTTCTCACCTTTCCTTTCTATATACTTCACTATACCCTGTTCTCTTTTCCTCTGGATACAGGATTAGTGGTCAGTAACACTATTGAAGATCTAGATCCCAGTATATGAGGATAGCTGTTAAGAGATTAATGACCTTTTGGCCATGACCCTGACCCTAGACATTCCCTCTTCATGCCAGACTTAAGGAAAGGATGAAATAATGAGAAGAATCTAGAACCCTGGACAGAGAATCATGAGGTCCATATTTGTACACCAACTCTGCTACTAAACCTGCTGACCTCGAACAAATAAATTCCTCATTCTGGCCTTCAATGCTCTTCTCTACAAAATGCATGATGATTATGGAAATATATTTAGAAGAATTGCATGTTTGGATTACCTGCTGTCTAGGAGGTGGGGGAAGGGGAGAAGGGAGAAAAATAAGGAACACAAAGTTTTGCAAGGGTAAATGTTTAATGAGTTTTGAAAATAATGAATTCTGAAAAATAAAAAGCTATTATTTTAAAAACAAAACTAAAACAAAACAAAATAGTGGATTGGATTAGATCATCCTAAAAGTTCTTTCCAACTCTGTAATTCTATGAATCTATTCTTCTAGGTCTCCTAAGAACTTCCACTCCTGGTCAGCTCCAATCCCTGACCCCAGGATCTCTCTAATGAAAACTTGTAATAACAAGGAGAAATGATATTAGAAAGTCCTTTCTTTATCCTGGATGCTGAGACCGAGTTCAATCTCTTTTCACTTGTGAGTTCATGGTTTTTTCTTTTTCACATTATGAAACTTCCCAGGATGTCTTCTCCCAAACAGAGGTAGTTAAGTGACATGGTACATGGAGTGCTGGGTCTAGAGTCAGGAAGAGCCTCAGACTCTCCCAAGCTGTGTGACCTGTGGCAAACAATTTAACTTCTTTTTGCCTCAATTTCTCCACCTGAAAAAAAGAAGAACAGCATCCAAGGTTTTTGTGAGGATCAAATGAAATAGTATTTGTAGAATTCTTAATATAGTGCCTAAGACATAATAGGTGATATATAAGTGCTAGCAATATTATTAGAGAGCCATCACTATGTCTCAAGAATTCCCTGCTGCTCTATAAAGGATTTCTTTCTTCTTTTTAGACTATGACCTTAGGTGAGGGGGGGAAAGCCTTTTCATTGTATTGTCTTTTTCCTCTGAGTTGGATCATCTAATAGTATCTTCAGCTCACCTTCCATCAGCAAAAATCCATTTTGCTTCATTGGAAAGGACCTCAAATAAAATATACTTTTTAATTACTTCCAAAACTCAAAGCCAAGAGCTTCTACCACCACTGCTATTTATGGCTCATTTAGTTCAGGATTTTAGAAGGCTACCCCAAAGATCTCATTTGTTTCATAATATTGCCTTCCAGAGTGTTCTTTAGTTAATCTTTGAATATGGTTTGTGTTTGACTAATATCATTACTTTTAAAGATCCAAAATTCCATCAACGTGAACACTCTTTCCATCAACACAGGTCACAAAACTTCCCTACTTCCCCACTTCCCCTTTCCCCAAAAACACATACTTTACACATACTTTACTAGATAGTCTATATGACTTGCTTTGGACATGCTCACATAAATCAACTAATCAGTAACTCTGGTGATGAATCTCTTCACCATTATTATTAACTAAATTAGTCCTTTAATGAATAATATGCAGTCTTTTATTGAGTTTATACCTGAATCTTTTCCTTTTTCTTTTAGGACCTACCACTTCATTGGCATAGTCTTCAAGAACTCAAGGTCATCTCCCTACTCAGTGATGAGACTTTGACAGAGAACTTCAGTGGAAGGCAAAATGACACAAACATCAGCAAATTACAGGTATTCAATGTAATCACAGGTCCTACTTAGCATAGAACAATTTATCAATAAGGCTTTATTTTCTGTTAACGACGGTCTTTAGAAGCAATAGGTCATTTCTGCTGGACTTGAATTGCACCACCAACACTATTACTCCCCACTAGTTCTTAGTTGAAACTGTTCTCCTGCAACTAAGATAGCTTCTCATCCCTCTGGATTCTATTCAAATGTCCATTTTCCAAGATTCTCCCTCTCTCAGTCAATTTCCTTGAGAGGTTTCTTCCTCAAGCACTCACTTACAGCTGGAAGAGATCTCAAAGTTCAAGTATTTCAACCCCTATGAAAGCCCTATTATGAAGCCAGAATCCATTCAACAACCTCCTTGACAAGTAGTCACCCATCCTCTTTTTAGAAACCATAATAGGAAAATTGTTACTTTCCAAGGCAGTCTATGCTATTTTTGGACAGTTGTAATTGTCTTTTTCCTTACTTCAAGTCAAAATCTATTTCTTTGCATTTTTGCATTTCTAATTCTTCCTGTAGAGGGCAAGGCAGAGTCAGTCTAACTTTTCTTCCACATGAAAATCTTTTAAATACTTGAACACCTTTCTAACATCCTCCCTGTCTGCTTTTCAAAAGACTGAACACTTTCTAATACCTTCAACTAATCCTCATATGGTATAAACTGTAAGGCTTTTTACTAACTGGGCTGTCCTCCTCTATATGCTCCCTAATGAATAAAGCACAATGCTCTAAATTGAACACAATATACCAGAACAGAATACAGTAGGATGATCGTTGCCTTAGAGCTAGACAACATGCCCTGAATTCAGTTTTATATTAGCTTTCTCAACTACATTCTGGAGTTAAATTGAATTTAATTAATTAATATTATATGGTGTTTTCTAAGTGCCAGGCACATCATAATTCAATGATTATCTCATGTGATCTTCACAACAACCTTGGGAGGAAAGTGCTGTGATTATCCTCATTTTGTAGATGAGAAAAATGAGGCCAAAAAATGATTAAATGGTTCACCCAGGGACACACAGCTAGTAAATGTCTAAGGTCAGAATTGAACTCAGGTCTTCCTGACCCCAGAGCTCTATCAAGTTCATGACCTAGATGCTCATATCTAGCCACACCCATTGCTTTTTATATTTATGTAAGTAATCTTTGAATCCTCTCTATGATCTTTATATTTATCTCCATTAAATCTCTCTTCTTAACTTCAACCTAAATTTCTAGCCTTGTAAGAACTTTTTGTCTCATGACTTTACCATCCAGGGCATTAAGTATCCCTCCCAACTTTGTGGCATCAGAATATTAATAAGCCAATCTTCTAGGCCTTCATCCAAGTCACTGGTAAATGCACAAAATAGCAGCAGCTCAAGCACAGATGCTTGAGGCACTCCACTGAAAACCTTTCTACTTAGCTTTGAAACTTTTGAAAACTTGGGATCTGTCTATTCAACTAGTTCTGAATTTATGTAATTGTATTAATGTTTAGGTCATATGTTTCTATCATTCCCACTGGAGTGACATGCAAAATTTACATCAAAATATTGCTAAAATCCAGTTAAAATATATCCCCTAATATTACCAGTTAACAACCCTATTTAAAAAAAACTTTCCTCACAAAAATCCTATGATCTACCTAGAGCAAATGTTACTGTTATCATTCTCCAAACAAGTTACTGTTACCATTCTCTTAAAAAAAAATCACTGTTACCATTCTCTAGGCCAAAAAAGCTCCTTTGATAAGGCTCAGGAAAGCTAATGATTTTTCAGAACAATGAGGATAATAATTTTCAAGCAGTGATGCACAGATCCAGGGGTTCAGATTCTAAAACCAATGTTCTTATCACCACAATCGTAATTGCCTCATCAGAAGAAACTAGATGATTACACCTCAGGAGTTTCCTGTATTGTATGGCTGGCAGAACTGGAATACCAGATGTCATAGACTCCTAAAATCTAGAACTATGAAGAGCCTTCCTCTTCTATATATACCAGGGTTTCTTAAACTTTTTCCTCATGACCTCTTTTTGCCTGAGAAATTTTTGCATGACTCCTAGATATATAGACATATAAAATAGGTATACAAATCATTTGCTGATAATAAATTAAAATTTTATGACCCCCACATTCAGTTATGAGACCCCCATATGGGATCTCCAATCACAGTTTAGGAAGCTATATACCAAGCCCTTAAGGTATCTGATGCTCAGAAACATTAAGTGATTTGTCCAAGGATACACAGACCATTAATAATAACATTGAGATTCCAACTCAGGTCCTCTGACTTCAAATTCAGTCCTCTCATCTTGCCTAAATCTGAACTTCTCTGATTCTAGATACATGTGAATCTTATAGCAACTGTGCTTAATTTAGTGAGTTATTATAAAGAAGTGCTTGACCTCAGAAGAAAAAAGTAGGACCAACTAGGTGAAAATAGATTTTTGTCTCATAAGGAGGAACAATTATAGCTATTCACTAATGAAGAGGTTCAGGGTTCTATCCCCAAATGATGGGGTTTGGCACAGGGTCCCCTTGATTTCCCTAGGATTCAGCACAGGATAGAGAGTTGTAGGAATCCCTTTGGTTGGCACAGAGATCCTTTGCAAAGCAATTTACAAACCTGAAACGCTAGACTGGCAAAAAAAAAGTTTATTATTAGCATTGGGAAGTCAGCCTTTGCTAGAAAGACTGAATTCCTTGGTGGCAAGGTCCCACAGAGGGATATAAAGTTTCTAGCCAAAAAATCCTATCTTAGCAGAGAAAGTGAATAAGTTCTTGTTAGGGAAATAAAGAGATAAAGATAAAAAGGGAGTAACCCTGAAAGAGAATATCATTTCAATGGGCAAAGGGTTGCAGCTTATGCCAAGGGGAGAGAGAGGTTCTTTGGCATGGCATATTGGCTCCTCTGCAAGGAGTGAGTCCCAAGTTGCCTCTTTTTATAATTGAAACCTTGGCTAGAAGCTAAGGGCAGCTCTTGGTGGAGGCTGGGAGCAGTTTGAGCTGGAATCAGAATAGAAAATCTTGGAATTGAATGAGTATCCCTGGACTAATCTCCCACTGGAGTTAGACTCTCCAGTTCCAACTAAGTAGGAGTGGTCCTGTACTCAACTAACCCCACCTAGATAAGAGAATGAAACCACTTTATCTTGATTTCCTGGGGCAGGTCTTTCAGAGGAGAGCTTAGCATTTCCCCCCAAAGTCAGAGAAAGAGAGAGTTTTGGGGCTCCCCTCATCACTAATAGAATCCACAAATATACTCAAAAGGTGCTGAATTCCCCAATGCTATAAATCTTGAAGCAGAGACTGGGTTACTAATTATCAGGTATATTTAGGGGTAATTCGTACTTTAATATAGGCTTAATAAAGTTACCTCTTTGTTTCCTTAAAATGCAAATTCTATACCCTGAGGTCTCTCTAGCTCTGGTAATATTCTATGATATTATGAAATATTAGAAGAAGGGTTTTTCCTCCCATTCTTAAAAAATTACAGTTCATGGAGTTGTATCCAGAGGCTCAAGTCCCTATAATGAGATGTGTGAATGAATGTAATTCCTTTTGCTCAGAGACACAAGTTCAGAAGCAAAAGAATTTGCTAACCCCAGAGGCTGTGACAAAAATAGAAGGTTTTTATTATTATAAATCAAGAGGCATTCCTTTAGCAGGCCTATTTCTCAATGGAGAAATCTGCAAAGAATCGTTTAAGAAAAGACCTATTTTATGGATAAGTCTAGGATTTCTCAATGGAATGTGAAATTTTTCCTGAGGATGTGATTTCTTTAAAAAATCAATAGGAGTTTGATTTGCCTTTGAATGGTTTTCCTTATCTCACTCTCAAAGGATATGAAAGCATTTGGAGTATGGGTTTTTTGGCAGATCAAAGGGGACATGGTTTTTGTGATTTTACATAATTTTACAGAGTTCACTCAGGTCATACAGAGTCTCTCAAGCCACCTGCAAATCCAATTGTCCACAGTTTCTCCTTAGCTTCCTTCACATCTTCACTAATTTAACTTCTTCCCTCCAGTGATATATTCTCCTCTTCTCCCCTTTTTCTTTATTTCAGCCTACCTCATTTATGCTCATTTAAATTCCAGGAAGCCAGGGAGTATGACTTAACTAAATGTATGTCTTCAAAGAGAGCAAGCACAGCATTTGGCCAAAATAATTATAATAACTGACTTTATGTTGTATTTTATACTTTTCAAAGAAATAACATAAGCTACCTTATTTGATCTTCACAACAACCCTTTAAGGTAGCTAAGGCAGAAGAAATGAATAGTTGTCTTGCCACTGAGGTGATATAACTAGTAAAAGGCATAAGAGTAGTACAAAGCCTATTTTTGTGACTATCAGTCCAGGACTCCTTCCAATACATAACAGTACTCCAACTGTGCATGGGTTCAAAATAAGTAGTTGTTGAATTGAATTAACTTGAATGGATGGATGTAAAGCCATTTATTAAGCATTTACTATGCTTAGTCAAGCACTATGCTAAGCACTGAATATAAAAAAAGAAAAACAAATATACTCTGTGCCTTCAGAGAGCTTACTTTTTACTGAGGGAACCAGTACAGAAAGGAGAAAGCAGCAGCCTGGGAGAAATACTTTGTTCCAGAAAGTTACAAAGATGGTGAGTGGGTGAGCAAAAGCAAAGAAATTGATACACTCCATCCAGATACAATTGAAGAATTGGAGAGGGGGAAGTGAAATGGTAAAAAAGTTA
Source organism: Sarcophilus harrisii (assembly GCF_902635505.1). Lineage (NCBI taxonomy): Eukaryota > Metazoa > Chordata > Mammalia > Dasyuromorphia > Dasyuridae > Sarcophilus > Sarcophilus harrisii. The sequence continues at coordinate 446,278,389 of NC_045427.1, forward strand.
ATAAAGCAGATGGTTGGAATGGTTGTGGAATGAACCATTGTAATTAGAACATTGCTGAAATAGTGGAACAGAAAAGGCAATCACCAATCTTGAGAGTGCAAGGCAAATATTACTTCAGACGCAGCAAGACATTTGGCAGATGGCAGCAGAGTAGGGAAAGAAGTGAAAATCTGAAATGAATTTATGGAAGTTACAAAAAAAACATAGTACATAGTTCTATGTACATAGTAAGAAAAAAATTCCTAACAATTAGAATTATCCCAAAGTAGAATGGACTGTTTTGGGAGACAATTAATTTCTCATCAGTAAAAGAAGATCTTTTATCAGAGTCAAGCTAATCACTTTTTAGAGGTTAGAAGGGTTAACATTGAATGATTTCTGAATTCCCTTCAAATGATGAGTTTTGTAAACTGAATTAAATAAATTAGATTGAACAGAATCAACATAACAAAAATTGTACCTATATTCAAGAACTGAATACATTGTCTGGTTTTCCAGTCTCTCTTATAAAATTCCTGAAATTTGTATTAAAATCATTCATGGTACTATAATTTGAAAGTTCTGTGTGGACTCAAAGACTCATCATTTGCACCCAAGTGAATCTCTGTCTTCCTCTAAGAAGAGGAGAAAAAAAAACCAGTTGTTAGCATGGTTATTGTCTTAACAAAGAGGAAAATTAGTAGACTGAACAGGACACCAAATTTGGGATTAGAAGATCAAGTCATTTCACTTCTCTGGAACTCAGTTCCCTCATCTACAAAATAAAGGAGGTGAATGGTATGACCTTCAAAATTTTTTTTCCAGAAATAAATCTCAGGACTGCTATGACCCAAAGATACCAGATGCAGTAACAAGCATAAGAGAAAAAAGGAAAAAGCAGTGCTTGAAATTCTTCCTTGAAATAAGAGTGCAGAAGATGTAAGAAAGCAAGAGTGAATCTTAAAATGCCTTTATGCAGTTCTCCAAGTTCAGAAATACCTAGGAGGGTCCCCAAGGGATTCCAAATAATGGAGAGTCCCAGAAACCAACACAGTTAATGTTCCCCAATTTTGTTTTCCTCACAGGGCTGCAATGGAGAGGGAAAACCAAACCCATGTGTCTGAATTCTTTCTCCTAGGGCTGACCACTGATCCTCAGCAGCAGATGTGGCTTATTATACTCTTCCTGGCCATGTACCTCCTCAATGTGACAGGCAACACAATCATCATTGCAGCTATCTTAGGAGACAGTCGGCTTCACACCCCTATGTACTTTTTTCTCTCCAACCTGTCTTTGGTTGACATCTGCTTCACTACTGTTATTGTGCCCCAGATGCTAGTGAGCATGCTGATGCAGAACAAGTCCATCCCTTTTGCCCGGTGCATTGCTCAAATGTATTTCTTTGTGGCCTTTGGCATCACAGACAGTTTCCTCCTGGCTGTAATGGCTGTTGACCGTTACATGGCCATCTGTAACCCGTTACACTATACTACAATAATGAACCCCAAGCGCTGTGTTTTGTTGGTGGTCATGTCATGGCTGGTGTCCCACTTTCACTCACTGGTCCACACGCTCCTCATGGCCCACCTTTCATTCTGTGGGCCTAACACTATACATCATTTCTTCTGCGATGTCCAGCCCCTACTGACACTCTCCTGCTCTGACACCTCTATCAATGAGATCTTGGCTTTCACTGAAGGCTCCTTGGTGATCATGAGCCCATTCTTATTTATAGTTATCTCCTATATCTGGATCACACGTGCTGTACTGAGGGTTCCCTCAGGGAAAGGGAGATATAAGGCTTTCTCTACCTGTAGCTCCCACATCACTGTTGTGGTGCTGTTCTATGGAACTATCATTTCAGTATACATTCGCCCATCATCTACCTATTCAGTTACCAAGGATCGAGTAGTAACAATCATCTATACTGTGGTCACCCCCATGCTAAACCCTTTCATCTATAGTCTCAGAAATAAGGACATGAAGGGAGCCTTGAGGAAAATGATAGGAAGAGCAGAATAGCCTGAGCCATGCTTCATACCCAACAGAATGAACTCCTCAGAACTAGCTGGAACAGAGTAGCTGTCATCACTGTAAAAAAAAAAAAATTAATGCAGTAGAAAGGAAACTAAATAAGTTTGAAGACCTAGGTTCTAGCTCTAGTTCTGTTATTTACTACCTCTGGGAGCCTAGAATTGTTTAACTTCTCTGGAGTTTTATTTCTTAACCTGTAAATTAAGATGGTCAAATTAAATAGTGCCTAAGATTCTTTTTGTGATTCAGTGACCATCATCAGCATTTACTGAGTATCTTCTAAATATCATGTATTTAATGTTAAGGGTAGAAAGGACTATGACATAGATCCTGATCTCAAAAAGTCAACTAGTCAGGAAACAAGTACTTACTATCTTCCAGGCATTTTGCTAAATGCTGAGAACACAAATAAAGGCCAAAAAAATAGTCCCTGCTCTTGGGAGCTTATAGTCTAATTGGGAAGTGACAACATGCAAGCACATATGTACCAATAAAATACATACACTATAAACTGGAGATAATCAACAAAGGGAAGGCACCAGCATTAAAGGGGACTGGGAAAGACTCCTCGTAAAAGGCAATCTTTTAGTAGAAATGTAAAGAAATTCAGAGAAGCAGAGAGTTGGAGATGAGGAAGGAGAAAATTCCAGTCAATGACAATCCCTCATCAGGAGATGGGATGTCTTATAGAAAGAACATCAAGGAGGCCCGTGTCATAGATTCCTTATAGTCTAGTAGGGAAGAGAAAATGTACAAATAAAAGATAACCACTGGTCCTAGGCAGTTATGGCTGTGCTCAGGGAGTCAAAAAGAAGGATAAAATGGAAAAATCCCTACCTCCATAGTTAGATCTGGCTTTAAATCCCAGATATGCTGCTTACTACCTATGTTATCACAATTTCTTCTTTCTGAGTCTCATCTGAAAAAAAGGAAGGATTTAAGTGAAATGATCTCTTCCAATTCTTTTCAGTTCTAAATTCTATGAATGTTGTAGATAATAAGGGCTAAAGGAAGTCAGAACAAGGAAAGAAGAGTGGGGAAGACAGAGGAGGCTTCATAAATGAGATAAGAGTTGTGTTGATAGTTGAGTTAGATAAGGAATGAGGAAGGCCTTCTGGGATGAAAAACTTGAGCAAAACAGGCAAGCAGAAAGATCCATGATGAATAATGCAAGTAGAACCCTAAAGATTCTTTCCCACTATAAATCAAATTCAAAGATGCCTTATGCCTCACTTAATACTATGTCCCCTAATCCTTTTTTTATCCAAATCATCCCCTCTCCTTTCAGCAACTAATATTTTATTTAACATTATCTCCTAAACACACAGTTTGCCTATCATAGCACTGAACCCTTAAGTCATGGAAAAATTAAACAAGGAGGCATCACTGTAGGAGTCAGTAGACTATTATCAACCTTTCTCCATTTCTAACTTCTTGTGTGATTTAGGACAAATCCCTTTTCTTCTCCATACATCTAAAATTCTCCAAATCTAAAATGATTCAATGAATAGAAAGTTGGTCTTAGAACAAAGAGAACCTGAATTCAAGTCTTACCTCAAACATATAATAGTTACATGTCCCTGGACGAGCACTTTTCAGTTCTTGAGGCAACTTTTTAACCTAAAGTAGCAGAGAACATGTCAACCTGCATTGGTAGAGGAAACCCCCCCTCACCTGAAAAACCTTTAGACTAATGAAATCACAGGTTCAGTCTTTATTTCTATATTTCCATGATTTGTCTCACTGGATTATATAGTAAGAATCAAGAAATATAATAGGTTCCACACAATTTGGAAATTATAAAATATGATTTAAAAACAAACTCTGGCAACACCTTGAAGACAGATTCATTAGTTGTAAGTATACAATTTAAAACATATGTTTGATTGTTTAATCTGGGCATATTATCATCTTTAAAATTTGATCTTCTGATTTTCATTTTATAATAAATCTAATCAGGACTCTAAGTAAAACAATCTCTAGTCTGCCTGTCCTATGAAAACCAAGATATCCTCCATCATAAGCTCAGAATTTTTACAGTGTATTAATATTCAAGTCATTTGTCATATATTCCCTAACAAAGTCTTACTTCATATGGGACAAGTATGACTGTTTTCAATGTATAGAAGAAAAAAATTAAGATATAAATAAGTTGAGATTTGTTCAAAATCACACATCTAGTAACCATTGAAGTCTATATTTGAACCCAGGTCTCCAGAATCCCAGTTGTTTCTATCATTTCACTTAATAAATCTTTATTGATTAATTGATTCAACAAGTCATCTCCCACCCCACCTAATGAACCCTAACATCTATAAAATGGAGATATCATTATTTGCATCTATTTCCCACCCTGGAATATTGTCAGAAAATATTTTTCAACTGTTAAGTACTATACAAAAGAGAACTATCATTGTTATAATTATTATTCATATCACCTCTATTAATAATAGAGAATCAGAGAATAGTCAACTTGTAAGTAACCACAGAGGCCATTTAGCTGATACCCCAAAGGAACTCCAACTATAACATAACTTTACAAGTGGTCATATCGTTTCTATTTGAAAACCTCCATGGAAGAGGAAACAATAACATCCCAAGGAAGCCAATTTCACTTTTGTTTTTAGCATCAATTGTAGGATATTTCTTTCTAATAACCAAAAATTTTTGAATTTCTTTAAATTCTACAAGAATGAAAAATCAGAACTGATGCTCAGCTGATTCATTCCTCTCTTAGCAACCACATGTATTTGCTAGTTAGTAAGATCTAAGATTTAGGACTTTGCTTTCTGAAGTTTATGAAAAATGTCTTTTATTAAGAAGAGATTGGTCTGAGTGGATTAGCAGTATTTCTCAGCTTGCCCATCTTCTCTCTTTTAATATTTAAAATAAAATTTTATTAATTTTTGTTTTTACAGCATCTGCACTTCCTCAAATGCTACTTTTTACCAGCTTTAATTATTAAGAAGTTTTTCTTTTTTCAAACCTAAGTTTCCCTTTTTTCAAAGTCCATAATTCCTGGTTCTATCCTTAGGGAACAAAAAGAACAAATCATATCCTTCCTCCAAATGAACAGTTGTTAAAATATTTGAACACAGCTCTAATGTCCAAATCTACCCCCTTGAATCTTAAACATCCCTGCTTCCTTGAACTGATACCCATATATGGTGTCAAGGCTCATATCCATTTCAAGTGCCCTTCTTGGCTGCTCTCTAGATTATCAAATGTACTTCCCAAAATGTGGTGGCATTGCTGAACTCATTACTCCAATTGTGCTCTGACTAAAGTAGAATGTGAAGGGACTGTCTCTAAGGATTCATCCCTGGATGTTTTTTGTTAATGGTTCATAGTGGTGGCATTTACTTATGCAGGTAATAACAGAGGAGCATAAACTCTGGCAGGTCCTACCAAGTTTGAGTGTCATTAAGTATGGGCCTGATGGTGTCCATCATCTAAGAATTTTGAAAAGTGTAATGAGATTCATTCTCAATACAACTGATATTATAGTGAAATATTATTGGACTTAGAATTTGGAGAAATGACTTCCAATTATTGCTGAAGATAGCAAATTTTGTACAAACTGCCACACAGAGTTGTTATGAGGAAAATTCTTTGTAAATCGTAATAATTCATACCACTCAGAGCAGGAATAGCCCCTGAAGGTTCTTCTACTTCTAGCTCTAGGATATTGGGGCCATAGGCACACTAATATTTTATTGCTAGCACAGCAACTCAGTCTAGCCATTCTAGAAAGCAAGTTGAAATCATCGAGAAATAAGTCACACATATCCTCTCCTAGACAATGACCAGCAAAAATATAAAGAAAGCCAGTGATAGAAAGATCTTATATACACCAAATTATTTCTAGCATAACTCTTTTTGTAATAAAATCTAGAAATAATATAGACACATAAATTAAGAATAAACACATTGCTCTAAGTGAATGTAATAGAGTACTATTGATGAGGTTCACCGCAGGGCAAAGAATTGTGGGAACCCCTTCTGGTCAGCGCAGATCCTTTGTAAAAGAATTTATGGATCTGAAAAGTTAGACTGGCAAAAAGAAGTTTATTGTTGGAACTGAGAAATCAGCCTTTTATAGGAAGACTGACTTTCTCAGTGGCAAGATAAAGTTCCTAGCAGAGAAATCCCAACAGAGATGGAAAGAGGGGTGTAGTCCTGTTAGGGAAATAGGTGAGAGAGATAAAATTCCTAGCAGAGAAATCCTGGCAGAAAGTTAAAGAGGGGTTAATGCTGAAAAGAGAATGCCTTCTCAGCAGGCAGAGGATCCTCACAGGCAGCTATGCTAAGGAGAGAGAAAGGTTTCTTGGCATGGTATGTTCCTGCTTTGGCCCTCTGCAAACAAATGCTCCAAGTTGTCCCTATTTATAATTTGAAACTTTGGCTAGAGGTTGGGGGCAGTTTGAGTTGAAATCAGACAAAGATCTTTGCGAATTGAATAGAAATTTTCCAATTGAATGAGTAGTCCTAGAGTAATAATCTCCAACTCAATAGAGGCTGATAGAAATCTAGATCTCCAGTTCAGGCTAAGTAGGAGTGGTCCTGAATTCAGCAATTCCCACCAAGATAACAAAATGAAACCACTTTATCTGGAGAGTTCAAGGAGTTTCTCCCTTTCAAGGAGTTCTCAAGCATTTACCCCAAAGTTAGGACAGTTTCAGGGTTCCCCACATCATTATTGTAACATAAGGAGTGAAAAAAGCAAGGAATTCAAAGAAACCTAAGAAGACACAAATTGATATGAAAAGAAGAAAGCAAAATTAGGAAAAATAACATGTAATAACAATGAATACAATAGTATGAATGGAGACAACACTAAACAACAATAGAAGTTACATCAAATTCAAAGATCAATATTATTTACAGATGACTGATGTTGGAATTCGCTACCTTTTCAAGAGACAGAAAGTGAGTAACAGGTTTAGGGTGTTTTATATATATAGCCAGTTGAACTTTCTATATTGGGCAGTTTTGCTTAACTGTTGCTTTCTATTATTAGGCAGAGTACTACTAGATAATTGTTGCTGTTGTTCAAATAGAGTTAAGTGATTTTCCCAGGGTCACATAAATTTGAATTCCAGAAAATGAGTCTTCTTGACTCCAGCCCCAGCACTCTACCTACTATGCCACCTACTTTAAAAGTAAATGCAATATAAAACCAAAAGGCACAAAACATTAACAACAATAAGGTCACAACTCTTTTCATGTATTAAAATACAATGCAATGAAGAGAGCACCAGATTTAGACTCAGAAAGAGCCATCTTTGAGTTCCAGCTCCCAGTATAAACCTGGTCAAGTTGCCTCCCCTGTTTGGAGAGTTCAGTTTCTACTGCCTGAATAATGATGAGATTGGATCTGTTGATAGCTATGGTACTTCCCATTTCTAATATTTTCTGAATCTGAGTCTGTGTAGTATTCCTGTCTAGGATACTGGAATATCATACTGGAGCAGTCCTTTATTCCAGCTCCTACCATTAAATTCAAGAATTATTTAAGTGCCTATTGTATAATACAAGGCACCACAGAGAGAAAGACAAAATAAAAAATCCCTATTCTCACAGAATTTATATCCTATTATGGGAGGGATACAAAAAGGGAATATATCACTATACACTTGAGTATTTTAAGAGGAAGAAAGCATTAGCAACTTCTCATAGGAGGTGTTGTGTGAGTTTTAAGACATAAAGGAAGCGAGAATTTATTTCATGACAAGGCCTCAGATTTAGTGCTTGACTGAAAAAAACACACTCAAATAATTACCAACAGAAGATATCCTCAAAATTCGCCAGAAAAGGTCTGTTTTTGCTTACGGGTGGGGATGGTTAGATAGGCCACAGACTGAGGGCAGACAGTGAGAGTACAGCAGGCAGCTCATACTGAGCAGACCTGAGGAGGGTAGGGTGTGATCTCAGCTATTTCTGTGGGGAGATCTTTAACATAGTGTGGATACTTTGCCCTGGCAGCAAGCCAGTAGATCAGCAAAGGAGCTGTAAGCATGGGAAGTAAAGACTATAATCCAAAAAGCTAGGGTCTCTTGGAACCTGGCCTATGCCCACCTGGAGTTTCTCAGCACGCTCCCAGAGTCTCAGAGTCTCAAAGTCCAGACGCAGCGCAGCCATTGCTGTCCTGCTAGTGCCTCACTGCTCCCCGCTTACCCTGCCTCCCCCTTTCCCCGCTCCCTCTCCCCTGCAATCTGTAGAGGAAATTCAGCAATATCATCCAGCCCCACACCCCCCAAAAAAAGAAGACTGCATTTGGTTTTTTGCTAGTTTGTCTTCTTTGATTCTTCTCTGACAAAATGAGCAAAAAATTTAAATGGACTCTAACTATTGATATCTTCTATATGAATAGAGAGAAGACTTTAAACTTTGAGGAGACTATTTGATTTATAATGAAACTTCTTCCACCTCATTGAAAAGTGAAAAGGGAAGGAGTAAGCCAAGCAGAAGGGAATACAGAAATAGTGAGGAAAAGGGGTAAGATAGGGGGAGGAAGTAGAAGGTGGGGGGAGGGATACTAAAAAGGGAGGGCTATGAGAAGCAAGTGATGCTCACAAGTTTAATACTGGTGGGGGGGGTAAAGAGGAAGAACAGGAGAAAAGCATAAGCAGGGGGTTAACAAGATGGCAAGTAATACAGAATTGGTAATTTTAACCATAAATGTGAATGGGGTAAACTCCCCCATAAAGAGGAAGCAGTTAGCAGACTGGATTAAAAGCCAGAATCCTACAATATATTGTTTACAGGAAACACACATGAAGCACGGGATACATACAGAGTAAAGGTTAAAGGTTGGATCAGAATCTACTTTGCTTCAGATGAAGTCAAAATATCAGGGTTAGTCATCCTGATTTCAGATCAAGCAAAAGCAAAAACTGATCTAATTAAAAGAGATAAGGAAGGGCACTATATCTTGCTAAAGGGTAGCATAGACAATGAAGCAATATCAATATTAAATATATATGCACCAAGTGAGGTGGCATCAAAATTCTTAAACGAAAAATTAAGAGAGCTGTAAGAAGAAATAGACAGCAAAACTATAATAGTGGGAGATCTCAACCTTGCACTCTTAGAATTAGATAAATCAAATCACAAAATAAATAAGAAAAAAGTCAAAGAGGTAAATAGAATACTAGAAAAGTTAGATATGATAGATCTTTGGAGAAAACTAAATGGAGACAGAAAGGAGTACACTTTGTTCTCAGCAGTTCATGGAATCTATACAAAAACTGACCATATATTAGGACATAAAAACCTCAAACTCAAATGCAGTAAGGCAGAAATACTAATGCATCCTTTTCAGACCATGATGCAATGAAAATTACATTCAATAAAAAGCCAGGGAGAAACTGACCAAAAAATAATTGGAAACTAAATAATCTCATACTGAAGAATGATTGGGTGAAACAGCAAATCATAGACATAATTAATAACTTCACCCAAGAAAATGACAATTTTCTTGTCATACCAAAATGTGTGGGATGCAACCAAAGCAGTAATAAGAGGAAATTTTGTATCTCTAGAGGCCTACTTGCATAAAATAGAGAAAGAGAAGGTCAATGGATTTGGCTTGCAACTAAAAATGCTAGAAAAGGAACAAAAACCCCAGTCAAACACTAAACTTGAAATTCTAAAAATAAAAGGAGAGATTAATAAAATTGAAAGTAAAAAAACTATTGAATTAACTAATAAAACTAAGAGTTTGTTTTATGAAAAAAAAAAACAAAATAGACAAATCCTTAGTAAATCTGATTTAAAAAAGGAAAGAGGAAAATCAAATTGTTAGTCTTAAAAATGAAAAGGGAGAACTTGCCACTAATGAAGAGGAAATTAGAGCAATAATTAGGGGTTACTTTGCCCAACTTTATGCCAATAAATTCAATAACTTAAGTGAAATGGAAGAATACCTCCAAAAATATAGCTTGCCCAGATTAACAGAGAAAGAAGTAAATTGGTTAAACAGTCCCATTTTAGAAAAAGAAATAGAACAAGCTATTAATCAACTCCCTAAGAAAAAATCCTCAGGACCAAATGGATTTACATGTGAATTATAGCAAACATTTAAAGGACAATTAACTTCAATGCTATATAAACTATATGAAAAATAGGGATTGAGGGGCAGCTAGATGGTGTAGTGGATAGAGCACCAGTCCTGAAGTCAGCAGGTCCTGAGTTCAAATCTGGTCTCAGACACTTAACACTTCCTAGCTGTGTGACCCTGGGCAAGTCACTTAATCCCAATTGCCTCAGCAAAAAAAAAGAAAAGAAAAATAGGGATTGAAGGAGTCCTACCAAATTCCTTTTTTGACACAGAAATGGTAATGATACCTAAACTAGGTAGCCTGAAAACAGAGAAAGAAAATTATAGACCAATCTCCCTAATGACTATTGATGCTAAAATCTTAAATAAAATATTAGCAAAAAGATTGCAGAAAATCATCCCCGGAAAATACACCATAACCAAGTAGGATTTATACCAGGAATGCAGGGCTGATTCAATATTAGGGAAACTATTAGCATAATTGACTATATCAATAACCAAATTAACAAAAACCATATGATCATCTCAATAGAAGCAAAAAAAAAAAAAAAGCATTTGATAAAATCCAACATCCATTCCTAATAAAAACACTAGAGAATATAGGAATAAATGGACCTTTCCTTAAAATAGTCAGGAGCATCTATATAAAAGCATCAGTAAGCATCATATATAATAGGGATAAACTGGAACCATTCCCAATAAGATCGAGTGAAACAAGGTTGCCCACTAACACCATTATTATGCAATATTGTATTAGAACTGCTAGTCTCAGCACTAAGAATTGAGAAAGAGATTAAAGGATTTAGAGTAGGTAATGAAGAAACCAAATGATCACTCTTTGCTAATGATATGATGGTATATTTAGAGAACCCTAGAGATTCTACTAAAAAGCTATTAGAAATAATTCACAACTTTAGCAAAGTTGCAGGATACAAAATAAATCCACATAAATCCTCAGATTTTTATACATCACCAACAAAATCCAACAGCAAGAGACACAAAGAGAAATTCCATTCAAAATAACTGTAGATAGCATAAAATATTTGGGAATCTATCTACCAAAGGAAAGTCAGGAATTATATGAGCAAAATTATAAAACACTTTCCACACAAATAAAGTCAGATTTAAATAACTGGAAAAATAGTTAAGTCCTCTTGGATAGGCCAAGCGAATATAAGAAAGATGACAATACTCCCTAAATTAATATATTTATTTAGTGCTATACCAGTCTCCCAAGAAACTATTTTAATGACCTAGAAAAAATAACAACAAAATTCATATAGAAGAACAAAAGGTCAAGAATTTCAAGGGAATTAATGAAAAAAAAAATCAAATGAAGGTGGCCTAGCTGTACCTGATCTAAAACTATATTATAAAGCAGTGGTCATCAAAACCATTTGGTATTGGCTAAGAAATAGATTAGTTGATCAGTGAAGTAGGTTAGGTTCCCAGGACAAAATAGTCAATAACTATAGCAATCCAGTGTTTGACAAACCCAAAGATCCCAACTTTTGGGATAAGAATTCATTATCTGACAAAAACTGCTGGGAAAACTGGAAATTAGTATAGTAAAAATTAAGCATGGACCCACACTTCACACTATACACCAAGATAAGATGAAAATTGGTCCATGATTTAGGCATAAAGAATGAGATTATAAATAAATTAGAGGAACATAGGATAGTTTACCTCTCAGACTTGTGGAAGAGGAAAGAATTTGTGACCAAAGAACTAGAGATCATTATTAATCACAAAATAGAAAATTTTGATTATATCAAATTAAAAATCCTTTGTACAAACAAAACTAATGCAAACAAGATTAAAAGGGAAGCAACAAACTAAGAAAACATTTTTATAGTTAAAAGTTCTGATAAAGGCCTCATTTCCAAAACATATAGAGAAATGACTCTATTTTATAAGAAATCAAGCCATTCTTTAATTGATAAATGGTCAGAGGATATGAACAGACAATTTTCAGATGATAAAATTGAAACCATTTCTACTCATATGAAAGAGTGTTCCAAATCCCTCTTGATCAGAGAAATGCAAATTAAGACAACTTTGAGATACCACTACACACCTGTCAGATTGGCTAAGATGACAGGAAAAAATAATGATGAATGTTGGAGAGGATGCGGGGAAAATGGGGACACTGGTGCATTATTGGTGGAGTTGTGAACAAATCCAACCATTCTGGAGAGCAATCTGGAATTATGCCCAAAATGTTATCAAATACCCTTTGATCCAGCAGTGTTACTACTGGGCTTATATCCCAAAGAGATATTAAAGAAAAGAAAGGGACCTGTATGTGCCAAAATGTTTGTGGCAGCCCTTTTTTTAGTGGATAGAAACTGGAAAATGAATGGATGCCCATCAATTGGAGAATGGTTGGGTAAATTGTGGTATATGAATATTATGGAATATTATTGTTTTGTAAGAAATGACCAGCAGGATGAATACAGAGAGGCTTGGAAAGACTTACATGAACTGATGCTGAGTGAAATGAGCAGAACCAGGAGATCATTATACAGTTCAATAACAATACTGTATGAGGATGTATTCTGATGCAAGTGGATATCTTCGACAAAGAGAAGATCTAATTCAGTTCTAATTGATCAAATGGTGGACAGAATCAGCTACACCCAGAGAAGGAACACTGGGAAATGAGTGCGAACTGTTTGCATTTTTGTTTTTCTTCCTAGGTTATTTTTACCTTCTGAATCCAATTCTTCTTGTGCAACAAGAGAACTGAATGGTTCTGCACACATATATTGTATCTAGAATATACTATAACATAACATGTATAAAACTGCCTGCCATCTAGGGAAGGGAGTGGAGAAAGGGAAGGGAAAAGTCAGAACAGAAGTGAAGGTAAGGGATAATGTTGTAAAAAATTACTCATGCATATGTTCTGTCAATAAAAAGTTATAATAATAAAAAAAATTAAGCAACATCAAAAAGAAGAAGAAAAGATTTAGTGGGGAAAATGATGAACTTGGGATGGTTATAAGATGCCCAGTGGAGGTGCTGAGAAGGCAGCCAGTGATGCAAAATTGAAGCCCAGGATAAAAATAAAGATTGGCTATATAAATTTAGGAGTCTTTTACAGAAAAGTAATCATTAAAATAAGAATTTTATGTAGTGGCTAGAAGCTGGAAAATAAATGGATGCCCATCAATTGGAGAATAGTTGAGTAAATTGTGGTATAAAAATGTTATGGAATATTCTTGTTCTGTGAGAAATGACCAGCAGGATGAATACAGAGAGGATTGGTGAGAACAGATGCCAAGAGAAATGAGCAGAACCAGGAGATCATTATATACCTCAACAACGATACTGTATGAGGATGTATTCTTATGGAAGTGGATTTCTTGGACAAAGAGATCTAACTCAGTTTCAATTGATCAAGGATGGACAGAAGCAGCTACACCCAAAGAAAGAACACTGGGAAATGAATGTAAACTGCTTGCATTTTTGTCTTTCTTCTCAGGTTATTTTTACCTTCTGAATCCAATTCTTCCTATGCAACAAGTGAACTGTTCGGTTCTGCACACATATATTGTACCTAGGATACACTGTGACATATTTAACTTGTATAGGACTGCTTGCCATCTGGGGGAGGGGGTGAAGGGAGGGAGGGGAGAAGTCAGAACAGAAGTGAGTGCAAAGGATAATGTTGTAAAAAAAAAAAAAAACTACTCAGGCATGGGCTCTGTCAATATAAAGTTATAATAAAAAAAAGTATAAAAAATGAAAATAAATAAAATAAAATAAAATAAGAATTTTTAAAAATACAAGAACTGGGAGAGAGAGGGAAGAGAGAGAAAAAATAAAAATAGAAACATATATAGAAAGATGGATATCTATATCCATAGGTCTATATATGGAGCTATATATATCCATAATATCTATATCTATATGGGTTTCTAGGTCTCTTATCTTTGTATATGTGCTTGTGTGTGTGTACAGGCATATATACCAACACATATTCCTAGCAACTAGCACAATACATCTAATAAATAATTATTGATTGATTGGTTAAAGTAGGCAGTGCAATCAGAATTATTCCCCATTTCATAAATAAGAAAATAATTTCTCAGAAGTTGTTACTTGCTCAAATTTACACAGATAAAGTCAGGATTTGAACTCAAGATTTCTGATGTCACTTTCAGAGTTCTTTCTATTAAATCATATTTGGTTCAATGATATCCCAATAAGTGTAATTATTCATTCTCTGCTTATTATATTGGCAAAGAGTTCATTAACCACAAGGCAGATGATATATTTTTCAGACAATTCTAATTGTCTAAATGGTTAATTCTAATTGTTAATTCTAATTATTTTTTCCCAAAATCTGAACCCCTGGATTTTCCTAGTTCTACTCTTTTTTTTTTGAAAAGGAAAATTACAATTCCTTATATCTGAAAAAAATTCAGATATTTGATATCTAAATCTTTTTTCCCTTACTACTCTGTGTTAGCTTTTTAACTTGCTAGGCTTTGGAAGTAAAGATCTTGGAATGCATATATTATCATAAAATCCCTTAGTTGGAAGAGGCCTCAGAATATTCTCCTTAGTGTCCCTGAAAAAGTACTTACAAATACTATCTTTTTTAATCTTCACAACAAATCTTGGAAGTAGGTGCTATTATTATTTCTATTTTACAGATGAGGAAAATGAAGCACACTCTTGTCCAGAGGTACTAAGTGTCTGAAACCATATTTGAATTCAGGAATTTCTGTCTCTAGATCCAGCATATTATGCACAATAACTTTAATCATTAGAGATTCAGATAGATAATATCCCAAATATAATCCTGTCCTGGAATGATAGCCGGAGAATAAGGCCCAGTATTATATACACCAAAAAAACCTTGTCTCACCTGTTCATCTCATCTCAGGCTTCTTTATCAAGAATTAATAAAGAGAAAACTTTACCCCAATCACAAGAATGGTTCCTAACTATAGCAGGACCTTTTCTCATCAATTTGGATCTATGTAAGGGGCTCTTAGAATCAATAAATGAATAAATAAATAAAAGGAATTTCTAAATAATCATTCTATTCTAGGCATATTTTTCTCAAAAGGTTTTATGCCACAATGCTACAAAGAAGTCAGACCTGTTAACACAGTGACTGAAACCCACACAAACATTTTAAATGAAATTTAAATGTAAAATTTTAAATTTCTAAAACAGAGGGAGAGGATTGATTTTGACTCCTTTTCTGTAGTAATATGCCTGCTAGTTTTCACTAAACTGAAAATTTAACAGTTGTCTTATGTTATTGTTGATGTATAGCTCTATACATCTCTTCCTTCCAAATACTGTCACAGTAGCTACTGTATTTAGATTCCAATTTGGACAAACATTCATAATGACAAGTAAACTTTCAGGTTCACAGTAGGATCTCATTTTTCAGGTGTTTATATTGGTGGTGGATCAGGTGGTGTACCATCAGCTATAATAAATTTCTGATTCTAAGAAAAAAAATAGATAAGAAAAAAGTATATTATGTGTCATGGTTAACCTCTCTAAAGTTCTACTCTTTCTCCAAAGCCTCATTGACCAAAAAACTGATCCTTGGTTTTAAATATCTATACCAAAATGGTGTAGTAGATAGACTCTCACAAGTCAAGCTGAAATGGACTTGAGTGGGGCTGGAGGATGACATACTAAAGGACTGCTCTCTAAAGTTAGTATCACTGAGTGACTCCAAGTGAAGGAAAGATGGATATTTTTTCATCATAGTAGCTCTCCAAGCCATCTACTAAGTCATAGAAGTGTTGCAAATGGAGGGACAACCCTTGCCAACAAATTTCCAAGATCATTTCCAGAACCAAAATAAAGAATTTTTCCATTATAAACAACATAGGCTTGAAATATGTCACAAGTAGGTCGGAGGAAAGTAAGACTTAGAAAGACAATAGGAGGAAGCAGACTGAATGGAGGGCAGTCTTTGATGTCAGGAAAACTTGGGTTCAACTATTTCCTTTGAGACATGATAGCTAAGTGAAGAAGACATTTAACCTCTTGGTGCTCCAAGAAACTCTCTATGATCATAAGTAGCAGAATATATTGCATTTATAAATTTCAAGGCTTGCAAATTACTTTACATGTGTAATCTCATTTGATCCTCATAAGAATTCTAAAAAGTAGAAGGTACTATTATTCCCACTTTATAGAAAACAGCCTGATAGAGGTTAAATGATTAACCAGGGTCATACAGCTAATAAGGGTTTGAAGCAGGATTTGAATTGAGGACTTCCTAATATCAAGTCTTGCACTCTGTCCCCTTCTCTACCTCACTTTTCAACAGAGGTCAATGTTCATTGAGAGAAGAAGGTTCTTTTCTTGAGAGTAACTTACGCCTATGAAATCACAGATCAAGATGAAAATAAAAACACTGCTACACTGTGGAAACAAAAAAAAAGAACTAGAATTAAAATCAATGAATTGTGAACCAAGTTTTGGTTCAGACAGAAGCTAGTTCTATGATGGAAACATTATTTTTATTTTGAATTCTCTATTTCTTCATCAAAAGAGAAAGCTACTAATTGCATGTCAGTTCTCTGAAGAAAGCACATTATAAATTGTAAAGCACTACACAGATTTTTAGCTCGGTCTTTGAGCCCATAGGTATAGAATCCGCAGTGAAGAAACCCTCACTGCTAATACAAAACAGTGACTACTCTGAAACTTATAGTTTAAGATAGTTGCCCAGGGAACACAGACTTGACCAAGGTCACATGGTCAATAACAATCAAAGGTAGGATTTGAACCCAAGTCATCCTGATTCTGTGGCCAGCTTTCTATTCATGATAATACATTGCTTCTATATGGGGAGGAATTATAGACACTGCTATTATTAGAATTAACCTTATTCAGGGAATTTTTCATTTGTTCAAAACTAGGTCACACCAAGTTCACATAGTGGTACCATGTCCATTTCTACAGTGATCACTTCAGATCTATTTTAGCCAGACTCTCTTCCAATAAGTCTTTTTCAGGAAATGCAAAGTGGAAATACAACTGGCATCTCTGAATTCTTCCTCCTGGGACTCTCTGAACAGCCAGATCATCAGCTGATTCTCTTTGGTCTATTCCTGGCCATGTATCTAGTTACCCTATTGGGGAACCTGCTCATCATACTGGCCATTGTGTTCAACTCCCATCTCTACTCTCCTATGTATTTCTTCCTGGCCAATCTTTCTTTTGTTGATACATGTTTTGCCTCCACTACAGTCCCCAAGATGCTCATGAACATCTGGACCCAGCATCAGAACATCTCCTATGCTGGGTGCCTCACTCAGATGTATTTCTTCATGACCTTTGCTCTTTTGGATGATTTCTTCCTTGCTGCTATGGCTTATGATCGCTATGTGGCCATTTGCCTCCCTCTTCACTACACCACAGTCATGAGTTCTACACACTGTGTCCTGCTCCCACCTCATTGCCCTCTCTCTCACTTTCTTCATGGCTCAGTTCTCCTTTTGTGAATCCCACGTGATCCCCCACTTCTTCTGTGACCTCCTACCTCTTCTCAAGCTGTCCTGTTCAGACACTAGCATCTTTCAAGTGGTGATGTTCATTGATGCCAGCTTAGCTGGTTTTATCCCATTCACTTGCATTTTGATCTCCTATATCCACATTATTTTCACTATCTTCAGGATCCCTTCTGCTGATGGAAAGCATAAAGTCTTCTCCGCCTGTGGTTCCCATCTCTCAGTGGTCATTCTCTTCTATGGGACTCTCATTCTAGTTTATTTACAGCCCTCGTCTTCCTACTCAGCAGACACAAGTATTATCATATCTGTGATGTACACAGTTGTGACACCCATGCTCAATCCTTTCATCTATAGTCTGAGGAATAAAGACATAAAGAGAGCCCTAAGGAAGCTGCTCAGCAAGGGAATGATTCTCTCTAGGTGATATGCCATTGTCCTTAGCAAAAACTTAGGAGCCATTACACCATTCACTCCCTGCTCCTTCATTTCCTTATCATCCAGGATAGTAAATGCAACTGTTAGTTTGACCTTCCTATGCCCCATTCTTGTGAGATATGTTTCAGATGCCCATTTTTTTGATGAACAAAGCATCAAATTACTCACTCACAAGACAACAAAAAATAGAACCAAACCTCAGAGTGACAACATTTCAGGAAATGTTCTTTTCTCTAGGATGAATTGCTTTCTTTTCTGAATCAGTGATAATCAAATCCGAGGGTAAGTGGGGTTCCATACATGCTAAAAGGGCAAAACTTGGCCACATTTCTAGTACTGTGATGATAGACTGATTGACACTGAATTGATCCCTCAAGGGAAGTTTGAGAACACACTAAAACATGGAATTGATTTAGTACATAACAGAATTGTCTGTGAGAGCAAGAAACCATTCAAAAGAGACAAGTGAATGTTGTGACATATAGGTGATAAATAGCAGATAATATACAAAATCATCATGAATCAGGCTTAGGATATGGAGTACGAAATCTTCAAAGTTTGTTCCTTGACAGAAAATTTTTTTTGGTTTGCTTTTTAATAGTGAAGGGGAGACTGCACGCTTAGGTCTTTGATACCCAAAACAACATTGTGAAAAGGAGGATGAGAGGGTGAGCTAGAGGTACCCAAACATTTTTCCCCAACTTAACTGTTAACTTAACTGGGCTAATTTGATTTAGGCTAGACCACTATCTGAATGAAACAGAAAAATGGAATTAGCATAAAGCAAAATTCCACTACAATTATCTATTCCATGGTTCAAGAGTCAGAGCATTTCTATGGAAAGGCTTCTCTATCCTTGAACAATTTCCTTTGCTTCCATTGAGGACTGGCCATAACCAAGATAAAAATACCCTGAGTCTTAAAAACATGATTGGTGAACTGAATTTATGTATGTAGCTAGACTAATGAGAAGGACTACTTATCTTAAGTTTTGTATCATGCACTTTTTTGGCAGTCTGCTGAGACCTATGGACACCTTCTTACAATAATATCTTTAAATACCCTAAAATTCAAATGAATAAAGTAAATCAAGGAAATTCATTACAGTTATCAAAGTATTTCTTAATTTAAAAAAAATTCACAGAGCTTCTTGGTAGATAAAGCAGGCATATACTTAAAAGATAAACCTTCAAAGGAACTAAAGGCAGTTTAACATAGGTAAAGGTAAAGTAAAACATTTCAGAAAGGGACTGAACTAGATCACTTATCCACAACAAATCTCCCCTCATCTGTAGAACTATGACTGACAAAGGATCTTGTTTCTTATATCCTAAAAATTTGTAAGGTAGAATCATCCTTCTCCTTGACTGTCAATAAGAAGCACCATGCTGTAGTAGGAGGAAGAGCTTTGGCTATAGAGTCCTGAGTTCAAATTTCACTTCAGATTCTGTATAACTTAAGAAAGGTTCGACATTCCTGTGCCTCGATTTGCTCATCTTAAATATAAAGGGATTGGATTAATTGGCCTCTAAGGTCACTTCCAGATCTAGATCTGTGACTTTAGCTTCTTCTAGATCCATTAATGTTATTTCCCTCTATCTGGATCATAGAGGGTCAAGAAGTCCCTGCACTGATATGTAGTAGTTAATTAGCTATGATCAGACAGTTGTAAAAAGAATTAATTCTTCAAGGAGGGGCTGGAAGAGATCATCTGAAATCTTTTCATCTCTAATGTCATAGCACCTCCTTAACCCTGGTGAATTATGTTACTTTTCTCTAATTATATTGGTAGAGTTTTGTAAATGGAATCTTTTTTGTATTTTGAATATGGTCAGAAATTAATTCAATTTAATTTCTAGGATGGGCTTACCTTCATAAACTGGGCCCTTGACTCCTTGTTTACCTGTATGCTTCTCTGGGATTATATAACTCAAACTCCTTCCCCAATAAGTCAAGGGTTCTACTAGGCCATTGCAAGGCCACAACAGAGAGAATAAGTCATTTCCTAAATCCCTTAAAATAAATGTTTCTGGGAAATAACTCAAAAAAGTAGCATAGAAGAGGCATGTTTGGGAGTGGAGAGACACAGGAAATGTAGTTCTAGCAAAACAATTTAAAAGCCCTCAGCTATTACTAAGACTAAAGGATGAATATGAATGAATAATATCAACCTCCCAACTGCAGCCCAGACCTGGCACCTCCCTCATGATATTGTCCAGAGTTACTGTTGCATTGGAGGAATATTTTGCTGATGAGATCAACCTGTCTCCAGTAAACATTAAGTCCCCACTATGTGCAAGGTCCTGTGTTCCATTTTAAAGGTACAAAAATATAGGATGAGATATGGAATCAGGAAGAAATGAATTCAGCCTAGCCTCAGACAGTTAATATCTGTGTGATTCTCAGCAAGTCACTTAACCTCTGTCTACTTCAGTTTCCTCATATGTAAAATTGAAATAATAATAATAGCATCTTACAACATTCCCAGGGATATTGTAAGAAATGAGATAATGTTTGTAAAATCCTTCACAAAACTTAAAGCAATATATAAATGTTAACTCTCATTATTAATAAATATTAATCTCTGATTTTATAATGCATTTTATAGTTTCAAAAATACTTCCTTCACAGAAATACTTTGAGAGAGCAATGGCAAGTTTCATTATTCCCATTTTAAAGATGACTAATTTGGTAAGTCAATAAGCAATTGCTTAGTGTTAATATATAATAAACACTATAAAGAAGAATTGTCTTGCTCAAGGTCAAACACTAGTGAGTTTAGACTAAACTTCACATCTTCTGAGTCTAAAAAAAGTCCTCTTCCCAATACAATAGGTGGTATTAAGATACAGTCTCTATTTTCAGGGAGCTTATGGTCCAACATTATATCTATATATCTATAGAAATAGAAATAATACAAAATAGAATATAATCTGGGAAAAAGGAAGATTGAGATAAAAGCTATGAGAAATTTGAGATAAGATATTTTTACAGAAAGCAAGGCAAGACGGCGATTGAAAAGGTTTAATGAAAGAGATGACATCAGAATTGGACAACAGAATTGAAGGAATGAATTTAAATGGGAAGAAATTGGAGGAAGCAGCACACATTAGGCAAAAGTTTTGGCTCCAGTTCTAAAATAATAGGATCTTATGAGCCCAAAAATTCAGAGACAGGAAAGAGTAGGATGAGAATAGCCCCATTTGATTCCAACATAGAGCATATAAAGGGGAGTAGTGTAAGATCAGTTAATAATGATAGTATTTGTAAAATGCTTTATGGTTTGCTAAGCATTTTATTATGGTATTTTATTTGATTCTCACAAAGACTGAGGTAAGTGCTATCATTATTCTCATTTTACAAAGAAGGAAACTAAGATTGAGAGAGTCTCTACCACTCTCTCAAGGTCACATGCACAGTGATAAATGCCTGATACAAAATTTGAACTCGGGTCTTCCTGACTCCAACTCTACCTCTCTATTCTCTTGGTCACTTCGTAGACTAAAAGGATAGATTGCTCACAAGTTCAAGAGAACTTTAAATACTAGGACCAAAATTATTTAAATCTTTCATTTAAAGGAGAACAAGAAGAGGTCTTTGAGTAAAAAAGTAGCATAGTTTTGACAGTATAAGAACATAATTTGGGCAACTGTGTGAAAAATTCATCAGACAGAAAAGGTGTGTCAGGAAGATACAATATGGAAACAATTCCTTCTATCTACCTCTTGACAGTCATTGGAGATGTGTTAGGGTGAAAGCAAACTTTTTGTACCACCCCCCCAAAAAAAAGACAAAATTAACAAAGGTGACAAACATTTTAACTTTGGATTACAACATAATACTTTTCCTTTAGCCTATTTTCTCCTGTACAGATCGAGGTTTTTATTCTATACACCAGATCACATTTTTCTCTTATCCCCACATTTCTTTTAAGGGGTTAACAGTCAAACAATCAATCAAAAATGTATTAAGTACCAACTATGTGTCAAGGATACAAACTGAAGAATACAAAAAGAAGCAAAAGATAGTGTCTACTATCAAGGGACTTACAGCTTGATGGAGAAGACAACTGGCAAACAAATATATAGAAGCAAGTTATATACAGGATAAATGAGGAATATTTTAAAAAGTGAAAGCACTGGAATTAAAAGGATTGGAAAAGGCTTCCCATAGAAAATGGGATTTTAGTTGGCATTTAAAGGAAGCCAAGGGAAGTCAATAGTAAGAGCAGAGGAGAGAGTATTCCAGGTATAAGGAAGAGCCAGATAAAAAGGTCCAGAGGCAGTAATAGAATTTTGTTCATGGAATATCCAAGAAGGCAGTATCACTGGATCAAAAAGTATATGTTACAGAATAAAGTGTAAGAAGAATGGAAAGCCAGAAGTAAATTGGGTTATGAAGAGCTTTGAATACCAAACAGAGCTTCTATTTTTGCTTCTGGAAGCAGTAGGAAGCCAGTAGAGTTTGAGAAAGGGAGCAACATGATCAGATCTGCATTCTAAGAAAATCACTTTAGTGCTAAATGAAGAATGGATTGGAGTGGGCAGACCCATCACTAGGTTATTGAAATAATGAAGGTGATAAGGGAATGTACTAGAGTGGTGACAGTATCAGAGGAGAAAAGGGGGCATAATTGAGAAATGTTACAAGATTAAAATGACAGACTTTGGCAACAGCTCAGATATGGGGGGTGAAAGATAATGAAGAATCTAGGATTACTGATAAATTGTGAGACTGAGGAATTGGGAGGAGAATGTTGTCTTCTAAGGTAATAGGGATAGTAGGAGTAAGGAAGAGGAAGTTTAGGGGAAAAGATAATGAATTCTGTTTTGTAGATATGCCTTTTTAATGCTGACATAAGGCTAAAGGATAGAACCCTGATGAATCACCATTGCAGAGCATTCCTAGATGAGGAAATTCCCTCTACCAGTGCAGGTAGAGCCCCTTCTCAACTATGTATAGACTTGGAGAGTTGCTTAATGTTATGAGGGGTTAAGCTAACTTGCTGATAATAATACAATCAGAAGTTGCACTGGTACCTAGGCTTTCCTCCTCTGAGGCCAGTTCTCCACCCATTACCGCACACTGCTATAATGCCCACCTAATAATAAAAGTAGTAGTAGTAGTAGTAGTAGTAGTAGTAGTAAACATAAACCTAATTAAGTTATGCAGATAAATTTATAGAAAAAGAAATATATGGGGACAATTCAAAATCAAGTCATGACTAACAAAAACTATAGATAAACTATCCTTAAGAAGCCCAGATGTATTGATAAATGTTTACCATATAAGAAAATGGTAGAAACTGAAATACAGAACTATTGGCAAAAAAAATTTTAATACTATATTGCTTATTGGCTAAAATTATACATCAGTAAATTCATAAACTATGTTCATACAGTGTCAAATGACAAATGTCCATACTAAATATAGACCTGAAAGACCTGGAGAATTTCACAAATAAATTTAATGGAACTGGCCTATTTTCACAGATAAGACTATTCACAATTTTTCTGATGTAAAATTGGTACATAAGAAGTTAAGAAAGTTTCTAGGGGCCTCTAGTTAGTGTAGTGGAGAGAGTACCAGCCCTGAAGCCAGAAGGACCTGAGTTCAAATCTGTCCTCATGAACTCAACACTTCCTGACTATGTAACTCTGGGCAAGTCACTTAACCCCAATTGCCTCAGCAAAAAAAATAAAGAAAATTTCTAATAAATTTCATCCTATCAAATACTCATGATCTCTGATTTACTTTGAACAGAAAGTGTTCAAAATAGACTAACAGAAAAAAATCAAAATCACATGGAAATAGGATGAGGTATAATATATATCCCTGCCATCTCGTTCAATACTGGAATTGTTCTAAGGATACTTTCAGTGAGTCTTCAGAAGACAAACTTAGAAGTTATAAAAGGCAGTAATTTTATGCATCTGTGCAATAGTCTACAGAACTTTAAATATAAACCAGAAAAGTGACTTATCCTTCTGCCATATTTATCTGAACTCCATCAAAAAGATAAGAACAGAATGGTAATGTTGATGATAGTGATGATGTTAATAACAGTATCTCATATTTCTATATTGTCTGAAGGTTTGCAAAGCATTTCCCTCAAAACAGCTCTATGAGGTATAGGTACTATCAGTATTATGTTCATTCTCATATGGAAAGTGAGGACTTGCTCATAGTCACCCCCATAAATGAACTAACAAGTACTTATTTTATGCCTACTACATGCCAGATGTTGTGCTCAATCTTGGAGAAACAAAGACAAAAATAAAATAGTACTTATAACATAGATTCTATAAGGGGAATCATCATATCAACAAAAGTACAAACAAAATATTTGTAAAATTATATGTGATCCTAAAGAGATCATAAAAAATTAAAAGGACTTCCATGTACAAAAATATATCAGCTCTTTTTGTAGTGGCAAAGAACTGGAAATTGAGGTGATACCCATTAATTGGGAAATGGCTGAATAACTTGTGGTATATGAATGTAATGGAATACTATTATGCTTTAAGAAGTGACAAGTAGACAGATTTTCAGAAAAATGTGAAAAGAATTTACATGTACTGATGGAAAATGAAATAGACAAAACTAGGAAATTATTATCACAGTATCAGCAACATTGTGCAATGGTCAACTATGATTGACCATTGTTTTTTCTCAGCAATATAATGATACAAGAGAAGTCCAAAAGACTCATGGATGGAAAAAAATGCTATCCACATCCAGGAAAATAATTGATAGGAGTCCAAATGCACATTGAAGCATATTATCTTCACTTTCTTCATTTTTTCCATGGATTTTTTTTTTCATTTTGTTCTATTTCTTCTTTTGCAACATGACTAATATGGATACATTTTACATAACTGTACATGTAAAACCTACATCAAATTGCTTGCCATTTAACAAAGAAGTGAAGAAGGGAAGGAGAAAATTCAGAATTCAAAATTTTATATAAAAATGAAAAGTTTAAAAATTTTAATTATATGCGTCTATAAGCAAGATATTTTGTTAGGAAATATTAGAAAATTGGATTCTAGCTAGTTTTTCAAATACAATCCCCTGAAGTGATGTCAAACTGACAAAGAAACAGTGGTCATTAAACCAGACATAAGGAGTCCTGTAGATTACATATTGATTTAGAAAGCCACATATTAACATTCTCTATCATCTATTGTATTTTTGTTAAATTATTTCCCAATTACATTTTAATCTGATTCAGGCTGTTCTCAATAGTAGTCAATACCTGTATGATAGCTCTTGTTAAGAGAACATAGTATAGCCATTCCTTAATTAGGATCTACAGTTAATCTCCCTTAAGACTGACCTTAGCTGACTTTCTCTCTCTTGATACTGGACTAGACTCCTAATTTCATCTGGATAAGTATGTTGGCATGGTGGTGAAGGGAGAAAGAAACAATGATAAACATTGATAACAATGCTTTGTGGTCTTCCTATATCTAATCTTTCCTTCTCCAATCCATTCTACACATAACTGCCAAACTGATGTATCCAAAGCAATATCTTGACCACAGCACTCCCTTATATAATCTTCTGGGGCTCCCTATTGCAACTACAGACTCTTTGATCTGGCATTTTTAATTCTTTCATGCTGTGAAAGAATTAGTATATCCTTCCATCATCAGTGTATCCTTCCAAAATGAGTTTATACTCCTTCACCTCTAAATATTCTATGCTTCAGCCAAACGGATCTACATGTTTCCCATCCTCAAGATTTCATCTCTCATCTCCTTGTCTTCAAATATGTTAATCTCCATACTTGTACTGCTCTGCCTTCTCACCTCTGTCTTTGGGACAAGAGCTTCCCCCTCAGTTTAACCCAAATGCTATTTCCTTCAAGAAGTTATTTTTTTCTCATTATTCCACTTATTTTAGTTAATTTATTTTGTATATATTCTGTATCTATTTATCCTTCAACAGAGTGTATCCCCCTACCTCTTAGAATATAAATCCCTTGAGGAGAAAGATTACTTCAGTTCTATATTTATATCTCCCATGACCAGCACATTACTTTGTATTTAGTACTTAATACTTGTTGGGCAGCTAAATGACCCAGTGGATAGAGCACCAGCCCTGAAGTCAGGAGGACCTGAGTTCAAATCTTACCTCAGACACTTAATACTTCCTAGCTGTTTTGTGTGATCATAGGCAAGTCACTTAACGCCAATTGCCTCTGCAATAAATAAATACTTGTTGATTGATGCCTCAATTGACTGACTTATGGGGGAACTTCCCCCAGCTTCAACAAACACTTATTAAGTGCTTCTGTATATAATACAATGTGAGGGACTATTTGAGAGAAGTTAAAGGATACTTAGTCACTGCTTACCCAGAGTTCATGTAATCAGAAAACCTGGATTTGAAGAAAGGCTCCAACATTTATATTCATGTGCTTATAAGTAATTCACTCATCCCTTCTGAGACTCACTTTCTCATCAATAAAATGGATAAAAGCAATTCCCATTCTACATGATTTTAAAAGTTGTTGTAAGGAAACTTTTTTGAAAACTCTCAAGTGCAATATAAATGTGATGTTATTAACATAGTTCAAATTTCTCAAAGGAAAGACTGAGTCACTTGCTGGTAGTGGGATGACATAGGTGGAAATGAAGTTGGAAGTTAGAGAAAAAGATTTTCAACAGTCACTGGGGATCATTATGTAAGACATCAGTAAGAGTAGAGTTTCCAAAAAAAAAAAAAAAAAAAACCAACTAAAATGGAAAGG
The DNA here is from genome assembly GCF_902635505.1 of Sarcophilus harrisii. NCBI lineage: Eukaryota > Metazoa > Chordata > Mammalia > Dasyuromorphia > Dasyuridae > Sarcophilus > Sarcophilus harrisii. The sequence continues at coordinate 446,305,162 of NC_045427.1, forward strand.
AAGAAAAACTCTGGAGCAATAATGTAGGAAGTCAAAAGGAAAAGGATAGAGAGACCAACATACTGACAGATGGATAGATAGATAGATGGATGTTGTTGAGTCATTTTTCATTCATGATCCAATTTTTGATTGGACATTTCTTGACAGAGAAACTAGGATTTTCCTCCTCCAGCTCATTTGACAGATGAAGAAACTGAGGAAAACAGGGTTAAGTGACTTGTGCAGGGTCATGTAGCTATTAAGTGTGTGAGGCCAGATTTGAATGCATGAAGATAACTGATTCAGCACTCTATTCACTGCAGAGACAGAGACGGAGACACAGAGACAGACAGACACACATACACACAGACAGAGACAGAGACAGAGAGACAGAAACAAAGAGAGTCTGTATGTGTGTGAGACAGAGACACACAGAGGCGGCAGAGGGAAAGAGAGGGAAACAGAGACAGAGACAGATAGAGACAGAAAGAGATAGAGAGAAACAGAGAGACAGAAAAGGAGGGAAGGAGGGAAGGAGAGAAGGAGAGAGAGAGAAAGGGAAAGAGACAGAGAAACAGAGAGAGAAAAACAAGAAAGATCATCATTGCTCTAAAGATTACTTTCTAAATTGGAAACGACATATGGCATGATTTGGAAAGTATGGGCAGACAACCTGCGGAAAAAGCTCCACGACGGGCGCTGAAGCCAAGGTGGCTGAGGCCAGGGCCAGGGCCCGGGGCCACAGCGGAGGAGTAGGCGGGAACTGCTTTGTCCAGAATCTGAGCGAAGGGAGGACGGAGGACGCCGCAGCCGCTCCCTCGCCTTCCCCCTGGAATAAGGCACAAGCTCCAGGTGCCCAGCCTACGGCCGCGGCCAGGGAGGCCTCGAAGTAGGTCGCGCTCAGTCAGTTCTGAGATTCCTTGAACTTGCAGAGGCGGGGGAGGCTGCAGTGGAAGAGGTGGGCCGCAACAACAAGCTTCCGATGGACGATCTCTGGCACCTCAGAGATCAAGGAAGTGATCTCGAAGCTAGAACAATTTCAGAAGAGTCCTTCAGAATTCAACCAAGCCGAGGGCATTTCTTTCCTCGCCAGGTCCCTCAACAGAAACACCGCAGTTTCTGAGGAGGGTGATCCCCATGCGGGTGATCCCCATGCGGGGAAAAAAAACGAAGCCCGCAACGCACCGGCTAGCGAGCGGGGTAGGAAGCGTGGAGGGCCTCGCCGACCCGATGTCGTTGGCGGGACGTTGGCTGGCAGAGCAGCCTAGCAGAAGCAGCAAAGGGAGAATAAAGCGAAGTCCACGAAAAATGCCGACGCCTCAGCGGAAATCTCCGAGCATAGGCAGCATTTCTGTCTGTATCAAGTCAGGTCAAAAGTCGGCTCGGTCCCTGTGGTTTCTGTCAGTTGTCAATCCCCAGCAGGGCCAAAATAAGCGATTCAAAAGAAGTGATGGGAAAACTTCATTTCAAAAAGATAAATGGAACTTGCCTAAGACTGAGAAATTTGAATCCAAAGGGACCAGACTAAAATTAAATTCAGTGTGAGATTCTCTGGCCTGAAGATCATCAGAGGGAATTTCACAATTACCAAATCTGGGAACAGAACTTCCATGCTGCCTTAACTGTCATAACTGTTCGAAGTTATGGCAACACAGAGTCAGTAGTTGTTTTAATGCATTTTTTTTTTTTTTTGCCACAGATAGTAATTTTCTTCAAATAGTTTGCTAATATATTTTCTATTTTACAAAAAAATTTCTTATGCTACAGTCTCACAATATACTATAGTCATGTGTATACATATGCCCAAAGGGATAAAATCCCTGTGGGCTTTACATTCATGTTCCTTTTCTAGAAAAGTTGTCAGGTAGGATGGAAGATAGAAGGAAAAAAACATCTGTATGGTTTTTGACAGTAGCACAGTAGTTATTTCATATTCCTCTACCTTGTACCAGTGGGGAGGGTTTATTCACTCTGAGGTCATTGTTCATTAAAACAGAGGAATCTACTTCAGATTCTGCTCCATCATTAGAATAAACTAATCCGCAAGGGCTGCTCTGACCAATAACCTTGTGAGAGCAAGGTTGACTGACAATTTCAGTGAAACATCTGAAACAGACCATTTGGCAATTCCTTTTAAAGTGGCATTGAATTTTAACATGGCTTTGTAGAGATTTAGAGGTAATTGTGTTTTTGTTTGGTTTTGGTAAGTATTTACACAAAGCAAATAGACTTTGGAAACAGAAAGTAGGGAAGGGAGATAGAGAGGGAGAAAAGGAGGGAGAGACAAAAGAAGAGAGGAAGAAAGGGAGGAAGAGGAAACAAGGGAGGAAAGAAGGGAAGAAGGAAGGAAAGATGGATGGGAAGAAGGAGAGGGAAAAGGGGTGGGAGGAAGGAAGGAAGGAAGAGTGGCAGAAAGAGAGGAAGAGTGGGAGGAAGAGTAGGAGGAAAGGTAGGAGAAAGGGAGGGGAAAGGAGAGGAAGGGAGAGAGGAAGGGAAGAAGGGAGGAAATTAGGGAAGATGATAGGCATGGCAAAGAACTGGACTAGAACAGAACACTGGATACTAGCATGATAAAGCAAAACCTCAACTATCAGAGTTGTAACCCAAAGCATCTTGGCTTTTCCCATGCCAGTGGAAGGTTTGAACTGAGCCTTTTCTATCAGATATGATGTTGCCACTCACCTTATCTTATTCTCTTATCTCCTTCTCTCAAAACATCTTAGAAATAGCAACTTTTCCCAAAAATATCATGGATCTAGAGCTAGAGCAGGAAGACACCACAGATGTCATCTGTGCCCTGTCACTTTAGAGGTGGTAAAACTGAGGCCCAGGGAGATGAGACTTGCTTTAAGTCATGCTGGCTTTTTAAAGGTCAGAAGTCTGCTGTGAAGCCAGCTCCCAAGAAGCTAGCACTAGCGTGCTTTCCCACTGTATCATGTTTTGTCCTTGTCTTTTATCTCAGGAAAATTAGCTTTCTTCCTTGCTAAGGATAATTCAGTGGACCAAAGACCATGTTCCAAAATTATCTCTTTGCTCACTTTGAGGTTCTTAATGCTCACTCCAAGTGGTTGAATCCCTACCTATCTTAATTTATTCAGCCAGATTAACTATTATCTCCATCAGGACTCCTCCTCTAACGAGTAACCTACTTTCTTTTATTTTAAAGAACAGGCTCAGGATCTGCTGGATCATTTTGAGAAGACTTTGGGGAGAGTGGCAAGATGACTGACCTAAAGGTGAAGAGCAAATCAACCCCCACCCACAGCTTGCTCCCTTCCTTAATGTCTGCTTCCATAGGGAGGTAGTGTGCAGATTCTCCTCCTTCCTTGTCTCCTTACAAGCCTGGATCACAGGGCCCACAAAAAGGCTATGACCCTTGACCTTTAATGACAAGTGTGAGAAGTTTGCCTCCCTCTCTCTTTAGGCTGCTTTCACAGTACAGACTCCATAGTGCCAGCGTTTGAGAAACACTTTGGGAAATTAATGCAGACCTTTTGGGCTCTGGGGATGAAGATATCCTAGCCCTCTGAGGGTGATAAAGTCTGTAGACAAAGGGAGAGACAGAAAGAGATTTCTGGGTCCATTTCTCTCAAGACCTGTTTCCTCTTCTTTGGGGAGGTTGTTCCCCAGAGCACAGTTAGGGCTTTCAGATAGCTTCCTCTGGATCTCAGGCCAGGGCAGGTGGACTTCATTGGAAGACGCAGAGAAATCTATCTTCTTGGTAGGCTACAATCTGTACAGTCTGTAACGCACCCACCCTGCATGATGCCTGAGGTTGATGTGGAAATGGGATGCTTATGGAAATAAATTTTCCATTGGAATCCATATGAGAAATGACTCCTATGAACAATGTATGAAAATGAAATTTGCAAATAAAGCATTCCCCTCTTTAAAAAAAACACAATCTCAGAATGTCAATTTCTTAGAGTATTATATAATTCATATGTTTCTCTTGATATATAGAAAGTGATGGTTTGCTAAAGCATAAAAAAACAAAAAAAGGTAGAAATTATTAAATAACCTTCATAGATCAAAATTCAATAAAAAAATAATTATCAATAAAGGAAGACTTTTGAAATAATCATAGAAAAAATAAAAATTAGTGAAAAGGTAGAAATCATTAAAATTATTAAATAACCTTCATAGATCAAAATTCAATAAAAAAAAGTTATCAATAAAGGACTTTGGAAACAATCTCAATTATGGATGGGTCAAAGAAAAATAAAAATGAGCAAATAATCCAAAAATTCATGCCTAATATCATGCTAAGTGCCTTCAAATATCATTTCACTTTATTGTCAAAACAATTCTGTGAGGCAGATACTGTTATTATCCCCATTTTATAGTAGAAGAAACTGAGACGAATGTGGGTTAAGTGACTTTAATAAGATCGCATAGCTAGCAAATATCTCAGGCCAAATTTAAATTCAGATATTCCAGACCTCATGCCCAGTACTGTGTCACTTAGTGGCCTCTACTACAGCTAAGCTACCAGTACACTTATTACACTTCATGTAATAAAATTGAACCTTATTTCCAAGGGAAATCTAGACAGGTCATGCACAACAGTCTTGCTATATCTTAAAGCCTCAAGATTGGTTAATGACCACATCTGACTTGGTCATATACAACTTACACATATATCACTAGTGTGCCTTGCCCTTAAGAGGTATAAAAAGTCTCCTCTCCTCCGGGAGAGGAATTATTTTGTGTAAGGTTGGTTGTTGTTTGTGATTACTGAGAGTTTCTTGCATTATATGTCTTTTTTCCCTTTTCACTATAAATATGACCTTTATGGAAACTACAAAGTTCAAAGCTGATTCTTTATTAACAAGGGTAGAGGAATGATTTTTTCCCTGGCCACCCAAGTAGCACTGCAGGTATATAGATAATGGTATTGATGAAAACCGTGGAATGTTTTCCAAAATAGCTCAGATAATTTAGGAAACATGCCTTAAGCTCTCATCTAGCCTACTAGTCTATCTAACCTTCAGAAGCATTACCAGTCTTTCCTGGGGTAGAGTGGAGTAAGACTGCACTATTACAGTCCTTACAAATCTATATATACAATGTACAGCAGACTGCTACTGTTTCAAGACTTCGGAATCATTGGGCATACTCACTTTTTATCTCTCATATCTTTCATGGACTATGTATAATCATATCTGACACCTTTCCTAAGACTGAATAAACTGTGCTGTTTCCCCTGGAGTTGTGTTCAGTTTCTTTTGGCTTATGCTCTGAGTTTATGAGCAATTCAGTCAATTAACAAGCATCTATCAAGCATCTATGTACTAGGCAGTATGTTAAATATTAGAGTTAAAAAAGAAAACAATGAAATAGTCCTACTCAAGAGAAATTTAAATTCCATCAAGGAAGACGACAAACATAAATATATACAAAATTAAAACAAGATTTTTCAAGTATACATCAGAAGCTAAGGATATTAGGGAAGATTTCATAATGGTTATTGCATGGAAGATACAAAATGCAAATCACTTTCAATGTGGTTCTAGCCTAGAGTACAGATATCTCTATAAATATATTTCAGGAGAATATATAGTGGCACAGATTATATCAGAATGCCACATTTCTGAGGTAACAAAGTGGGCTTAACTCAGAAGTAACTGAGTGGGGCTGCAGAGGTGGAAAAATGAACGTTATTTTAAAATATACCTTTAGTTCAATAACATAGCCCATTGAAACTAGTGGCTGTATGCATCTATTTGGCTAACCTAGAACCTGAGAGAGAGCACATTTAAAGCATTTCTAAGGGTTTTTTTTTCCTTACATGGTAAGCATTTATTTGAATTCAAAATCCAGCATTATGTGCTATGGAGATATCTTAAATTCTCCCACTAATAACAGAGAATAGTAAGGCAAGTCTACTCACACCATTATTATTTAGTATAGTTCTAGAAATATTACACATGGCAATAACATAAATTGAAGTAATAAATACATATTAACATTTTATTTTCAACTACCAGGCTACTTTTTTTTAATTCCAAGAGAAACAATGAAAAATTGAGACAAATAGTTATATTAACATGTATTTGTAAACCTTGGGCATATTCCAAATATGGGTAATGAGACTTGAAATAAAAGTCTCAGAGAATAAACCAAATAGCAAACTTACTAGAGGAACAATAGAGAAGACTCTCATTTTTCATTAGCCTCTTCATGAAGAGTTACACTCTTCTTGCTATAAAAGTAGGAATGCTGGTCCAGAGAGGTGAGATAGATTACCACACCACATTCACAGCTCTTTTTCATCATACCATAGGAGCTTCATCTCCGGTTCACTTAAGTTTCTGCAGCCCCTTCCTCTGATTTATTGGTTTGTCCCTAGAACTTTTAAGGAAAATGTCCAAGCCAGGCATATCTTCATTTCTTTCCAGTCTCCAGTATCTGATATCAGATGAATGAGTCCTTCCTGGGTACATAGTATACAAGACAGTCTGAAGATTTGATTGGCCAGCTATACTCAGAAGAACACAAGTCATGAGATTCTGAATTTATGGGGAAATATGAGTTAGACCTGGAAAATACCTTAGAGATCACTTAGTCCTATGACTTTGTTTCACATGTTCATGATCATAAAGATAATAAAATGACTACTTAAACCCAGGTCTTCTAATATTCATCATATAATTGAGAAATGAGGTCTTTATTAAGAAACAATATAAATTTTTTAAATTAATCATTGTCTGTGATTTTTGTTGTTGTTCAGTCATGTTTGACTCTTCATGATCCCATTTAGGATTTTCTTAGCAAAGATGCTAGAATGTGCTGAGAAAATTGGAAATTAATGTGGCAGAAACTAGGCAATGACCCACACCTAACCTACCAAGATAAGGTTGAAATGCATTCATGATCTAGACATAAAAAAGTGATATTATAAACAAATTAGAAGAACAAAGGATAGTTTACCTCTCAAATCTGTGGAGAAAGAAGGAAATTGTGGGCAAAGAAGAACTGGAGTGTATTATTGAACACAAAATAGATAATTTTGACTATATTAAGTTAAAAAAAGTTTTGTATAAACAAAACCAGTGCAGACAACATTAGAAGGGAAGCAATAAAGTTGGGGGGAAATGTATACATTCAAGGATTCTGATAAAGGCTTCATTTCTAAAATATATAGAAATTGACTCAAATTTACAATAGTCTAAGCCATTCTCCAATTGATCAAAGGATTTGAACAGACAATTTTCAAATGAAGAAATTGAAACTGTTTCTAGTCTTATGAAAAGGTGTTCTAAATCACTATTGATTAGAGAAATGCAAATTAAGACAATTCTGACACTACACACCTCTCAGTTTGGCTAAGATGACAAAAATATAATGACAAATGTTGGAGGGAATGTAGGAAAATGAACATTGTCGGTAGAGTTGTGAATTGATCCAACCATTCTGGAGAGCAAATTGGAACTAAGCTCAAAGGGCTATCAAACTGTGCATACCTTTTGATTCAGCAGTGTTTCTACTGGGCTTCTGTCCAAAAAGCTCATAAAGGAGAGAAAGAGTCCCATGGGTGCAAAAATGTTTGTGGCAACCCTTTTTGTAGTGGCAAGAAACTGGAAATTGAGTGGATGCCCATCAGTTGGAGAATGGCTGAATAAGTTATGGTATAGAAATGTTCTGAAATATTATTGTTCTATAAGATATGATCAGCAGGATGATTTCAGAGAGGCTCAGAGAGACTTACATGAACAGAACTAAGTGAAATGAGCAGACCCAGAAGATCATTGAACACAACAACAAGATTATCCAAGGATCAATTCTGATGGACGTGGCTCTTTTCAGCAATGACATAATTGAGAACAGTTCCAATGATCTTGTGATGAAGAGAGCCATCTGGATGGTGGAAATGGAGTGTGGATCACAACATAACATTTTCACTCTTTTTAATTGTTTGATTGAATTTTTCTTATTTTTTTCCTTTTTGATCTGATTTTTCTTGTGCAGCAGGAGAATTGTATAAATATGTATACATATATTAACATATTTTAATGTTTAACATATATTGGATTACTTGCCATCTAAAGGAGAGAGTGGGGGGAGAGAGGGAAAAATTTGGAACACAAGATTTTACAAGGATCAATGTTGAAAAATTATTCATGCATATGTTTTGAAAATAAAAAGCTATAATAAAAAAATTAAAGATGCTAGAGTGGTCTGTTTTTCCTTCTCCATCTAGCTGACCATTATCTATGGTACCTTTTAACATAATATAGCTTGACTGATTATCTTTTTTAATTAGGTCTATTTTTACCTTTGTTTTTGCTTTGTCTAAGATCATGATTGCTATTCCTAATATTTTTTAATTTAGCTGAAACATATTAGATCCTGATTCATGCCCATACTTTTACTCTGTGTAGGTCTCCCTGCTTACAGTGTGTTTCTTGTAAACAAAATACTGTAGCATTCTTTTATTGGGTTTTTTATCCACTCTGGTTTCTGTTTCAAAACTCAGTATCCTGACTTCTTCTGTCTCTTGTAAACAACAAATTGTTAGATACTGGTTTCTAATCTATTCTGCTATCTGCTTTCTTTCATCCCATGGGTGAGTTCATCCTATTCACAATTATGATTACTGTGTATTTCCTACCATCCCATTTCCTTTTGTTTCTTGTTTTTTCTTTTTATCCTGTCTTTCCTCAAGAGTCTATTTTATTTTTATCTACTTCATCCCTCAGTTCTCCCTTTTACAATTTCTCTCTTTTGAATTAACCCCTTCCATTCCTATGTTTATTGGGCAAGTTACATTTCTATACACAATTGAGAATGTTATATATATTTTTCTCTCTTTGGAATTCATCCAATTCTCATGAGTGTGAGGTTCAAGCATTGCCCACCACTCCCCCCATTATAAAATGTCTTCCTCTTTTATATATGAAAAATTTCCCCATTCTGTCTCTACCTCCCCCCTTCTCCCTCTTCATCCCTTTTTCTCATCCTTTCATTTCTAAGTGGAGAAAGGACAGAATCATCCCAACATAGTCAACTCATACCCATGTCCTATGTTTATGTAAACTCCTCTTAATTGTCCTAAAAATGATAAAGTTCTTAATGATAATAATAATGATGGCTATATATATATATTCTTTTCCCATATAGAAATTTAAACAGTTTAACTTTATTGAGTCCCTATGATTACGCTTTTATGTATACCATATAATGTTTCTCTTGAGTTTTCCGTTTGAATACCATATCTATTCTGCTGTGGTCTTTTCATCAGGAATACTTGAAAATCCTTCATTGCATTAAATATCCATTTTCCACTGAAGAATTACACTCAGTTTTGCTGCATAGATTATTCTTTGTTGTTGTCCTAGATCCTTTGCTTCCAGAATTTCACATTCTAAGTCCCCTGTTCCTCTAACATGGAATACCCTAATCTTGTATAATATTGACTACAGTTCTCCAAGTATTTGAATTGTTTCTGAATTAATGAAATATTTTCTCTTTGGCCTGAATGCTCTGGGATTTGGCTATAATTTCATTTTTGGATCTCTTTTAGGAGGATTCTTAGATTCTTTCTATTTCTTTATTACCCTCTGGATCTAAGATATCAGGGCAGTTTCCCCTAATAATATATTAAAATATGATGTTGAAACTCTTTCTTTGATCATAGCTTTCAGGTAGTACAAGAATTCCTACATTTTCCCCTCTTTGATCTATTTTCCAGGTCTGTTTTTTCCCCAGTAAGATATTTCAGGGTTTTTTCTTTTTCATTGTTTTTTATTGACATTGTTTTATTATTTTTTGATGTCTCATGGGACCATTAGCATCCACTTGCCTAATTATAATTTTTAAGGAATTTTCTTCATAATATTTTGAAGTCCTTTTTCCACTTGACCAATTCTACTTTTTAAGGAGTTCTTTTCTTCAGTAAATTTGTGTGCCTCTTTTTACCATTTGGACAATTCTGTTTTTTATGGTGTTATTTTTATCATTATTTTTGTGCTTCGTTTACCAAACTGCTAATTCTCTTTTCATTCTTTTCTTGCATCACTTTTATTTCTTTTCCCAACTTTTCCTCTACCATTCTTAGCTCTTAACTATTCCAGAAATCTTGTTTGGTTTAGATCCAATTAGCACTTTTCTTTGAGATTTTTTTCCCTTGTAGCTGCTTTTACATTGTTGTTTTCTTCTCAATTTATACCTTGGTCTTTCCTGACACCATAGTAACTTTTGTGGCCAAATTCTATTTTTTTATTTGTCCATTTCTCCAGTCTATTTCTTAACTTTGAATTTTATGGTAAATTGGGCTCTGCTCACCTGTGGATAGTCAGGCATTGTCTCAAATTTCACATTTTTTCATGTTACTGTTTTCAGAGCTAGTTCTGAGAGTCTGCAAGTTTTTAATATTGTTAAGATGTGATACAGGGAAAGGTATAGTCACTGCTCTCCTAGTCTGCACTCTGGTGTTTACCTAGAAAGGGTTCCTAGTTCCCCACCATTGCTAGTATCTCTCTTTGCTTTGGAATGGTGACCAGGACCACTTCTCCCAGACTTCTCTCTGCCCTTAAACTATGACATAGAACTGTTTGTGAGCAATAAGAATTGCCAATCAGTGCCAACTGTACTAGTGCTATTAAAAGGTCTTCTAGAATCTCTTTATGATAAGCTGTTTCATCCCTTACAATCTCTGGGCTAAGAGAAATTATTGTTGCTATAGGGAGTCATAACTATATCTGTGAATTTCAGACCCTCTCCCAGGTTTCTCCTGCCAACTTCTTAAGTTTTCTTAGCCCCCAAAATAAAGATTTCTCACTCTTCTGTTGGCTCTGCCACTCCATAATTTTAGTTGAGGTACTTATTTATTTTAAAGTTGTTTGGAAGGGAATTTTTTCCTTAGCTTTTGAGGGAACCATTTTTATATGTCATTATCCTAGTCCCCTCAGTTAAGGAAGCCCTTGGTTTCCATCCACCAATAAAGGCCAGATGGCTGAACCACACACAGGTAGGAAAAGATCTCTCAAGCCCCCTATCCAAAAGGAAAAGGGGACAAAAAGATGCCCAAGTCCTTGGAGAAGTAGGGGAGACAGCCCCAGGCCCAACAACTGCACCAACCTTAGTGTTATGAATTTGCCTTAACAGGCCTGCTGACTGCTGAATAGTCCTTTGGGATCTTTCCTAATTGTATAAAGTCTTCTTTCCAATTTCCATCTCATTTTGTTCTTCCAGGTCACAGACCACCCACAAGGTGATGCCAGTGTCTTCTATGGTCTGGATAAGCTGGTGGAAATTTTCATACAGGGCTGCCAGAAAATAAATTTGAGGCATTTATTTATTTAAAAATTGTTTAGAGGGGAACACTGAAAGAGTTCAGCTGGGTAGCTGTCTAATTTGCTATCTAAGCTCTACCTTCAAAGGTCACTCTTTCAAAGAAAGCCTATTCTAATTCTGGAGAAACTTAATATACAAAAAAAATTTGTCTTTATATCAAACCTGAATTACCTCTTTGCAACATCTACTTATAGTTCCTGATTTTCTGGGATCACACAGAGAAAACTTAACTTAGCCACATTTCCATCCTTTCAAATAAATAAAGAAGTCTATCATGTCTTCTCCAAGTCTTCTCCACTCCCAGTAACATCCCCGTATCTTCCCATTGATTTTCATGTGCCATGTTCTCCATGTACATCATGATCCTGACCATGTTCTATATATGCTTTGACTGTCACTGGTCTTCCTTAAATATGATTTCTAACAATCAATATCATGTTCCAGTTAACCAGAGCAGAAAGCAATTGAACATCCCATTCTATACTTTGGATAGTGGACATCTTTTATTTTATTTTTTTTTTATTTAATAGCCTTTTATTTACAGGTTATATGTATGAGTAACTTTACAGCATTAACAATTGCCAAACCTCTTTTCCAATTTTTCACCTCTTACCCCCCACCCTCTCCCCCAGATGGCAGGATGACCAGTAGATGTTAAATATATTAAAATATAAATTAGACACGCAATAAGTATACACGGCCAAACTGTTATTTTGCTGTACAAAAAGAATCAGACTCTGAAATATTGTACAATTAGCTTGTGAAGGAAATCAAAAATGCAGATGGGCATAAATATAGGGATTGGGAATTCAATGTAATGGTTTTTAGTCATCACCCAGAAGTCTTTCTCTGGGCGTAGCTGGTTCAGTTCATTACTGCTCCATTGGAAATGATTTGGTTGATCTCATTGCTGAGGATGGCCAGGTCCTTCAGAACTGGTCATCATATAGTATTGTTGTTGAAGTATATAATGATCTCCTGGTCCTGCTCATTTCACTCAGCATCAGTTCGTGTAAGTCTCTCCAGGCCTTTCTGAAATCATCCTGTTGGTCATTTCTTACAGAACAATAATATTCCATAATATTCATATACCACAATTTATTCAGCCATTCTCCAACTGATGGGCATCCACTCAGTTTAGTGGACATCTTTTAATGTGAGATAGGATCTTATCAGTATTTTAGCCTGCTATGTCACCTTGTTGAATTGAGTTTGTGGTCCACTAAAGTTCCAATTGGTTTTCACATTTATTGTTGTTTAGCCACACTTTCTTTATCCTATACATTTTTTATTAATTGTTTTGACTTAAATGAGTGGATTTAACCCTTTCAAAATTGCTCTTAGTAGAATTGATCTACTATTTCATTTTATCAAGCTCTATCAGCATCCTGGTTCTATTGTCCACTGTGGTATAAGTGTACTTTTTGCCACTGGAATTTCTTAGCAGGCTCATGGGATTAATTAGTAGTGAGTCTTATAGTATCTGAGTCTGGGGAACATGAAATTTCTCTGAAATACTTGTTACTAGAAACTGAACAGTTTCCAAGGAGACTAACTAGGTTGGGAAAAAATCTGGGAAACATGTCATATAAGGAACTGAAGATTATAAATTTGTTTTTCTTCACCCCAGAGATACAAAATTAGAGAAAAGCCGAACTTTGTTAAGTAGTAATAAAAACTTTTTGATGACAAAAATTATTTGATAATGGAACTATCTTCAGGAAGTAGTTAAATCTTGATTTTTATAATGTTCAAATAGATGATATTTCTTCATCCTCCAAGGACCATGGAGAGGAAATTCCTAAAATTGAACTCAAAGCATTACAAAATTCTTTCTATAAGATCATATGAGTTTATTTTCACCATAAAAAAAGAAAAGTTAGAATTTCAGCCATAACTACTTCCCAAATATTCATCATGTTAACCACCTGCTCCATGGATTACTTTTCAGATTAACTCTAGGAAAAAATCAGTACTTTGATCTAGTTTGAGTGGGCAAGGTGAGGATTAGTGGGCAAGTTTGTCTTGTTATTCAAGGCCAAAGTCTCCCATTTCATTTAGAGCCATCTCCAGTCATCCTGATCTATATCTGGACCCACATGGCTCTGGAGGAGAAAGTGAGGCAGGTAACTTTCCTTGAACAGCCTTCCCTCATTTAAATCTAATTTATTTACATGTCATTACATCACCTCTCTGATTTCATGTTCCTCTTCGAGAATGAAGGACAACATTCCAAGTATTCTATAAGGTCAATGTATTCTGAAAACATATTTCTTTATCTCAAAGGCATGACACTGGGTCCTGGTACATATTATATATCCAATGACTATTTTTTGGTATTTTTAATTAAATTATCTTTTTGTTTCATTGTTGGTCACTTCCCTTTTAATCAATGACCTTTATGAATCATAACTCAGAAATTAATACTGTATCCCAATAGTTCTAAAGTCCAGTTTTGTTCAGCTCAGAAGATGATGTAAGTATACTGGGCATAAGAATCAGAAATGATTCCTTTGAGTTTTGGTTTTGACACTTGGTAGTTGTGTGGGCCTGTCATTTAATCTCTCTAATCAGTTTCCTCATATACAAAATTAAGAGAATAATCTATTTATGATATTTTTATATAGTTAGAGAAATACAAACCAGAGTCTGGGGGCAGAGACTGTTGTGAAACACATATCCAAGGGGCACAACTCAAAATTGGTTGAAACTACAAATATTAACATTTAGCACAATTGTTCATTAGATAGATAGGATGATCTTGAATGCTCATACTATACTTCCCATTCAATTAAGTAAACTTCTAGTTAGAAGTAGACATTAATTATGAAAAAAGTTAGGGTTAAATCTTCAGCCAATTTTAGGGCTATCCATTCCTATAATCAGGGTTCAGTATTAGCTAAAGTTAAAAGGTCAATCTGAAGGCAGTGAATTTGGAGCCAAGAGGCCTGAATTAGAGGCTAGTTCCACCATTTCCTACCTATGTGATCCCTGGATAGATTTACTTTTTAGAGAATTAGTTTATTCTTTTCTAATATAGAGACAATGATAGTTGCATAAACTATCTTTCATGTTGTTATATCAAGTGAAATTATGATATTAAATACTGTCAAAATATTAATAATTCTAATCTCTGGCTAAGATGACAGGAAAAGATAATGATGAATGTTGGAGGGGATGTGGGAAAACTGGGACACTTATACATTGTTGGTGGAGCTATGAACAGATCCAACCATTCTGGAGAGCAATTTGGAACTATGCTCAAAAGTTATCAAACTGTGCATACCCTTTGATCCAGCAGTGTTTCTACTGGGCTTATATCCCAAAGAAATCTTGAAGGAGGAAAAGGGACCCACACGTGCAAAAATGTTTCTGGCAGCCCTCTATAGTGGCAAGAAACTGAAAACTGAGTGGATGGCCATCATCCACTGGATGAAGGGATGGCTGAATAAATTATGGCATATGAATGATATGGATTATTATTGTACTGTAAGAAATGACCAACAGAATGATTTCAGAAAGGTCTGGAGAGACTTACATGAACTGATGCTGAGTGAAATGAGCAGAACAGGAGATCATTATACACAGCAACAACAAGTCTATATGATGATCAGTTCTGATGAACGTGGCTCTCTTCAACAATGAGATGATTCAAACCAGTTCCAATTGTTCAGTGATGAAGAAAGTCGTCTAAACCCAGAGAAAGGCCTGTAGGAACTGAGTGTGGATCCCAACATAGCATCTTCATGATTTCTGTTGATGTTTGCTTGAATTTGTTTTCCTTCTCAAATTTTTTTTCTAGATCCAATTTTTCTTGTGCAGCAAGATAACTGTATAAATATGAATACATGTATTGGATTTAACATATATTTTAACATATTTAATATGTATTTGACTACCTACCATCTAGGAAAGAGATAAGCAGGAAGAACTTTATTGAAATTTATTTGCACTTTTTTAATAGCAAACCAAATGGAAGAGATTCATATATGTGTATATTATATATATAATATTATATATTTATTATATGTACATATATTTTTAAATTTCCTGTCCTACTTAGTAAATTGAAACATAGTTATTTGTTAAGTTCAAAATATACTTTTTTTTAATCGTGTGGAAATTTAATTTAACAGGAACAAAAAAAATTTTATTATAGCTTTTTATTTACAAGATATATGCATGGGTAATTTTTCAGCATTGACAATTGAAAAACACTTTGTTCCAATTTTTTCCTTCCTTTCCCCCTCTCCCCTAGATGGCAGGTTGATCAATACATGTTAAACATGTTAAAACATAAGTTAAATACAATATATGTATACATGTCCATACAGTTATTTTGCTGTACAAAAAGAATCAGACTTTGAAATAGTGTACAATTAACCTGTGAAGGAAATCAAAATGCAGGTGGACAAAAATAGAAGGATTGGGAATTCTATGTAGTGGTTCATAGTCATCTCCCAGAGTTCTTTCTCTGGGTGTAGCTCATACTATACTGCTCTATTGGAGCTGATCTGATTCATCTCATTACTGAAGAGGGCCATGTCCATCAGAATTGATCCTCATATAGTGTTGTTGTTGAAGTATATAATGATCTTCTGGTCCTGCTCCTTTCACTCAGCATTAGTTCATATAAGTTTCTCCAGGCCTTTCTGAAATCATCCTGCTGGTCATTTCTTACCAAACAATAATATTCCATAATATTCATATACCACAATTTATTTGGCCAGTCTCCAATTGATGGGCATCCACTCAGTTTCCACTTTCTTGTCACTACAAAAAGGATTGCCACAAATATCTTTGTACATGTGTGTCCCTTTCCCTCCTTTAAGATCTCTTTGGGATATAAACCCAGTAGTAACACTGCTGGATCAAAGGGTATGCACAGTTTGATAACTTTTTGAGCATAATTCCAAATCGCTCTCCAGAATGGCTGGATATATTCACAGTTCCACCAACAATGTATCAGTGCCCCAGTTTTCCCACATCCCCTCCAACATTCCACATTATCTTTCCCTGTCATTCTAGCCAATCTGAAAGGTGTGTAGTGGTATCTCAGAGTTGTCTTAATTTGCATTTCTCTGATTAATAATGACTTGGAGCATCTTTTCATATGGCTAGAAATAGTTTTAATTTCTTCGTCTGAGAATTGTCTGAGGAACAAAAAAATTTAACAGGAATTCTATAGTAAAACTATAGAGTTATATTAAGGAAAGATGTAGATTGTAACATTTCACATAAACTATATATTCCACTAAGTCAAAAAGAAAAGTCATGAAGAGTAGAAGGGTGCTAAGATAATAGTTTGATTAATGAAATAAATGAAATAAAACTCAAAGTTTTAAACTCAACAGGTGTCAAGAGTATTATGTGACCATTAAACAAACTAAACTAATATAATATTAAACTATATAAAGAGAAGTAGTGTGCAGAACAAGGGAGGTTTTTCTTCTGCTCTGATTAGACCTCCTCTAGAATATTGTGTTGTCTTCTGGGGATTTCTTAGGAAGTATAACGACATGTGATGGTCATATCCAGAAGGAAGAAATAATTATGGGGGGAGTCTGGCATTCAAAGATTGTTGGAAGGAAATATGAATGGTCAAAATAGTGAATAGAATATGTGAGGGAAGAAAATTGCCATGACTTTAGATATCTGAAAGATCATCTGGAAGAGGCACTATTTTGTTTGGTCTCATGGGACAAAACTAGGATCAAAAGTGTAAGAAGATGAGACAAGTTTTGGCTCACTATAAGAAAGAAATTCCTAATGATTAGAGTTGAATAATAATCAATCGGGCTACTTCAATAGATAGTTATCTTTCTATCTATAGAGGAGTTCACACAGAGGCTGAATAGTCACTTGTCAGGAATGATATATAGGGGATTCCTGCTCAGACACGGGTTGGATATGATGACCTCTGAGGTTTCTTTCAACACTGAGATTTTATTAATCCAATTCTAATTTTCTTCAATTTCTTCCCTAATTTATTAGTTTAAAAAGTAAAGACAACAGCTCTACTTAGTCTTAAATTATTTCTTGTGATCAGATATGAGAGAAGAAAAATTAATTGCCTCAACCAATACCTACTAAGGGGCAGCATTAGCAAGTAATTCCTCATCATATTCTGTCTTGAATTACACTTATCTGTATGTAAACATATATGTGTGCATGAAAGAATATAAGCTTTGGGGGATCATGGATTATTGTTTTTTTTAACTCTTCATCCTTACTGTATAGCAAAAAATACTGAATATGGAGGATGTTAAAAACGTTTGTTAAATTGAATTGAATCAGAATCACCATGATTATCCTTATTCTTGACTATTCTTGAAGAGGCAAGAAGTCTTATGCATCTCTGTTGTGCATCACAACAACAGCAATCGTTATTAATAATAATATCATCTTGGTCCTATATAATACTGCAAAGCTCTCTTTAAATATTGTCTGATTATGTCTTCATATAATCCCTGTGAGCAATGTGCTATTTTATTCTTAGATGAGGAAATAAGCAGAACAAGATTTTAATGACTTTCCTTAAGGTCTCACAGATAGTAATATACAGAAATGGGAGATGAATGCATGTTCTCTCACCCAAAGCTAGACTTCTTTCCACTTTACCACACTAATAATATATCTTCTAATTATAAATCCTTTAATCTGTATTTTTTATATAAAGAAACTGAGGCCTAGAGTGGGAGAGGGAATGGTTTACCCAAGATCATAACTAATAAGTAAGGGAAATGGGAACCCGCCTCCCAGGTCTTCTGTCTTCAAGCTCACTGCACTTGCCATCACACTATTCTGTATCTCAGAAATATATAACTAATACATAGAAACATCAGAAAAGAGACATTTCCAAAAATTTGTTGTTTGTCTAGTAAAAACTCATAGAACTTTAAGAAATAAAGACTAGAGAATCAATGTAGTTGATATAAATATAGAAGATTTTTCTAGGGAAAGTTTCACAGAGATCTGGCTTCAATAGCTAAATTAGGAGATCACTGAGTAAACAAAGTTACCCCAAATTCCTAATATTCTATTAGCCAATATTCTATTCCACATGGTGTTTAGAAGGTCAGCAGTTCCCATTAGTTGATATCTGTGACAGAAGGATTTTTCCACTTATGATTGCAGTAAGTACAAATAAAGAAATCTAGGAAAGATTAAATGTAGTCCAAAGAACTGAAGACAGAATATTTAGTAGGAACCAATCTTCTTTTACCTAGATCAAGTTACAATTATATAAAGGAGACACTGTGGGGGCAATGAAATCAAGACCTGGATTCAGATTCTACTCCTCTCACTTATTTCATGTTACCTCAGAGAAGTCACCTTACTTCCCAGGATCTGTTTCCTCATTTACAAAATTCAGGATTTGGACAACCTCAAGAGCTACTTCTAGAGCTAAAAATTGGTCCTAGAGGCCTATTAGAATCTCCATCTCTGAAGGTGTTCAAGTGAAGGCTGAATGAAGAATTGTCAAATAAGGCTTAAACAAAATGACTTCTGAAACCCCTTCTAGTGCTGAGTCTGTAATTCTATGAAATTGAGGACTGGAATAGGGAAATGAATAGGGAAGATAATACAGCGAATAAGTGAGAACTAGAAAATGAATCCATTTTTTCTAACTGTCCAGGGCTATTGCCTCAATATGTGTGTGACATTAGATAGGATGGATTAGGATCAGGGGAGAAGTGAAAAGGAAGAACATATTCAATGATAATGGCCTGAGAGCTATGTGTCAGAAGCACAGGTAGAAAAGATATTTCCCAGAGAGAGTTTGATGGGAGCCTGAAATCAAGGCCTAAGTGAGACTGCTAGTTACAGATCAAGGTCATGTATTGAGTAGATGAAGTTCTATTCCAAATGTTCTTAAAGCTTGTGTCCTCTATGGTCTGGATAATGGCTGCACATTCATTATTCTTTCTGATACCATAGCAAGTTGAATGACACCCCTAATGGATGGTCATTCAGACTCTGTTTAAATCCTTCTACAGACAGGGTATTCTCAACCATAGAGAGCAGATGATGCTGTTTTTTAGATATTCTACTTGCTTTAGAGTCATTCTTTATTTTTGGCCAAAAATATGAACACCTGTGACTTTACCTACTCTGAATTCTTCTCTTTTTGCTACAAAAGATATTAATGCCTCTTACGTCTGAAAATTCTTCAGATGTTTGAAAGCAGGCATCATTTCTAAATCTTTTTTTTCTTTTACTGATCCTTGTTACCTTTTAGCTGCTTGATGGATGTCCTTGGTAAGTATTTCTTAAATTTGTTAGGAGTGCATATTATCATATTTGCACTCTTAAAGAGTGCACTCTATTATCATAGAATCCCAGAATCAGAAATAACTCAGAAGATCCTTTTTGTTAGTTCCATTGTCAATCTACCTGAATGTTCCCCAATCATAGAAAATTCATTATTTGTTAAACCAGCCTTTTTCACTTTTAGATAACTCTAAATATTGAGCAGGGAAATCTTTCTTAAATGGAAAAATAGAAACAAAAATATAAGTTCTAGAAAATTCTTCCATTACTCTTATTCTCTTCAATTTGTTTCTAGAAAACATTAGACTCAGAATTGAAGAAGACAGGTATTGACAAAGAGTTTGGAAGCAACTCCTTTCCCTGCTTCCAGGACTGGTCATCCTAAGGAGGTGGAGTCCCACATCCCTCAAGGACTTAAGACATCTGTGCCTGAGAGGCAGAGATTGGAGGTCATTTAATTACTTTGGCCTCTCGTGAGGAAACAGGAATGTGTCTCAGTGGCCTCCTAATCAAGTGATTCAACAAAATATGAAGAGCCCAAAGCTGTTCCTGGATTCAGGTGCTTGTTCCCAGTTTCCCTAGTCCTATCCTCTCTGTTTCCTCTGCTATGTGGAATATTGATCTCTCATCTTAAATCACCTCTCTCCTGTGAATTTTCCATTATCCATATGAGAGATGAAGAGACAGCACAGACACTACCCTCAGTGATGGTGTGCTGAGGTAACTTAGAAAAGGTAAGGACTGATGAAGGTGGGATGGGTGAGCCTCATTTAGCATCTATCTCTCACAGCATCTATTTCTCTTTTCTCCCTTAATGTCAATTATATCATGACAGTTTTGATTATTGGTGAGGAGACTATTATATACTATTAACATACTATCTCAAAGACCATTTCTGAATAGTAAATGTTTTTATGTACATATACTTTATTACATACAAACCTTATGTATGTATATATATATATATATATATATATATATATTATATTGGTATGTAAAAAACCTTATGAAAACACTAGCTATTGAAATCAAACTAACTGAAGTAAGTCTCTGTAAGTAGCAAGGTAAAAACTAGGTGATACAAAGGACAGAACACCAAGGCTGTAATCAGGAAGTTTCATCTTCCCTATGAGCTGTTAAATATTAATATGAGTAATAGCCCAAATACCATCCTAGCTAGTTGATGCCCAAGGAATAGACCAGGACCTTTCCTTTACCACCTCCGGTCTCTCAGGGAAGTTGAGAGGTATTAGTGAATGAGTGAATTAATGAAAAAAGCATTTATTAAGTGACTACTATGTGATAGTCTCTCTTTCCCCACCAGATTTATTGCTACCCAGGCACAAAAGAAGGTTAAATGTATGATCCAATATTTTAATGTCATGATCAATCTCTCTAAAATCCCACTTTATCTCCAAAGGCCATTTAGAACGAAAGTAACCCTTACTTCTAAATGAGAAGGTAGTGGCTTTCACAGGTTCTACCAAGCTAGAATAGACTTATGAGCCCAGAGTAGGGCATATTGAGTGTTGTTTTTTTTTTCCCCTGAGGGCCAGCTTAGTTAAGATCAGAGAGGATGGTCACCTGGTTAATGGAAAGATCCTCTTTCCCCCTGTCATGGCAGTTCTCAAAGGCCATCTACTAAGTCACAAAGTAGTGGTGAACTGCACTAATGGAGGAATGACTCATACCAAGGAAATCACAATAATTTCTAGAGTTGATGTAAGTGAAGAACTTTCAGATTATAAACTACATATTCTTGAGGTATATCACAAGTTGGGTTAAGGAAGTTATACTCAGAAGAACAGTATGAAGGGACCCCATGGCAACTTAAATACAGAGTGATTCTTAAAGTAGGAAAAATATGGGTGTATGTCCCAGCCTCTGACTCACACTGGTTGTGTAAACTTGGGCAAGTTCATTAACATCTCAGTGCTACAGGAAACCTACACAGGAACTAAAATAGTATATGACATATGGTAGTAGAATAACTTCCCTCACTAGTTACTAAGAAATAACTTATAGCAGTGAAGTCACAGCTTCAGATTTTGTTTAAAAAGAAGTATTGTGGAGCAGCTGGATGTTGCAGTGGATAGAGCACCAGCCTTGAAGTCAGGAGGACCTGAGTTTAAATCTGACCTCAGACAATTAACACTTTCTGGCTGTATGATTCTGGGCAAGTCACTTAACCCCAACTGCCTCAGCAAAAAAAAAAAAAAAAGTATTGTATAAAGGAAAGAATCAGTGGATTAGGCTTCAAAATTTGGCTCTAACAAAAGCTAGTTACATGAGTATGACTTTGTTTCTTAGAGTTTCAGTTTCTTCATCTATGATATAAAGAGAAAATTAACACTGGCTTGGTGGTGTCATGAGGAAAACAGCTTTTAAACTATAAAGTACAATGGACATTTAATTTGGAGCAGATCTATGGCTCCACTGGTATAAGGAATTCCCAGTAAGGAGATTTCTGCTACCAATAGAGAGGAACAATAATTTGGAAACTTGTAATCTTAGAGAGGTGTCTAGCAAATAGAGAAGTTAAGGGACCTTTCCAAAGTCATACAGTTAGTATGGATCACAATTAGAACTGTACTTCAAGTCTTTCTGAATCTGAAATAAGCTGTCTATCCACTGTCATGTTCTTTTAAATGAAATATGTTTTGTTTTGTTTTGGGTTTTTTTGTTATTCTTGGGGCAGCTAGATGGTACAGTGGATAGAGCACCGGCCCTGAAGTCAGGAGGAGCTGAGTTCAAATATGACCTCAAACACTTAACACTTCCTAGCTGTGTGACCCTAGGCAAATCACTCAAACCCAATTGTCACAGCAAAAAAATGAAAATTTTTTTTATTCTTGTTATCATTATCATTAGATTTAACATTGTGCTGAGAATCTTACATGTGTTCAAAAACCTAATCCCACCAAATCCACATATTGGCACTGTGCTCCATTTTCACAATGGCCACTCCAGAGATCAGAATGGTATATGGAGGTCCCATGGTATATAGAGGTCCCCCCATCATCTTTTGGTGTCTCTGTTTTAGACAGACTCCCTTCCAGTCTTTTTCAGGTAATGGGAAGGGGAAACATAACCATCATCTCTGAATTCCTTCTCCTGGGACTTTCTGAACAGCCAGATCATCAGCTGATTCTCTTTGGGCTGTTCCTGGCCATGTACCTAGTCACCATATTGGGGAACCTGCTCATCATACTGGCCATTGTGTTCAACTCCCATCTCTACTCTCCTATGTATTTCTTTTTGACCAATCTCTCCTTTATTGATACCTGTTTTACTTCTACCACAGTCCCCAAAATGCTAATGAACATCTGGACCCAGCATCAGAACATCTCCTATGCTGGGTGCCTCACTCAGATGTATTTCTTCATGACCTTTGCTCTTCTGGATAATTTCCTACTTGCTGCTATGGCTTATGATCGCTATGTGGCCATTTGCCTTCCTCTCCACTACACCACAATCATGAGTCCTGCACGTTATGTCCTGCTGGTGATTGTATCTTGGCTCTGCTCCCACCTCATTGCCCTCTCTCTCACTCTCTTCATGGCTCAGTTCTCCTTTTGTGGATCCCATGTGATCCCCCACTTCTTTTGTGACCTCCTACCTCTTCTCAAGCTTTCATGTTCAGACACTAAAATGTTTCAGGTTGTCATGTTCATTGATGCTGCCATGGCTGGTTTGGTCCCATTCACTTGCATTTTGATCTCCTATATCCACATTATCTCCACAATCTTCAGGATCCCTTCTGCTGATGGGAAGCACAAAGTCTTCTCCACCTGTGGTTCCCACCTCTCAGTGGTCATTCTTTTCTATGGGACTGTCATTCTGGTGTATTTACAGCCCACATCCTCCTATTCAGCAGAGAGAGGAACCATTGCATCTGTGATGTATACGGTGGTAACTCCAATGCTTAATCCTTTCATCTACAGCCTGAGGAACAGGGACATAAAGGGGGCTCTGAGGAGGCTGCTCAGCAAAGGAATGTTTTCTTCTTGGTGAATTGCCATAGTCCTTAGCAGAGACTCAGGAATCATTAGAAAAGCATTCACTCTGATGATTCATATTAATAAAAATGTCTTGGTTTGATAGTCATGTGGTTCATTTTTGTGGAGTATCTCTCAGAAATCTTCTCTATATATCTTCTTTAATGACTCAAGACAAAAACCTCTGAGTAAATGTATCTCAGAAGAAGCTCTTTTCTTCTCTGGGACAAACTACTTTTCTTCCCCAAAAAGCCGTGGTCCAATCTGAGGGTAAGTAAGGAGCCTCTGCATGCCGAAGGGACAGAATCTATGATAGACTGATTGACAAAAGACTGATCCCTTGGGGAAAATTATGGACCATACAGAAGATGGAAAAGAGATTTTCATTAAATCCAGTCACATTGTAACCCACAGTTTATACATAGTGGGAATGTACAAAACCACTGAGAATCAGGTAGATGATAAATAGAGTAGGACATGAAAATTTGGCAATCTTTTCCTTGATAAAGTTTATTTATAGTGAAAGGTAGAATAGACATGAAGTCCAAGGTAAGGCAAAAGTATGATGAGGTGGGCAAGGAAGAATTAGAGACAGAGAGAGATAAAGAAAGAGACAGAAAGAAAGAGAAAGAGAAAAAGGAGTCAGAAATACTCAAAACAAAGTTTTTCCACTTAAGAGTCCGGCAAAGCCCAGCCCTACAGCTAGATGAATTGGAGGGGATGAAAGTTACATAAAATAGGACAGTGATTGGTGCCAAAGTTCAAAGTCAGAACATTTCTATGGAAGATCTCTCCCCTTACATAATCTCCCCTTCTTTTGAGAGTTAGGGTCTAGCTGAGAGGACCTTAAGTTTAGGAATGTAGTCAGTGGCCTGAATTCATATATGTAGCCAGTCTGGTGTGAAGGACTGAGCACCCAGAATAAAGTATTTAAGGACCTCTGACTTTGTCCTGGTTCCTTTTTGCAGTCTAGTGAAGCCTATGAAACATTTCTCAAAAAAATCAAATTATAAAATAAAATGCAGAGGATTAAATAAATTAAATTATTATATTGCAATGCTTAGTTATCAAGATTTTTAAAAATTGACAGAAGTCTGGTTAAGAACCTCCCAAATTGAGGAAAAACTTCCAGGTATTTACATGATGTTCCTTCATGGAAACTAGAAGTTGTTTATCCTAGAGTGGGAAAAAAAAGATATATGGAGTCCATTAAGGCTGTCTCCAGATATCTGCAGGACTGTCAGTGAAAGAGGGATCAGAATTATTAGTAATGGGTGGGAGATATGGACAGGCATTGTGTAGTTCAATATTAAATAACTTCAGGTGAAGGTTGAATTAAATCATTTTATACTTCACAGAAAATTTCCACTAGTCTATAAAATCTTGACTACATAAGGGCCCTATTTCTTCTATAAATTTTTACAGTAAAATCCTTTTTTTAAAATATGGTATCTTCAAGAAGCAAAATGTGCAGTGGAATCTGATCTTGAAATCCTGGGTTCAAATCTCACCTATGATTCTGTTTATCAGTGTAATCTAAGGCAAGAACCTTCAGATCTCTTGTCTTTGGTTTGCTTATCTGTAAAATAAACAAGTTAGAATAGGTGGCCTCTCAAATCTTCCCAGTCTCTAGATCTATGACTTTATGATTCTGCTCCTCATATTCCCAGCTTCTTCCATCTCTGTGAATCTTAGTTCCTATTCTCTGTGATCTACTGCAGATGAAGGACAAAATATTAATGACTCACATTTATAAAGCACTTTATAATTTACTAAACATTTTCTTCACAGAAACACTTTGAGATAAGCATGACAGGTATCATTGTTCCCATTTTGTGGATGAGTATGCTATTCAGTCACTGAGTATTTGTGCGGTGCTTACTAGATGTCAGAAACCATGAGGGATGAATTATCTTGCCCAGGGTCACATACCCAATAAGTATTAGATTTGCTACTCAAACTCACATCTTCTGACTCCAAGAACCGTCCTCATTCCAATACAGCATGGTACATTATGACATTATTGATCTCAGGGAATTTAAAGTTTAACAATTTAAATAAAAAATTTATAGAAGTAGTCATAATACAAGAGAGAATAATCTATATAAAAGAGACTAAAATAAAATCTAGGAAAAATCTGAAGAGATAATTACTTTTAATAGAAGCCAAGCAATGAGGTGATTGAGGAAGATTTTAATAGAGGAGGTACAGAGTTCAAACTTGAAGGAAGAACTGGATTTCAATAGGAAGAAATTAGAGGAAGTAGCACACATTAGACAAAAGTGATACTGTTTAATTCTAAAATAAAATAATCTTATGAGCACAAATGAACAAAAGCACAAAGACAGGAAAGGCCAAGATGAGAACAGCCTATTTGATTCTACTGTAGAGCATGTAAAAGGGAGTAGAATAAGATAAGATGATTTAATAATAGTATTTATGAAGCACTTTAAAATTTGCACATGCAATTTTATTTGATCCTCACAAAGACCCACAAATTATCCTCTTACTGAAGAGGAAACTGAGGCTGGCAGAGGCTTCATGACTTTCCCAAGGTCACATATAGCTATTACCAGTATGAGGCAAAATCTGAACTAGGTCTTCCTTCCTCCAGGTCTTCTACTCTGTTTTCTGTCTCAGAGTAGATTAAATTGGTAGCTTGATGACAAGTTTTAGAGGGTCTTGAATAACAAGTAATTTTTCAATTTTTCATTAAGCAATAGAGAACAACAGAATTTTTTTGAGCAGATAAGTATCATGTGATCATAGTACACTGTATTAAGGAGAAAATTTGGGCCAATTTGGGGAATAATTGTGTATAATTCCACATGATAACTCCTTCATATAATTTATGTGGACAGATGAAAAGGAGAGGGGAAAAGCTGGAGAAAAGAAGATATGATACCCAAACAATCTCTATTGCCTACATCTCACTAGTCCTAGGAAACACGTTAAAGTAAAAATAATTTGGGGGACAAACAAAAGTATAGGCAAAATTAAAACAAAGACAGCAAACATTTTAATTTTAATTTCAATGTAATATTTTTTTTGCCTCTCTTCTATACTGTCCATGATGTGTGGAGTAGAGATAAAGTGAAGAACTTCCAAGAATATTTAAATTCCTTTTCTGTATTTTAGCTTCTCTAGGTCTCTGTGACCTGCATAAGTATGTTCAGTATTAGCCAATATTTACTTAGATTTTAGATATATGTATTTAACTTAAAATGATGACATTTATTACTGTTCAAGTTATCAATGTTTAGACGACTTATGTATGGTTCCTCCCAGAACCAGGAAATTTGCTGTTTTTGGCACGAATAACATTCAATTGGGGGGGGGGGAACCTATCTCTTAATGTTCCCCAACCCATGATGTAATCCTTTGTAACTAAAACCTATAAAAACTGTATATCTTCTCCTAGTTCTTTAGACCTTCTACCGTGAGCTTTCTCTCTTTCCCTCCTCATGGTAGAATTGCTCATTCTCATGAGAATTTATTAAATAAACAACTTTTCTGCTTTTTACTTCAAGAGGTCTCTGAGTCATTTTTGGATAGGATTATCTATCCCTCACAATGTCAGTATCCTTCTTTATTCTCCTCTACACCATGTTACAAAGCTGTCTCCACACTTCTGATAAGTGTTAACAGTTTGATTCCTTTTTGATACCCAAATAAGTCTAGGGAACAGGAATTAGACCAATGATTCAATGGCATTCACAGATGAGTAAATTTCTTTACCAATGCCAGTCAAGGCCATCTTTACAATTTATAATCTTATATATTTAGGAGAATTGCACATGTTTAACATATATTGGATTACTTGCTGTCTGGAGGAGAGGAGAGGAACAGAGGAAGGGATAAAAATTTGGAACACAAGATTTTGCAGAGGTGAATGTTGAAAACTATCTTTGTACATTTTTGGAAAAATAAAAAACTATTATGTCTTGTAGCCTTAGAAAGTTATATAGAGCACTGAGAAGTTAAGTTAATTTACACATGATCCTACAGACAATACATATCAAAGGTGGGACTTGAAGCCAAGTCTCACTATCTCTGATTTAGTTCTCCATCAGCTATATCACATGGCAGCAGCAGCAGTAAAAATAGCAGCGGCAGAGGTAGAAATGGTGGTGGTGATGGTGGTGGTAGTGGTAAACATGTTGAGTCATGTAGATAGATTCATTGAAACAATTGATGACAATGCAGAACCAGGTAATCAACACCAATAATTACAGACTGGTCATTTTGTTATGTAAGGAAATGGTTTTTAAAAAAACTGTGTTAACTAAGGGTTACAAAAACTTTGGCACCTATTAAAAACCTAGCAAGAAATAACCTCTTAAATAAAATTATTCATCAAAAGTTCACTCTTCATTTTAGTGCCTTTCCTCAGTTAATTATTCCCTGCCAATCCTGTATAAAACTTATTTATACGTAGTTACTTAAGTGTTATCTCTCCCATTAAATCCTGACCTCCTTTAGATCAGGGGCTCTCTTTTGTCTCTTTTTGTAACCCATGGCACATAATAGGTGCTTTAAAAATATTTACAGATTGACTATCCTGTTTTATAGGTCACAAGGGTAGCTTTAAGGTCATAAGTGGCATGAGAAGCCAGCTGCTGGGATTCCAGCACTAGTCTTCTTTCCATTATACTTTTTTCCTTCTTCTCTTTTGTATCATAGGGGAAAAAGTACCTTACTTCTTTGCTAAGTTTAATTCTAAGTTTAATTCCTAAGTCCCTGATGTCATTTCTATCTACTCCAAAAACCTTTTTCCAGAATTAACTTCCACTACTTCCCAATGCATAATCTATGTTCTAGCTAGATTAGACCTACTCATCATCTTCTGATATATGACCCAGGTACTCTAACCTCTCTTTAAGCAAGCTCACTCTGTGTTCTAGGTCTGCAATACTCACTCCAACTTGTTGAATTCTTACTCATCCTTTAAAGGTTAGCTTAAATGTTACTCCTTCCTAATTTTACCTCATCAACAATCTTTGCTTTCTTAGACATCAAATGACACTTTGCATCTTTCTTAACTATCTATTATATACTGTTGCATATTAATAATATCCCTGGTTATATGCTACTCTTCTGCTACACATAAAGCTTCATAAAGTTCTGACTTATTAAAAAAGAATTGTATTTTCTTTCAGGACTTAGTAGCATGGTATTCTATATAAAAGCTAAATAAATGATTGAATTGCATTAATTCAACAAATGCTTCCTATTAATTAAAAATATTTATTAGGGCTTAAATTAGGTACAATTCAACCAATCTCAAGAGTCTCTTATAAATATACTTATTAATAATTTATTCAAATATCTAAATATTCTTTCTCTTAATATAAACTGGTTGCTATTGGTATATATTAAAGTCATATGAAAACTTATTTCTAATTTAAACATTCCTTACTTTCACCATTCCTTGTCCCAATGGTCTCTCCTTTTAGTTCCTTCTTGCATATCTTACTCTAAAGATCTATAAAGAAAATATGCTCAACCCCCAAAACACCATTGTTGCGATTCTCTACCTTTAATTTCTCAGTTTCTCTGAAGTTTTTAGGCACTGTGAAGTCTCACTTCCCTGTCACTTTAGTGTGTGGCTATGAGTTTACATGCCAAAGTTGAGCGAGATGCTCTAGGAAATCTTCCAGAACCAATATGATTGCAAAGTCTACAGTGAGAGTTAAGAACATTCACTATTACTTTAATACAAGGATAGAGAACCTGGGGCCTGCAGGCATTGGTAAGGCAATCTAGAAGATCTATGAGTGGTATTCCTCTCCTTTATTTAATTCTTCTCTCCCTATTCCTCCTTCTCTTCTCTTTCTTCTTCTTTCTCCTTGTTTTTGTCTTTCTTCTCTTCCTTCTTTCCCTTTTCCTTTACCCTTCTTCTTCCATTTTAATACTTTTTACTCCTGACCTTCATAATACCTCGTTAACTACATGTTATCATTTGATCACATATACCATGAGTCTCTCTATTGTCCTTGATATGATATTCCCTTTTTAATTGTCAGAGACTTTTTAATTCCTTGAAGTATTGCCATATAGTAAAATTGGTAGAATGTTAATATTAAAAAACAAGGGCTCCTGTTTTCATGGGAAGATTCTTTGTTGAGAACATTTAAGCTATGTTTACATTTTTTAAATATACAATTTCCCAAATGTAATGTAGTTTTCTCTCCTCTTTGTGTTCAACCCTTGGCCCAACTGCTTTTTCATCTATACTGACTGTTTATACAAATGCATGTTATAATCTGGGAAATAGAAATTATTCATCCACTTGGTCTTTCTTCTATAGGTGATCAAACCAAACTTATTTGAGCAATATACAGTTCCTTTCCCAAAGTCTCTGAAATATTTAGGAACTTGATAAAATGTCATCAACAAACAGGATTATCACTATCAACAGGAATCCAACTCCTACTTGGACGCTGTGATAGATCTATTCCTTAGTGCATAAAAAAGTATTGCAAAAGAGGAAACAGTGGGAAAAGGAAAACTGAAACTAACAATACAATTAAAACATATGAAATGGGATTTGGAAGCAGTTCAGCATAAAGTCAAAAATTTTGCAGTAGTATATCCCCCTCAATAAAAAGGAAGCAAAGTTTCAAGAAATAAGAAGTGTAGTCTGAGTTGTAAAACATTTGCAAACTATTAGAGATATGGATTTATCTATACAAAATATCTAAAGGTATCTGAGATCTACTATTTTCTTCCCACCAAGTAGGGAAGATAATGCTTTTATAATGGTTTATTTACAGAGTTGATCTGATCCTAAATTCATTCAGTTATCCTTAACTTTTTTTCTTGTACAATAATCATAAGAAAATACAACCTAAAGAACAAAAAAAAAAATCAGAACAACAATGAGACTCATAAAACTGGAAATATTTGAAATGTTACAAAATAGTTAATAGGTTGTTAATATTGCATTTAAATAATGAATCTAACTTCCCTCCTTCCTGGAAACTCAAACCATATTGACTGAACTCTTAAGTCTGTCATGCATTTTACTACCACTATATACAAATCCCAATACTTACTAGTATTGATGTTAAGTTAAAAACAATTACACTTTTCTTATATTTCTTATATGTCTAATATCATAATGACATTGTGCATGTTATCAAGGTTGGTGGGGAAGGGGACAGAAGGAGGAAGAGGATTATTAAAAGAGAAAAGATTGGTTGAATTAAAATTTTCCCTCATGGCCCAGCAATGATAGCATTGCCCTATTTGCCAAGTTTTAATAAGGGAAAGCTTATAAAAGTAAAAAGTACAATTCAACCAATCTCAAGAGTCTCTTATAAATATACTTATTAATAATTTATTCAAATATCTAAATATTCTTTCTCTTAATATAAACTGGTTGCTATTGGTATATATTAAAGTCATATGAAAACTTATTTCTAATTTAAAGCAGATCCTGTCACAGTTGGTGACAAGCCGAGATTGGATATACCTTTTCCTTATCAATACTGACAAATGTAACCATTTTATAGAACAAAATATAAAGAATTCTGCAGAGCAGTGCATATTGAACAATATTTTCACTGCCTATATAACCCTACATCTACAGGAGCAGGATGATGAAATGAAAATTTTAAATAATATTGCTAAAATAAATGCTGAAACTAAACCCCTCACCTACTACAATCCATCTGGCAAACAGTCACCAAAATGATTTTCCTACATCCTAAACTTCCTTTACCTATCAATAAATTCCATTGACTCCTCTTTACCTCCAAGATCAAATACAGACTCCTCTGATTGGCATTTATACTCCTTTACAACCGGATCCCTTTAAACCTCTATAATCTTTTTTATATTTTATTGTAATCAATACATTCTGTGGTACTGTCACACTAGTTTACTTGCTTTTTTCACACAGATATTCTAGCTGTCCCTCATGCTTAGAATGTTCTCCTTCCTCACCTCCACCTCTTAGAATTCCTAGCTTCTACAAAATTCAAATCAAGTGTCACATCCCAAAAGAGAACTTTCTTGGTACTCCTTGTTAGTACCTTCACCTCTAATGTTATCTTGTGTCTATTTTGCATATGTCTTATTTATATCGATATGTATACATATTATCTCTCCCCCCAAAAATGTAAATTTGTAACAGGCAGGAACTTATTTCACTTTTTTGTATAGTCTCATGCTTAACATAATGCCTAGAATCTAATAAAGGTTTAAAAATTCTTTGAAAATTGACTGCTTTAGAGTTACAAAGAGAAATTCCATTTAAAGTAACTACTGATAGTATAAAATACTTAGGAATCTATCTGCCAAGGGAAAATCGGAAACTTTATGAGCAAAAGTACAAAACACTTTTCACACAAATTAAGTCTGATCTAATCAATTGGAAAAATATTAAATGTTCTTGGATAGGGCAAGCAAATATAATAAAGATGACAATACTACCCAAACTAATCTATTTGTTTAGAGTTATACCAATCAGACTCCCAAAAAACTATTTTAATGACCTAGAAAAAATAACAAAATTCATATGGAAAAACAAAAGGTCAAGAATTTCAAGGGAATTAATGAAAAAAAAATCAAATGAAGGTGGCCTAGCTGTACCAGATCTAAAATTATATTATAAAGTAGCAGTTACCAAAACCATTTGGTACTGGCTAAGGAATAGATTAGTTAATCAGTGGAATAGGTTAGGTTCAAAGGACAAAACAGTCAATAACTATAGCAATCTAGTGTTTGACAAACCCAGAGACCCCAGCTCTTGGGATAAGAACTTACTGTTTGACAAAATTGCTGGGAAAATTGAAAACTAGTATGGCAGAAACTAGGCATCGACTCACACTTAACACCGTACACCAAGATAAGGTCAAAATGGGTTCATGACCTATACGTAAAGAATGAGATTATAAAGAAATTAGAGGAACACAGGATAGTTTCCCTCTCAGACCTGTGGAAGAAGAAGGAATTTATGACCAAAAAAGAACTAGAGATCATTATTGATCACAAAATAGAAAATTTTGATTATATTAAATTGAAAAGTTTTTGTACAAACAAAACTAATACAGACAAGATTAGAAGGGAAGCAATAAACTGGGAAAATATTTTTACAGTCAAAGGTTCTAATAAAGGACTCATCTCCAAAATAGGCAGAGAATTGACTCTAATTTATAAGAAATCAAGTCATTTTTCAATTGATAAATGGTCAAAGGATATGAACAGATAATTCTTAGATGAAGAAATTAAAACTATTTCTAGCCATATTAAAAGATGCTCCAAGTCATTATTAATCAGAGAAATGCAAATTAAGATAACTCTGAGATACCACTACACACTTGTCAGACTGGCTAGAATGACAGGGAAAGATAATGCCAAATGTTGGAGGGGATGTGGGAAAACAGGGACACTAATACATTGTTGGTGGAATTGTGAATACATCCAACCATTCTGGAGAGCAGTTTGGAACTATGCTCAAAAAGTTATCAAACTGTGCATACCCTTTGAACCAGCAGTGTTGCTACTGGGCTTATATCCCAAAGAGATCATAAAGAAGGGAAAGGGATCTACATGTGCAAGAATGTGGCAGCCCTCTTTGTAGTGGCCAGAAACTGGAAACTGCGTACATGCCCATCAATTGGAGAATAGCTGAATAAATTGTGGTATATGAATATTATGGAATATTATTGTTCGGTAAGAAATGACCAACAGGATGATTTCAGAAAGGCCTGGAAAGACTTATGTGAACTGATGCTAAATGAAGCAAGCAGGGCCAGGAGATCATTATATACTTCAACAACAATACTATATGATGATCAATTCTGATGGATCTGGCCATCTTCAACAATGAGACGAATCAAATAAGTTCCAACAGAGCAGTAATAAACTGAACCAGCTCCACCCAGCAAAAGAACTCTGGGAGATGACTAAGAACCATTACATTGAATTCTCAATCCTATATTTTTGCCTGCCTACAATTTGGATTTCCTTCACAGGCTAATTGTACAATATTTCAGAGTCCGATTCTTTTTGTACAGCAAAATAACTGTTTGGTCATGTATACTTATTGTGTATCTAGTTTATACTTTAATATATTTAACATCTATTGATCATCCTGCCATCTAGGGGAGGGGAGAGGGGGAAGAAGGGGAAAAATTGGAACAAAAGGTTTGGAAATTGTCAATGCTGTAAAATTACCCTACATATAATTTATGTACATATAATACCCTACATAAATAAAAATCTATTTAAAAAAAAAAAGAAAATTGACTGCTTTATACACTGCTGATCTAGCTGATTCTTTTATAAAACCTCCTCTGAGCCCCATCACTACAATTAATGATTGGGACAGGCTTTCATGTGAAAGAGATTAACCTTGCCTCTTAGACTCAAGTGGGAAAAACTAGAAGCTATGGGTAGAAGTTTCAAATGGCCATTTTAACTCAATATAATATGAATATGGAAATTGAAAATGGAAAATTTTAAAAGGCAGCAGAATTGATGAATTAAATACACTGACTGCACTGGGTCTGGTGCTGTAGGCTCCACTGCCCCTGGTGCTGTAGGCTCCACTGCCCCAGTGACTTGACTAAGTCCTGCCCTTTTTGCTGGGGCTCAGGGGCTCAGATTTCCTTCTATGGTTGTATTGGAGGGCTCACAGCTGACTGCTGATCCACTGGATCTCTGAACCAGGACAAAGTAGCCAATGCTGCTATAATTTGGTTAAGAGCCTTCTGATAAGTTCCCTGCACAGGGCTTTACCATGCCACTCCTACACTGACTGTGTTCCCCTCTGCCTAACTGAGACAGCTCTTTCCTGAAGTCCTTCCAAAAAGAACTAGAAAAAAATTATAAAATGAAAAATAGATAATCTTTATTACATTAAATTAAAAGGTTTTAGTACAAACAAAATCAATGTGGTCAAGATTATAAAGGAAGTAGAAATCTGGGGGGTGGGGATTTATATCCAGTTTTTCTGATAAAGACTTCATTTCTAAAATATAGAGAGAATTGACTCAAATTTATAAAAGTATAAGCCATTCTCCAAATGATAAATGGTCAAAGGATATGAACAAACAATTTTCAAATAATAAACTTAAAGCTATTTCTAATAAGAAAAAATGCAAATTAAGACAATTCTGAGCAACGATTTCATACCTCTCAGACTGACTAAGATGACAAGAAAAGAGGATGGTAAATATTGGAGAGGATGTGGGAAAACTGAAACACTAATGCATTATTGGTGGAGTTGTGAAATGATCCAACCATTCTGGAGAGCAATTTGGAATTATGCCCAGAGGAATATAAAACTGTGCATATCCTTTGATCCAGCAGGTCTGTATCCCAAAGAGATCATCAAAAAGGAAAAAGGACCCACATGTGCAAAAAATTTTGTAGCAGCCCTTTTTGTACTGGCAAGGAATTGGAAATTGAATAGATACCCATCAGTTCAGGAATGGCTGAATAAGTTATGGTTTTTGAATGTAATGGAATATTGTTGCTTTATAAGAAATGAAGAACAAGTTTATTTCAGAAAAGTCTGGAAAGATTTACATGAACTGATACTAAGTGTAGTGAGTAGAACCAAAAGAAATTGTACACAGCAACAAAATGATGTGATGATCAATTGTAATGGACTTGTCTCTTTTCAACAAGGAGGTGATTCAAGGCAATTCCAATAGATTTGTAATGAAAAGAGCCATCCATATCCAGAGAGAGAACTGTGGAGACTGAATGTGAATCAAAGCAAAATATTTTCATCTTTGTTATTGTTGTTTCTCATTTTTTTCTTTCACCTTTTGTTATGATTTTTCTTGCTTAGCATGACAAATATGGAAATATGTTTAGAAAAATCACACATGTTTAATCTATATTGGATTGCTTGCTGTCTATGGGAGTTGGTAGAGGAGAAAGAGAAAAAAATTTGGAATATCAGGTTTTGTAAAAGTGTATGTTGAAAATTATCTTTGCATGTATCTGGAAAAATAAAAATGCTATTAAAAATTAAATAAAATTCATGCTTGTTGATGAAAAAAAGAAGAAAATGCAGGGGAAAAATCCAATAAAAAAAAGAAGCTTATGAAGAGGGTAGAAAATGGGTTTTATTTCACTGATTAACTTAGGGAATCAAAAAGGAAAGGATTAGATAATTAGATAAAAGAAAGAAAGAAAAATGAATTAATAAGTTAAGTAAAATGTCCTTAACTAGGAGACAGTGGCAAACAAGAGGAAGATGGGGTTTAAGGTTGAAGGAAAGTGAACTTTTGGGTTGTTAAAGTAGGTTAGTAAAAAATAACTCTAGAGATGAAGTACTATCTTAAATAGGCAGAAACAAAGTTAACAGCATCAGATGAATCCAAAAAAAAAAATAGGAATTGCAATCATGCCATCAGACAAAGCAAAAATTAAACATTAAAAAAGTAAAAATGAATTAATAAGGAAACATTATGCTAAAAGAAATAATAGACATCAAATCAACATAAACATTAAAATTCTATGCTCTGAATGCCTTATCTAAATTAATAGGAAAAATTAACTGAATTAAGAACAAATAGAAAGTAATATAATAATATGAGGAAATTTTAATTTCCTCTCTCAGTTCAGGACAAATTTCACAGAAAGATAAACAAAAGAATAAATACAGATTTTTTTAATTGCTAGAGAAACTAGAATTAAAAGACTTATTTTCTTGTAAATGGTACTACTGAAGAATAATCATATTTATTGACATCACCTATAACTTTTTCAACAATTGATGATGTATTAAGATGCAAATATATGCAAATAAATATAAAAAGGCAGAAACAATAAACACATTTTTTACAAACTATAACACATTAAAAATAGCGATCCATTTTCTGAAACACAAATAGGTCCAAATGAAAACTTAACAATGAAATTCTAAATAATAAATGGGCCAAAGAACAAATAACATATACAATTAATAATTATGTAGAGGAAATGATAATTATAAAACACCATGCCAAAATTTCTGGACCAAGTTAAAGCAATCATCCGTAGAATAAACTATTTGATATTGGGCTAAAAAACAAAGAAACAGATAAATGAAACAAACTTGATAAGAATCAGAAATTATATAATTCAATATTATATAAACCCCAAAATATAAATTACTTAGGAAAGATTTTCCTCTTTGATGAGAACTACCAAGAAATTGGAAATTAATCAGGCAGAAATTAGATTTCTATCCATCAATAACCATATGTTAAGTGCCTACTATGTTCCCAGTACTGTGCTGAGCTCTCAGGATAAAAAAAGAGACTTGAGACAATCCTTCCTCTCAAGTTCACAAAAAAAGAGACAAGAAAACAGATATGTATAAATTAACTATATACAGAATAAATAGAAATTAATTTTAAAAGGGAAGGCACTAGGAGTTGTAAAAGGCTTCTTTGTAGTAAATGGGATTTGGCCTGAGATTTAAAGGAAGCTAGCAGGAAAAGATAAGGAGCAAGAGCACTCCAGGTAGGGGGACAATTGGAGAAAATGTCCAGAGTCATGGAAATGAAAAAAATACCAATGTCACTAAATCAAAAAGTACATGGTAGAAGGTAAAGTGTAAGAAAATTGGAAAGATAGGAAAAAATAATACTTTCCACTGTACTCCACAATTAATTCAAAATGGATATGTGATGTTAATTTTAACACCATATTCCACAGTAAATTCAAAATGGACATATACTTTTAATATTAAAGATTGTGTCATTAAAAAAATAGAAGAAAAGTACATCATATATCTTTTACAACTATGGGAATATATATCCTTAACCAGACAATAGATGGAAGCACTTACAAAAGATAAAATAGATTATTTCAATTACACGAAAGCAAAAAGCTTCTGCACACACAAAAAATTAATCTGCTTATCTAATTTTTTGGCATGACCTTTAATATTAAAATGTTAAATGGTTAAAAAAATCTTTGCATCAAGTTTCTCAATAAGAGGTTGCTACCTAAGATATATTAAAAACTTATAAATATGAATATATATACATATATACACATATATGTATATGTGTATATAAAACTGAAAAATATTTCCTAATGGATAAGTGATAAAAAGATATAAACAAATATTCTCAAAAGAATCGAAAATTTAAACAATTCCAAATAACTATTAGTTAGAAAAATCCAAATTATTAATAGTTAGAGAAATGCCATTTACAAAAAAACTGTTTTTACTTTACAATCAAATTTTCAAAGATGAGAAAAATATATCCATGTTGGTAAGGTTGCAGAAAGTAAGGAATATTAATAACATATTGGTGGAGTTGTAAATTAGTATGACCATTTTCTTTTTTTAAAATATCTTATTTTTTTCAAATTATGTGTAAAAACAATTTTTACATTATTTACTTCATTAGTGTTTTTTTTTAGTAGCAAAGAACTGGAAAGAAGATAGATGCCCCTCAGTTAGAAAATGTTTAAACAAATTGCATGCATGAATATATAATAGCATATCATTGTGCTTTAAAAATACCAAATATTAGGGGCAGCTAGGTGGTACAGTGGATAGAGTACTAGCCCTGAAGTCAGGAGGACTTGAGTTTAAATCTGGCCACAGACACTTAACACTTCCTAGCTGTGGGACCTTGGGCAAATCATTTAACCCCAACTGTCTTAGCAAAAAAGAAGAAGAAGAAAAGAAAAGAAAGAAATAGCAAATATAATAAACTTGGAAGCTTGGAAAGACTCGCATGAACTGAGACAAAGTAAGCAGAAACGAGACACAACTACAACACTATAATTGCAGACAACAGCCACAAAACCATTCAAAACTGATTTTTTTTAATTTGAAAGAATAGGATCATATCCCAAATGAAAAGAGAGTGAGGAATGAGAGAAAATATTGTAGATTATTATTAATTGAAAAATATATTTTTAATCACAAATAAACATGTACCTAAAGAACAGATATAAGAATCTTCTTTCATTCCCTTCCAGAAGTCTATAGTGTTTCACCACGTATATTGTTAGATATTTTTATTGGTTTTGTTTAATTATTTTTACTTTCTCTTTTTTCTTTCAAAAATGTATTTATTTGATAGTTTTTTTTTGTTTTGTTTTTTAGGGAAGGAAGGGAAGAGTTCAAGAGGGAACTTGAGCAAAGTAAAAACGAAACCAAAAACCAAAAACAAAAAAGAGCTTTCTCCATAATGACCATGTGGAATGGGTACTACAAGTATCATTATCCCCATTTTGCAAATGGGATAACCAAGGTCCAAAGAGATATGGCTTATCCATAGCTATGAAATCTTGCCACCAAAATTCAAAACTGGGTCTTCTGATTTCCTGTATCCATTTCCTGCCTTCTTTCCATGATCTTTTTTCCATGATCTTTATATGTATGTCCCAAAGTTAGGAGACTTGATATCTTAAAGTTCATTCTACCATTATTAGCTATGTGACCTTGAGCAAGTCACATATGTCTGTCTTGATTTTCTCAAATATAAAACAAAGATAATATTAACTCTAGTGGATTGATCAGGGGACTTCATTAATCAACTTTTAAAGAGATGAAGCTGTGTTTGGGACTTAGCATCTCTATGTGGAAGTTATTAAAGTAATTTTTTTGTTATATTTTATTTGGCTTCTAGTCACATTAAATACCACTAGAATGATTGTAAAACTATTTAACTGGATGGATACTACAAGAAAAAATAGAATTTCTATGAGTATCACAAAATTGTATCCTTATATTCAGACATCACCATATCTACAATAAATAGTCCAGATAAAGAAAACATACTAAATTCTAATAAACTATGAACACCATATATTTAAAATCTAATATACATCAAAAGAAATAGGCTCAAATTTTTCCTATTTACAACCTCTTCATTTCCATTTTTTGAGAAAGATTTCAATCTGGCCAAAAAATCATTCCAGTATATTAAATCCTTTTGGGAAAATCCTCAACATACAGGAAATGATGTTCATACAAATTTAATGTGCTCCCTTGATTTTGAGGTGTTTTGTTTGATTCCCTCTTATGGTTGGGGATTCCCTCTCAGCATTCCCAGGACTGCAAAACATCAGACCTTTTAACTATACTGATATAAAACCAAAGCAATAGAAAGTTCTTTGACACAATATTATTGATTAAAACAATTAGAGTACTATACAAAATAGATTGGTATAATTAAATGGACCCAAATTTATAGAAGCAAATGGGTCAAATTCCATTTGAGAGTTATAAATAATCTCAAATACCAAGTCCAATTCTCATTTTATAAATGAATCAACTAAGGTCAAGGGAGTATAAATGACTTGCCCAAGATCATACAACAACTAAATATCAAAGCAGAATTCAAATTTACTCCAAGGTCTTCCTTACTCCAAGTCCAGAAGACTATCCACTATATAATTCATTCTAGAAGATGAATTTGTTGACTTGAACTATTATGAGTTTCTACTAATCCTTTATGCTGTTCTTTAAAAAAAAGTTGAGATCTGATGGACTTGGCTCTTTTCAACAATGAAATGATTCAAGCCAATTCCAATAGATTTGTAATGAAGTCAGTATCCAGAGAAAGGACTATGGGGACTGAAGGTAGATCATAGCATAGTATTTTCACCTTTTTATTGTTGTTTACTTGCTTTTTAATTTTTTATTTCTCATTTTTCCTTTTTGACCTGATTTTTTTTATGTAATATGATAAATGTGGAAGTATGTTTAGAAGAATGGCACACATTTAATTATACTGGGTTATCTGCTGTCTGGGAGAGGGGGAAGAGGAAGGGAAGAAGAAAAATTTGGAACACAAGGTTTTGAAAGGCTGAAAACTATCTTTGCATATATTTTGAAAATAAAAATTTATTATTTTATAAAAAAGAAAATAAAAAACTATTATCAGAAATCTTTAAATAAATAAATCTACTTTTTAATTTTTTTAAAAAAAGGTTGAGAAAGGAGTAAAGTTGTAGGTTTGACTCTTTTGTCTTTACAGGGGTCTGGAGAGAAAAGGTCAGAGACCAGTACTTTTGAATGGGCTTTTGTCCTTTGAGGACACCTGGATTTGTACTTCTCAACCATATTAGCCTATAAAAAAGGAAGCACATGGTCAAGTACCGGGAATTATTGAATCTGGGCCTCCTGAATCGAGATGAGGGTGGAATGCTTAAACAAAATTGTTTTCTTGGGGCAGTGGGAAACCCAGCCATCTTAGACAAGGGAAAGAGGTATTCATGTGCAATGCTGGTGTCAGAGTTGCTCCCTAGGAATATCGAATTTGAGAGCCTCCAAACCCAGCTTTCTAAAGATAGAAGAAGGAAGGTTTTAGACAATGTCAGCTTCTTAGAGAAAACAGGAAATGAGGAGCTAAGTTTCTAATGAGATAAGGAGAATTTCTGACATAGCACCAGCTACAAAGAGAGAAGATCATACAAAAGGTCTCAGGAGCCACAAAAAAAGTTCTAGAGACACTCTGGAGTTACAAAATATAAAGCATAATATGAAGAAGTAAGTCCCATTAACTTTGTCCTCCCTTACTGCCATGGCTTATTTCAGACAATGCAGGTCCAGTAGGAAGGGGTTTATCTCTTTAACAATCTCCAGTTAATTTTCCTTCATGATGGCTGTATGTATTCCACATATTCCTGTCTCTAGAGGAAATAAAGGACAATCAATGTCTAGAATGCTAAAGGGTGTTCTCCATAAGAATGCCAAGTTCATATTTGTTCCAGGAGAGTTTCAGGCATTTAGAATAGTGCCATAAGACTAAAGTTCTGTCTGTAAGTGTCCCTGGAGTAAAAATAGACTCACTAGAATGTCAGGGGGGTTTATCTCTTTAATGACTCCAAGTTTTTTCCCTTCCAAGGGGAGTTCAAATCACAGGATTGCACTATGATTCTGGAGGAACAGTATAAAGTCCCAAGGGCAAAGTGGAACTCATCAAAAAAGAGAATTGTATCAATTGTTGATAGATTAATGTGAGTTAATTATATGTTTTCTATTTAATGAAATAAAGGATACTCTGTACCTAATATACATCATGATCTTGAGTCATTTTATGGAAAATGAACACTTAAATATAATGTAAAGAACTAGATACAAACTGGATTCTGACATCTGATTTACAAGAGGAAACTTAGTGTAGACCAGGATAAAATGAACAAAATAGATTTATTTTGGGAACACTCCCAAGATTGAATTCAGTCTCTTTAACCTAAAGCATTGAGTGCTACTCAACAATATACAAATATAACAAATGTTTATTAAGTTTTTATTTTGTGAAGAATATTGTCCTACATCCTATAGTAAAAAATAGTTTAAATAAGACATAGTCCTTGTTTCCATAGAGTTCATACTCTAGTAGAAAGGCAAATTTTATATAATAGATTTTCATGCATAATCATTTCTGTGGAAATATGTTTAGTAGAATTGTATATATTTAACCCATGTTGGATTATTTGCTGTCTAGAGGAGGGGGGTGGAGGGAAGAGAAGAACAAAAATCTTGAATACAAAGTTTTGCAAGGGTAAATGTTGAAAACTATCTTTGCATGTATTTTGAAAATAAAGCCATTATGTATAACCATCTCTTTTTTCTGTTGTGTTGTGAAATGTTTGTTTTATTTCTTAAATTCAGAATAAAATAAATGAAAAAAATTAAAATTTAAAAGTAAAAGATACTACACAGATATACAGTATAAAGTATTACATAATAATCTCATTATAGATATATGTTAAAATAGATACTCACTGATTGTAAAATGACTTAAAAATTGTGATGTATATAATGAAATATTACTATGTTATAAGAAATGATGGATATAATGGATACAAAGAAGCATAGAGTGATACAAAGTGAAGTAAGCAGAGTCAGAAAAACAATATATCTAGTTACCACAATGAAATGTAGGGAAAAACCTATCATAAAACATGTGAAACAATGCTTCAAAATTATAAAGAATAGGTCTAGCCCCCAAGAAAAGATAGACTTCCTTCTTGTTCTCACCCTTTGAAGAGATAAAGAGTCCATGAGTATGGAAAATTGTATTTGTCTAACAGAGAGATCAGTTTTTGTGGATTTTTTCTCTTCTTTTTCTTTTTTTTCTTTTTCTAAAAAATTGGTACAAAGGATGATTCTCTAGAAGGAAAAAGGAAAACCATGAGGGAAAATTCTAAATTATGTT
Organism: Sarcophilus harrisii; assembly: GCF_902635505.1. Classification (NCBI taxonomy): domain Eukaryota; kingdom Metazoa; phylum Chordata; class Mammalia; order Dasyuromorphia; family Dasyuridae; genus Sarcophilus; species Sarcophilus harrisii. The sequence continues at coordinate 446,347,856 of NC_045427.1, forward strand.
AAAAATAAAATATATCAATAAAATCTATTAAGATGCTATGTGAGGGGCAACTAGGTGACACAGTGGATAGAGTACTGGTTTTGGTGTCAGGAGAATCTTAGTTCAAATTTGACCTCAGACACCTGACACTTACTAGCTCTGTGACTTTGGGTAAGTCGTTTAACCCCAAATGTCTCACTATCACCCCCCAAAAAAGCTAGGTGACATCAGATTATTATTAACTATAAAATCAAAGGAAGCTTCTTAGAGATGATATTTGAGGTGGGTTTTAAGGGAAACATAGATGCAACAGAAGTATTATGAAGAGTACTTTTTGTCATACATGAAGATCTAGAAATCAGAACTACTGTTATTGTTATTATTTTCATCCAAACTTTTCCAGCCTCCCCAAGCTTTGGGATATGAGCCAGCAGCAGCATTCCCCTGTCAGCCACAGACTCAGAAGCCCATAAGGATGTGAGGAGACAACACGTTGCAATGGGCTCTAGGGAAAAGGACAGATGAGAGACTGGGTAACAGGATGGAGGGGAGGGAAGGTAATAGTGTAGAGGGGGGTAACAGCATTCTAGCAACTGCTCTCAGCAACCCTGGGAAGGACATAAAATGTGACATCTCTGCTTTGGTGTGGTGGAAGGGGGAGACAATTACCTGCTGATTCCCTCACACTCTCTCTACATTAAATTCTCTATTGAAGAAAACATTTTGGTACTCACTGTTATCCTAGGTATGTCCTTTATTAGAAGTTAAACCCCTTGTCTCTTATTCTGCACCTCTGGACCATTAAAAAAAAACCTGAAATGTTTTCTTAGATGCCTCTTTGGTAAGGATAAAATGTTCTCTCCTTTGCTTCTGAGCTTACTTCCAGAAAGTAAATTGAAGCACAAACATATGGTCCTAAGTTTCAGTGATGGGGACAGAGGATAAAAGTAAAAGAGTAAAGAGGAAATAAGTGAAAAAAGAATTCTTCCATTTCTGAGTGGAATTATAGGAGAATATTATAGGAGAAAAAAGTCTTTGACTCAGAAGTCAAAAGATCTGATTTCAAGCACTATCTCTGATACTCAGTTGCTTTATGATCTTGGGTAAGATAATTTTCCTCCCTAAGCTTTAGTTTTCTCATATTTAAGAAGGATACTGACAAGCAGGAATATGATCAATGACAGCTATCAGTACAGGGAAAGGAATTCAAAATTAGATTGCATTGAAGATGACTTGAAGTAAAAGGAGATATCTAGAGAATAGAAGGTTAGAAGTGGGAGGTGAAGCGGAGGAAGAACATGATCACTCTTCTAACATTCAAATATATGAAAGAGGGTCAAAAAAGAAGAATTCAATAAATTCCATTTTCCATCCTTGAATCCAAACCATGGACTAGCATTCAGAACTTAGGGAAAATAGAAAGTAGAAGTCTTTGGATTGATATTTGGGGTAATTATCCTTGACAATGAGAATTGTAAAAAGTGAAACAGCCTACAAGAAGTTTCCTTTTTCTGAAGGTGTTCAAATGGAGGTGAAATGACCACTTGACAATGATAATACAGAGAGAATTCCTCTGTGCGGGTTGGTCTAGATGAGTTCTGAAAAGCTCTACCCAATTCTGGAATGCTAAGTCTTGCTCAGAAGCAGCATGGGGATAGAGAAGCTATTCTCTGGCTATTGGTTTCCACAACAGTAAATGAGGGATTTTGTCTAGATGGTTTAGATGTATATGGTTCTTTAAAGTTTATAAAACATTTTTATATGCATTATGTCTTTTGAGTCTCACAACATTAACAGTTATGCATTATAAAAGAGAAAGGCAGATAGAGATAAGATAGATAGATCATCACCATTTTCCAAATGAGGAGACTAAGCCTCAAAGAAGTTAAATAATTTTCTCTCAAGGTCATAAGCCTGAGAAGGGGTAAAATTAGGGTTTGAACTAAGGGCTCTCCTATTTCCAAACCTACTGCCCATGCCATTATTCACTGAACATTGATTACCTATAAAGTTCCTTCCAAATCAAACATTCTCGCATTCACCCTTTGATCACAAAGCACTGAAATCTTATTCTCCATATTACAGATGAAGAAATGGAGAGGGCCACAAAATCTTTCTGCTCCTCGCTGTGTGAAGGTGAGTGGTACTTGCCTTCTGAATGTGGAAATGGGGGCACAGAGCTCTCAGAGAAGAAATTAACAAACTAATATGGATTGAGTCAAGTTTCCTCTCTTCTTTTTCCTTGTAGTAGACACTATCTAATTGTTGTAGAGAGAGAACTAAATTTGGCATCACAGGGCTTGAGTTTGTGGTACCTTATTACCTATGATAAATCATTTAGTTTACCTGAGACTCACTTTCCTCATTTGTAAAATCAATATTAGACTAGACAATCTCTAAAGTTCCCTTTAGCTTTATACCTGTAATCCTACAATCTGTGGATCTGGCCTTCAGACCATAATTTGCCAACTCCCAGTCTAGTCAATAGATAAGCCACAATGAAATGTAGAACCTTACATGATAAATCCACCATAGAAGTTTAAAGTATCATTTGAGGTCCAGAAGTACAGACTGTTACTAACCAAGAGGGTCTGGGAAAGTTTCTTGAAGAAGTGGCATTTTGATTGGGCAAAGAGAATAAGAGGAAGGCGATTTCAGGCAGAGACCAGTATGAATGATGGCTCATTCAGGAGAGCTTCAGATATATTCAGGGACATGACACTGGTGAAGTCTGGCTAGAGAGCAGAATGAGTAGTAGGGAATGAAGTAATACTGGAAATATTAGGGTGGTATGACATTTGCCAGGAACAGAAGTCTGAATTTTACTTAGCAGACAGAAGAGAGTCATCCAAGGATTATGAGCAAAGGAATGACATGCAAATAAAAGTTTATTATTTTTAAAAAGCTATCATTACTCTTCATTACATTGTTTTTTCAGATTAGAAGCATCTGCCAAGATTCTGCCATGTGAGGATTTATCCAAACCCATATTGAACCTAATTCTAGTTCTAATGTATGGAGAATCTGTTCAATGTAGGGGGAATGAGTTCCATCTTGAACTGGCTGTTGTCCCTACCACTTTGGAAGATTGCTAGTGATCTTTAAAACACTCAATGCAATGATGTTATTTTTTTTTCAGTTTTTAAGGCATTATATTTTATTGGAAAGTTCACTGCATTGGAAATCAGGAGACATGGATTCCAATTCAAGCTCTGCCATTTACAAGCTATGACCTTGAGCCAATCTCTACACTGCTGGGTAGAATGGATAGAGCCCTGAGCCTAGAGTGTGTAAAATCTGATTCAAGCATGGTCTTAAACACATACTAGCTATATGACCCTGGATTAGTCACTTAATTTCAGTTTCCTCAATTAAATGGAATTTTAACAGCACTTATGTCCCAGGATTGTGATGAGCATCAAATGAGATACTTATAAAACATTTAGTATAGTGCCTAGCACATAGTAAACACTTAATAAATGCTTTTTTCCCCTTTCTGGTGTCAGATTCTGAATCTCTAAAATTTAGTGCATTAAATTAAATGATTTCTAGGGTTTCTTTCATCTTTAATTTCTATCATCTTTTCAGTGCGTATTATGGACCACACCCCCAATACCATCACCACTTTCTTCTTGAACCTTTTACATTTTTTATTTTGTGATATTGCACTTTTCTAGTTCTTTTCCTGACTCTCTACTTCTTCAGAACCCAGTTTAAGTCTTTTATTGTTACCAAAATGTCTTTCCTTAAGTAACTCTTGACAATTGTGGAAACAAAGAAGAGATGTAGACAAAGGACAGTAACTATCTTTTGCCTCTCCTTGTATCTACAGAACTTAATACAATATCTGGCATATTATAGGTGCTTAATAAATTTTTATTGACTGACTGAGAAAACCAAAGAGATGGCATCTAAGCCTTGAAGAAAGATTAAGAATTTTTTTAAAAACAGATAACTTATTTGTGCATTCCAAATATGAGAGATGGCTTGAATGAATAGAGATGGGAGATGAAGTATATAAAGTACAAGGAAAAGGCAATAGAACTGCCTTTCACTGCAATGAATAGTTTGAGAAAGGAAATAATGATAAAGAAGACTGGAAATATTTGTTTATAGGAGCGAGATTATGAAGGACTTTAAGTGACGAGCTAAGGATTTTATATTTTATCTTTAGGTAAGACCAGCCTAGGATCCTCAGATCATAAGTCTGGTGCCATAAGGGATCTTAGTCCAACTTCCTTATTTTACAGAGAGAGAAAATGAGGCTTAGAGGCATTTAAATGACACATGAAATTAGTGATAAAACTGGGATTTGAATCCCAAGACTATAAATCTACAACTTTTTTCTTTTCACTATACCATATTGACTCATTAATAAGGAGTCACTGAAATCTTTTGAATAAGAGATTAACAAACATGGTCCAAATCTGTATCTTGAAAAGATCATTTAGACAACTCTATAAAGGATGAAAAGGAGAGGAGAGAAGCTATTATAATAGTTATTATTCGATAACAGTGTAAATGGAGAAAGTGGGTTAGGTACAAGTGAGGTTGTATGGGTATAATTAATAGGATTTGGCAACTAATTGGATATGGGAGGAGGGATTGGTTGAGAAAATGAGAAGAATGCTGAGAGTGATTTTAAGTTGTAATAACTTTAGAAATACTAATGATACAAACTTACCAAAAATCATTCAAAAGTTTAACTATATAAATTTCTTTTATACTTAGTTTTGTGAGTTTTGAATAATAATATTATGATTTTAACAAGATGGAGCACCCTATAATTATGTATTGTGTTGTGACCCTTTATATATGACTCTTTTTAGACTAGTGGTTTGGTAGTGTAAGTTTTCTTCCTTGGCCACCTCAGTCACTTGATCTATCTCTATTATACTTTTTCTTATGGGGTCATGTCAAAGCTTTGAATGATGTTAAGGTTAAAGTTAGCAATACAAATGAAATCCTTTCAGTTACTGATTACCAATTGCTGGAAGTTATTACAAAGTTCAGAAACTGACTGGAAGTGCTGAATTTTAATTAAAAGCTAAATGATGAAACTTCAGGCATTTGGGCATTTGAAGCATTTCAATTCTAAAATTATTAAAATTTTAAATTGTTTTAAGACTTTGGGGACACGTATATTTAGGAGTTTTTTAGTGAATGAAATCAAGGCGCTGTAAAGTAAAGAGAGTAAAGATTTGTAGAATATCAATTCTTAGAAAGGAAAATGATAATGATTATTTAGAAAAGAAGCTGAGAAATATACAGAAAGAGGAGCAAGTGAGAGCAGTTCCATGAATGTCAAGGGAGAAAAGAAAATCCAGACAAGGAGGTGAGTTTTCAGCAGTGTTAAAAGGTAAAAGCTATAGAGAGGTCAGGATATTGAGGAAGTCAGAAGCTAATTTTAGAAATTGGCATCATATTTCAATAAATTGCAAGGAACTAAGAAGTGGAGAGATTGGGGCAATTAGCAGAAATTGCTTTTCTACTCTTTCTAGGAATTCAGTAGGTGGGGCAAAAGATGGAGGGAGTCAAGGCAAGGAGGTTAGGAGTGAGAGATGGAAGGAAGGAGGGAGAGAAGGAAAAAAGGAAGGAAGAAAGGAAAGAAGGAAGGAAAGGAAGAGAGGAAGGAAGGGAGGGAAGGAAGGTGAGAGGAAGGAAGGGAGGAAAGGAGAAAGAGATAGAGACAGATGGAGACAGACGGATAGACAGACAGAGAGAAATTGGAGGTTATGTATGGGTAGCCCAGAATTCTATGACGTTAAGGGAGTTTTGTTATTGTTGAGTCTTCAAGTTGTATCTGAGTCTCTGTGACCTCTTTTGAGGTTTTCTTGGCAAAGATACTGGAGTGGTTTACCCTTTCCTTCTACAGCTTATTTTATAGATGAGGTAAACAATGTTAAATGATTTTTCCATTTCAAATCTTAACTGGATTTGAACTCAAGATTAGTCTTTCTGACTCTAGCTCCAGTGCTCTATCCAATGGGCCACCTAGCTACCTTGGGGTTGCACAGCCAATATGCATCAGAAGCAGTACTTGAATGTATGTCTTTCTGGCTCCAATGCTCTATCCACGAGTGCATGTTACCTCTCACATATATGATCAGAAAAGTAACACTAGCTTTAGGACACAGTCAGGCTCTATCGCATCCCATAAAGGACAATTGGCACTGTCAGGGAGAAAAAAAATCTCATTCCCAAGTTATTTAGTCACTGGATAGAGCATCTCTTGTTGAAGCCAATGCTGCACTTGCCTTCCTTGTGAAATGGCAAGCCAGGAAGACTTCCCCCAAAATCAGTGGAACTTTCCTTTCTTCTCACTTCTCCCTGAGAAGGGAGGATGCAGATTGTGATAAGCAGTACTCATTCACCCTCTGCTTATTCTGACTCTTCTCCTAGTTGCCAACTTACAGGATGACCCTGGAGAACATCACTTGGATTGATGGAGCCCCAACTGAATTTATCCTCCTGGGTATCACTGACCGCTGGGACCTTCGTGTAGCCCTCTTCCTGGTATTCCTACCCATCTACCTTCTGAGCTTGCTGGGGAACATGGGTATGGTGGTGTTGATAAACGTGGATGCCCGACTCCATACCCCTATGTACTTCTTCCTGGCCTGCCTCTCACTCCTAGATGCCTGCTACTCCTCAGCCATCGGTCCTAAGATGCTCATAGATCTGTTACTATCACATGCCACCATCCCTTATGCTGCCTGTGCCATCCAGATGTTTGTCTTTGCAGGGCTGGCAGATGCTGAGTGCTGTCTCCTAGCAGCCATGGCTTATGACCGTTATGTGGCTATTGGGAACCCGCTCCTTTACACTACAGCCATGTCTCGACGCCTGTGCCTCCTGCTCTTGGCAGCTTCAGGGCTGGGTGGTGCAGTGAGTGGCTTTGTCCACACAACATTCACTTTCCGGCTACACTTTTGTTACTCCCGTGAAGTTAACAGTTTCTTCTGTGACATCCCACCACTGCTGGCCATTTCCTGTGATGACACTTCCCTCAATGAGCTGCTGCTTTTTGCTGTCTGCGGTTTTATCCAAACAGCTACAGTGTTAGCCATTGCTGTGTCCTATACCTTCATCCTCGTTGCTGTGATTCGCATGAATTCTGCTGAGGGAAGGCGACGAGCAGCCTCCACTTGTGGCTCTCACCTTACTGCTGTGGCCATGCTGTATGGCACACTCATTTTCATGTACCTAAGACCTAGTTCTAGTTATGCCCTTGACACTGACAAGATGGCATCTGTCTTCTATACACTCGTTATCCCTGCCCTCAACCCACTTATCTACAGTCTCCGGAACAAGGAGGTTAAAGAGGCCCTTCGAAGGACCCGGGATCGATTCTGCTTCCCATCCCAAAGGGGATAGTGAAAGAACTAAAAGACTAACCTGGGGGTGGGGGATCACCAAGAAATGAGGGGAAAGAGTTCCCTCACTCAAAAATTATCATATTTTAAAATGACTAAGGAACCAGAGAAGGTAAAGGGTAAAGCCAGAAAGGATAGATATAGAGAAGGGTCATCTTGGAATTACTTTAGGTCTGTGATGGAATTATAGAGCTTTGGAACTGGAAAGAATTTTAAAAGAACAGAATTTTAAAATTCAGGGAGAACTTAAAAATAAAGATCTGGAAAAAAATTTAATCCAACCACTCATCAAAAGTTTATTTATATTTTGTTTTTATATCAATTTCATTTCCAAATATAACCCTTTCCACTCTTCCACCCAAAGAGCCATTGCTAAAATAAAATAATTTGGCAAAACTATCCAATATATCAATCAAGTGTAAAAGTATACACAGTATTCCTTAACCATAAGAGGTGCATTCTCATGTCTCTTCTTTGGGGCCAATATTGGTCATTATATTTATACACAGTGTCCAATTTTGTCATTGCTATTTTTTCATTTATATTGTAGTCATTGTGTGTAGTTTTCTTGATTCTGATGATTTCACTTCATCAAGTCATAAATCTTCCCATGCCTTTCTGTATTCTTAGTATATTACTCATTTCTTATAACACAATTGTAATTTCTTAGCATCCATTGCATTCATGTAGAACAACTTATTTAGCCATTCTCCAAAAGATAAACATCCACTTTGATTCTAGTTTTTTTCTTTTTTTTGTTACTATAAAATAGTATTGCCATGATAACTTTGGTGTGGACCTTTTTTTTGTCTTTGACCTTATTGGAAATATATGCCTAACTGTAGAATCTGAGTCAAATGAACGTTTTTGTAACTTTGTTGCATAACTTCACAATAGTTTTCAAAATTCAACTCTCATTTTAAAGCTGGTTGTGGTTGAAACCCAGCTCTTCTAACTCATAATTCAATATTTTCCCCCAGTAGATAATTTAAGTGTAACACCGAGCCCTTCTCCATTACCCAACAAGGTCTCCTGCATTATTCTAGGGGAGTTCAACATTCCCCAGGTCCAGTATAATGCTTGGGGTCTCAGCTATTCAGTACTAGTACAGTTCCTGGAATACAGCAGGTATTTAATAAATAGGAGATTAAGTTCTTTATTATCAATTTGTAAAAATCTCATCAATAAAAGAATCTTTAGAAGCCATTTACTCCAATTCCTTAACCAGAAAATGAATCTGCAACTAGAGTATGTTGTTATTCCACACTGGCTTAGTTTTGAAGACTTATAGAGAAAACTTCACATAAACTCAAGGCCAGGTGATAGGAACTTTGTTAGTCAGTATGGGTGTATCATCCACCTACGCAGACCTTGGTCCATCTGTGTTTTAGCAAATGTTCATGGGTTGCTGTGTTCCCCACCCCTTTCAAAAAAAAAAAAAAACATCATTAAAACATCAGTGTAATAATGGTTGCTCCTTAGCTGATGTTTGCAGGCAGGACTGGCAGTTAGTCTTACTAGCCCTTCCCTTTTTATGAGCTGGGTCACGCTTCCTCCTGTGGTGTAACTTTCTCTCTAACAACAACCTGGCAAATCTCTTCTAGAGGAATGATTTTTCTTTCTTCCCAAATTATGGTGATGAAAGATACTTGTCATTGCCAATCCAACCAATTACTTGCCAATGTATTGAGGCTGACTAATTTGCCTGAAGATACTTGATGACTATGACTGTCCTATGAGGAAGCAAGCACAGATATATCCTGCATAGGTCCAATCCAAGCAACCATTTTAAAGCCTAGAGTGAATCTACTTTATGGTTATGACGATTTAAGAGCTTGTATTATGAGATGAAGAGTTATGTAACTGGTTGCTGAACTTGAATAGCAATATAAAAGGGATAATCCATCCTTCCCTCTCTCTTCCTTTTGGATCTGATGAGTGAGGACAATTCTGAGGTTTTTGATGCCCAGCTTGGGTGGGGGTTTTTACCTATCCAGCTACAAATACTGCCGAAATAAGCCTATGCCTGCGATGGAGCCATCTCCCTTGGGTATTGGCTTTTCCCAGATCTCAAACATGTGGCATATCCAGGCAACCTTGTAAATCTGGGAGATCCAGAGTTCCTATCAAAGTTCCCATCAGTGGTTGGAGCTGAATAACTTCACCACCAGTATTTACCCAAAGCAGTTATTGCTATACCATCTTAGTAAATTCATTTCCCAAAACTTAGTGAAGACTAATTATTAATGGACTGCTCTCCAGTGGGAATTTGAACATAAATATTAGAAACCTAGTATGTAGGATCTTGGGGTGAGGGGTCCTTAATGAATAGTCTTACAACCTTTAACAGCTCAAAAAAACCCCAGCAAAGTAAACTTTTAAACCTAAAAAGAAAATAAATTTTAAAGACACACTGATAAACTTCCTCTGGGAAAAACAGGGAAAGAAAAAAGAGGGAAGAATCATTGGCCTCATTCTGTAACCCATACTGATTCAAAAAAGCAGCATCCAACCCATGTTGGCTTGCTTATAAGCAATTCTGCCATCTAGCTCCAGAGCTCAAGAGCTAGATTAGAGATCTCTCATACAGTTCCACATAGTGGTAGTTTTCCTTCATGCTTTCAAATCTTTTGTTTCTCATGGTTTCTCATTCTTCTACCCACCCATATGAAGATGGAAAGGGCAGCTTTTGAGTTAAAATCAATCCCATCCTCCTGGCCCAAAGTCAAAGCAAAAAGAAGGGGAAGGTTGAAGAGAAGGAAATGGAGAGATTTTTTTGCCCAAACTATCATTTCATACATTTCTATCCCTCTAATCTTCTATAGATGAAGTCTGGAGTAGGTATGGTAAAAAATACAGTGCTAAGTTTGTAATGGAAAAGATACTTTCAAAATGGGATATTGAAACTGGGTAGATCTTAAGAGAATTAATTTAAACTCCTATGTAAAAATCATGGATTTAGAGTTGGAGGGATCATAGATCCAGAGTTGGAGATCTTCAAATAGTTGGTATTTAATAGAAGTCATCTAGTATAACTCCCACATTTTACGGATAAAGAAAATGATGCCCAAGGATGTAATGTGCTCAGAAAAAGTACTTGGCAAATCTAAGGTTTTAACTCAATTCCTCTCACTCCAAATCTAGCATTATTTCTATGATATCACACTGTCTTCCTTCTTTTTTATAGATAAGGCAACTGAGACCTATAAAAGAGATAGTCATTTGCCCTAGAGAAGACCAATTTAGCCAAGGTGTTCTCATTTAGAGGCCCTTTGGCCTGGGTTCTCTTCAGAATAATTTGCTCAGGCAAGTGGAAAATAAAAAGGGTCCAACAACTCTAATACATGCACTGCTGAGGCAGAAGCTATATTCTTCTTGGTTTATCATGATAGTTTCCCAACAAGGTCAACGAGAAACTGATTCTAGTTGCTAGAGGAGATACTCCTCTCTGACTCCATGATTCTCCTGGTCCCTCCAAGCTCCACAGAGCATCCAAAGCTGGTTCCACAGAAGAAATTAATGAGCCCTCCAGAGTCTAAATCCCAAATCTCAAATTGGAGTTGTCTCCTGGCTTTGGAGAGCAGGGCACAGAGAGGGAAGAGGGGTTTATTTCTGATTAGGTGCTGGACTGTGCTTGAGTATAATATTACCAAAGGGATATAACCCTCAAACTCTTTCCCTCCAATTATAATTCAAATGTATCCAGAAAATTCTATTGAGATGTTATAGGCCAGGGAGCTAGACCCTGATGAAGTCAGCTGGGACTAGTGGTATGTGTGTATGTCTATTTGTTCCTTTGTTTACTAGAGTGATGAGATATACTTATGGGTGTTTGATACAAGTATGAGAACCTTGGTCTGTGGGAATGATTGGTATAACTGTGTGGGAGGGTGTGGTTGAGAATGTATGTAGTTTTTGGAATCCTAGAGTTCCAGTGTTAGAAAGAGACTTTAGAACAAAGACTATTAAAATTAAAGGGGATCTTATAACATAGAAAGTTAGAGCTAGAAAGAATTTTTATATAATCCAGTACCTACTAAATTTTATGGCAGGAGAAATTGAAATCACCAGACCAATGACTTGTCCAATTACTTTGAGTATGTATGTATTTATGCATTTTTGTAAAATAACTATATGTGTGAAATCATTGTTGTGTATTGTATCCAATTGTGAAGGTGTAATTTTATATCACTTTGTGTTGTGTGACCCTCTATACCTCTTCATGAGTGTGATTGTCTATAACTGTTTAAGTGTTTGTTATGACCAGTTTAAAGAGTAATTTGAAATAGGCTAGTTTGTTTGATTTTGAAGTTTCTTCATAGGGATATTCATAAATTGGGTTTCTGGGGTTATGATTAATTTATTCTTTCTCTTTTGTAACCTCTATTCTAGCCCATCCCCAAGAATGGACATTCTAATCCTGCCCCTGAGCCACTGAGGGCTTAACTAGGAAGGTTAAAGAAGTAAGGTCTATGAAAAGGTTTCATGAAAGGAAATAAAGACCCACACAATAAGTAAAAAAAAAAAGATTATTCCAGGGAAATTGGAGAAAGAAATAAAAGAATTAGCAGGTTCTCCATGGACTTGTCAGAGGGATGTTGGACTGAAGGAAATGATCAAGGGATAAACTCTTTTAATCCACCAAAACTTTCTTCCAGGGCATGACTTTTCTCCCTCCCTAAACTCTCTTCTGCCACTCTCATTATGGAACTAAGAGGAGGTGTGACCTGTGAAATCCTGACTGTTTTTAAAAAGTAATGGAGAAGTTTAGAACAAAGAACACAAGGTATTAGAGTTGGGAGAAGTGTTACCTCATAGTACTTCCTTTTATACCTTCTTCATTTCATTCCAACTGATCTGCTATCTATCCCTTGTACTTGATATTCCATTTCCCATCTTGAGCTAGTCTACAATGTGTAATATCTTCCCCTCCATCTAGAAAAGTCTTTGGCTTTCTTCAAAAATACAATTTAGTTCGAACATCCTACATTAGGTCTTTCCTGACCCACTAGTTAGAAGCATTCTCTCATTCTTGAAATAATTGTCTATGTATTCCACATTTACTACTTGTGTACAAATTCTATTCCTACCCCACCCCCAACCTAAATAGAATATAAATTCCTAAGGGCAGGAACTGATTTCTTTGTCTTTTGCCCCAGTGCCTCACACTTAGTAGATATCTAATCAATGAATTGAACATAAGAGGTAGAGTATTTGAATTAAAACAAGTTTTAGAACAGACAATAGAGAACATCATAAATATGAGAGTTATGAAAGGATTAGAATTCTAATTTGAGAGCTGGAAGAAACTTTAAGCATTATTTAGTCTACCTCCTCAATTTATAAATGAGGGAACTTTCCTTCAGAGGGAAAGGGATTATTTGTTTGCCCAATATCATACAGGGAGTAAGAAGCAGTCAGGATTTGGACCCAGGTCCTCTAATTCCAAATCCAATACTGACTTTAGAATATTAGAACATAGAAGGCTGGAAGAGGTCCTACATAAATCCTCTAAGTCTCCTACCTTCAGTCTGGAAATACTCAATAGCGTCAAACCAAGGTTATTCTTTTTTTTACTCTGGATCTGCTTCCCCTTTCTGGCTTTGCTCTGTATTTCTGTGATACCAAAATTCTACCAATCTCCCATGTTTGAATCAAAGAAAAATATCTTTAATTCTTCCCTATCTATCACATACAATTTATTTCCAAGAACAATAGATTGATTCCACTTCTACAAATCACTTACATCTAGTCTATCATCTCTATTTCTCCTGCCACTCAATCACTATAGATACTCATTGGCACCTTCAGGGTCTATTACAATAGACTCCTAATAAGACTTCCTGACTACATGACCTTTCTCTATTAGGGAAACATTACTGGAATTCACAAAATTACTGGAATACTCTGGTTGTATTACTCTTTTGCTCAAAAATACTCCATAATTATTCCTCTGCTTAACATTTAAGGCCCTAAATTCCCTGGTGCCATTTCCCAATATGATAGACAGAGAGACAGGCAGATTGACAGATAGACAAACAGACAGACGAATAAATAGATAGATAGATAGATCTTCATTATTTTATTTGTGGTTTTCTTGGCAAAAATGCTGGGGTGATTTCCTCCTCTGGCTCATTTTACAGATGAGAAATCTGAGGCAAAGAGGGTTAAGTGATTTGCCCAGGGTCATAGAGATAGTAAGTATCTGAGACCAGATTTGAATTCAAGAAGATAAGTGGTGTTCCATTCACTGCACCACCTAACTGGTGAAGATCTATCCATCCTTTAAATCTACCTCCCTAACAAATCTTCCACGATCTCCTCTGAACAATACTAGTCTTCCCTTCAGTTCCCATAGAACAGTGTTTGTGTTGCCTTATTTCACTTAAATATTGTATTGATACTTTTCTATAACTGTCATTTCCCAGTAACTACTCTACATACCCAATGAAAGAGAACATTCTTTTGTAACAAAGAAGTACAAACAAATAGAATCTGCCAGCCCACTGCCCAGACCTGACAATATGTACCTCAGAGTATTCAGCACCTATATCATATATACCTCTCTATCAAGAAAAAAAATTTCATCATCAGGTCCCTGGAGCCAAGATTGGTATTGCATTGATATGTCTTGCTATCCATTAGCGCTATTTTTTTTTTATATTAATGTAAACATTCTGTGTGTTTTTATATTTTATATATTTCTTTATTTTTTCTATATATTTGTCTTTTGGTTAATTCACTGTATCAATTTATACAAGTTTCCCCAGGTTTCTTTGAATTCTTCATTTTTGTGACTTCTTATGACACAAAACTTTTTATTACAATAAGTGTATTGTCATCTCTCATTCAATGGACATATACTTTTTTACTAGTTTTCTAGTACTAAGAAAAAAATTGCTAGAAATTTTGCTATATTTGCTCTATTTAGTGTACATGTAGAAGATTAAGAACAAAGAACGTAGAACATTACTTAAAAGAACTCTTATTTCATAGTACTTCCTTTCAAACACTCTTGATTTCAGTAGAACTGGCCTGCTAACTATTCCTTAGAGATGACATCCCATCTCTCATCTCTGTAACTTTGCATCAGGAATACATGATAGATATTCTCTCTTTTTTTACTTTCTGGGAATAATCGCTGCATCACCCTGAGTCAAACAATATGAATAGGTTAGTTATTTTTTTTAAATGTTTCAAATTTTTCTCCAGAATAGTTTGACAAATTCACAGCTGTCTTCCTTCAGTCCCTGACCATCTTTTTTTTTTCTAGATTAGATGTAAAGTAAAAACTTAAAACTTGTTTTAATTTACTTTTCTCTTATTAATGATTTGGAATAATTTTCATATGGTTATATCAAGAGTTTCTATTTCATGAATTCATGCGTTATCATGACTTAGAATTAGTGGTGTTAATATCTTATCCATCTACTACTAATACTTATACTAATTGATAATAATAATAATATCTAAGTTTCATAGTGCCTCCTATGTGCTAGATACTGTACTAAATGCTTTACAATCATTACCTCATTCTATCCTACCAACAACCTAGGGAGATAAATGTTATGATTATCCCCATTTTACAGCGGAGAAAACTGAGGCAAATGGAAGTTAAGTGATTTGCCCAAACTCACACAGATAGTCACTATGTGAGGGTCCAGGTCCATCATTCTATCGCTCAGCTGCCTTACTAGACTGCAAACTTAGTGAGGGAAAGAGTCTGTATATTAACTTTGCCTCTTCCCTAGATTAAAAAAAAATGGGTTTTTTTCCCCAGAATAGGTGCTTAATAAGTATTTGTTAAATAAATTTTTCAGATGAGGAAACGGTGAGCCCAGTGGGAGAAAATGACTTAACCCAGATTCTCTTGAGAGGAGGACTAAGTTGACCATGGATGGGACCAACAAGTCCTCTGAAGGGGCCCCATTTATCCTCCTGGGCTTGTCCACAAACCCTGGGCAGCTCCGGCCTCTGTTTGCCCTGTTCCTGGTCCTCTACATAGCAGGTATGATGGGGAATGGCCTCATTGTGGCAGCCATCCGCGCCAGTCCGGCCCTCAATGCCCCTATGTATTTCCTGCTGGCCCACCTCTCCTTTGCCGACCTCTGCTTCACT
Organism: Sarcophilus harrisii; assembly: GCF_902635505.1. Lineage (NCBI taxonomy): Eukaryota > Metazoa > Chordata > Mammalia > Dasyuromorphia > Dasyuridae > Sarcophilus > Sarcophilus harrisii. Next base: position 446,363,329 of record NC_045427.1, read on the forward strand.
TCTGTTACCGTGCCCAAGATGCTGGCCAACCTGATTGCCCATGACCGCTCCATCTCACGGGCAGGCTGCCTAACTCAGATGTATTTCTTCTTTGCCTTGGGTGTGACTGACAGCTGCCTCCTGGCTGCCATGGCCTATGATCGCTACGTGGCTATCCGGCATCCACTGCACTACACAGTCCGAATGTCACGGGCTGTGTGCACAGGACTTGTCACAACGGCCTGGGTCGTCTCTCATTCACACTCCTTGCTGCACATTCTGCTCATGGCCCGCCTGTCCTTCTGCGCCTCCCACAGTGTCCCTCATTTCTTCTGTGACCACCAGCCCCTGCTGCGGCTCGCTTGTTCAGACACTCGTCATATCCAGCTGCTCATCTTCACCGAGGGGGCCGCTGTGGTGGTCACACCCTTCCTGCTCATCTTGGCTTCCTATGGCGCCATTGCCGTTGCTGTGTTACGCCTGCCCTCTGTGTCTGGGCGGCTCCGGGCTGTGTCCACCTGTGGCTCCCACCTGGCAGTGGTGAGTCTCTTCTATGGCACCATCATTGCAGTCTACTTCCAGCCAACGACACGATATGAGGCTGAGAGAGGGCGTGTGGCCACCGTCATGTATACCGTAATAACCCCCATGCTCAACCCAGTCATTTATAGCCTCAGGAACCGAGATGTTCAAGGGGCACTCCGAGCTCTCTTTACTGGACGTAGGATCTCAACAGAGCCTACCTAAAGCCTGGGCTGGCTTCAGAGATGGCCAATAGCCAGTTTGATCCCACAGGGTACTAGAGTTGGAAGAGATTATCTATTTCAACACCCTCTTGTTACAGATCAGGAAAAATGAAGTCCAGAAAGGGGTAACAATGACACAGCTGATGAGTGGCAAAAGCCTGGACATAGATGCACTCACACATAGAGACATGCTGCCCATCCCTCCAACATCTCCCCAACCATAAAATCACAGAATGTAAGAACCAGGAAGGACCTCAGAACCCAACTTTAGATTCTACTCTCACTGTGCAGAGGAGAAACTTCACATTCAGAAGAGTGTGGTTACAAAATAGCAGAGCTGGAATCAAATCCAGTCCCATACTTCCATTCAGCATCTATCCTTCCTCCTCTTTGTCTTCTGTGGCTTTTTCAGAGTTTTCTTTGAACAATTCATAGCATGACAGAATTAGACCTGGAAGAAGAGAGGGAGGAATAAGCATTTATTTACTACCTAATATGTGCCAGGTACTGTACTAAGTGCTTTATAAAATTATTTCTTTAACTCTCATAAGAATCCTGCAAAGTAGATACTGCTATTATCCCCATTTCACAGCTGAGGAAACTGAGCCAAAGAGGTTAAGTGAGTAGTCCAATATCACACAGCTAATGAGTATCCAAGACTGAATTTGAATTCAGGTCTTACCACTGCATCATCTGGTTGTAGGAAAGGAATATAGAGGTCACCATACATAGCACTTTCATTTTCAGTTAAAGAATCTGAAGCCTAAAAAGTTTCAATTATAGGACCAGGGTCCCATAGTAAGTGTCTGAGGCAGAATTTAGGAGCAAGTTTTCCTAATTTCAAAGCCAATATCCCCTACATCATACAGCCTGCCAATTATACCTCATTTCAAGCATGTTAAGCACCTGCTGTGTAAAGAGCATCGGATTCAGCTCTGGGGAAGATACAAAATTAAAACAAGATAGCTTTTGCCTTCAAGGAGCTTATAGCTCAGAATGGAGATATGACATGCACAAAAATAACTTGGCCTTTCATAGGCTCAGTTATCCAGGTAATTCACAGTACATTGACTCAAACTTCTAGTTTCCATGATTTTATCAGTAAATTCATACCTTCTCCCAACACAGGCAACAAACTCTTCATGTCTTAATAGCAGGTCTTTCTTTCTGAGCAGATATGCCTGAAAATACTCATTACCTGGGAATTAACTCTCTGGGGTGAGGAGCCTATCCAGCCTAATGTTGCCTGGTACTCCAAGTCACACTGTCTTTGCCAGGCCTGTTGCTGAAGATTTGTCACATTAGCAGGTCTTGCTAGACCATCAAGAGATAACAGAACCCTCTGTGTCACCACAAAGCATAGAAAGAGAATTTTAATATATTTATACAAAAGAAAAAAAAAAAGAAATGTGAGAAATGTCTATATGAAATCTGGAGGCTCAAAGGCTTTTACTTTCAGAAGAGATCAAGGAAGGCTTCCTGAAGGAAGTAACATTGAAATTGATTGTCAAAGAATAGAACAATACACGACTAGGGAAAAGGGACAGAGTAGAGGGCTTTTATCATCACAGGAAACAAGATAAACAAAGGCATGGATGTGGGAAAGCATGGAGGTGATAGGACATAGCAATTAATCTGGTCTGACTGCTGCATAGAGTACACAAAGGGAAATGGTGTGAGATAAGGCCAGAAAGGGAGATGGCTCCAGGCTGTGGAATCTTGAATAACTGGCTCACAAGTGTGAATTTGTCTGTCTTGGTCATATTAGATCTTTAAAGGATTTTGACCAAAAGAATGACATGGCATGATTTGTAAATAGGGAAGATTATTCAACCTCAATTGGCTGTGCCACAAACGTCCTGGAGATAGGAGCTTTTCCATTTGTGTCTCTCTTCTCTTTGTCTCTCTCTCTCCCTCTCTGTCTCTTTGTCTCTCTGTCTCTTTCTCTCTCTCTCTTTCTGTCCGTCTCCTCTCACTTTCTCTATCTCTCTCCCTCTCTCCCTCTCTCCATCACTCTGTCTCTGTCTCTGTTTCTCTCTCTCTCCCTTTCTTTCTCCCTCCCTCCTGCATCTCTAACTCTCTGTTTTTTCTCTCCCTACCTCCCTTCCTCCATCCCTTGTCTGTCTGTCTGTCTGTCTGTCTGTCTCTCTCTCTCTCTCCTCTCTCTCTTCTCTCTCTCTCTCTCTCTCTCTCTCTCTCTCTCTCTCTCTCTCTCTCTCTCTCTCTCTCTCCTTCCTCTTCCTTTCTCTTTCTGTCTCCTTCTTTCCCCCACCACTGTGAAGTCCAGCCTAGGGAACTCTATTTTTTTCTTTTTGTCATGCAAGATAGAAATTGAATTTCTTTTTTCAAAAAGGCTTTAGAAGCACTTAAGGGAAAAGAGGTAAAAGACAAGAGGAAAATTCCTTAGCCCATAATTGTTGAATTGCAGAAAATGAGAATTGAATCTACAAGATCCCTAATAGAGTAATGAAGGCCAATCCAGCTTCCTGGAGTTCTAATACCCTTTCCCATTGCTCTGACTTCTAGGCCTGGCCCCTCCTGTCCATGTGAGCAGTCACAGAAGCTGAGCTAAGTTTCCCTCTAGACATGTCACCAAACTAACTCCTCACAAGACTTAAATCTAGAAGAGACCTTGGAGACCATCTAGTCAATTTTTTCACTGCATTGAGGAAACTGAGCATTAGAGGGAGGATTTACCCAAAGTCGCACAAGCCATGTGACTTGTGAATCAGGTAATAGGAGCAGAGCTAGAATTACAATTCAGATCATACCATCATAGGTCTAGACTTAGGAAGGACATCAAAGACAATCTAGTCCAAGTTTACACACCTTCCCCTTTCAAGAGACCAAGGACACACAGGTCAAAAATTTCAAAGGTGGATATTCTAGCTCCAGAGTCATGGCTCAGTCCACTATACCCACACTTTCCTTTTCCTGTCCCAAGATAATGGCCACCTAGCATCTCCAATTCTTCCCTTTAATTTCTAAGTCCCATGCACTGAGACATGAGCCAAAATCCATCAAAGTGAATCTTTTTTTTTCAATCTCCCTATCCCTTGCTTATCCCAAATCAATGTGGCTACCACCCCTACTCCTGAATACTCCTGCACTCCTTTACACCTCACTCCTGAAGCTTAAGGCCAGGTTTCCTGTGCCTTTCAAAGTGATAACTTCCTCATCTGAAAAACCAAGTCGTACAGATGAGAGGTCTGAAACAACTGTTCTGAACTAACTTATGTGAATTTGAGTGGAAATCTCAAGGAAATAAACTCCTTAATTTTGATAGAATGACCTCTATGGGAATGTCAGATAACACAGAAGAAAGAAGTTGTGTGATAGGCCAATTGGGGAGCCACTAGAAAGCTGGGAGGGCTTCATTTTGTCTTTTTTCCATAACACTTAGGCTGTTAACTGTTCCACATATTCCTATTGAACTGAAGTCTAGCTATAGATATATAATTGAGAAAGAATGTGCCCCTATTCTAAATTGTAAAAGCAGACAAGTCTGATCTTTTATTCCTACTGACCTGAGCATACCTCTCAGTATCACAGTGGAAGAGCCCGAGATATGGAATCAGAAAATCTGGGTTTGAATAATTACCACTTATGTGAGCTTGGGCACATCACCCTGTCTGGGCCCTGATTCCTCACCTATAACATAAAAGGCTTAGATTATATGGTCCTTTCAGGCCTTAAATCTATCATCATATGATCGACCTCTTCATCTCTCCTGTCTAGGAAGGACACAACAGATGATGAGCTGACCAGCTGATCTTTCTAATCCTGGTATAATATCTATCACTATAACAATCATATAATTATGACAAAATTGCTTCTGCTTTTTAGAATTGGACAATCCTTTAGAAAATAAAATATTGCAGCTGGCATGATACTTCATATCAAAATGTTAAAACAGTAAAAGACCCTGGAACATAGGACAGGATAATGATAATATTACTATAGTACTTTAAGGTGGAAATGTGCTTTGTTAATCAAAATCTTGTGAAATAGGGGGTACAAGTATATTTTCTCCCTCTTATATATTTCTTTCCCCTTTATTTTAAGGAGACTGTGAGAGATCAACTGAATTTCTTAAGTAGTATCATAACCAGAATTTAAACCCTAATTTCCTAAGATCAAGTCTAGCCATTTTTCCCATGTTCCATGCTATGGATTATTACTGATGACACAGCCCAGTTCCCTCACTTTACAGAGAAAGAAACTAAGGTTTAGCAACAATGTGATTTGCTCAAGAGTAGACAGGATATTTGACTCCCATTCTTAGATACTATGTATTAGATTATGATTGTGAAGGACTCTTCTTCCTTCCCCTTTCTTTCCCTTGGTAGAGAAACTTCTCTTGGTGAAAATTCTTTCTGAAGGAGCTTGGAGATAGAGTGCCAAGATGATGGGAAATTCACTGGATTTTACTGTCATAGAGACCCAGGGTTCAAATCTTGATTCCTTACCTTCATGAATCTTAGGTTGAAATTTAAAAAATATCTCCAGGGTCCTAGATTTGGAGATTACCTAAACATATGTTCTCAATTTACTGATATGTGGACTCAGTTCTCAGTCCTACTTGCTGTCCACACTGGCTGGCTCCTCTCCTACAGGTTCTACAGCACATTGGGTCATGGGAATGACGACTCTTGACTTACTATGACCAATAGTAAAAAACCACCAACTCAGCACTGTTCCTCTGATCCTGCCAGGGAACTCTTCCTGTTAATGCCATTATGAGTAGATGAAACTACAAGGATAGTAGGGGAGGGGGAATGTCATATTCCCATCCAACTTGTGTACCAGTTGTTTTTGCCCCATCCCAAGTGCAAAGAATTTTTAGACTTGGAGGGAGGGGTAGGACCTTAGATATCATCATATCCAACATCCCCATTCAATAGATAAGAAAACTGAAGCCTTGGCCAGGGAAGGGACTTGCTTAAGATCATGTATTAAGTAGTAGGGCTGGGATTTGATTGAAATTTCCTGATTCCAAATCCAATAGTTATCTCATTTTATCATGCTTTCTCCTGTTCTAGTCATTCAAAAAAACTGGATCAGGTTCAGGCCAGTTCCAATGGTCTTAAGATGAAGAGAGTCATTTACACCCAGAGAGAGGACTATGAGAACTGAGTATAGTTCACAACATAGCTTTTTTCACTCTTTTTATTGTTGTTTGCTTATATTTTATTTTCTGATTTTTTTTTCTTTTTGTTTTTTCTTGTGCAGCAAGATAATTGTATAAATATATATGTATATATTGAATTTAATATATATTTTTACTGTGTTTAACATAGATTACTTGCCATCTAGGGAGGGGATGAGGGTGGGGGTAGAAATTGGACACAAGGTTTTTCAAGGGTTAATGTTGAAAAATTATCCATGCATATGTTTTGATTTATGTTTGATCCATGCTTTAATTAATTTTTTAAAAATTAATCATAAGAATGCAGGCAAATTGAGGCTTTTTTCTTTTTTTTCTTTTGAGGCCTTTTTTCAAAACTAAATCTTGAAGTCTAAAAATTAAAGCCAAAAAGCTGTTTTGCAAAGCTAGCAAGACCGTCTGAACTCTTGGAAAGCAGGGCTGTGACTACCAAGTCTAGCAAGCCAGGAAAGTCAGAACAAGCCTGTGAGGAAGAGAACAGAAGGAATTTTCAAAGCAACTTCTAAGCCAAATTTACCTCTGTCATTCTGGGTCATTTTATGTTATTCCAGATGCAAAAGGGAATTGAGAGATGTGATAGGAATAGACCTTGAAATACAAAAGAAAGGATGGCAGAAATTCCCTCAAATATATGCTCCATCTGTACCTCAAGACCCTCACCTCTCTTAGGAGGGGTCTCATCATGAAACCTTTTTAATCATGGTTGGTCATTGTGTTCATCAAAATTCCTAAGTCTTTCAAAATTGTTTGTCTTTACATGTACATTATTTTCCTGGTTCTGCTAAATTTAATCTGCATCAATTCATACAAAACTTTCCAGGATTCTCTGAAACTGTCACCTTCATAATTGCTTACCATGCAATAGTATTCCATTATTTTCATAAATCATAATTTGTTCAATTATTCCCTAATTACTGAGCATATTTTTTTATCTCCAGTTCTTTGCTACTACAAAAAAAATGCTTCTATAAATATTTTCATAACATGAGATAGTCTCCTCTTTCTTTGATTTCTTTAGGATATAGACCTTATAGCTATATTGCTGGAACAAAAAGTAAACACAATTTAGTAACTTTAAGGACATCATTCCAAATTGCTTTCTAGAATGGCTTGTCCAATTCAAGGTTTAAGTAGAGACTGAAGAGGGCAGGTTTGGAGCTTAGTGGATATTCATAGTCTAGATTTAAGGATAGTAGTAGAAAGGAGTAGGGGAGTGTAAGCTCCTTGAGAGCAAGAACTAATTTTTATTTTATCTAAGTATCACCAACTGAGTAGCTTGCACAAAATATGTACTTAGTAAAGTAAAACTATTGAAGCCAGAAATGCAGCTATGGAGCTAGGTACTTCAAAGAAATTTACAGAATAAATCATTTCTATCTCACACTCCAGCTGGTGGCATCTGGCCACTTTTTTTTGTCTATCACAGATTTGCACCTTCAGGGTTCTAGGTTTTTGGGGTGGGATTTTTGTTGGGGGAAGGCTGGCAAAGGAGTTCATTGGTGCAGGAAACACAGAAAAGAAACTCTACTATTGTAGATTGTAATCAATTCAGCAATTTATAGTCATAAGAACTTTCTAGGAACACCAAAAGGTTAAGTGATATTGCTCAATATTACATAGCCACTAAATATCGAAGTTGACTTGGACCTAAACACTTTATTAATTTAGGAGTGTCTTCACATAGCTAGTTCTAAGCTAATGCAGGTCATTCCACATATAAAACTTCTGTAGTTTTAAGTTACTGGGTCACTTTGTTGTTATTCCACAGTCAAATTTCCAATGGATCTAAGTTATTGCTTCTAGAGCCTTAACTTAGAACTTTTGTATCAGACTGAAGAGGCAGAAAAATTGCTCAGGTGAAGAAGAGTAATTCAGGGTGGAGGTATAGACCCTGTGAAATCAGGAAAGATAGGGGAAAAGGTTATTTCTGTGGGCTATATATTACCTTCCTATTTTAGCAAATCATTCTTGTTAACCAGGTGATAATCAAGCCACAATTGCCAGTCCAAAAGTTTCAGCAAATATCATGCATGAAGAACTAATGCCTCTCCTCACTCATCTGTTTTTCCTTCCTCTACCTCCTCTGTCCTTGTTCATCTACAGATGTGATCACAACCACCAATTTTTCTTTGAGCTTATGGCATGTAAAGATTACTTCCAAGAAGAGAACTGCAAAGAGCCAGAATTCTCTAGAAAAAGGTGAAGGGGAGGGAGTTGGGTATTTATGCTAGTAGAGGTTCCAACCCAGGCTGAACAGATGAATGCTTGTATGGTCTCACCCCTACCATGAATTTGGGGGAAGGAGGGTAATGGCAAAAGGGATCATGTATCAGTCCAAGGAAGAGGAAAACAAATCTTTGCCCCCACATTCCCATTATCTATACATGGTACTCATTTTATGCCCTTTATAAAATCCTAGACATAAGGAGAAAAGTCCAGAATTGACTGGAGTTGAAAGAATAATGGAATTTCTGTTAAAGTCATATTCTAGGCCAATCAGATATCTTTAACTACCCCACCTTGAGCTCTGCAGGTCTTTTGGCTCTTGTATTTCTACCCATACTAAGCTCTTCTTTCATTCCAATTTTGGATTTGGGGCATATTCCTTCAAATTTTTGCCTCTACTAGATGTGACAGCATTTGAGACAAAACCCTAATGATTTTAGATTATTCTAGCTCCAGGTTTTATTATTACAGAATAATTCATTTGCACTTCCTACCACAAAAATCAGTCTGAACTGCCTAAGTTCTATAACTTAGACAACTGCCTTGTCTGTCAAAGGAGATTGCTCCTTTGCTCAGTATTATTCCAGGTAATTTTAGATCAAGGGCTCCAAAAATTCTCTATTCTAATATAAACAATTTATATGATGTTTAGACTCATCATTGTTCTAGGCTATTACCACTTACAATTTTGTATTCTAGGTTATAGGTATTTCCTCCAATCCCTGAATTCACATAATGAAAATTCTTTGAAAAAACTAAAAATATTTAGGCTATAGAAAAGAAAGTTTAGTGGGAATATGATAGCTATCTTCAAGTATTTGAAAGTTGCCAGATGTAAGAGAAATTATTCTTGTTCATTCTAGTCCCAAGAATTGGAGATTGCGGGTGAAGAGTTGAATGTAACAGAGGAAAAAATTTAGGACTAAGAACAGGCTTTCTAACAATTAAGGTTGGAATGGGAAGCAGTAAGTTGGTCACCAAATAACCATTTGAGAGAATTTTAGATCAGGTATGGGTTGGACTAGACAACCTCTAAGGGTTCTTTCCAATTCTGAGATCTGTATTTCTAGATCATAGATTATTCAAGGTCTAAGCCACTTGTGGTTTTAGATCACTGCCATATCCTACAAAAACTCTTTCTTGACAGTTAATAATAGTAAATAAATATTTATTAAGCATGTGCCAGGCACTGTGCTAAGCACTAGGAAAACAAATACAGTAAGAGATAGTCCCTGCCCTCAAGGAGTTTACAACATAATGCGATAATACTAAAAGCAAAAGGAAATGAAAAAAATGGTGGGGGGGGGATATAAAATAAGAGGGGGAGAAGCTACCCAATGATGGATAATGGTGGAAAAAATTTTTAAGCTAAGTGTAGCCAGATAGGAAATGAGAAGGTGTCTGAACTGAGCTCTTTCCTTAAGTGGAGCTTCTAATCAGAGAGGTAAAAGGTACTAATGAGGTGAAACCAAGGCTGGTGGGATTTTACAGATCCCAAGGGAGTTATCACAATGAACTTCCAAGGGCAAGATGGAGAAATCAATCAGAAAAGGCTCAAAGTAGTGTGATCAAGTAAGAATTGATCTGTATAATTGGTAACATTTTCTCTACCCTCAAATTATCTTTTATTTACTTCTCTGTCTTCATGTTCTATGTTCCAGTAGAATAAAGCATCTTGAAGATAAATAATGGCTTCCATTATTGTTTTTGTATTCCAGTATTTTACCCATATCTGAGTTAAGATACCTCTCATATGTGGTCTCTCAGTCTGAAGACCTACAATAGGGAACTCACTCCTCCAGAGGCAACCTATTTTACATTTGGATAATGAAATCGTGGTCAATACTGCCACTACCTGGAAAATTTAGTCATAACTACAGGATCTTAAAACCAAAGAACTTCTGGGAGGAAATAATTCATGCCACCACTACCATCCTTCTCATTGCATTAATCATAGATTTGGAGCTGGAAGAAACTAGGCCTAATTTAGAAGGTCATTGAATTTAACCCTCTTATTTTACAGATCAGGAAACTGAGGCAGAAAGAGTTTAAATGACTTGTTCAGTATCTAAGATAGAATTTGAAGAAGTTTTCCTAACTCTAAGATCAGTATCCTAGCCACAATACATCATACTTCCCAAGATTTAGAGATGGATCCCCTTATGGAAGAATGAGGACATATGCAAAGACCACAGTTTTAAAGATTTTCTAGTTTAAAAGATTTTTAAAATCTTATTCATAGATGAGGACAGTGAAAATTAGAGAAGGCTAATAAGTAACAGAACTAGAATCTAGATACATTTTCTGATTCTTAAATCTGCTTTTACCCTACAAGAAAAACAGGTATTGACTCAATTTCAACCCAGGACTGTCTCAATGCAATAGACTCTTTAAGGGAAGATCGGTGCCCCCAGGGTGTTAAGTCAGCATAAGTCAGCCCAGAACTGAATCTGTAACATTTTCCTTCCCATTCTGGAAGCAAGTAAACAACAGTCATCCACAGTTGTAGCTCATCTGGAAGAAGAATCAGACTACCCCTTTCTTTGAAAGCCTCAGGTTTGCTCTAATTTATGTATCTGACAAATTATAGAAACTCTTTGCTAGAATTAAAGCTTTTCCTTTGATTTGACAATTCATAAGATTTAGAAGCTGGAATAGACCTTAGAAACTGCCTAATCAACCAATCAATAACTGGCATTTATTATGTGCCTACTATAAGTCATTATACTAATTGCTTAGAATGCAAAGACAAAAATGAATTTCAGTCTCTGCCTTCAAGAAACTTATGTTTTTACTGAGGGACATGTACATAAATATATATTTACAAAATATGCATATTAGGCATACAGTAAAGTGCTTCTTAACTTCTTTATATGTCGTGGGCGCCTTTAGCAATTTAATGAAATCTTCTTATTGACTCCTCAAAATATTTTTAAACACATGAAAATGTAAAAGAATACAACAGAAACCAATTGTGTTGAAAGTTATCAAAAGATTTTTTTTTAAAAAATGATTCACAGACCTCAGATTAAGAATTTCTGAATTACAAAAGATAAATTCAAATTAAATTTTTTAGGACTTATTTGGGGCATTAGGAAAGAACAAAACCCTTTTGATTTACAGATGAGGAAACAGAGGCCCACATAAGGGAAATGATTGGCTCCAAATCATCCAAGTAGTAAATGACTAAGTCAGGATTCAGTCTTCTAATCTTCTAATTCCAAATCTGATGTTCTTCTCTGCCTCCTTGTCTGTTTTTGCCCAAATTAACTTTGAGCCACAGCTTTTCATGCTGCTTCTCCCTCAAGTGGTATTGACTCCTTATTGCTCACAGTTTCCATTAACATAATTCTCCACAGGTTATACAATATTTTCCTGACAACAATGCTGTGGAAGCAGGCACAGAAGTAGTAGTATTCCGTATTACAGGTGAGCTATGATCTAAAAAGATGATGTAATTTGAATAATGGAAATAATAAAGGTGAAAGCTGGAATTTCAATGCAGGTCTTTGAAGTCTTAGGATCAGACCTTTTGTCCAACACATTACTCTGTGCCACAATAAATATGTGAATATATCCCTGTTTTGGGATATATATATATATATATATATATATATATATTTTTTTGGCTGAGGCAATTGGGGTTAAGTGACTTGCCCAGAGTCACATAGTAGGAAGTGTTAAGTATCTAAGTTCACATTTGAACTCAGGTCCTCCTGACTTCAGGGCACCACCTAGCTGCCCCCTGGGTTATAGAATTGAAAAATGGCCTGAATCTCTCCCCTGCACTTGTAACATTCTACTTTGCATCAAAATTATTTGTCTATCTCTTGGTATTCCCTTTTCTCCCATCCCTTGAAAAGGAGGCAGAGGGAAGGAACCATCTAAATTTCATGAGAACAGGTTCTATGCCCAGTCTATATTTGTATAAGGAAGGTCCAAAATCTAAGATAAGAGGCAGGAATAAAAAACAAAAAACAGTAATCAGCTATCATCCTTTACAGAGTTGTTGGACTCATTCCTATAATCATATTCCGTCCCAAGCACCAGAAATTGTACACAGTGGGGGTTTAAGTTTAAATAAATTTGTTTTGAAATGAATTGAACCTGTTCAACTCGTGCTTTCTCCATTCCAACTTGTCTTTTTGCTTCTCAAACTCAGATTGCCTATCCCCTTTCCATTCTGACTTTAAGTTCTAGGCTCATAAATAGTTGCAAACAGACTCCTGGGAGTGTCTCATTCCCTCCTCTTAGAAAATAACTCTAACAGTCCTATCATTCTGTGTTCTAACATTCTATGTGTTGAGGTACATTCTACCTCAAAGGGTTTGTTTCTGTGTCCAGTGATGCCATTGAACTTGAAAGCAAGAAAAACCATTATTTCTTTACAAAACTGTCTGAAATACAGATTTTGCCTGGCTGTAGTACCTGCCTGAAATTTCTAGGTTCTTTTCTATTTGCTGGAAAATGGAAATAACCTGGTAGGACAAATGCAGCATTTCCAGACACTCATTATCCTTCACTCTGGACCTTTTACTCTTTCTTCCTTAGCTGCCTTCTTTTTCAATCCTTTACTTCTTCTTTCTTTAGGGACCCTCTTTCTTCCTTAGCTGCCTTCTTTTTCAATCCTTTACTTCTTCCTTCTTTAGGGACCCTCTTTCTTCTCTCCTCCTTTGTGCCTGCCTCTTCCTTGGGCATGATATGAATAGAAATAGATTTCTTTTTTATTTTTTAACTCTAGAAATATGGAAAAATTGGGACACTAATGCAATGTTGGTGGAATTGTGTACTGATCTAATTACTACTACTACTAGGTCTGTATCTCAAAAAAAAAAAAAAAAGGAAAAAGATCCAAATGAATCAAAACATTTCTAGTTGTTCTTTTCACAGTGGTAAAGAACTGGAAATTTGAGGGATGTCCAGTTAGGGAATGGCTGAACAAGTTGTGGTATATGTGTGTAATGTGATGTAATACTACTGTGTGAAAAGAAAGACAAGCAGGATCACTTCAGAAAAACCTGGCAAGACTTATATGAACTGTGGCAAAATTAAATGAGCAGAACCAGATCATTGTACACAGACAGCAATGTTAATGATCAACTATGTTTGACCTAAGATGCTCTGATCAATACAATAATCCAAGATAATTCTGAAGGGCATAAGATTAAAAAAAAGTTATCTAGTGTCTTAATTTTTTTTTCTGGGGGGTAACATGGATAATATGAAAATGTTTTGCATGATTCTGCATGTTCAACTGATAAGCTTTTTTTTTTTTTTTTTTTTTTGCATTTTCAATGGTACAGGAGGGGTAAAATGGAGGGAAAGAATTTAGAACCCCTCCAAATTTTTTTCAATGAACATTATAAATAAATCTATTCACTAGTTTTGTATTCCTTGTGCTTAATTTTTAAAATGAATGGATTTTTAAAAAATTTCTCATCCAAAAACTAATTGAAACTAGTTATAATTTGCTTTACCACATATCAGTTTATTAGACCATGGGTAACCCAGAACTTTTCTAGAAATAATCCCAGTACCACTAACTTCACAGGGTTTGTTGTGAAAATCAAATGAGAATAAAAAGCACTTTGAAAAACTTTAAAAGACTATACTTTATTATTATTATTACTTTGGCTTGTATATGAGCCTTGTCTATTCAGAGGTTCAAGGTCTTTTTAGAAATCAGATTTGGTTTTCCTTCTCCTTTGCTGCCCTCCTGTGGTTATACTGAATCATAGCCTCCATTTTAATAGCCCTAGAGCTACTTTTCACTCAGTAAGCTAAAACAGGGTCCCTCTGGCTCATTCATAACTTGATAGGATTTATAGGTGGAAGGGATTTTAAAAACTATCTAATCTAATCAAAATCTGTTCATCTTAAGAAACTGAAGCTCAAAGAGTAAAAGTTATATGCACAAGGTCACACAAATGATAAGTAGCAGATTGAGAGATTCACTCTAAATCCAGCCTTCCTTCAACCACATTACACTACCCTTTCACTTTCTCCTGTTTGATTTTCTGGTGTTTAAGTGGCCAAGATCCCCCTTCTCAATACATAATATTTTGTTTTATAACTCTCTAGGATACTGAGCATTAAAGCTATTAAGTGTTGGTGTTAAAACACCTTGTAAGCCTGTAATCACCATGTCAGAACTAAATCATATCTGAACTTTGTGTCTTCTTAAACAAAGCATTCCTACCCACTCTACGTGTTCAAAAAATGCTTATTTTTTTGAGACTAAAGACAAAATCTTTCAGAGCTTCAGTTTTCTGTTTTCTCATTTGTAAAGTGGGCATAATAATTATTGTACTGTTTTTTCTTTGGGGATACTTGTAAGGAAGACATTTTACAAACCTTAAAAAGCCATTAAAAATAGTACTTAAGGAATCAAGACTGTAAGGAGTGTCTAAGGAACACAATCACTAAAATGGCTTACTAGTTTCTTCAAGGATAAATTTTTTATCTCAGTCTCAAATCTAATTTCAAAGCAGAGTGACTACTTTAGGGCAGGGCAGATGTCATCCCCAACCAAATTTAATTCAAGATTTAATGCAACCACAAAATGTCATTGCGAGTAGCAAAGGCCACTTCCTCATTAATATAATCAGAATTTTGCCCATACATGACATCTGGAATATTTTAACAACAAATTGACAGGGTAATGGGACTTAGAAAGAATGTGATACCTACTAGGGCTAAGCCTCTGACCAAGAATATGCATAATGTCTACTTAAGTAATTGCAACATTTATAAAATCAACAAAATTCTAATTATAGAATCTTTGAGTTTTAGAGCTAGAAGGGACTGCTGGGATCATCTAAAGACAGTTTCCAGAATAATACCATGTGAATGCTAAGTAAATATTGATTAGTAATGACAACAAAGATAATATGTAAGAGATCTTGAGGCAAATAAATTATTTCCTGTTTATACAACTTTGAAGACAATTCTGTGAGACACTCAATGATTCAACACTTTATTGATTTAATCTAAGAAATGTTAAGAACATTTAATTTTACATATAATAAAGGAGTTTACAAAGAAGAGACAAAAAGCCAAAGGACACAAGGAACAAAAATAAACATATAGACATGTGCCTCAGAAAACAAGTCTCCTATTTGTACTTATTCACCCCTATACTACTAGTCCCTTTCCCTAATACTTCAATCTATTTCCAGATCACTATCCTCACTGAAACCAGAAGTTGGGTTATGGATTGATGACAGCAATACCATTTCTTTTTCTGGGAGCAAACCACACTCTTGTAAAAATGCTTCCAGGTCCACAGCAAAGAAATCTTCTCCAAGCTGATCAGTGACTCGGACAAAATTACCAATTAATTCTCCTCCCTTATAAATCAGCAATGCAGGAAGAGCATTATTGGTAAAGCGGGAACTGGCTCCAATGAGGGAGCTCTTCACTCTGCAGAATTTGACAGAGGTGTACTCAGCAGCAAGGCAGATCATGCAGCCATTCATTGCTTCTGCCCCAGGGATATCATCTTCATAAATGTGAATCACGATGAGTGTGCTTTTTTGTTCTTTATCAACTGTGTCCAAAAATGCTTCCCCACTGGTGATCTCAAAGACTTGCCTGAACTGGTGGTGCCCGCTATGCAGCTGTTGCCTCATTTCATCCATTCGCTGCTTTCTGTATTGCTGTAAAAACTCTTCATCGTCCTGCTCCTCTTTCATCATGCCATATTCCTTCAGAGTCATCTGCAATAGGATTGAGAGGATGATAAATAGAGTGCAGCAATAAGCATCCCACAAATTACATGCAAGTATTATCTATACTGGTCAACAATTCAAAGAACATCTTGGTCTCACACACAAAGCACAAAGGTACCAAGAATCACTGAAGGCCTCAAAGTCACATTCTTGCTCACAAACTCTTCTTCACTTCCAAGCTGTGAGAATTTGAAATGTGCGCTGAGACAGATGGTTTTCAAGAACACAAAAATTGTCACCTAGTTTGCAACCCTTTGGGTATGATTCTCTCTTCACTTTTTGAGACTACTCTCAAGGTAAGATTCAAATGTAATCACTGGCCCATATATGAAGCTTTTTCAGGCTGGTAAAACATGTAGAGCTTCTATGTTATAGGTCTAACCTTCCTATGGTCACCAGCAGACCACCACAGACACCAGGGGACTATTCAAACTTCAGTCTTTTTTCTGTATTCTCTACGTTCCTCAATATTCTCTTTCCTGTTCTCAAAGTACTGAGCAGTTTGTGACCTTCAATTTAAGTCCTCTTGGCAACTCAAGAAATATTAAGTTATTAATGACTTTAAAAATAGGTATAAGTCAACTAATGATGCCCCAAATGATGAGAACAAAACAATCACATTCCCTAATATCTCCAACCTGCTAACACAGGATCAGGCAGTCATCTAAGATCAGACCAGCTCAGCAATATTTTTGATCCCCTTTTCTGCGACTTTTACGTGGAAGGCTTCCTTTGTAACCAAATGTTTCCCATAATGTTGTTTTGCTTAATATTTTTCTGTGGAACCAATAAAATTTTAATTGAAGCATTAATTTATAATAAAAATAATGCTCATTTTGGTAGTATTCAGTACATGGGAGTTTTCATGCCTAGTGACAATGGAATCACATGAAATGGAGAAAACATGTGCCATTGTTTGAGAAGAAAAAAGGGTCATTAAGTGGTTAAAATAATGATGTCATATTTCTTTATGGAAGAACAATCTATGCTGGAAAGGATGTGATAGGTATCATTAAAGACAAAAATGACTATAAGAGGACTTTGAGACATTAATCATGACACAGGATCAAGAGAGATAAAAGGGAACTTAAAGGCCAGAATTAACCTCCTTCACTGTACAGATGGGGAAACTGAGGTAAGCAGAGGTTAAATGTTTTATCTTAAATCATCCAGATACTGTCTAAAATAAGATTTGAATTTGGGTCTTCCTGACTCCAAGTCCAAAACTCTGTCCACCCCAGTCTCAGCCGTGCACTACCAAGTAACCATACATGTGATCAAAAAAGGAGAATGGGATCATCACAAAAAGCAACCAAGTCAAAGTATGAACTACTTCTACTATTCACAACATAACAAAGTCAAAAATTGCAATAGATGAGATGTGAAAGGGCTGGGGTTTGTAGAGATGAAAGGAGAATACCCACATCACCTACCACAACAATCACCACCACTATATCATCATCACTCTCATCATCAACATCATTAGTATTTTCTTCACACCATAAAAGTTTGCAATAAGACCAAGCTGAATTCGGGTTTTTTTTATTTTTTTTTTACTCTCTGGACCTGGTTTTCTATGCATTGTACTGTGAAGATCGTGTATTTTAAAATCAGCCGGAGTCAGGAATTCAAGTTAGGGGAAAATTGTCAATCTTTATTCTCAGTGAAGAAAGATCGGAGGTGGAAGAGAATGGGCAATAGCAATGTGTGCAGCTGAGTCAAGAAGCCAGCTAGATCAGCAGCCACACGACCAGCAGCTATGAGCATAGAACCCAGACCCAATCTCTCCCAGCTTCTCTTCCTGTCTCTCTCCCTCCACCCATCAAAATCGTCATTTCCTATACAACACATCAGGACTTGCACAGAGAGTGGGCGGGGGCCATTCTTTAAGCATGTATATTAATAGAGTATAGTCCAATTACTATTTAGCCTCACGTGCTTGGGACCTCAATGCATCAACTCAAGCCTTAACCCATTACACTGTACCAAGAGAAAATCACTGGAAAACCCAAGTGCCCAGGAGTCCTCTTACAAAAGATCTATGAAATGAGTAGTACAATTATTATTCCCTTTTATAAAGAAGAAAATAAAGGTTCAAGAGAAATGACTTGCCCAAAGCCATACAGTTACTCTCATGTACACACACACACACACACACACACACACCCACGGCTAGGGCATTTTCAGGTATTAAACTTTTTGGCTTTAAATAAAACTGGTAGTAGAAACTGTACAAAAATTATCACCCCCCCAAAAAAATCACCCCAAACTCATTCTCACCATTCTCTACAACAAATAGAGTAACATTTTATTGTTATTCCCAGGTGGCTCAGTAGAGAGAAAGCACTAGGTCTGGAGTCAAAAAGCCATGAGTTCAAATTCAGACCAAGATACTTATTAGCTGTGTGATCCTGAGCAAGTCACTTGCCCACTGTTTGTATCAGTTTCTTTTTTTTTTTTTTCAATTTTCCCTCCCTTCCCCCATGTCTTCCCCTAGATGGCAAGTACTCCAATATATGTAAAACATGGCAGAAATATATGTTAAATTCAATATATGCATACATATTTATACAATTATTGAACTGCACAAGAAGAATCAAATCAAATGTTTTTTAAAAAAGGAAGCAAAATAAAATACATGCAAGCAACAACAAAAAAGGGGAAATGCTATGTTGTGAACCACATTCAGTTCCCACAATCCTCTCTCTGAGTGTAGATAGCTCTCTTCATCAATGAACAACTGGAACTGGTTTGAATCATTTCATTGTTGAAGAGAGCCACGTCCATCAGAATTGATCATTGTATAATCTTATTGTTGCTGTGTATAATGATCTCCTGGTTCTGCTCATTTCACTTGGCATCAGTTCATGTAAGTCTCTCCAGGCCCTCTATGAAATCATCCTGGTGGTCATTTCTTACAGAACAATACTCCTCTATAACATTCATATACAATAATTTATTCAGCCATTCTCCAACTGATGGCCATCCACTCAGTTTCCAGTTTCTAGCCATTACAAAAAGAGCTGCCACAAACATTTTTGTACATGTGGATCCCTTTCCCTCCTTTAAGATTTCTTTGGGATGTAAGCCCAGGGGAAACACTGCTGGATCAAAAGGTATGCACAGTTTGATAACTTTTTATAGAGGGCCAAAAATCTGGAGAACTATACTTGAATCAAAGTATTAACTCAGTGGAATTGATGAGATGATGGTTTTCTAGTTCATATATACTTAGTACTTAGTATGGTGATGTAATGGTTCTCTAGTTCACCTTATTCAGCATGATGTAATTGTACTAAGATATATAAGGTTTGAGAAGGACTGGAAATGAGACATTCTATCTTTGACCATATTGGTGGCTCTCCTGCCTCCTCCACTAAGACCAAGGACTCGGACTGGTACTGAGATTCTCCAGAAAGCTAGCCTACACATTACAACTTTTTGAGCATAGGCCCCAACTGCTCTCCAGAATGGCTGGATTCCTTCAGAGTTCCACTAACAATGTATTAGTGTCCCAGTTTTCCCACATCCCGTCCAACATTCAACATTATCTTTTCCTGTCATCTTACCCAATCTGAGAGGTATATAGTGATACCTGAGAGTTGTCTTTGTTTGCATTTCTCTGATTAATTGTGATTTGGAAAACCTTGTCATGTGACTAGAAATAGTTTCATTTTCTTCATCTGAAAATTGTCTGTTCATATACTTTGACCATTTATTAATTGGAGAATGGCTTGAATTCTTATAAATTTGAGTCAATTCTTGATATATTTTAGAAATCAGGCCTTTATCAGAACCTTTGAATGTAAAAATGCTTTCCCAGTTTATTGCTTTCCTTCTAATCTTGTCTGCATTAGTTTTGTTTGTACAAAAACTTTTTAACTTAACATAATCAAAATTATTAATTTTGCGATCAATAATGATTTCTAGTTCTTTGGTCATAAATTCCTTCCTCCTCCACAGATCTGATAGGTAAACTACTATGTTCTTCTAATTTGTTTATACTATCATTCTTTATGTCTAGATCATGAAGCCATTTCAACCTTATCTTGGTATACGGTGTTAAGTGTGGGTCAATGCCTAGTTTCTGCCATATTAGTTTCCAATTTTCCCAACAATTTTTGTCAAATAGTGAATTCTTATCCCAAAAGCCGGGGTCTTTGGATTTGTCAAACACTAAATTACTATAGTCATTGACTATTTTGTCCTGTGAGCCTAAACCATTCCACTGATCGACTACTCTATTTCTTAGGCAATACCAAATGGTTTTGAGCACCACCGCTTTATGAAAGTTTTAGATTTGGTACAGCTATTTGCTTTTTTTTTTTTCATTAATTCCCTTGAAATTTTTGACCTTTTGTTCTTCCAGAGGAATTTAGTTATTTTTTCTAGGTTAGTAAAATAGTTTCTTGGGAGTTTGATTGGTATAGCACTAAATAATTAGATAAGTTTAGGTAGAATTGTCATCTTTATTATATTTGCTCAACCTATCCAAGAGCACTTGATATTTTTCCAATTGCTTAGATCTGACTTTATTTGTATGGAAAGTGTTTTGTAGTTTTGCTCATATAGATCCTGACTTTCCCTTGGCAGATAGATTCCCAAATATTTTATACTATCAACAGCTAAATAAAATGGAATTTCTCTTTGTATCTTTTGCTATTGGGGTTTTTTTAGTGATGTATTAAGATGTTGATGATTTATGTTGTATCCTGCAACTTTGCTAAAGTTGCGGATTATTTCTAATAGTTTTTTAATTGATTCTCTAGAATTCTCTAAGTATATCATCATATCATCTGCAAAGAGTGATCATTTGGTTACCTCATTACCTACTCTAATTCCTTTAATCTCTTTTTCTTCTCTTATTGCCAAAGCTAGTATTTCTAATACAAAATATTGAACAATAATCATGATAGTGAGAAACCTTGTTTCACCCCTGATTTTATTGGGAATGGTTCCAGTTTATCCCCATTACATATGATGCTTGCTGATGCTTTTAAATAGATGCTACTGACTATTTTAAGGAAAAGTCCATTTATTTCTATACTCTCTAGTGTTTTTTAATAGGAATGGATGTTGGATTTTATAAAATGCTTTTTGTGCATCTACTGAGATGATCGTATGATTTTTGTTAATTTGGTTCTGGATATACTCAATTATGCTAATAGTTTTCCTAATATTGAGCCAGCCCTGCATTCCTGATATAAATCCTATTTGGTCATGGTATATTATCCTGGGGATGACTTTCTATAATCTCTTTACTAATATTTTGGTTAAGATTTTTGCATCAATATTCATTAGGGAAACTGGTCTATAATTTTCTTGGTTCGGGTATCAGTACCATGTCTGTGTCATAATAGGAATTTGCTAGTTTTTCATTCCCTATTTTGTCAAATACTTTATATAATATTGAAATTAATTATTTTTTAAATGTTTGATAGAATTCATAAGTAAATCTATCTAGTCCTGGGGATTTTTTCTTAAGGAGTTGATTAATAGCTTGTTCTAATTTTTTTTCTAAAATGAAACTGTTTAAGTAATTTATTTCCTCTTCTGTTGATTTGGGTAATCTATATTTTTGCAGGTATTCCATTATTTCACTTAGTTTGTCAAATTTATTGGCATAAAGTTGGGCAAAGTAACGCCTAATTATTGCTCTAATTTCTTCTTCATTGGTGGATAGTTCTCCCTTTTCATTTTTGAGTCTAACAATTTGACTTTTCCTTTTTCTAATCAAAGGTCTATCTACTTTGTTGGTTTTTTCATAAAACCAAATCTTAGTTTTATTTATTAATTCAATAGTTTTTTTGTTTCAATTTTATTGATATCTTCTTTTATTTTTAGAATTTCAAGTTTGGTATTTGATTGGGAGGTTTTAATTTTTTCTTTTTTCTAGCTTTTTTAGTTGCAAGCCCAATTCATTGTTCTTCTCTTTTTCTATTTTATGCAAGTAAGCCTCTAGAGATATAAAATTTCCCCTTATTACTGCTTTGGCTGCATTCCACAAATTTTGGTACGTGGTCTCATTACTGTCATTCTCTTGGGTGAAATTATTAACTATGTCTATGATTTGCTGTTTCACTCATTCATTCTTTAGGATGAAATTTTTTAGTTTCCAATTACTTTTTGGTCTATTTTCCCCTGGCCTTTTATTGAATGCAATTTTTATTGCATCATGATCTGAAAAAAATGTACTTACTATTTCTGCCTTGCTGCATTTGATTTTGAGGTCTTTATGTCCTAATACATGGTCAATTTTTGTAAAGGCCCCATGAAATTGCTGAGAAGAAAATGTCCTTTCTGTCTCCATTCAATTTTCTCCAAAGATCTATGATACCTAACTTTTCTAGTATTCTCTTTACCTCCTTAACTTCTTTCTTATTTATTTTGTGGTTTGATTTATCTAATTCTGAGAGAACAGGATTGAGATCTCCCACTATTATAGTTTTGCTGTCTATTTCTTCTTGCAGCTCTCTTAACTTCTCTTTTAGGAATTTCCAAGCTATACCACTTGGTGCATATATGTTTAGTATTGATATTGCTTCATATCTATGGTACCCTTTATCGAGATTTAGTTTTCTTCCTTATCTCTTTTAATTAGATAAATTTTTGCTTTTGCTTGCTCTGAGATCAGTATGGCAATCCCTGCTTTTTTTACTTCGCTTGAAGCATAACAGATTCTGCTCCAGCCTTTTACCTTTACTCTGTAGATATCACTCTGTTTTAAATGTGTTTCTTGCAAACAACATATTGTAGGATTCTGGCTTTTAATGCAGTCTGTTATCTACTTACGCTTTATGGGAAAGTTCACTCCATTCACATTTATGCTTAAAACTACTAATTCTGTATTTCCTGACATCTTATTTACCCTAAATTATATTTTCCTCTTTCCTTTTCCCCTTTCCCTCCTCCCCAGTATTTTACTTATAAGCACTACTTGTCTCAAGGACTCCTTTCCCTTTAGAGATCCTTCCCCTTTCCTAATACTTTTCTTCTACTATTTCCAGTTTCCCTTCTATTTAGACTATCCCTTCCCTTGTCCCCTTTCCCCTCCCACTTTTCTAAAAGGTATATCAGCTTCCTGTAAAATATAAGTGCTGAGAATACCCCTCAAAGAATTATGAAGCTCAAAAGAGATAAACAGCATTTAATAAATGTGCATTATCCCTTATTATTTAAATAAATGTGCATTCTCCCTTATTATTTAGTATCTCTTTTAGTATTCCTTGAAAATGCTTGTGTCATGTATTGGTCATCCTGCCATCTAGGGGAAGGAGTGGGGAGAAGGAGGGGAAAAGTTGGAACAAAAGGTTTGGCAATTGTCAATGCTGTAAAATTACCCATGCATATAACTTGTAAATAAAAAGCTATTAAAATTTAAAAAAAAAAAAAAAGATTTTGAACAGATAACCAAAAAAAAAAAGAAAAAAAAAAAAAAAAAAAATGCTTGTGTCAAAGTTACCTTCCCATTGATTTTATCTTGCAGTTCTTTCTGTTTCTGTTTGTCATCCTCTTCATCCAAATGAGACCTACAAGTCATAGATAACTTCTTGATAAGCCTTTCCATTTCTCGACACTGTTCTTCTCTCTGTTCAGTTTCCAGTTGCTTAAATCTGCGCCAGTCATTGATGACACCTTTTGGACCTAATGGCAAAAGATACCATAGTAAAAGTAAAAATCATTAGTGACTGTGATAGAATAGAACAAGTGTGTTGGCTCAGAAAGAATTATCTGAGACAAAAAGGGGTTGAAGTCAAGAGAAATGGTTTAAAATCAATTGTGCCACTTATTGATGATGTGATCTTAAGCAAATCATTTCATTTCTATAGCTGTCAGTTCAAATGAGAAGAACAAACCACATGTTTTCAAAGGTCCCTTCCCAGATGTTACATTATATTCCATGTCCTCATCTATAAATAAGAGAAAATCATGCTTACACTACTAGTTCGCAAAATCATTGTGAGATATTATAGATTATTGTGTATATGACCTATATTTAGGTTAGCCTCTTTTCTCTAAGCAAAAGACTTGGTATCATAATTCAAAAAATTAAAAAAAAACCAAAACCTGAGACTATCCCTATTCTACTCAATCCTACACTTCAGTCCTGTCAATGTCAACCTCCATTCTGTTCTTTGCTGTAACCTCAAAAGAGGGAGCCCTTATCCTAGTCAATTCCAACCTGTCTTCTTGTGCTCTTGATCATATTCCCTTCTGTCTCCTCTAAGAGCTCATCCCTTCAAACAATTTCCACCTAAATTTCAATCTTTCCTTAACCACTGGCTGATTTTCCACCTGCCAAGATATATTCCATTCTTAAAAAATGCAAACACAAAAAACTTTCAGTTAAGTCAACCCCACAAGAATTTATCCTATATCTCTCTTCTCTTCATTGCCAAACTCCCAGAAAAGGCTGTTTACATTCATTGTCTCTATTTCCTCACTTCTCATTAATTTCTCAAATCCTTTTTCAATAATATTTTTCCAAATAAATGTAAATATAATTTTTGACATTCATTTTTGTAAAATTTGGTGTTTGAAATTTTTCTCCCTCCTTCCCTTACCTCCCCCCACCCCAAGGCAGCAAGCAATATACAAATACAGGTTAAATTATTTTAACAGCATTTCCAAATCTGTCACGTTGTAAAAGAAAAAGCAGATCAAAAGGAAAAAACCATAAGAAAAAAAAAACCATTCAAGCCAGCAAACAAACAACATGAAAACAGTATGCTTTGATTCACATTCAGTCTCCATAGTTCTCTCTCTAGATATGGATGATATTTCCCAATCCAAGTCTATCAGAATTGCCTTGAATCACCTCACTGTTGAAGAGAGCCAAATCCATCACAGCTGATCATCACATAATTTTCTTATTGCTTTGCACAATGTTCTCTTGGTTCTGTTCACTTCACTTAACATCAGTTCATTTATTACCAGGCTTTTCTGAAATCAGCTTGCTCATCATTTCTTATAGAACAATATTCCATTAATGTATTCAATTCAATGTATGAATCTACCATAATTTATTTAGCCATTCCCCAATTGATGGGAATCTACTTAATTTCCAGTTCCTTGTCATTACAAAAAGACCTACTACAAATATTTTTGTACATGTGGGTCCTTTTCCTTCTTTTATTACTCTCTCTAGGATATAGACACAGTAGAGACACTGCTAGATTAAAGGGTTTAAATTTTTTTTTTTAAATTAAAGTTTTATAGCCCTTTGAACATAGTTCCCAATTGCTCTCCATAATGATTGGATCATTTCATAACTCCACCAACCATGCACTAGTATCCCAATTTTCCTAAATCTCTTCCTACATTTATCATTATCTTTTCCTGTCATCTTAGCCAATCTAGGGTATGAAGTGGTACCTCAGAGATGTCTTAATTGGCATTTCTCTAATCAATAGTTATTTAGAACATTTTTTCATATGATTAGAAATAGTTTTAATTTCTTCATCCGAAAACTGTCTGTTCTTATCTTATCAATTGTTCTTATCTTATCAATCTTATCTTATCAATTGGAGAATGGCTTATATTGTTAAAATTTGAGTCAATTCTCTATATATTTTAGAAATGAGGCCTTTAAAATGCAAATTAAGACAACTCTGAGATACCACTACACACCTGTCAGATTGGCTAAGATAATGGAAAAGATGATAAAGTTGGATAAAGTTGGACGACAAATGTTGGAGGGGATGTGAGAAAACTGAGAGTGATACATTGTTGGTGGAATTGTGAAACAAATCCAACCATTCTAGAGAGCAATTTGAAACTATGCTACAAGGGTTATCAAATTGTGCATACCTTTTGCCCCAGCAGTGTTTCTACTGGGATTATATCCCAAAGAGATCTTAAAGGAGGGAAAGGGACCCATATGTGCAAAAATCTTTGTGGCAACCTTCTTTGTAGTGTTTAGAAACTGGAAACTGAGTGGATGCTCATCAATTGGAGAATGGCTCAATAAATTATGGTATATGAATGTTATGGAATATTATTCTGTGTAATGGGCTGAAGCTTGAGTTGATGCACTGATGTCCCAAGCATGTGAGGCTAAATAGTAATTGGGCTATACGCTATTAATATACATGATTGGATAAAGAATGGTCCCTCCCCACTCTCTGTGCAAGTCCTGATGTGTTATATAGGAAATGACGATTTTTGGGTGGAGACAGAGGGACAGGAAGAGAAGCTGGGAGAGATTGGCCTTGGGTTCCATATTCCTAGTTGCTGGTCGTGTGGCTGCTGGTCTAGCTAGCTTCTTGACTCAGCTGCACA
Organism: Sarcophilus harrisii; assembly: GCF_902635505.1. Classification (NCBI taxonomy): domain Eukaryota; kingdom Metazoa; phylum Chordata; class Mammalia; order Dasyuromorphia; family Dasyuridae; genus Sarcophilus; species Sarcophilus harrisii. The sequence continues at coordinate 446,389,458 of NC_045427.1, forward strand.
CATTGCTATTGCCCATTCTCTTCCACCTCCGATATTTCTTCACTGAGAATAAAGACTGACGATTTTCCCCTAACCTAAATTCCTGACTCCGGCTGATTTTAAAATATGCGGTCTTCACAATTTTGTAAGAAACAACCAACAGGACAATTTCAGAGAGGTCTGGAGAGACTTGCATAAATTGATGCCAAGTGAAATGAGCAGAACCAGGAGATCATTATACATGGCAACAACAAGACTATACGAAGATCAATTCTGATGGACATGGCTCTCTTCAAAAATGAGATGATTCAAACCAGTTCCAATTGTTCAGTGATGAAAAAAGCCATCTATACCTAAAGAGAGAACCATGGAAACTGAGTGGACCACAACATACTATTTTCATGCTTTCTGTTGATGTTTGTTTGCATTTTGTTTTCCTTCTTAAGTTTTTTTCTTTCTAGATCTGATTTTTCTTGTGCAGCAAGATAACTGTATAAATATGTATTCATATATTGGATTCAACATATATTTTAACATATTTAACATGTATTGGACTACCTGCCAACTAGGAGAGGGTGGGGGGAAGAAGGGAAAAATTTGGAACAGAAAGTTTTGCAAGGATCATGTTGAAAAATTACCCATGCATATGTTTTGTAAATAAAAAGTTTTATAAATAAATAAATGAACAAATAAACAAATAAAGGAATGAATGAATGAATACATAAATAAATAAATAAGTAGAATGAGATCTTTACCACAACCTGGTATCATTATGAAAATCAAAAAGGAGGGGAAAGGATCCATATTAGCAAAAATGTTTGCAACAGCTCTTTTTGTGGTGGCAAAGAATTGGAAATTGAATAAGATGGCCATCAACTGGTGAACAGCTGAATAAGTTATGGTATGTGAAAGTAACTGAATATTGTTCTATAAAAAATTGTTCTATTAAAAAAAAGCTGATTTTAGAAAGGTCTAGAAAAATAATTGAAACTGATGCTGAGCAAAACAAGCAGAACCAGGAATACATTGTACACAGTAATAGCAAGACTGCATTATATCTCTAATCCCTCATCCCCAATTCTTTCCATCACCCCATACTGAATATTCTTCCCCTTCACATTTTGACCCCTTGGTGACCCATTTCTTCTCTATACTGACCATTTCTCCCAAGTCACTTTCCCCCTTATGCTACTAAAGATCTTGCTCTCCCACTTAGTGATTTAGTGATTATTTAGTGATAAAGAGAGCCATCTACACCCAGAGAGAGAACCATGGGAATAGAATGTGGAACAAAACATAGCATTCTAACTCTGTTATTTGCTTGCATTTTGTTTTCTTTCTCAGTTTTTCTTTTCCTTCCTTCTTCATCGTATTTTTCTTGTGCAACAAGATAACTGTATAAATATGTATACATATATTTGGATTTAACATGCATTAGACTACCTGCCAGCTAATGTAGGGAGTGGGGGGAAGGAAGGGAAAATTTGAAAAAAAGGTTTTGCAAGGATAAATGTTGAGAAAATTACCTATGCATATGCTTTATAGACAGATAGATAGACAGACAGACAGAATAACAGATAGATACTTACCACTTACCACAGCAGCTTTTCCAAACCTTTTTATTTTACACCAAATCTCCTCTGTGTCTCTGCTCTTCACCCTCTCAGCTCAGAACTTTGCCTAGTATTTCACTGAAAAAACTGAAGATATTTACCAAGTTCCTTTATTTTCTCCTTATTAACTCATGACACTCAAATGACTTCTGCCACTATTTCTTGCTTCATCTGTCTCACTTTTCTGTGTGGCTCTTTTTGCCAAAGCTAATCCTTTTTCATGCCCAAGCATTCCTATTCCATCCCATCTTCTACAGCAGATTTCTCTCTGTCACTAATGTTCAATTATTCCCTCTATACTAGCTGCTTCCCTAAAATCTACAAAACTCTAATAGCCTTTCTCAATTCTTATCACATGAAGTGAATTGAATCTCTTGAAGCTGATGATCTCATCCAATAAATCCAAAGGACATATTACATAACGAGAGAAGTGGGTGCAGAGGATAAGATATATTAAATAAAGAGAGAAGTGGGTGTAGAGGATAAGATATATTAAATAAGAAAAATTGGACATATTCAACTCTATACACATGATTCTTGAATCTATTTATTCTACCTGAAACTCTCTTCACATCTACTTTCAAATCTCCATCCGTCTATTAGACATCTCAAACTGAATATCCTGTAGATATCTTCAACTCAAAATGTCCAAAGTTGAACTCATTATTGTAACTCCAAAATCCTTCCTCTTCTGCCCAACTGGATGATAGCACCACCATCCTCCCAGTCCCTCAGACTCACAGTTTTAATTCCTCACTCTCTTGCCTCACCCTATTCAATATTTGATCCATTTTCTTTCTCATACTCTGAGATGGCCTTACTGAGAAGTCAGAGGGAGGTAACAACCTGTGTTGAGATTGGAGCAGAGTGATATCAGGTGGAAAACTACATAGAATAGCAAATTGTTTATGTGGTCCCACGTGTGCAATGTTGTTTTTGTTACATAATAAAAAAGGGGAAAGTCCTTGAAATAATCAGACTCCATATTTCCACCATCTTCAAGAGGCCCACCTCATCACTTCTCCACTAGGATATTTTAATCACCCCAGTGTGGGGGCTCTAGAAAGCAATGGTATGTTTTGTCACCCCAACTTGGGGACTCTAGAAAGCAGGAAACAACACTTTTTCATTTATAATACTGGTAATTTGGTTTTCTTCTTTCCTTTTTCTAATCAAATTAACCAAAGATTTATCTATTTTCTTGTTTGTTTCATAAAACCAGCTCTTAGTTTTTGGTTATTAGTTCAAAAGTTATCTTTCAATTTTATCAATCTCTCCTTTGATTTTCAGAATTTCTAATTTGATATTTGAGGATTTTTAATTTGTTTTTTTTCTAGATTTTTTAGTTGCATGCCCAATTTAGTGATCTTCTCTTTCTCTATTTTATTTATGTAAGCATCTAGAGAATTAAAATTTCTCCTAAGAACCGTTCTGGCTGCATTCCGTAAGTTTTGATATGTTGTTTCATTTTTGTCATTCTCTGGGGTGAAATTATTATTTCTATGATTTGTTGTCTGGTTCATTTACTCTTTAGGATTAGGTTATTTAATTTCCAATAAATTTTTGCTCCATTTTTCCATGGTCTTTTTTTTTTTTTTGCATCATGTAATTTTTATTGCATCATGATCTGAAGAGAAAGCATTCACTATTTCTGCCTTTCTGCATTTGACTGTGAAGTTTTTATTTGATTTGATCAATTACTGTGTAGGTGTCATATAGAAAAAGGTATATTTCCTTTCTATCCCCATTCAATTTTCTCCAAAAGTCGATCATACCTAACTTTTCTGAAATTCTATTTACCTCCTTAACTTTTTTCTTGTTTATTTAGTGCTTAGATTTATCTAGTTCTAAGAGAGGTTGAAATTCCCCACAGTATATAACTTTGCTATTTCTTCTTGCAACTCACTTAACTTATTCTCTAACAATTTGGATGCTATGCCACTTGGTGTACATATGTTTAGTATTGATATAATTTCATTATTTATGGTATCCTTTAACAAGATGCAGTTTCCTTTCTAATATCTTTTAGTTAGATCTATTTTTGTTTTCGCTTGATCTGAGATCAGGATTTCTATCCCGGGTTTGTTTGTTTTTTTAACTTCAGCTGAAGCATAATAGATTTTGCTCCAGACTTTTACCCTTTACTCTTCAAATGTGTTTCTTGTAAACAACATTTTGTAAGATTCTGGCTTTTAATTTATTCTACTATCTGCTTCCATTTTATGGTAGAGTTCATTCCCACTCACATTCACAGTTAAGACTATTAATTCTCTATTTCCTATCCTGTTTTTCCCAGGTTATACTTTTCTCTCTCCTTTCACCCTTTCCCTCCTCATTAATGTTTTGCTTCTGACCACCACTTTCCTTGATTTGCCCTTCTCTTTTTCAGCCTCCCCTTTTCTCATCCTTTTCTCCTCTTTTACTTTTGCCCTCCCTTCTATTAGATTTCTCCTTTTCTTTTCCCCTTTGCCTTCCTACTTCCCTATAGGGTGAAGCAAATTTCTTTACCAAACCAAGTACGTATATTATTCCCTCTTTAAGCTAAATCTCATGAGATTAAGGTTCAAACAATGCTTATCCACTCCTCCTTTTTTCCCCTCAACTGTAATAGATCTTCTGGGCTTCTTCATGTGATACAATTCACCTCATTTCATCTCTCCTTTCCTCTTCTCCCAGTATAATCCTTTTTCCACCCCTAGTTTATGTCATCACATTAAAATTAATTTAAACCTACACCTTCTAAGGATAAAGTTTCTAAAAGCCCTGACAAAGATACAGTTCTCAAGAATTATAAGCATTATCTTCCCATGGAGGGAATATAAACATTTTAACCTTTAAAAAATGTACTTTTGGAGGCAGTTAGGTGGCACAGTAGATACAGCACCAGTCCTGAAGTCAGGAGTTCAAATGTGGCCTCATACACTTAACACTTCCTAGCTGTGTGACCCTGGGCAAGTCACTTAACCACAAATGCCTCAGCGCCCCCCCCCCCAAAAAGAAAAATATATGCTTTTTTCCTCTTTCCTGTTTCTCTTTTTATGCTTCTCTTGAGTCTTGTATTTGAAGATCAAATTTTCTCTTCAGCTCTGCTCTTTTCATCAGAAATGATTGAAAATCTCCCCTATTTCATTGAATGTCCATCTTTTCCCCTGAAAGACAATGCTTAATTTTGCTAGTTTGTTGATTCTTAACTGTACAGTTCAAGCTTCTTTGTCTTCTAGAATATCAAATTTCAGGCCCTCCAATACCTTAATATGGAAGCTATTAGGTACTGAATAATCCTGATTGTGGCTCCTCAATATTTGTATTGTTTCATTTGTGTGCTTACAGTATTTTTTTCCTTATTCTGAAAATTCTGGAATTTAACTACAATATTCCTTGCAGTTTTCATTTTGAGGTCTCTTTCAGGAAATGATTGGTATATTCTTTCAGTGACTATTTTGCCCTCTGATTCTAGGACATGAGTGAGGGCAGTTTTACAGGATGATTTCTTCATTCTTGAAAGATATTGTCCAGGATCTTTTTTTCATCATGGCTTTCAGGTAAAGTCCAATAATTCTTAGATCGTTTCCCCTGGATCTATTTTCCAGGTCTGTTGTTTTTCCAATGAGGCATTTTACGTGTTCTTCAATTTTTTCTTTCTTTCTTTCTTTTTTCTGGTGGGGGGAGAGGTTTCTTTCACTGATTCTTGATGTCTCATTAAGTCATTCACTTTCATTTGTACAATACTCATTTTTAGTGATTTTCTTCACTTAACTTTTTTACCGCCTTTTGCATTTAGCCAATTGTACTTTTAAAGGAACTGTTTTGTTCAGTGGATTTTTTTTTCCAGTTCACCAATTCTGTATTTTAAGACATTTTCTTGGGGTAGCTAGGTGGCACAGTAGATAGAACACCAACCCTGAAGTCAGGAGGACCTGAGTTCAAATCTGATCTCAGACAGTTAACACGTTCGGACTGTGTGACCCTGGGCAAGTCACTTAACCCTAGTTGCCTCAGCCCCCCCCAAAAAAAAGAAAGAAAAAAAATTTTCTTTTTCCATTTCACCAATTCTAAATTTTAATGAGTTAAAAAAATTATTTTCTTCAGAATTTTTTTCCATTTTGACATATTTGTTCTTTAAGGAGTTGTTTTCTTCAGTCAATTTCTATGTGTCCTTTTCTAAGCTGCTGTTTTTTTCCCCAAAATTTTCATAATTCTCCTAGATAACTTTCTTTTGCCCATTTTTTTTCTATCTCTTTTGAGATTCTTTTTTAACTCTTCCAAGAGAGCCTTTTGAGCTTGAGACTAGTTCATATTTTTCTTTAAAGTTTCACCTTTATTTTGCCTTTACTGTCCTCTTCAGAGTTTGTGTTTTGATCTTTCCTATCTCCATAGTAGATGTCTATGGTCAGAGCTCTTTTTGGTTTTTTGCCCATTTTAATAAGTTGAGCTCTGCACTAAGACACAGGAAAGACTGTCCCAAGTCTCTTTTGCAGGGGGACAGAAGTCTCTCACTAAATGTGATGGGTGGCAAAGAGATCATAAAGAAGGGAAAGGGACCTGTATATGCACGAATGTTTGTGGCAGCCGTTTGTAGTGGCTAGAAATTGAAAACTGAGTGGATGTCCATCAGTTGGAGAATGGCTGAATAAATTGTGGTATATGAATATTATGGAATATTATTGTTCTATAAGAAATGACCAACAGGATGATTTCAGAAAGGCCCAGAGAAACTCACATGAACTGATGCTGAGTGAAACAAGCAGGGCCAAGAGATCATTATATACTTCAACAACAATACTCTATGGTAACCAATTCTGATGGACTTGGCCATCCTCAGCAAAGAGATCAACCATATCATTTCCAATGGAGCAGTAATGAACTGAACCAGATACGCCCAGTGAAAGAACTCTGGGAGATGACTAAAAAACATTACATTGAATTCCCAATCCCTATATTTTTCCCCACCTGCATTTTGATTTCCTTCATAGGCTAACTGTACAATATTTCAGAGTCTGATTCTTTTGTACAGCAAAATAACGATTTAGTCATGTATACTATTGTTGTATCTAATTTATATTTTAATATATTTAACATCTACTGGTCATCCTGCCATCTGGGGGAGGAGGTAGGGGGAAAGAGGGGAAAAATTGGAATAAGAGGTTTGTCAATTGTCAATGCTGCAAAGTTACCCATACATATAACCTGTAAATAAAAGCTATTAAATAAATAAATAAATGTGCTGGGTGGGCCTAGTCAAGACCCGCCTGTTATTCTGTGGTTCGGGGGTTCACCATTTTTTTTCTGTGGCTATCTTGGAGGAATCCCAGTTATCTATTGATCCACTGGCCTTTTGAACCAGAAGAGAGTAGCCAATGCTACTGTACAATGACTAAGAGCCTCTTGTTAGGATTCCCTGTGCTGGGCTTCACTGTCTTGCAACTGTGACAGGACATGTTTGCTCTGCTTAATTGAGACAGACCTTTCCTGAAGTCCTTTCAAGATATCTTAAAGCTGGAAAATGATTACACTCTGAAAGTTTGTGGATTCTGTTACTCCAAAGAATAAACTTTAATAATAGGTTAGTTCCTTTCTTCCAAGCAAAGGACTTGGTCACAAAATTAAAAAAAAAAAACCAAAAAAAAAAAAAACCTGAGACCATGAGACCATCCTTATTCTAAGGAATTGTGCATTTTAATACTCTCAAAGTCATACTGTGCACAGAAGCTGGCACATAGTAACTATTTATTAAGTGTCTGTTGACTGAAATTCAATTGCATGTTAAATATGTCCAAAATTAAAATTTTCATTTTACCTGAAACCTACTCTTCCTTCTCCCTAGCTTTCCTATTTCTTTCAAGGACGCCAGCATCTTTTCAACTATTACTGTTTCTTGCTATACAGAACTTTAATTTAGGATATTTAAGTTGAGGATCTGAATGATGCTTACTTGTATACTGTTTATGGTACTGACTGATACCATAGCCACTAATAATGTTAGATAACCCAGTCTTGGCTATCTTTTATGATTCCACAGAGCTAAGTGAATTACTGGAAGAGATCTTGGAATTTAATCCAATCACTTCAATTTGCAGACTAGGAAACTGAGGTGAAGAGAAATAATAGAATCTCATGACTTATAAGAGAAGTAGTCTTCTGACAACAAGGCTACTGGAACCCTTGATTATCCTCCTGGAGAAAAGGCAATGTGTTAATGAAGAAAAAGTACTGGTCAGAAGAAAATTAAATTAGACCTTGAGATTAAGTCTTCATTACTCTTTTTATGATGAAAAAATATAATGAATATTATAATGAAAATAGTTATTGTTATCCAAATTTGGGAATATAATCCACACATTCACAGCTTAGTACTTATAAAAACAATTTATGTTTATCATTTTGTGTGGGCCAGAATATCACAAAAGTGATGAGTCCAATAGAGTTTTCCAGTACCTGTGTTAACTGTGATACCATCCCTGGATATTTCAGTCTCTCCAGGAACAGAATCACCCAGTGCCATGTCTTTATTCTTGTCTTCCCTCTCACTATCTTCATCTTCACTGCTGCTATAGTAGTATTGCAGCTTCTCCCCAAGCAGTTTATCATCCATGGTGGTCATGGTGTCTAAGGACAGAAAAATCACAGAATCTCTGTTATCAGGGACTTCAGAGTTCATCTAACCAAATATCTACTTGAGCAAAAACTCCATGTATAATAATAATTACATAAGCATTTACATAATTCTTAAAGATTTTCAAAACACTATAAGCATATGTTAATGCCCAAATTCTCACAACAACCATGGTTAATAGTTGCTATTGTTCTCCCCATTTTATAAACAAGGAAATTAAAACTGAGACTTGCCCAAAATCACACAGGGATTGTCTGAGGTCAGATCCCAACTCTGATCTAAGTCCTGGGTACTATCTGCTTCTCATAGTTATGAGATAGCATAGTAAACATTCATCTTTAGCTAAAGATCTTCTAAGTCACGGGAAATTCACTAACTTCTAAGGCAGTCCATGCCATTATTGCACAGCTCTGAGGGTTTTTAGAAAGATTCTGAACTGAAACCAGTCTTTCTGTAGTTTCTGCCAAATGGCCCCAGTACTGCCCTCTAAAGACAAGCAGATTGAGTTTAATACATCTCCCACATGATAGTTCTTTAGATATATTTGCTTTAGTTGCAAAGAATACTGGTGCTGAAATGAGAACAGTGTTTGAGTCCTAACTCCAACATTTTCTATCTGTGCGACACTGGACAAGTTTTAAAGTGAGAAGAATAAGTTATACCACTTACTCTCATAATGTTAATGACAAAAGCATTTTATAAATCTCGAAATACTACACAACTATAAATTATCATTTTTTGTTATAACTGAAGTTAGAAACAATATATAGTAGTGGAAACAGCATTAAACTTAGAGTCAGGCTTAGGTTTTAATCTAAGTTTCACAATTTGCAACCTGTGTAACTCTGGAAAAGTCCCTTTCCCTTATGGGGCCTCAATTTGCTTAACTGTAAAATGATAGGAGTGAAAAATAAAACATTAGTAATAGCTTTTCCTAAGGTAGATGCAAGTTGGCAGAGAAAAGGCAGAAACTTGTCTGACCTCTCCCCTAAAATCTTCCAGATACCTTTAAATAATGCCCCAAATCAAATTCTGCAGCAACACAATCCACAATAAGCTGACATAAAACAATTTTCCAGTACAATATTAGAAAGTTGGCAGGAAAGATCTGTCACACCAAGGTGAGAGTGGAGCATAGTGCAGTGCAGGTTGCGCTAGTGCAAACAATTGAGAGTGATTCAATCAGCAGCAATAGTGGCTGCTTTTGGAGTTCTTGATTGCAAGGATCCCTTTGCTAGCATGAGCCTGTTGTTTTACCCCTATTTGGATCCAACTCAAAACCCTGAAAAACCATTCTAGGATGAAGAGCAGTAGTAGCACACCAGAGCTTACAGCCACAGTAGAGCAAAACCCTTAACATGGTTCCAGGGCAAAGAAAAGTGCTTATAGTAGGTCACAGAAGAAAATACACCAGGAGAGTAGTAAATACACAACTTTGGAATAACTCAAGAAAATAACTGACAAAAATCCCTGAAGGTTGGGATAGTCAGTGCACCCTCCACCCTGGAAGCAGAGCCCTACTTCAGCAAAGATGTAAAAGTCAAGAAATAGGGTGGAACTACTGGTGCAGTTCTGAAGTGATCTAACCATTATAGAGAGCAATTTGGTACTATGCCCAAAAGGCTATAAAACTGTGCATACCCCTTTATAATGCCACTGCTAGGTCTATATTGCAAAGATAACCAAGAAAAAAAGATAAAAGGGCCTATTTGTACAAAAATATTTTTAGCAGCTCTTTTTGTAGAGGCTAAGAACCAGAAATCAAAGGGATGCCCATCAAATAGGGAATGGCTAGGCATGCTGTGGTATATGATTGTAATGGATTATTGTACTATAAGAAATGACAAAAAGTATGATTTCAGAAAAAACCTGAACTTACATGATCTGATACAAAGTGAAATGGGTTGAACAGAAGCAAAATGTTATACACAGTAACAATACTTTATGATAAAGAATTGTGAATGACCTAGCTATACTCAGCAATACTAGGATGATCCAGGATCAAAGGATTCATGATGAAATATGTAATTTGCTTCCAGAGAAAGACTTGATATTGTTTGAATACAGATTGAAGCATACTGTTTTTCATTTTCTTTCATGCCTTTTCTTTTATTCAAATCTTCTTGAACAAAATGACTAATATAGGGGCAGCCAGATGGCATAATGGATAGGGCACTGGCCCTGAAGTCAGGAAAACCTGGGTTCAAATATAGCCTCACACACTGAACATTTCCTAGCTGTGTGACCCTGGGCAACTCATTTAATTCCAATTGCTTTCCAAAAAAAAAAAAAAAAATTTATGACTAATATAGAAATTTTTTACATGATTGGACATGTATGGCCTCTATGGGATTTCTTACTACAGTGGGGGGAGGGGAGATGGAACTTAGAACTCAAAACTTTAAAAAAAGTTTAAAAATGGTTTTAACATGTAAATTGGAAAAAAAATATACAAAAATAAATTATATATATTAAGTATATTTAAAATATATATTTAAAAACAGCTGGAAAAAATGAGCAAAGAAAAGAATTAAAATCTGAATATATAAAGTTACTATAGTAACAAGGAAGATCAAAACATACATTCAAAAGACAACAATAAAGTCAAAATTCCTTTATCCAAAGCCTCAAAGAAAAATACGAATTGTTTTCAGACCACAGAAGAGCTCAAAAAAAATTTTTTTTAAATCAAGTAAGAAGAATAAAAACTGCAAAGAGAAATTAGAGCAATGCAAGAAAATCATGAACAGAAAGTCAACAGCTTAATAAGAGAGGCAAAAATACTAAAGAAATTAATGGCTTAAAAAATATTACAGATCAAATAGCAAAAGAGATACAAAAATCCAGTGAGGAAAAGAATGCCTTGAAAAGCAGAATTGGTGAAATGAAAAAAAGATATATAAAAATTCACTGAAGAGAAGAACTTTTTAAAAAGTAGAGTTGGCCAAATGGAAAAAGAGGCATAAAAATTCACTTTAGAAAAGAACTCCTTAAAAGTGAAAGTGAAATTGGCCAAAAGGAAAAAGAGTTACAAAAAAAAAAAAATCACAGAAGAAAAAAGTTCCTTAAAAATTAGAATTCAGCTAATGGAAGCAAATGCCTCTATAAGACATGAAGAAACAATAAAACAAATGAAGGTAATGTGAAATGTGAAATATCTCATTAAAAAACAACTAATCTAGAAAAAGGATCCAGGAAAAATAATTTAAAATTTTTTGGACTTCCAGAAAGCCATGATCTAAAAAAAAGAGCCTAGACATCATCTTTCAAGAAACTATCAAAGAAAACTTTCAAATATCCTAATATCAGAGGGCAAAATAGAATTGAAAGAATTCACCAATCATTTTCTGAAAGTGATCCCAAAATGAAAACTCAAAGGAATAAACTTTATATACTACCAATGCTTTAACAACCAATCCAGATAAAGGAAACATTAAGACAACATGAATAGTAACATCACAGGAAATTTAAATATCCTACTCTGTCAGTTTTGGATATATCAAACAAAAAGACTGTAATGGGCTGAAGCTCTTGAGTCCTTGCACTGAGGTCCCCAGCACTTGAAACTAATTAGCAACTGGACAATACTCTATTAATATATGCTTGGAGAAAGAATGGCAGGCCCACTCTCTGTGCAAGTTTGATGTGTTGTATAGGAGACTGCTTAGAGGATTTGGTGGGTGGAGTGTGAGAGCCAGAGGCACTGCTGGCCGAATTAGTGTTTTTTATCACCATTCCCCTGCACCTCCCCAAAGAATAAAGATCAAGGATTTTCCCTTATCCTGACTCCAGCTGATTTTAATATGCTCTGGGTGCTAAATGCGGTCATCACAAAAGATGAAAAAGAAAATGTGGAACTGAATGAATTTCTGGACAAAGTAAAATTAAAATATATTTTAAAATATCTTCAAAACTGGATTGCAAAAGAATATACATATTCCTCAGCATGACATGGGACTTCTACAAAATTGACCCTGTACAGAAAGTACAGAGATATTCCAACTAAAGGTAAAATATGAGAAATAACATATATTTTACAAACCATAATTCAATAAAAGGTAAATGGACCACAAACAAAAAACACAGAATCAAATAGAGACTTGAGAAGGAAATCCTAAATAATGAGTGAAAGAGCAAATAAAAAATATATATATTAATAATAATAAAAGTAATAGTTATGTGAAAGAAAATGATAAAACAATATTAAAATTTCTGGGATGCAGCTAAAGCAGTCCTCAAAGGGAAAAATCATATTCTTACAAACATGCATTAACAAAATAGAAAAAAGAGAAAATAAGTAAACTTAAAATAATCACAAAAGAGAAGATATTACTATTAAAAGAAAAACAGATGAATTAGAAAAAGAAAAACCCACTGAACAATGAACACAACTAAAAGCTAGTTCTTTGAAAAGACCAATAAAAATTGCTAAACCTTTACCTAATCTTATTAAAAAGGAGGGCAAAAAATTAAATCAACAAAAAAGCAAATGAACAAGGTAAAATCATAATAAAACTACAATAAATAAAAAGAATAATCAGAATATATTATACATAAGAATGTATTTTTTAAATGGAGGAAAACTTTCAAAAACATAAAATATTCAAACTATCAGAAGAGCAGATACAGATCTTAAGTTACCAAGTCTTAGAAAGAGAAAGAGATCTAGCTATAAAGGAACTAACAAATAACAAAAATTCTTGGCCCTCAGAATTCTCAAAGGAGAATTCTACCAAACTTTTAAAGAACGATTAGTATCTATGCTTCAAATCTTGAGGGAAAAAAAGCACCTTACCAGAATCTTTTTATGAGGGAAAATAGTCATAATACCTAAACCAGAGAAAAATAAAACACAAGAAATCTATAGCCCAATATTATTAATTAATATTGATTACATATTACAAATAATATCATTAAATTTGTCCAAGAAATTTCTCACTAGAACCAAGTGGGATTTTAAGATGATTCGATAGTGGGAAAATAAACAACATATTAAATCATATTAAGATCAAAACATAACAAAACCACACAATTATTTCAACAAATGTAGAAAACGTCTCTGAAAAAATACAACTTTTTCAGGCTAAAAAGTCTATATAGTATAAAAATATTAAGTACAGGTAGAGAGGGACCTTTTAAAAAAAAGTAATTAAAATCAAAGGCAAGCATCATAAGTGATACAGATAAACTAGAAACCTTTTCAATAAACAAAGGAATGAAGCAAAGATATTTACTCTCCTCACTAATACTTTATTTAGTTCTGGAAATGACTAACAACAATAATAAGACAAGAAAAAAAAAATTAAAGAAATAAAGCAAGTAAAAAAAGAGAAAATATCCCAGAAGAGAAGATATACTTGGTAAGTCTGAGGGAATCAGCAAAGATTATTATGAGATAATGAAGTTTACAGAAAAAAAAAAAAACAACCCTCAAAATTCACTAGTATTTCTTTAACAACAAAATCTAAGAAACAAAAATAGAGAAGCCCCATTCCAAACAACTGCAAAATGCATAAGATATCTGGAGATCAACTTGCCAAAGCACACAAAAATTTTTCTTAAAGAAATAAAGGATAATTTAAATAGCTAGAAGCATTTATTGTGCTCATGACTAGGTCATGCCAAAATAAAAAAATAAATAAATAAACTACAATACTACCGAAATTAATTTGTATTTTTAATGCTATGGTAACCAAATTGCCAAGGAGACACTATGTAAGTTGTTTAAAAATAACAAAATTCATTTGGAAAAACAAAAGCTCTTGAGTATCTAAGGAAAAACATTACAAGGGATGAAGAGAAACTAGTACTTCCAGATCTCAAATTGTATTATAAAGCAGCAGTCATGAAAACCATCTGGTGTTTCTCAAAAAATAAAGATAAATTAAGAATCAGAAACAATGATGCAATCTTTGATAAAGCTGAAAACATAAATTGTTTAGGAAAAACTCCTTGCAGGCTAAAAAGTTCTGAGAAAATTAGAAAGCAGCCTGGCAGAAATTAATTAAAATGAACACCGTACACCACATTTTATAATACATTCTAAATAGATACATGACATTAATATTAAAGAGCATACAATAAAATAATTAGAAAATAAGCAGATCATATACCTCTCAAAGTTATCGATGGGAGATATATTCTTAATCAAACAAGAGAGGCAAATACAAAAAAATTAAAAAGATAACTTTGATTACCTGAAACTGAAAAGCTTCTGCACAGATAAAATTAATGTCCCTAGGATAAAAAGAGAAATGATCAAAAGGAGGTGAGGGGAACCTTTGTATCAAAATTCTCTGGTGAGATATGTATTGCAAAATATTCCCAATCACATAAAAGAATGTTTCAAATAACTAGTAATAAGAAAAATACAAATAAAAAACTCTTAAGGTTTCATGACATATTCTGCAAATTAGCAAAAATGATAAAAAATAGCAATAGCCAATGTAGAGTGATAGGTACACTAATATATTGTTGATGAAACTGTGAAATAATATAACCATTTTAGGGAGCAATTTGGAATTACACAAATAAAGTAACTAAAATATCCATGTCTTTTGAACTAAAGACTCCATTACTGCACTTATACCCTAAGGAAGTCATCAATGAAAAATAAAGTTCTCATATACCCCAAAATATTTATATAGCAGTACTTTTTCTAATAGTTAAGAAATGGAAACAAAGTAGATGGATATCTGTCCATTAATTGGAGAAAGGCTAAACAAAGTGATATATGAATATTACTGTTAAGAAATTATGTATGTGATGAATAAAGAAAATGAGGAAAAATCTAAATGAATTGATGCAGAGTGAAGTAAACAAGTCAAGAAAACAATATACACAGTAATTGTAACAATGTAAATAGAAAGAACAACCTCACAAAAAATACTCCTAAAGTATATGTAGTACAATTATAAAGATACAGTAGGACTGAAAGAATTATGACACCCTCAACCCACCTCTTTGTGGAGGTCTTTTTCAGTTTATCAGCTGCACTGATTTTTTTTTTCCTGTTTAAAAAGTTCTATTTGTTAAATGGGAAAGCCCTCTGGAGAGAATAATCATAGCCAGATCACTGTCTTCTTATTCACCCTAATTCAGTCCTTTACCATTGAGGAAAAAATATTCGTGATAGTATTCCTCTGAATATTCCCCTCCCCCATTCCTCCCCATTATCAAATTCTTCAACTCTAATGATTTATATCCATTTTCTCAGAATTCAAGATTATGAAATTCTGCTTTGACCTCCTCCTAAACTGTCCTTAAACTGTTCCATTTCTTCCTCTGACTAATTTCTGAATCTATTCTTTATCCTTACTATGACTTCCAGTTCTGCCACCTGTCTTTATTATACCAGCTCATCACTTCAAGCATCAATTCAACCACCAAGACCAGATATAAAGGAATAGAAAGGATCTGTCCAAAGCATAGTCCTGCAAACTTTATTCCTTTGCCTCCTTATCTTTCTATTCTGCCATTCTTCAAACTTGGATCAACATATCCTCTGTTCTTATTTCCAAGTTTCTAACTGCCACTGGATGTCACACTATCATGCTGACTGGGTTTTAAACACATCATCTTATGTAACCTCAATAAAGATCTCAATATTGAAAGGCATTCCTTTTATTCTTTCTCTATCCCACTGTGGACTTTTAAAAACCTTATCTTCTCCCAGGCACCAAGCCCAACTCTCTCTAGTAAAAAAACAAATCTTTGCTGAGAATCTTTAGTCATCCCTTTTGAGGCCTCTCATCTCCCCTCTTCAATACCTTCAAAACTTTGTACATTTCCTAAACTGATCTTTACCAATGTCAAACACTCTTAGTGTTCTCAATCCTCCCTTCCTATGGAATATGTTGTATTTCAGAATCAATTTCTGCTTCATTTTCAATTTCTTCCAATTTACTGCTTCCTTCCATATCATCTAACTCATCCTTAAAAACCCTCCACTTGACTACCATCTCGCCAAGCTATATTTCTCTTTTACCTTTTACTAGAAAGTTATGTACACTTGTTACTTTTACTTTCTTACTACCCATTTACTTGTCAGCGTTCTGTATAATCTATCTGATGTGACTGTTACTGAAACAACTCTGACGTTACCAATGATCTTAGACTATTTGACCTTGCAGGTCAATTTTAGCTCCAAATCTATGATTCCAAAATTGATATTCTTAATCCTCTGCAGATTTTAGCACTGCCAACTACTGGCTCCTCCTCTTTTCCACTGACTTTTGTAGCACTGCTCTCTTTTTCTGTGTGATTGTTCCTTCTCAATCATTATCCATTTCCTCCCAACAAAGTGTTGTTCTCTAAGGTTCTGCCTGACTACTCTCTTTCAATGCTCTCCTTTGAGATGCAAATGATTTCCAAATCTATAGCTTCTCTCCTAGTTCTAATCCCACATCTTAATCTAATTAATAACTGTGTACCTACTAGTATGTGATAACTCAGTATATCTAAAATTGAATTAATCATCTTTCTTCCCACCTACAAAAATTGAAGCCACCACTATTCTGCCAATTACCCAGATTCACAATCTTAGAATAAATAATCTTTGACCCTTCCTTTAACAATACTCCCAAACAGTTGCCAAGTCATTTAGCCTATTTTAAAGGAACATCTTTCTTATATGTCCCTTCTCTTTAGTCACATAGCTACCACCTTACTTTAGACTTTTATCAAAATTTCCCCGGGGCTATATTTAATAGCTTATTTTCTTTCTCCTTTCATTTTCCTTTAAGATTCATGGTTGAAGAAAGAAGAGAGTGAAGGTGGGCAGGCCAAAGCAACTTGTAAGAAAATGAGACAAGATATTCTGGGGCTAGCTTCAACAAATCCTGGCAACTAATAAGATACAGTCAAAACAAGAAGATTAAAATGAAGAATGTTAAGATTGAAAAGGGAACAGAAAGTCAGAATACTGGAGCTAGAAGGAAATTCCTTCATTCTAATTATGAGGAAATTGAACAAAGGTCAAGATTCACACAGAAAAAAAAAAAACAAAAAACATGACTACAACCCTGGCTTTCTTGTTTCTTCAAACTCAACATGTTTAAAACAGAATTCATTATTTTCCTCAAAATTTATCCCTCTTCAAAACTTAATTGCTGTTGGGGGAAATCTCATCTTTATAATCACTGTTTTACAACCTCCATCATGCCTGACTTCATCCAATCTAACCAATTTGTTCATTTATCTTCACAATATCTACCTACATAATTCCTACATACTTTCCTTTCTCCTCACTTACAAAGGCTTACTATAGGATTCTGTTATGTTTATTCAAGCCATTATTATTTTTTTACCTGAACTACAACAATAGTCTCCTTGCCTCAAGTCCCTCCTTTCTCCAATCCAAACTCCACACATTGTTCCTAAAGTGCAGATCTGACTATGTCATTCCTAAACTCAACATACTTCACTGACTATTATGTCAAAGAACAAATAAAACATTTCTTTAAAGCCTTTCCCAATCTGGACCCAGACTGATTGTGAAAAGCTAAGTACTATGAAAAGGTAGCTACCTTTCTAGCTTTATTAGACATAATTCCCCTTCACACATTTTCCATTTCTGCCTAATTTGGGCTGCTCCTCACACCCTATGCTACCCCCATAATGCAATGGGCATTATGCATCCCCCAACCTAGAATATTGCCTTCTTTCTTCAAATGGCCTAGTAGAATCACATTTCAACTCAAAAACCACCTTCCTGAAGCCTCTCTTGATTCCCACACCCTTAATTGTTCCTCCTCCCCCCCTAAGAAAACGTCCTTGTATTTAATTTCCGTAGAAATTACATATTACATATATTGTATATAAAAATGCGTGTACACACACACGTGTCCTTGCTGTAGAACGTAAACTACTTTGGGTCTAGAGCTGCTTCATTTTGGGTCCAGCCTAATACTTCACACCAGTAGGTGCCTAATAAAACACTTGCTGTTGTCTTTCTAACAAAACCAGGGGGATCTGGAGGGAAGGACACAGGTGTATGGAAGAAGTTCGCTAATTCTGGGGGTGGAGAGCGGATTTCCAGAGTTCTCCCCATTTTAAAGGAGACTGGGGTGATTCAGTTGAGCGAGGAAAACCATCATTCTCCCGCCCCGAGGCCCTGAAGCTCCCTCTAGGCCTCCCGGTATATTAAATTAAAGATAGCGCAGACTATGACGTCAACACACGATTGTGCCCGCGCGCCCTCTTCCCCGCTGCCCGCCCCCCTTACCCATCTTTCCTCTTGCCCACCACCCCCAGCAGATGCCAAACCCCTCCCCTATTCCATTCCCAAAGCTCCCGCGTAGCTAACCCTCCTTAACTCACTCCCTGGTCCCGTCCGGTGGGCAACTCCGCCTCCGGGACACGGAAGGGCAGCTGAAAGCTACCAATGAAGCTCAAGCAGGGAGGGGAATTAGACATTCACTCACTCAAGAGCCCAGAGAAACCGGAAGCTAGCTCCCCCACCTAGAGACCCATCAAAAGACGGCACACTCGATTCCAGTCCGCATGCTCTAGTTGAAACCAATCATAATACATCCCGCCCACACACCAGACAGACTACGAGTCCCGCTACAGGACAAAAATTCTCCTCCTTAATTTTGGCCAGAGGATTCATGTAGTGGTTCTCTTATTTTTTAGGAGGGCCGAAGAATTCCGAATTCAAGGGACTATTTTCAATGCATCACTGGATTGGAATATTGGAGGAATGTTAATTTTTTTTCTTAATTTGCTCTAGGCAGGAAAAATGTAAAGCCTCTCAAAGAAACCCTTTGCAATATAAAAATAAGATTTAGAACGGGACACTGCAGAATATTATTGGTATTTGTGCTAAGTCTTTGATATCCAATTCTTATAGAGGAAGAAACAAAACCAGAAAGAGTAAAACTTTGTCATACAGTCAGTAGCAAAACTAGGACTAGAATCCCCAAATTCCTAGGTTGCCAACACCAAAATACAGGAAAATCACAGTTAAGACAATGTAAGACATAAACTTTACTTTTGGAGTACTTTTTGAAAATGACCTGAAATACAACGAAACAATCTTTCAAGGTGGACAAATAATTTTATTTTGTGCATGCAAATACATGTCAAGTACTGCAAACTTTTTCCATCAATTTTCTCTCAAACACTGAAAACCATGATGCTCTATTCTGTGAACAGCCAAAGCTAATATCTTTTTACTTCAGTGCTACAGCAAAAACACACAGAATTCACTCTTTGCTATTCAGTATTATCACAACCCTCATTGTTCCATCTCTGCCCTCCCCCCAAATACAGGCCTGTATAGAGTCCAAGCCTTCCCCCATTTAATCCTATTCCTATAGCACAAAGAGAAACATTACAATTTGGAAATTCAAATTGAAATAAATGGAATAGAATTTATTCCCATATATATCCCCCATTTCATTGTACAGAATTATTTAAATTATAGTTTTAAATAGAAGCTGAGTATATGCCTTAAAAATGAGCATTTAAATCCATCTTAGAGATGGTGCCTGCTTTATACATGATGGGTGTACACCATCTTTAATTTCATTTACATTTCAATCGAACAATAGATTTGCAAAGAAAATGTCTAATACAGACGTAAAAATATTCACACTAGAGCTTCACAATCGGTTGTACAATTGACAAACAGGCCTCTTTTCCCAAACTTTCCAGCTAAGCAAATTTATAAAATGTAATCAATGCAACAAGAAAAAACATTTTCTTAAACTTTCAGGGAAAAGAATATGCGATAAACAGTATAAATGCAGACAGCAGATGCTGCAAGCTAACCACGATACTCCCAAGTGGCTGTACAGTGGGTATGTGCAGTACCAATAAAAGCCACATGTGTTGTATCACAACTACAGTATAATTGTTTGCCCAGCTAAAGAGAACGCATGCACTTCCATGCCTTAGATTAACTGAGGCCTAATTCTTGATAGATTGATGGGATATGTGCAAATGACCTTGGCTTTTGGCAGTACTATATGCAGCCAGTGTTTGTGTTTTGCTGGTTTGATATTATTTTAGAAAATTGTGGTGTGAGGGAAATGCTGATTTAAGATTCACGGGATTACTGTCAATGTAACTCCATTGTCATTGGAATAATATGGGAAATTTTGACATACTAACCTTGATACTAGGTGTCTAGGACATTCCCTTGCCAGCAAAGGGACACTGGTGACTTCTAGTACCAAGGGATTAATTGCACATTTAATCAGAAATATGGACACATGTGTGTTACGCTTACAGAAGGGATTCATATGTTGGAGGGATGCTCTAAAATAAGTGATCCCGCCAACATTATATTTACTAAAATATTAGAAAGCACACTTCCCAGGAATTTCTCCATTGGTTGCCCTTTCCCCTTTAATGATTATCTATCTGTCAATACTGGTGACATCCTGCCTGGAGATTGACTCAAATGAAGAGTTAGGTACTACTTGGACACTGTGCAAAAACCACATGTAGCTCATACTTAAAACATGTACTTCATGCTAACAAAACAACTTGGGTTTTTGACAATTGTCAAAAGTCTACTACATGAGATTATAGAGACACTTGTCAAATGATTCAACTTTCAGGTCTTGCAAACGGTTGCACACCACTTATCAACTCATTCTATAACAACTAATTTGAAATAGCACATAATTTGGACGTGCTATATATCCTTAGCATCAACTTCAAATTCAAGGTAAAGTGATTAGATTCATGACAATGGTAATTACTCAATATTAGAAAGTGAAGTAACACTCATTGTATCCCTTCACACAATGAAATTATTTGAAAAACTGCTGCCACTTGGTGTCTGAAAATAAAATTTTCTTTAAAATATATGGTGTACAATTTTTATCCATGCCATTAAGATACTGATCTCTTAAATGCTTTGGAAATCAAGTGTTTTACAAATTGTCATCACCTTTAAATTTGCTTGGGAAAAAAATACAACAGTAATTAGCTTATGATGACCTGTGTGAAATGAGGCTATGCAACAGGATTGTCCTATCCCACTGATTACCCATACTGTTCACAGAGCTCAGAAAGATATTACATTCAAAATTAACAATGCTATACTCTCTGGACTGTTGTCAACCCTTTTCCTGGTCAAGTCTTCAAGTCCACAGGTTAAAAGAATTAAATATTTCTGATCAGAGGCAACATATAGAAATGTTACCATGCAATTATTGATGTTTAGTTTCCCTGATGCCTGAGATTTTTTGACTCTCAATTCACGTAGGTATATTTGTTTATTGAGAAAGGGACTACATGACAAGAAATTATTGTCAAACAGAGCTAAGTTCTGGTTTTTAGCTTCTTTACCATGGCACTTTTGTGTAAAAGGGTCACTTTTCTGCTCTCTTCAAGTGGCACATATCCAAATCCTTTGCCTCACAATACACCCACAATTACAAAAGCGAGTTGCTACTACACATAGTAAAGATTCAATACAGAATAATTTCCTATGTTAGTAGTAAGAATTTTCAAGTTGGGGAGATATTGTTCTGTGGGACCACCCGCTGCAAGAAAAGCATTTTTTTGTTTTGCTTTTTTTTTTAAAAAACAATATATCTGTTCTGAGACATACCAATAAGGTTGGCAGGTATACACTAAATGCAAATGTAATTTCACCAGACAAGTAGGCAAACATCTAAGCAGTTATCCCAACCCCCTCCAGCAGAGCACAACCAAGTTTTAAAATTGCAATTTTAAAATTAAAAAGATACGGTTAAATACACAAGATCAATTTATGTAGTATATATTCACCCCCAGAACATGCTGAAGATGGTCTGTGTAGTTCTGTTGCACAGAGAGTTCTTTCCCTGAGGGCGCATAAGGAGCTCTCAAACTGTTAATAGGTCTCTAGGTTTTTGTAACAAAATAGTAATTTAAAAATCTTCTTAAAAAAAAAAAAAGAAAGAAAAAAGAAAATACATCACCTTCAACATGGAAGATCTCACTATTTAAATATCCAAGAAACAGACATACTGATTTGCATATATTTGAGAAGGATCACATACAGCAAAGAAAGTATGTCGGAAGCATTTCAAAAGTAGTAAGCTCATATTTATAGAAAGGTTTTGATATAAATTATACAACAATCATGTTCCTGTAATATTCTAGGCTAATTTATAATATCAGAAATAAGTTAATGTAACATGGTTTACTTCCTATTCATTTCAGGCTACAAGGTGAAATAAATAATATTTCTTTGCAGGGATGGGGAACAATGGCCACTGCAACAAACAGTATTAGCCAAAGGAAACTACATAAAGGCTACTGTGCTGTTATGCTACAAATATCTTCATACATCTGAGTATTAAATAAAAGTGTAAGATCTTCCATACTGACACTAGAATATCAAAACTACCCCCCTTGTTTCTCAGATATATTTACAACTTATCAGTCATTTTTATGGGCATGTTCATTAAGACAGATATCAAACACTGGCATTTTCTTATTCCGATCAGGAAACCTCAAGGAAAAGGCAGTCCTCCCACCCTGACCCACCCACCCACCCCTGGAAATGTGCACAAAACTTTTGTTATCAAAATCTTATCTGATACATTGCTGTGGTTTTGTAAAACAACTTAACAACTCAGAAGACCAATAACATGATCCTGTTTAAGCATTTTGCTAGCAGGAAAAGCCCTTACATACAGTACACCTGGTGAAAGATTGGCTTGGCTTAAAATATTCCAGTACAATTCTCAGAATAAACAACTTCACAGAAGTTAATAAAAAAAAAAATAATAAAAAAAGTAAAATTCATCTCAAAGAAATAGGGGAAGAAAAGAGACACAAACTACATACAGATAAGGTAACCAGGAAGGAGTGTCCTGCTTTTGTTTTCAAAATGTTGACTGTGCAATTTTAAGCTTCAAAAAAAATATCTAGAACACTTGGGGATAATTAGTTGATACTATCTACCTTCAGATGCCATGTCAAAACAACCTTTTCCAGTCACATTTCAGCAGGGCAAAAAAGCATTCTTATTTGGTTGGAGTTTGTTTTTTCAGTCTAACTGGAAGTCAGGTAATGTCATATTATTAACACATTTCACAGCCTTCTGAAACTCAATAGCCAAAGAACATGCAAAATTAATTGTGAACATGAAATTATGATGAACAATATTTAACCAAGACAATTCAATGAACATTTTCCCACCCCACCCCAAATTAATTTAAATTAAAACCCAGCAATACCATCTTGTTAGTCAGTGCAAACACTACATACAGGGTTTCCACAAGAAAGCCTAAAAGCACCTGATTCTTTTGCCAAGTCATTGGATTCAATAATGTACAGGTGTAAATCTGAATTAAAAAAACAGCCATTACATTAGTGCATAATTTATCAAAATTGTTAAAAACGATTCTGCATATAACTTAAGAGAAGTCAATATCTAATACATTAGCTGAAGGACTTAGGCACTTGGTTACATTTTAAATTACTTAAACAAGTAGCCTGTATATAAATATCAACAGTAATAAAGCAAAGATTATTCCTGGAAAAATGAGAATTTTTTTTTAAAAACTGTAACGCTACAGCAAAGCACTGTACCACACTTCTACACATTATGCATTAGAGCAAAGCTAGTGTGTTAACCCTGTAAAAATCTAAGGCAGATTGCCTACCTTCACTCTTCAGAAGGGAAAATTTAAAAAAAAAAATTCCATGCAAAGTTCCATAACAAAAGATAAATAAAGCAGCTGCAGCAAGAAGATGGAAAATTCTCCCTCAGTGAAATAAAAAAGAAACAAATAAGTTAGTTACGTTGACTTTCACTAGATGTATCATTGTAGGATCCTGCTAGTTTAATAACTGAGTTGTTAATTTTTTTTTTATAGAAGCCATTAAAAGAGGAATGGCTCAGTTACTGCACCGGATTGCTACAAACTCATAAAAAGCTGCTTTAAGCTTAAGTAAAATGTTGTCCAAATTCCAATCATTTCTGGAAAGTGAACTTGTTACCCTAATAAAGTAAATTCTTATTTTTTTTTTCAGAATGCTAATGTAAGAGGGCTCAAAGTATCAAAGAGTCCACAGGAAATGGATGCCCCCAGTATTATTTTTTTTAAAAAAAATATACATTATATAATATATATATTATATATATATATATATAAAAAGCTAGTGTAAATGCTTCCATTGTGTGGTCACAAATTTCAAAGATGGACCTCATTTCAGCTGTTAACCATCTTCCCATTTGCAACAGGCTTTAAAAAGTCATTTTTATCTTCAGACATAATATGAGCCGTTTTCAAGATGAGATTGCTGACACTGACAGATGTAGTGACGGGCAGGCAACTTGCATTGCTAATAGATGCTGGGATTGGCTGGCTGAAGCAAGAAGTTACCGGCAGGACTGCTTTTTGTTCCTCCCTGAAAGGGAAAAAAGAATGAAACTGACAGTGCTTCATAGTATACAAAACATGTAACTATATGAGTTAGGTAGCACAAGTATTATCTCCAATCAACATAGAGAAGAAAAGTTAGCCTCTGAAAAGTAAGGTCTCTTGATTATTAAAAACAAACAAACAAACAAACAAAAAAAAAAAAAAAAACCCTGGGCCTTGAATTTTCTAATTCCTAGTCCAAGGAACTTTTCATTGAATCATATTGCCTTTTAATCACTATTAGTTAGAATCATTCCCAAGTCTCACTATCCAAAATTTATAGTTAATATTTAAAATATTGTGTTGCCTTGAGGGCATATCTTTTCTACCTAACATAAATTCAGTTTCCTTTGCTGCTTCAGTCCACAAAACACTTTATTTTTAGTTATTTCCAAAATTAAAATTAAACCAAAGTGGTGCCCTAATCCTAAAGCCATAAAAGGTATTCAACTGTGGACTTAAGTACTTTTTCTGACCATCAACTAAATTTAACTTTATCTTCCTTTCTCTTTTTTATAATGTTCATGCTCTTCATTTTTGGTCCCTTCCACTTCCTCCTCATCCTTTCCTTCTACACTTTCCCCAAACAGATTTCAAATTTTCTAACACTCACAGAATCACATGGTCTTCACCTAAACTTTGTCTCTTGGGCTCCACAGGTTCCTTTGGGTGTTGTTTTAGCGAGTGGCCATTTTCTATTGTAGTTCCATTCATCAGCTGATCACTTTGAGAAGTGATACCAAGTTGTATGTCCAGAATTTCCTTGAAAAAAAAAAAATTTCATCAGGTGCAAGACAAATTTCTTAGACTTCAAATTTCTTCATAAAAATGATATATACCCACAAAATAAATATTAGCAAATTTCATCCTCTCTTTTTAATGTGTCAGAATTTAGTATGTAACTTTTGGAAAAGGTATTTTGTTTTCTGACAAACCATAAAGCAGAGCTGATGAGAAAAAAGTCCAAATTTCCATGTCTTTCAAGGCCCTTGATAAAAAAAAAAAAAAATCCACTAGACTTTCCAGCCTTATTTTCCACAACTATTTTCACAAAAAACATATTCCCACTAAAACGGATGATTTATCATTTTCTGCATATATATCATGACTCTCTGGCTTAATGATTCTTTTCATATACTCTTCCAGCTCTGAGTAGCTCCACATGCTTACTTCCTACTCATCCTTCAAAATCTAGTGCAACACCTTTTATTGTGAGGCTTTTACATGATCATCTCAATATGGAATTAATAGGAGTCTATTCTATTCTACTCTCAGAGTACCTTGTATTTCTTAAAGTACATTTACATTCTAATTTCTATTTCAATCTTTTTTTATGTTTGTTAAGTTCTTCTACTATATACTAAATTCCATTAGGGCCCAGATTTTCCTTCTCTTTTTTCATTTTGATTTTTTTTAGCTTCTAATACAGTATTTGGCATATAAAACGTATTTAACATGTTGATTAAATGATGTATATGGAAGAAAAGAAATTACTTCCCCAGAACATTTCTAAATCATACAGGTACATTTGATGGGCATTTATTTTGGACTTTAGATTACTATATCTTAGGTCTTATTTGTCCAGAAGAAAACTAAAAAGTTTAAATAAATAGCACCTTTTTTCTCTTGATTTTTTAGTACTGTTACTAATGTACTAAATGAGATTAGTTAGTACTACTGTACTAAATGAGATTAGTAACAATGTTCATAATCTCAAATGAAGAAAACATCTTTACACCAAGAAAATGAAATGTTGCCACTCTGTGAAGTGATTCCTCATAAAGCTAACACAAGATCATATTGCAATCAATTTCAAAAAATGAAAGAGAAGCAAAATCTGAATTTAGAGGAACACACTGTCAATAAAGCAAATCCATTTAAGCTGCAAATTCAGGAGAATTTCATTAGCTTAAATGCATTTTATAAAAATATAGTCTTATAAGCTACATGAAATGGGGATTAGACCATCAATTCCTAATATTTAGAATGAATGATCAAATGTTGACATTTCTGGACAGCTAAAGAGAACAGAGACAAATGTGTCTTAACAGAATCGAATCGAAAAACTTGATTCCCCAACAGATTTCTAAAAGACAAACTATAAAATCTAAAAACTGTTAAAGACCAACATAAATCTCATCTTTTACTGATCTGGCTCTTCACTGTAAAGATACAACAGAGACCAAAGGAACTGCTTCCTTGCATATAAAAGAGCCATCAAAGTCCCCAGAATACTTAATTATTATACTTACTTCTATTTGTTCACTTTGTCCATCAGGTTCATCAGTGTCAAGTGCTGAAAGTTCTAATTCAATATCTCTATCAGGCTTAGTATCTGCTGTATCTTCTGTATAATCACTCTGGAAATCAAGAAACATTTAGACAAAAAAGACTTATGGTTCCTTTTTATAATTTGTAAACAAAAGAAAAAATATATCAGATTATGAAGTATTACTATCTTCATTTTATTTATTTATTTATTAGTTTTTAGGTGTCTTCATTTTAAAAACGGAGAAACTCAGATACAAAGGCATCAAAAAATCTGCTCATACAAGTGACAGAAGTAGAATTTAAACCTGGGTTTTCTCATTCCTACTCTAGCGTTTTTTTCTATTATAACATATAATCTTAAAAAAAAAAAAAATCAATATAATAACCATGGTTTACATTAATGCAAAATTGAGCAAAATAAATCAAGAAGAACTGAAATTTTTCCATGCACCAAAATGCATAAATTTAATTAAATTTCAGGATTCAGTTTTCTTTACCTCTCCATTTCTCAATTCCATTTCTTTGCTTAGGAGATTTAAGGTAAGGTGACTGGCTTCATCTAAGGAATTCCATTTCTGTTGCATGGCTAGGGCATTGGCCTCCCTCTGAAGCAACAATGAGTTGCTCTTTGCCTAAATAAAATATAAATTAAAAATTGACAAACTTTAAATGTCTCATTTTCAAGAATTAAAACCACAGAACAACATATATCCAATCCAATACAACTAATCCTACCTGCTGAAGTTCAATGCTTAGAAGATCTCCAGTACTGGAATGCTTTCTATGACTGGATAAATCAGTAACAATAAATCTATCCCTTTAAAGAAAAACACCATTTTTATTGACATGCACTTTGTTTTGAAAGTGAAACTAATAAATAAGTCAACTGGAGATGCAATTATTATTATCATCAATAATTTTTTAAAACTAGAATTTCAAGCAATCGTACCAGATCTTAAAATGTCAATTTTTTTCCTAAGCTATGATAAAATCGTAGTATTGTCAAGTACTAGATCTGAAAGAGACATCAGATATCTATTACAACGTCAAAACCTAGACAAAGTGGCTTACCCAAGGACAGACAGATGGACGGCTGGATACACACACACACACACACACACACACACACACACACACACACACACACAGCTAGTCAGTACAAAACCTACTAAACTAAGAACCTTTTAGCCTAGTGATCTCTCCATGACACCATGTTTCCATGTAAGATATAGAATATGTCTCCTAAACAGGGATGACAGAATTTATCTTTTCAGTGCATATACTATGATTTATGAATATAACATCCCAATGCCTACCGTTCTATATAGTGTGTTGAAGTAGTAGAATCAGAGCCATATGAACTCCACCTTGAATCAACAGCATTGACATAAGGGACATAATCTGCAAAATGTAGATAATCAATAGTGACAAAGATGGAAAACAGAAACAACTTGTAATAACTTGCATGTATTTACACAGGAAAGTGGAGCAGTTTTTAAAAATTGAACTACAGTACACAAATTGAAATTAGAAGTAACCTATAATACCTGATACACTGATAGGTTTAGTAGCACTTCCTTGGGAAGCAGTGGCCTGTATAGGATCTGTGGTATGATAACCTGTTCGGGAAGATCTGGAAATTGCACCCCATTTGGAGATAATGGGTCCATCACTAAAAGGAATTATAGGATCTTCTTCTTTAACCCTTCTTTGAGTTTCAAATAAATGTACTCTCCTTTTAACATCTCCACTGTCCAAATCCTAAGTATTAAAGAAAAAATACAATTAAAACAAATATTTCAATAAAACAAATAAATGATTTTTCGTCAATAAGTAATATAAGTATTTCCTTTTAGAAGATTTGGGTTTAAATTTTCAGGAAATGTTATTTACTTCCAGCTTTTGGCAAGCTAGACAAGAGTGAACATCAAGTATAAATACACATGCTAATTCTTTAAAGCAAATCATTACATTCTAGGTTTAATGAGATATGTCTACTTATTACAGTATGATCTATTAAGAAAATAAAAGGGTTTTTTGCTCATTCATAAATTTGAATTAGCATGCACGATTCCCAAGAATCATACCATTAATACAGCATTTGAATTAGCAATTACATCCTTGGGCTCTGAATCAATGGCATTTATACAAGAGCCTATGGTGCCACAGGACCAAGGTGAATAATGGGAAAGATGATCTTCCTCAAATTTTGTACCACGTACATCACTTACGTTCTCGGAGAACTAGAGAAAAAAACAAATACAGCCAACTCTTAGTTATAATCACTAATTTATATTTAGTATGAAACAATTATTATAGTCAGGAAGTTCTTATTTATTATGGTACTGTTTTTCTAAGACTAATATAAGAAATGCCAACAAAGCTATCTCCAACAATTTTAAATTACTGGTCAAAAAAATAAGTTTTAATTTATCTTTAGCTTCAATTTATCTTTTCTTCAACCCTTTTTCCTGAGCATATAATGCAAATCAAATTCTATACAAGCCAAATAAAAAATATTTCCTCATTTACTACATATGCTAGCTAATGTAAGAAAAACAGAAATATATAACATATTGTTACTTACAATTACTTACTTACAGTTAGTATACATATAAAGATTTATACATATGAATTTGTAAGATAATAGGAAGCTGACAAACCATTAGTTCTGATAATAGAACGATAGGAAGTAAGAGAAGGGAAGAAATAAATGTGGGATTGAAGCAGCAAAAGAACACTCCCAAAGAGCTAGGATTCAACTATGAAAGAGGAGTAAAATTTAGAAAGTTGTAGGAGGAAAAAAGATGATATTTCCCTCTGGAAGAAGGAGGAGAATCAGGACTAGCAGTGAACAGAGAGAAAAACAGGTAGAGCTCAAAAAAAAAAAAAAAAGTTTATATAAATGAGGATGCATGAACATGTCTGTTGTTCTGATCAGAAATGTCTTTTGATATATATTTTTGTCACTCTATTTTAAAGACACATGAAACAAATAGTCTGCTCTGGAAATAATGGGTCTGAGAATACTAACCTAAATTTAAGGCAACCAAGGTAAAAGTTACTTGAATACTAAGAAAAATGGCAACATCTCTCAAGTCAAAAAAACATAAATGATAACACTAGCAACTTCTACACCTCTTCCAGATGAGAACTATATTGCTATAAAGAGATATATTAACCATGTAACTGCTTACAAAAAAACCACTCAAGAATTTTTCACTTTGCTACTTCTAGTTTAAATAAGCACTTCTCCTTTAAAACTAAAGGTAAATTGTTTGGCCTAACCCTCAAAGGCATTAAGTAACTTCCTACCTCAGTACGAAAGTCTACACTGAACAGAGGAGAAGGTGGTGTCGGTGACTGTGTTGCCATAGGAAGTGTTGAAGAAACAAGGGGTGCTTTCTGGGTATGATACTGCGCCCACTGTTCTGGTTTTCGTCTTAACTGATCCTCATAACTAGTCTTCAAATGACCACAAGGTTCCTAGGGGAAACAACCAAACATTCTTAGTTATCTAAAAAGCAGAGTAAAATAAGAAATGCCTGTACCACGAAAATAAAAGTAGTTTACTATGCCAATGGTTTTTTTTTTTTTAAAGAAAAGAAAGGTGAGAGATCATGGAGTTTCACACACACACACACACACCACACACACACAACACACACACACACACCCCTACATATATTTGCAAATATACATGTATATATGAATATACACACGTGAATATGTGTGTGTATATTAAATGAGAATAAATATAAACATGTATATATACATATGTAATGTGTGTGTTTGTGTATATAAACTTTTTTTTAACTCAACTACTTAAAGAAAGAGGAGAAATAAGAGAATAAGACAAACTGAAGAAGAGAGTGAGGTAGGAAAGACAGATGGAGAAAAGGATAACTAATGAAGTTAACATTTATTCATTGAAAGAATATTTATTAAACATCTCTTATATACATTGCACTATACTAGGCACTAGAATACTCAAAGACAAAATATGACCCCTGTCCTCAAAGGACTTTCAATACAGCAAGAGTAGTAAGAAATATAGTCAGATACAAATCAGCATACAAGTGCATAAAAAGGATACAAAAATGGTCCAAGATCAAATGAAGAAACAATTTTCAAGCTGAGGAGATAATCAGGGAAGGCTTCATGGAAGGAGGGAGGCATTAAAGAGTGATACATTATTAATAAAGAAGGGGGTAGATTAAAGGAGAAAAAGACATTTCGGTATTGTGAAATTTGTGTAGAAAAAAAGCAGAAGTGGCAGCAGGGCCAGAATAGTGAATAATCCAGTTCAGCTAGAAGAAAGAGTACACAAAAGGAAGTAGTATAAAATTCAGCTCAAAGGTGGGCTGAAGTCCCAGTTTACAGGCATCATGAAAGTGAAAGATTGGGCTTTAATTCAATAGACCATGAGAACCGTTGAAGATTATTCAGAAATGGAGTGATATACCAACACTAAGATATTAGTTATCAAAACTAAACTGGCAATTTGAGCAAAATGGAATAGATAGAGGATACTTCAATATTCTAGATCAGCTCATGACAGATATGAGCAATTTTCTGTTGTGGTAACAGGTAATAATCAAATAAGAAATATAGAAAAATAAAAGTATCTGTGTTTGAACTTTAATGTTACACATACACACACACACACACACACACACACACACACACACACGTACGTATTATTTTCTTATTTCCATTATCACCTACCCTCGGTAAAGGTACACTTGTTCTTGGTTCACTGGGTGGCTGACATGCCATTGGATAATATCCATCTAAAGAATTACTATATCTTTCTCGCAAAGATGTTTGATAGACAGATGAATGCATCACATCCATTGGAGGTAAAGAATTGCTCCTAATAATGTCATCTCGTTGGTACATTGGTGGACGCCAGATGCGCCGACTGTCATATACAGGAGCATACATTCCAGAAGGTACTGGGGGAACTGGTCCATACGGCTGCGGAGGAGGAGGCTGGTAAGGAGAGGAATTCACTCGATCTCGAGGGGGAAATGTACTGTAATGATCAGCATATGGCACAGAAGCAGGTGGGAGGGAAGATTCTGGAACATTATTGGACCTCACAAAACGAGGAACACAGGGAGCCACACCAGCTGGTACCGTTGGAGGTGGTGGGTAGTATCCTTGAAAATTGGAAAGAAGCACATTTAATGTGGTCTCAGTACTATCCAGGATTTTAATGGTTTAAAAAGCTTTTTAAAACACTGAATTTGCAACTAAACAAAGTTTGCTTTTAATCAAAATGTCAACCTCCAATTTATATTCAATTATACTACTACTGTCAACTGAATCTTTAAAATTTGCTACATTCCTAGAATTTTAGCTCCTCCTCTTAGACAAACCATATTACTTCTAGAGAATTACTTACCATGAATTTTGGTATTTTTCCTACATCCAAATACTTGCTTAATTGGTTAAGTTGAGTGATTGACTAGATGATTAGTTCACAGAAATTATTTTCCTTGAACTACTGTTTTAAGTAGTTACAAAACAATTAAAAGGCTTTTTGGTTTAAAGATAAACAGAATTAAATTTCCCCTTTTAACTTATAAGCTTAATATATTTAAACAAATTTTAAATCAACTAAATATAAAACTTCAAAGTACTTACCTGTCTGTGGGTACTGTGGAACTTCAAAGGATATCTGGGTCCTTGGATCTGGAAAATACTGGATGCTTTCAGAAGGCTGAGGATATACAGGTACTCTAGTTACAAATGAGCTGGATTTTGGAGGCACTGAATTCAGCTCTGTTCCAACAGTAGGGGGCCCAGCTGAGGTAGCTGCTACATTACTTACAGGAGTCTTGGGTGGAGAGCCAATTTTACTGGGGGGAGAGAAAAAGTAGAAAATCAACTCATATTCACAGCTGTTTAGCTATTCTGAAAAGTTATCTTTCCTCTAGACCCCAAATTTCATACTGAAACCATTTGCTAAAAATAGAATAGACACTTCTGAATGAGCAATTTAGCCAATACACATTATAGTTCACTTATATTATCAATGTACAGTCTCACAGTGACATATTCAAAGCTTCTAGTAAGAACAGGAAATCCTACAAACACATTCTGGAATACTCAAAGCACCTTCTGTTAAGGTTAATTAATCCATTGTGGAAGAAACAGTACAAGAATGATAATTAAACAAATTCCTTTCAGAAGCAGAGAGGGGTAATAACTAAAGATTACCATATAGATAATTACTACATCTGGATGAAATGACATCTATTGGGAGGGAGGGAGGGAGGAAGAGGAGAAGGAAGAGAAAGGAGGAAAGACAGAGGGAGGGAGAGAGAAAGGGAGGGAAGAAAGAAGAGAAGAAAAGAGAAAGAGAGACAGAGAAAAAGAGAAAGGAAGAGAGGAAGAAAGAAAAGAAGGGAGGAAGAGAAGGAAAGGGAGAGGAGGAAGAAGGGGAGGAAATTAATGACATAGGAATACAACCTTCCTTATACCAAATGAATTATAGGGTTCTATATCCAATATTACAGTTTCAATGGCAAAAAATACTGAAGCTGGAGTCAGGAAGTCCCGAGTTCAAATCTAGGTTAAGAGACTTACTAGCTGAGTAAGGTGACTCAAATTTCTGTTCCCACAATTGTAAAATAAAGATAATAATAGCATCTCATCATAGGGTAGTTGTAAAGATAAAATTAAATATTTGTAAAATGTTTAGCACACTGCCAAGAACATAATAGGCACTTAAATGTGTGTTCCTTTCCCTTTCCTTCAACAGCTGTTGAAGTTAGGAACAGACTTTTAATAGTTTTGAGTATATAACAAGGAGTATGGGCCGCATTTAAGTTACAGCAGATTGGCCTATCAGATGTTTATTACTTCTATCAGCAGCTGTGTTTGCAGAAATTAGCTTTAAGTATGGGGTGGTACCCACAGGTATAAACTTATGCTTCTTAGATTGCAGTGTGTAGATATTTTAGCATTTTATTTCTTGAAAGTAAATAAAGGCTTCAAGGAATCAAATAAGCATTTATTATGCAGAGCTGTTGTTTAATTTATGAAAACTTTAGAGACCATAATCAAAGTTTTTTTTTTTTTTTAATTCTCCAAGCTGCCCTTCTGCTTGATTTTTTAAAACAAGTGTTACTTATATGTACCATCTAACAAATGGTACAGGGAAAAGTAATTTTAAAAGGTTCAAAAGAATAAATTTAAGTTATTTATAGGTTAGTATTATTCTCCAATTATCATTTCCATTTTGCAAATGAGGAAGTTGTGGCAAAAAAAGGATAAATGACTTGCCCAAGGCAGTTCAACTAATCCTTTAAATCCAAGAGCAACAATCTCTATTCTGCACTATGCTACCACTCACCAAGGACCAACTTCTTCCATGATGCTCTCCTTCCACTCCAATATTCAATAGTGGCCCTTATGCATTGAACTTCTATAGCCTTTATACTACTCTGCCAATCACACAATTTAGATAATATCTTCTATTATTTGCTTTCATTCATGTGCTTCAAATAACCAGGCAGGCTGAGCCAAGAATGAGGATGAACCCAGTTCAAATATGGCCTCAGATACTTACTGATACTTACTATGATCTTAGGCAAGTCACTGTATTTGCCTCAGTTTCCTCAATTTTTGAAAGATAAAGATAATAGCACCTATCTTGGAAAGTTTTTAAAAAACTCAAATAATATTTGTAAAGAGCTTAGCATAGTGCCTAAAATGTAATAAGCATTCAACAAAAGCTGGTTTTCTTCCCTTCCCCTGACTAGGCTGTAGGGTACATGGAAAGCAGAACTTATACCACCTCAGTATGTCCAAATTACCAAGCAGCTAGAACATAAGTAGGTATTAAATATTTGATAATACTTTCTTCTTTAAAATATTAATGCTTTTCTCAATCTTTTTTCTTGTTGTTCACTTGCATTTTGTTTTCTTACTCCTTTACTTTCTTTTTTTGATCTGATTTTTCTTGTGCAGCAAGAAAATTGTATAAATATGCTTATACATATTGGATTTAACATATATTTTAACATGTTTAACATATATTAGATTGCTTGCCATCTAGGAGAAGGGATGGGGGGAAGAGGGAGAAAATCTAAAACACAAGCCTATGCAAGGGTCAATGCTGTCAAATTATCTGTGCATATATTTTGAAAATAAAAGTCTTTAAAAATGAAAAAAAAAAAGAAAAAAAATGAAAAAAAGAAAAAATTAATACTTTAAAGGCTTTTCACACATTTTCAAATATGAACAAAATTATACCTAATTTTTTATTACCAAAATTATGAAGTAATTCTTTGCATGATAGAATACTCTGTACCTTAAGCTTTCACACATCTCACTTTTAGCATCACAAATACACTTAAGTAAGAAAGATTTTAAAGTACTTCAAAGTTTACAGGGTATTTTTTAATATTCATTTACAAATATCCATTTTACAAAGCATGAAACTTGAGGCATATAAAAAGGCTCTAACCAAAGTTTATATAGCAAATCATGATAAGAACTGAAATTAGTGCACAGGACCTTCAGATTTCATATTCTCTTCATTAAACCTCATTATATGTGTGTACTGTGTATTATACATTTTCTAAGACTTAATATTTAGATAAGCTTCTTATAAACTATCTCTTTTATTTTGAATAATATTTGTCCTAATACATGGATTTACAATGTGATTTGATAACACTGATGACAAATATATAAAATACAAGCAATTTAATTTCAAAAAGAATGGGAACCAACCAGAAAACTCGGTTTCCAAATAACCAATAAATATGTAATACGGTGGAAACAGAAGTGGATTCAGATTTCAAAGTCTTGGGTTTCTATTCCAATTCAGTTTCTTCTGATCTTGTGTTATTTTAGATAAGTAACAATTTCTTAATGCCTCAGCTTTCTTCAACAAAATTAAGAATAGCTGAACTAAATAGAATCTAAAGTCCTTTCCATCTCTAAATTTTATGAACCCATGAATGACTTTAGCCTTTGACAAACCATCTTCCTTCCCCTACAACTAAATTCTGTCATCTGAAAAATTAGATGATTTTCTTCTACACCAAGCTCATAGTTATATCTTGATATATGAAACTACTATTACTTTTAGACACCTGAACCATATGTTAGATACACAAGTACTCAATATATATTTACTGATTAATTTTTCCATAAGCTGAAATTTTACTAAGAGAAGCAGAATAAAGTATAGAGTATAAATAGTTTATTGACACATACTACTAATACTACTAATGAACAAGTCATTTAACTTTTCAGTGCCTCAGGCAACTCTTTGAAAGTATAATTTTAAATCAAGCAGTCCCTATGCACTAGGAAATTTCTCAAACTTAAAGCTTCAAAAAGTATTATTATAATGAAATTGAACTTAAGTTCTAATTCAGATTCACATTTCCAAAGGAAAATACTTTTATCAAAAATATAGTTAATTTCTTTTTCCAATATAACAATCATTAAAATTTCATAAAGTTATTAGGTAAACAAAGTACTTTCCTCATTATCATCCTATTCATCAAAGAGGGAAAAAATCCAATCCATCATGTCATAGTTGAAGAAACTAAGGCTCAGAAAGATTATATAGGGTCACTAAATTGTGGGACCAGAAATCTAGACTCCAAGTTTAACTCCTCTTACTAAATCAGAACAATTCTCATAAATGCCCTGAAGCATTCAAAAAAGACTTTTACAGAACAAAAATGAAATATTTTAACTTATGAAATACCTACTTTTCAGTTACAGATTCTGCAGAAGCCCCAGAGATATTCTGACCACTGGAGCCAACCTTCCCTACTTTCTTCACATTCTCCAAAGCTCTTAATGTGGTGTCAGCACCACGGGGGATTAGCTGGGAAACACTATTTTCTGCACTTGAAATCCCATTGGTACTTGGAACAAGTTTCCCAGTTGTTTCAGTACTTCCTATGACAGAAATGACATTTCCAGCTGTAGTTGTGACAGTATTGTTTACGCCAACTTTATTTAGGAGAGGAAATGTTCGTACAGTTGCTGTGATCTTTTTGTTCCTTAAACGATACCTGTTTTAAAAAAAAGAACTATTAACTACATTTCAAAAACAGTCAAAATCAAGAATATTCAGAAATACCAATTAAAACAACCATAGGGACAATATATTACCAAATATGATAAAAGATGAAAAATTTCAATGTTGAAGAAGTTATGAGACAAGCAATGCTGTGAATTGTTCTGTTTAAAAAAATGTATAATGTATGAAAAGTTAATAATGAATTATAATACAAATATCTCATTACGGGGTTTCTATGCTAGGAAGTTAATACAAAACATAGATAGATAGATAGATAGATAGATAGATAGATAGATAGATATGAAAACATTCATATTAGCACTATAATTTTTAAACATGAAAATAAAATTTGTGCCTAATGATTAGCGAACATCTGAACAAAATATGGTATGTATATGATAAAATTTATTCCTTATACCAAAAGGAGCAATAAATATGAAGAATTAAATAAAACATGGAAAGATTTGTAAGATGTGATACAGTAAAGAAAGCAGTGCTAAAAGAATAATATACAAAATGATTACAACAATATAAATCAAAACAACACTCAAAAGCAACAAAATGCAGGTCAAATACAGAAGGAAATTTTGGTAATTTTATATTCCTCTCTTTATGCCCTATTAAGCTGTTAGTTATTACCCATAACATTCCATCGCCTTTTCTCAAACCTTTTCTCAAAAGTATCCCCCACGCTTGGACTATATTCCCACCTCACTTTTACCTAACAGAATTTCTAACTTCATTCCAAATATATATCAGGTCCCAAACTACCTGGTGCCTTTACTAATCTACCACTCTACACCATGTTAGTGTTTTCATCTTCTAGAAAGCAATGGCTGTACTTAGCATTTATTTTGTACATAGTTGGCACTTAGTCAACAATTATTAAGTGCTTCCTATGCCAGGAATTGGGCTAAGTGCTGGGAATACAAGAAAACACAAAAATATAGCTGCATGTAAGGATTCCATATTCAAAAGGGAGAGATAACATGAAAAAATAACATATAAACAAGATATATATTATATAACTGAAAGATAGTTTGAGAGGGAAGGCACTAGGGTGGGTACAGGGGAGTTGGGAGGAGATGGATGAGGAGGAATAGAAAAGTAAAAGTTACAATTTTAACTGAGCTGAGGCTGGAAGGAAACCAGAGAAGATAGATTAAAATAAAAGGGATCTACTGATTCTTGAAATGCTTAGTTCTCACCACATAATGAATTAATGAAGATGAGTATCTTCAGGAAAAGTCATTGTGAAGATAATTATATCCTATCTATCCACATCTGTGAATGAAGATGTAAAGATGAAAAGATTGAGACATTCTATAAAGGACTCACTTGGACATTCCAAATTACATCAACCCATAATCTTAACACTCTATGGCTTTAATACAGAGTGGAGGATGGCAAAAAAAGTATTTGGCAAAACATGGTTCAGAAGGAGAAAATGTTTGTAGAACATACAGAAGCCTCAAACGAAGAATATACAGAAGCCTCAAACAAAGACATCATGAATACTTTCTAAAAGAAAAAAATAATTTTGGACATGATTACCAAATAACTTCACAGAAGAATAAAGTAATATTTTAATACTGGAAATGCCTGGTAAACAATGAGGAAGTTATTTGTGTACTGTCACGCCACTGACATGTTAGAAAAAATAAGAATAGATGTTATGCAACTAACTACAAAAAATGGCTGGATAAAAAGAAGATTCACTGTCTAGACTATCACTATTTCACATGAAGAAGTAAAATTGTAAAATTCATCACAAAAGAGGGGAAGCAAAAGCCACTTCATTTGGCAAATACTTGGATCTCCTTGCTCAGAGAGGAACACAAGCACAGCCTTACAAAATAAACTCATAGTTAAGATCTTACAAAGTAGAAGGCTAGCTAGATGGTACATTGGATAGACAACTAGGCCTGGAATCAGAAAGATTCCTCCTCCTAAGTTCAAATCTGACCTCAGACACTTAACTAGCTATATGATCCTGAGGAAGTCACAACCCTGTCTGCTTCAATTTTGTCATCTTAAAAGGAGCTGACGAAGGAAATAGCCACTCCAATATCTTTGTCATGAAAACCCCAAATGGGATAACACAGAGTCAGACACAACTGAACAACAATGCAGTAAAATGGTAGAGTCTAATGAGCAGTATCACCTTGCAAAAAGTAATAACTAGCAGAATGAAAACAAATTCACAGTAACTGCAGCAAGAGACCCAAATAAGCAAGATCATGCAGGACTCATTAAAAGATGAAACTGGTAGGACACTAAACTGATTTAAAAAAAAAAAAAATGGAAAAGATATATGAAAATTTCTATGACAAACCCTAGGATGCATCAATAATAATACAGCCATCACATCACACGGGTACTCTAATAGGACAGT
The DNA here is from genome assembly GCF_902635505.1 of Sarcophilus harrisii. NCBI lineage: Eukaryota > Metazoa > Chordata > Mammalia > Dasyuromorphia > Dasyuridae > Sarcophilus > Sarcophilus harrisii. The sequence continues at coordinate 446,428,771 of NC_045427.1, forward strand.
TTCTGATATGATACATGACAAAATAGAAATAGCACTATAGAAAATAAATAGACATAATCAGAAAAATGTGAGTAGTTTTCTGTGACTTTATGAAAACTCACAACTGGGGGGGAGGAGGGGAAGTGTGAGCTATATACAATGACCAATCATAACATCAGCAAACTGCCTTTTATTCATGCTTCCTCTATCGTGGCAGAGAAGATAAAACTAGAAGAGCATTTTTAGATACGGAAAATGTGTGACTTTTATTTTGTGTAACTACACTTATGTTACAAGAAAGTTTATTTTTGGCGAGGGTGTTTAATGAAATGAGAGAAGACAGTTGGGAGGAAATGGAGGGGTGGTGATACTGATATTAAAAAAAAAAAGAAAGAATGTCAATGAATAATTTTTTTTAAAAAGAATCCCAAAAAACAGGAGAAAAAAGTTCATAAGGAACACAAACAGGACAATGCTGAAACTATACAAAAACTGAAACATTAAAACAATAATAACAAAAATTTAGAGTCTCTCTATATATTAGGAATTTAGGGTTTCATATGCAGTACTTTTCTTTGTATAGAGCAGGGGTCCTTAAACTTTATAAATAGGGGGCCAGTTCATTGGCTCTCAGACTGTTGGAGGGCCGGACTATAGTAAAAACAAAAACTTTGTTTTGTGGGCCTTTAAATAAAGAAACTTCATAGCCCTGGGTGAGGGGGATAAACGTCCTCAGCTGCCACATCTGGCCCGCAGGCAGTAGTTTGAGGACCCCTGGTATAGAGAAACATTCATTTGTAAAGTTCACACAATTAAAAAGGATTTTTTAAAATTAAGAAAATATGCATTATATTTGTAGCAATTACTGAATTCACAAGATACATACAAAAATAGAACACAAGGTAAAACTTCACAAAGTACCAGCAGAAAACTGAAATATTACAGCTCCTATTCAGCATTATACCACACCACCTCCTAGATACCACCAAAGGAAGCAACTTCAAAGACTACTGTTGCAGTAACAATGTCGGGCTATGTATGAAAGGGGATATCCCTGTCTCCCCCCACAACAGTGACTCTAAACACCCCATGAGGCAGAATATAGTTATTCTGCACAGCCACATTACAAAAAAGCATTGCAATTTGGGAAGGAGATTGGGGGACAAAACAGCACAGAGGAAGCAACAAAGAAGCCTCAACATATCCCAATCATGTGAACGTCAAGGATGACAGGGAGGGAGGGGAAGATTCTGGAAAGATGACAGAATAGGGCAGAAAAATAGGCAAGAAAATTACAGATTTCCCCCACAAACAAAATAAAATTACACCTCAGAACAACCATGGACCAGTAAAAAACACAAGTAAGACTCTGGGTAGAACAGCAGTCTTCCACACTGTACACTTCCAGTGTGAAGTGTAAACACCTCCAAATTAGCCCACTGAAATAGCCAGCAGAAAGCCTGGAACTAGCTGGGTTAAAGTGGAGTCTCAGCCCAAACAACAAGAACTTTCACCACCCAAACAGTATAGGGAACTCAGGGTCTGAATCCAGGAAAATTGTGGGAATCTCTGCTGACAAATAATGCCAGGCCCTGCTGTGCTGCTCAGTCAGGGTTTGGGCAATTATAGAGTTCTTAGTTTGAGATTTCAGGCCAGAAAAGAGAAATGAAGTAAAATTAGAAACATCATTCCCTGCTATTCCAGGATTAGAGGTGCTTATAGTATTAATAAATTCTCATAAAAAAGAAAAAGAAAAAAAGAAATGATCAAGCAAAGAAGAACCCAATCATAGATAGTTATGAATAGGGAAGATAGGGTCCATCTTTAGAGGAAGACATTGAAGTAAAAAAAGTCTCTCCTACCCTAAAGAGAAATGTTAAATGGCTACATGTCTAGAATGAATTTATAGCACAACTCAAAAAGACTTTAAGAATCAAATGAGAGAGATTTAAGAAAAATTAAAAAGAAGAGGAACCATCCAAGAAAAACAAGATTATAAAAATAAAGTCATAACTAGAAAAGGAAATCTAGAGTCTTAAAGAAGAAAATGATTCTTTGAAAATTGGAAATGTGGGGCAGTTAGGTGGCACAGTGAATAGAGCACCAGCCCTGAAGTCAGAAGGACCTGAGTTCAATATGATCTCAGACATTTAACACTTCTTAGTTGTGTGACACTGGACAAGTCACTTAACCCCAACTGTCTCAGCAAAAAAAAAAAAAAAAAAAATAATAATAATAATAATTAGAATTGAAGCTATAACCAAGACCAAGAAATGCCAAATATATATATATAAAGAATTGAAAAAAAAATAGAAAAGAAAGTAAAATATTTTATTAAAAAAACAACAGATCTGGAAAATATCAAGAAGTAAAAACATAAGAATAATCAGACTACCTGAAAGCTGTGACCAGAACAAGAACTTTGACAGAAAAATGCAAAAAGTACTTAAAAGAAAATTGTCCTGGAGTGATAGAATGTAAGGGGGAAGTAGAAATAGGACCAAAAAAAAAAAAAAAAAAAATCCATCCATCATCACCTCAAAAAGATCCTATGTGGAAAACACATAGGAACATTAGTGCTAAATTTCAAAACCCCCAAATCAAAGAGTAAGTTTTACAAGAAACAAACATACAAAAATTCAAACACTCTAAAGCAACAATTAGAATTGTACAGGATTTATGAGCAGCTACAATAAAAGACCACAGAACTTGCAATATTATATACTGACAATCACAAGAACTAGGCCTATGGTCAAAAATACTATACCCAGCAAAATTAAGTATAATACAGATTGGGGAGAAAAGCACACTTCCAATGAACTCTCAGATTTTTCAGGATTTTGTCTCAAATAAACCTTAACTTAATAGAAAATTTAATATATAAGAGCCAACATAAAAGATTAATTTCAAGAGATTCAATGAAGACAAAACTGTTTATGTTTTATACATGGAAATGTAAATCCTAAGTTTAAAATTTACATTAATACAAAAGAAATACTGGGGCAGAGCTCAATATGATCTGACTCTGCTATGACCTTTTTTGCAAAAAGGTAAAAATAGTAATTACATTATATAAGGAAGAACCAACACAGGAATTAGATGGGAGAGGAGAGCTGATAGTTCTAGAAATCTACTCATAATGAGAATGGATTAAACAGGGAATAATTTATATATATATATATATATATATATATATATATATATATATATATATATATATACACACACACCAAGAAGGATATAGCACCTTTCAACACCCATAAAGAAATAAGGGAAGGAATAGGATAAGGTGGAATATATGAGGGTGTGTGGATTTACAGCAGTGGAATAGACATATTAATGGGAATGGGATAAAAAGGGAGGAAAAAGATGGGAAAAAATACCAAGAGATTCATGGTAGAGCAGGGTTTAAGTAATAGCAAAACAAAGTTAAGAATTAGAGTAGAAAAGAGGAAATAAGAGATCTACACAAACACAGAAACAATGATCAGGAATAGAATTTATTGGGGGTGGAGGGAAGAAGCAGGAGTAGTAAGCACATGAAGAAGGAAGAAGTGAAAAGTTATAAACAAACTTTAGGGAAACAAAAAACTAAAATTTCAAGAAAGAACTGCAATAGTTTTTAAACATAGTTTCTCAGACGATAAAGCAAGAGTGAGACTTAAAGGGGGAAAAATATTTTTTTTTTTCTATCAGAAAAGTAACTACTAAGCTAAATAATTGATCTGTAAACAGCAAAAAAAGAGAAAAACAATAAAGTGTAATAATCAAAACAGAAATTTTTAAAATCTCTTACACCTATGATACTCCTAAAAATAAAGAACAAAACCAGACCATTAAGAGGGGAAAATATTCATTTCTCTATTCTTCATATACAATATTTTTATTTTCCATCTCCATGGCTTTCCACTAGTTATTCCATATGCTTGGAATATTTTCCTTTCTTAACTTCTGGCCTTCATGATGTAGCTCTTCTACTTTATCCAACTGCTAAAACCTTCACTTCCAGATAATCCAGGATTAACTATTAACTACTTCATTTATTACTGTTCCTTTTAAATCCACACAGACACAAACACACACCTCCCAAATACATATTTAATTAATGTTATCTCAGAGAGAGGAAATTTCATTCTGTGAATTTTTAGCCCTAGTTCCCACAAGAGTAAGTACTTAATAAAGACATGTTAAGTGAAAAATCAAGAGAAAAACTAAATATACTATAGTCTGACTCCTATGTTCCTCTATAGGGGGATCAATGTTTTATGGAAAAACTAAAAATAGGAAGCTGTTCAGAAGAGGAGACAGGATGCAGTAATGAACTAGAGATGTACCCTCATCAAGCCCAGAGAACAACAGAAAATTGACAAGTTATTTCTTTTAGCCTCTTGTAACAAAGATAGCACCATGAAAAATTTTAATCAAGAAAGGTTCCCCCAAAGACCTATCTCAGGAACAAAGTTCCAGGTGAAATAAAGATTAAAGAAAAGCAAATAGTAAGACCAAAACCCTGTAACTTATGAGAAGTGAATCAGGTCAGAGCCTCAATAATCCTACAGGTAATGGCACCAGGAGAAGGACAGAGACTAATACAACCTCCTAGGTAGGATCAAAATAAGATATGTGACCTTTTCATTGGGAACCAGCTCTAGATACTAATCTAATCTCTTAATTACAGCCTAAGAATACGAAAAGAGCTAAATTTAGGAAGAAGGCAGATTGTTTTTCAGCCAGAACTATAGGGAAAATAGAACCAGGACACAGATACCTGACCCATAATTTCAGAAGAGAAAAGGCATTGGTAATACAGGATAGATATATAGGGGGAAAGTGCTAACATAAAAGGAATAGCATTAAATTAAATATAAAATAAGTAAATTGAGAAAGACACAACCCTAACAATCAGAACCTAAAACGTATGTGGATAGCAGCATAGTTGAGAAAACAGAATGTTTTTTCTGCAAACTCTGCAGGAATTATAAACATGCTATCAAACAAAGCAAAAATATCGGGAAAACTAGATTAAATATAATTAATCATTATCAAGAATAAACAAAAATTCACCAAAAAAAGCACTGCACGTAAATTCACAAAAGAAAAGCTAATTAAAAAGTTGGGAAAAAAAAAAGGTTTTCACGTAAGTGCAGATTATAATGTTCCCCTCTCAAAGTTGAATAAAACTGTTATAAAAATGAACAGAAAAATATAGAAATGAAGAGACTATAGAAATTATGTTAAAAGATTAATAGAGTTTTAAATTTTTCTTTAAAAATATCAACAATCACAAACATCTCAAAACATGAATATGGGAAAAACCTGTACAAGGAACTGAACTACAACATTTTGGATTTGTATGACAAAGTTAGACAGGTACTAACAAACTTTTTTTTTATCCTTTCTGCTTCTTCCCCTTCTCCCTCCCACTATGCAACTTTTAAAATACTTTATCAATTTTAATACTAGATGAATGGTAAAATTAAAGATACTTATTTTGCAGCATCACATGATACCTTTACAAAAACAGACTATGCATCTGATTAATAAGAATAATACGAGGTGTAATAAAGCAAAAATTTATGTAACTTTACAGATTATAACCCAAGCTAATATCCATAAATATAAGGAATATAAGCAAAAGGTACAAACCGAAATGGAGACTTAATAATGGCATCTTGAACTATGTATGATTGGATCAAAGAACAAATCATAGAAACAATTAACAACTATGTGAAAGAGAACGATAATGATGAGACAACATACCAAAATTTGGGGGGTGCAGCTAAAGCAGTCCTCAGAGGAAAAATTATATCTCTGAAAACATACATTAACAAAATAGAAAAAGAGAAGATTAATAAACTGAGTATTCAATTTAAAAAACTAGAAAACCAACAAATTAACAAACAAAATAAGCACAAAAGAAACCTTGAAAATTAAAGAGATTAAAAGAAGACAACAGAAATGATAAACAAAATTAAAAGCTTATTCTTTGAAGTGCCAAATTAAACTGATAATCATTTGGCTAACCTTATAAATTAAATTATTAAAATGTTTAAATGAGCAAAGTCAGTTCAAAACAAAGAAGTGAATATACTTGAAACTACTATTCAAAATAATTATGCTAGCAAAATCTAAGAATTTTTTTAAACAAAAATTATCTAAAAAATATGAAATATCCAAATTAAGAAAACATGAAAGAGAAATCCTAAACAATGAAACCTCATAAATCAAAACTGAACAAGTCAACATGAAGCTATAAAAAGAAAAAAAAAATTGGCTAGATGGATTTACAAAAGTAAATTTATCGATAAATTTTAAAGCAATTTATACCTATGTAATGGTATTTCTCAATAATTAAGAAAACACCCTATAAAACAAATATGGCTCTATTACTATATCTGAGCAGAATAAGGCAGAGAGAATTTTAAAGCAATTTTCATAAATTATTATTGATGTGAATTTTTTAAAACACTAGAGATATTATTATAGTAATACATCCAAAAATAATTATGACCAAATTAGAATGGTATTCAAGAATGACTTAGTGTTGGGAAAACAATTAACATAATTCCTAATAAAAATAACTTCCTCAAACTATCTTATTATAACAAATATAAAAAAGAACTCGGTCTACAACACTAATTTATACTAAAAATTCCAAAAATTTTAGGAATAAAAGGCAATTTCCAAATGTAATAAGCAATATATCTCCAAAATAAAAAAATTAAACACTAGTATTATTTGAAATAGATACACACTAGAAGTTTTTGCAGGTATAAAGCAAAGATATTCTTTGTCCTTTCTCTTATTTGACAGTTTCAGAAATGACAGCAAAAGCAATGAGACAAAAGAAAGGAATAAAAGGGGTAAACATCTTCAAAAGGAAACCAAAATATGTGTTAACATACAACACAGTGATTTCCTGAGAAAAATTTAAAATCAGCAAACTGAGACAAACAAAAGTTCCAGTACAGTGGCAGTATGTAAAATAAACTCACAAAAATTATTAGCACTTATATACAGAAATAACAAAAACCAGGAGGAAATATTAATCAATTGACAAGCATTTATTAAGCACCTACTATATGACAGGAACTATGTTAAGTGCTAAAGTTAAAAAGACAAAAATGAAACAGTCCCTGTCCTAAAATAATAGAAAGTGTACAAAATATCTGAGAGTCAATTTACCAACTGACACTCAAGATTTATATGGAAAACATTCTATTATTTAAATAGAATTATGATCTACCAATTTAAAAGCAGTCATATTAATTAATCACAACATTATAACAACCAATAAATTAAAAACAATAAGCAAACTCTGAACCAATGAAACTCAACAAGCCAAACTTTGGTAGACCTAAGAACATAGATTACTACGTCTCTATTTAACAACTGTTAAGAGAATTGAGAAGCTCTTTGGTGAAAAATAGATTGAATACAGTATTTTAATACCACATACCAAATATCAAGGGGAAAGAACAAATATAAAAAGTCGCATTATTTTTTAAATTGAGAGGAAAAGGGGCATGAAAGTGTCTTTCACATTTATTTAAGAATTCTTAAAGAGAGAAAACACCACAAAAATGAAATTCAAAACTTTTGAAAGAACAAAAATCAATGAAACAGGAAAAACTAAATTAATGTATGGGAAAAAAAAACCTTTGCATCAAAGAGCCAATAAACACTTAAAATTATGCTATAAGGATATTAACACAGACATAAGACATAAGAAATATTCCCCAATAGGTACGTGGTCAAAAGAAATGAACAGCTAACAAATTAAGAATCAAATACTGTCATCAACCATATGAAAGAGTGTTCCAAATCACTAATAATAAAGAGAAATGAAGAATAAAATAACTAAGGTTTTACCTCATATCCAAAGTGGCAGAAATAGCAAAAGATGGAAATAGTCAATGATGGAGAGGCTAGGGAAGGAAAGCTATGTTTATATCCTAGTAATAGAATTGTTAAGTAATCAAACCATTTGGAGGAAAAAAAATCTTTTTTTTTTTTTTTATAACTAAAATATTTCTGTGTTTTAATCCAGGAATGACATGCTAGGCATACATATATCCTAAGGAAATCAAAAACAGAAACAAAGTTTCTATATATGCCAAAATATTCAAAAGAGCCCTTTTTGAGGCAGCAAATAATTGGAAGCAATTAGAATTCAACAATTAGAAAATGGGTAAACAAATGATGGCACATAACATAGAACTAGCACATAAAAAACAATAAATACAAGGAATTCAGAAAAACATGGAGAGGATAAAATGATGCAAAATGAAGTAAGTACAACCAAGAAAACAAAATTATACAACATATAAATGCAAGTAAAAAGATTTAAACTGTTAAAAAAGGGTAAGAATCTTTAATGACTATCAAAGCATAAATGTAAAAAACAACAAAATGAACTGAATGTAATTTAATTATGACATGCTAAGCTATACCTAGAAAAGTGATATGAAAAACTACTTTATTCAATTTAAATGGATATGAAATGTTTCATATGTGTCAGATACTACTGACATGTTGGTTGCTTTGTTAAAACATTGAGTTTTTAAAAATATTTGCTACAAGGAAAGACTAATGGAGTAAAGGGCTTAAAGGGATTATGTTGGGAAATTAATATGATGTAAAAGTGAAAGATATTATTAATAATGCTTTAAAAAAAAAAGAAAACAAAGATATGAAGAGTTGTAGCAGATCATGAAAAGACTGAGCAGACCTTTGCTAGTAGGAAAAAAAAAATCACATACTTCATTATTTTTCTTATGAAAAGGAAAAAAATTTAGTATTAATCCATATGCCTACTTTCCCACCTCTAGAAGTTTGTTGGTTTTGTTTTTTTTTTAATAATTTACACACACACATCAAATGCATTCCTGGAACTACAAGGAATAGGTGGCCTTTTAAAAATATATTGCAAACTGCTTCTTTTATAAAATACAAGATCTCACTGTCCTTACTGACTAAAAAAAAAGTTATTATATTCCATGAAGAAAATATCTTAAGAGCTCTCTAAGAAAATTTCTTCTAAAAGTGTAAAAACTATAAGAGATTTTTTGAAAGACTAATTAGAAATAACTTTATTTGATGGTTATTAATTATTATTATTACATCCTTCAATCTAAGGAGAAAACAGAGCTATATACCTGCCAAAATACTTTGCCACTATGATAGAAGATGTGCAACAAAATGCACATGGAAAAGGGATTCCCTATAGAATTTATGAGGTCCTCCAAATGACCTCATTTACAGATGACATTGTATTGATTACATTAACTCTAGAGAAACTGCATAGCTTTCTAAAATGAGATTTATAATCAACTCTAAATGGTTTAAAATTCTTTCACATAAGACAAAAGGAAAAGGATAAATAAAGAATGTCCGTTGTCCAAATGAAGATATAAGAAGAGAAGGCAAAACCACAGAGCTTGTCCCTATGACTTAGATATAATGAGAATGGGCAATGAAATGGGCCCAAAATTGAAAGGGAAGAAAGTAGGCTGAAATGCCTTCAGAAAATTCTGTATAAATCTGATGTCTTTTTATTCCCCTAGAAAAAGGCAATATTCTTCTGATGATGTAATATTTCTGCAAGTTATAGAAAACTAGAGTCTTTAAAAATATATGTTGTGTGTCACTCAGAGCAATGGAGAGTTGTACTATGTTTTCACGGGTTCCCATAAATTCAACTATCAACTCTATGCCCTCTATATATTCCTCTTTATAGACAATGTCCTCATTAACAACTCTTACATCACCTTTTCTATGTCTTCATGACCACCATCCTAATTTGAGAAATCTTTACTTCTTGCCAAGACTACTGTAATTGTTTCTTAATTGTTCTCAACTTCATCTTTCACATAGTTGCAAAATTAATATTCCTAAATTTCAAGTCTAACCATGTCACTTCCCGCTCAAAAAGCTTCAGGATATAATACAAACTTAATTTAACACTTAAGCTGTTCAAAATCTAGTTCTAGTTTATCAAACTGAGTTCTTTTATGGAATTTCTTCTCACATACTGTGAATGCAGAAAAATAATCACAAAAGCCTCTTTCCCCATCTCACTAACTCATGAAGCCACCACACCTTTGGGTCCTCATTGCCCCTCATCAGGTCTACTATTAATAATCTCCTAATTGGTTTCCCTGACTCAAGCCTATCCCCATTCCAATTCATCCTCCTCTCATGGCTGCCACTGATTTTTCTTAAGTTAAGGTCTGACAAAAGCACTGATATACTCAATAAAGTTAAAGGCTCCATAATGCATTAGATGAAATATAAACTTCTCTTTCAAACATTTAAAGCCTTTCACAACCTAACTACAATCTTTCTTATCCTAATCATGTTATTCTCTCACCCTCAAAAGTCTCACCCAAGGATGCCAAACTCAAATGGAAATAAATCCCTACTTAGCAGACTCAGAAAAACACAAATTAACATTATTTTGTATTTTATTTTTGTTTTTTATTAAACATTTCTCCATTATATTTTAATCTGATTCACTCCACGCTCATCACCTGCCTAGGGTGCGACAATTCCGGTCTAGCAAAACTAACCACCTTCTTGTTTTCTCATAGGTTACTTGATCTCCTACCTCTGTTTTGCCCTAGAATGTCTCTCCTTCTCACTCCAATCACAAAGAATAATTACCTTCAAATACTAAGCTCAAGCACTAATTCCTTAAAATCTTTCCTGATTCCCTCAGTTACCAGTATCTTCCCTACTAGATGCTGAATTTACTTTCTATTTAAAATAAGTATTCTTATATGTGTACATACTGTCACCCCTAAAAGAAAGCTTTTTTAGCAAGGGCTGTTTCATTTTTTTGTCTTTGCATTCCCAACATCTGTAAATAGTTCCTGGAATACACTAAATACTTAATAAATGGCTACTGAAATAATTGAAGAGTTCAGGAATAAAGTATATGGGAGCCAGAAAAAAAATGTTTTAAAAACCATATTTTATTGATAGGACAGCAATATGGGAATATCTGCCTTTATTTGCTGGCACACTATTTATGTATTTCAGAGTTTACTGCACAGACTATGGTTAAAAAATACATCGAATAGCCTATTAGGGATGTTAGCACCTATTAGATACTGACAGGGACAGAACAAATAATACTAGAACGACCTCTTCCAGGCTTTCCCTAGAAGATAAAAACTGGATGGGACCAAAGAGCAAACATTGAACAGTTCAAGTATACCTTCCAGGAAAGGCTACTTGTTTTACAGTGAAATTTGGGTTGACAACTAAATCCTATATATTCTTCACAAACTTTTCATTATAACTCTAAAATATCATCTGCCAAGTCACATGTTATCTAAGTTGGTGGAAGGAGTCCTCAAACCAACAAAAAACATTCTTTATGTAATTCTTTGAACGAGAAGCTTGCTCATGTTTAATTAAATGGAAGTGCTGACCCTGGTTCAATTATGGTACCAAAGTACAGATAGCAATAGAGAAAAAGATTTCAAAATATTTTTGACATACATTTTATTTAATTCTTGGGCAAATGGCAAATAGAAATTTAGTAATCTGAAGTACTTATAAAGTGAGATTATCTCTATCTTCTAAATCTGTTACAAAATTAATAAATGGATTATTATATTTCTATAACTATAACGCAGTACTCTGAACCACCATAAGGTAAATTTCTCATACTTACTTTTCAAGCTCTTCCTGAGAATGAGCAAATGTACAATTTGTTCCTCGTGGACACCCCCCCTGCTGTCGCAGATCTCGGCACATACTAGTTTTATATTTGCTATTTGGCTGCGGCTAAAAAAGAAAAATAAAAAGTGATTGCATTTAAGATGCCAATACTGTTTAAATTTATAGGAAAGGAAAGAATAGTTACTATTCATCTCTGGATGTTAAGCTCTTTTAACTAGATTTTCTCATTAAATGTGTGAATTGCTCAGTTTGTCTACTGCTAGGTAACTACAAGAGAAGTCCCACTCTGTGCAGAACAGGAATCATTTAAGACAACCTTTGTAGATTAGCTCAAATTGTTTCAAATGTCTTAACTATGCACTGGGAAGAAAATAACACAAAGATCTCACAAACATTAAAACACATCACTTCTTTACCAACTTAAAATTCTCTACCACCATCAAAACAAAATATTTTAACATTTAAATAACAAAACCTAGAACTTATAAAAGATTCTATAAAAGAAAAGCATTTCCAAATATTTTGATGTAAACATGACATATGCAGACTTTGAGGCCAATTATCTAGACAAAACTACTGGATCTCCTTAATTAGAGATCATGGTTGCTTGAAAGAGTTAGGTATAACCACCAAAATTGGAGGCGGGTAGGGGAGAGAAAAGATATGAAGAATACTTTGTCAAGATAAAACAGGCAATTGGACAGATGTATGTGAGTTAGAACTGGGACAGGTACTATATATAGACAAGAGGCTGGGCTCAAAGTCAAAAAAAGGGAAAAAAAACTAAACCATGCATGACATTTTCAATTATCCTAAGGAGCTGATAACAATAAAAGTACCTATTATAAATATGAGTATTCTTCAAGTTATGTGATACAGCTGTGAATCTTAAAATTCATTTAAGCTTAACAAATATTTATCAAGCACCTACTAGATGCAGAACACTATCAGTCAAGTCAAATAACATTTATTAATGATCTACTACTATGTGCTAGAGATACAAAAAGCGGCAAAAAGATGGTCCCTGACCTCAAGAAGTTATAATCTAATGGTATTTATTATACAAAACAGAACAAAGGAGAAATCCAGACAAAATACTATAGGAAAATAGAAAAAACAAGACATTTTTATATTTTCAGTGTAGGCATCAGCAAAGAATGAGAAATGTTACCTAACTCTGAATAACAATAACGACTTCAATAAACACAAATAAGGAATGATTGGATCCTAGGAATAGAAGACAATTTATATAAATTCAGAGAAAGAAGAAAGCAGGATAGGATACCATAAAAAGTAGTAGTCCAGTTTGGCTGGAACACAGAGTTGATCTTGTTCAGTTCTCAGTGGTTAAAACCAAGAGTGATAAGCTAAATATTGCCCATAAAAGGGCAACTAAGTTTCTCCATGACTTCAGTACCTGGTTTTATAATCTTTCTTTCCTCTGCATCTCCCATCCTCATTACTGGGGCCTGAGACATACATATTGATACTCCTTCAAAAATTCTAACTACTGCTTTCCTCAATATAATAATTTCCCATAACTTAATTCCTCCACTCAATCTCAGCAAAACAAAAAATTAGTCATACTTTTAGTCTTGCCAACACCTACAAATATACCACCTCTATATTTAAGAATTTTGGAATCGTTTTATTCAATTTTTTTTTTTTTGCATTCTACTTCTCTTCCTTGCCTTTCTTTACCAAAACCTACTCTTTAAACACACCATGACCTCTAATTCCTCAATCCTTTTTTTTACTCCTATGCCATTACTCCTGCACTAGTCAATCTTTTCCTCTTCTTGAACTTTTGGTGAACCAGCTGAATTACACTGTCCTCTTAAATTCTTGGCTCCCTTATACTCAACTACACTACCAAGTCTCACCCCTAGATGACTTTCATCACCTACTGCTTTTGTTCATACATGTATATGTTGCTAAATGAGAGAAAATCATCCAATCATTCTGATTGAGTCCACTATAAATTTTATGTTACACAACCTCTACTGGACTCTCATTGCTAGGCAATCTTTCTATTATCTCCCAAAGTACATTACTCCATTCTCCACAGCAGCTATTGCAAACTTTTTGAACCTCCCATGGCTTCCCTCCCCTCACTCCAAAAGGAACAGATACATTAAGAGAGAAGCAAGGGGGAGAGTAGCATTCTATATTAAGAGTATTTATAAGAGGAAATCCAGAAACCAGGGGGATAAATATGGTGGTGAGCATCTAGATGAATGAAGCAAGAAACAAAAACAACAGTATTGTTCTAGGAGCAAAATACTGATTACCTAGCCAAGAGAAACAATTACAATTTGGGAAACTTCAAACACCAGATTTGAGTACATGACCCTCCCCCCTTTTCCTCCCCCTCTTAACCCAAAGCTTTCTCATTTTCAAAAGCAAAATAGGTAATAAATGTGTTATTTGACGAAATGATTATTTCATCCATTAAAAAGCAGAGGAACCAACAAGAGGAATTTCTATTATGGATCAGAGGCTGACCAACAAGAAAGAGCTTAAGTAAAAATAAAATGAAAAGCAGAAAAATAAAAGATCAAAGATACAAAAATCCAATAAAAAGCAAGATATTTATAGTAATACTTTTTGCACTAGCAAAGTAGTACTAGTAAAGTAGAAATAAAAGTAGGGAAATAAAAGGAAATCAAAGATAGAAATATCCAATATGCACCAAGATGTTTATAGTAATTTTTTTTTATACTAGCAAAGAAATAGAAACAAACTAGATACCTAATGATTGGAGAATGACTAAATAAATTATAATATTCCACTAGTATCAAGACATTAAAAAAAAAGAAAGAAAGAAAGAAAGAAGTCATGCTGGATAGATACCCTTGTCAAATTTTGGGAGAAATATGAATGATTCATATAAGATAGGAAGGGCAAAAGAACTGCAATCTGTATTGGCTGCAAGCTACTGAATTAATGAGACCAAAAACCTAATCAAGTACATGAACGTGATGGAATATCACTTTGCTGTACTAAGAACAAAGGTAGATAGTAGGATTTATATGAATAGATGCAAAGTGAAATAAACAGACTCAAAAAAACAATATACACAACTACAATAACATAAATGGAAAGAACAAAAATAAAAATACTATGTAATAATCAAGTTAAACTCTGAAGAAATATGAGAATCCACCTCCTTTTATTATAGAGTTAAGAGAATATGGAGATAGAACACAGCACATATCATTGACTTGATCATGAGTTGATTAGTTTTCATTAACTTTTTTTTTTTTTAATAAAATTCATTAAAAGACCCAGATCTCAGATCTCAGTGATGGTTTATATTATACCGGGAAAATAAAAATTGCAAAAAGATATTAATAAAAATAAAATCAAAGAAATAATGGAGGAGATGGGGGAAGCCACTGCATCACAGTTTATTACAGAAGATAGAAAGAAACAATGCAAGTTTCACATGTATCTTGGATCTGGGGAAAATAGATTTCAAAATTCAAAGATAAGTAGGATCCAAAGGCCAAATATTTTACAAGGGAAGTTGGCCCAAGACAAATGGCAAGCTCAAGAACACAATTCCAGTCATAAATAGAAATTATTCCTACTAGATACAAAGAGTGTGCTGTTTTTTGTAGAAGGGAAAAACGGAAAACAAAGATGTTGCTAAGTATTGACAGGGTAGTGGCTGAACAAACTGTGCTAAATAGCATAATGGAATTATTATACTATAATCTTATTATAACATGTAAAATAGCAAACAGGAATTCAGAAAGACATGAAAAGACCAGTGTGAATTGATGGGAAGTAAAAATAAGCACAAAAACAACAATATATGCAATGAGTATAAATTAAAACATTAAAAAGGTAATCAAGATCAATTTAAATATGATGACCTATTTTGATTCTTAAGAACAGCTACAGAGGACTGGAAAACTACTGAAGCAGAATATTGAAGAGTCAGATAGTTTTACCATCAACTAATTTTGCTTAACTATTTCTGTTTATAAGGGAGGGTTAAATTGGTGGAATGAGTATGGGAGTAGAGGTATTGAGAATTGAAATGACTATGATATTAAAAAAAAAAAAAAGATAGCAAAAACACTTAAGAAAAAAGGGCATCTACTTGAAGAGACCAATGTGGAAGGACTGTGAACTCATTGACATACTCAGGTTTTCAAAATATAGATAGATATAGGACAAATCACTGAGGATGAATAATGCCAGTTTTACCAGAATTTTATCAAATGTACTAAAAAGCCAGAAAAAAAAAAAAAAATGAGGTTGGAATGAATCTGAAGGCAACCAAAATGATTTTAAGCTATGAAATAGATAAGAGCAGGATCAAAGAAAGGATAGGGAATTTCTCAAAATATACAAGAAAACAAACAATTCCTAGTTTTCTCTATTTATTTTTGTCCCCTCTTCAAAGTAAAATAATTTGTAGACAGGGAAAGAGAAGAAAAATCATTAAAAACCTAAACTATAGAGAGACAATTATCTTCCCCAGTACTCAATGAGCTTAAGTCACAAAGCCTAGACAAATTTTTGTCATTTTGAGCTGCTGAGTTTTCAAAGATGAATGAAAGATCTTGAAAAGAGGAGCACTCTGAATGGCAAATAATCCAATTAAAAAAAAAAAAAAAAAAAAGAACAGCAGAACTTGACAACTACAGACCAATGGTGAGCTTCATTTGCTACCCAAGAGAAAATTCTAGAAAACATTACAATGTTAACAATTTTGAAAGGCAGTGATCACTAAAACAAGACTTCCTCAAAATCAAGCCAAACTAATTTCATATCCCCCTTTTTTGGATAGATTAGTAAACCAGTATAAAAAAGAATGCTATAGGTATAATATACTTAAGACTTTAATATTATGTTTAAAAATAAAATGGTGATCACAGTATAGTTTGGTGAATTTGAAACTAGTGAAAAACTGAATCCTAAAAAGAGTAATCATTAATGGGTTAGAGTCAAAGAGGTCTATAGTGTCATAGGGATTAATCCTTGGGCCTATGCTCTTGAACATTTTATTAAAGACTTAAAATAATCTTACTTACGTTTTTAAAATTACATGGAAATTACATGATATTTGGAGATAAAGCTAACACACTGGCTGACAAGTCTACAGCAAAAATAACAAAGTAGAATAACAAAACTGAATGTAATTTACTTCACTGTATCTGGAGCAGTCTAGGCCTAATGAACAGTCCTGAGGAGGACAAGTTCATATCACGAACTATTCTATAACATAAAATCTTAAGAGAATTTTAATGGAGCACTTAACTGGAGGTTAAGAGGATTGCCCAGGATTGGCAAGTAAATGCTGTATCAAAGGCAGGACTTGAGCTAAAGTCTTCCTGACATGAAGGCCAGTTTTATATCAATTATGCCATACTGTCACTCTAGTGGAAAGAAGAAATGAAACTGGAATATAAAATTCTACAATAGGATTGAAAATACAGTATAAAGTTTCATGGTTAGAGAACTGATCCTTTACAAGTTTGAATGGACTGTGAGTTCAATATAATACAACAGTGTGAGATAGCAGTCAAAAAAAGGGAATAGGATCTTAATCTATTCAGGACAAGTCATGCAACAGATGCTGCCCTGCTTAAGCTTATATTTAAAATGTGTTCTAGGAATCAAGACAAGCTTGAGCTTATTTGGACAATAGTGGCTAAAGTGCTGGACTTAGACTCAGGAAGATCTGAATTCAAATATGGCACCAGATACTTACTAGATGTGCAAACATGGGCAAGTTATAAACTACTGTTTGCCTCAGTTTCCTCCTCTGTAAAATGGGGATAATAATGGTCCCTGCCTCCAAGGATTATTGTGAAAATTAAGTAACATAATATTTTTTAAAGCACTTAATATAGTGATTTGGCATACAGCAAAAGCTATATAAATGTTAACTATTATTGTCACACATGTATCTGAATGAACTAAGGATGTTTAAAAGTTTAAAGGAGAAATTATTAAAAGGAACATAATAGCTGACATTAAATTGTATGTGAAAATCAATTATGTATATAGAAAGGGGAATTAAATTTGCTTAGCTTGGCACTATTGGGCAGAAGTGGGAGCAATGGGAAGAAACTGTAGCTATATTAAACTCAATGAAGAAAAATGCCTTAATTCAAGCTTCGCCAAAAAAGAATAGGCTGCGTAAGAGATCAGTTTACTCTCACTGAAGTTCTTCAAACAGGTTGGAAAATGATCTGTTAGAGATGTAGAAAACATTTCTGGTTAGTTGTATGTTGGAATAGGGTGCTGAGATGCTCTCAAATATATTGTAATCTCTATATCTCTAACATCATTGTTAGAATTATGTATTAGGGAGATTATTTTGGCACTATGTGAAGGATGGCTTAAAGAGAAAAGAGATCACAGTGGAAACACAAAGATATCAAAACAAAATTAGAGGGCAAATAAAAGGAAACAGAAAATATGAAAAGATGTAAGGAGGTTGAATCAGCATAATATGCACTGATGACTTGAATGTACCACAAAAGACATCAAGGAAGCATAAAAAGGGAAGGAACAATGGATAGGTCACATTCTGTGAATGAGGGATAGGAGATGGATAAACCAAATGGAGCAACCAAAAATAATGTTGTTTTTTTTAAATGAACGAGTTCTCCAGCATTGAAAAGATACATCTATAAAACAAATAAATGGATTGTGTGATCTACACAATAGAGATAGCCATGTTGATGACAACATGCATTCAGTGAACACTTTCTTTGTTCTTTCCATTTATATTAATCATTGCATTTATTTTTCCTGATTCTTCAATTTATATCAATTCCTGTCTTCTCTTACTTCTCCCTAATGGACATATTCAATATTTCTTATAGCACAGGGAGTTACTGCAGCAGTTTTCACATTCATGCACCACAATTTGTGAAGACAGACTCCTGTCAATTGGCATCTTTATTTCCAGTTTTTTGCTACCATAAAAAGTATCACTTGAATTATTTTTTAAAGCCATTATTCTTACCCACTTAAGATTTCCTTTAAAAATTAGGCATCATTTTCTTTGAAACAGGAAAGCCTATGAAGCAGCAAACATCAAAACCCTTTGGTACTGGTTAAAAAATAGAGAAATAGATCAATGGAACAGACTAGAAAAGGGAGAATCAAATAATGGAGCTACTAACCCAGTATTCAATAAATTTCAGGTTTATCTTATTCAGCATAAATTACTTAGAAAAAAACTCCCTTTTTTAAAAAAGAACTGCTGGGAAAACCAGAAAGAAAGCAAATATAGTAGAAATTAGGCTTAGACCAACATATTATACCATATCCCACAATGAATTCAAACTATACAAAATAAAAGATAATAAAGTAGTAAAAGATAAGAATATATAATTCTTAAAAGAATTGCAAACTATTATCAATTATGTGAAAGAATGTTCCAAAACATTAATAATATAAGCAATGAAAATCAAAACAACCCTGAGGTTGTACCTCAGACTCAGCAAAGAGGATAAATAATAATTACAGGTTTATGTTACAGGAAAAGCATGTTATGGAAAGGCGGGAACAATGATGAACTGCTGACAGAACAGTAAATTAGTAAAACTATGCTATAAAACAATTTGGAATTATGAAAACCTAGAGTCCAAAACATCTATATCCTTTGACCCCAAAAACACCCCAGCTAGGCATATACACCAAGGAGATCAATAATAAAAAGGCTTCACATATTACAAAATATAGCATCAATTTTCATGGGAGGAAAGAACTAAAAAAAATAAATGTCCATCACTTGAGAAGTGCCAAACAAATTTTGGTACATGAATACAACAGACTAGTACTATGCTATAAGAAACAATAACTATTAAGAAGCATATTAAGAAGCACTGAAGGAAATAAATTGATGCAAAGCAAATTCAGTAGAGCAAGGAAAATAATATGAATAATGCCTATAACAATATAACTGAAAAAGAATCACAAACAGAAAAAGAATGCTATAAAATTATTTTGAAGATAAGCTTTTTTTCCCCCTCTTTTTCTTCTTATGGCTTTCTGGGGGAGGGGTAGAATAAAGGTGAAAATTTAGATGATATGAAGATAAATAAAAACTTACTTAAAAAAGAAAATAACAAACTAAATATTCATCTTTTCTCAATTACTTTAAAACTATCAAGAAAGAAAAATAAAGTACATCCATTCCATACATGTCACTTATTAACAAATTATAACAAAGTATATTGTCAGGAATCCCTGGAGGTCCCAAAAACCTTTCAAGGAATTTGCAAAGTTCAAACTACTTTCATAATACTAAAACGCTTTAATTTCTAAAATGGAAAATATTAATATAACCCATATAAATAAAAGCTCCTTTGCTGAAGAGGTAGGGAGTACTCAATAATTTTTGAAGTATAATAGTAACTTGAAACTAAAAAGTTTGAGAACTATTGATTTACACAAATAATTCATTTGGATGTAATACCATAAAATATTTCTGGTAATCACATTTTGGCAACCTTTGGCAAAAGATAAAACTCTGAAGAAAAAGACAAAAATATTTTGAAATATATTTAATGCCTACTGTCTCCAAACTCTTGCTGATGAGTGCCAAGAACTTCTGTCGGTTGCTCCTAATACTAGTACTACTATTAGTAGTAATTAATGTAGTTTTTTTTTTAATTTTGCAAAAAACTTTGCACACATATTATCTCATTTGTTGTTCACAACAGTCCTATGATATAACTTATTACTATATTCACTTTAAGGTTACAAGAGAGGGTAGACAATTTGCCCACAGTTAATAAGTAACTGAGGCAGGATTTTAACTCAGATCCTCCTAATACCGAGTCTAGATCACCTTCCACTATACCAACCAAAGGTCACAAAAGAATTAGTTTCCTACAAAGGTAAGGAAGGAATAGAACACCAAGAAGGAATTACATCACAGACTCTTATTAGAAACATATCTTACAGAATTATTATTAATTTTTGTTGTTGTTTAGTCTTTTTCATTTGTGTTTGATTCTTCATGACCTAAATTGGGATTTTCTTGGCAGAGACACTGGAGCAGTTTGCCATTTCCTTAAGCTCAATTACAGATGAAGAAACTGAGGTAAAAAGGATTGTGACTTGCCCAAAGTCACACAACTAGAAAGTATCAGGCCATATTTGAGCCCAGGTCTTCCTGACTCCAGGCACCAAGTTGATTCATTATCTATTTTAAAATTATCAGATAAAACATATTACTCTCACCTGTGGTGTTTCATGGCCTTTACGACTATAGTTCTGAATAAAGTCCACAAGTCCATGCACCACAGTCTTTACAGCAACCATTGCATTTTCTAATTGCTCCCAAGTTGGTGAGACAGCATCTAAAATGATGCGACATAAGAAAAAATGTAAGCAACATTCAATTTAGTGACATTTTTATGAAAAATTAAAGTGTTTGTGTAAAAGGATAGAATCAAAATTTACAAGCAATTAGGCTTTGTTCACATACCTGGATTAGGATCTATGTTTGCAAGAAGTTCCAAATGAGGTCTCAATCGATTTAGGTTTGCTGGATCACCTGTACGCTGCAAAACAATTGTCAACTCCTGGACACTCTTTGCAAAGGATTCTGGAGACTGAAGCTGATAAAATGAAGATATTAAGGCATTCAACTTGATACAAATAACTATTTGAAATTCAAACTTTTTCTTATTTTTCTTAAAGTTTTTCATGTGTCTTCAGATTTCACAGAATGATTATCAGTGATGAATTTAATTCCCATCTCAGAATCTGCCCTATGAAACTTCATCATGAGACACTTTGAAAATTCATAACCCACATTTCCCTAGTACTTTCAAATATTTAAGTATTCTTCTCATGATAACCCAAGGAGATAGGTAAAACTGGTACTATTCCCAATTTGCAGATAAGTAAGCTTGAGATCTTAAAGGAATAAAATGATTTGCTGTTAACAGTTCACATCTAGGTAACTGGCAAAATGTGGACTTGAATTCAGATCCAGACTATGAAAAAAATGGGGACTTTACAAACAATTTTCTATACTGCTCTAACATAATTAAATGCCTTTTCAAATTGTTGGTAGTTTTTGTCATGCTTCAATCTGAATTTTAAAATTTTTATTCCCATAACTTAGGGGAAAAAAAAGAGTAGTTCTCACTTCACAAACCTTATCAATGATGGACTGCATATGTGATTTATGTGCCAAATCACCATAGAGAAGTGAAGACCACTGTTCTGGTGATATACGAAGCCCTGCTTCCATAGCAATATGAACTATCTGGGCATCATGCTCCCTTCTCAAAGCCTCATAACTTCTAAATTCTTCCTTTAGCTGCATCAGAGAAGAATCTTCATCCCTTTTGGTGACCTGAAAAATTATAAGAAAACAAAAACAGCAAAAATTCCACCTTTTTAGAATGGGCCAGAAAATCGCCTGTAATTATTCGCTGGAAATTTTAGAAACCAGCACCAACTTTTTTTGCTTTAATGAGGGGAAAAAACCTGCCTGAAACAGTACATACATACACATTAACAACATAGAAATTTAATGAAATTTCTTAACACCAGAGTTGATAAGTGTACTTACACAATTTTTGTATAAGAAATAAGCCTTTGCACTCACATGGCCTTTTTTACAAAATGAAAAAATGTATAATTGTATTAATTTCTATAACGATTTATTTGCTAAGAAAGAGTGAGATTTGACTACTGTTATGACTCAGATGATATAGATATCGTTCACATTTTAAATTAAAATCTTTCAGATTCCCAGATGATGCTGTCTACTTTTCTTAAAAATTATACAGATATCATTAGCACATTAAACTTTTAGTTTAGCGTAATGTGTTTCAGTCTGGTTCATGAGAACTTCTTAATACATGAATTTTCCACATATATGCGTTAGGTGCAAACTCATAATTTGAATGCTATGAGGACACTATATTGCCAATGCAGATTGGCAACTGTTCTGCATCTTAATGTCTTATAGAGTTGCTTGAGGCACTAAAAGTTAAAATAACTTGCCCATAGTTATGTAAATCATATGCTTCAGAGGGAAAGACCTAAACCTTGGCACCTGATTAGAATGTTGGTTTTCATACTATGAATATTTAATAAATTGTTATGAATTATTATGAATTTAAAGAATTAATATAAAGTCAATTAAGAGTGACAGTAAAATTTTAGAATCAATCACCAAATACTGATTAATCACCTACTATGTGCTAGGCACTATTTGAACTGTAGCAGTTCAAAGAATGAAACAATCCTTACTCACATGGAACTTATATTCTAATAGGGAGACAAGTACAGGGATAAATGCTTATGGCATAAATATTAAGTGAAAAAATACAATTTTGTACATAATAGTTAAGCAGGAGTTATTTGAGGAAAGAGACTAGCAATGATGGGGCAACAAGAAAAGCTTTGTGCTTGAATATGGTGCTTGAATTATATCTTTATAAGAAGAGAAGCTCCATGAGGTAGTGATAAAGATACATTCTAGGCAAAAAGGATAGTCAGTAAAACACATGGATGTGGTACATTGTATGTAAGGAATACAGAGGCCAATGTTGGAGGGAGATTACATGGTCAGATCTGCATTTGAGAAAAATTACTTTAGCAAAACTGCATAAAAAAGACAAATATAGAAAAAGATTTAATAAGCTAGGCAGACCAATTAGGAAGCTGTTATAAAAATCTCGGTGAGAAATGAAGAAGGCATAAACTAGGGCCATAGCTATGTGAAAAGAAGAGGTCAAAACAGAAATGGATGATTTGACAACTGACTGCATATATTAAGTGAGAGTGAACAGACCTGGAAGATTACAAGAATGATAAAGCCCTCAACATTAACAGTAAAATTTGGAAGACAGGAGGGTTTTTAAGTAAAGATGAGTTTAGTTTTGGGCAAGTTAAATTTAAGAAGTCTTGGGAAAGTTCAATAAGCAACTGGTGATATAAAGCAGATGCCAGGGGAAGGAGTAGATACAGAATGATATATGAGTATGGGTATATATTTTTATACATACACATACATATAGAAAATGGAAAGATATGCATATGCATGTATATCTTCATTATTTATGTATACATTATGTATTGTTACAAAATACATTTGTATATTATGAATATTATATGAAATATATGTGTATGTATATATATACACAAATATATAAGATATAGG
Organism: Sarcophilus harrisii; assembly: GCF_902635505.1. Classification (NCBI taxonomy): domain Eukaryota; kingdom Metazoa; phylum Chordata; class Mammalia; order Dasyuromorphia; family Dasyuridae; genus Sarcophilus; species Sarcophilus harrisii. Next base: position 446,452,607 of record NC_045427.1, read on the forward strand.
AAAAATTATGAAGTATTATACATGTTATTTAGAAAAAAATCTATGAAAGATGATGCAATTCCCCCAGAAAAAGAATAGAGGGGATGAAGGACTAAGAAAGAACCCTGGAGAATATTCAAAGTTAAAAAGCATGATCTAGATAAGACAGCAAAAGAGACTGAGAAGGGACACTCAGACAGGTAGGGAAAAAAAGTGTCAAAGAATAGTGTCAAAGGAAAGAGCCTAAAGTGGAGGGTATTTAAAAAGAGAGGAAAGTTACTAGTGTCAAATCAAGAGAGATCAAAAAGAATGAGAACAAAGAGAAAAACTCAAATTTGGTAATTAAGGCATGATTGTCAACAGTATACCACTACATTCATATACCATAATTTCTTTCATCATTTTCTAATTGACAAGCCTTATAAAATGAAATGCCATAAGAAATGAAGAGACGATTCCAGATAAACCTGGGAAGATTTGCATGATGATACACAAAGAGAGGAGAACCAGGAGAATAACTTATATACCATAACATTAATTGTAAAAGGGAACAATGCTGAAAGACTAACCAATGCAATGATCAACAATCACTCCAGAATAATGAGTAACTGATGAAGAATGCTGCTAACATTGTAACAGAGAACTGATATACTAATAAACAAAATAAGATTCATTTTTGGTTGTAGCCAAAGTGGGAATTAATTTTGCTTGACTAAATTTATCTGTTTACAAGGTTTTTGTATTTCCACCCTCACTGGAGGAGGAAATAAGTTATGGGGGGTAGGAAAATATAATTGGGGGGGAGGGAGATGATTGGTAACTTTCAAGAGAGCAATTTCAGTTGAATGATGAGGTCAGTCATACTCATTCAATTCTTTTGACCAGAAATCATTGAGAACATTATGCTAGGTACTGGTTCCTATCCTTGTGCTACTTATAAGGTAGCAGAGAGTATGACAAGCAAGTTTAAGTATAGAATAGGTATAGTATACAATACAAGATAACAAAAACACAAGAAACAAGACAATGTTGAAGGGATTATAGAAGATAAGTACAGTATTGCTGGTATTAATGAATCAATATCACTATTTTGGAAAACAATTTGAATTTTACAAATTAATTAACTAAAATGTCTATCCTCTCTGATTCAGAGACTTCATTACTAAACATATCCCAAGGAGGTCACTGATAAACAAAGTTCTCATATATAACAATTTTTATATGTTCATTTTTCATGACAGCAAAGAATTGGAAGCAAAATATCTATCAACTGAATGGCTAAAAAATATTGTGATATGTGAATATAATGAAATAATACCAAAGGAATATAGCTTCTAGGGGAGACAGCAGTAGGGAGGACGCCCTGACCTTGGGGTCCTTCTGTTCTAACAATCTGTCAGTGATTCTAAGTCTTCTGGTTTTGGAATCGGTAATCCCAAAGTCCCCCTGAACTTAAGAGTTGTTCTGGCAATCTATCTGTCAATGATTGTAAAAGTCTTCTGGCCCAGGAATATAATAATATTTCTTCCCTTAGATTTTAGGGAAGATATATTTGTGATCCTAAGGTCCTCTGACCTTAGAATGCCAATATTCTAACAATCTGCGGGTCAACAAACATTACAGACTGACAGATAATCTGCTGGTCAGAGATAACCAAGTTCCTGAGACAGGGTGAATAGATCAGCCCTCAATTGTACCTCTGGGCCATAAAATTACTGTATCATTGACCAGATAAATTATTCTTCTTACTCTTGGTTCTTTGCTAAATTCTTCTGGAACTTAGCCAGCTTCAATTGGCTTTACAATTACAGCAAACTCTGCTCCTTGACTTGGAACATGGGTTCAAGCCTGCAAATGCTTTTACAACACCTCGCTACACAGGTGTAAGAAGCTAACCTTTTAGGGTCCCTTCTGAATCTCAACAATACTACTCTAAAAAATGATGAATGTGATGAACACAGAAAAATATTGAACTTCTACATGAAATGAGTAAAAAAAATAAAGTAAACAAAATAGAGCCTAGAAAGCCAAACAATATACATAATGATAATGACCATCTATTTGGAAAGGACAAAAAAAAGAAAATTGAAAAACTTTAAAGAGCAAATATGGCTCCACCTCACTCCTTTATAAAGTCAGGAGGATCCACAAATGTGGCATATTTGTACTTGTTTTCAACAGTAAAAGCAGGCAAAATGACAACAACATAAACGGAAACAACCACAAAACAATTAAAAGTAAGGTTGCAAAGTTATAAAAAACAAATATTTCTCTTTAAAAGAACTAAGAAAGAGGAGCAGCTAGGAGGTGCAGTGGATAAAGCACCAGCCCCTAAGTCCTCAGACACTTAACTATCTATGTGACTAAAACAAAATTTAAAAACTTCCTTGAACTTCTACAGAAGTGGGAAGTCTATACATGTGGAACACTATATATTTATAGACTTTTTCAAAGTACAAATTGATTTTGATTTGATATTTTCTTCTTCAAAAATTACTCCCTGAAAGGGGGAAAAAAGAAAGTAGATGAAAGAAATATGGAAAAAACAAAAGACATCAATTAAAACATAATTAAAGGAAAAATTTTTGTAATACACTACAAAAGCAAAAAAAATGTACAAAATTTTATGATTTAAAAAAGTATCATGCCACAATTCAGGGTAAGTCTTAATGGGGGGGGGGGAAACCCACATACATTAAAATAATGAAACAGTCATCTTCTGGTTTATACTTATAGGAGTCTCTTTGGTGTTGTTTTCACTTTCTTAGGAAATAGGTTCAGTGGCACAATGAATAGAAAAGACATATTGAATGCCATATTAGTGAAGAAACATGAAATACTTTTGGCATATATTCCTAAACTCCAATATTGCTTCAAAAGAGAGCATCATCCAGGCAAAATATACAACCAAGAGAATCATATGCACAGTGACTTTAAAAATGAAAATGAAAAGATGGCTAAAAGTGATTAAAAAAACCAAAGAAGCTTTTAAGATGACAGTTAATAAAACATCATTATACAAATCAGAGAGATATAAGACTAGCATAAAATATTCTTTATATCATGAGATGCAAAAACTGGCTTACTTAGGGAAAGTTGAAGGAAGAGTTGGGGCATGGAGGGGCAAAACAAAGTTGACTTAACAGAGATAAAGAATATAGATATTAATAAAAACTTTTTTTTAAAAATAAATTTTAATTTTTTCTTGTATATATACCTCGCTTTTAACATTTGGCAATTTTTGTTTAAAATTAACAAAATGATGAACGTAAGCCATCATTCTTAATTTAAGTGTCATACCTTAAAACAAGAAGCACGATACAGTAGCTGCACAACATGGCCAATACTTGTTTTTGATGCCTGAGGAAATCTTGGTTCTAGTCTTTGGACAACAAAAAGTACCAAAACTTTCCTTGAAAGAGCAGAACCATCTTCCAGGGCCAGTAATACCAACTTTAAGGCCTCTTCTTGCATAGCTGGAAACAATTAAGTCATAACAGAGTTAACTGAAAAACTCTGTAATCTTTTATTTCAGAGCATATAGACCAGCATATAGGATTTGTGTTAATTCATTACCCAAAATGCTATGCTATTTAATATGGTGAGGATATCATAATAATACAATTCACATAAAAGAAAAAGGAAGTATACTTTCATTTATTCTTTATTAAGCACCTAAAATATCTGAATATCAATGGGGATAAAAAGCTTACAGGGCAAACAATGGTGAAGGTTAAAAAAAAAAAAGCCACGAAATGCAATTTGAATAAGAAAACTCTTTATCTCTATGGTTTGATGTTCAGTCATTTCAGCTGTATCCAATTTTATTTGACCCCATTTGGGGTTTTCTTAGCAGAGATACTCAAGTTGTTTGCCATTTCCTTCTTTAGGAAGAAAGATGAGGAACTTGAGGTAAGCAGGGTTAAGTGATTTACACAAGGTACAACTCATAAGTGACTGAGGGCATGATATGAAGTCAGACCTTTTTCATTCCAGGCCCAGCACTCTACCCACTGCATCTCTTATGTGCTTTATAAGTCATCTTATAAAATAAATTTGAAATTATTATGGAAAATTGACAACTTATAATGTAAAGCAAATGTGTCCCAAAATTTCATCAGTATAGGTAACTCCTACACTGAAAAAGCCCTATAAGCAATGCAGACTGACTCTGTAATTAGTCTTAAGAGATTTGGGTAAGTCCCTGAAAGGTTAAGTAACTTTATCAGGGCCACATGACTAGTATGCATCATAAGTAAGACCTGAAGTCATGTTTTCTTGACTTCAAGAATAATTCTTATTATAGAAATGTATTTAGTTTTAATTTCTACTTAAATGAAAGTAGAGCAAAGTATCAAGAAACTGGCTACTATTCATAAATTCTACAAGCTATATATATACTTCATCCTACATGATGACAATTAAATGTAAAGATGCATCCACACCCAAAAGTTTTATTCCAACTGTCTTTAGGATTCACATTATCCAAATGAAACATTCATTATCTTCAAAAACTACCTCAACAAAACCCATGAATCTATAAGTATGAAAATGATACTGGAGGAAATTCATAAAAGTGTATCATTACAAAATTTCTAATTGACACCTATTCTAAATAGTTTTTATGTCCATCTTAAAATAGGTAATGAATGAATATGCAAAATAATGAAATAGATTATATATTTTAATAAAGATGATCTGACAATGCATTACAGAAATTCCTTTGAATTACCTTGGACTGAACAAGCATATCAGAAAATTATTTGATGTCCCTTGGCAAAGTTGAAAATTATTTAAGAAAGTATACACCTCTAAATCTGTCAGTAATTGTGTTCTTTAAGAAGTTTTTCTAAACGATTACCTGGTCCTAAGAATTGGCATCCCCGAGCCCTGACAGCAGCCCATAGATTGGCAGATAATTGCTGAGGGTTCTGGTGTTGTAAAATCAATTCAGTTACAGTTCTTTCCCCAAGTGATCGTGCTGCTCGCATAGCTCTTACACGACCTTCTTCTTCCACAAGCTGACAATTTACAAGAGTCACCAGTTTCCTTTGCATTGGACGGCTCAGTGCACTCTGATTCAAACTAGCAACACCTTTCAAAAAAGAGAACCAAAAGACCCAAACTTTTAAAAGTAAAGATAAGTTGAAGATTTTTTTAAAAGTATGTTTCACATGGTATACAGTAATAACAAGATTATGTGATCAACTATGATGGACTAGGTTCTTCTCAATAATGTGATGACTCAAGGCAATTTCAATGGATTTGGGATGGAAAATGCCAATTGCCTCCAGAGAGTACTATGGAGACTGAATGTAAATTGAAGCACAGTATTTTCACTTTTTTTGTTTTCTTTCTCATGTGTTTTTTTCTCTTTCTCGTGTTTTTTTGCCTTTTAGTTTGATTTTTTTTTTTGTACAACATGACAAATATAGAAATATATTTAAAAGGATCATAAATATATAGCCTATATCAGACGGCTTGCTGTCTTGAGGTAGGGGGAGATAAGGGAGAAAGGGAGGGAAATTTAGAACACAAAGTCTTAGAAAAATGAATGCTGAAAACTATCACTTGTATTTGGAAAATACAATTTGGAATGTATTTGAAAAAAATAAAATAATATTGGGGGGAAAATAGTAAAAAAGAAAAAAAATTTTAAGTATGTTTCATTATTTATTTCTTCAATTGAGCTATAATTCCCTGAGTATGTTAATTTCTCACATCCCACAATAGTATTAATTGATGTTAAACTCTTATGGTTTATAGGATTTAAAGCACAAAGAAAATGTAAAATCCATCTAGTCCATTTTACAAACACGAATTTTGAGGCACAGGAAAGAGTAATGACTTGACCACAGTTCCACATTTGAGACCCCTCAATTTGGTACATTTCAACTTTCTCTATATGCTCTGCTTATAATTAATACCTGCTTTCTAATAGTTTGGGCACAGTTTCACACTTTAGATTCATCAAGACAATTTGGGTTCTGGTATGCACATGATAGTTAAGTCATATTTTATTGTATTAGAACAAAAAAAGGTGTTCTAGCTCCATTAATAACAGGTACTTTGATAGATTAGTAATCTCAATATGGATCCTTTCTCCAATGTAAACTTACCCAAGTTTTCAGATCCCAAGTGCTTTTGCTTTCATGTATTTTCCATATGGAATCTACCCAACATACTGGAGATGCTCCTCTAACTTATTAATATTTCATAGGCAACAAAACAATACTCAGACTATACATCTGTTACCCTTCACTTTCACTGCATGACAAACCTCCTTTAGCAATCATACATAAAAAGACAACACAGTCCACCTGGTTATCAGTTATTAATTACTAACAGCAGCTATAAATTCATCTTTTCATTTAAATATGTCATTTGTCTTTTGGAACCTATCACATGATCCTATCTAAAAGCAATGTAACAAACCACAGCACTTTTAAAATCCTTGAGTAAGAGATCATATTTCATACTTCTCTAGCTATTTCTCAAAGGCCAAGAATATATCTCATTAACAAGATGATGAAAATATTGATAGCAACTCATCTTAGAGGTCAGCAAAATGCTTTCCTTAAATAAATCTTATATATAATATAATCTAAATTACATTTTAAAGATGAAGAAACAAAGGCTCAGAGATTAAATGACCTGAAGTTTACATAAATGGCAAGTAAAGGCTGAAGACTGGACTACAATATCCCTAACTAACTAACTGAAGAAGTCTAAGCTCAACAGAATTCTAATTAAATGTAATAGTTCAACAGAATGTGAATATTTCTTCTATTGTTTGGTTTGTGATTATGTTACACTTGCTTATTTTGATGAATCTGAATTCTCATCAATATGAATAATTCCTGCAATGAAGCAGACCTTCTATGCCTGTCCAAGGTATGTGATTCCTGTTTAAATCTTCCCATAAATTCCATAAAATAAAGAATAAATAAAATAATAATCTAGGTTCTCATTCAAAAAAGAGAAATGGATCTTCTGTCAAATTGATTTCAAGATTTTCATCGTTTCATGTCATCATCAAAGCTAGATTTCCAACATTAATAATTTCCCATCAAATCCTACCCACCAAGAGACATAGTTTTTAAGAAACTTACCCTTCCCTCCACTTAGTGGTTTTAAGTAGAGTGCCAAATCCTCAACACATTTCTTTGCAACCTCATAGTGCTTATTCTCTCCTAGATTACTTAATTTTACTGTTTGATGATCTGGTACCTAAAAAAGGAAACTTCTCATAAATACAGCTTCAATACATTCAATGCTCTCTCTTTCTTTCTTCCTCCCTTCCTCTTTCCCTCCCTCTCTCCTCTCTTTCTCTCTGTACATGTATATACATATGTAAATATATATATATATATATATATATATATAAACACATAAAATGATAATCTTGCTCTGCATAAAATATAATTCTCACAATAAAGACAAATCAGAGCAACAATAGCTGCAAATGAACTACAGATCATCTACTCCAACTCATTTATTTTATAAATAAGGAAATTTAGAACCAGAAGGGAATGGCCTTTTCAATAAAACTGATTCAACACTAATGTTCTCTATTAATTTCAAATTTCTCCAAACTTTTTCCTTTAAACTAAAATTTATCAAACATTTAACAATTAATATTTTTTAATGATTTATTATTTACCAAATTCCTTCCTCGCAATAGCCCTACAGGGTTTGTAGTATAAGTGTCCCCATGGGAGAAGATGGGGAAATAGGTTCTATGAGACTCTCACAAAGCCAAGAAATAGTGTAAGGGGATATTCATATACAAATCTATCTTAAGTCAAAGTCTAACTCTGATGCTATTTCTCATATAAGGCTGAAACAATAATCAATAAAAATTTACATCTTACCTGGGCTCCAACTAATTGGAGAAGTGCAAAGTTTACAGGAAGCACATCAATATCTGTGTTGATGGCAGTCTGGTCAAAAGGGCATGCTTTTCGGTGAAGTTTATTTAAGCAGGTCTTGCAAACGGTGTGTGAACAACCTAAACTGATGGGCTTGTGCACATTCTCATCAAATTCATTATAACAGATTGGACAGGACAGGAATTCTGTCCACTGAGCAGCTTGCACAGGCATTGTGGAAACTGGATGCTTGTTTAGCAGTCTAGCAGACCATTATTTCACTGTGTAGTGTTATGTTAGCTAAATAGGAACAAAAAAAAAAAAATCATTTCCATATTTTCACAGAAATGTAAATATTCAAACTAATTCTGATTTGCTATATAAGCTAAAATATGAAATACATTTTTCTATTTAATAATTTAATTAAGACAAGAGGTTTCATGCTTAGTTGCCACTAAGTACTGAACACTAAACTAAAGCTGAACTACAATAAATCCTGAATAATCCTGTCTGAAAACAAAATTAAATTAACAATCATTCTTTATAATTCAAGACATGAAATCTCAGGACAATAAACTTAAACTGACAATAACCAAAGTTTAAATAAATTTTGCTTCCTTCATTTTTGTAGTGATACATAGTAATTTGAAATCCAGATTATGTGTACAAGTGAAAGGGATTTTTTTTTCAGATGAATATCCATAACGGCAGAGAGAATTTAATAATCACCAGACAAATATACAATACACCAAATAATTGTATACATTACTTAAGAAACTTAAATATTTGGGATATTGCTTCAGTGACTCAATAAAACTGCAAAATAACAAAAACAATAACAAGCTGTAGTAAACATATATTTATTTTTAAAGAATCACAAATAATTTTTAAAGCATTTTATAGTGTGACTTTGCCCAATTATGAACAGATTACACTGTTCCAAGAAAATTTCACAATTTAAAATTAATGTTTTATAAATAATAAAAGCTTGAAACTAATAAACTAGCTTTAATTCATTTCATATTGTTGGCACTTATGTAAAACAATTTACCTAATTTGGATATTTAATTTTATCTATTGGTCAGATAATTCATCTTTATAGGTATGAAGCAGTGTTTCCATGAAGCCAAGTTTATGCCTTACATTATTTGTATACCTATGATCACATTAATTCTAAAATTTTAACTTGAGGAATTAAAGGATAACCTTTTAATCACATTTAAAAATATTCAATTCAACTAGCACAAACTGAGTATGTACTATTGAGGGGACAGGAATAAGGGGGAAGAAAGAGGAAGATCTAAAACATAGAAAAGGCACTTGTGGGGGCTGCCAGGTGGTGCAACAGCCCTTAAGTCATGATAACCTGAGTTCAAATATGGCTTCAGACACTTAACACTTCCTAGCTGTGTGACCTTGGGCAAGTCACTTAACCCCAACTGCCTTAGCATAAAAAAAGAAAAGGCACTTGTCCTATCCTGCCCCCACAGAGCTTACATTCTACTTGACAAATATCTATCTCAGACAAATTGCATACAAGGAAGAGAAATGTGAACATACCTACCTACTCCCAGATTTTCAAATACTTGGAAGGGAATTTAGTCAACATGACAGAGAAGGAAACTGAATTCCAAGGTATTTGAGGCTACTTGGTCAAGATTATGTTGGCACAAGGCCATCTTTGAATTCGGGTCTCTTGATTACCATTACATTACTGTCACATAATAAAGGAAGAAAGAGACAACTAAGTGAATTTAGAGAGATCAGAAAGTTCTTCCAGAATGTATAGCCAACATTGGCACATAATAAGCATTGTACAAATGCTCATAGATTGACTTACTGATTGAAAACAAACAAATAAAAAAAGGAAGTGATTGTGTAATCCCCCTCCAAGGATAACAAATCACAGGATCACCAAGATGAAAGATTTAGAGCTTAACTGAGCAAAGGCCATCTAATCTGATCTAACAATAACAAATATGATCTAAAGCCCTCATCTCACAGAAAAGGACAATGAGACCTAGAAAAGGTAAGACTTATCCAAAATCATAACAATAGTATTTAGTAAAGTTTTACTTTTTATGTTGATATAAAACAATCAATAGATCCTAGCATTACTGTTGCTGTTGAATGTCTGTTGAATTTTAAATTCAACTGTTGAATGCCTTGAAATTTTAACATGAACAAAGTCAATTAGATATTTTGGGGGGCAGCTAGATGGTGCATTTTGTAGAGCACTGGTCTTAAATTCAAACACTTAACACTTACTAGTCATGTGACCTAGGCAAATTACTTAACTCCAATTGTCTCACTTAAAAAAAAAAAACAATTAAAAAAAAAAAAGTATTACTAATTGTAATTTCAAAATCTAGAAGAAATCTTGCCACAGTACTTTTTTTGGTTTGTTTCCAAAAAACGATTGCAAATCTTTATCATCTCTTTGGGAAGAGCAGCTAGTATGGTTACCTCAGGCAAATTACTGGATTTCTCTGGAACTGTTTCTTCATCTGTAAAAGATGTTTAAACTATACCAATGGTACCCAATCATAGGCCTAAGATGCTTTTAAGAGTTACAGGATAAGTGAAAAGAATATCCAAATCCATAAACACACTAAAATTTATCTTTTTGATCTTTATTCAGCTCCAATCTAATAGGCAAAATGATCTGGCATAACTTAATCAAACTTCTGTAAACTTAAATGGCTGATCCATGAAATCTATTCTTCCTTTTTTGAGAGTGGGTCTCCCTATCTCGGCCAACTTGAAGTACAAAGACTACTCATAGATGGATATCAATACGGATTATCATAGGATCTTTAAACTGCTCAGATTCTAACATTTAATCAAACGGATGAGTTACCACCACCCCTTTCCCAAGGAAACTTAGTTTAGTACAAACATTTGATCAACCTAGCCCAATGCAACTCAAAACTCCAAAGCTCAAATCTGCAGGATTCAACCTGCCTAGTGCCAGGGATTACAGGCAAGCTTCACCCAGTCTGCCTAATGCTACTTTTAATGCTTGTAGATACTGCTATGATTAACAAAACACAAATCAATTAAAAAGATTACAGGAGTGACCAGTAGCTTTTATGTATTTTCCCAATTAACAGATGCTAAGAATATCAACAACTACTATCATGTAAGGGCTAGAGAAGTGTCCATTCAAGAAATTCAAAATTAGAAAGGCATCCTATAAATTGAAAATTTTATCTGAGGTTCCTCCTATCCTAGATACTATGATTTCATGACAATAGTAGCCTCACATAATAATACAGCACAGAGCTTGGAATTCCAAATAATCTCTATCCAAAACAATGGCATTACCTTTAGCATCAGTCTCTCCAACTTGAAACATTTAGATATAAAATTTAAGTACTACGTATTTCATTCCTAACCCAAATCTAGGACAATTACAAAGTACTTATATAAATTTGATAAAAGGTTTTCTGAATACTAAAAGTCTGGACATTAAGGACAATTACACAGCTGATACTATACTTCATTTATAAAACTTTTTACTGGCTGATATTTTAGTGAGCACCATAGCAACTAAAGATTTTAAAAATCACAATTTGAGATTGAAAATAAATTATAACACTACCCCCATAATAAAAACCAAAAATTTCAAAGGGAAAATTCTTTTCCTATTTGTTGTGCTTTGTCTACAGACTTTAAAGTATTCCAAATATTTCATGTAAAATTGGATTCTTAGATATAAAAAATTTTAAGGTAGTTTTACAAATATATTCTAGAATAAATTTCTAAATCTTTCTGGACAGATTTATACCTTCCAGATTCAAAATGCCTGACCCAAAGCTACAAAGCTAAAAAAAAAAAAGTTTAAAAGTTTACTTCCAATATTACAAATAAATTTGACTAGCGTCTAGCCCAATTTAAACAAAATATGTGAAATCATCAGTATCTACAGCCTGAAAAATATTCCAATACTGTTAGGGGAAAAGAGATCATTAGTTTTACAATCAGGTTTTCCCCTTAAATATGTTAACTTCAAGCTGATTTACTAAAATATTTCATCCGCTGCTTTTTTACAGCTACCTGTTCAGGAATACTAATTCAGTTGCCAACTGCTCGATGCCATATTAAGTTAGAAGAAATTCATCTAAAATAGTCTTCTAAGTCTTTTATTTTACCAACACAATCATTATTTGCTTCAAGTTTAAATTTCTTGGAAAGGATTTCAATCTGAAATCAGCTAATTAATAAAAATTTAAAACTTTTAGCATTCCAAACTACCTTAAATAGCTTTGGAAGAATTGATAACTGCTTAAAAAAAAATTAAGTTGATGGCAATTATTTGCACAAGTGTTCTTAAACACATTAAAAAATCTTAAAATGCAATATGCAGGCAATTTAATTTTCAAGTGAATTTAAATAAATACCTTTACAAAATGAAAGAGTAAATTTTCTTCCAGATAGGCTGGTAAGTAAAGGCAGAGAGGTATAAAGACTGCTCAGATTCACAATGATTACTTAGGTCATTAATTTTGAGGGTAGCAACACAATCAACACTTCACTCTTCCACATAATTTAAATAAGACACATGAAAATAATGTGACAGCTCTTCAACCCAAATATTGGAGGATACTCATGTCAATGAATATATCTTTAGTTGGTTTTTCAACATAGACTTTTGATCTATTTAAGAGTATTTTTTTTAAATCCTGAATGTAAATGGGCAAAAAGGATTTTAAAAATTAATCTTGAAATTTCTTAGAAAAAGGAACTTAAGTTAAACAATAGACAGCTGTGAAAATATGAACTCCTTAAACTGAAACACTATCCGCTAACTCTGGGTTTGTAAAATTCTAATTTAAATGCTATGAGAACATGATTTGCAGGGAAAATCTGTTAAAAAGAATAGTTCACTATTTGATTTCATACTACTGTAGAAAAAGATTTAGGAGTCTAACATTGCAAAAATTTCTAACCCACTATTTTAGATTAATAGAAACAGTAGTTTACAATACAAAACAATACAAAAACTATTTTGAAGTTCAGCTATTACATGTAAATCAGTCTTACAATTAAACAAATCTTTGTCTCAAATGTGTGCATTAGAATTTTAAATCATGTAGAAAATGCTATATCTAACATTTATATTCTTACCAGTATGACCTTGGGCAAGTCACTTTACCTATCTAAACCTCAATTTCTTTAATATGGAAACATCCACCTGGGGTAGAACCAACTGAATAATCTCTTAAATTGCATCTAGTTCTGAAAGCTATGATCCTACATACATAAAACTAGAAAAGGAAGCAGATAAGTCATTCTGCAAGAAATTTCAGATGGACAGTCCAAGTAACTTCAAGGATATCAAAATATCAGAGAACCAATGCAAGAAAACCAGAACATTAGAGGATTTATAGAAATAAAACCTTCTCCCTCCAAAAAAAAAAAAAAAAAAAAAAAGAAAAGAAAGAAAGAAAAAGAAACAGAATGGAAAAGCATGGATAGCTTACAATGGAATTTAAGTACAGAAAAGTATTATTTAAAATGAATAGTAGTAGTTTTAAATTTTCAAAGGAATTTCTTAATAATATTGATGAAACCTAGAAGCAGTTGGGAAGGATGATTCAAATAGGTGATTTCAACAGTTTAAGGAACTCTTGGCAAGAAAACTCTTCATCATTTTAGATCCATAAATTTTCTACAACTTACAGTGTTTGTCTGGACCACTGAGAAGTTAGGGTCTTGTTGACTTCTATATATGATTTCTATTCATCATGATAAACTATCTTTCACTATAAGTACTATTACCACCATTGCTTAACCACAAATTGCACAAAAGATTTTTAAGTGAGAAAAGGTTCAAATATATCATTTTGATGAATTTCTCCATAGTTCAACTGTCTAAACTCTACAAGTTATTTTGCAGTTTAAATCAATTATTTAATGGATTTAAGATTAAACTTTTAATGATCGTTTCTAAAACACAAGTTCTTTTTCCTGTTTATTATAACTACCACTTCCAATAAAATTCAAGATCCTTCAGAAGTTATAAGGACTAAAAATGAAAACATATTGCTTTGAGTAGCACAATTGTGTTTATTACATCGTATCAAGTAATTTTTCCTAGTATATTTATCCTTCCTGGAGAAAGTCAAGCTCTTTATTCTGTTTTTAGAGAAATAATTTACTTTTTGGATAAGTGGTCATTACAAGATTATATAATTATATAATTACAAGAGAGTATTCAAAAGCAACTTTATTTTTTGCAGAGATGTCTCTTTACTCAAAGTAGTGTGGGTGTACAAAAGTTACTCCGAAAAAAGTCTTTCACACAATTATAAAGACATAATAGGACAATTAAGAAGATAGCATTAACAGTGAAATGGATACAGCACAAGTTTTGTTTTGTTTTTTTTCCTTCAGCATGCTTTATTTTGCCTGCTTAATTTTTCAAATCTAGGAGGGAAAAATGCTTCTGGCTAATACAATAAAAGAATACTACTTGAAATATACAACCTCTAAAATGCTAAACTATAATACAAATTTCTAAGGTTCTTAAAATTTTAAAAACTCTACCCAAAAGAAAAAAATCCATCAAAAATGTTTGTTTTTAAAGTTGTAAACAGAGCAAAATAACAAGTTGGCAATTTAGTAAGGAAATTGTCCCACTGATACAAAGTCATATTTGATTAACAATTAAAGACTTCCAATTAATGTATGTGATCTTGAAAAGGGTTGTCTTTAAAATTGTAGTTAACATCCATGTTTTTCCTAAATATAACAGAAATTGAATTTTGTGACCTTTTTTTCTTCAAGTAATTTCCCCAATTATCAACACAGAATTTGATACATTAATGTTAAAAGGAATAAAAGCTAGAAAAACTATAATATGGGGTGGGAAGAGAAGAGAGTAAATTTAATGAGATATAATAGCTTTCAAACGTGATCCAGGAAAAAACTCAACATTTTAAATAAATGCCCATAAGAGGGGTAGGAGGATTCAGGTTACATATACTCCATATAACAAATACTACATTTAAATCTATTTTTATTAGTCTTTTTTCTCTTTGTCACATTTCTTTATCATTGAAACTAGAGGTGAAGAGCCACATAATCATTTCCATCCCTTATTGTTAAGGACGAAAAGTAGATACTATATGCATTCTCTAACGTGATGCCCAATTCAGTTTTAAATGCCTGTAAAAACAATGATGCTTTACACCATTCCTCTAAGATGGTGGAAAAGTCGCCCCAAGAGACTTTCCCACAAGGAGGGGGGAAAAATACAGACACACAAACACACCTAAATAAATTCCCTGGCTCTCTTTCATTCAATTATCCTAGTGACATCCCTAGGGCCATCCTGTAGCCAATCCTCCCTTCTCTTACTGCTGAAACCCCTTTACATGGCACCAAGGGGCATTGTTTGGCTTGGGTTAAAATATAGTGACTGTTATTCAAAAAGAGAGGTGTTTGTGAATGTAAAGGAGGAGGTTCTACTTATGTAGCATTCAGATTCCATCCCCTACCTGGGCCTCAGAAGAAATGACACACTGGCAGAATTGATGCCTAACTCCATTCAAACTAAAACATTAGGATTCTCTGTTAATTTTAGAATCATACCTAATTATCTTCTCCGGGTGTTTTATTTTTTTTTTTGTTTTGTTTTTTTTTTTTTTTTAATGAGGAAAAAAAGGAAGGAAAAAGACAAAAGGGAATGGGGAAAGGAAAAAGATAGGGTGAAGGAAGAGAGAGAAAGGGAAATAAATGTTCAATGATTGGGAGAAAATATAAATGGAGAGGGTAAAAGAGAGAAGAAAGTGAGGAAAGGAAAGAGGGAAACTTACAGACATGGAAAGGGAAACAAGAGGAAGGTGAGGGAAACAGGGAGAGTGGGAAGGAGAGAGGGAAAGGGGAAAGAGAAGGGAGAGGTAGGGAATAGAGAAGGGAAAACGAGAGGGGAAGAAGCAAAAAGAGGGAGAATAAAAGAGAGGGAGAGAATAAAAGAGAAAGAGTGGGGAGGGATACAGGGAAAGGGAGAGAAGCAAATATATTGGGAAGAAAGGGGAAAAAAAACGTAAAAGAGAAAAAGAAAAGGGTCCTTCATAGAGATCTGAGAAACCCTAACCCCTGTAGCCCCTTTCTGCGGGCCACAGCTCCGGCCTGGGCGGGGCGAGGAGAGGGGAGGGAAGAGTGGCTGATGCCTGGCCCCTTCGGCTGCAGTCAACCAGCAGAGTAGAAAGAGGTGGCTGCGGGAACCCCCGAAGGGGAAGGGAGTGGGAAAGATCGTAGTCAACCAGGCGGGCCCTGACGCTGTCAGGCACAGACGTTCTCTCAGGGCGCCCCCTCACGGCCTCCCCACGGCCCAGGCCCCGGTTCCCGCCCGTCCGCCCTACCTGAGGGCCCGGGCGGGGTCGCTACGGACCGCTCCGGGGAGCCCCGGGGCGACGGCGGTGACGGGGGTCGGCGACGAAGGCGCCTCCTTTCCCCGGGGCACAGCTCGGCTGCGGCTCCACGGCCTCAAACTCCATCGGGAGCAAGCGGGAAAGCCCCGTTGGCGTTGGCTGTGTAGGCGGCGGCGGCGGCGGCGGCCGCAGCGGCGCCTCCTCCTCCTCCTCCTCCTCCTCCACCTCCACCTCCTCGCGAGAGGCGGACGGGGAGGGAGCCGGGCCCCGGGATCCTCTCGCGAGGAGACACGCCCCAACTCGCGCGAGAGTTAGCTCACACTTTGCTTCGCCCTCAGGGCTTTCAGGTTAATCCACCCCTATCACGTGATGAAGGAGCAAAGCTGTGGTACTCTGGGAAACGAGGACTGAAAAGGAGACTTCTGGGAAATTCCCGTCCATCCCCTGTTTCTTAGTAGCCCGTATTCAATAGTTCAAGCTAAAGTTGTCCGAGGTATACTAGCTCAAGGACAATGGTGATATTTGATTTCTCTCCATCTACACCTCCCCACAAAGTTGGCAGGATTTGACATATAATTATCATCTTATTTTGCAAACAATATTTACCCTAATCAGAACTACTAAGAGCAAGTGTCAAAACTGATGTAAGACCAGGCTTGTAAACTAAGCTCTACATAGGAAAGTCACTTGATATTACCAGACTTTTACATGTTAAATGACTATCCTTTAGACCTATTCTAAGTCTAAAATTGTATGGCCACTTGAATTGGGAAGAAAATATTTTTCAAATATTGAACTGAATTAAGATGTTCAATCTCCAAAAATGTTATTTTTTATGAATCATTCTATCTACCCACGTAATGTATTAAATTTTAAAACATGAAACTCATGGGGGAAAATACTTAGTAGATACACAAATCTATTGCTATAGATTTAAAGGCAGTCTTAGACTTAAAAGATTTTTTTCTTTTAAAATTCCCTGCTCCATTTTGACCATTAAAAACAAGCAATTAAGTAGTTGATAAAAGGTTCTGTTGCTATGTTTTTGAAATGAAGGAACTCCCATGTTACAGAATAAACCAAAGGTAATATAAAAATTACTTAACGGCTATGACTGACCAAAACACTTCATCCATCTTGAATCTCTTTCCTCATTTGTAAATTGAAATAATACTTACTCTGCCTATCTCATAGTGTTAATGTGAATTTATGTATTTGTTACATTATAAAGTTTGCCAGGAAAACATTTGTGTAAACCTCAAAGCCCTGCCTTTTCTTGGAAATTCATAAATTCCCCCAAACCCATCAATGTCTTATCCAACCTCCATTTAAATATCCTAAGTACTAAAAAGTTAGGTACATTTGAGAAAATGATACAAGTCAGATGAACAAAAGAGGGAAGTGGTATTTCATTTAGAAGAAATAAGTTTTCTTCAAGATTTTTAAAACAAAAACATAATAAAGTTAAAACTTTAATTCATGGGGCTTTCAGTTTTCTCTTGGCCATGAAAAAAAAAACCATTGCATTTCTCTACAACAAAAAATTTATATTCTATACTAAAAAATATTATAAAAAGAACTTAACATAACATCTAGTACATGGTAGGTAATAGATAAATGTTTGTTTCTTTTTCTGTTCCCTTTTCTACCCAAACACACCTGCTTTTCTAAAATTAGGTTTCGTTTTCCAAAGCTTATTTATATCATGCAAGTAGACACTGCTGAGAATTCCTTCTTGTGGAAACATTGTTATTGGAAAATATAACCAATATTTCTAACCTTTCTCTCCATTTCAAAGATCTAAAAGTGCTTTATGAAAGGATTCTCATGACATAAGGATATGTGATACACACATACAGATGGATGTATAGATGTGTGTTTATGTCCGTATCAAAATTAGTTACAATTGGAAAGAAAATATTTTTCAAATATTGAACTGAGTTAAGATATACATTCCCCCAAAAAGTTATTCCTTATGAATCATTCTGCCCACCCATAAAATGTTTTAAATTTTAAAAACGTTAAACTATTAATGAGGAAAAATAATGATTCAAAGTAAATCTCAAGAAAATTTCATCTGAAAGGTAAAGTTTATCTAAATAGAATCATTTTAAAGGTCCAGGTCAAAAGCAGTTAAAATTGCTGAAAAAGTGAGATCCTTGAAGGCAATATTTTTATCTTATTTAACTGTATTATTTGGTATATTTTGGGCAAGTCCCTCTTTACCTGTTTCATATATCATATCAGGATAATAACTGTACTTCCTATTTCATCAGATTTTTGTAAGGAAAGATTTTTGCAAAAATGCAAACACAGCACATAAGCCTTTTTCTCCACTCATAAATGGTAACTTTACAAATGTTTAGTGAATATTTTCTAACAGAGAAACTATTTAGGTTAAATTCTAAAACTACTACATTTAAAGCATTTTAGATAGATCTAGGAATCCCTCTCAAGTCTCACATTTATTAGCTCAAATAACCAGTAAAATTAAAATTCATAAATTAGAGCTAATACCTTACAAATCAAATTCACTCTCCTCATTATACAGATATGGGAGAGAGAGTGGTGGAAATACAAATATGGCTCAGAAAGTCTAAATGACATTTTCAAAACTTACGATTCTGTGTTTCTATAGTGATTTCCACAATGACCTTATGAAATGTAGTCATTTAGCAATTATATATTAACTGATCTTCAGCTGATGGATGGCAGGAGCTATTGAAAGGCCTTCCTTTAATGTAAGGCAGACACATTAAGAAGTCTTAAAATGGGAAATTCATTTAACTCCTCAGTATCCCCAAGCAATTTTCTAAAACTATTAAAGAAGAGACAATATTGCTTCTCCACAATCCTACAGGGATAGTCCACAATGGAAATTTCCCCACACATGCTGAAATCACAGTTTTGGATTTTTTTTTTTAAATCTGTTAGTTAAATCCTTATAAATAGCTGAAATGTAAAACACTTGAAAATAATAGTTTCAAAAGAAATACCCCACAAAAAGTCTACAATAACATTAGAATGGGATGATGGGAAGGATAACATTTGTCTTTTAGGTTTATTTGTATTTTTTCAGTTTTCTTACACAACATAATTGCCACATTGCAGGAGGCACAACCAATCAATCAACAAGCATTTATTAAATGTCTACTATATACCAGGCACTGGGACTACATAGACAAAACAATCCCTACCCTCAAGAAGCTTACATTGTATTAGGAGAAACATGTATACATATGATACAAAATTTATACATAGTAAATATAAAGTAAATGGAAAGTGGATGATAGACAGGGGAAGGATACTAGGAAAATCAGTAAAGGCCTCATGTAGGAGGTGGCACTTGAGATAAGCATTAAACGAAGAGAAGGATTCAGAGGCAGAAGTGGGGAGAGAATGTATTCCAGGAATAAAGATGCTAAAACCATGAAGAAATGAGATGTTTTATTCAGATAGGAAGTAGCAAGGTTAGTTTTGCGCAGAATTAGTGTGTAAATGTGAATAATGTAGTAAATGGAAAAATATTAAAGAACAAGAATTTGTACTTTTTCCTAGAGAAAATAGTCACTGGAGGTATAGGGATAGGGAAGTGTTTTGTTCAGAACTGTGCTTTAGGAATACTGCTTTGGCAGGATGTCTGGTAGAGGGGAGAGTTCTGATGAAGGGAAAATAATTAGGAGCCTAATGAAATATGATTTAACACTCAATTACTTCTCATAGGTTGACACAATGTCTTACCCAACAAGGTTCTACTATACCATAAGTATATAGAAGTAACAAGGAGCTTTAGCATTTAACAAAAATTTTACTTGTACTACACTCACTGCAAATGTTTTTACTTTTGACACAAAAGTATTCTCTTCGTGCATTCTCTTCATGGAGAATACATATATATATATGGATGAAGAAAAAAGTACTCAAATTATTTTAATATCAATCTTTGAAAGTCAACCCTAGCCACATGAATAAAAATTTAGCACTAAGAAAAATCACAACTACCCATATACAATACTAAGGCTAAAAAAAAAAAATCTAGATTAAAGCATTACCATGAGAAAAAAAAAGATATTGCCTAGACAAAGTAAAAAGAGTAATGATATATAGAACAAATTCAATGTTTTTTTATAAATTGTGAATTTCTAACAAATGCTGTTTTTCATTGGTTACATAATCAGACTGATGAGAATATTTGATATTTGTATTAAATATAATCTAGAGACCACAGCCAATTTAATATTCATTTCTAAAGTATGTGAACCAGTAATCCAAACAAGTCAAATTTATTCTCAAATGGAATTAAATTAAAATATATTTTAAAACATTATGAGTACAATTACTTTTTATTCCAGTGAAAGAATAAAAAGAAACTTTTTATTCCAGTTTTATATATGAAAACATATAAAGAAATGTTTATATCCTTTTATCTCTATGTGTGTATACTTACATATACAGATGTTTCCATATAAAACATGAATACACATATAGAGGTGTGTGTATATGGTATGTGTGTGTGTGTTTGTCTATAAAACAAGTTTAATATAACCCTGTGTTTTCCTTTGGTGGAAGAAGTAGGATGCAACATATTCACAATGATTTGTGTCCAAGAATTTGTACAGAAGATATTAATAAGGATCAGAAAAGAATGCTGGCAAAAAACATAGCAAGAGAAATAACAGATGTACAGAATGATCCAAGTGCTGCAATATTATCCAAGAAATAATAAATTAAAATGACATCTGATGTGTTAGGTTGAATCTTTATGGAAGACTGATATAGAGATAAAGCCAGAAATACAGGATGAAAAAGTATGAATAAGTTGCCCTTTGGACAAGCAGAGAATACTCACACTAAAATAAATGATATGCTGAATAATTTCTCTGGAGGCAATAGGAATTTTTTTGTACACAAGGAATATTATTTTTTTATCATTTCAACCATGTAACTGACCTACTGTATGGTTTAGAAAAGTGGTAGTATTTATAAAGGTAACCAATATATTTTTTTTCCCAAATAGAGAAAGATTTATCACGCTTGCTTTCACCTACAGGACAAATAGTTTTCAAAAGTGATTCTAAAATGAACCAAGACTGGCAAAGTCCCAGATTTCTTTTCTTTTAATGGTCACCAAGATAAAAGTACAAGTAAAATATGGTTGCTGTTCCTGTATGAAGCACTAACAATGCAAGTTCAGTAAAAAAATCTGAAAAATACCATTGAGTTCTTTCTTCCCCTTAGCCAAGAGTCAGTTAATAATAGTAACCAAATATCTATGGTCACAACACTCTATAAAGCACCAAAGAGGCTGGCTATCAAATCACCTAATATTTAGGTAATGATACTTAAGGCAGCCTAGAACTTCATCAACCATTCCATAAACTCCAACAATTTTTAACAAGAGATATTACAAAAACTTTAGTATGCCAGTACATCAAAAAATAAGACAAATATAGGAAGGAGGAATGCAGAATTACAAAAGAGTATTTTTGCAAAACTCAAAATAATGGATTATAATATCCAAATCTCCAAATGTTTACTACTACTAATCATAGTCTATTTTGACTTTTGTGATGATATCAAGGTTTGCCCTTTCACCACTATTTCTCCCATGAACAGAAGTTAAGTGTTTTTTGAGGGCAGATTTGTGCTTGAAGTCCATATCACAACAGTGGCACTTATATGGGCGATCTCCACTGTGAATGTTCAAGTGGTCCTGAAGAGTGCTCTTGGCAGTAAATGTTTTTAAACACACAGAACACTGGAATGGCCGTATGCCCATATGTCCTCGAATATGTCGATTAAGATTTTTCTTCTGTGTAAACGTTTTTCCACACTGCAAACACAAAAACAGTTTGTGCATTTTCAGATGGCGCAGATAGTTTTCAAGATGAAGAAATCCTCGTGGACACTTAGGGCACTGGTGCCGCCAGGAATAACCCTCTTCTAGACTTTGAAGTCCATTTGTTACACCAACATTGCCTTCTGTACTTTCACCAATAAATCCCTGAAAGTGACTTCCAGGAACTTCTGTCATCCTACTTTCCACTGTAGAATTAATCAGTGAAT
This sequence comes from Sarcophilus harrisii, assembly GCF_902635505.1. Taxonomy (NCBI): domain Eukaryota; kingdom Metazoa; phylum Chordata; class Mammalia; order Dasyuromorphia; family Dasyuridae; genus Sarcophilus; species Sarcophilus harrisii. The sequence continues at coordinate 446,474,904 of NC_045427.1, forward strand.
GCTGTGTTTCAGGAAAATATATATTTGTTTTTGAAGAAGTACAAGGTTGTGAAAACTGCTCACTTTCTACAGTGGGCACATTGATAGAATCCATTCGGAAGATGCAAATTTCATCATTTTTATACCCTATTTCAACTGCTGAAATCTCTGATGTTTTCATATCTTTTTTGTCCAATATCAAGCCCTGTATAGTAGGCTGCAAAACATTGTCTTTTTCTTGTTTAACTTGGATGTCCAAGTTTACAGGACTGTCTTCAGAAATCTCAATTATTTCACAGTCTTTCTCTATATTTTGATCTTCATCCTTTAGTTCTGGATAAGAGGAATGACATGTCTCAGCAGCCTGGCTATTGTTCTTCATAGAAGAATCTATTTCCAAATACTTGGACAAAGCTTCTGTGCACTTCTCCACAATATGTACCATTTGAAGGTAACTTGCAGCAGTCAAATATTTCAAAAGCTCTTTCCTTTTAACCTCCAGTGCACCAGTATAACAAGAGAGCAATAACTTTCTGCCAATCTCTGCACTCTGCAAGATGGTGATTCTGACCTGCTTTGACTGGTTGAGTAAAAACTGATCTCTCATGAAAGTGGAGCAAGCAGCAAAAATCACTTTGTGGCCCTGGAATTCCGTGTCATTGATATAGATGGATACATCACAAAATAAATTCTGCTGTCTCAAGAGGTTCATTTTCTGTAGGACAGCATCACCTTGCTGCTCAAATTGGAAGTGCAGGACATCAGATTCAGCAGCCATGGTCACACTTATTAAAAAAAACAAAATATAAATGTTATAGTGGGAGATGAAGCTCCAACTTAAAGATTGCTTTAAATCATTATAGTTTAAACAAAATCAATTAGAAGTCAGATCTAAATGTTGGCATCTATGGCATTATATTGCTATATGACCTTGGATGAGTCAGAATCATAAATTTGGAAATGTGAGGAGGAAGGAGCCTTTATCCAACTTCTAAATGAAGCCCAAAACACAACATTCATGAAAGGCAGGTTACCTAATTACTTGCCTAAAAAGTAGTCAGCCTTCATCCTGAACACTTACAGTGAATAGCTTACTACCTCACAAGAGAACCCATTCCACTGTTAGACAATTGTTAAGGTCTTCCTCATATTAAGCCAAAATAGAGCCAAAACCCACCTTTCTAACAATTCCACTCACAAACCTTGCTTCTCATTTTGTCCTCTGGGGTCTAATGGAAATCTAACCTCTTTCATAATAAGTGACAAATATCTGAAAGAAGTATTCATGTCCCCTCTCCCAAGATTGCTTTTCTCTAGGTAAAATCTCTTTCCTACCTTAGATGTTTCACTTCTCCTCTCTTCAGTTTATTCGTCGTAAGAAGAAAGGTTGAACAAAATAAAATGTAAGTTGCTGTTGAACAACGCACACCCCAAATTCATTCAGAAAAGGATGTGAGAGTGACACCCGGATAAAAACTCTTAAAAACTCTACTCCTTCTAGTTAGAGAAGCAATGAAACAGTGAAAGGAGCACTGGGCTAAAAGTTAGGAGACCTGGATTGAAAATGGGGTTCTCACACCCAAACTTGCTCAATCACACAAATGAATCTTTGGAAACTACTGGTCTGTTTTCACGTCTATCAAGGGAGTTAGAATGATTGTAAGGTCCCTTTCAAACCTAAAAGGCCATAAATAGCCTCCAGGTGTCTCGACTTCTAAACATATTAAAAGCGGAGACTATAATTCCTGCCGGTCTCATAAAAGTGTGGTGTCTGACCCCTTGCCAAGGTGGTCATCCCCAGAGCCTGTCTCTCCTCCTCCGGCCCCTTCTCTCCAAACCCCGGCAACCGGGAACTGGGAAAAGCTAGCGAACAGACCTCGACCTCTGCCCACCGTGAGCCTCAAACCAACCCGAGCGTTCCCACAGTCCACACTCACGCGTTCCGGCTGTGGACTGGCAGGAAACTGCGCCCTCCAAAGCAAGGCCACTCGGGCAACAGCTGCGGAGACGGGAGCAACGGCTGTCCAGTCCGGAAGTTTGGCCCAGCCTGGGACAAAACCCTTCCGGGGTAAGCCTACTTCACCCTCCGCTGGCCGCTCCACCCGATTCAGCTGGGGCGACGGCGGTAAGACGGGGAGCTGAATAGCGAACCGGAAGCATATCCCAGCGGCCATCCTATCCACCCCAAGGACTGACCTGCACGCGACTCTGTTTGGCCCCGACCTACTTCCGACGAGCCCCCGGAAGTGGTTGTTAAGGGACATTTTTAACTTGCCCTACTTTGCCCTCTCCCTCGCAATTAGGGAATCTCACTGGAGATTACTGTTAAATCCATGAAAGAGCACTGTCTAGTCATAAGCAAATAGCTTAGTTGCTCTCATAAATTGTCAATAATTCTTATTCCGTAGGTCTGAATTTCAATTTCCTTATCTGAAAACTTTGGAGGGAATAAGTACAAGACCCTTTATATACAGTAGAAGAAAATGACTATGTAATGTGCTGTGTCCTGAGGTCTCTTCCAGTTATGACATTCCATAATCCAACATTCGTTGTGAAGTAGTATCTAATAGAAGCATTTTTCTCAGGAGTCAGAAATCTTCCCTAAGATAAAAGACAAATTTTATCGAGAGAGGCTGGGGGAAAACAACTACATTGCTGCACCATTTTGGTAACATTGCAAATTGGCCCAACCATTCTCAAAAGAGCAACTTAACTATACCTCTATAGTTATTATACTGCAAACCCTCAGACAATGATAACCACTACTGACCATATACTCCAAAGAGATCAAATAAGGATGAAAAGGTATATGTACAAAATAATCCATAGCTGCTCTTTTTGTAATTGCAAAGAACTATAAAATAAGACAATGCCCATCAACTGGGGAAAAGTTGAACAAATCTAGATAAAGGGACACTACTGTGCTAAAAAGAAATGATATAAGAGATGGTTTAGAAGAAAAACCTGGGAAGACTTGCACAAATTTTTACAGTGAAATAAGTAGAACCAGGACAATTTGCAAAATAACAAAAACAAAGGTAAACAATTTTGAAAGACCTAAGAATTCTGATCAATGCAATGACCACAATTCCAGACCAATCATAATGTGTACTCCCTATATTCTGACAGAAAGAAATGGATTCCAGGTGTTGAAATATATATATGTATATGCATACACATATACAAACAGGTGTATACATACACATATATTTGGACATAGCTATTGTGGGAACTTGTTTTTGCTTTATGGATATTTATTACATATATTTTTTTTCAATTATAAGGGGAGAAAACAACAATAAAAACAGACAGTGAAATAAATGATACAGATAAATTTAGAAATCCTCAGATGCAGTCCTAGCTATACCATTGATTAGCTGTTCAAACTTGGATAGGTCAATTCATCTGAACTAAATTCCTCATAAAATGCAAGAATACTATTGGGTCTCTTCAACAATTTCTAATGTCAATAAAAGAAACTAGCATAATAAATTATACATAGGAAAAAACAAATGAAGAATGCTTATTGGCAAAATTATGACAAATAGTTGGATAGACAGCTCACTGAGTTGGTACATCCTTACATGCATATTAATTACTACATACAAATGAACAAGCTGGGATCAAAGCTAGACAGGAAAAGAATAGGCTGAATTTCATTCTGAAAATGTGCAACTTTGAACAGTTCCAAATTGATCTCTAACACAAAAACTCATTTCTTAAACAATATTTTCCTAATAATGCTATATTAAAACACAACTAAAAAAAAAATTGTGGATGACTTAAGGACCAAAAAAAAAAAAAAAGTAAGCATAATGCAGCATATTACCAATAATGACCACAGAAAAAGGAGTGGCATGAAAGGTTTCTTGTAGATTTGTAACTAAAAAAGGTGAGCAAGTCAAGGACATGGCAACAATAAAAATCAACAGATGGACAAACTGAGTATCAGCTAGTCTGGTAGCTACAGCTCCCATATAAGTCTAATAATACTATATAGATCTAGGATAATGAAATACTTCAAGAGTAGAATTTAGATCAGTGGGATCAAGAATATAGGATCAGAGATCAAGTCGAGGAAAATAAGATTATAAAATAGGAGATGGGGGAAAACTCCAGAGATGTGCAGCTCCAAATCACAGAGATCCTGTTTTGATCATAGTGATCCCTTTCCATTCCAGCAATACTCAGCTTTAAGGGACAAAAAAAAAAAATTTTGCAAAAGTGAGGTAGTTTTTCTTCTGACCCAGCAAGGCCTTCAACTATTGCAGACTACAGACCATTATCAAAACTTTGGACAAGCTTCTTAGAAGGGATGCTTCAAGAGGTGGGGTGGCTGGGGAGTAGGGAATAGACACAATGTGTTATTTACCAAATGCAAAGTACCACTGGGTCTAATTTTGCATTATGCATCCTTAATTCCTCTATCTATTGATGTTCTTGATTTTCAGTAATGACATAGTAAGACATTGTTCACTGTGAAGCAAATCTGGAACCAGAAGCCTTTCAGCTGGTTGGTATCCACTAAATTGTTAAAAGACCTAAAGCAGTAGTTTTTAGCTTTTTAGTTTGGGGGAGTTTGTGCAGGTGTGTCATGGACCTCTCTGGAAGGTTGAAAAAGCCTATGAACCCCTTCTCAGAACATTTTTTAAAATCATAAAATACTATATGAAAATAAAGATACATAAAAATTATATTTTAAATTGTCTATGTGCATATATACATGTGTTTGTGTGTGTGTGTGTATTTACATTTGTGTACCCAAAGTTTGGGGAAGAAGACTTCCCTAAGTTGGGAATGACTGTACTAAAGGGAATACTACACCAACTAGAATTCAGTTGTTTATCAAACAGAGCTGGTCCACTGTTATGCTATACCAAAATTTGTTGTTGTTGTTCCAATTTTATCAAGTTTACTAGATATCCCAACTCTTCTATTATTCACAGATTTAATTAATGTCTATCCCTTTTACTTTGACCCAAGACATAAATAAGAATAAATAAAAAGGCATCAAGGGAGCATTCTCTTACCTGTTCCATTAGAGAGAGCCTTTATCGAAAATGTCACTGGAGCTATTAATCAGCAGTGGGTAAGTAAGGATTCAACCAGTTCAAAACCCAAATGAGTAAAATAGTTTACTTCAGTGATATCAAACTCAAAACAGAAACAGGGATCATAAATTAGAACACTAGAATAAACGTTAGAATACTGGACAGTAGCAAACTGACAATTTTAAAATGTTACATAACCTATATTTCATTGTATTTTTGTTAAATATTTTATTTTAATCTGGGTTAGCTTCAGGCAACATGGCTGGATTGCATGCTGAGCACCCCAAACCAAATGATCTCTAAGGTACCTTACATTTCTAAATCCCATGATTTATGAATATCTCTATTGATTACTAAGTTCCTCAAGAAGTAAAGTTGTGTTCTTTTTCATCTTTGGAAATTTTAGTAAGGAGGACAGACAGCAAGCATATCAGGTACTTGATATATATTATTTTCTATCACTTCCACAATTTGGTCATTAATACCTTCAGATTAGTAACTTTAATTCATAACTACTTTCCCTCTTTGCATCTCCATTAATCATAACTGATTGGAGGGAACCTTAGGTACTCAAAGGTTTTATTAACACATTACAAGCTTTGGCTGGCCTATCAAGCAAAATGGCTATGTGAGTCTACAGTTGAAAAGCAGACTTAAGTACGACAAAGTCAGTACCAAAGGTTTGGCCACCAGAGTAGACACTATTCACAAAGGAGTAAGTACTGAAGGGAAAATACTCTTCCAATGCAATCCTACATCTTTTAATTTAGACCAATAACTTGATAATTTTTCTAGCAAGTAAATATCTTAAGATTTTTCCTAAAAGTGACACGATCCTATACATAAAAAATGTAAAAATTACCTTCAATGATATTCAAGGATTTCAAAAGAAAATGGGAGAATGAAGCAAGCCATTGACACCAGGATTTTAGTTGTCACACTTTTATTAAGGAAACTTCCTCATAATAGGTGAAGAGGTAGTTCGTAGTCAGTATGTGTAACATACAACAAGTTTAGGACAGCTGTTCATTAGCTGAAAGTAGACAATGGAAGTAAGTACTTTGCTATGTATTTGACAGTAGTGAAAAGGTGAACCTGGTCTCAGAGGAATGCCCTATTTATACAGCATCTAGTGAAAAAATTTTAAAGGAGTTAAACCCATATCTAATTTACCTTTCTAGATGTTAGTCACTTCAACCAAGTGCTTTTAATTTTTTAAATTCTAAACTGTAGTGCTAAAACTTAACAGGATTCCTTCTTCTTTTTGTGCTTTATAGGATTATAATATCAAAGATCTATAAAATTCTAATGCTGAGTGAATAAAAAGTTTTAGTCTTTCTACCACAAGAATTTCAAATAGTTTTCTATGTCATTCAGTAGTCTGGTCAAATTTCAATACAAGCTAGGAAACCTACATATTTGAAAAAATCAAATTCTAGCTAAAATAGCAAATTTAATATAGTGTCATTGAACTTCATTAAGAAAATCTCACAGAAATGAAAGGGACTTTCACTCCAGCTAACAAATGGAGGAGAGTTCAGTCACTTTAGTGATTTATATTTTCAGAGAAGTGCAAACTAAAGGTTTTCCTAAGAGGAACTACACGAGACAAGTGTGGAATAACAGGGAAAACACTGGCCGGGATGGGAATCAAGACTTTTTTTAGTACCTGTCATTGAGTCTGCCCCTAAGATATTTTGAGACTATGGGAAGTTCTAGTTCTGCCATTACATTGGCAAGTTATCTTCCTGGCCTTTTATTTACTCCTCTGAAATATGAGGGCACTTGACTTGCCCTAATTTTCTACATTATCTGATAAAAACCCAGGAAATCTAGTCTTCAGTAAAAGAGCTGTAAATCTGAACTCTTGCCTATTTAGTCAATACACTAAGACAAAAACATCACAAGAATGGCAGCACAACTTTCATTTAATGAACTTAAGTCCCTTGACTATGCCATATAATTTTCCTGTAATCAAATGTTACTCAAACATAAAACAAAATGGTTTAAATATCCTGTTGTAACTTCTCATTGTTGCATAGCATTGGTATCTTCAGTGAGATTTTGTAAAAGTAGGTATTGTCAGGGAGCAGCTACATCACAATCTGCTCTGCTTATTATAACTAGCGTTAAGTGCTTACTGGCTCTACCCTTCAACACATTCTGCATTTAAGTTGTCTGGCAAATAACATGGGAAAGTATTTTTTAAACTATATTGATCGATACAATGTTTCCAATTAGAGTCACAAAATAAAGCATTCAATATACCAACCACAGGAATTCCCTCAAACCATCTAAGTTTCTTTACATGCACTCAAAAAGAAAATATATATATTTTTTAATTTGACGTAAATTAACACAAGCTAGTTTAGAAAGTGTTTGGGTTTATTCCCCATTCAACTCCCACTATGTATTCTTACTACTTGCCAAAGGGAGGAACAATACAGCAAACAAGCATTATCACTAAGCAAATTCATCTCAGTAGTTTGTAACAGCAGAATATTCTTCAAACTACTACTTTTCAAGTAGAAAAGAATTTCTAAATGGGAATGAATATTATGTGAGATTTAGCTAGTAAACAATGGGCTCTTTCTTGGCCTAAAACCCAGCAATGATTTAAAGAGGAAACATAAAACCTCCAGTTAACATGTAATATTTTATCTTGAATATCAAATGGTTATTAATAAAGCCTTGAGGAACATGTGAAGTGAAAAGCTTTGTTTTAAATGATATTGGGTAAGTCATTTCCCACTCTGGAAATCAGTTTCCTCAACTGTGAAAAGGAATTCAACTAGTTTATCTCTAAGGTCCCTTTCAGCTCTAACATTCTATAGTGCTATGACTATCTAAATCTAACTCATATGTCATACAATAGTTAAGAATCCAAAATATTATTCAAGAGGCAAAGGAAAAAACCTATACAAATAGATTAACATGGTGCTAGTGAGCCTTACAGGTAAGGAGATAAGATTGGACACCTTTAAAAGAAAAATCTGATTATAATATGTGCCCTTTGTAATTCATAAGGATTTTTTCAGTTATTTTAGGTTTGGAAGTACACTATGACTACAGAAAAGTGCACTTATGATTTGTGGAGATTTCGTAAACTTCTACAAAGAATTGAATAGTATGCTTTTTTTTTTTTTTTTAATCAAACTCACTATGACTGTGGCTCACCTGACAAAGTATATCAACTACCAACTAACTTTTTTTTTTAAAGATCATTATTCTTCAACACATCCATTAAGTACATTTATCATTTGTTGTCCTAGCTTTAAGAAAATCAATAGACAAGTAACACTGTTATAAATACAAATGGCCTTTTCATGTAATATTCTAATTGAAAAACCAAAGATATCCATTTTGTTAACACAGTGATTTCAATTGCTGTCTTTTATATGTGATTATATTAGTATTAACAGCGATCTGTACTTGTATAAGCAAGTGAGACTGAAAAAAACAATGTGTATCATCTGATTCATGTGAATAACTTAGAAAATGGAAATAAAATATTAATACTGTTTAAAAGTACATAATGAACTAAATATACTTCCTGTGAACTTTAAGATGAGCTCAAATGGAGTTTGTGGAAGAAATAAAATGTTAACAAAAACAAAAGAATTTACTATTGAGCAGCCAGTGATTCACTCTATCTGAAGTCAAGGTTAAACATTAAAAACACTTTTTAAAAAATTTCAGCCACAATCTACAGTGTTTTTCATTTCTCCTAACTTGGCATCTATTGATGAAAAATAGGTGAGGTTAATTTGTTGTTACCATGCCCCACAAACAAATAGAAATGGAACCAGTCAGAAACAGGAGTCCATATTATTGACCTTCAGTGTAGTAATTTTGAGAAAGAAAACCAGATACTTATGGAAAGAAAATGTATAACTGAAAATAGGGTAAAGGGGGAGTAAAAACACCTTAATGTAGCAATAGCAACTCAGCAGGTGCTTTCATTGAGCCCCAACTGTTTACACCAGTCAAATTAACCAAAATGCTCCCCACCCAATCCCCAAGGTCACACTTAATTGTTCTTCATGCTTTCTTGGTTAACCATTACTTATATGTAGAACTCTACTTAATTAACACAGGTACCATCACTCCTTATAGTCAGTACAGCCTGGGCCAGTTTACCTGCATCTAATACCTGGGATGCATCTGATGGCTGCTGACACCCTTTAGTTTCTGTTACTGTGGTACAAACAAAAGAATCAAAATCCACTGTGAGGTCTTGCACATTTCTTTCATTAGCATTATCAAAGCTGTTTTTACCATGCAACTGCTTCAGGTGTTTCCTCAAAACTGGTTTATGTGCAAAAACCATGTCACAATAGTTACATTTATGGGGCTTATCTCCACTATGGAGGTTAAGGTGATCCTGTAAGGAACACTTCTGAGAGAAGGTTTTCCCACAGATTTTACACTGAAAGGGTTTGATGCCTGCATGTACTCGCATATGTCGGTGGAGGTTGCCTTTCTGAGTGAATGTTTTTCCGCAGAGTAAACACATAAAGAGTTTATGCATTTTTAAGTGGTTAGCATAGTTCTCTAGATGACGGAACACCCTGGTACACTTTGGGCACTGGTGATGCCACTGAAAGCCTTTGTCTATGCCACGATTATTAAAACCAAACAAATCTTTAGAGGCCATAATGATATTATCACTACCTGCATAAGAAAGAGCATAATTGTGGAGATGGTTTTGTTCAATTTCATTTACTCTGTTTTCCACAGTTGAATTAATGAAGCAGTGCTGGGGTTCTGAGGAATGTAAAGCAGATGGTTCAGAAGAAATAAACTGATTTTGATCTTTTTTATTCCTGACTTCTGAAACCTCCCCAATTGATTCTACTTTAACAATCTGAATGTCACTGTCTTCCATATCCATACTAAACTCAGAGGGTTGAATACAGGGGGAATCCTGCTCCTGTGAGTCTCTGTCATCTACCTGCTGTTCTTTTGATTCTGAAGAATCACTCTGCTGTTCACATTCCTCTTTGCCTTCCAAAGGCTGCTTGGGCTTTATAAACTTCCAAAGGGCCTGTGTGCATCGTTCTACAATGTGGCTCATCTGAAGAAAGCTTGCAGCTGTCAAATAATTTACCAGTTCCATCTCAGGAAATTCCAGAATGCCACTATAACAGGATAGCAGCAATTGTCTCCCCACTTCTGATCTCTGCATTATGGAAATCTTTATTTCTCTGGAATCATTCAATAAAAATTGGTCTCTTAGGAAGGGTGAGCCTGCAGCAAACACAATTTTATGTCCCTGAACCTCAATATCATCTATATGAACTGCGACGTCACAAAACTTATTTTCTTCTCTTAACTTGTTCATTTTTTGTAACATTGAATCTCCATAATTTTCAAACTTGAAGCGAAGGAGATCTGTTCTTTCAGACATTGTGGCAGACCTAAAGGGTGAAAATGTAGAGATGTTGAGATAGGGGGAAAAAAAAGTCAAAAATGTAAGAAACCTGGACTTGATTTGGAAAAAAAAATAAAACAAACAAAACAACTTTTACCTATTTGCTTTTTAGGAAATGTTCTTAGAAAGAAGCTAGCTTTCCAAGACAACCAAAAAATTAACCCTTTTCAACAGTGTCAAAAGTACTTATCAGCCCAAATTAATAGAGGAAGAAGTAAATTGCTTAAACAATCCCATTTTAGAAAAAGAAATAGAAGAAGCTATTAATAAACTCCCTTAGAAAAAAACCCCCAGGTCCAAATGGATTTACATATGAATTTTACCAAACATTTAAAGAACAATTAACTCCAATGCCATATAAACTATTTGAAAAAATAGGGAATGAAGGACTCCTACCAAATTCCTTTTATGACACAGACATGGTAATGATACCTAAACCAGGTAGGACAAAAAAAGAAAAAGGAAATTATAGACCAATCTCCCTAATGAATATTGATGCAAAAATCTTAAATAAAATATTAGCAAAAAGATTACAGAAAATCATCCCCAGTATAATATACCATAACCAAGTAAGATTTATACCAGGAATGCAGGACTGGTTCAATATTAGGAAAACTATTAGCAGAATTGACTATATCAATAACCAAATGAACAAAAACCATATGATCATTCCAATAGATGCAGAAAAAGCATTTGATAATGTCCAACACCCATTCCTATTAAAAACACTAGAGAGTATAGGAATAAATGGACTTTTCCTTAAAATGGTCAGTAGCATCTATTTAAAATCATTAATATGAATCATATGTAATGGGGATAAACTGGAACCATTCCCAATAAGATCAAGAGTGAAACACAGTTGCCTACTATCCCCATTGTATTAGAAATGCTAGCTTTGGCAATAAGAGATGAAAAGAGATTGAAAGTACTTAGAAGTGGAAAAACAAATAGCTCAACACTTCTCTTTTATCAGTACTTATAATAAGAATTGCAAATCATTAATCAATTCAAAGGCATTTTTCCTATCTTCAAATAAAAATTTGACCAGATTTTAATGATAAACTGTAATGAATCCAAACAAGTTCAGTTAACTACTGAGCTAGATTTTACTAAGTACTAAGAACTACAGCTCAAGGTTTTCATGTTCTCCTCAAGGTAAGGCCAAATACTTACAAAGATGCTTGCTTCTCATGGGAAGAAAAGAAAAATCTCATTGATTTTCCTCTTAAAATATTACAAACAACTTGACTGTCCTATCCCAAGACAGATGACAAAATGGCAGGAATATGGGGGCAGAAACATTAAAAAGAAAAAAAAAGTCAAAAATGAATTAAAGGATTTCTGGGAAAATAATAATTCTAGTAACAGAAAAACTGGGTTGGGTGGACAAATAGAAGGAAGAGGTAAAAGGGCCAAAAAAACTTAAAAACTCCACAGAGTTTTTTGGCATTTTATATAATTTTATAGAGACTGTATAAAAGCTTATCAATACCTTGCAAGCAACATAAATAACAAATACCACAGTTTAGATATTAAAAGATGTCAGATGATATGGAAGAAAAAATATTACATTTGTGGCAAAGAAAACCCTTTATAAAAATCTTAATTATATCAAGACAATTGGTGACAATTTAGAAAGGAAAAAAAAAATAAGGATGAGAATTCATTTCTATTTTGTACTTTTAAGTTTTAAATATTTATTTAAAATGTCTATTCTAAAAATATATAGCATTATAATTTAGCACCAAAAATTATAAAGCAAAGTAATTTTAAATCACAAAAGAAAATCTTCTGAGAGTTTACTCATTTCAGGTTCCATTAGCTCTTACCATTATCTAGCCCAAACCAATATTTCCCTCTGTGGACTCATTAGGCAAAGTTAATTGCTGCAAATCATTCAAATATATTTGAATATTCTTGCGAACAAGACAGATAGGTCCAATCACCCTCTCATGGTTTAAGAAGCAAGTCCTATTATTTGCTTTATATTCATTGGTTTTATGAAAATTATCTTTCTAAAAGCAATGTGAATATTGTAAAGACGATCAATTTTGAAAAAATTGAGAAATCTAATCAAACAATGACCAACCACCATTTCAGAGAACTGATGATGAAATAGGCCATCTACATTCCAATGGAGAGAGATGATGGACTCAAAGTACAGATGAAGATTTTTTTTAATTTTTAATATGGTCAATGAAGAAATTTGTTTGATTACACATGTTTATAATAAGCGATATTGTTTTTTTTCCTTTCTCAATAGAGAAATAGAGAGAATGATGTGTGGAAAGAAGGTAGATTATGGGGATTTGGGGGGGGGGTTTGGCTGAGGCAATTGGGGTTAAGTGACTTGCCAGTGTCACACAGAGAGGAAGTATTAAGTGTCTGAGACAAGATTTGAACTCAGGTCCTCCTGACTTCACAGCTGGTGCTCTATCCACTGCAGCACTTAGCTGCCCCTAGATTATGATTTAAAAAGAAAAAAAAAAACCCTTTAATTTTAAAGAAATAAGCCAATAAATCAACATAAACTTCAAAAGAAAAAAACAATTTTAAGTTATCTCAAATATTCACCCAAATGGGCAAATATGTTTACTATAGTTTGGGGGAAGCTTAAGTTCACATTTAAGTATTAAATATTAATCTATTCTGAAGCTTCCTTAGGCCGAGTTTAAGAAATAATGACTTCTGTATTAAATTTAATTTATTCTTTCATTCTACATCAATTTATTAAATGTCATTTATGTCAAGACTGGAAATACAAAAATAAAAATAAAAAAAGTACCTGACCTCAAAGAGCTTGTGTTCTATGGAAGGGAAGAGTGGGCTTTTGAACAACATATACAGGCACAGAGACAAAGTAACTTCCAGGGGGAGAGCTTTTATAAATAGAGATAAGGACTTGCTTCTGGCAGGTGGTACTTTATCCCCTAAGGAAAGTATGATCTCTCAGGAACATCGGTGAATTGGTATTACATTCCTGGCCTAAGGAAATATACTGTCATAGAGAGACAGGAGATTCAGTGTTGTGTCTGGAAAATGGCAACTAGGTTAGACAAGCTGGAATACTGAATGAATTTGAGAGAGTAATAATAGGCAATAAGCCTGGAAAGGTAGATGGTTGCCAGATTGTGAAGGATTTTATAAGCCAAATAAAAAAGTTCTTAGAGACATAGTAGTGTCATTGCAGCTTCCTGAGCTGGGAAATGAAACAATCAGATATGTTTTTTAGAAATATCACATTGGCATCTCTGTAGAGGACAGATCAGAAAAGAGAGAGATTGAAATCTATGAGACCATTTAGGAATATATTACAAGATCCAGACAAAAGGTGATGCAGCTTGAATCTTTGCTGGGGGATAGGCAACTTGAGCCATAGGGAAAATTGAAGTAGCATTAATTACAAATTTGTGAATGTGTACTTTATAAGCTCTTAAAAGTTGACTAGAAGGGATACCATCATGTCCAGGCAACTAGAAGGGTTGTGGTATTCTCAAAAGAAATAGAAAAATTCGAAAAAAAGAAGGTTGAAAAGGTGTGGATAGAGGAAGAAGAGTGGTTTCAAATAATCATTGCTATTTTTTAAAAATTCAGTTTATTATGACTAAAAGGCACTTGGAGATATATCAAAGTGGCAGTTGGTGTCATGGGACTAGACTTAAAAATTAAAAATTAAATTAAGGACTGGACTTAAAAATGAAGGATACACAGATCTGGGAATTTGATATAGAGGTGCCAGTTGATGAGATCCCTAAGGCAAGGTACAGAGAAGGAGACCCAAACCAAAGTCCTAGCTTATATAATCATGAAAAGGGATGATTGATGTTCTGTCATCAGTCAACAAAGAAGACTTAAAAGAAAAACCAAACTGATGATGTGAATGAATGAGATCCCTTCTACTTGGAGACATAGGTTTAGAAGCAAAAGAATTTGCTAACCTCAAAGTCTGTGGCAAAAAGAGGAGGTTTTATTTTTCACTAAGAGACTTTCCCTTGGCATATTTCTTAATGAAGAAATTTACAAAGAATGGTTGGCAAAGACAAATCTGGGAGCAGTTTGAACTGATTATCAGACCAGGATCTCCCAAATGAATGAAAATCACTTTGAAAGCTTTTATAGCTTGAATGGGGGATCTGGTTTTCCAAAATGATCAATGGGCATGATTTGCCCTTGAAGGATACTCCTTATCTCAATCTAGAAGGATGTGCCTTCTTTCTAGACTCTGGAGCCTGGGAGATCCCAAGTCTCTCTTTGCAGACCAAAGGAGACATAGTTTCAGTGATTATTTTATACAATTTTTTACAGAGTTCACTGGCGGTCAAAACTGGTAAAAAGAGATCCAAGAGACAGTTGTGTCATTAAGATTCAGAGAAGAAAGCAAGATCAATAGAACTGATGCAGTTAGTGGCACTACAGAGTTGAGTTGTGAAAATCTCCTTCAGGTCAGCACAGGTTCCTAAAAGAATTCAAGAACCCAAAACATTAATGGCAAAAAGGATGTTTTATTAGCACTGCAGAAGTCAGCTTTACTGACTTCCTCAGTGGCAGAGAAATAACAAAAGGTTTTTCCGCTGAGAAGAGGGTCTCTTCACAGTGGGCAGGAGTCCATGGCAGGCAGCTATGCCAAGAAGTTCCTTGACAAGGCATAAACCTGCTTTGAACATTCTGCAAAACTATGGAGTTTAGAATTGCCCTTTAATAGGAAATCTGAGACTGAAGTTCCCAGTTGAAAAGAAAGCCAATGCCCTCAGGCCTAAGCCTTATATAAATTATATATTATATAATATATATATATATATATATAATATTATATATAATTTATATATATACTTATCCACATCCAGTGCAGATCTCCCAATTGAATGAAAATCACTTTGAAGGCTTTTTCAGCCTGAATGGGGAATCTGGTTTCCCAAAAAGATCAATAGGGGGGGGGGGAAGGGGATGGAGGGAGGGTGATTTGACTTAGAAAAAGGCCAGCCTGGAAAGTATGTTTCCTCTTAGACTCTTTGGAGCCTGAGAGACTCCAATCTCTCCTCTTTTGCAGATCAAAGAGGATGCAATTTCAGTGATTATTTTACACAATTTTAACAGAGTTCACCCATGTCAGCGTCAAATGCAAAACTAAGATCAAGAGATTCAAGGACTGAGAAAAGGCCCTCAGATTTTATGATTAAGAAATAATTGGGAAATCAGATTCAGACAAACATCTCATACCATATATCATGATAAATTTCAAATTTAAATGTGACAAATATAAAAAGTCATAAACAAATTAGATATAAAAAGATACTTTTCATAAATATTGATAAAAAGGCTTTCTGATTGTGAGAAGTCTGAAAAGATTCACATGAACTGATGCTAAGTGAAGTGAGCAGAACCCATTGTATACAATAACAAGATTATGTGATGATTAGCTGTTAAAGACTTGGCTCTTCCCAACAATGGAGCAATTCAAAGCAATTCCAATAGACTTGGGAGGGAAAATGCCAATCACATCCAGAGATTAAACCATGGAGACTGAATGTAGATGGAAGCACACTATTTTCACTTTTTTGTTATTTGTTTTCTTTCTCATGGTTTTTTCCCCTTGGGGTCAGATTTTTCTTGCACAACCTAACATATATGAAACTATGTTTAAAAGGACAACACATATTTAACCTATATCAAATTACCTGTTGTCTCTGGGAGAAGAAGTTAAAGGAGGGAGGAGGAAAAATGAAACTTAAAGGTTTACAAAAATGAATGTTGAAAATTAGCTTTACATATATTTGGAAAAATACTAATAAGAACAACAGATAAATGAAAATTTTGACTAAATAGGTTTGAAAAGCTTCTGCATAAACAAAATTAACTCCATTAAAATTAGAAGGGAAATAGTTAACTAGAAAAAAAATCTTTAGAGCAAGTTACTCTGAAATCCAAAGTACATAAGAAACTGATTCAAATAATATAGGATAATAAGTATTCCTTAGGAGCTAAAATGTCAAAGCATGTGAAAAAAAAAATTATCAAAGCAAGAAATCCAAGTTATGGACAGCCATGTAAAAAGCTCCAAGTCATAATAATGAGAAAAATGGAAAATTAAAACACTTCTGCCTCATAACTATCACACTGACAAATGTGACAAGAAAAGGAAAATAATTGTTTGAGAAGCTATGAGAGGGTAAACACAGAAATACAGTGTTGGTGGAGCTATAAATTGGTTTAGCTATTTTGGAAAGTAATTGGGAATTATGTCACTAACTCCCCATCCCTTCTGAATTAGAGATATCACTATATAAAAGATTAAAGACAGAAGGAAATAACTTGTAACAACTATCTATGCAGCACTTTTTATTGTTGCAAAGAACTAGAAATTGGAGGAAAAAGGGGTAGGGAAAAAAGAAAGAAAGGTGCCTATCAATTAGCAAACAGCTAAATAAAATATGATATTTGAATGTAATGGAATATTATTATGTCACAGATATGATCTGAAGACAAAAGAGGATTAGAATAGGCTCAGTGGGGAATGGGATAAAAAATTAAAAGTAAAAGCAAAAAGCAATAAAGATCAAAGTCAGATTACATAACATGAAACTGGAGTGAATACAATCAGTACAACTGCAAATTCCAGGAGCATTCAGCAGCATTATATAGGAGCTAAAAAGGCAGTTGGGAAACAGTACTAAGTTGGGTTTTAGAAAGGCAGATTGAATTACTGTTCTGTAAGAAATGACCAGCAGGATGAATACAGAGAGGCTTGGAAAGACTTACATGAACTGATTCTAAGTGAAATGAGCAGAATCAGGAGATCATTATATACGTCAACAACGATACTGTATGAAGATGTAATCTGATGGAAGTGGATTTCTTTGACAAAGAGACCTAATTCAGTTTCAATTGATCAATGATGCACAGAAGCAGCTACACCCAAAGGAAAAAAAAAAAAAAAAACACTGGGAAATGAATGTAAACTGTTTGCATTTTTGTTTTTCTTCCCGGGTTATTTTTACCTTCTGAATCCAATTCTCTCTGTGCAACAAGAAAACTGTTTGGTTCTGCACACATACATTGTATCTAGGATATACTACGACATATTCAACATATATAGCACTGCTTGCCATTTAGGGAAGGGGATGGAGGGTGGGAGAGAAAAATCGGAAAAGAAGTGAGTGCAAGGGATAATGTAAAAAAATTACCCTGGCATGGGTTTTGTCAATAAAAGTTATTAAAAAATAAATTAATTAAATTAAATTTTAAAAAAAGAAAGAAAGGCAGATTTAACAAAAGGATTTAACCATAAACAAGTATAAACTAGTTTATACTATAGAGGTCAGGATTTTGAAGGTGAAAAAGTAAAGCCAGAGCAGGGATGACTACCTGGAAAAGCAAGGAGGATTAGAATGTCTAGAGGCTACAATAAGCATAAATTGTAGGATAAGAAGGGGGTAAGAAACAGAGAGACATCTTAGGACATCTCTGATTAGATAAAATAATATGAAAGTTTTGGATTGTAAAGGTAGTGTTGAGGTCTAGATTTGGGGTACTTAAATGAAATTAGGGTTTAGTTGAAGTCTAGTGGCAGGTTTAGGGTACAGGATGTCAAACAGAGTTCCCCTGGAACTCCCCTGGATTGGGTACAAAGATACGGCGGTAAATGAGGTCTAGTAGCGGTGCAAGTCCCCAATAAAGGCATTTATTGGCCCGAGAGCTAGATTGATAAAAGAGGTTTATTATTGGGTTTGGAAGTAAGAAGATAAGTGAAGGTAGAGATAAGGAGGGCACGGGACAGAGGGTCCCGTGGACAGAGGGGCCTCACATGGCTAGCATGTTTGGAATCTCTGTAAAGAGGGGGTCCCAGAGTCTCCCTTTTATAATGGGAGATTTAACTCGAGGGGCTTTTTTGGGTATAGCACCAAAGTAGGCTCAGATCCCAGTGGGGCTGGGACAGGTCCAGATCTTCTATTCGAATTCAAAGGGACCAGGATTTGTGAGTCAAAGGGTAATTACATTAACTAAAGGGGTTTGGGAATCAAAGATAGCAATCTTTCCCACATCTGTAGCACCTATGTTAATATCAAAAGTTCATAACCACTCCTGTGGCAAAGACAGAGTGAAACAACAGTTTATGGGAGTTGAGGAAGTAATGAACTATGAAAGCAAGGAAGAATAGTTGAGAAAACATGTGCATTTTTTGGTTTCTATATTAAATATCTGCCATGTCTTCTTAACTAGAAGCTAAGAATGATGTCTCAGTTCCTGGCATAGAGTCAAGTACATTAGATATTCAGGTAATATTTTGTGATTATTCAATGTATTTATCATATTCAATTATCATACATCTGATATTTTTAAGGCCTCCACTAAAGATTTCTAATAGCTCATTGTAATCCATAGAACAATGGAGCTCAAAATCTGGCAGGTCTCAATGACTTTATCTGTAGCCCAAGAATCATTTTAGAGAAGTTCAAAAAAAGCTCATTCCCTACCAGTCATTACTACCTCATTAAATCATTTTACAAAAGGTTACAATCCATCAATATAGCAAGTATTTGAGATAGTATGAGATTGGGAATGACATAAAATTGAAATTACATGACTTGACTTTAGAATTAGAAGGAAGTTTAAAGCTAATTTACTCAAACTCACTTTACAATCAATTTTCTATGTGTTGTAAGGGGGAAGGGGAGAAGTAGGGGAGAAGAAAGGAGACAAGGTCAAGGATGGCTAAATGTTCAAGATTACACAATCAGTGACTAAGCTGGAATGAGAACCCAACCTGACTCCTAGTTCAAGATTCTTTTTCTTTAGACCATTTTATTTCCCAAGAGAAAAGAATACTTACAATATAACTGTCTCATTGTTTAGTATGAAAAATAGAATGCTGGCCTGTAGTCATACAAAATATACTCAAAAAAGGACACAAAGCTAGAAAAAAAGCTGACAAGCTTCTATTTACCATATGCTAGACTGACATTCTGCACATAAAGACAGGATTCATTTAAAGTTCACTAATTGTCCAATTCCAACATGCTATCATAATAAAGTCGAAAGGTCAGAACCTTATAGAATTACTTAACTGGTCAACTAAAGCAAAAGACAGTTTTGCAGAAGATGATGAAATTTTAATAGATAATAGAAAAAGGAAAACATTAGTTTTAGAAAAGAATGAAATCTATTTCAACTGAAAGGAAAGGGTGCAGTAGAGTTGGAAGTGAGTTTCTCTTTCTATTGAAGGACTCACTGGCTAAAAGACGGTAACCCAGTGTCAAAATTAATCAGAGGAAAGAGATACAAAAGAGCAATGTTGCTATGTTCCAAACTAACAGATTTTGCAGTGATGTTAAAACTAAATTTCACATGTGCCTAAAACTAAAATAATTTCCTTGACTAATTTTCCAAAATCTCTCCTCAAACAAATGTCCTCCCCATTACAACCAAAATAAAAAAAAAAAAAAAAAATTGTTTTAATCCATTATCCAATAATGTGAGATCTTGGCCTCTTTCTTAAGCAACACCAAGGGATTAGCAAAAAGTTTGAAGCATTCATTCCTCAATTAGTAAATCCCATGAGAGGAAGGACTACTACAGTATTCCTCACAAAGTAGAAGTCTTTAAAAAGAGTAGGCAGTCATCTGGGGGAAGGGGTGAGGGGTAAGAGGTGAAAAATTGGAACAAGAGGTTTGGCAATTGTTAATGCTGTAAAATTACTCATACATATAACCTGTAAATAAAAGGCTATTAAATAAAAAAAAAAAAGATAAAGAAAAAAAAAGTTACAAAAAAAAAAAAAGAGTAGGCAGTTTAATACTTGCTGACTGATAATATTTTCTCAACAGGGAATTTGGTAGAAAAAGCAATGGACATGAAGTCAATGGCCCTGGAGTTCAAACTTTGCATTACTAGTTATGTTACTTAATGTGCTCTGTGCTTCAATTTCCTCATCTGTAAAAAAGGTGCTTGGACTAAACTAAAGTTGCTTCCAATTTCAAGTCCTATGATTTTAAATATTACATTTCTCAGTAGTGAATAACATACAAATTAGTTTAAATATGTATTTTGCTTAATAGTTTTCAAAATACTTTCACAGAGTGGTAGCTTATTTGCTTATCTGAACAATTCTGAGATGTTAACATGCACTTTGCAGATGAGAAAACTGAATCTCAAAAAAGTTAAGTGTCTTGCCCAAGGCCACATGGGTATTTTAAACTTTTTTTTTGCTTAGGCAATTGGGGTTTAAGTGACTTGCCTGGGGACACAAAGATAGGAAGTGTCTGAGACCATATTTGAACTCTGGTCCTCCTGACTTCAGGGCTGGTGGGAGTCACCTACTTGCCCCAGCATTTTTAACTCTTACTAGAACTTCAGAGTCTTTTGACTTCATCCAATTTCCACTACACTGTATGGCTTTTTTTTAAAGTTGAAATGTCTTATTTTTTTAATATCATTATTAATAAAATACCCTCTAGTACAGATGATCCTATCAGACTTTAAAATTACATTATTCTTATATTTATTGCCAACAATGTTGAAAATCCTCATTTATGAAAAAAGAATGATTTGAAAATAGTCGAACAAGCTTCATGGAACAGTATTTACTTCCTTCTATGGGTCCATACTGTCTTCTGAGCTCAAGCTCCAGTCTTTTCCAGACATCTTCCTTTCTTTCTCCTTCCATCCTCATATACAACCACTTCATTTTACATATTAGGAAACTGAGGCCCAAGTCTGATACTGTGCTGTCCAAAGTAATGCAATTAGCGACAGAGGAGGAAGACACTCAAACCTCCCCCACTGTTCCAAATCCAGCGTACTGTCTATTATATCTGACTAGTTCTAGCTCTGATATTGTTATGATTGTGCTCAGTTCAGCGTCTATCTTTAAATGAGTTCACCTAAATAAACATCTTCCTTTTGCTGGAATCCTCAACCGTTTGTATGTTAAGAAGAGTTTCTCTTATGCTTAACCATATGACCCATCCGCATGACAACACATCCATTCAAAACCTTTATGAAAACTTGGTGGTTTTCATAAAACTTCCATAAACTCGGTGGTTTTTTTTTTTTTTAAGACAACTCGTTTGGTTTCTTTTTGTAACCGTTGCTAAGTAATAGTTTATAAATGAAAATTTCCTTTTCTCAATGTGTTTTTCTCCACCCGTAAAACTTTTGGTGCTTGGTGTATTTCAGAATCAAGTGGTAGAATGAATGTGATGGACAATCTGGTATTATCTATCTCCTTACAAAAACCTCAACTAATTAAGAAGAAAGCAAGAGGGCATCGAGAATATTAATACTCAAGATCTGGCTTTTATGACTACAGGAAGGTTTTCCATCCCCCAGGAGGAAAACAGTGTCAACCTGATGCACCACTGCCATCCCCGCCGTTACGGCCGCCAGCCAAAGATGCTCTTTAAACCCTGGAGCCTAAGCATCTAGACAAGTTCCGCTCTTCCAAAGGCTTGTAACTTCTCCCACTGATCTCTAAGGAAAACCCCAATCTAACAGACAATCCGCACTGGCACAGCTATTTGCCACCTTCGTCACCTGCTAAAACTTAGGGCTGTGGCTTGATTTGCTCCCAGAGATGGAATGGGGAGGGCGGAGGGAGGGCGGGGGGAGAGGGGGCGGTACCTCACCGGAACTCGGGACCGGTGTCTGGAGGGGCTGGAAAAAGTCTGCCGGCAGCTGCAGCAGGGAGACGAGGAGCCGGAGGGCCGGAGCCCCTGCAGCACCTACCCAGTCGGTGCAGCCTCCCCTACTGTTCCCTACTCCCTGGGCTCCAGGGAGCGCTACGTTGCCTTTCTCCCAGAGTTAAATAGGAGGAAGCGTCTGGACCGAGAGAGGAACCCAAGAGATGGGGCCATGCGGGAAGACGACAGCCCCGGTTTCCAGCCCTTGTGGCCGGAGCCGATGCGTCCAGGGCCCTCAGTCCAGTCGTAGTCCCTGCCTAGAAGCCCACCTTGGGACCTACTAGGGAGGGAACGGCTGGTATGGCCAAATAGGGACCCCTTTGGCCCCGCCCCATATCAAGCCCCGCCCACATCCGCGCCCCTCTAGCCCAGTCCCGCACTTACCAACCTAGAGTAGCCGAGGCTAGGATCCCGCACAGCCTGGAGCTCCGGCCCCTCGGGGGCTTCGGGGGGGAAGGGAGGGGGAGGGGACTGTAGCCAAAGGGGGGGGGATACAGACAGGAAGCGGAAGGGAAGCCTTTGAACTCCCGAGAATGCTTCCAGGTTTTTTAGTGACGTGCTCCTTCCTATCTGTAGCCAATCAGGATTCCGGGAGAGGAGCGTATATCCGACATCCGAAAAGATTTATGCAAATTGTTAAGGGGTAGGTGGGTGGGTGTATGTGTGTGTCAGGAGGAATGTTTGGGATCTGGAAGATGAGGCACTTTTCTTTCAGAAAGTGCTCCCATTCTTCCTCCCAAATGTGCTTAAAGTCATTTTCCCCCTCCTCCACTTCTACCCTTCCTCTTTGCATTTCTTCTTTCTTCGTCCATCCCATTCCTCTTCTTCCCTGCCCTAGACAGTGTTGTGAACACTCTAACCACAAGATGGGCATCAAGATGTTAAGTTTCCCTGGACTTGGCATATCAAATCAACTGCCAGGGAATCTTCCTGCAACAAATTTTCTACTATGAATCCTCTCCATTCACCCGTCTGCTCTCCCCTCTACTTTTCGAATCCTTTCGGGATCCAGTCCCAGTGTTATAGAAGGTAAAGACACAAACTGCCCCAGTCCTCAGCAATGTCACTGCCTCAGATTTCTTTTAAAACTTTCTGTTTATTTGGTATTTAGCAGTGTCGGATTTGGAAAATACTGGTGGATTTCTAGTCAAAAGATTCTAATCTTGTATTGTTTTTACTTGTTAAGCAAGGTGTCATTTCCACTCTCCTCTCACCAGTAAAATAAAAAGGCTGGTCTTGACAAATATTCCTAATCGCTCTTTCCAGTTTTTAATCCTATGTACCTTCAGTCATTGTTCTATTTGTTTGAATAGTTATCTTTTAGCAACTAGAATGTAAGGTGTTTAAGGGGATGTACTATTAAGAAGGTGCTTTGAATACTTGTTAAATTGAATTAAATATCCTGCTTCTCCAGAGCAGGGACCTTGTCTTCTGGCTCCCTATATTCCCACTACCATAAAGGCACTCTAGAAGTGTTTGATAATAAAGAAGGAAGTCCTTCCTAAAGCTTCATTTCCAAACTACTTTATTTTGTATTATTTAAGTTTACCACTTAAGAAACTGTTAGCTGCTATGCATCTCCTAATAATGGTATTTGACGATCAAAACTGTAGAGACACAAAAACAAAATAGAAACAGTCCCTACTATAAGGGAGCTTATATTCTACTCATGACTTTTTTCAAGATTGTCATCTCTGAGGAGGCAGGGCACAGTGTCCATTTCAAATGTCCTATTATAAAGTTACTTCTAGGAAGAAACAATCTGAAGTAATGAAAATACTTACCATTTCTATAGTGCTTTAGGTACAAATATTATCCCCATTTGGAATAAGGAAACTAAATCTCCTTGAGTTGAAGTAAACTTTCCAGTCTAATTTTCCAGACAAAAACATAATTCCCTTTCACAAACTCTGATCCAGCCAAATTGGAATATGTGCTATAACTCACACTAAGCATTGCAGCTCCAATCTCTGTGTTAATAAATTGACAGGCTGTCTGCCCTGCCTCCCTCTTCAATTCCACCTTTTGAAACATTGTACCTTCTTTCAAAGCTCATTTTAAGTGCCATTGCCTAGGCACAGGAGGCCTCTACAGATCCCGATCCCAACAGTTGCTAATCTTCCTCCATACCAGGCCATTTCCACGTATTTACTTTGTATACATTTTTTTTTTTTTTGTATTTTCTTACATGGGTGATGTTACCCCCCATAAAACGTAAATTCCTTGAGGGAAGTAGTATTTAGTCTTTCTGTCTGCAGTATCTAGCACAGAAGTGCACGCAGCTAAATGTCAAGGACTGGAGCTAGGCCATCTGACTCCCAATTTCTTACGTTCCTCCACACACCATAGCGACAGAAAAGATCTGGGTTCTAACACCAATCTAAGAGCCTGGGAAAGTTAAGAAACAATTATTCTATCTAGCCATTAGTTTCCGCCTCTGTAAAACAAGTGGATTGTAATAAATTGCACATCCTATGCTCCCGGTTTCCCTTTAAAGTCCCAACACAAAATCCCCCTGGCTAAACTTCTTGGATCTACCAGCTCCAGCCGCCAGACCTGGTAAAAAAGGTAAAAAAGGTGCGCAGGCGCAGCGGCTCCGGCAGTTGGGGAAACTGGAAGGAATCCTGTGCGGGGAGACCCAGGACTGCGTGCCGCATCTTCTGACCAATAGGAACCGTAATCCCCAGTGTGTGGCCTATGGCTTAACATGGGAGGTGGAACGGAGGGCGGAAGGAGTGCAGTTCACGTGACGCGGGAGGGGCGAGGGGCGGGGCAGGGAGGCCCTGGCTGAGGAGCCTCGGGGACAGGACGGCTGCTGCTGAGGAGGAGACGGCGGGTCGGGTCGGGTAGGGCCGCGTTCCCCCCTTCTAACCCACCCACCCACCAACCATCCTCCGCGGGCGGGGAGGCAGCTCCACTCACTGTGATCCCTTGGAGCCCTGTAAGGGGGGAAGTCTGGCAGTCTTCTGTGCTTCCCTCTCTTGTGGGGGGTAGGGCCCCTGAGTCGGCGTCTGCTTTTAATCCCACCTCTTTAGCGTTGCTTCGGCCTGGAGCCCCTACAAACTACTGGGTTAGGTTTGGGGGGGGGGGGAAACCCGGGAGAAGCAGTGATGGGGATGGGCGCATGCGCAGGAAGGCCCCTGACCAAACCGGTTGCCCCTGTCTGGGTGGGGGTGTCTGCTTGTCTGTTTTTACCTCTTTTCTTGAAAGGGAGACCACCCTCCTTGTTGTCCCGACCCTCTTGACCACTTCCCCAGCCTTTGAACTTGGAGTATTCAGGCAGAAAGATAATTCAATCCCAGAATTACAAATTGTTATTTCTAGTAGGGTCGATTATCTAATGCTGCCTCAGTTTTCTCATTTGTAGGTTTAGAAGGACTTTGGTAACTAAGAGCCTTTACTCTGACGTAAGTTCTAAGGTTCTTCGAAGCTCTAAGTCTCGTGTAAGACCTTTATTTTGCAGACAAGCTGAAGGAAGCCCATTATTTGGGGTTCCTCAACTTGTTGGTGACAGAACTGGGACTAGAAATATTTTCCTGAATTTCATATTTTCCAAGGCACCAAGCTTCTTTTCACTCCTCCTCCAGTAGTTCCTTCTGTTTCTGCAAGTATTCTTAGGCCTCTCCTATCTTAAAAACAAAAACAAAAAGACAAGCACAACTTATTATTAAACTATTTCATTTTTGTAGATCAGAAAGAGCTCTAAGAGAGAGGGACTTGCTTAGGGTCTCGTGGCTAAAGAGTGCTAGAGCTAGGTCTTGTCCAAGTCCGTGTTCTAACCATATCACTTAGTGCTAATCCAGCCTCCTCTCCCATTAAGGAATGTTTGTCCCTCAAACTATCTTTGTCCTTCCTTTTGTAGCATCCTAGTGAGTCAGTCTAGGCTATAATACTGCCTTTTTGAAAAGTTATCTGAGTATTGGCCAGCCATTCTCCCCCTGATTGTACGCTTTTCCCTTCCTGCTTCTCCTGTCATTGTGTTGATCATTTTTTTAGTTCATTCCTGTAACTCATCTCTTTCTAGCACTCAAAACTTGAACATTTACTAAGCACCAGCTATGAGGAGAGTGTCGTCCTTATTGCTGATGAACAAAATTTAGGTAACACTTGATTTCTATCCTCATTGAATTTATGGATTAGTATAATGATAAAACATAAGAAATTAAATTATCTGGTATCATTTGTTAGTATAAGTGCATAAGGGAAGTAAAAGCAAAGTGCCCTTTGTCGAGAGGGAGATCAGGAAAAGTTCATGAAGTTAAATAGATTTTGAGTTAGACTAGAAAAGAAAGATAAGGTTTCACTAGGCAGATGGGACAGTAGTCAAAAGTTTAGAATCAAGTGTATATATGGGATAGGGAATCGAGTTTGATCGTTGCCCTGATATCTCACAGTTGATATCAGTCAATGCTAATAAATCAGAATGTTCATGGAATGATAAGATTTTAAAATGGGAAAGTAAATCATCATCCAACCCTTTTATAGATAATGAAACTAAGAGAGGGTGATTGATTTATCCCAGGTGATATGGGTAATAACAGAATCAAGATTTGAACCTTAGTCTTTTAACTCCAATTCCCTTACTCTTGTTGATAAGTATATTTTATTTTGGCAGAAAGTAAAGGACAGAGGAAAGGATGGTCCAGACTCATGATTTCATTGGTATAAGAAACTTCCTCTACCAACACTGATTTGTACTTGCTCATCAATTTATAGCCTTAGAAAAATGCCTAGGGCTCTAAGAGAATCATTCACATAGTGCTTTTCAGAGGCAAGATTTGAATCCTAAGCCTCCTACTCCTAGGTTTTCACTACTCTCAATGCCTATTAAGGATAGCCATGAAAATGACATGCCTTAGCTCTTTAAGATTTGTCACCATCAGCTTATAGAGTACTCTTGTGCCTATTGAATCTATCATACTATTTTCATCATCATCTCTCCATTTTTATTTTACTTATGGCTTCAGTTATGGACTATATTGTTTATTTTAGGAAGCTAATGCCCTTGGACTTGTTAAGCTAACATATTACTATTACATAGTCATTTTAACATTAATTTTAATTTTTAGGCTTATTTGAGCTCTTGTTCTTTTTTTTTTTTTTTTTTTTAGGGAAATAAATGGTAATTTCTTTTGA
Source organism: Sarcophilus harrisii (assembly GCF_902635505.1). Taxonomy (NCBI): domain Eukaryota; kingdom Metazoa; phylum Chordata; class Mammalia; order Dasyuromorphia; family Dasyuridae; genus Sarcophilus; species Sarcophilus harrisii. The sequence goes on from NC_045427.1 coordinate 446,502,179, forward strand.
AATGTTTATTTAAGCAAATACCTGACTTCTCAGGCAATTGTAGTTGTCCCTTCCAGCTGCTTTATTTTATATAAGCTAGTGGTTAGGGACTGTTCAAAAAAGTTGAAATTTATTATCTTAAATTCCTGTAGTTGAATAGCCAAAGAAACTATTTCTAATACTACTATCAGAATGTATCAAGGAATAAGTGAACTTTTTCTTTCATGCATGACCTATAATAATCTGGTGTCTGAATTCTACATAAATAAATAAGCATATTGAAATCTTTTCACATCAATGTTTGCCTTTAAATTTTGAATTGGAAAAATGCTTTTTTCCATTGTTACCCTTTGGTACAACTGTAGTTTTTTATATTTGAAAGTTAAAATCTGGAATTGACAGTTTTGTATATGTAATGACTTTGGAAATTCTGTAGAACTCTGTAATTTAAAAAAAGTAATAAATCTTCATTACCTTCTAAAATATGTGTAAAGTAATACCCAAATAATTTATAATTGATTTTGTAGTTTATTGTGTTCTTTCAGATTTTTCTAATTTTTAATTTTCTAACTCAGCACATTGAATTTTCTAAAATGTCTCAACTATTAATTAATTGCATATTAAAAGTATTATTTTGTGATATATAAATACTCTTATAGGTAAAAGTTAATCACTTTATCTCATCTATAAAATAATGGGATTGGATAGGTGATTTCTATGGTCAATTTCAGTTTTAAGCCTAATGGTCATTGTTATAATGCTGATGTAGTGATATAAGATTACTCTGTTTTATGTATTTTCTTATCAATAAGCACAGATGAAGAGCCTCCTAAAAATTAAATATAATATAGTGCTTCCTTCATGGAACTTAACTGTCTAATTGACAATCACACAAATAATTATGTGAAGGAAAATGAGGTAAGTGCAAGGTAAAGATGGTCAGAGGCTATGTGAAATGTGAGGAGATGGAATCTCAGACTTTTTAAGGAAAGAGGAGAGAGTTAAGTCTTAATAGATTTCTAGAAAGAGTTGAGGCATGGGGGATGTCTTGAAGTGTTACATAGAGAGAAAAAAGAAGATGCAACTTTGGTAGGAATGAAGGGTGTATGAATAGGACTAGTTTGAATTAAAGCCAGAAACATAGACTTTGGTCAGACTGTTGAAGGCATTGAGTACTAGTGTTTCTATTTTATTTGATAGACAGTAAGGTCACTGAAGGTTGTTGAGTTGAGATCTATGTAGAAAATGTGCTTACAGTCTAGACAAAAATTTCTGCACTGTTCTTTATAATATTGTTTACTACCTCGTCAAAAAATAATATCCACTGCAGAGAAAATTCTCAGTTATAGTGCCCCCACTCTAGTCATTTTATCAGTAGGGTAAATATATCTGAACCAGAAAACCTGGATTTTGGTTTTCCTTCAAACTCACTGTGAAATTTCACTTAACCTTTTGAGCCTCAGTTTACCACTCTATAAAATGAAGGAGTCAGATAAGATGCCTGTGTCCTTCAGAGTTCCCATGATACACTTTGTGGACTTGTTCAAATGATTATTAGTCTAAAATAGGTTCTTAATCTTTTTGTGTCATGAAATACTTGGTGAAACCTCTAGACACTTTCAATAATAATGTTTTCAAATGTATAAAATGAAAAATGTAGGGCTACAAAGAAAATAAATTATATTGAAATTCAAGGATTAAAATATTAAAAAACAAATTCATTGACTATATCTTAAGAATTCCTGGTCTCAGATCTGTGCTAGCAAGTACATATTGGTGCACACCTGTAATCCCTGCTACTGGGAAGACTGAAGTTGGTGCATCATTTGAGCTCTGTAGTTCTGAGCTGCCGTGAGCTAAACTGGATATCTATATCTATACTAAGCTATACCAAGATATTGAGCTTCTGTGAGTAGGAAGGCGATTACACTGCCTAAGATAGCCAAACCAACTCAGATGAGAAATGAGTAGGTCAAGAATTCCTGTATTGATCCAAATGTAGGATCAGCATGTTGGGATATTGTCCTTCCAACCTAGGTGAAATAGGAAAACACAATCTCAGAATAAAATCTATACTAAGTAAACTTGACCTTTTTGACGAATGTTTTTATATTAAATGTATTTCTTTATGTAGTTTTTGCTAAGCTATTTAATAGTCTTATAGTCTTTAGTGTAATTATACATATTATCAAACTTCCAAAGTATTTGGAGTATAATTTTTCATAGGCTTCATTTAAATAACTTAATGGAAGTGTTAATAAATGCCATATTAACTTAAGATTATAGGGAAATTTATGGAATCTTATTTCGTGTCTTTGTGGTTAACTATATATTTGCCTTTTAATATTCTATATTCAGGTCTTGAGAAAATGTAAATATGAGGAATTGATACTTGGCGAATGTTCCTGAAGGAAAAACAAACTTATATAGATTCAAGGGTTCATGGAATGTTTTAGCTGAAGGGGACTTGAGAGATGAAGTAATGTGCCTCGAGTCACTTAGCTAGTTGGTAGCAGAGCCAAGACTAGAACATTTCTCCTAGTTCCCATTCCAGTGCACTTTTCTTCATGCCCATTTCCATGAGCAGTGTTTGTTGTTTATTTTTTCTCTCCAGAAAAAAGCTATTATTGAATAGGTGTGTAAATTGGAAATTTGTGTGACCTTAGCAGGCATCTTTGTCTGCAAAACATTAGAAGAGTAATGATGTGACCAAATATATCAGAGTCTATGTCCTAAATACACTTAACTGATGGGTTTTGTCCTTCAGAATCCAGTAAGATTACATTTGAAGTAGTCATCAGTTTATAGTATTATTAATTAAATAAGCTTTCTGGAAGATTGCTGTGGTTTCAAATAAAGAGGTTTTTGAAGTTTGGCTCTTCCAATAAATGTTTTTGGTGTTTTTTTTCCCCCTCTTTGATTCAGTGAATGTATAAACTTTATACAAGGTATCCCTAAAATTTTTACAATTTAGTACAATCTAAAAAAAAAATTTACAAGGCGATTGGGGTTAAATGATTGGCCTATGGTCAAAATGCTAATATGTATCAAATTTTTAAAGCTGGATTTGAACTCAGGTGGCTTCTGACTCCAGGTTTGGCACTATCCACTGAGCCTGGCTGCCTCTCAGTGCAATTTTAAGCATAGCATAAAACAGCACTGAGACTTTGGGAAACATTCTGTCTTCACTTAGTTCTGCCATTGATACTGAGAAGATTTAAATTGATCCCATATCATTTTCTCATTGTTTCTTTTTTATAAGTAATTGATTTTACTCTGTTACTGCTTAAATCATGGTTCTTTATTTTTAAACTTAGTTCAGAATTCAGCTGACCTGTAATGGGTTAAGTTTAAAAATCCAACTCTCCTGTCTCAAAGAATTTGTGACCTTGGAGGATGTGTGAGAATGCAATAGTTATAGTCTGATATCTTTATCACCACGCAGTTCTTCAAGGATGTCTGGTTTGCACTCCAAAAGTCTAGGCCATTATCTTTCACTTGCACTCAAACAGTGAGCACTTTTTAGTCTCATAAAAGAAAGTGGGGGTGGGGGGGAGAAAGGGTATCATTGCTAGTCCTCTATTACCAGACTTCCACCCAATCATGTTCTTCTCTATGACTCAGTTCTGTAACCAGTCATGTTTCCCTTAGTTCTCTGTCATCTACCCTATTCTGATCTTTGTTCTGTATTCCCCAAAACCTAAAAATGAGATACTGTTCTTTTGTTCAGGTCTTTGGCATTAATGGAGGCAAGCCATTGATCCATTTATTGACCAAATAGCATACCCCTGCTAATATAGGTTATGTTGCTCAGAGATCTGTTTCAGTTTACCTTTTTGTTAAAATTTAATTGCAATAACATTGAACTGCATGTAGTATCTTGCATAATAACTTGAGGAATCACTTCTTCATACTTAGGACCAAAGGATTTGGAACTGGAGGAAATCTTAGAGATCATCTAGGTCCATCCATTCTACAGATAAGGAAATTGAGGCCTAGAGAAACTTAAGTAATTTGTTTTATGTCACAAGATAATTGATAGTCACATTAGAAGAAAGAAGAAGTCTTATCTAAATTCACTGGTTTTTCCACTTCGTGCTTATTTTTCATGTGTATGCGTGTTTTATATATACATATGTGTGTATATAAACTCTAAAAGTATGCTGACTTTGCATTTTTCTTTTAATAATTTTGCTAGATTCCTGTGTTTTGATCTCCCAAGGCTTAATGATCAGTGACATTCATATGCTATTCTCATAAGGTTACATTTGCATACAACTTCCAGTGATCTTTAACAAAGACAAATTTTTCTGTGTATTAAAATCTGACAGAGCTCATGCTTTATAAATCCTGTTGAAGCATTTATGGAAATTTAATTATTAGTCAATTTTAAAGATTAAATTTGCATGACCCCTTTTCAACTTGTTAGGCATTTGGTACCTACTAAATATAGGGTACCGTGCATAGCAGGAAAGATAAAAGAGGAAAAAAACAATCCCTGCTCTCAAGGAGCTTGTACTCTTTTGGAAATACATTTGCACAGAAAAGTATAGGACCATTTGAAGATTAAGTTAACAGCTCAGGGGATTGGAAAAGGTTATCTCCAAGAGGTGGCCCTTAAATTGAATTTAGAATTGTGAGAGATAGACCTGAGAAATGAATTCCAGCCCATGAGTAGGAAGGAGGTGTAATGCAGAACTTTGGTAACAACAGTAAATAGGCCAACTTAGTTAGAAACGTGGACTGTATGAAGAAGAGTAGTGTGATATTATGCTTGGAAAGGTAAGCTGGAGCCAGATTGTAAATGTCTTTAAGAGCTGAGTTGAGGATTTTATTTTTTTATCCTAGAGACAATAGAGAAGAAGAACCTCTAAAGATTCTTGGCAGGGGAGTGACTTGGACCTGTACTTTTGAAAGATTATTGTATGGAGAGTAGGAGAGGGGAAAAGAGCCTGGAAGCAGGGAGACCAGTTAGGAGATGGTCGAAGTAATCTAAACAGAGATGACAAGTTTCTGAATTAGGGTTGTAGTTGTATGAGCAGAGAGAAGAAAAAATAAAGGAAAGAGATGATAAGTTTGGTGGAGTGATAAGTTTAGAAAGGAAAATACTCTTTTAGACATGTAAGATCTGAGATACCTACAACATATCCAAGTGGATTTTCCAGTGGGTGATTTTGGACTAAAACTCAGGTCAGAGCTTAGATGTATTAATTCTGGAGTCATATGCATATTTATGATAACTGAATCCATGGCAGCTCACCAAAAATTTTAGGATATAATGAGAAAAGGGCCTGGAGCCCTGCGGATAATATTCAGCAGGGTATACAAGGAAGGATCAGACCAACTGAAATAGAACTATAAAGAATGAATTGGTCCAATCTGTAGAAGTACAGAATTGGGGGAACCAAGAAAAGGCCATCAGTTTTGACATTTTGAAAATCATTGATATCTTTGGAAAAAAGAGGTGGGTTGGAAGCCATTAGATTCTAAGGAGTTGAGAAGTGAGTGGGAGTTGAGAAACTGAAGGCTGAAAGTAGAGGCTTTTTCAGGAATTAAGCTACTGATTGATAAATGATCAAAGGATATGAACAGGCAGTTTTCAGGTAAAGAAATCAAAGCTATAGTAATCACTACTGATTAGAAAAATTCAAATTAAAACAGCTCTGAAAGTGTCATCCCCTAACAGACGGACTAATATGATAGGGAAGTTGATAAATGTTAGAAGGAATATGGGGAAATTTAGACGCCGGTATACTGTTGATAGACTTTTGAGTTGATTCAGCCATTCTATAGAGCAGGTGGAACTATACTCAACCCCCTTGACTCAGCAATACTACTACTAAGTCTGAATTCCAAAGAAATTTTTTTTCAAGGTGGGGGTGAGGGGAGAAGAGAGAACCTGTATGTATGAAAATATTTATGGCACCTCTTTTTGTAGTGGCAAAGAATTGGAAATTGAATGAATGTCCATCAATTGGGGAATAGCTGAACAAGTTATGGTATGTGATTGTTTTAGAACATATTATGCTTGTAGCATGATACTATGGCACTATTAGAAATGGTGCTATAAGAAATAGGATGGTTTCAGAAAAAAATTTGGAAAGATTTATATGAACTGATGCAAAGTACAGCGAGTAGAACTGGGAGAACATTGTTCAGAATGACAGTAATATTTTAAGATGATTAGCTGTGAACGATTTAGCTATTCTCACCCATAAAATCCAAGATTGTATTATATAGTCCAGGACAGTTTTGAAAGACTTATGATGAAAAATGCTATCCATTTCCCGAGAAAATGAGGGAGGTTGAATGTATACTTTATTACTTTTTTTGTTTTTCCTTTTTGTTGCTATTCCATGTTTTCTTTCCTAATGTGACTATTTTGAAAATGTTTTGCATGACCACATACATTTAATCGTTATCAAATTGCCTTCTCAAGAAGAAGGTAGGTGGTAGGGAGAAAGAATTTGGCACTCAAAATTTTTAAAAAAGAAATGTTAAAAAAAAAAAGTTTTTATGTAATTGAAAGAAAACATATGTATATACACATATGTGGATTTTAAAGGAATTCTGCTAATAGCTGGATGTTGATAGTAGGTGCTAGTAAAGGCATAGGGGAGGCATGTTTCTAGATATAAGGGGAAAATGGAGTAGGTAAAGAAAGATTGAAGTTGGAGGAGGTGGTGAAAGATTAAAGAAAAGAAGCATCCAGATAAGGAAACAATGGGATCATGGACAAGTAGAGGAATTAGCTTTGACAGTCCTTAGAAGATGGTTCACTAACATGGAAACAAGAACAGTAAAGGGAGAGAGTGGAGATAACCCAAGATTGGAGGTTTATATAACATGAGTGGCTATTTCCATGATTTATACCTTATATTTCCAAATTCTGACAACTCTGTAAGAACTGGTGGTTTTATAATAATAAACGATCTGTACTGGTATGCAAAATTTCTTTTCCTTGAAAAAAATATTTTAAAATGCAGCCAGGATTGTAAGGAGCAAGTTTACCTCAGGTTAAATTAAATTATATTGGGCAAAAGAAATCATGTTAAGCATATTAACACTTCTGCCTATTAGAGATTAGCGAATCTCTTTTGCCTAGATTCAGTCCTGTTATATACTACTTCTGACTATGAATAGAATAGGATATAGCAAGTTTAAATTTATTCATATTTCTGCTTATGACTATTTAGCCTTTTCAGGATAAGAAAAAGAATAATGATAATGCATTTTCCTACTTTATTGCAAGGTATTCAGTAATTAGAGCTTAAGAAAAAAAAACTTACAAGATCTGGGTTTGAAACTTACCACTCACATTTATTAGCCATATACTCCTGAACTTGTTTCCTTATCTAAAAATTGAATATTTATGCTACCTACTTCATAGGGTTGTTGAAAAATGTGAACTGCTGTTGTTTATTATATCAGACAAGTGACCTTAAAACCTATAAAAAGTTCCTTTCTTTTTATTTATTTTATTTATCCTCTCTTAAACAATTTTTCAAGACAAGTTAGAAAACCTGGATTCCAATCCTAGTTCTGTTACAGTCTCATTTGCCTTGAGCAAATCAATTAATTAACTTCTCAAATTTAAAATAAGGAGATCATTAAAACCTGAGTCTGTCATTCCCCATCTTTATTCAGTGAATTCTGGTGGCTCCCTAGTCTTACTTATATCTTACTTACCTATATCTTACTCCTCTTCACATACTCTCCCAATCCAATGACATTGGCCTCTTTGCTATTCTCAAATGTAACACTCCATCTCTCATCTCTGTTTTCACTGGCTATCCCTCTTCTGGAATTTTCTCCCTCTTCTCTGTCTTCTGGTTTCTTTCAGGTCTCAGCCAAAACTCCTCCTTTGACAAGAAGCTTTTTGAGGTCCCACATAATGGTAACACTTTCCTCTGAGATAATCTCCAAATTATTCTGTATAAATCTCATTTGAACATGTTATATGTAACAATTTGAACATATTATATCCTCCCATTATATTGCCTTCCTTTAGAGCAGATAGTTTTTTGCCTTTCTAATATCTAGCACATAGTAGGTACTTAATAAATGCTTGTTGTTTGATTGGATAAGATAGAGAACACAACTAAAAACTCTGAAATCCTATGGTTATATTAAAAAAAAAAAATCCATATTCCTGAAAAAAGAACCCTTCCCAAAGTACATTGGGAACATTGCCTTTAGTATTACACTCCATATGTCTAAGTATGATTCTATTATATAGGAGGAGTACTGCATTTTGTGTTAGAGGACCTATAAATCTCTGCTGCTTCAAGTGATCACTTAATGTTGTTTGACTACCTGCTCATTCACCCTCACTTTAAAATGTTATTCCAGCCTTGCTCATATCACTATACTTCAGAGAAAGTCGTCTGCCAACTATTCTTGGTTTGCCCTCAGTCAGCATCCCGAAAATTAACAGAGGTCATGGTTAAGCTAGATAATGTTTATTATTATTTCATTTCTCTTAAGTATTGGCCACAGGTTAATTTGTTTTAATTTTCATTCAGCCACTTAGGTAAAAGAGAAATTTAATATGTAGTATCCTGGAGCTGAACATAATAGGATCTAAGCATGGTCTCATCCAAGGGGAACAGAATAATTGTTGTTGGTTGGAAACAAAAACAATCTTTGAATATTTCTGTAAAAGGCAAGGAATTTTTTTTTCACTTAATAGTAAAAAGCTATTTTTATACATAATTGGAATAAAATTAAATACTATTAAGTTTTCTACATTTCATCTTTATAAGATTTTGCATTCCATATTTTTCTCCCTCTTACCTGTTCCTCCCCTTTTAAAGGAGAGGCATTCTAAAGGAATTTATTAGTATCATTTCAATGATAACACGTCTCTAAAGTGAGAACATCTGGGTCCAAATCCCAATTTTGCTACTTACTTCCTATGTTACTATAGGTAAGTCACTTCTGCCTCTCTGGGTTTGTTTCCTCCTCTGCAAAAGGAAATAATTAATTTCTATCTTTAAATAAAATTTATAAGCAGCTCCATGTTGCTCTCATAGATTCACAATTCTAACTGGACAAATGAAGAAATCATGTTAAACACATTGATACTTCTTCCTAGTAGAAATGAGGCCCATGCTTTTCCCACAATACTACAGAAATTATTCCATGAAATGACTAAATTGTTTCCATTTAGATAGAGCCCTCTTAAGAATATAATTGTTTTTTTTAATGTGGTAGAAAATCGCAGAATTTTCAAGCTGAGAGACTTAAAAAGTCATAATATTAACTATTCAATTATAAACACTATGCTAAATGCTAAGGATTCTGAAACAAAAATAAACCATCACTTTCCCTCATGGAGCTTACATTCTTTTCTGTTTTTAAATTCTGGCTATGGCCAACACTAAGAGGGAAGTTTCCATGCATGAAGCAAAAAGAAGGTCACAAAGCCACAAAGCTTTATTATGAGCAACTTGTTTTTCTCCCTAAATATATAATATATACCTGTCATCTTCAAAGCTACCCTGCTCTTCTGGGTTTCCTACTACTGCTTAAAAGTAGAGATGAAAAAATAATGAATTTCAGGTAGGGAGTCTGCAGTATCAAAACTTAAAAACAATCTGTATCTCTATGTGTGCAAAATATTGAATAGTTCAGTATGGCTGAATCACAGCAGAGGTAGAGGAGAGGAATGTGTAAGAAGACTGAAAAAGTAAAAAAGGGATGTGCTTGTGAGGAAATTTGAATGTCAGACTGGTGTGATTGTGAGGAGATTTAAATGTCAGACATCATTATTTTGTTTGGAGCATCTACTCAGATGCTATCCCACACATACTCTTACCTATTTCTCCAGCTATTAGTGGCTTTTCCTTTCTCAAACATTCATAGAACATTTTGTTTCATTTCTTGTTGGTGGTTTTCCTGGGGGCCAGCCTTAGTCTTAGTTGAAATAAATAATTACTTTGAAATCACAGCCAGCTGGTAAAAATTGCAAACGTTTATTTCTCCTTACAAAATTAGCCCGGTTAGTTGAGGCCTATCTCACTGCTTGGCTCCAAGAGATCTTGTAGTTTTGTCCTTGGCTCTTGCCTCTGCTTTCTTCAGTCTCCAGTCAGCTCCGACTCGTGGCTTCTCAATCTCCAGTCTGTGGCGAGTAGTCTTTTCTTCCAGAGTGTTCTTTCTCAGAGCCCTGTTGATGTTCTGGAGAAATTCCTCTTTCGCTCCAAGAGCTTCCGTCATTTATGTGATCTCCCAAAGGTTAACTCCGCCTTCTCGAGGCAGGGATTATAGGTTATCTCCCAGAGTGCTCTCTGGTCCTAAGGGAGGTGTGAATTCAGCTCTCATACTAGCCCGGAACTCTCATGTGAACTCCATTGAGTACTTAGATACTTGAGCTCTCTAAAGGTGTGAACACAAGCATTGTTCAATCAGTTCCACCCAATACCTTGTTTCAAGTTCTGGCCCAAAATCAGATCAAATCAACTCCAATGTCTTCACATTTTGTAAAGAAATGTCTTAACACTTTGTAAAAGATTCCAACAATTTCTTATTTCTCCCCTCACTTGTATTATATTTACATATGTGTAATTTTTTTTTTTTTTTTTTTTTTTTTTTTTTTTTGAAGATCATAAAGTTGGTGGCAAGGTGCTGAAATCCAGGTCCTGTTGAATCCATTACAGTTTCTACTATTCAGGAAGTAGTACTTTGGAGCCTTCTGTAGCTCACCACATGTAGAGAGGCAAATTAGACAGTGGAGAATTAAATCATAAGGTTTTGAGCTAACAGGGACCATAGACTGTCTGGTTCATTTATCTGTCTTATCTTCTCATAATTATTGCAATCTTTTCTATGTTTTAATAGAATTCTATCCAATTATAAATGTGCACAGAATTTGGGTACCTTTTCATGTGTTAATTTTTTTTTTTGGGGGGGGGTTGATTAAAGTTTAGAAACTGCAGTTTTGTGTTTTATTCTAAAGAACTTAGCCCTACCTCACTAAAACCCAATTAACTTGCAAGTAAAACATTACTTTCCAGATGTCACTGGTCCTTTTTGAGAACAAAGGACAAAAAACGTCAACTTTTTAAAGAGCCTATTATTTGATAGTGAATCTTTTGCTTTTGATGAGTCTTACTTATATTTCCTGTAGTTTAGAGTTTTCATTTAAGAAAATAATCTTTTTGTACCCTTAAGACACATTTTTTTTTTTTTAGTTTTACTGAAGATGGACTGTTCAAAACAAATTTTGAATTTAGGCACACAGAAGGGAAGCATTGTGGTATAGGGGAAAGACTTTTGTCAGACTTTTGCCTTGTGCATACAGAGTGTGTGTGTGTGTGTGTGTGTGTAAAACCCTACCTAGTTAACCCAGGATCTCATCATATATATGTATATGTATCACAATGGAATGGAAAAAATATTTTTGTTATTCAGTTGTTTCTGATTCTCAATGACTCAGTGATCATAGCATGCCCAGGTCTTTCTATTCTCCACTATTTCTTGAAGTCTGTCCAAGTTCATTTCTTTGTTTTAATGATCATTTTTTCTTTCTTTTTTTTTTTTCTGAGATAATTGCAGTCAAGTGACTTGCCCAGGGTCACACAGCTAGGAAGTGGTAAGTGTCTGAGGTCAAATTTGAACTTGGGTCCTCCTGACTTAAGGGCTGGTGCTCTATCTAGTGCACCACTTAGTCACCCTGATTGTTTTCCATGATCTTATCCTTTGCCAACTCCTTTTCTTCTTACCTACAATCTTTTCCAACATCAAAGTCTTTTTCAGTGAGTTCCATCTTCTCATTATGTAGTCAAAGTATGTAAACTTCAGCTTCAGTATTTGACTTTCCGATGAGGAACTTGATTTTTGTATGTGTTGACTGATTTGATCTCCTTCTGTGCAAAGGACTTTCAAACATCTTGTCTATCACAGTAATTTGAAAGTGTTGATTCTATTGTGCTTAGCTTTCCTAATAGTGCAACTTTCACAACCATATATTGCTTCTGGAAAAACCATCTCTTTAACTGTACAAACCTTTATCAGAAAAGTAATATCTCTGTTTTTTTAGTATGTTGTCCTGAATTACCATAGTTTTACTTCCAAGGAGTAAGTGTCTTTTAATTTTGTGATTGCAAGCTGTTTTGATCTTTGAACTCACAGATATAAAATCTGACAATGCTTCCATTTCTTTTCCTTTTGTTTACTGGGAAGCAATGGGACTAGTTGCCAAGGTCTTAGTTTTCTTTTGATGTTAAGCTTCTAACCTGCATTTACACTATCTTCTTTCAAGAGGCTTTTTAATTCTTCATTTTCTGCCAAAATAATACTATCATCTGCATGTTGACAAACTTAATTCCAGCTTTTGATTCATTTTTTATGATGTACTCTGTATGTAAGTTAAATAAATAAGATAACAATATACGACTTTGTTGTACTTTTCCAATCTTAAGCCAGACAATTGTTCCATGTTCAGTTCTGTTGCTTATTGTCCTTGTTTATTGGTCTGCAAATTCCTCAAGAGACAAATAGTCTCTTGACAAATAAGATGTGATCAGGTACTCCCATCTCTGGGAGTAATTTCTGCAAAATTATGTGGTGATCCACACAGTCAAAGCCTTTAGTGTACTCAGTGAAACAGAAGAGGGCATTTTTCTGGAACTCCTTTGTTTTTTCCACAATCCAGCAAATGTTGGCAATTTGGTCTCTAGTCTTGCTTCCTTTTCGAAAACCAGCTTGTTCTTTTCATAATTCTGAGTTCTTATGTGGCTGAAGCCTATTTTTCAGAAGCTTAAGCATAATCTTACTGGTGTGTGAAATGAGTGCAGCTGTTCAATAATTTGAACATTTCTTGGCATTATTCTTCTTTAGGATTAGGACATGAACTAGTCTTTTCCAATCTAGTGGCTACTGTTGTACCAACTTTTAGAGTTTTAAATAGCTCAGCTGGAATTCCATCACTTCTACTTGCCTCATTGTTAGCAAGGTTTCAGAAGACACATTTGATTTCATTCTCCATGATAATCTGACTAGATCAGTAATCATACCATCATGGTTATCAGGGATGGTAAGATCTTTCTTGTATCTCCTTTTGTGCATTCTTACCATCTCTCCTTAATCTTTTCTACTTCTGGTAAATCCCTAAGAAATCTGTGGTTCAACAAAGTAACTAAAAACATTGAGTTTATGTAAAGTTTAGCCACTCTCTTAATATTTTCATTTACAGACATCTTTGGATTTCCATTGAAACTATTAACCTTGTAACATCTGCCTGTTCATGACATGGCTTTTCATATTATAACCCTATGAGAGATAGGTAGCACATCTCTTTTTACCTTCATTTTAGAAATGGGAAAGCTGAGACTAAGGAGATAAATAAGACTTGCCTAAGATTATATTGCTAATAAAAAGGTGTAAGGTAGAGACAACAGCATAATGTACCAAACTGATCCCAGATTTGTAATCCTTCAATTTAGAATCCCAAGAGATCTAATAAGAAACTTGGAAGTTAGAAGATCCAAGTTTGAGACTTGTTTTTCTCCCCCACCCTCAACTCTGTACTCCTGCCTTTTCATAATATGATCTTAGATAGATCTTCTTACCTCCCTTAGCCTCAGTTTTTTCATTTCTGAAATGAAGATAAGAAAAGATGTACTAATGGTCTTATACGGTTATAGTAGGAAAGCATGTCATAAACTGGAATGTGTTTTAAGATTAATAGTTGTAATAAAACATGAAATTATTAGATATTTGTAAACAAAAACACTAACAGAATGGCTAAATTTCATATAAACTTGTATTTTTCAGTTGAACCATTGATTTCTTATGCTCATAAAGATAACTCTCTAGTTTTTGTTCTGTATTTAAACAGAAGCATTTGGCTGGAGAGTTAACAAAATAAAATGAAACCTTCCTTTCATCAAGGAATTCAAAGGAACTAACCCTCAGATTCAGAGGAAGTTATATGCATTGTTCATAGTGGTGGTAGAAAGAAATTTATTTTATGAAAGAAGGGGAAGTTTTCCATTAAGTTTTTTAGACTGTCCCATCCATCCAAGGGAAAAACTTTGTAAGTAATGTAAGCTTCAGAGACAGAAAATATGTTAACTGCTTTAGTGGAATTTTGGTAGGATTTTTTCCCCGCTTTTTATTTTAAAGGGTTTCTTTCTTTTTATGTCTCCAGATTACACAAGTAATTTTAACTGCACTTATTTTTTTTTTGGTTGAATAGAAAAGATGTAAACATAGAAAAAATATTAGGGAAACCTCTGCCAAAGGAAACCATAGGCATTTTGGTAATGCTATGACCCAATTCTAAACTTGGTGGGAAAAAAAATTAAGAACACATTCATCATACTGCCCTTTCCTCCAAGTCCTGCCATGACCGGAAGACAATACCAGTTTATCCTGACATATTGATTAGAAAACACTGCCTTATATTCATATGTCAACTATATTCAACTCAGTTGTTAGTATCAAGATCTCTTCCGATTCAATTAAGTCATATATAGGAAGCCAATATTGTTTAGTTACCAGTTGTTCATTAAAATACCAGGCATTATATCTATAGATTGTTTTCCATTCATTTCTTCTTGCTTTTATTTATTTCAGTGCATCTACTTCAAATTTCCATTTTTTTTTTATGTTGTTTAGTCATTTTTCAGTTGTGTCCAACTCTTTTTGAGGTCATTTACGGTTTTCTTGGCAAAGATATTGGAGGGGTATGCCATTTACTTCTCCAGGTCATTTTACAGATGAGGAACTGAAGCAAATGGGGTTAAATGACTTACTATGGGTAGCACAGCTTGTAAGTGAGGCCAGAAGATGAGTCTTCCTTATGCCAGACTTGGCATTCTATCTAGCTGCCCACCCATATTTTCTTGCTTTATGGGAAAAGTGACATAGCACTAGGATAGTTTAGCTCTTTGATTAGCTATAAAGTAATTATTCTTAGAATTTTAGAATTATAGAAGTAAAGAGAACTTACCTGCTTTATATTTGAATACATTTTAAGGAATTCCTATTTAAAACTAAATTTTCACACCTTAGTTTTCTGTGGTCTTGTTGAGGTGTAGACCACATGTGTTGAGGTCTAGATTTGGGGTACCTAAATGAAATTAGGGTTTAGTTAAGGTCTAGTGGCAGGTTTGGGGTACAGGGAGTCAAACAGAGTTCCCCTCTAACCCCCTTGGATTCGGCGCAAGAATACGGTGGTATTTGAGGTCTAGTAGCAGCGCAAATTCCCAATAAAAGCATTTATTGGCCCAGAGAGCTAGAATGATAAAAGAGGTTTATTATTGAGTTTATGAGTAGGAGATAGGAGAAGACAGAGACAAGGAGGGCACTGGACAGAGGGTCCAGTGGACAGAGGGTCCTCACATGGCTATCATGTTTGGAATCTCTGAAAAGAGGGGTTCCCAGTATGGTCCTTTTAAGTCAGAGACTTAGCTCCAGGGGCTTTGGGGTGTAGCCCCAAAGTTGGCTCAGATCCTGGTGGGGCTGGGACAGGTCCAGATCTTCTACTGGAATTCAAAGGGACCAGGATTTGTGAGTCAAAGGGTAATTTACATTAACTGGGGGGTTGGGAATCAAAGATGGGAATCTTTCCCGCATCAGTCTTACTTTTTTCATATATTGGACAACTAATATTATGTTATCACAACAGGTAGATTTGGAAAATTAAACTAAAGTGAGTAAGAGCAAAACCCAGTAAAGGAGTCCTGTCCTGAGATCTGTTCTTATTCATAAACTAAAATTTCTCTCAACTGCTAACTTGGGAAACCACTAAGTCCCAGAAGTATACAATACTGTGTCATGATCAAACTGTAGAGATTCATATATTTAGAACTGAAAAGGACCATAGCCTAATCCTTTCATTTTTTAGATGAGGAAAATGGGGTGCAGAGAAGTTACATAATCTTCATAATTATACAGGTACCTTGTAAGTGTCAACAGATCAAAATGAAATCTTCTCATTTTAAATCTCATGCTGTTTTCCACTGTCCCTTCCTCTCTCCCCTACCTCTCATTGGGAGTCCTGTGTTCTGATCATTACATTTTTAGAAGAACATTGAAATGTTGGAATAAAGGCGCATATTGAGAATGGGGACAGAACTGGATACCATGCTGTATTACTTCCAACAGACTTAGAATATTTATCCCCACATATTTATGTTACCTGTTCCATATCATAAGTTTTCCCATCATGGTTTCAATATATCGTGGGGGGGCATAAGAAGTTAAATGGAAAATTTTGCAAAAACTACACATGACATGCTAAGGCTAACAGATAATACAGAAAAGGTTTGGAATCTCAGACATGTATAAAATATATTGAATAATATCAACATTTTATCTTTTAATATTATAAATGTACACAATTTCTTTTTTAAAGTTAAAATAAGTAAATTAAATTTTGGGAAAAAATGCAAAAGTCAGCAGATATGACACAAAGGTTAGTATTTTTACTTAACATTGATTTACATATAGCCTATGACCATAAAATACTTAACCCAAATTTTACAGTAAAGTCTATAAACACCCCATAAAAGAAGAAGAAAAAAAATCAGACTTCTTTTCTGGTACAAAGGCAGGGCAAAAAAATTTTACATGCATTTTCCAGATCATGCTTCTGACACTGGAGATGGGGAAGGGATAATTTGTAATAGGGATTAGACTTTTTCTGCTTGAACTTCCAGAGTGAACTTGAAACAATGGGTAGAAGTTGCAGAAAGATCAGTCTGTATCTGTGTCCTAACAGTAAGAGCTATATGACTGTGGAATAGGCTTTGTGGAAGAAATTTTGGATTATTCTTGCTTACTGAAGGTCTTTGGTTAGAAACTGTATAACCAATTCTCTGGGATGTTATAGAACAGCTTCCTTTTCAGAGAGGACTTTGAGCCAGATGGTCTCTTACCTCTTTTATGACTGAGATTCAGTAGGAAGGGCTCTAGAACACTGACTTTAGAATACAACTCAGATTTCTAAAGCATTAAGAGATTTACAATGTGCTTTCCCCAAAACAGTCCTGGGAAGCTGTGAAGGGATTTAAAAGCTAAAGATGGAAATTTATACTTTATTTTAGAGGCAACAGGAAGTCACTGGAGTTGGTTGAATAGGGGAGTGGTGACATGATCAGTCTTCAGCTTAAAGAAAATGACTTTGGGAAATGTGTGAAATTAATTGGAGTGTTGAAAGACTTGAAGCAAGGGAACCAATTAGGAGGGTGTTGTGATAATCTAGGTGAAAAGTGATGAGGGTCTTACTAAGATGATAGCAGTGTCAGAACAGAAAAGTGGTTGTAAGAGGTGTGGTAAAGATAGAAATAGCAGTGTTTGGCAAGTGATTGATACATGGAATGAGGAGACCATGGTGATGCCAAGGTAACAAATTGAGCCTAGAAGGATAATGGTGTCTTCATCTCATGTGACATGAGTCCCAACTTCTCCCAATTCATCTGTAGGGGGTAAAGAGAGCAACAGTGTGTAACATTACACATGTTTGTCAGATTTTATTTCAATGTATACTAGTCTTGTTGGTTTCTTTTTTCTTTTCCCTTTAAAAAATTCTTGATTATTCAGAATAACTCTCTAGGAAACGGGTGAGAGAGAGGGGAAGTTTAAGTGATGTAAAAACAAGATATCAAAAAATTTTAAAGTGAAGTCATAAATATTTAGGTATTTCTTTTTATGATTTATATTGTTGGTTAATATGCTTAGTCCTAGAATAGCTGTCAAAGAATTTCAATATTTTAATTGCTTTCTTTGCCTAATTTGCTTTTAATTGTTCTACTGAACAATTTGTCTCCTCCTTTTTCGATTTATCTTCCAAATAAGTGATCTTAACTTATAAATCATAATATTACTGCCCTCTTCAAAAAGCTCTTATAGCTCCCTATATGATGATGATGACAATAATAGCTAACATTTATATAGCACTTACTATGTATCAGGCACTCAAATGTTATCTCATTTGATCCTCATAACAATCTGGCGAGATGGGAGCTATTATTATCCCCATTTTGCAGATAAAGAAACTGAGTTGAGCAACTTGCCTAGGGTTAAACAAATAGCAAGTATATGAGGCCATCTTGAACTTGGGACTTCCTGACTCCAGGCCCAATGCTCCACCTACTCTGAGTTCAAATTTAATAATTATCTCTGAGTTCAAATATAATCTCATCTGTTTGGCTTATAAAACCCTTTACAAGCTGGCCCTGTGCCTCCTTTTCAGTCTTGTTATTCAGTACCCCTTCCTTCTTGCTAATTTTCACATACAACATACTGCCTCCTGTATTTATGCTTTTGTACCAGCCCTTTCCCATGGAATGTAATATCTTTGATGTGTAGGACTTTCATATTTGAAAATATGATAGATCACAAAAGTATCACATTTTTGGTAGCCCCGGTGCCTAGTGTAGGACTTGATCTAGTAGGCCCTTATTGATTCATTTTTGATTGATTGGTTGCTGACTCGACAATCAGATTGAGAAGTTTTCACAAAGTATATTTCAGTATGTCTTAAAATTAGTCATTTCAACAAAGGTGGGTACTCCCTTTATAGATAGGTCTACTTTATGAAATGGACTTCGTGATCTGAAGTAGCCATAAAGATTCATAACTTTCTGCTAAGGAACACCTCCAAATGTAGCTGGGCTTATCCTCAGAAAAGACACATCCTCTTGCTTGGTTCAAGATCATATTCTTTCTAGATAGACATAGGGTTTACCAAAGCTCAATGAAAAACCTCAGAAGAATCTTCATGGTAAAATGAAGCATTGAAATAGGATTTTAGTAATACAAAACATGGATTTTAGTAATACAAAACATTCTAGAGACTACACAGCTAGCAAATGACAGAGCTGGTATTGGAACCCATATTCTCTAATGCCATACTAAGCTTTCTCTTTCTGAAACATCCGATATTGAATTAAATTAAATGAAATTAATGGGTTGGGAATTTATGTTATGAATAAACTTGTTATTTATCAGAATAACCCCAGGCTCAAAAACATATAGGTAATCTCTTTTTGTATTTATCTCTTTTGGTTTTAAGGTAAAATTGTGGTTCAGTTCCCATTTCTTTTATTTCAAAGAATAATGTAATAAGTTTCTTGTTTCAGGCTTAAGTTTGACTATGGAGAACCTTGTGGACTTATGGAGTTTATGTTTTAAATCTAGTGACTTTTATTAACTTTGACATTTTTAGAAATTAAGAAATAGATTTTTAAAATTTTACTTTAGTTTCAATTAACAGGAATCTCATTTTTTCCCCTTTATTGGGCAGAAAAAAAAGAATAAAATCATTGCATTAAATATGCATTGACAAGCAAAACAAATTCCCATAGTGATTCTGTCCAAAAAATATCTTTCTTATTCTTCACCTTGAGTCCATCACCTTTCTTATGTGGAGGTGGTTAGCATGCTTCATCTTGAGTTCTCTAAAATCAAGGTTGGTCATTTATGTTGATTTCATCTCTTCAGTCTTTCTGAGTTTTTATCTTTACATATTGTTGATATTGAATAAGAAGTAGAAGTTTAAATTCTGTGATTTACTATGCACAGAGTCAGGAAATAGAATTTATAGCCTATATCCAATGAATTATAGCTAGGTAGATAGAGCTTTTTCAAATGGATTGTGCATTTTTTTGAAATCCAGAATATTGGGGCACTCTATAACATTTTTTCCCATTGCCTAGAATATTGAATTCATTATTCTAATTAAGCAGTGATAATCCTGGAAAATTGTTTTTTTAAAGAAGATATATATTTTAAGAATTTCTTTATGACCCTTTTTATTTCAATGCAATGTTATAAGAAGGAATTTGAATGTTAAATATGAAATAAAATTTAAATAAAATAATTAGCCATCTTGTTTATTGATCTCAGTTTAGTTATTCAGTCAGAATTTTATTTTTCTTTTAAATGATGACTTCTTGGGGCAGCAGATTTTTGGTAGACTTTTTTTTATAAAGATCTTTATGATTTTTGTTTTTCAGGAGTTTTTAAAATATTTAATCATTCATGAGTTGAGCTTCCTTCTTGAGTCATGGATGACAAGGCCTCTGTTGGGAAAATCAGTGTCTCCTCAGACTCGGTATCAACTCTTAACAGTGAAGATTTTGTCTTGGTTTCCAGGCAAGGGGATGAAACACCATCTACAAATAATGGTAGCGATGATGAGAAAACAGGACTGAAGGTAAGAATTCTGACCCTAAGTTTATTATGCTTTCCTCTAAGTGAAACTTACTCATGGCCATTTGACTTGAAAACATTGGAATTGATTTTTCTTGTCAGTAAATTTCTTTTCCACTTAAATGAATTTGATGGAATTTTTGTTTGATTAAAGACTTCCTTATTGATCATTTTCTGCTTAATTATGCAGTAGTCATAACTTTATCAAAATCACTTGTTACAAGATAAGCATTTGTATTATCTTAGCATTTTTATGACTCCTATAATGATAGTAGCTCACATTTATGCGGTATTTTACAGATTAAACAGTAATTTGCTTCAGAAACCATTTATTTACCATTTTTATTTACAATTAAATAGAAACTATTCCTCCTGCCTCTATATATTACTCTCAACATCAGTTTTACACAAGGAAGCTTCAGCTCAAGAAGCTAACAGCTTATGAAGGTCAGCCAGCTGGTCAGTCAAGGACAGATGCTACAATCTAGGTCAGGGATCCTCAAACTACAGCCCACGAGCCAGACGCAGCTGTTGAAGACGTTTATCCCCCTCACCCAGAGCTATGAAGTTTCTTTATTTAAAGGCCCACAAAACAAAGTTTTTGTCTTTACTATAGTTCGGCCCTCCAACAGTCTAAGGGACAGTGAACTGGCCCCCTATTTAAAAAATTTGAGGACCCCTGATCTAGGTCTTCCATATCCCACATCCAGCATTCTCTCTGAGTCATACTGTACTGCAATGTATGAAGAAGATTTGGAGGAAAGTATTTGTTTTCTTTAAGGCCTAATGTATCTTATATAAGGACAGTGCCATTTATTAAGTTTTAGATTTACTAAAATAACTTTAAATATTTGACCTTTTTACCACTTTCTTTTACTTTCCCATTGCTATACAACTTTACTTTTCTTATACACCATTGCCATCTTGCTTCTTGGGGTGACAAGGAATTGGAGTTGTGATACCATGTTGCATTCATGATTAAAGTTAGAAAGGAATTTACATGTCATTTAAGTCCCACTTCTTGTGTTACAGATAAAGAAACTGAGGCTCAGAAAGTGATTTGCCCAAGTTACATAGCTTAATAAGTAACACAGGCAGGAGAATATATGTCCACTGATCTCAGTTAACTGCTTTTCCATAGTACCAGGCTATGATTTTATTAGAATGTTTAGAAAAAAATCATAATTTTAAAAATCTTGCCATTGTTATCACCATCAGAAAAGAGCTTCTTCTCAAATACCAAATAACTTCTCTTTTTTTCTTTGATTTGAAAGTTTCTCTTTAAGAATCATAATAGTACAGTAACTTATTGAGTTGAATTTATTAAATTCAGGCAAATGAATATTGGGCCTAGAATCAGGAAGACCTGAGTTTAAATCTGATCTCAAATACTAATTATATAACCTTAGTCAAGTTACTTTACCTCTCTTTTCCTCAGTTTCTCCAAATACAAAATGAGAATGATAGTAACACTTGCCTCCCAGGGTTGTTGTGAGAGGATCAGTGAGATATTTGTGAAGCACTTAAAACAGTCCAAGTATTATATAAATGTTGTTGTTATTATTATATCACATATAATCATTTTAATTTCTTGCCCTTTTACAACTAAGGAACGTTTTGTAGATAGTAATAAAGAAACAGTATCAGCCAGCTAGGGGAGGGAGTGGGGGGTAATTTTGGAACAAAAGGTTATGCAAGGGTCAATGTTGAAAAAATTACCCATGCGTATGCTTTGTAAATAAAAAATTTTAATAATAAAAAGGCAGAATAAAATAAAATATATAAAAAATAAATTAATATGAGGCACTTAAGTGGGAAACAAAAAATAGACAAAGGCTGTCTCTGCCCTCAAGAAACTCAAAAGCTAATGGGGAAGGACTATAAACAAATGTGCAAAATAAGTTGTGTGCAAGAAACAATTAAGGGAAGGAAGGAGCTAGAATTAAAAAGGGTTGGGAAAAGACTGCCTATAGAAAATAGGATTTTCATTGGAACTTAAAAAAAAAAACCATTAAGGAAGAATAGGAGGGAGAGCATTACAGGCATTAGAGAGAGCCAGAAAAAAAAAAGGTTCAAAGCCTTTCATTCAAAGAATGAAGTATCTTGTTCTAGGCCTCCTATCAAGGAGGCCAGATCTATTGGATTAAAGAGTATATGGTGAAGAGAAAGGTATGAAAAGTCTGAAAAGGTAAAAGGGGGGGTTAGGTTATGAAACTGAATATCATACAGAGAATTTTGTATTTAGTCCTGAGTTCAACAGGGAGCCACTAGAGTTTATTGAATAAAGGAGTGATATAGTCAAAGCTACCATTTAGGAAAATTATTTTGATGGTTAACTTGTGAATAAATTGGAGTGGAGGAAAAACTTGAAGTTGGGATATCTACCTGCTAGCAGGTTTTTGTAGTAGTCTAGGCATGAGATGATGAGAACCTGAATCAGAGTGACTGCACTGTCAGAGAAGAAAAAGGGGCATATTCAGAAAGTGTTGTAGTGAAATAAACAGACCTTGGTAACATCTTGGATATGGGATATGAGAGATGGTCAAGGATGTCATTTCGGTGTGAGCCTGAGATACTGGGAGTATGATATTACTTTTACAGTAATAGGGAAAGCAGAAGTTGAGAAGACTTTAAAGGGAAAGATAAGGAGTTCATTTTGGGATATGTTGAATTTTAGATGTTTGCTTATTATCTAGTTCAGGAAAGATAGTTGGAGTGGAGAGATTGGAGATAGATTTGAGAATTGTTATCATAAAGATGATAATTAAATCCTTAGAAGCTGATGAGATCACCAAATGAAGTAGTAAGAAGGAAAGTAGAAGAGAGCCCAGGACAGAACCTCTGGAGTTTCTAACCCATGGTTAAATGGTATGATCAGAATCAGGATCCATTAAGGAAACTGAGAAGGAATAGTAGTAGTAGAAGGTGATAGAAAAGAGAGGAGAGAGTGATCAGCAATGTCAGAAGTTTCAGAGAGATCTTGGAGGATGAAAACTGAGAAAAGGCCACTGGGCTTGCACTTTCATTGGTAATGTAGGAGAGAATAGTTTCAGTAGAATAATTAGGTTGGAAGCCGAATTGTGAAGGATTAAGGAGAGAAAGTATGTTACACACAATCCTTTCAAAACATTTAGCTATAAAGAGCAAAAGAGATATAGGACAGTAGCAGGGATAGAAGGATCAAATGAGGATTTCTCTTTTCTTCCTTCCCTTCTTTCCAGCACCTCCCTCCCTTCTTCCCCATTGGAAGGGAAGGCATGTTTGTAGACAGTAAGCAAGGAGCTAGTATACAAGGACAGATTGAAAAATAAGTGAAAGACTAAGAATAACATAGGAGTAAATCTGTTAAGAGGAGTCTGGATGGGATGAGATCACTACAAGAAGGCTTCTTAAACTTTTTCCATTCATGAACTTTTTTTAACTGAGAAATTTTTACACAACCCCAAGGATATAAGTATACAAATCAGACATTTATGATAATAATTCATAATTTTATGACCCTATATGGGGGCATGACTCTCATTTAAAGAAGCTTTAAGGAGTTATCCTTGATAACAACTACTAAGGTTGTCTTATGAGATAAGGATAAGTTTTTATGAGATAAGGATAAATGAGGGAATAGTGGCAAAAGGCATATAAGTGATAGGAGATGAAAAAGAGAGAAGAGGCTCATAAAAAAATGGTCTCAGCTTTTTTTGAAAATATGAGACAAGGTTCTCATCTGGGAGAGTTAGAGGGAGAGGAACCATAAGAGGTTTGAGGAGGAATGAAAAAGTTTGAAAGAGCTTCTGTGGAGAGTTGGAATAGTGAGTTTTTGAGGAAGTATAATAGGGTTGCCTAGCAGCAGTGAGGTCCCAATTGAGATTATAAAACATAAATTTGTAGTACACTTAGTTAAAATGGTTACTTGGTTTTCTCTATCTTCATTCAGCAGCTGATATGTAAGAATAATGAGAGTAATGCAAAGATACTTAAGTACTTGGCAGGGTATAATTAGCAAAATGATAAAGAAGCTAGAAAGTCAAAGGAAGAAAATAGTCTAGAGTTGAATTGGTTCAATAAAGGGTCAAGATGGGGAAAAGAGTAGAGTGTGCCAAATGCAGGGAATATGACCTGGGACAGAAGTGAGGGCTCCTGGGATTAGAGACCACAGTGTGGGCAGAATGAGAAGTAGAAAGCCAATAGCTTATGTTCAGATAAAGAGACGAATTATTGGACAAGGGGGTGGTACATTTGTGAGTGATTAAACCCTTTGTGTTTGACAGAGATGGGTAGAGAGGAATAAGTCATGGGAAGTGAGAAGAACTAAGGAAGTTAAGGTGTTTGAGGGAGAGTTAATATATGTTGGTAAGCTTATAGGAATGTCATCTAAATCTGTGAATTAGTTACTAATGAATCTTAAGGGAACTTTTCTTACTCCATTATGAAATCTGGCTTATATACATTTAATAGCAAATTGATTCTACAAATTCTATTGTACTTCCCCAAGTGTTTTCATATAAGATAAAATAGAATTTATATAGAAATAAATAGAATTATATTCTATTTATAGATATAAGTATAATAATATAGTAAATAAATAGAATTTATATAGGAACCTATATGGAAGAGTTGGAAAATTAGTTGAGTCACAGATAACCTTGAGAAAGTCTTTTGATAACTGTCACTGAGAGGCATCGTACAGGAGATATTCATTTGTATTCTCTGGATTATTCGGGATGCAGAATCCTTTAGAGTAAAGAGCCCAGGGCCAGTGTTCAAAAGATCAGAATTCAGTCACTGCTAACAGTTAGGGAATTTTAGGCAAGTGTCCTCCTCTGTTTCTGTTTTTTTCATCTTTGAAATGAGATGATCATACTATATGATTATTATATTTTTTGACATTTTACATTTTAAGCAGTAGCTCAGTATTCACACTTGTTAAAATGGAGGAAAGTGGGCAAGACTTTTGGAATTTTTTATGTGAAAGCCAAATATTTTTGAATGGATCTATTTGCCTTTTCTTTAACATGCACAAAGTGGACTTTACACATTTTAGGGTTTGAATCAAATCCCAATATAAGTTTTTCCCCTTTTTACTTTCTGTATATATAAGTAGTGTGATAATTATGGAAGCATTGTTATTCTTAGCAGGACCAGAAATTTTAAGAGACAAGATGCAAAGAGATGCATAAAAGAAGTTATTTCATTTATATGCTGTGGCCATGATTGTTGTGAAGAAGGCAAGGCACTTGAGAGTACTAAATAAATGTTGAGCAGGAGGAGTTATTTACAACTTCTCTAGCCCCAGTTTCTTTATCTACAAAATGAGGCTAATGAAACTTATACTCCATTTTCATAAGATTATTTATAAAAACAATGTTTTGTATATATCAGAGTTATTGGCTTGTTTTTATTATTTTTGAGACAAGATATAATACCATGGCAATGGTACTAGGGCCTCTTTCTCTTTCTATTTCATAGGGTTACAATGAGAATTAAATTACTATCTATGCAAATGTTTGGGGGCTTAGAAATTTTTCTGAAATCTGGAATGGTTCTATTCAATTGAATTTTAAATTTAGTTTAATTCATCAGAATTCATTCCTTAAGAGGACAGTCTCTGCCCTCTCTTCAGTGTTCTGGCTATGTAATCTAGTAAGGGTTTTCTGTTTCAGGAATTGTTATTACTAATAACCTCTTCTTTCGCAAGACATTTTGCCAACCCATATCAGAAATAGAGATATTTTTTTCAAAAGAGGATGAAAAAAGCAACTATCTAAGAGAATAATATCTCAATGATCTCTTTATGGTCAAGACCCTTAAAATTTAGCTACTAGCTGCTGGTGATTCCTAGGAGACTAAAGTCTGTTCAAGAATATTAATGCCCTACACTAAGAACATCCTAAGTTTTCTGACTTGAGATGTTAAACAAAGGGATTAATTAGTTGGAAGGGAATTCTCCAAACTTTATGAAAAAAAAAAAAAAAAGAAAAGAAACAAAAATAAAATTTATCTCCTCCCACCTAGAAATGCCTAAATCATAATTTCCCAACCTGTTCCCAGAACTATCATGTTTAGCCTAAAATGGCCAGGGATTCAATTCTGGCAGTATTTTCCCACTAAATATGAAATTAAGTTCTTTTCTATTTTGGACTTGTGATTGTACAAGTGTGGGTTCTTAGGTAGTTACTTCTTCCACCAGTATAGATTTAGTGCCTCTAAACTATTTTGTCCAAGTAAATCCTCTGTGAAGGATCTACCCAAAGTGCTAGATTCCTTTTATGGTTAATATACAAGCTATCAATTTTATCATTCCTTCACCATCTCACTTCTTTTACCACCTTACATTTCCTTGATATCCTTTTCATTGTTCCCCTGTGGATGAACCTACAATTTCTAATCTTCTGAGATTATGTTGTCTCATACTACACAGCTATTTAATATCACCAGGATCATGTTAGTTTTTAAAAGGCTACTTTTTTTGTTTGTTTGTCTTATTTTGGTTTAGTGGGGGTGGGGGGATTTTGAGGGTCAGGAGCTACAAGTGCTCAAGCCTGCTCTCCTCCTATTCAATATTAAACCTAGATTTTTATCCATAGTATCTCTCTAATGGATAAACTTAGTGGGTTGATATCTGGGTTATAAGCCTACTGTGTTTATTTTATTTTTTATCTGTGGCTTATTAGACTTTTAAATTTAATTTTTTTTTTTAACTACAATTTTTTCCATTTTCTTTCTATTTATAATCCCATGGAGTATTCTAGTTCTTCCATATTTATATTTTTTATCAGTGTATATCAGGTGCTCTAAGGCCATATGAGTCTGTGAAACAGTGGGTTATTTAGTCATTTAAATTAATCAGTTTTTTGACAAGGTCTTTCATTTTCTTTTAAATCACTTTTGAAAGGCATTCTGATAATATTCAAGAAATATGACTTTGGCAGTTCCCCCTCTATTCACAAACTCTTGACCTTAGTAGAATTTGAAATCATGTGAATATTACCAGTACTTTTCCAATCTAATAAGTATTTATTACCTACTTCATGCCAAGTTCTGTGCTAGGCCCTGGAATGTACCCAAAAAAGTACACAAATGAAATAGTTCCTACATATATGAGCTTTCATTCCAATGAGAAAGACAAGTATAAATAAATATATATGTGGCCCAAATGTTTAATAGATATAGATGTATGTATACACATATACATATACATATAAAATAGTTAAATAAATGACAGTTTGGGGAGGATGATAGTTCTAGTATTTGAAAGAATCAGGAAAGGCTTTATGTCTCCAGGTAATACCAGAGCTTAATGAGAAGAGTTCTGAGGTATAAATGGAAGGTAGTACATTATAGTCTTGTGGCACAGTGTTGGGAGATGGAACGTTGTGATTAAAAAGCAGGAAAAAGACAAGTTTGGTTAAATTACCAAGCATGAGAAAAATAGTATGCTCAGTGAATTTGGAAATGTAGATGAGGGACAGATTGCAAAAGGTTTTAAAAGCTAAATAAATTTTTATTTTATTTTAGAGGCAATAGTAAGACACTGAAATTGATTCTATATACACTTAGATGCGTTCTTAATGAAAATGACTTTGGTAGGCATGTATAAGGTGGACTAGAGTGGGGAGAGACTTGAAGCAGTGGAATTGATTAGAAAGATATTGTGATAATATAGGTGAGAGGTGATGAAGGCCTGAAACTAAGATGGCAGTTAATTAAATGGAGAAAAGGAATTAGTTATATGTGAGAGATTTTGAATGTGAAACATGGTAGAAGGCTCGTACCTTTGTCAGAAATAGGAAAGTTTGGGAGAGAGGTAGTTTAGAAGGAAAAATAATGAATTCATTTTTAAACATATTAAACTGTCAAATAGTCTTAAAGTTATTCAGTTTTAAAATGTTTAATAGCCAATTGATGATGTGGAACTCTTATCTAAGGGACAGATTGGTTCTGGATATGTATAACTGGGAATCATCCATGGGAGCTGAAAAAATTACCAAAAGAATGTATAAAAGGAGAAGGGAAGAGGACCAAGGATACAACTTTAGGAAATTACCACATTTAAAGGATGTAGTGTGAATAATGAATCAAGAAAGAAAAAGAGAGAGAGAGAGAGAGAGAGAGAGAGAGAGAGAGAAAGAAAGAAAGAAAGAAAGAAGGAAAGAAGGAAAGAAGGAAGGAATATTCATACAAGTAGGAGGTAAACCAGAAGAGACTAGGGTTTTAAAAACCCAAAGATAAAAGTATTCAAAATGGAACGGGGTATCAATATTATCAACTGCAGCAAATAGGTTGATAAAAGTCCATCTGATTTGGTAATTAAGAGATTATTAGTAACTTTAGAGAAAGCAGTTTCAGTTGAATGGTAGTGAAAGCCAGATTATAAAAGGTCCAGTGTGAGGAAAGGAAGCAGAGACAGTGAACATAGATAACTTTTCCAAAGCACTTTGGTTGCACAAAGGAGAAGTGTAGTGAATGATTGTTTATTAGGGGGAGGGTTGTTTTAGTTTAGGAAAGTCTTGAGATTTCTTTCAGGATAATAGGGGGAAAAGTTTTTAGGGAGAGCTAAAGATTCAAGAGAGGGGAGGATCATTGAGTATGAAATCTGCTGGGGAAGATGGGAGTAGAACCAAATACACGTATATGGGGAGGTTAGCCTTTCCAAAGAGAGGGTCTATTTTTTTTTCATCATAGACTGGGGAAAAGGAAGAAAGGGAAAGTTGATGTTAGAGGGATTTGAGATAAGAATTGGAGCAAAGAGAACTTATGTCAAATGACCTCAGTTTTTCCACTGAAGTAAACAGACAAATTATTCAATAGAAAATGTGATGGAAGGAAGTGTGAAGGAACTTCAGGAGAGGAGAGAAGGTTTGCAATATGTTTTGGGGAATGATTTGGAGAAACAAAAGGACTTTCTTGTAGTGAGGGCCCAGTTAAGATTGGATAACATGAATTTGTAATGTGCCTGATGAATAAAGTTGTGAAAATTTCTCCAACTTCATTCAACAGCTCATGAGCAAAACTGGGAGATACAACTAATGAGAGTAATGTAGGGTTAGATATTTATTAAAAGAAAACCATCAGTTGGGCTAGGGGTCAAGGGATTTGAAAACAGAAGATAGTGTGAAATTGAAGTTGAGATTGGGAGGAGAGTAAAGTCAGAGAAAGGATAATATCCTGAGAAGGTACTGAGGGATGAGAAGAGATACAGGAACGTAAGGAAAGAGGGACTAATGATAGTGATCATAAGATATGAGAATGTCAGTTTCTAATTAGGAAGTGTGCATAATGACACTTTGAAGGATATTCTGAGGTCTCTTCCAACACAGAGGTTGAGTGACAAAATTCATTCCAAACTTGATAATGGCAAGATCTAATGTGTGATCCTATATGTAGCTGAAGTGGATTGGAGTGCATTATGAAGTTGAGGAAATGGAGATTACAGAGTTTGAAGGAGTATCTA
The DNA here is from genome assembly GCF_902635505.1 of Sarcophilus harrisii. Lineage (NCBI taxonomy): Eukaryota > Metazoa > Chordata > Mammalia > Dasyuromorphia > Dasyuridae > Sarcophilus > Sarcophilus harrisii. The sequence goes on from NC_045427.1 coordinate 446,531,769, forward strand.
CATAAATATTAACATCCCAGTAAACAGTAGGAGTTAGGGAAGAAAATAATATGGTTAGCCAGATACTAAACTTCTTATTTAAAGAGAGACTTAGAAACCAAAATACTATAGCTAACATTATTTTGATTGGGTGGAAAATTTTATTTATCATGAACTTCTTCAACAAAGAAAAGGTTATTGAATAAGGCAACAAAAGGAAAATCTGGAAATGATGATGGGGAGAAATGACCAGTGAATGGTCAATGTGAGCATTGAAAGAATGCTGAGAGAAGGTATAACTTGTAGAGGTAAGGATACCCAGGGATGCAGTATCATCAAAGGAGAATCAGGTGCCTTTTGGAGCTAATGGATGACATCAGTACCTCAGATGTGATCTTTTTTCCTCATCGCATATCAATGAGGTAAGGAAATGGGTCAGTGTTTATCTTCATTTATAGTTGAAATATAACTCAGAAATAAAGAAATTTAGTGATTTAAATAAATCCACATAACAATAAGTGAATAAAATTGTAAATAGTAACTAAATCTTCCACTAGCTGACTCCAGTCTTCAGAATTGGTATGTGAAATTTCATCAGTGCAGAATATTCAAAGTGCTTGCCTCATGACTACATTAGATTTATTTAATTTTTTTTTATGGTTCAGCTTTAATTTTAATTTTGTGACTAAAGATGTTACTCAGTTTGAACCTTTTCCTGTTAATATTGTGGTATGATCTAGGAAATGAGAATTAGGGCGTTTTGAGAAACTGTACAATGTACCTGACTCATGGGTTTCAGCTTAAGACTTTTAGCACTTCCTTTTCACCTCTTTCATACTAAAAAGGTTTACCTTATTAGTCAATTCACATGAACTAATAGTCTGATCTCTTAAAATTTTTAACTTTATGAATGAGTGTTTAATTATATGAAAGTAAATTCTTTTAAGTGAAATTGCTGAAATTAAACCTGACAGCCATAAATTAATGATATTAACTTAGAGTTAGAATTGAGATACACCCTCACAGCTCTTGCTGTTATTTAGTACAGTGGTGTCAGAGTGAAATGGCGGACCATCAACCAGATATAAGGATCTCTACAGCCTGCCTACTGACTTAGAAAACCACGTATTAATATTGTCTGCATTTTATCATTTTATTTCTAATTATATTTTAATTTGATTCAGGCTATGCCAGGAAGTATTGTAGCTACATACCATAACAAAGGTCTCCTTATGGTATCTCTGATTTAGCATATCAGACTTCAAATGAAGTCCAGGGAAACTGAGGCCCAGAGAGGCCAAGTAACTTACTTGTAACACATGTATTCAAGTTGGTAACCTAGGAATCAAACTCAGATCTTTAACTTCTAAATCCATTGTGCTCTTTTCTCCACAACTTCTGCCTCACTTGCTTACAAATAATCAGCACTAGCCTTATCAATATGCACTTTTATATTTAAAAAAAAAAGTTGCATAAGTATTTTGAGTAACTCTTTTTCTAATACTATTAAACTACATATAATGGAAAGTCAATAATATTATCAATAAGCTTATGGTAACCTACTAATAAAAAATCCACATTCTTTAGAAATAGGTAGAAATTAGTTATTGCTCATAAAAAATTATGAGACTACCCAAATTTACGTACAACTTTAGCACTATTCCAGTGGAATTTTCTAATTACATTTTAACCTTAATAATTAATTATACTTTATAGAATCAGATAATCACAAAATTCATTTAGAAGAGCAAGAGGTCTAGAATTTCATTGGAAATAATGAGAGAAAATACTAATGAAGGGAGCCATAGCATTACTAAACTTTTAATTATGTTACAAAGTAATAGTCATTAAAATTAGTTGTTCTTGGTGGAAAATATGTGAGATGCCAATGGATATCTAATTTGGATATATCAATTTCAAATTATGTAAGAAAAGAAAGTAAGCTTACGATACCCTTTGATGCAGTGGTTCAATTGTTGGACAAATATGCCAAAAATGCCAAAGAGAGAAAATAATATTGTATATATGCTTAGTAGTCATAATAGCACTCTTTGTAGTAAGCAAAAACCTAGAAATAAAAAGTGTGGGGATTTTTATTGTGAATTAACTAAACAAATTATATGAATAATGGATTTCTGTTAAAAGTGACAAATGAGAAATTTAGAAAAAATAAGAATATTTGTATGAATTGATGCAGCATGACATAAATATCACCTGAAGAACAATATACACATTGACTAAAAATAACAAAAATTTAAAGACCACTGAATGGGACTGATTAGATGAAGTATGTCTCAGTATTGTCACATGATCCAGAACTGGGACCTTGGGGAGGTCATTTGATCTCTGGAGAGATGAATTTTGAACCTGAGATACAGGAAGTTGCAGAAAGTGACGTGACCTTGTTGGGAGGCAGCCAGCATTGGTGATTATTGTTCAGGGATGGTTACGTCTTTTTAATTTATCCAATGAGGAGGGTCCAGTCTTTTGCTTTTAAACCCTGGACAAGCTGGAAGAAGCAGGTCAGGTTTCAGGAGTACATGGCGGGAGTTGGTATGGCTCCCAGGTGTGTGTCTGGGCCTCTTCCTGGCCCACGGGATTAAATAAATGTTTTCTTTTTGTAGCTGATGATGTCTCTGATTAGTTAATTGGATTGGGAAGGGGATATTGCACCCAACCCGTCCCACACACTACTAAAGGGAAACAAAAAGTAATTGGAAAAAAAACAATGATAGTAACAGAAAACCCCTCCCTGCTTACAGCAGATTCAGAGAACTAGTAGGAGCGAAAATTATATACATTATCATATCATCATAGATTTAGAACTGAAAAAAAAAATTTAAAGGCCGCTGAGTCAAACCTTCCCTTTTATAAAAGAGGAAATAGTCATAGAAGGGTTGGTGACTTTCTCAGGATTACATAGTCAAAAATTATTTAGTGTCTACTACAAGTTAGGCTCTCTGCTAAGTGTTGGGAATACAAAGAAAGACAAAAAATAATTCCTCCTCTTAGCTTAGAGTTGACATGCTATGTAAAAACAGGATATAATTGGAGATAATCACAAAAGGAGGACTTGGAAAGATTTCTTGTAAAAGGTAGATTTTCTCTGAATCCTGAAGAAAATAAGAACACAAAGAGAATTCCAGGCATGAGGAACAGCCAGTGAAAATTCAGTGACTTCTTGCAGAGTATGAACAAAGGGACCAGTTGGAAGGTTTGTCATAGATCTAAGATGGACTGAAAAAGGGACCTCCTTCCAGAAATGGCATTCTGAAGTAAGTGTTGTCAGGGTCCAAGTGGTGTACTAAGAAGGGAACAAGTTCAAAAACCAGCATCATCTGGGTGGCATATATGTCAGGAACACAGCAGGGTTTCAGTTCCAACTTCTAGCTTAGTCTGAAATCTATAAATAATAACCAGGGCAGTAATCCCAGATTATAGTTTTGTCACTGAGACAACAGAACTTTGTAGCTGGATGCTAGTGGCTGAATCCAACATCAGTCCACTAAAATTCCAGATAGGAAAGACCACCAACCTATTGCTCAGATTTAAACCCAGGTCAGGAAGTTGCAGAGCATAAGCCAGGGGAATGGTAATCAAACCTTACACGGAATCAATCCATTTTGGCAACACTAAAGCTTACAGGTCTCTAACCTGTACTGTCCCTAAGATCTTGAAATAACTCAACACTCTACCTCCAAAAAATATGTCCAAAAAGGAACAGCAAGAGAAGCTTAGACCTTTCCTTTCAGAAATATATAGAACCTGGCCCTAATATTAAGCATTAGAAAGTAAGATGTTTTGTGCAAGCAAAAAAAGAAAAAGTTTTAATGATGATTGGGATGCTCAAGATCCAGAAGAAGAGAATGGTTCCAAAATATCTACAAGAATATCCTCACCAAAAAAAGATAACTTGGGCACAAATTTAGCTAGAATTCCTAGAAGACATGTAGCAAGAGGGTTTGGCATTTGTTTGTTTGTTTATGAATGAAATGAGAGCTCTTGAGGAAAAAATTTGAAAAGAGATAAGAACTATGGAAGAAAACATTGGGAAAACAAATCCACTTGGAATGAGAGATACAAAACCTTGCCAAGGCAGCAAACTTTCTGAAAATTAGGATTGATCAAATAGAAGCCAGTTACGTTACTCACCAAAAGAAATATTAAAACAGTGTTAAAAAATTGAAAAAATATTTTCAAAAATTTAATATACCTATCTCATAGCAAAAACAAGTGACCTGGAAAATTGAACATAGAGAAAAAATTTCGGGATCATTGCACCACCTAAAAGCCATGAACAAGAAAAAGAGCCTAGACCTCATTTCAAGAAATCACTGGGGGGAGGAGGGGAAATCATCAGATTTCTTTGAACTACAGGGCAAAGCAGAGATAGAAAGAATATACCAATCATCTTTAAAAAAAAAAAAAAGAAGAAGAAAAGAAAAATTTCAGTAACATATTAACCAAAATTCAGTGCTTTCAGGTCAAAGCAAAAAAGTGCTACTAGCAGTCAGAAAGAAAGAATTCAAATACTGAGGAGCCACAGTCAGAATCTTATACAATTTAGCATCCATAAATTCTTTACATAACTTCAGAGCTTGGAAAGTTCTCTCTCATAATCAGGGTGCACCTAGTAAAATTCAAATAAGCAGTGAGGAAAGGGCAATACTGAAACCTCAGTCATCTGAACTGTTAAAAGGAAAGAAAAAATACACACATACATACACACAGTTTTGTTCAGAAATATGTTTAATTCAGCAGGGGAATTATGAAGAAAGGGGGAAATAAAGTAAAATTAAGAGAGGGAATGTACAATAAAATTTATAGCAACTTTTTTGGTGACAATTTAAAACTAAGGGGACAGCATCATTTGAGGAATGTTTAGACGAGTCATAGTATGTAAATGTGATGGAATGCTATTGTGCTAATAAAAAATGATGAAATTCCAATATTGTGCCCTGGATTATTAATATTAAATCCAATTTTTTATTAGTCTTTTTTTTGACTAATGTATTCCATTGAACTACTTGTCTACTTTTAATGGTTTTTGACAATTACATATTAAAGACATGCTATTCCTCCTATTTTTACTTTTACCTTTAATCATCAAGAGTTTTTGTTCCTCCATGTATATTTTGTTATTGGTAATTTGATCAGTATCATAGTAAATATATAAATTAATTTCAATAGTATAATAATTTTTATCATGTTGGAATAGCCCAGCCACAATTACCAATTATTTAACTTATTAAGTTAAATAAAATAAAATAAAATAATAATAATAATTTAAATAAATAAAATAAAGAATAATAATAAATTAAATTAAAGAATAAGTTAAATACCTGGAAAAATATCCTCCAGTTATATTTTCTTTATAAGTTTTATATATATATATATATATGTACAAATTATATTTTCTTTAAGGAGCTTTTTATAATTATATCTATAAAAGTATAATTGTACTTTGGTAGGTTGACTCCCATATATTTTATTCATCCACTTTCTGTTATTCACTTCTGAAATTTTTTTATTGATACACTCTGCTATTCACTTCCTTTTATGGGAGAGTTCATTCCATTCACATACACAGTTATGATTACCAGATCTCTATTTCCCTCTATCCTATCTATCCTCTATCTACCCTATTCTTAGTCATTTTTTTTTAACTCACCCCACCCACTACATTATCTTCTATCACCCTTTTCCCTCTTCACTTACTTTTTTTTTTCCTAGTGTTTCTATCCTTCCTTTTATCCTATCCTTCCCTTTTCTTCTTTTTCCTCCTACTTCTTTATAGGGTTAGATAAGTTTCTATACCCAACTGAATGATTAAGTTATTCCCTCTTAGAGCTAAAACTGATGAAATCAACCTTCAGACAATGCTCATTCCCCTCCCTTCTTTCCCTTGTAATTTTTTATTGTAATAGGTCTTTTATGACCTTTCATATGAACTCATTATACCTCCCCTTTCCTCTTTTTCCAGTACAGACCTTTTCCCAATATTTGATGTCTTTATTTTTCATATCATCACATCAGAGTCCATTCACAATCTCACCCTCCATCCATGTGATGCCCCCTTCTATCTTCCCTAGTAACAGATAACAGTTCTCAAGAAATAAAGATTTTGTTTTCTTATCTAGAAATGGAGTTTAACTTTTAAATATATGCATTTTTCTCTGTTTACCTTTCTGTGCTTCTCTTCAGTCCTGTATTTGTAGATTAAATTTCCTGTTTAGTTCTGGTTTTTTTTTCAGTAGAAATGTTTGAAAGTCTCTTACTTCATTGAAGCTCCATCACTTCCCCTGAAAGATGATGCTGAATCTCAGTGGGTAGTTAATTCTTGGTTGTAACCCTAGATCCTTTGCCTTCCAGAATATGTTATTCCAGGCCCTCCATCCTTTACTGTAGAAACTGCCAGATACTAGGTAATCTTTTTTTTTTATTATTTATTATTATTATTATTATTATAGTAACTTTTTATTGACAGAATCCATGCCAGGGTAAATTTTTTACAACATTATCCCTAGCATTCACTTCTGTTCCGATTTTTCCCTCCCACCCTCTACCCCCTTCCCTAGATGGCAAAGTCCTATATATGTTGAATATGTCCTAGTATATCCTAGATACAATGTATGTGTGCAGATCCAAACAGTTTTCTTGTTGCACAGGGAGGAATTGGATTCAGAAGGTAGAAATAACCCAGGAAGAAAAACAAAATGCAAACAGTTTACATTTCATTTCCCAGTGTTTTTTCTTTGGGTGTAGCTGCTTCTATCCATCATTGATCAATTGAAACTGAATTAGGTCTCTTTGTCAAAGAAATCCACTTCCATCAGATTACATCTTCATACATGTGTTGTTGGCGTATATAATGATCTCTTGGTTCTCTCATTTCCTTAGCATCAGTTCATGTAATTCTCTCAAGCTTCTCTGTATTCATCTTGCTGGTCATTTCTTACAGAACAATAATATTCCATAGCATTTATATACCACAATTTACCCAACCATTCTCCAATTGATGGACATCCACTCAGTTTCCAGCTTCTAGCCACTATAAACAGGGCTGCCACAAACATTTTGGCACATACTGGTCCCTTTCCCTTCTTTAGTATCTCCTTGGGGTATAAGCCCAGTAGAAACACTGCTGGATCAAAGGTATGACAGTTTGATAACTTTTGGGCATAATTCCAGATTGCTCTCCAGAATGGTTGGATTAGTTCACAGCTCCACCAACAACGTATCAGTGTCCCAGTTTTCCGCATCCCCTCAACAATCATCATTATTTTTCCTGTCATCTTAGCCAATCTAACAGGTGTGTAGTGGTATCTCAGAGTTGTCTTAATTTGCTTTTCTCCTGATTAATAATGATTTTGAACACTCTTTCATATAATGGTAATAATTTCAATTTCATCATCTGAAAATTGTCTTTCATATCCTTTGACCATTTTATCAATTGAAAAGAATGGCTTGGTTTCTTATAAATTAGAGTCAATTTCTCTATATTTTTGGAAATGAGGCCTTTATCAGAACCTTTAACGTGAAGATGTTTTCCCAGTTTTTGCTTCCCTTCTAATCTTGTTTACATTAGTTTTGTTTGTACAGAAGCTTTTTAATTTGATGTAATCAAAATTTTCTATTTTGTGATCAATAAATTCTCAATTAAGTCTTTTGTCACAAATTTCTTCCTCTTCCACAAGTCTGAGAGAGAAACTATCCTATGTTCCTCCAATTTGTTTATAATCTCGTTCTTTATGTCTAAATCATGGACCCATTTTGATCTTAGCTTGGTATACGGTGTTAAGTATGAGTCCATGCCTAATTTCTGCCATACTAATTTCCAGTTATCCCAGCAGTTTTTATCAAATAATGAATTCTTATCCCAAAAGTTAGGATCTTTGGGTTTGTCAAACACTATAGTGCTATAGTTGACTATTCTGTCTTGTAAACCTAACCTGTTCCACTGATCAACTAATCTATTTCTTAGCCAATACCAAATGGTTTTGGTGACTGCTGCTTTATAATATAGTTTTAGATCCAAGTCAGCTAAACCTTCATTTGATTTTTTTTTTCATTAATTCTTTGAGATTCTTGACCTTTTTATTATTCCATATGAATTTTGTTGTTATTTTTTTCTAGATCATTAAAGTATTTTCTTGGAAGTCTGATTGGTATAGCACTAAATAGATAGATTAGTTTAGGGGATACTAGGTAATCTTGACTTTTCTTTTTACTTTGTTTGATTTTTAGTCTCACAGAGTCATTGGCTTCCATTTGCCCTGTTCTATTTTTAATGTATGATTTTGTTCAGTTAGCTTTTGTATCTCTTTTCCCATTTGATTAATTCTACTTTTTAAGGAGTTTTTCTTCAGACAATTTTTTCCTTCCTTTTCCCAGCTGTTGATTCTCTCATGCATACCTCTTATTTCCTTTCTCATTTTTTTTTCGATGTCTCTTATTTGCCTTTGAAAGTCTTTTATGAGCACTTCAAGAAATCTTTTTGGGCTTGAGACCAATCCATAGTCTTTTGAGATTTCTTCCATGGACATTCTGTCCTCCTCTGAATTGGTATTTTGGTCTTCCCTGTCACCATAGTGGTCAAGGTTCTTTTCTGTTTCTTGCTCATTTTCTTTCCTTTTCTTTTGGTATTTCCTCTTTTTTTACTTTTATGATCAAGCTCTAGGGAGCACTATCTTAAGCTTCCTGTGCAGCTCTGGGCCTTGGCTTTGAGCACACCGCCCCCTTGGGTTTACAGGGGGTAGCTTGACTGCTCTGTCCAGGAAACAGTCTGGTTTCCCAGAGTTTGCTTCTGAGCTGGGATTGGGCTCCTTCCCCCTCGCCCCCCCCAGTTCCCCAAACTGCTCCTTTACTGAACCAGGACCAAGAGTCTCAGTTGCTGATTTGCTATGATTATAACCCTCACCTTCCCACAGTATCTGAACTGGCCTGAACACTCTTTTCATCCCAGCAAGCCTGACCTTTCTTGAAGTTTTTCCAGTATATCTTGAGCTCTGGATAGAGAGATTTCCTTTAGTCAAACTCTGTTCAGAGGCTTGGGGCATATGGTTTTACTGAGAAACTGGGAAAGCTCAAGCAGCTTCCTGACTTTAGTCCACCATTTTGGCTCTCCCAGAAGCCCTGGATCTTGCTTTTTTAATTGAAACTCTTAATCAGATTTTCATTTAGTTTCTTTTCTTATTCTCTAGAATTTTCTAAGTAAATTATCATGTCAGCAAACTGGAACACTTTGTTTCCTCTTTGGTTATGTTTGTTTATTCCTCTGATTTCTTTCTCTTCTTAACTATTGTTAGTATTTCTAGAATTATTTCATATATCACAGCAAGTAAAGAAAACATCCTTGCTTTACTGTTTTTATTGGGAAAGCTTCTGTTTCTCCATTGTACATATTGTTAAATTTTAGCTTTAGATCCTCAATTGTTTTGATTCCCATGTTTCTTTGGATTTTTTGGTACTACCTTAGTGACTCAGGTTGTTGAAAGTCACTGTTGGGATGCATATTCCAAAACCAAAGTAATACATTTTTGTTTAATAACTTGTGACCAATTGGTTATTTCCAGCTTCATTTTGCAATGTAATTCTGAACAAGCATCATGGCATCGTGAAAAGACTATTAATTTTGAACTCAAAAAGTTCAATTACAATCTTGCTCCAAAAAAACTAAATCTTAGCAATTAATGATTCTTTCCAGAAATGAATCAACAAGGTTTTTATAGAGTTTTATATTTACAAAGCGGTTTTCTCTTAGCAGCCACATGGAATAGATTAATACAGAGAAAAGTAATTTCAAGATCATAGAATTAGAGCAGATCTCTTGATCTTCAGTTCAGCATTGTTTGTTTACTTTTTTCCAGAGGAAGGCAGTGGGGATTAAGGGCTTATCCAGTATCATACAGCTATAAAGTGTCAAGTGTCTGAGGCCATATTTGAACTCTGGTCTTCCTAACTCCCAGTTTAGGACTCTGTCCACAGTTCCACCTAGCTACTCCTAAGTCACCATTTCTATAACAAAACCTCACTACCAAATTTCTGGTGACAGTGCATATAAATTACTTTCGTTTGTGTTCTTAATGATCAGATATTTTTGTTTTTTTAAACTGTTTTTAAGTTTACACTTTTTTGGGTGATCTAGATTCACTTTAAAAAGAGATTTCAAATGTAAAAATTAAATATCTTTGCTTCTTGTTGGGATGAGTACTTTACATTGGACAAATTAGCAAATTGAAATTTCTAAGTTTCATAACTCAATATTTTATTCCAAGGCATTGATGAATAAAATTTTTCCCCTAGTGAGTAGATAAGGAGGATTAGTTGTCTTGTTTAAAGGAAACTTAGATTTGTTGCCAATATTCTCTCATTCTATCATTCATACTGATGAGATAGAACATTAGCTCTTTGAGGGAAGGAACTGATTTTACTTTTTATTTTGTATTCATAATGCATAGCACAATGCTTTACGAATGGGAGGCATTTAAATGTTTGTTGAATTGAATAATATTTCATTTGCAAAGGAAGAAAAACCATAATCATTTGGAAAGAATATTGTCTCATCTTGGGTAAATCATTGCCTCTCTCTTGGGGCCTCAGGGAGGCCCTCCTGATCAATTGAGATTGAGTCAAAATATTATTAAGATTACTTCCCACTTTGACCTTGGATTTCTTCCAGCTCATTTTGTCTGACAATTCAAAAGATCATCCCAAAAATTTAGTATATAATTGCTTTAAATTTTAATGTTGCATTAATAATGTAGTTATTAACTAACTCCTTAATGTTTAATTATTTTCATTTATTTTTATGTATACAATACTGATAACAGTTTCTGCAAAGAATAAGTGAGTACAGAAAATTTAATCCTTATTTTCAGGGAGTTTACAGAACAATAAAAAATTCAAGCTAAAAAAATCATCCTTTGCAAAATTATCTTATGGACAAAAAGAGCAGAAACCCATAAAGATATATCAGAATCCAAATATGTTCTGCTTTAGGTAAATTGTTACTGCTTAAGCAATCTAGTGATTTATTAGCATTTGCTATTTTCAGTTCATTTCTGTATTTAGAAAGGGAAGCTTTGCAATTTGTGAAACATTTTCTTCAATGAGGCTTCCTCCTTTAATGGCAGCCCTTACCTTAGTTAATTATTAATTATTTAAATATGGATTAATTATTGAAAACATCTGAAAAGCTTTCTCTTTGACTTATTGAATTCTTACTAAACACTTTCCCTGCTTAGGCCTCACATAGCACATTTTCAGATGTTTTTAGAATGATTGAAAATATCCATAACACTGTTCCCTCTCCCCCTTTCCCTGCTCCACAGAAAACAAAAAAAAACAATACAGTTGATTTAGGTTAATTTTTATAATTGTAATTGTGAAACAATCTATACTTTTATTCTATTGAAAAAAAGCTGTCATCTGATGCCTATTTATGACACAGATAATGATCCAGGACTTTTGAAATGTATGTCAATAGAATAAAAGTCGTGGAAAGACTTGAACTATGGGCTTAATGATAGATCAATTATCTCTTGCTTAAGGTTAAGGACCAATATCACTAAATCTGGTGAGGCTTATTACCAGGCTGGCCTGAAGCTAATTAATTTTCAACCATAATTTATTAATTATCAGTAAATGTAACTTTCAGAGCCTATTAACAAATAGATGAGTCGCAATCTGCATTTGTCAGTGAGTATTTTCATGTTTATAAATTTAGGAATTTTTGAAATTTTGCAGTAAGGTATTTGGATATGATTTAAGGGAGCATGCAGATCTTTATTATCTAGTTTGAGAACAGGAATAAAAGAGTTTGTTTCTTTTCCTAGGTAATATTTAGTCCTTTTAAAATGATACCATTTCTAGTACCAGATCTTAAACTGTATTCTAAGGGAGTAATTATCAAAACTCAGGTACTGGCTAAGAACAGAGAAAGGTAAATTCATGGAACAAGTAGATATACAATTTACAGCAGCAAATCACTGTAGTCAAACTTGTGTTTGACAAGTGTAAATACTTAAATTTTGGGGATTTTCATATTTTGATTTAAAAAAATTGTTGGAAAAGCTGGAAAGCAGTTTGGCAGAAACTGGGCATAGACCAGTATCTTACACCATTTATCAATATAAGGTCTAAATGGATACATGGCCTAGATATAAAGAGAGATATAAGGAAATCTGAAGAACACAGAACATGTTCCTTATCAGACTTATGGATAGGCAGACAATTTATGACTAAACAAGAGATAGAGGGCTTTGAAAGGTATTACATGAATCATTTCAATTATATTAAATTTAAAATGGTACGTGCAAACAAAATCAGTGTAGCCAAGATCAAAATGAAAGCAGAAAATTGGGGGGGGGGAAATTTTTCTCAGATAAAAGTCTCAATGTCAAATATATAAAGATTTTGTCAAATCTATAAGTATACAAGTCATACCCTAATTAATATATTAGAATACATATTAAAACAACCTTGAGAAACTATTTTACACCTATCAGATTAGCTAAAATGATAGAAGGGGAAAGCTACAAATGTTAGCAGAGATGTGGAAAAATCAGAACACTAATTCACTGTTGGTAAAAATTGCAAACTAATCCAGCCATTTAGGAGAGCAATTTGGAATTATGCTCAAAGACCTATAAAAGTTCTAGGTCTGACACAATAGTACCATTATTAGATCTGTTTCCCAAGATCATTAAGGAAAAAGGAAAAAAAAAACCTATATGTTCTGAAATATTTATATATCTTTATAGTAGCAAAAAAACTGGAAATTATGGGAATGTCTGTCAGTTGGGGAATGGTTAAACAATTTGTGATATATGAATGTAATAGTTTGATGATCTTAGAAAAACATGAAAAGGCTTGCACAAAACAATAAAAAGTGAAATGAGCAGAACCAAGAGAATTTTGTATACAATAACAGAATTATTGTTTTTAGCATATCTTTGAGTGACCATATCATTTTGACTATTATAAATATTAAATTAACTACAAAGGACCTACAAAGGAAGATATATTGTGTCTCCAGAAAAGAAATGATAAATGGAAGTATGCATAGTATGGTTTTACCTATATATGCATACCTTTGTATCTAATGGTAGCCATCTCTAGGATGGAGAAGGGTAGGAAGAAATAAAGTTACATGATAACTTTTTTTAACATATTTAAAAGGGAAAGTAAGTTGCAATATGGAAATACTTGTTTCACTCTTTAAATTCAGAATAAATAAAAATTTTTTAAAAATAAGAAAATTTAATTGATACTATTTCATAGAAGTAATTTGGATGAATTCTATATATGTATCATAACAGTTAACATTTTAATAGTTGGTGAAACTACATAACTCCTTCAGTATTAGTACTGTTAAGGCAAATAATAAGAATGAGATAAAAGTAAACAGAAACAGAGAGTAATTATATTACTCAAACAAAAAGCCAAGACTTGTCTAGCATGAATTTCAAGAGAAACAGTAACCAAGGTGTGTGATTGGTATTCCCTGATGGAATTGAGAATCTTAGTCCTATAACCACAATTTACAGTAAGAGGCCCATGAACTTTCTAGTGTGTTTTAAATTTTAAAACAATAAAACACGTTGGTATTAGATTTCTTAGTAAGCTAGAATTACCTGTTTAGGGTTTGTTTGTTTGTTTTTTTAATTCTAGACTTCCCAGCATGCATATTTCATTCCATCTTAGGTGATCTTGATTCCCTTTAATCTAATTTATATTTATTCCCATATGTCATATCAGTATTACCTAATGTAACTCCATGTTAAGCTTATGTCCTCTGATCTCTTCTAGGACCTTGCTCCATCAATTACAAAGAAATTTACCCGCAATCCACTATCCCCTCAATTACTGTTGCTTCTTTCCTCTTGAAGACTATTTTACATTCTCCATTTCCATTTCTTATTCCTTTATCACTATTTAAGCCCTTGCAATATTCCATCTTCCTCCCAACTCTACAAAAAATGCACCACCATGATCTCATGATAGAAAAACTAAATTTCCTCAATCCTTACCCATCTCCAACTAAAACTTAACCCTGATTTACTGTGTGATCAAAAGCAAATCACTATATTCTCTTGTAACCTCTGCCTCAACATTTATATAACTTTGTCATTCAAAAATATGTAAGGGCAGGAACCGTTTTACTTTTGCATTTACTAGTGCCATAAATAGAACCTTGAACATAGTCATTTATTTATTTATTTTTTATTTTTTATTTTTTTTATTTTTTATTTAATAGCCTTTTATTTACAGGTTATATATGTATGGGTAACTTTACAGCATTGACAATTGCCAAACCTCTTGTTCTAATTTTTCCCCTCCTTCCCCCCATCCCCTCTCCCAGATGGCAGGATGACCAGTAGATGTTAAATATATTAAAATATAAATTAGATACATAATAAGTATACATGACCAAACCGTTATTTTGCTGTACAAAAAGAATCAGACTCTGAAATATTGTACAATTAGCTTGTGAAGGGAATCAAAAATGCAGGTGGGCATAAATATAGGGATTGGGAATTCAATGTAATGGTTTTTAGTCATCTCCCAGAGTTCTTTCTCTGGGCGTAGCTGGTTCAGTTCATTACTGCTCCATTAGAAATGATTTGGTTGATCTCATTGCTGAGGATGGCCAGGTCCATCAGAACTGGTCATCATATAGTATTGTTGTTGAAGTATATAATGATCTCCTGGTCCTGCTCATTTCACTCAGCATCAGTTCGTGTAAGTCTCTCCAGGCCTTTCTGAAATCATCCTGTTGGTCATTTCTTACAGAACAATAATATTCCATAATATTCATATACCACAGTTTATTCAGCCATTCTCCAACTGATGGAGCTATCACTCAGTTTCCAGTTTCTAGCCATGACAAAGAGGGCTGCCACAAACATTCCATGCATATACAGGTCCCTTTCCCTTCTTTATGATCTCTTTGGGATATAAGCCCAGTAGTAACACTGCTGGATCAAAGGGTGAACATAGTCATTTAATAAATTATTGAGCCTTCCCCTTGCTTCTCATCTCCCTCCCTCCTTTAGAAAATTGGAAGTAATCTCAGAGGAAGGCACTAGCCTTAGGAGCAATCAGGATAAGCTTCTTGAGTAAAGTATGGTTTTAGTCGAGACTTGAAGGAAACCAGGAAAGCAAAGAACTGCAGTTCTTTGAACTGCAGTAGAAAGTATTTCAGGTATAGAGAACAGCCAATAAAAAATACACCATCAGGAGAATTGAGAAGACTACTATCACTGGATCAAAGATTTTATAGAAGTAAGGTTTTAAAAGACTGGAAAAGTACGGAGGGGATAGGTTACAAAAGGTCTTAAGAAGCTACTAGAGGATTTAATTTTTTTTATCCTGGAGTTCATAAGTCACTGGAATTCTTTAAGTAGAATGGTGACATGGGTGGACCTGTACTTTAGAAAATCACCTTACTAGTTAAGTAGAGAATGGAGTGGAGTGAGGAAACAGACCTGAAATAAGGACACCAACTAACAGGCTGTTGCATTAATCCAGCTTCAAGATGAAAAAGGCCTATACCAGACTCGTAGTGGTGTGAGAGGAAAGAAGGGGATATATTTATATATAAAAGAAATATTCACAATCAGTCATCTTTGCCTTTTCTCTTGCTTCATAAATCTTCTCCCTTTCCTTATTCTCTCCCTTCCAAGTATCTCTGAATTTGGGTCTATCCTGTTGTCTCCTGATAGATTAGTTTTTCGAGTATAGTTTTGATTCTGATATTCCTTTGTTCAGAATTTCTGTGTAACTGCAACATGTTATTAATATCAAGATCACTGGGTTCAAATGTAGGCTCTATTTTATTAGTTATATTACATTGGGTATGTCATTTTCCTACATCTAGTCTTAGTTTTTTCATCTGTGAAGTGAAAAAAAAAAGTTAGACTAATTGATCTTTTAAGATGTCTTCTAGTTCTAAATCTTCTTGTCCTGTTATTTTTTGTTGTCCTCAGAGCAACCATAAGAACTTGTACTTGGCTTATTGCATTTTTATATTCCACTTAGTATTATACCTTTTTGTGTAATTATCTTTCCTACTATGCTGTAAGTTGTATAAGGATTGAGACTATAGTTTGCTCTTATTTTTCTCTCCCAACTGTGTCTAGCTCATATAGTTGCTCCATCAATACTTGTTGAACTTAATTAATTGGGATGCCTTCTAAATCAGTCTCTTAATTTTTTTCCTTAATATTGCCTTTCTCTAAGTGGCAGAAATGTAGGTGCAAGCTTATTTACCATTATTACAAGCCAGTCACCACTTACTCTTATACTTTTTTGCTTGGCTCATGATCATCTAATGCTTGAAAATAAGCTACTGTGAAGACAAGAAAAGAAATACTGTTCCTGAAATGGAGCTTCAAATCATTCTACATGCATTAGCCTTTTTATCACTTGTAGTCTGAATGAGTCAAAGCTATAGACATCTGCACATGAGGTTTCCTCAAAAACACCTAATGGCCCCTACTTGAGATAGATATGATAATATTAGTGATCTAATAGAATGCTTTTTAAGTGATCATAAGCTTTTGATAGTTATTTTTAAGAGTATTAGAGGGAACTGATAGTTCCATTATACGCACATTTTCCTGGTGGGCTTATAAAAATATGAAAATGCTGTAGGCATTGCTTAATTGCTTAAATTGTAGGAAAATTCAACAATTCAACTTCAATAAGCTATTACATATTCATTTATGTATTTCAAAACTTCAGGAAGCATGATTTAATTGTTGTAGTTACCTTCCCCACTTCTTCCACGTCTCATTAGACTATATTAATTGGTTTCTATGGCCAGAAATAGTCTAAACTTGTTTGTTATAGCATTGGTGATATATATCTCTAGGCTTATCTAGATGGGTCTTCAAATGACACTTTGCTGGACTCGATTTTGTTTTTGTTTTCCATTTCCAAATTAGCATAGGATCTAACTTGTGTTCCCCAAGTGAAGTCTAGAGATTCCAGGGTTACCTCCATACTATGATTCCACTGACCTAAAAAGATTTTGCATTTGAGTATTACCATAGACTCTGTAATTAATCCAGGACCAGCATAGTTAAGTAAGAAATGATTCTTCATCAAAAAAATTGGCCAGCAAGTCATCACTTTTGCCTTCCATATATTTGGGAGAGGGAAGTAATAACAGTAGATGAAACATGTTAGAAGTTACCGTCTGTTTCCAAAAAAGGGAGTTCCCATAAATGAAATCACAAATTTTTCAAGTACTGAAAGAGGATTCTATGACTTGAGAATGCAGCTGCAGCTTCACTTACTGTCAGTCTTGACTTGTTCTATTTTTAAAAATAAGCAATGGAAGATATCTTTGTATTAAAAGGAAGGCTGATGATTTATTTGAAGCATAGACCCCCATTTTAGTCATTGCTGGTCTTTCTTTTGTTTTTGCTGATTGCATGTGTTTATGACCCTTAGATTGTAGGGAATGGAAGTGAACAGCAGCTGCAGAAAGAACTAGAGGATGTACTGATGGACCCACCGATGGAAGATGGTGACAAAGAACACATGGAAAGAACACAGATTGATGGAGAAGGAGATGGGCCCCTTGCAAATGAACTCTCCACTTCGTCTACAATTAATCCAGTGTCATTAGCAGGACTTCAGAAACCAGAGATGAGCCTGCCAGTGAAACCTGGACAAGGAGGTTAGAAATATTCCATTGCCCGAGATTCTGTTCGTGAAGGAAGACATTAAATTATCTAGTCCAATTAATATAAAGAAAGCAATGCCCAAAGAATTGATGTTGTTTGCTCAAGATCACATAGAGAATTAGCAACAAAACCAGAATCCAGGTCCCCCCGGCTATATTTGATACTATTTTTATTTTCATATCCATTCTGTACTTGTTCTTTTCAGAGCAGATACAAATGCAGTCCCATTTTCTAGGAACTTTTATTATAAAGTCTTGATGGATATAAATGTATCATCTAAATCTCCTTTTGAATTTCATTTTTATCAAGTCATTTCAACAAAATGCCTTTACTAAAGGTCTCCTCTATGCAAGCACAATGTGAGGTACTAAGACATAATATCAATAATAAAAAATTTCTGCCCTTAAGTAATTTAAATTCCTTAGGAATTTAATGTAAATTGAGATATCTATTTTAATACACACACACACACACACACACACACACAATATGTATGTATTGTTGGGACTATACATAGTGGGGGAAGAAGCACTAATAACCAGGTAAATCAGAAAAGACTTACATTAATAGGTGACACCTGAGTTGAGCCTTTAAAGAAGCTAAAAATTCTAAGAAGCAGATGTGAGAAGAGAATACATTTCAGATAGGGGGGACAGCCTGTACAAATCAGAGATGATTTGTTTGAGGTTTGAAGAATAGCAAATAGGTCCAGTTGTCTGGAACATAGAGTATATAAAGGGGAGTAGTATGACATAAATCTGAAAAGTTCAACTAAAACCAAATTGTGAAGCACTAATGAATTTGTATTATATCCTAGAAGAAAGAGGGAATCATTGATGGAGGAGAATGACATCATCTGACCTGTAGTTTAGATGATTATTTTGGTTGCTATGTGAAGCAATAGCTACCTGATCTCTTTTTGTGTAACACTTATCCTTTCCTTCAGCAATTTAACATATTTACAATTCTATCTGTGTGAGCATTGCCTTTAGCAATACAAAATTTTAACCCCTTCCCTAACTTAGAAGATAGTTTCAGGAGTTGCTGTGACTAAAATAAATTCATTACCAGGTGACCAAAAGCTTCCTAGGATAGAAGTGTATAAGAACAAGAGAAATATAAAAAAAAAGTTGGAGGAGTGGATAGAGAAAATTTGGCCAAGTGAATAGCTAGTAGGAATTTCCTTCCTTTTTGTCCACCTTTACAGAAAGAAGAAGAGAATGAAAGGAGTGGACAAAGAATAAGTAAGGACAGAAAGTCAGGTAGGAAAGAAGTTTAAGTCCAAGTTTAATTCCACTCAACAAATATTTAATAAGTGTATACTATATGCATCATTACCCTAGTATCACATCCACTTCACAAAGCACTATTTTTTTGTTTTGACTTATCTTTGTTACTTTGCACATGGTAGGTATTTAATAAATTCTTATTGAGTTGAGTTCTTGAAGGCTTTTTCAAATTAAATCTCCTGAGACCCTTCCCCAATCTCAGTTTATAGTTGTTTTCCCCATTCAACCTAAAATAACGTTTAGTTTTATAGCTATCTATATTAGTGTCTTATCTAAACTCCATGTCTGTCCTAGCAATCAAGCACCATGCTTTTCACATAGCCACTTAAAAACTAGCAATTTTCTTTGGAAAGGGCTGTGGAAGATATGAAGATGATTAAAACACATTTTCTAACCTGAGTAATCAGGAACTCAAAGAAGAACCATGTGTGAGTGAAGGAAGGTACTTAATGGTAAAGGTGATGAGTAAGAAAAGTGGTTTTTGTTGTGATATAGTTGAAGGAAAATAGAATAATGATGAAAAGGTTCTGTGGTAGTCCAAGTTTAAGGTGATTAGGATTTAGACAAAGAATTTAATTATGGAAATCTGTTAGATAGAAAAAGAATGTAAAAAGCTTCCTGCAGGAAGAAAAGCATATATATGATTCATAGGAGACAGGAGTTTGATGTTTTCATATTGACTGTGGTGATTTGCAATTTTAGATGATGAAAAAAGTTCATCAAAAATCTGGTTGGTACTGTATGCATTCCACAAGCATTTTATAATATTTACTATATACCCAACATTGGGAATATGGGAGGAAAAAAATGACATTGTCCTTGCCTTCAAACAGTTTATATTTTATCACAGAAGATATGTGTATATGCAATATAAATACAAAAATAAGAAGTGATTTGAAAGAGGAAAGGGAGAAATTACACCTTGAGGAATAAGGAAAGATTTCATTTAGAAGATGAGTTGAACTTTGAAAAAAAGTAGTAATTTTCAAATATGAATGCGAGCAAAGAATGAATTCCACCAATGATTGACAGCTGGCTGTACAAAGGCACAAAAATTTTTTTGTAATAGAAGACAGGTCAGCTTGAAGTGTAGACCACTTGAAGGAAAATAATATACAGGGTATCCTAAAAGTCTTCATTCAGTTTTAGGTTTTAAGGTATAATGAGACAGAAAGGTAGGTTGGATCATATTTGTAAAGGGCTTTGAAAAAGCAAAAAGGAATTTGTATTTGAATTCAACAGTAGTAAATAATTGAAGTTTATTAAGTTGAGTAGAGACTTTCTAAGACTTGTGCCTTATCAAAGTCACTGGCAAATGTATGGAAAGAAATGTGAGAGGGGCCAGTCATGAAATAGGGAAAATAATTTAGAGGGTGCTACAATCATCTCAGTGTGAGGTGGTTAAAGCCTGGAAAAGGCTGGTGTTTGTGAATAGAGAAAAGGGGACAAATACAAGAAAGGCTGAGACTAGATTTGGCATCAAGATTTGCAACTATTTGGACATAAGTCCATAAGAGGGAACTGAAAGGATGGTTTTAAATGGAGAGAAACTTAGAAAAGTAGTTTTGATGGAACAGATGAGTTCTGTTTTATATATGTTAGTATTTAACCATCCCATTTCAAAGTATCTCATAGACAGATGATGATGTGGGACTGGGGTTCAAAAAGGAGATAAGAACTGGATATTTAAGATCTGCCAGTCATCAGTCAATCCATCAACAAACATTTCGTAAGCACCTGTTCTGTGTTGTACTATGTCTTGGGGACACAAAGACAACCATGAAATAGTTCTTATTTATAAACATATTCTTTTGAGAGTGATATTTGTGCATGTATGTGTGTGTATATGCATATTTATGCATGTGTTGTATACATATGTATAATATATACTCTATATTGAATAGAAAAAATTAAATACAAAATAATTTCAGGAAGAGAGTACTGGCCATTGGGAGACTCAGGGAAGTCATCATGTAGAATATGGTACTTAACCTAAGTTTTGAAAGAGGTGAGGGATTCTATGAAGTAGAAAATAGAAGAAAGGGGGGCATTCTAAGTAAGAGGGAGAACACAGAATGCGGATAGAGTACCATCTGTGAGAAACATGTTGTTGGCTTGGTTAGATGATAGACATACATTGTGACTAGAAAAATAGATTTAGACCCAAGTTGTAAAGGCAGAGATAATTAATGAATTCCTCTCTTTACAGAGAGAGGAAAAGTGGAAGACAAGAAGAGGAGGCAGCATTTTCTAAGAGCTTAGTAGTAAAAGGGAAGAAAGATATGAGTCCTTGTGCTGAGGATGTGATAGTGTTTAGATGAAATTCTGACCTCATGCAGCTTTCCATATAATACTGAATTAATCTGAATTTAAAATAATGAAATAAAAACAAGAAAACAGTTTTATAAATTTTAACTGCACCTCAAACCTTGCATTAGATTTTATAGAGTGCAAGTATAAGAAATTACAAAAAAAAGTCATTATTAAAAATTAATAACTCATGCCAAATGGTATATTGGTTTTCATTGGTATTACTTTCTAAAATTGAGTTCTTCTTAACACTTAACAGTTTAAGAACCTAAATTTTGCTTATAGATTTTTTTCACAGAATATATTCCAACCAACAAAATATGAAAATTGACCAGAGATATATTTCTTTCTTTTATTCAGATTCTGAAGAATCCAGTCCTTTTACACCAGTGGCAGATGAGGATAGTGTGGTCTTCAGCAAACTTACTTACTTAGGCTGTGCCTCAGTGAATGCTCCCAGAAGTGAAGTGGAGGCCTTAAGAATGATGTCTATCTTACGAGGCCAGTGCCAGATCTCTCTCAATGTGACACTTTCTGTGCCAAATGTGTCTGAAGGAACAGTAAGGTATAATATTCTTCCTAATCTTATTTTCCCATACGCTGGTAATATAAATCCTCTTTTTTCATATTGTACTAGTATTTTATACCTTTGTTCAAATTATTCCTTGAAATTAAAATGTCATGCTACTAATCCTTTTCTATTTAAGGAATAATAGCAAGAGGTCTGGACAAGTCAGAAGACCTGGTTTTGAATTTTGTTTCAGACATTAACTGTGTAACCATAGCCAAATCATAGAACCTGTTTAAGACCTAGTTCTTCATTATAAAATTGGGAGAACAAGATATATACATTATTCTTCACATGACTATGCTAAAGAAAAATATCATATAAACTTCAAAGTGCTATGTAAACTTAAGTGATTGTTATAATATTTTATCTTTATTTTACACTAATATTTTTTACTTTATTTATATTGAGATACAGCTCAAGTCTCAAATTGAAGACTTCCCTTAAAATCCACATTGATATTTACCTTCTCTCTTTTTGCACTTAACATGCTATATAATTAATTAGCTTCTTGTATATTTTTCTTAAAATTTATCTTTAACACTTTGCCTGAATATCTCTTTTAGCTTATTCTTCTTTGTATAATAATTTTTATATTTATATTTCAAGCAATTTAAGAGCAGGATTTATGTTTTGTCTTTATGCCCCTGATTTTTAGTACAGTACCCTATCCATGATAGGTTCTTCATAAGTATTTGCTTGGTTTGTTGATTATTCACATTGATATAGTGTTTTAATACTTATAAAGTATTTTATTTCCTGGTATTTCATAAGGTAATATTAGTAATTATTAAATGTCGATCAAGATTAATTAAATACACATCTAATTCTTTTTTTTATATATTTATAATTTGGTTTTCTTTTTTAAAATCAAATAAGCCAGTGCTTTATTTGCCTACTGGTTTTTTCCCTCCATTTTGATGTCTTCATTAGAGAACTCGTTGTTTATTATTTTTCTAGTTGTTCTGATTGCATGCTCTGCCCTGTCACTTTTTTATTGATGTAATATGCATTGAGAGACAGAAACATTCTCCTAAGTATTGCTTTTTACATCCTACAAATTTTGATATGTTGTCTCATTGTTCATTATCTTTAGTGAAATTATTTATTGTTCCTGTATTTATTCTTTGATTCACTCATTCTCTAACATTAGGTTATTTATTTTCCAATTCTTTTAAAATTGTGTTTCAAAAGCCCTTTATTGAGCATAATTTTATTTCATTATAATCTGAAAAAGATACATTTATTTCATTTTTTTATTTCTGCTTTTCTACTTTTGTTTATGAAGTTTTTATGCCCAATTCTTCTTAAGTTTTTATGAAGATGCTGTGCTTAGCTGAGAATAGATATATTCCTTACTCTTCTGTTTCATTATTCTTCAGAGGTCTGTCATATCTAATTTTTCTAAAATTCTATTTCTCTTCTAACTTCTTGTTTATTTTGCGAATGAGTTGAGGTTCCCTACTGTTACAGTTTTCCTGTCTATTTCTTCTTGTAACTCATTTAACTTTTCTATCAAGAATTTGAATATTATATCATTTAATGCATATGTGTTCATTATTGTTATTAATTCAATATCTGTGATAGTTTTTAGAAAAATGAAGTTTCCCTGGTTTTCTTTTTTCCTCACTTAATAGTATTTTATTTTTTCCCAATTCATATAAAGATCGTTTTCAGCATTTATTTTTGTAAGATTTTGAGTTCTAAATTTTTCTCTCCCTTCCGAAGACAGGGGAAACAATCTGATATAGGTTATACATGTATAATCATATTAACATTTCCATATTAATCATGTTGTCAAAGAAGAATCAAAACAAAAGGGAAAATCATGAGAAAGGAAAAAAAAAGTAAAAATAGTATGCTTCAATCTTCATTCAGTCTCCATAGTTCTCTCTGGATACAGATGGCATTTTCCATCATGAATCTTTTGGAGTTGGGACAGCGAGGTGGCACAGTGGATAGAGCACCAGACCTGAAGTCAGGGTATATCTTTCAGGAAATGTTCATTGGAATCTTTCAGGTTCTACTTTGCCCTCTGATTCTAATTTTTTGAGCAGTTTTCTTTTTATAATTTCTTGAAACATAATGTCTAAGCTCTTTTTTGTTCATAGCTTTCAAGTAGTCCATTGATTTTTTAAAAAATTATTTACCTCCCCTGATGTATTTTCCAATTCATTTTATTTTTCCTATGAGATATTTCATTTGTCTTTTTTCCAGTTTTTTAAACTTTGTTATATTAGTCAATAGCTTTTTCTTGACTAATTCGCATTTTTAAATTGTGATTTTCTTCAGTTTTTTTTTTTTTTTTGATACTCTTATAAAGCAGCTAATTCTTTTTTTATAATTTTCTTACATGGTTTCATTTCTTTCCCCAGTTTATTTCCTATCATTCTTATTTGATTTTAAAAATCCTTTTACTTCTACCCTAATCTCTTTTCACTTATTCTTGTTAGACTTGTGTTCAGTCTTCATTTTTCCTTTGAGACTTTGTGTGTAGGTGTTTTCAAGTAATTGTCTTCTATATTTATGTTTTGAGCTTCCCTGCCACTATAGTAGTTTTTTAATGGTCAGGTTCCTTTTTTGTTTGCTGATTTTCCCAGCCTACTTATTGACATGAGACTTTATCTTGGAATGGTGCTCTGACAGGAAGATGTTTGAGCCTCTATCTCATATATACATAATCTATTTATCCTAGAAGGAAAAGCTTATCTTGGATGCAGGGAAGTCCATGTTAAAGTAACCTGTTATTGTAAAAGAAAAATTTGTTTAAAATTATTCTATTAATTTAAATTAATAAAATTATGAGATTAAAAATAATGTTTTCCCTTTCATAAAAGTGACTAGAGAAAAAAAAAAGAAAACCATTAGCTATAATATTAAATATAAATGGACTGAATGATTCCCAAAAAGGAAATAAATGCAGAATGGGTCATAGATCAAAATTCAATAGTATATTGCTTATAAAAAATAGTTAATCCAGCAAAGGGTTAATAGATTAAAAATGGAAAGATGATTTAAAATTTGCAAGTGGGAGTGACATCAGTGGATACTGGCAGTGTTTAATTCAACTAAGAAAGCATTAAAAGAAATAAACTATTATATTTTGCAAAATATTTTACACAAATTGAGAGTATATCGCTTTTAAAGTTTACCCAATCATCTTGGAACATATTGCATAAAAGAAAACCTCACAACAGTAGATTTTTTTAAAATAGCATTTTAAATCAATCAACAAGTACTTAAATTGTACCTGTTATTTGCCAGACATTCTACTATAAATGAGGGATATAAATACAAAAAATGAAATAATTCCTACTTAGAAGAAGCTTACGTTCTAATGAGAAAAGACAATGAAAACAAATATAATTGAGTGAGAGACCACTACAAGTTGTGCAGGATCCAGAAAGGCTTCATATAGAATGTGTTACTTTAGCTGCATTTTGAAAGAGGAGATTATTTGAGCTAGAGATAAAAAAAGTATATTCCAAGCATAGGGAACAGTCAGTATGAATTATACAGAGATGTGATATGGGGTGCCATATGAAAAAGAATTAAATGAAGAATTCAATATTTTAAGTTACTTTGATTCACCAGGTATTTTGGCAAAATTGTAGAATATAGAAGGGGTAAAATTATAATGAGATTTAAAAGATAGATTGGAGCAAGTTTGTGAAGAGTTTTTAAAAGTTAAATGGAGATTTTATTTGGTCCTAGAGGCAATACAGAGTCGCTGAAAATTATTGAGTAAGAAAATGACATAGTTGGGCATTAAAGAAAATAATTTTGGCAGCAATTTGAAGGACAAAGGTGAAAAGAAACTTGAGAAAGAGACACCAATTAGGAGATTGTTGTGATGCTGGAAAGATTCCAATCTTTGATTCCCAACTCCCCCTAGTTAATGTAAATTACCCTTTGACTCACAAAGCCTGGTCCCTTTGCATTCCAATAGAAGAGCCGGACCTGTCCCAACCCCACCCGGATCTGAGCCAACTTTGGGGCTACACCCCAAAGCCCCTTGAGCTAAGTCTCCAACTTAAAAGGACCACACTGGGAACTCCTCTTTGCAGATTCCAAACATACCAGCCATGTGAGGACCCTCTGTCCACTGGACCCTCTGTCCAGTGCCCTCCTTATCTCTATCTTCACCTATCTCCTACTTCTAAACTCAATAATAAACCTCTTTTATCAATCTAGCTCTCTGGGCCAAGAAATGCTTTTATTGGGAATTTCACGCCGCTACTAGACCTCATATCGCCATATCCTTGCTGGAATCCAAGGGGTTGCAGGGAGCTCTGTTTGACTCCCTATACCCCAAACCTGCCACTAGACCTTAATTAAACCCCTAATTTCATTTAGGTACCCAAATCTAGACCTCAACACATGGTCTACACCTCAACATTTGGTTCTAAGGCAGACACGGAGGCTAGATAATTTGGTGACCAAACCAAACCCACACTTTGGGGCACTCAGAACCAATCTGGGTTTTGAGCTGTTCAGGCAATATTCTTCTGGGAAGAATCTGCCTTGTCTCTCTAAAGGTAGTGGGGAGAATATCTGCCTTCTGTCTCACCCTATTTGCATTTCAGGTGAAAACTCTGGACAAGGTAAAAGACTTTTTCTTTCCTAATCTTGCAGTGGACACCCAACGCCTTTGGGTCGGGCTTGGGTCATCAGCGGGAGCTCTAAGCTCTGGCACAATTCTTGAGGAATTGCTGCTGTTTGACAAAAGGCCTCTTTTGTCAGCTCTCTGTCTAAGAGATACCAGAGAGACTTGAAGGATTTGGAAAACTAAAAGTTTACCTGTCCACAATCTAGACACTCCCCTGCCTCTAAAATCTTTCCTGGAGCAGATTCTTTCCTGGAGGAAACTCCCTCTGTCCAAATCCTTTAGAGAGACAAAGGCCCTTCCTTTGCATCTCAAAGCATTTCTAATCTTTTTTTCATCACTAGAAAGCCCTGCTCTCAGGCAGGGACTCCCAGACACTGAGAGGAAGTGTCTCAACACCCCAGACAAGGAGACACATGGCCATTTAGGCCCCCCTCTCGGTGCCAGGCCAGTGCTCTCTTTGATCTTTCTGGGAAGATAACCGGAGAAATGTAAAAGGAGCTGGGTTTGAGCCCTTCTCCCACTCCACTGTTAAATGCAATGGAGTCTCTAATGGTCAGGCTTTAGTCACGAGGAGAAAGGTCCCTGACGGGGTGAGTTTAGAGAATGTCTCTGCCCACGGCTACTACTCCCTAGACAGGGGTGAGCGTTCTCTCCTTCAGGTCTTGCTCTCCCAGCAAGATTTGGGGGCTTAGATGAGCTGCCCCGCCCTCAAGTTCCTGAGCCGAATCACCAGAGGAGCCCTCGCCATTAGGGCTGCACCGCACTGGGTAAGATGGCATCTCTTTCTCCCCCCCTCGCTCTTGCCTTCCCTTCCCTCTCCTGATGGAGGAGAACCGAGGCCTGTTCAATTCCATGGGCTGGAACCTGCCATTTAATGCTCCTATTCTGTCCCTTCGGGTAACTATACAGTGGGGAGATTGGGGACTCAATCTTCTCAAATCTCTGGAAAGGTTTTCACCAACTTTTAAAACAGAACCTTGCTGGCAATCTGAACTACCTGGCTCTTAAAGCCGCAGCTTCCAGCCCTCAGGAAGCATGCTGGTCCCATGCATTTTAAAACGGGACTCTGTTTCCCTGATTTGGTCATCCTGTGTTAGAGCAGTGCCCCCTCCAGGCACAGCCTTTTAACTGTAGAAGCCTCAGAATTACGCTTTTGCATGCTCATGAGGCTATCTACAAAGACAGGGAATTTTAAACTGCTCTCAGCTTTTTTCTTAGCCTCAGGGCACTACTTAAAACCTTTTCTCAGCTGCTTGTGGAAAGATAACCTAGGTAAACCAGGCTAGGTCTGTCTCTCTCACTTTCCTACCTAACCCTACAGGTGGGAACTCTTTTGCTCCTAATTTTCTCAGTCCTAAGACCTTTTGCTCTTAGCACACTCTGTTTTATTTTCTGGATTGGCGTACTATGTCCCTGCCAACAATTAAAGGTTTTTTCTGGGCTCCAACCCTGGCCAGGTTGCAGCTTCAAGAAAGACCTTTGGAATGATGGCTGGGGAATAAAATTCCAGGTCGAGGCAAATTAAATTCTTTAGAAGATGGCTCTTTTTCTTTTCTCCCTCCATTCCTTGACTGCAGCAAGAAATGAGTTAATGGGAGAAACTGAAGCCATTTAAGAATTCGGTGAACACCTTTAGGAAAGAAGTCTGTCTTTCCTGTCGGTGCTTTTCTCAAGCTCTCTAGACTTGGTTCTGTTTTCCCTACCCATTCCTTGAGACACTGAGGCTGAGGGGGGGGGAGGGGTATAGAATATGCATACTGTCTAGAGTTAAGTGAGGAGCTATTAAAATAGAGATCACACCCACTTCTACTACACCACACCCACTCCTAGCACACTTCTCCCCTACCTTGCACTCAATGATGGTGGCCCTCTTAGGAGGTTTCCACTGAGGCAAGCGCACCACATTACCCTTCTATAACGGGGCGGGCCGCTCAAAGTCTCGAGCTAATTTGAGCTTGCTGGCAGACTCCGGGAGTCTTGAGGAAATTAGTCGCCTGTGGGATGCCGTAGGGACGAAATCCTGGTTTTTCTTTGGCAAGCCTTTTGGGCCTTTGTGACCTTCTAGAGACGTCTATGAAGGTTACATTATAGAATGGGAAAGTCTTAGGGTTTTGCAATGAATTGGCTTTCCTCCCCCATCCCTGGAGATTTTAAGCTGTCTCAATGCAGAGACAAACACTGGGCTTGAGAAAAATGCCTTATCAACACCTGAATTCTGAATAGATTAGCTGAATTCCAATCTCTCTCCAGACAAGTCCGTCCTTTAAAGTGCTTTTTTCTTTCTAATCCTGGGACTGATTAACACTTGTACCCTCAGCCAAAAGTGGGCAAGCCAAAACACACCCAGCACACTTGTCTCATTTAAAGCTGAAAAATCTCAACTTAATGAAACTTAGGACCCACCCACCACCTCAACTTTTTCCGGGGTCCAAAACTCATGTTTCTTCCAGCTGTTTGTTGGTTTCCCTTTACCTCCAACCTGAGATTCAGCTCTTTTCTTCTCAGGGCAACTTCTGCCTCCTCAAAAAAACACTCAGAGCAGAAAGCCTTTAATACAAATCTCTCCCAGACTTAGGCCTGAATGTCCGAAACTGTCCGAGGAGACCCCAGTCTCCATCCTGAGTTCGAGCAGGAGAAACACTGGAGAAACTGCATCACACCACATGGGGCTGAATTAGTCCATGGCATCCTGCTCCCAGTAGGGAATTGGGGTCTGGCCCTGTTTCCCCTTTTATCCCAGGACAATCCCAACACCTCAGGGGCCGGTAAGCTGGGTTGGCAGTGCTGAGATACTTTAACCCTCTGATCCCTTCTACCCCTCCCCATAAGAGTGGGAGAGTGGGGGAAAGCTCAAGTCATTAAGCATAAGGAACCAACTCTTTTTAAAGAAAGGCAGCACAGTTAAAAGATTTCTAAGAGCTTAAATTGCATTCTTATCTTGACTAGAATTAGGCCTCTGCCTACTCTGACTTCTTAGTCCACCCTTTAATATCAACCCCAGGAGAAATTAGCTTTCCTGGAAATTAAGAAAGAAAGGGCTAAACTCTAGGCTACCTAACACTTTTTACTATAGACAAATAATCTTTTGCTCCCAGCATTTTCTCCTACTTCTCCTTGTTAGATGGGTTCTTACAGACAGCCCACAGAAGGGACCTGATGCATTTCCTGCTGTCAGCATCTCCACCCTGGATGACACCCCGGTTTTAACCTGCTCCCGAGATCTGGGCTTCAATCTTTGGACTCTCAACTGCCCCTTCAGCCTGGAGAACATGGGACAATGACGGAAACAACTGGCCGGACAAACATCCTTAGATGCCCTGCTGCCATCCCAAACCCCACACCTCATGTCTCACCTCCTGGCATGAACCCCCAAATCTCTACAACCCTTGCCAGCTCGAAGCAGTTAAGACGAGATCAGCGCCCTTTTTCCCACATGCCTTTGGAGGTGACTGCTTGAGGGGAGGATGAAGAGGGAACCCCTGAACTTGGAAAATCCTAGAAGGAAAAAACCTTCAATTCTGCCTCAATAAGAGACTTTGCCCCATGTTTTTTTTTTCCTTAAATGAATTTAAGTTCCAACTGCTTGAGGGGGGAATGATGTGGGAAAGATTCCAATCTTTGATTCCCAACCCCTAGTTAATATAAATTACCCTTTGACTCACAAAGCCTGGTCCTTTGAATTCCAATAGAAAGGCGGACCTGTCCCAACCCCACCATTTGAGCCAACTTTGGGGCTACACCCCAAAGCCCCTTGATAAGTCTCAACTTAAAAGAACCAACTGGAACTCCCTCTTTGCAGATTCCAAACATGCCAGCCATGTGAGGGACCTCTTCCACTGGCCCTCTGTCCAGTGCCCTCTATCTCTATCTTCACCTATCTCCTACTTCTAAACTCAATAATAAACCTCTTTATCAATCTAGCTCTCTGGGCCAAGAAATGCTTTTATTAGGGAATTTCAGCCGCTACTAGACCTCATATACACTATTCTTGCCGAATCCAAGGGGTTGCAGGGGAGCTCTGTTTGACTCCCTATACCCCAAACCTGCCACTAGACCTTAACTAAACCCTAATTTCATTTAGGTATCCCAAATCTAGACCTAAGCATTCGGTCTACACCTCAACAGTTGCAGTAATCTCCAGCTGAACAAAACTATCCAACTGTCCTTTTCACTACTCCTCACACATAATATTCCATCTTATTTTCTGTGAAGCTTCCTTACCCTTTTCCTCTTAAGTAATATTCTCTCTAAAATGTAATATTCTCTGTTGAGATTTTCTTGAGGTCTCTGGAAGCAGCCTTTGTTTCAATTCAGTAATCATCACATGAGTAGCCAAGAGTTAAAGTCCAAATTTTTTATTGTCTCTTTCAAAGTCTTGTCTCTTTCCCTGGGGCTTCAGCTAGCTTTCTTGGAGGCCTTCTGGAGTATTGGTTTCTATGGAGAAGCAAAGGAGGACAGCCTGCCACCACTTTTCTGTCTTCCTTTGTTCTGATTCTGACTGAGTTTGTCTGAGCTTTTATGGTCTCTTATCAAAAGTGTGAATCTTGTAGAACTAAGTATATGTACTGAACTAGAGAATTGTTAAGCACCATGCTAAACAACCATTGTCTCTGTCAATTCCATTGATTTAGCACCTTGTTTCAAGTTCTGGCCCATAACACATTGTTCTGTAAGAAATGATCAGGATGATTTTTGAGAGGCCTGGAGAGACTTAAATGAACTGATACAAAGTGAAATCAGTAGAACCAGGAGATCATTTTACATGGCAACAACAATATTATACAATGATCAATTCGGATGAATGTGACTCTTTCCAAAATGAGATGACTAATGCCAATTCCAATGATTTTGTGATAAAGAGAGCCATCTACATCCAGAGAGAGGACTATGGGAACTAAATGTAGATCACAACATAACATTCTCATTCTTTTTGTTGTTGTTAACGTGCATTTTGTTTTCTTACTCATTTTCTTTCCTTTTTGATCTGATTTTTCTTGTGCAGCAAGAGAATTGTATAAATATCTTTACATATGTTGGATTTAACATTTTAATATGTGTAACATGTATTGGATTGCTTGCCACCTAGGGGAGGAGAGTGGTGGAAAGGAGTGGAAAATCTAAAATACAAAGAAGGCTATGTAAGGGTCAGTGTTGAAAAATTATTCATGCATATATTTTGAAAATAAAAAATTTTTTTTAAATTAATTAGAAACCAAAGAACCTACTCCTAGAACATGAATAAACAATAAAATTTTTAAAAAGTAAACCTTTCCTCTAATACTCATATCTTCCCTCTCTATAATTATTTTCTATTTATTTTGTATTATGTATATTATGTATGAACTTGCCTTCCTTGATAGAATGTTAAACTTCTTTAGAAGTTTTTGGGTTTTTTTCCCATGTTCTTTTAATATAGACAGCCCAGTAGCACAGAGCACTGGTCTTGGAGTCAAGAAGATTTAATTCCAGATTCTGCCTCAAACACTTAATAGCTTTATTATCCTGGGCAAGATTCTTAACTGTCTGTCTCAGTTACTTTATTTATAAAATAGGGGTGATAATAGCACCTACCTTCCTGTGATTCTATGAAGATAAAGTGAGATATTTATAAAGAAAGTACTTAAATCTTAAAACTGTATGAATGCTAGCTATTATTATTATTATTATTATTTCTTTTTGTTTTCCCCAGCACCTAGCACAGAGTAGCTATTTAATAAATTTTTGTTGATGTATTGATTGGAGACTTATCATAAAGTGATTTATTACCAAGAGGTATATTTTTTTAAATACAGCTCAACTCAAAAAATTGTCTACTCTTACAGGAGTTGTTGGCATGTGCAAGTACTATGCCATTGAAATAAGTTTCTTTAGAATATTTAAAAAATCAAATTTCTGTAGTAATTTTTCAATGTAAGTGACCTATCTAGGATCACATAACTAAAAAATATCATAGAAAGATTCAAACCAAGATCTCTTGACTTCAAGTCTATTACTCTTTCCACTACTTTACACTATGCTGTCTCCCTAGAAATAGTATCTTCAAGAGTCCACACATGACTTTTGAAGATACTATTTCTAGGGAGACAGCATAGACAAACTAAACATTTATATGATAATGTTACTATAAAGTTACTTACCTGTCCCGTAAATTTATGGGGAAAATCAAATGTGATAATATAAAAACCTTTTATAAATGCCAAATAATTGTTTTAGTTAATTCACTACCATCACCAGTTGATTTGCTACCTGTACAAATGGTTATTTTATCAGCAGTACTCCATATTAAGAGATGCAGCTTGGCAAAGGGGAGATTGGAGCTGACCTTAAAACCAAAAAGATCTGAAGTTCAACTCCCAGGTCTACTATTTACTACTGCCTATGTAATAATACTCAAAGTAGGTCATATGATATTATTTGAAATGTGTTTGAAAATTCATGGATATATACAAAACTATAAAAAAAATTTTAGCATTCTGATCTTTTCCTCTTTTTTTTTTTTTTTTTTTATATTATGAAACAGACTTTTGGATCCTCAAACGAATACAGAGATTGCAAACTACCCCATCTATAAAATCCTTTTTTGTGTTAGAGGTCATGATGGAACTCCTGAGAGCGACTGCTTTGCTTTCACAGAAAGTCACTACAATGCTGAACTCTTCAGAATACATGTCTTCCGGTGTGAGATACAAGAAGCTGTAAGTCTCTTAAGACAGCTGCCGCTTGAACTGAAGTCCATTTCTCTGAGTACAAGAATTTTAGATGACCTTCAAGAATTTCTAGAAATAATAAAATGCTCACATATTCAAATGGACTGTGATTTGAGCTTGTACTCACTGTTTAGTAGCTGTTAAGATAAGAAAAAAGGTATAGTGAAGTCATAATTAGCCAAAATCCCAACTACTCCCCCTTCCCAATTAGTTGCTGTTGTTTTTTATTTTTTTCTTTTTAACTAGATTTTTAGGAAAAATAGGCAAGGATGAAAATAAGGTCATGTCAGGGTTAATTTTTTAAAACTACAACCTAGGTCCATCCTAATTTGTTACTGATTCTTCTCTGCCTAAATCACAAGTCTTCACATAAGCAGAATGAAAAAGTTGGACAAAATAATTAATTTTGCTTAATGATGATTAGTTTAGAACTTTCTGGTTTCAGCAGGCTATCTCTGAGGGTCTTCAGTTCCTCTAACATCCTGTGTCATTGCATGGTTTAAGGACCATTCACACTCCAATATTTCAGGTTTCATATTCTAAAATTCAGTTTTCTGATTCCCAGCTCTAACAAACAATTCATCCCTTTTTACAGTGTGCTACAGTATGTGAAGAATTCTGGACTCTGAAGCACCAGGTTCTAGTGTGTGCTCTATCATTTGGTAGAGTTTTAACCTTGAGGAAGTCATTTACACTTAGCCTTTATGATTCTCAGTTTTCTCATTAATCATTCATTGAAACATTTGTTAAGCGAATAAAGTGTGCCATGTTCTTTGCCTGACACTGGGGTTATAAAAGCTGAAAAAAAAAAATGAGCTACTTGCTGCCCCCAAGAAGATTCCAATCATTTTTTTTTTTTTTTAAATAAAGCCAAAAAGACTTGCTTTTCTCTAAAATTTGTTGGGAGAACACAGTGAATAGAGCACCAGCCCTGAAGTCAGGAGGACCTGAATTCAAATCTGGCCTCAGACACTTAACATTTCCTAGCTATGTGACCCTGGGCAAGTCACTTAACCCCAACTGCTTCAGCAAAAAAAACCCAAAAACTTATAAATGCTAAATAATTATGGTTCAATTGATTTAATACTATCACCTGGTAATTCACCACCTATAGAAATTTAAGATAGTTCTTTTATCAGCAGTATTCTATATTAAGAAAGGCAGCTTGGCATTATAGAGGATCACAGATATTGGGAAACTCTTGAGAAAAGTGTACTTGAAGCAAAGATACTTAAGAAGGGTGTTAACTCTGTGTGATTGATGAGATAATGTTTCTCTAGTAAATGTAATGGTTCTCTAATTCATACATACTTAGTGTGCTGTAATGATGTATTCATACTGAGGTATTTAAGGGCTAAAAGGACTGAAAATAGAGACATCCCATCTTTGACCATTCTCCTGGAGGCTCTCCTGCCTCCTGCACTCCTCCACTAAGATTGGTTCTGAGATCCTCCAGAGAGCTTGTCCAGACACTACATGGCATAATGGAGGTGGAGCTGACTACAGAACCAAGAAAATCGGAGTTTCATATCCCAGGTCTGTTACTTACCTCTCAGTTCTCTGAGTAACTGTAAAACCCTAAGTTGCCGAGAAGATACTGATCTACATTGGTAAAGTCCTCTAGAAATCCCCTTTATCAGGCTTATTCCTGCCTCTATTACATAATGAGTAAGTGGTGTTCAGAATGACAATGTTCAAAGTCATCAAAAGAATATTCTGTGTACACAGATTTAGAATTAAATGACCTTTTAAAGATCATTTAGACCAAGCCCCTCTTTTTACAAGTGAAGATACCAAGGGCCAGAAATAAAGTGGCTTGTCCAAAATCACAATTTTTGAACCCAGGTCTTCCAAACTCCAGCACGCTTCCACTACACTACATGGCTGTGCTCAATTCAACTACAAGCATTTATTAAGTAATTAAGTAATATTATTAATATTATTATTCTAAACTTTGTGGCAGGTGATAAAAGTCAGAGGTCTCAATCTCTGCCCTCATAAAGTATATTTTTATTGAATTCTAACAAAGAATAAGAATGTAGTGACAGAAATTTTCAAGGTTTTAAGCACTAAGAAAAATGTTTTCCATTTAATTGAGCAATTTATTTTCTTGAAATATATGTTTAAACACTTAATTACAACTTTCCAATCTTGTAAAAGTACAATTAATGGACTCTTCTGGCTAATTGAGTTTTACTATGTCAAATTGTTAGAGATTCCTGTTTATGATACTTTTAACATTTCTAAAGTTCATTACTGTTAAATATTATTCCTGTTATATGTTTGTGTCCATGTATAGAAATATTAAAATTAAAAGCTCCTCATTCCTTAAGCTGCTCAAAGGAACAACAATTTGCCTAAACCAGGAAAATGTGTATGGGAAGGATTTAACTGGCAAATTAGCAATGTAAACAGTTACATTGGATCTTCAGAGGAGATCATAGGTAGCATAGAATAGTTGTAACAGTATTAATAATAAGTGATAATAACATTTACCTTAACAGTTTGCTAAGCACTTTTATTTCCTGTCTGAAGCATTATCTCCATTTTATGAGTGAAAAAACAAAGGTGATGTAAGGTGTAGTGAATTGCCCAAGAACCAAGGTCACACAGCTAGTGTCCTAGGAAGAATCCACACTCAGACCTTTCTTATTCTAATTTAGCTCTTAATTCACTAGGCCACTGGTAGGCAAAGTGATATAGCTTGCTTTAATTATGAAAAAGTTTTTACATTTACATTGCATTACATTTACATTTTACATTCAGGTGTTCTGCTTTATGTTAATGTAGGAAAGGCTTATGGGTGTAGGGATAGTGGAATGAGTAATGCAATGACAGGTAATTTGCTTAGTCTTGGCTCTGCCATTAGTTTCTCTGAGCTTAATTTTCCTCATCTGTAAAATGAGGGGGTCATGCTAGACCAAAGTATCCCACATTTCTTCAGCAGTGGAGTGTATCATAAGAAAACCATAGTATGGGGGCCCATGGAAACTTGTGTCCTGAAACATTAGATTTGGAGTTTTAGATCCTTTCTGCACTGAGTCACAGAAGACTTAGGATCTTGTGCTGATGCTCTATGAGGGAGTGGGATTCGAGACTCTTCTAAAGGCCCTTTTAGCCCTAATCCTTTGGTTTAATTTTATAATTTAATTTGTTCTACTTATACTACAATTCACAATCGAAAGAAGTCTGTTCACATAATACCCAGCAGCAATCAATTCCACAATTATTTTTGGGGGGGTAAGAATGAGGGGTGGTATGGTCCTAATAACCTATCAATCTTTGTGTGACATCTAATTAGATAAGTTTTTGTGGTTGATTTTGTCTTCCCTAAAATTCTGTCAGATAACACCCTGAGATCTGGCCAACCACAGTTTTCAGAAAGCTATTCTGATGATATTGAACCTTTGGGACTAGGAACCCTACAAAATTACTTCCAACTTGAACTTTCCATGTTCTGTAATTCAGATTTTTCTCTCTCTCTAATTAAATGTCTTTTCTGAATAAGATTAATCTCATTTAAGAGCCTAAAAAATTGTTTTTTATGAGATAAAGGAGAAACAAGAAGCAACAGCCTTGTCATTATAGAAATGTATTTGCTAGTTTTTTCTAGAAACTTCTCTCCTAACCTATCTGGTTCTTTGTAACTTCAGGTAAGTCGCATCCTCTACAGTTTTGCCACTGCCTTCCGCCGTTCTGCCAAACAGACCCCGCTTTCTGCCACTGCTGCACCACAGACTCCTGACAGTGACATCTTCACCTTCTCTGTGTCGTTAGAAATAAAAGAAGATGATGGTAAAGGTTACTTTAGGTAGAGAATATCCTTTTATTTGTTACGAATCTACATTAATATGATTAATGTTTGACAGTAAAGTAAAATGTTTAGTTATATAAATGAGCTCGATGAAATAAATGTCTCCTTTGTTAGAATTTTTATTTTACGATTTCAAGAGAATTTTTTGGTACACTTTTAAAAACATGGTAGCATGCAGGTTGATATTATGTCTCTGAACTTTTCCTCAGATGACAAAACATAATGTCCTACCAGAACTTCATTTGAAGTATTCCTAGCTTGGTATATGCTTTTAAGTAATCAGTCTGAAGAGAAAAATAGTAGTAAAGGAATACTAACAACAACTTGTTTGTTTTATTGTTTTTGTTCCTTTAAAAAAAAAAACACTTTCCTCACAACAATCCTTTATTAGTGTCTACATTTTACCTATAAGAAAACAGATTTTAAAGCTTAGTGATTTATTGAGAGCCCTATAGCTACTGGAATCCGAAGAGTCCCTTTCTCCAAATCCAATGGACTATATTATTTTGCCTTTTTGACCTCATCACAAAATAATGAATGAAGAATAAAAAGATGTGATTTTTTTTGTAATGTTGAATGAGAAGTTCATATATTAAGAAATTGGCATTATAGCCCCCTCTGCTGGCTAATCCACTAGAAAATTTTGAAAATGGCTTTTACTTAATGTGCACTCATTTGATAGTGTTCTGTCAGCTGTTTAGGAAAAGGATTTGGACCTTTTGAACTGGTTTTCAAAGTTTTCTGATCTAATATTTTCTTAAATATAATTTTAATATTAACTCAGTGATAATTATGATTACAAATATGTGGGATGGATGTTGTGATAAATTCACTTATATCTATATATAAAAGCTAAGAATTTAGCATTATTCTTGATCTTATTGCTAATCAATGGTTCATTGTCTTTATTTCAATGGTAAAAGGAGTCATTAAAATCCCGAAAGATAATTATAAAATTACCACTTCTTTTCAGTTTTGATGTAGAATGATATCAAGAGGATACTAAGCTTAGAATATAGATTTTTAAACTTTTTTTATTTCATAGACTCTTTTCACAGTCAGGGGAAGCTTAAAGACCGTGTTCCAAAATAATGTTTTAA
Source organism: Sarcophilus harrisii (assembly GCF_902635505.1). Classification (NCBI taxonomy): domain Eukaryota; kingdom Metazoa; phylum Chordata; class Mammalia; order Dasyuromorphia; family Dasyuridae; genus Sarcophilus; species Sarcophilus harrisii. The sequence continues at coordinate 446,569,844 of NC_045427.1, forward strand.
AATGTATAAAATAAAATACTTGAGATTATAAAGTAAAGCAATTATACTGAAATATAGTCATCAGTATTTTTTTAGACTCTGAAAGTCCAGGTAAAGAATCCCTGTCTTACAGTGGAATACAGGCTTTCCTCTCCAATTAATCACTGTGTGTGAACTTAAGCAAACATCCAAAGTTTCTTCTAACTGTAAAATTCTATAGTTCTATTAAAAGATCAGCATTCAGAAAAAAAGAAAGAATTCTTTATATTCCTTCTCAGTTACAGAGAAAAATGTCATTTTTATTCATCTTTGAATATATGAATCTGACTCAAATTGGTATAATGGGAAGAAAACAGATTCAGCCAACTTGTTCAAAACCTGAGAAGTACTTGCCATATGAAGGTTGTGCAAGGCACTTTATATCTAGGGCTGAATTATGGGTTAGACAGGATGTCCTCTGTAGTCCCTTTCAGCTCTAAATCCATGATCTTACTATCCCTTGAGGCTCAGATTTCTCATTTATCAAATATACTAACCAACTACTTCACAAAAGTGTAGTGAAGATCAGATGAAATTATGAATATAAAAGCAAGGTGATGGAATGTCATGGAAGTATAGTTCATTATTTTAGTACTCCTAAAGATCATTCCTAATGCTCCCTAATGCCTGTCACAATAGCTTGCCATATAGTTTCAGGAGTTGCTCTTGCTAACTTCATTAACTTGGTAGCCAGTCTTTTTTGTGATGCCTCAGCTGGTTCTAACATGACAGTCTGTTGCATGGCCTGCAGAGCCTTTCTAGTTTAATGGGACCTACCAGAATGTGTGAACTATTTTGCTATCTAGACTTTGAAAACCCAATATCACCTCGATACCCAGATAAGTTTAGAAAAGCAAACCTTTAGTGTAGAATGCTATGATCATACTATAAAATATTTTCAACTTTTTGAGTGGTGGTTTTTACTAATGCAAAGACATCATCATATCTTAGGAGGTGGTCAAAATAATATATTATGGCACAAACAAAAGTACATAATATGATAGCCAGTGTACAGGTAATGAACCTTTCTTTATTAGCTAATCAAATCTCAGATACCTCTTCCATTTGCCAGGTTTAAGTTCTGCAAGGATAAATTAGTTTTCTCTACTACTGCAGGACTTCCCTGCCAGGATCACAGGGCTTTAATGCAGGATTATCTTAATATGATTACAATATAAGATGGAGGAGGTATTTATTTGATTCATAAAAATAGTAATAAAATATTATGGTCTGTCTCGACTGAAAAAGACATCACTGTGAAATTCAAATCATTGTATATTCTGAATCACATGCTTTTAAATTATTCACTGCAATCTTTCTCCTGAAGAAATAGCATGTGCCATATTCTAATAACTCTTTTAGCTTTTTTTTTTACTTATATCTTTTATTCCATTAAGCAAATTACTGAAGTAAAGAAAAGATTAAACTATTGTTTCTCTTTTTTTTCTTTTGTCTTTTTAGGGCTTGAGTTTTCCCTGGTACAAAACTTAAACCCCATTTAATAAATTCATATTAAGCTATTTTATTTGTTCCTTTTTAGGACTAATTAATTTCATCATTTAAAACTACTTTAAGCCCAGTGTTATACAGAGTATTAGTTTTAGAATCAGGAGCTGATTTCAAATTCTAGCTCTCCCATTTAATTATATCTTTAACCTTGGACAGTTATTTACCTTCTGTCAGTCTCCATTTTATTTGTAACACAAAAAAATTGGAGTAAATTATCTCCAAATTCATTTTCAACTCTAAAATAATAATTGACAGGATCACAGATTTAGATATGGAAGCTATCTTAGAAAAGATGTAATTCATCTACTCCCTTCATTTTTATAGGAAACTAAATCCCAAAGAGGTAATGACTTACTCAGGGTCACACAGATCCTCTGACTCTAAATCCAACATTTTCCTCACTATGCCATCCTGGGATTTTAGTAGAAATTTCATATTATATTTTAATACTATAACTATGGTGCAAAGGCAAGATCCCTTCAGAGCTTCACTATTTATATTCAAGGGGAGCGCAAAGATTTAGGTTTCAAAAATTATAGGACCAGCTAGGTGGTACAGTGGCTAGAACACCAGCCCTGGAATCAGGAGGATCTGAATTCAAATCCAGTCTCGGACACTTGACACATATTAGCTATATGACGCTAGGCAAGTCACTTGACCCCAATTCTCTCACCCATTCCATACCCCAGAAATGTTATTATGCCACCTAATATACATGACAAGAAAATACTATCCAAAATTAATAAAAGCAATAAGAATTTTCAAAAGAGGAAACAGGTGTAATAATTACTGAAGTGTGCAACTTCATAATTATTGCAGACATACAAATTAAATCAACTTTGAAAACAAATCTTATTGCTTAAATTTAAATTAAATCATCATACTAATCGAATTGGCAAAAATAATCAAAAACATTCAAACTCTACTTGTAGATTATGGAGAAACAAGTACACTCAGTCATTGCTGGTAGAATTACAAATTTGTAGACTCTGTTTGGAAAGCATTTTTGACAATATAAAGTTACCCAAAATATCATTTCTTTTGCTCTCATATTTGAAATATACCTTGAAAATGTTAGCAAAGAATCAAAATGATAGCTCTCTGTTCAAATATTTTCATAGTGGCATTATTTGTGATTGCTTCCAGTTGTTGTTGTTGTTGTTTTGCAACTTAAATGTCTGCAAGTAGGGGAATAATTAGGTAAATTGTGTTATATTAATATAATTTTGTAATAATGCTGTAATGCAGTTATAACTGCCAAATATGAATATAAAGAAGTTAAATAGCATATAAATTTGAAAGCCAAGTTTACTTAGTTGTATTAGTGTTTAATAATAAGCTTATAATCTTACTTAAATTAATTAAAACCTTTTTTTGGGGGGGGGGGGATTTATAGTGCAGTTCCTAAAGACAAGGATAGGCAATGCTTCAAACTTCGACAGGGAATTGATAAGAAGATTGTCATTTATGTCCAACAAACAAGTAACAAAGAACTTATCATTGAAAGGTAAGCATTTTCAAAAGCTTGAAACTTCAGGATCAATTGAGATTTTTAAAAGCATTTAATGAAGAGTAAAAATTCCCACTTTACTTTTAGAGACATGGTTGACCTTTGTCTCATTTGGCCATTCAACAAGCATATATAAAGCCACTGTCTTAAGACAGTGCACACTGTTCTAGGAACTGGTAGGCAGATAGAAAGAATATAAGTTTAAATGTTATGCTTGAGTTTTTGGCAGTTTTTTTTTTTTAAACTGTAGTAACTATTTCCAACCTGCAGCATCTCCCATAGATTTTGCCCTGGTATTTTTGCCAGATCTATATTATTGCTAAATAAAATTTGACCTCATTTTTTTTTTCAGTTTTATAGTTCTTATTTATCTTTTTTGTTTTTATTGAGAAACGAATTATATTTTTGCCAATCAAAATTATATAGCATTATAAATAGTTAACATTTTAGTAATCTGTAATTTTTTTAGTATTACTGATAGGGGCCCTTCCATGACATGGTAAGTTGCAATTGCCAAAATATTGAACTCTTTGGTGATAAGCCACTCTTCATTTTATTTATCTTGCCCTTGAATGACACATTATCCATTGATGACCCTGTCCTTAATTTAATTGTACCTACCTTACCTTTCACTCTTCTGGGCATATCCTTTGAAAACCCTGGATCACCTGCATATCATGGTAAAATATTTGAGGAAGAAATCTGTGCAGGAATGTTAAGATTTAACAGTTTAAGTAAGCTTTTATCAGAGCGTCATAAATTGATCAGTTGTTTTACATCTTAAACTTTATTTACTACATGGTTTTCTTTTTCCAGATTAATATTGATACTCTGGTTTTTTTTGTTTGTTTGTTTGTTTTGTTTTATTTTGCAGATGTTTTGGCCTTCTCCTTAGCCCTGGAAAAGATGTGCGGAATAGTGACATGCACTTATTAGATCTGGTATGATTACGTTTTGATGGCAGATTTATGTTTGATTTTCTCAGTAAGGAACAAATCATTCTTCTCTCGCTACCTTTTCCTACAACTATACTTTGAGAGAGAATTATGTGATAGAAGTCACAAATTTGAAGTCATAGCATATCTAGATTTAAATAGGTAGCTATATGACTTCAGGCAAGTCATTTATCTTCTCTTGTTCAGCATTTAGTTGTGTCTGACTTTTCATGACTCCATGGACCTTATCATGTCAACACTGTCCTTGGGGTTTTCTTGGTAGAGATACTAGAATAGTTTGCCATTTCCTTCTCCAGTGGATTAAGGCAAAGAGAAGTTAAAGGACTTGTCCAGGGTCTAACATAGCTAGTGTCTGGTTACACAGCTAGTGTCTGAGGCCAGATTTGAACTTAGGTCTTCCTGACTTCAGACCTAGTCTATCCCGTGTGCCATCTAGTTGTCTCCTTATCTTCTCTAAGCCACTGTTTTCTCACCATAAGATGAAGGGATTAAACCAAATGATCTCTAAGGTCCCTTACAGCTTGTGGAAATATCGTCCTCTTTAAAATTATAGATCCTTCATAGGACTATAGTTTTGTAAGATTTAAGGGTGGTAGAGGATTTAGAAGTCATCTAGTCCAGAGGTTCTTAGCCTTTTTTGGTATCCTTTTGACAGTCTGATAAACCCATCATGAATAATTTTTTTAAATGCATTTTTTTTTTCTTAAAATTTTTCCCCAGTTACACATAAAAAACAACTTTTTTTTTTTTTTGGTTATACATATACATTCTTCTTTTTAAAACATATTTTCTTGTGAATCATCTTGGGAAAGAAAAATCAGAACAAAAGGGAATACCACGAGAGAAAAAGGAAAAAGTGAACATAGCATGATTTAACATTCAGTCTCCATAATTCTCTGTCTTGCTGTGGATGCTGTTTTCCATTCAAAGTTTATTGGGTTTGCTTTGGATTGAGAAAGAACCAAGTCTGTCATAGTTGATCTTTGCATAATCTTGCTGTTACTATATACAATGTATTTACTATATACAATGTATTCCTAGTTCTGCTTGTTCCATTCAATATGAGTTCACGTAAATCTTTTAAGACTTCTAAAATCATCCTGTTCATAATTTTTATAAAACAAAAATATTCCATTATTTTCATATACCACAATTTATTCAGCCATTTCCCAAATAAAGGGTACCTATCCATTTTCCAGTTCTTTACTACCAGAAAAAGAACTACTACAAACATTTTTGCACATGTGGGTCTTTTTCCTTTTATGATTTCTTTGGGATACAGACCCAATAGTAGCACTGCTAGAGCAAAGGGTATGCACAGTGGGTTGGATCATTTCACAATTCCACCAACAATGCATCAGATGCATAAAATTACAAATGAACACAATTGTATTGAAATATGATTATAAAATTAATCTTAAAAAAAAACAGATTCATGACCCTGGGTTAAGAACTCCCTGATCTAGTCCTACTCATTTGTTGAGGAACAGCAAGTGGACCATACCAAATAGAGGCTATCCTGGAAACAAGAGAAAATCACTGAAATTTATGGTATAATAATTATGGAGTAATGGTTAGAACTGTGTGTTATGAAAGTTGTATTGGTGCATGTACAGTATGGAGAGAGACATGAAGCAAGAAGATCAATTGGGAGACTATTGGATTAATCCAAGTGAAAAGGGATGTATGTACATAAAAATTCATTGGTTAGGTACACAGTGAAAATTTCTATCCTACCATGCTACTTAACCCTAAATCCTCAACTGTTGGAGGTCTTCCTTTTCTTCTTTTTGTTTTTTAATATTGCCAGGTTATAATCATCCATCATTGTCACATGATCAATCCACCTCATTTTTCTGATCTTTCATGTTTTTTATATTGTCCTTTATATCTGTTCACTCAACTGAAACTGCTCTCTCCAAAGTTACAAATGATTTTTTAACTGTCAAGTTTATTGGCTTTTTCTCAAGCCTCATCCTTTATGACTCCACTGTAGCAAAGATAGCCAGATTTATGTATCTAGCCTTAGACCCTCTTTTATTTTTTTGTTTTAATATTTTAATTTTCCCTTGTTACATGTAAAACATTTTACAATCGTTTCTAAAATTTGAGTTCCAGGTTCTCCCTCTATCTTTTTGCACACCACCTATTAAAAAGGCCGATGTGAAGTTGGGTAAAACATTTCCCTTAAAGTCATGTTACAAAAGAAAACATAGATCTCTGCACTTCTCCACCAAAAAAAAACAAACAAAACCTCAAGAAAAAAAGTTTTTTAAAAAGTATATTTCAGTCTGCATTCAGATATAATCAGTACTTTTGGGTTTTGTTTATTATATTTTAATTTCTCATAAAGCATTTGCTTCCATTTCTTCAATTCTAATTTGTAAAGAATGGGTAGCATTTTTTCATGCTAAGTCCTTCAGAGTAGTATTGGATCATTGTTTTGCTGAGAATAGCAAAGTCATTTACAGAATATCATCCCATAACTTTGCTATTACTAGGTACACAGTATATTTCACTTTGCTTGAACTTATCTAAGGCTTTCCAGGGTTTTTTTTAATAACATCCTGCTTATCATTCTCATAGAAGAATAATATTCCTTCACAATCACTTACCACAATTTATTTAGCCATTCCCCAAATGATGGGTTCCCCCTTAATTTCCAGTTCTTTGCTCTGAGAAAAGATCTGCTACAAATATTTTCTACATATAGGTTCTTTTCCTTTTTTAATAAATCTCTTTTGAGATTCATGCCTAGTAATGGTATTGTTAGGTCAGGATATGCATGATTTTATAATCCTTTGCATATAGATCATATCCTTTGACCATTTATCATTTGGAGAATGACTTTTTAAATATTTGAATCAGTTCCCTATATATTTGAGAAATAAGGCCTTTATCAGAGAAACTTGCTTCAAAATCTTTTCCTAATTATTATTGCTAGGTGTTTTTCTCCCCATTCTATTCTCTCTCTCCTTTCACCCTGTCCCTCCTCAAAAGTGTTTTGTTTTTGACCAGCCCCTCCCCTAGTGTGCCCTTTCTTTTGACATCCTCCCCCCTTTTGTATCTCCTTCCCCTCCTACTTTGCTGAAGAGTAAGATAGATTTCTATACCCATATTGAATGTGTATGTTATTTCTTCTTTGAGCAAATTCTGTTGAGAATAAGGTTTATTCACTCCTTTTCCCCTCCCATTGTAAAAAGCTTTCTCTTGCCTTTTTTATGGCAGATAATTTACAACCTTCTACCTCTCCCTTTTCCTTTTTCCCAATACAATCCCCTTTTGCCCCTTGATTTTATTTTATTTTTTATATATTATCCCTTCATATTTAACTCACATCTCTGCCTTGTCTACATATATTCCTTCCAACGGCCATAATAATGAAAAAGTTCGTATGAGTTAAAATATCATGTTTCCATATAGGAGTATAAACAAACAGATAAATTTGTTAAGTCCTTATGATTTTCCTTTCCTAATTGTTTCCTTTTGCTTCTTCTGAGTCCAGTATTTGAAAATCAAGTTTTCTATTCAGCTCTGGTCTTCTTATCATGAATACCTGAAAATCTTCTATTTCATTGAAATGCCCACTTTTTCCCCTGTAAGATTAGACTCAAGTTTTGCTCTTTAGGTGATAATTTGGCTGTAATCCTAGCTCCATTGCTTTCCAGGATGTCATATTCCAAGCCCTTTGAGCATTTAATGTAAAAACTTGTTAAATCTCATGTTATCCTGACTGATTATACAATGTTTGGACTGTCCAAAAAGATTTAGTTGATCTGAAATTTAGCTATAATATTAATGAAAATTTTCATTTTCAACTCTTTCAAGAGATGATTGGTGGATTCTTTCAATTTTTATTTTGCCTTGTAATTCTAGATTATCAGAGTAGTTTTCCTTGATAATTTCTTAAAAGATGATGTCCAGGCTTTCTTTTTTCTTTCTTTTTTTTTTGTTTTTTTGATCATGACTTTGAGATAGACCAATAATTTTAAAATTATCTCTCCTGTATCTATTTTTCAGATTACTTGTTTTTCTGATGAGATATTTCACATTGTTTTCCATTTTTCATTCTTTTTGTTTTGTTTTATTGTATTTTGATTTCTCATAAAGCATTTGCTTCTATTCTCTCAATTCTAATTTTTTAGAAATTAATTTCCTCAGTGAGTTTTTGTACTTCCTTTCCCATCTGGCCAATTTTGCTTTTTAAAGCATTCTTTTTCCTCAGTAGCTTTTTGTATTTCCTTTTGCATCATTTTCATCTCTCTTCCTAATTTTTCCTCTACTTCTCTTACTTGATTTTCAAAATCCCTTATGAGTTCTTCCATGGCTTGAGACCAATTCTTATTTTTCTTAGAGGCATTGGATATAGGAATTTTGACTTTGTTATCTTCTGAGTGTATATTTTGATCTTCCTTGTGCACATAGTAATTTTCTATGGTCAGAATATTTTTCTGTTTTTCTGTTGTTCAGTCACTGTTGTTCCCAACCTATTATTTGGCTTTTAACTCTTTGTTAAAGTAAATCTCTGTTTCCAGGGTAGAGGGTGCACTGAACCAAGCTTCAGGGGTTTTGTGGAGCTATTTTCAGAGATCTCTCTAGGAACCTGTACTGTGAGACAGTACTGCTACCTAGATTGCATATAGGCAAAGCAACAGAGGCCTGCCTTTCTGCCAGCAAAGAGAAACCCTGTAATTTCTCTCTGACTAATTCTCCTGGCCCCTCCACTTGTGAGCTGAGATCTTTAGAAGATGCTGCTACCTCAGCACTGCTGCTGCCACTCTTGATTCAGTGACTCCCAAAGCCTGATCTGGGTTGGGATTCCCCTCACACCCTAGCACACGAAACCTTTCCTGCTGAGTTATCCTTGGCCTCTGTGGGCTGAGAGGTCTGAAGAGTGTTGCCACTACTACCAGTTTAGAGACCTAATGATGTGGGCTCTGCTGGTAGGGCCTGCACTGTGATTGTGGTGCAGACCCACCCCAGTGCAACAAACCCCTCCTGTGGACCTTCTGAGCTGTCTTTGAAAAATTGTTACATTCCGTCTCTTTATGAATTCTAATGCTCTAAAAATTGTTTAGAGTCATTATTTAAAGGTGTTTGGAGGAGAATTCTAGTGAGTCCTTACCTTCACTCTTTTTGGCTCTGCCTCCTCACCTCTTGAATTTTAGTCCCTAAGTGCCAATTGCGTATTGGACATTCCAATTTGGATGTGCTCAGACTCAACATTCTCCAAATAAAACTCTTCCCCAAAATTCACTCCTTTTTTGTGCTTCCCTATTTTTAAGAGAACAACTCTCTTAGGTTCACAACATTGATATTATTTTCAATTTAGTAATTTTTCTTCACCCTAAATACTCACCCAGCTTTCGCATCTTGGTTATTCTACTTGTACAATATTTTTTGCTTTTGTCCTAGTCTTTCTATTCACATAGCCCCCAATCACCAGTTTGCCTAGACTGATCCTGTGTTCTCCAAATTTGTCCCATTTCAAATGTCTCCTGTCCCTAACAGAATATTCTCCCTAAGGAGAGAATATTCTGAGCAGGACTGACCATATTTTTTTCCCTGTAATCAATAAACTCCAATGGTTTCCAATTACATTTAGGTTCAAATACTAAATCATTTCTTGGTTTAGCTAACCTGACCTGCTGACTGTTCCATATATATGCCATTCATTTTCATTTTTTTAAACTGGCTGACCTCTGTGCCTGTGATCTACTCTCTCATTTCTGCCACTTAGAATGTCTAATTTCCTTTAGTGCTTAGCTTAATTGTCATTTGCTGATTCTGCAGTTCTTACTATCTTCTCACTTTTCCCCTACCCCCCAAAAATACCATTCATTTATTTTTTTATCTATATCTATATATAGATATGCATTTATATATCTGTATGTTATTTCTCCCATTACAATGTTAGCACCTTGAGTGCAAGGACTGTTTTATTTTTGTCTTTATATCCAGCTCGTAGAACAAAACCTGGCAAAAAACATACAACTAATAAAGACTTGTCAGTTTACTAATTCAGTTAACTAAGTCAGTTAACTTATGCTGTTGTTTCCCTCCTATTGTTCCTGGGTTTTCTCATGAGTGCATTTTTAAATATTTGTTGTCACTATTCAACCCTTTGTATCTGTCCTGTTTCTTTTGAAAGAAATATAACTATCCAGAGCCATATTTTAGTTTATAGGTCTTCCTTCACCAACTCTTAGTGAAAGGTCAAATTTGCTTACTTGAATTACAATTACTAGTCCCTCTTGTTCATTAGCCATATTTTGTACATTTGATTATAGGCATCTATTCCATAGTTTTTATTATTGGCTCTTTTATTAGATTTTGTCTTTTGTGAACTTAGGTACCTATTTCATTTGTGTTCTTCCTATGTTATAGCTACTCAGTGGTATCCAACTCAGAAAGCGAAGATGTTTATAAGCAATTTCATCCCTCTCATTTCTTTTCAGTTTAAAGCATTTATGATTAGATTGCAAGACTAGGCAATTTAACTCTTACCAAGTTTAACTTTTGGTAAGTATACTATATTTTTGCTCAGGAATATCTTACTATGGTGCAGAAATCTAGTTTCCCCTCCTTTTTTTTTTTCCAGATAGCATCTTCTAAAGTAACTGCTTACTTTCTAAGTCTACTTTTCCTAATGAATCTCTTACCTTTGATGAGCAGTAGTGATGAAAACATCATCTTTACCTTTAATATGGTCTTCAGTTTCTTTTCCAGACTACATAATCTTTAGGATGCTTTCTAGGTTCTTTCTGGAAATATAATTTGTGTCCACATGAATTTCTAACAAACGTAGCAGTCATCTGTTAAAAGGTTAATCAATAGTTGCCTTAGCAGTCATTAATCTACACTGCTTCCCTCTTTCCACTTACTTTTATTAGCTAATGTCTCACCTGTCATTATTTGTGGATCTTTATCATCATTCATTAGATAACAAGCAGGTGCTTCCTCCAAAGAGTACCATATTTCTTTTTGGGGAAGAGTTTCCTATTGTTTATCAAGTGGACCTGCTCAAAGGTTTGTTTGGTTTTTTTTTTACTCTTGATATTCTGTCCAACTATATTCTCTCTTTACATCAGTCTTCTTACCCAGATCATGAGGCACTTCTGTCTCTTCAGACCAGTTTATCTCTGATTTTTCACTCTGAGGCACTATTTTTTTTAAAAGAAATACTTCATGGTTCCTGATGATCTGGAAAGCGAAAAAATGTTTGCTGAGACAAAATTCCATCTTGGAAATGATTTGAGTATTTAATCTTGAGCTTCTTTAAAACTTGTGTTGCTCTAATACAGATAGCCTTCTCATGCCCTTGTTCTTGTCTAGCTCTTTTTTTTTTTTCTATTAAACAGAACTTTCTGAGAGCAGGAACTATTTTTGTCTTTCTTCGAATTACCAGCTCTTTCTACATTGCCTGGTACCTGCATAGGAGATGTTCAATGAGATGAATAAGACACTGCCCCTCACTGTGGTTGAGAAGAGTTGGCTATAGATTTCCTGGCAGTCTGTTTCATTAGACTTCTGGTTGTATTTTTCTTCAAGGTCAACAATGTATGTTCTTATGCAGTAAACAATATCAGTTGTGCAGTAGATTTGTTGTGTTTTTTTTTTCTTACAGAGTTGTTTTTCCTTCATCTGCATTTTGTTGTTTTATGAGAATGTATTTACTACAGTCTTAGATTAGTATTTTCCAAATTGTTTTACAGTGTATTTGTACTCTCAAAAGCTGATATTTTTGTTGAGCAAAGCAAAGTTTTGCAAACAAACCAAGTGTTTGTGAACTGAAGTAATTTAATTTGGTTATTTTTTCCTGTACTAACAACAGTAATAACTGACATGTATATAATTTTTGAGATTTGCAAAGTGTTTTATACATATCATCTCATTGACTTTTGGTGACAACTCACTACAGTTGTGGTTAATTTTATAGATATGTGATTACCCCAGGTCACACAACTGTTCATACCCAGTCCTTTTTCTATTATGCCAGGCTCCATAGTAACTTAAGACAAGTTATTTAGCTTCCCTAGCCTTCCATCTCTTAAAAAGGGAAGAGAGTCATGCTGGATATTCTCTAAGAGCCCTTCAGACTAACATCCTTTGATTCTGTGAATCAAAGAAAATGATGAGTGTAAAAGTATTTTGTTATACTCCAAATTTCTGTATCATCATAATTGATCTTTTCTTTTTTATTGATATTGACTCTTCTTCAGAATTAAACTTTTGTACTTTTGTTTCCCTCTATGTGCAAAATGTTGTCTTTCCAAACCACTAAGTTTCTGTTTTAACACTAATACTTCTGCAACACACTTTCTGCTAATCTGAAATAGGAAAATCCAAATTTACTAAATAGATGCCTTTAAATGTGGAGTTCATCTACCATATTTAGAGCATTATTTACTTTAAAACCATTTCTTTTTAAAGTTAACTTTTTAGGAACTCATCAAGTTCGTAAAGCAATGTGCTTAAACCTTTACTCCCTTGAGCTCAGTTTCTCATATGTATAATTCTAATACCACTTTGTATGAGAACATGCATTACAGTTGAATGGTATCTGGTATCTCCACAATGAAGTTTTAGACCCATACAATAAAGGTCATATGACCTCTGACAAATTGCCCTCTCTGTACCTCTTTCCTCATTTACAAAATGCTGTTTTTAATCCTTTTCTTACCATTCTCACTGGACTGTTGTATGTATAAATAGAATTTTAAATTTGCTTTATAAATTATAATAAGCATATAAATATCAGCTCCTATTTTTGAAGAGACAGCAGAATGAACATTAACTGCTATCAGGTCACATTTTGGTTTAGGTTTACTATCATTCTTTTCCTTAGGAATCTATGGGAAAAAGTTCAGATGGGAAGTCTTATATCATTACTGGTAGCTGGAATCCCAAATCTCCACACTTCCAGGTTGTAAATGAAGAAACACCAAAAGGTATTTTCTCCATAACAGATATTTGTGTTCATGCTTTAGTAAGCTTCATATTGTTGTTACTATTGGCACAATGACTGCTCACAGATGGTGTTACAGCAAATACCACTGAAATAGCAACAACAGTTACTTTAAGGTAACATAATTTGCACAAAATTAACAAGCTAAGTATTAGCAGAATCAGGAGTAGCTCTATTGCAAATAGATTGTCTCAGTAATAGACAAAATGTGAGGTTGAGATCTCGGAATTAGGTAATGTTGAGCTATTCTTGTTGCTATTTCAGTGGTATTTGCTATTATACGATATATCTCCCTAATGTGTATACAAATTATGACCTTACTATCATATTTCTTCACCTGTAAAATAGGGGTAGACTAAATAATCTCCATAGTTCTTTTTGAGTTCCAGTCTATTGGAATTTGTTGAAATATGAATTGCAAAATACTATGAAAAGCAAAATACTATTTCTTTTAGATAAAAAGTTGTGGCAAAAAGAACTTTTGGTCATGAGTTTCAGTCTTTATCTTTACAATAGGGAAGAGCATTGCTTCAAATGTGTTACAATTAATTAGATCAAAGATTATTTTAGTTACATATTAGTCTTGTTGATATTCTAAGATAAATAATTTCTTTAATAGAAACTTATTTTAATTATTTTATTATATGCAACTGTATCAAAATTTACTAAAGTTTATTCTGTAGAATTAAGAGGATCATGTTTTGTCTTAATCTTGCAAATAAGTTTCTATCCTATTCTTCCTGTCTTCAGACAAAGTGCTGTTCATGACTGCAGCTGTTGATTTGGTCATAACAGAAGTGCAGGAACCTGTCCGATTTCTTCTGGAGACAAAAGTCCGAGTTTGTTCACCTAATGAGAGGCTATTCTGGCCCTTCAGCAAACGCAGCACTACTGAAAACTTCTTTTTGAAGCTAAAACAGGTATTCATCCCTTCTATTCAATCCTTAGGGTAAAAAATCTAAAACTAACTTATCTAAAGTTCAAAAGCATTTATTTGATTTAACAGCCTAAAATTAGAGATATTCATTTTATTTTCTGCTGCCTATATTTTTAAATATAGATATTGATAAAAATTAATTTTGACCATTTCAAGAGTTTGCTCTTGGACTTGGGAACATGATTTTGGTTGATGGTTTAAATAGTTTTCTTAAATAGTAAGATCTTACATTTCTCTAATACTAGAAATTTTGCCAAGCACTTTTCTCACAATTGCTCTGTGAAATTAAGTGATATGAATAATATTATCTGAATTTTGTAGAAGATAAAAGTAGAGCATTTAAATATTATTTACTAAAAGTTGATAAAGGCACTGTTTCTTAGAACCCATTATTTCATTTATTTTTAGAATATATTTCTGCCTTTTTTTTTTAACATCAAAATCACTTCCCCTTAGCCTTATTCCATTGAACCCTTTCCCTATAGTAAAGAAAAGGATTAAAGCAAAGCCAACTAATGACACAGCAACTAGCATCTGAGAATATGTGCTAATCCACATCCATTGTCCTCACCTCTTTGCAGAGAGTAGGAAAATGTTTCTATTTCATTTCTCTAGGATCAATGTTTTTCTGTCCATCAAATTTTCAATTCATTTTAGAAATACCATTCACAAATGAGCAGGACCAGGAGATCATTATGTACTTCAACAACAATACTATATGATGATCAATTCTGACATGGCCATCATCAGCAATGAGATGAACCAAATCAGTTCCAATAGAACAGTAATGAATTGAACCAGCTACACCCAGCGAAAGAACTCTGGGAGATGACCATAAACCATTACATAGAATTCCCAATCCCTATATTTTTGTCCGCCTTCATTTTTGATTTCCTTCACAGGCTAATATTATTTCAAAGTCCAATTCTTTTTGTACACCAAAATAACTGTTAGGACATGTATACTTATATTGTATTTAATTTATACTTTAACATATTTAACATGTATTGGTCAACCTGCCTTCTGGGGGAGGGGATGGGAGGGGGAAAGGGGAAAAATTGGAACAAAAGGTTTGGCAGTTGTCAATGCTGTAAAATTACCCATGCATATAACTTGTAAATAAAAAGCTATAATTAAAAAAAAATACCAGTCACATTATAATGTATACATTATTCTCTTAGCCTTGCTTTCTTCACTCTGTATCACATTATTCCAGTCTTCTTGTTTCTTTCTAAATTCTTTTTATTCATCATTTCTTATGATAGAATAATTTTACATGAACCAGAGTTTGTTTGGCCATTCCATAGTAGATGTACACCCTCTAGTTTATGGTTTATTTTGTTTAATTTTTGTTTTTGCTACTTAAAAGAATGCTGCTTTGAATATTTTGTTTTATAGATTCCCTTAATGTTACAGTTATGAGGTAAAAAGAAAGACTATTGGAAATTGCTTCTTTTTGCAATCAGAACCTTAAATGGATGGTGTCATGGGCCAAGTCTTTGACTTTAAAAGTTCAGAAAATTGATTTTATCAGTTCAAACTCTAGGAAAATAGCTAATGCTAATCAGATTAACAGGTGTAAATGACTGATAAATCTAAATGTCAGTTTATTGAAAAGAAAAATAGTAGTCATTTTTTCCTGAACCAAATAGCCAATCCCAGTTAGGCCATTTTGGGGAATTGGTTTCATTTCTTTTTTATAAAGATTTATTAACTGCCTACTATGTGCCAATCACTGTGCTAAGCTTAGCTGGGAACATAAAAAGAGACAAAAGAAAGTACCTTTTCTTAAGGACCTTATGCTTTAATGGGGGAGATGACAAATATATACAAAGCAAGCTCTATACAGGATAAGTAGGAGAAATCATCAACAGAGGAAAGGCATTGGGATTGGGGCCTGGAGAAGGCTTCCTGTAAGAGGTAGGATTTTAATTGGGGTTTAAAGGAAACTAAAAAGGTCAGTAGTCAGAGTGGAGGAGGGAGAGTGTTTTAGGTATGGGTAACAGTTAAAGAAAATGATCAAGACTCAGAGTTGGAGAGACTTGTTTGTGAAACAGCCAAGAGGCCAGTGTCACTAGATCAAAGAGAATATGGCAGATAGTAAGTTATAAAAAGACTGGAAAGGTAGGGCAAACAATTTTATATTTAGTCCTAGAGGCAATGGGGGCATTGAAGTTTATTGAATAGGGGTGGTAATATGATTGTACCTTTGTTTTAGGAAAATCTTATTGGCAGTTGAATAGAAGATGGATTAGAGTAGGGAGAGACTTAGAGAAAGCCAACCCATTAGCAGGCTATTGTAGTAATTCAGCATGAGACAATGATGGCCTGCACTAGAGTAGTAATAGTGTCAGAAGGGAGAAGGATGCATATTTGAGAAATGTTGCATGATAAAATTGATAGACCTTGTCAACAGCTTAACTATGACAGGGGAGAGATGATATATCAACTATACATTGAGTTATTCTTCTCATATGTTGTAGTTTCAGAGCACAGAAGTAAGATAAAAAATTACAATGTATAGGGAGAAAGATTCCGTGAGGAAAACCTAACAGTTAATTTAAAACTTTAGTGATTCTTTGATTTCATCAGTGTTGGTTCTGCACCAATTTTTGCAGATCACAATCTACAGTCAAATTTCTTGCTGTGAGACTTGTTTATGCCTTCCCATAATCCTCCCTAGAAATTCTACCTAGCGTGTTGGGTGTTTTCTTCTGGATATCTTAAAATCATAGGAAAATATTGAAGTATGCATAGCTCCTCTTGGTTATTCCTTATTCCTATGACATGATCAGCTCACCTCTTTTTCCAGTAATATAGCTTGCTGATGCCATTCTTTACATCATTTTTTTTTTATCACAGTTCTTTGTTGATAATACTTTTCAGTTTAGGTAACCCTTAACTTTTATTCTATATAGACTGATATTCAGTGACTCACAACCATTCAGCATCGCCAGAAGATTACTGATGTTTAAAAAGATGGGCTTTTATTTCACAAAGAAACTAGGAATCATTAAAAGTCCTTTATAACTTCCAGAGCAGTCCAATCTATTCTTTTATACTTTTTCAGTTTTGATTCTACCTTATTATTTAGCCAGTACATTTGTCCAAGAAATATGTACAAATGTACCAGATCTATTATTCTTTCCAAATGTATTACTATGAATAATAAGAATTCTTCGTCTGTTTTGCTTTTCTCTAAACATAAGTAGGCCAAAGTTTTTTGAGTAGATCTCACTTGAAGCTTTATGCAGTTCTATAGTTTGATATAGTGAGCACAATATCATCTGCTAACAAGATCTGCAGAAATTTGCCATCCATAGGGAAACTCTTTGATTTTACTCTATACTATCCTCCATGAAAATGGCAAATAACTTTGGTAAGAAATATCTCTATTTTTCAACCATTTGATAGTAATAATCAGAAGATCATTTAATGATGTTATTTATATTTTTACCTCTTTCAAGGAATAATGTATGATACTGACATATGCATGGTTGATAACTTGCCAGGAGAGAAAGTCTTTAAAAACTCATTTTGCTGTATCCAAATTTTTTTTATAATAACCAAGTTCAGTAGAAACTTACATTTTCTTTCCTTTTTAAAAGTCTACTATCTTTTTTAAGAGCTTCATCAAGATATTCTCCATATCTATGTAAATTGATCTCTAAAAATTTTGATCACATAAGATCTTTTCCTCAAATTTCATGTAACTGGAATCATATGCTTTATGAGGTGATTGGGATCATGTCTTCCACAATCAAATCTTCCTTCACAGCATTTACTAAATGAGTATCTAAACTGGTGTTGTCCTTAGTTGCTGTCTTCCTTTTGATCAGGAAAGGAAACATTTGCTGGCTAAGGTAGTTTGTAGGCTTGTTAGGGCTTTATGTTGGGTTGTTGGTTTACATTGTTTACTCTTTCAGTAAAGTTCTCTTCTTTTTTTCTATATTTGTTCTTTTACCTATTCCTCATTTATTTTACATTTACAACTTATTTGAATAAGACAAGTTGGAGGTGTCTCATTTGTATGCCATATCTTTCTAATTTTGATTCTTTTAATTTGATGGTTGTTTTGATCTCTGCTCTAATAAGTTGATGATCTAACTGTACAGTTAATTCACATTTTTGTGATTAGTTGTTTCTTGCCTATTATGATGTTCCTTTTTTTTTTTTTTTTTTTTGCTGAGGCAATTGGGGTTAAATGAATTGCCCAGAATCACATAGCTAGGAAGTATTGTGTCTGAAATCATATTTGAACTCAGGTCCTCCTGACTTCAGGGCTGGTGCTCTTTCTCCTGTACCAGCTAGCTGCTCCCCATTTCATTTTTAAACTCATTTGATGCTTTCTCATCCAGTGCTTTATGACTTCCATTTCTGAAGAAAGCATGATATATAGGTCTGAAGCTTCTTTGTAGTCTAAGCCTTCAGAGCTTTTAATTTCTTATTCCTAAATCTTATTTTTCAAGGTATTTTTCATTGTCCTTAATTAATTATGGCTGCTAACAAGTTTTTAATTAACTTCCTCAGAAGATTCTCCTTCACCAGAAATTATCCAGCAAATATTTGTCATTATTTTATTAAGTAAGAATTTTGCTCAGGTGTGGTTTGCATTAGATGACTTCTATGATTCTTTTTGATAGAAAATTTCTGTTATGTTTCTAATTGGATAATTGCCATCAATCAATAAGCACTTATTATGCATTACATGTGGGAGGCCCTTACTAAGTGCCAGAATAGCAGGTACTTAGCAACTAAAACGTTCTTTATCAGCTAAGCAGTGCTGGAACCTCCTTGGATCACCTTTTTAAGGTTACATTCTATTATGACTACACTACCTTTGGTATGTCACAGTTAATTACATCAGAGTTTATCTTATTTATTAACCTCTTTGTGATTTCCAAGACTTGTTTCCCGATCAAAATCAATAAGATATTCTGTTCATCAGTAACATGATTGTTGAATATAAAAAAAGCATTTAATTTAGTCAAGCAAAATGTTACTTTAAAGGCTCTCTCCATCAACATTATACATAATTCCTTGAAAGAAGTAACAAGGATAACCATATTCAGTATCCCTTATATCATTAATATCAGAAGAGTGATTAAAATAGGGAGACTCATGTTTACAAAGATGTTTGCTATTTGTCTGGTAGCAGTCTAAACTGCTACAGCATTCTAAATTAAAGATATGTTCTCTAGAGATGATAGAGTCTTTCATATACTATATATTTTATATGTATATATGTTCCAATATATATTGTTCCAAAAATATCAAGTTTCAGAACAAGCTTTTATCATTTTTAACTTCAACATCCCCTTCTCTAATACTATCACCACTTTGTTGTAAACCCTCATTACTTTGCACCTTGACTATTACAACAGACTGCTCTTTGGTCTCCTTGCTTCAAGTTTCTCACCAGGACTGCCTAGCTTCTTTCAGTTGCCAAATTAATCTTAAACTTCTCTCCTCCCCTTTTTCTTCTCCCTCCCTCCCTCTTCTACTCCTCTCCTCAAAGTCCTCCATGTACTCTGTGATCTAGGAGCACTGGCCTACTTGCTAGTTCTTTCACCGGACACTCATGTCACAGCTCTGCATTTTCATCAACTTCCAAGACTGGCACTTTCTCTTCTCCACATCCCAGCTTCCTTGAAGTCTCAGCTAAAAACCCCCCACCTCCTCTTCTGGAATAAACTTTTTTCTTATTCACCTTAATATTAGTTCGTTCCCTCTGGTGATTATTTCCAATTTCTTCTGTATAAAGTTTGTTTGTATATAGTTGTTTACATGCAGTCTTTTCCCACTAGACTTTGACAGCAGGGATTTTTTTCTTTCTCTAGCATTTAGCACAGTGTCTGACACAGAGATAAAGCCAGACAACTGACTGAAAGAACACTGCAGAGCCTTCTAATTGATATTTATAATCACTAAAAGAGTTTAATTTAACTATCCACACAAGAAAAAATCAGTAGAGGGGTAGCTAAATAACAGTGCGTAAAGCACTGGTCCTAGAATCAGGAGAACCTGACTTCAAGTCCAGCCTCAGATACTTACTAGCTGTATGACCCTATGCAAGTCACTTAACCCTGATTGCCTCAAAAGGAAAAAAAAAAAATCAGTAGATAAAGATTGTCTATTATTCCAGTTAGATAGATGACCTATATTGCTTTTATAGTTAGCACATATAACTTGGAGAGTAACAAGTGAATATGTTAGTCCATTGGACTCAATAGAATAAAAATAAACATCCTGGATTATTTTGAACAACTTAAGCTTCTCACTGACACAAATATCATCTTTTTAATAGCATTATTCTTTTATTGATTTGTATAGCTGTAAGTTATGAAGTATACTAGTTTTCAAAGACTAAAGCTGAGGATTACCCAAAGGGCAATTCAGAGATGTGTAATAGGCAAGAGCAAGCTGCAGCCTGTTTCAAAAAATTATAAAGAAGCAGTGTGAAGGATATAATTAAATAGAAGTATGATTTCTTTTTAAAGACATGGTGAAAGATAGAGATAATCATTGGGCAATTTGTGTGTTCTATTGGCACCCTCAAG
Source organism: Sarcophilus harrisii (assembly GCF_902635505.1). Classification (NCBI taxonomy): domain Eukaryota; kingdom Metazoa; phylum Chordata; class Mammalia; order Dasyuromorphia; family Dasyuridae; genus Sarcophilus; species Sarcophilus harrisii. Next base: position 446,590,302 of record NC_045427.1, read on the forward strand.
AATCCAAAAAGATCTCCAGCACATTGGGTCAAAACTTTGGAGCATGCTTAGGAGGACAAGTTCAAAAATTGCACAGGATAAGCAGACATGAATGGGTCATAATCTGCAATACTGGAAAGAAAATTCACCTTGATAAAATCACAGATCTATTTGAATATTTACCTTAGGGCAAGCACCTTCTGAAAACAGCTAACTTTATTCTTATAGTTTTGTTTTATTTATTTTTTATTTTTTGCAAATTTCAGAAAGTATAAATGAAAACGTTACCAGTCTTGATATTAGAAAACCTAAATGAGAGAGACTGTCTCTTTCTATGTGATCTTGGCCAAGACATTTCCCATTTCCCAGATTAAATTTTTGTTTCAGTAAAATTGGAAATAATAGCACTTGTACAATCTATTTTACAAGATTGTTGTGAGGAGTAATAGCAGATATATCCCTATTTCTAAACTAATCTCATACAGTAACTATTTTTCTGCCTAGGATCCTGTTTTAAATTTCAAAGTACCAAATCTATTCTGATCTTTCTCAGACTTTTGTAGTTTCTCTCTATTGGACATCTATCATTCCCTATGAAATAATCATATATACATACTCTGCAATCCATAATAGAGCTATAGGGATTCAGGGTGGATAGAATTTATTTAAATTCTGCACATGGTTACAAAAATTCCAGCATAATACTTTTGTCTAACATATTCTCTTTTAACCTAGGATCATTTTGCCAAAAAATAACTTCATATGGGTGGAATGCATAGTTAAAACAGTTCCTACTGCAAACCTAACCTTTGATGAATGTGCTAGCCAGTTTTACATCCATTCTGTCTTAAATGACAATGACCTAGTTGTCATTTCTCTAACAATAAGCAGAAATGAGGAAGGGAATGTCACAAATTTATTCTACCACTTTTCTCTTTATTTGGATGAATCCTTTTTAATGTAATGAAGAAAATTTCAGCAACTATTGCTATGAGCTGCAAATATTTGTCTGAAAACAACAAACTTTTGTGCCTTAAAATTTTGGAAGTTTAATTAAATTAAAAAGGCATCTCTTATTTTAATCAAACTAGTATACATTATAACTTTTATCACTATCTTAATGATTTTTAATTAACAAGAATTATTGTGTTTGAAAACAGTTTTATATATGTGTATGTTATTAAATTTACATGTTCTTTTTTTGTTATTAAGATTCATCCATATGATCTCAGTATCTTTTTTATCAGGTTTAATCAAATCAGTTTTAGCAGATTGGTAATGATCTATGCCTTTTCTTCAGAAATTTGTTCATTTTACTCATTTTCTTGTTTTGTCAACTGAACATTTTAAATTTTGTAAATATTCATCTATTTCTCTTAAATTCCAGTTTTGTTGATGTATAGTATAGTTGTATCATTGAAGATGACGTATTCACTCTGACGTCTGAGGATGTAATACCAATGCTTAACAAAATCTCAGTAACTGACAGATGGCATAAAACGGGATTAAATTGTGAATGGTTGCTGGACTGATACTTTTTTGATCAGCCTCTAATACTTTTTTAAAAATTTATTCAGCATTTGTTGTATTTTTTTTTATTATTTCTAATTTAGGTTGTGAAGGAAGACATTACCTTTATTTGCTTTCCAAAAATTAAGCACAAAATGCTTCCATTTAAAAAATCCTATTAGTCTAGCAGTAGGAAGTTTTCCTCATAGGGGAAAATTCACCTTTAGAGAGAGGGAGGCATGACACTAAATTTATTTTGGTCATCAATTAAGGAAGAACAATAATTTCCACAAATGTTTCACTAAATGAATAAATATATACACATAATGAACATCAATACATATATTGTGTGTGTTCCATTCTCTCTTACTTTGCTCTTGTAAAAAATTGGCTTTTCTCTTTCCCAAGGCCAATAAGATTTCATCACTTCCTTCCTCTTGGGAAGCTTGTTTTTTTACTCATTCCCACCTTCACAGTCCTTTTATCTACTGGCTCTTTCTTGCTATCTACATACAAACACAGATTTCTCTTATCTTTAAAAAAGCTGCAGTTAATTTTGTCCTCAAATTATCACTTTATAGATCTCTCTTATTTTACAACCAAACCTCTAAAAAAATTTGTCAACATTCTCAGCTTCCAGTCCTTGTTCTTATTTCCTTGCTTCTTAACTGCTCTCTTTCTTCCAGTTGTATTTGCCTGTGTACATGTTATTTAAGTGGAATGTAAGGTTCTTGAGGGCAGGGACCATTTTTTCATTTAGTCTTTTCTTTTAATTGCAGAGTTAACATAGACCTTTGCACATGGTAGGTGCTTAAATGCTTGCTGAATAGACTACTACATCAAATCAAAAGTACAAATTAATAAATAAGCTTAATTCATATTATTCTTTCCTAAAGATAAAACAGAAAGACAGAAAAAGTAACACTGACACTTTATATGAAGTTGTGTGCTTGGAGAGTGAATCAGAAAGAGAAAGGAGAAAAACTACAGCCAGTCCCTCCCTTCGCCTGCCACAGTCAGGATCCCAGAGTTCAATGATACCTTCCCCTCCAGAAGATGATGAAGAGGAAGGTAAGATTTAAACTAAAACTTATAACTTCAATTGTTTGCTAACTTTTTTGGAGTCATGGTATTAATCTGGTATTATTATCTAATTAAAACTGGGAAAAATCAAAACTTATATTTGTTCAATTTTAGACATCTGTACATACATGTACACACATATTCTATAGTTTTTGGTTTGGTTTTTTTAAGAATTTTGAGTAAGCCATAATAGTCCTTTATTAGTGTAATAACACCAATAATATTTTAGCCCCTAAAGCATTTTGAAATGCAAAAGAATGTATTAATGTTAGAAGGTTTGAGAAGATGGGTACCTTTAACTCTTGTTTTAAAAAAAAAAAGTATCCAGTTGGGAATATTGTTCATTTCCCTGATACTATTCAGGATGAAAGAAAGCAGCCAGTACATTCCCCTTGTTTTAAAGAAGAGGAAATTGAAGCCTAAAAGAGAAAGTTTCTTATCCAAGGCCATGAACTATTAAGTATCGTAAGTGGAATTAGTACCTAGATCCTTTTTCTGCAAATTTCCCAATTATGAAATATATAAATATTAGCATTTTTAAAAATGTGATTTAATGACATTTTGAATGCAGTGATTTAAATTTTATTCCTTTTGAGACCTAACCATTTCCTATCAAATGCAAAATTAATAGATTATCCCTGCTGTATAATGAATGGAAACTTAAAAATTACTTAAGATAGTCTTGTCATTTCACAAATGAGGACATAACAGGAGTAAAACGATTTGCCTTGAGCAAACAAATAATTATATTACAAAGAATTATATTACAAATCCACTCATATGAGTGCTTTCATAGTTGTCACATAAGCTTCCATTTGATTTCATCTTACTAATCATTTTATCCCCCTCAGCACATAACAAAAGGTCTAATAAATAGTAGTTGTTCAGTAATGATTTATGAACAAACAAATCATAAGGTTGTCTTTTCTAAAATACATTTGTAGTGGTGACATATTCTTCATTATCATGGGCAAGATTGTGCAGCAAATGTTCTAGGTGTTATAACTCCAGGGTTGGTAATTACTGCTCTAAGGTAAATTATGTATATATTGTTATTAGACTTAGAAAAAAAATGCAATAAGAAAGAGTCCCTATAAAACCTATGTTTTAAAACTAGTAAAAGTGAGCAATTTTAAATATTAAACAATTCAAAAATGGAAATGATTATAAATTATATTATCATTTGTTGAATTCTTTAAAGTCATCAAGATTTGCCTACTTTTTTGTGAACTTACTTACATAGCTTTCCCTTCTCCATAAAATAATTTCTACCAATTGGAGAGAATTCAGCAAATCTGAATTTTACCGAGTCTGAAATAAAAGGTATTACAAAGATTCTCAAAGAAGAATATGGCTGTGCTATATTTTCTGTTTATTTCTCTTTACAATAGAAGTTAAAAACATAATATTATAGATTTGGAACTTTAAGGGATCTTGGGAACTAGCTTGTCTATTCCTCCCATCTCTTACATCAGGAAATTTGAGACTCAGAAAACTTAAATGACATGTACACCGAGTATGACAAGAGAGTAAATGTCAAGAATGAAGTTTGTATCCAAAGGATCTGATTCTAAATCTAGTGGTAGTATGTCCAAAATATGTACATTATTTTTCATATCCAAACCCGCCCCTACCTTTCCTGAACTATTCTACTTTTCTTGAGGCCACTGCCATCCTTCTTGTGCCCCAGGTTCACAATCTTGCCCTTTTCCTCAACTTTTCACTGAGAAGAACCAAGTCTTACCCAGGTTTACACAGCTAGGAAGCGTTGTGTCTGAGATCACATTTGAACCCAGGTCCTCCTGATTTCAGGGCTGGTGATCCACTGTGCCATCTAGCTGCCTGGTCATCACATTCTTGCAGTAGCTTCCTAATTAGTACTCCTTCCTCAAATATCTCCCCTCTTTAATCTTCCACATAGCTGCTAAATGATTTTCCTCACGTGCATGTCTAACTATATCACTCCCCTGCTCAGCAAATTCCATTGGTTTCCTTTTTCTTATAGGATCAAATAAAAATTTTTTAAAGCCCTTCACAACCTGGTCCTAACCAGTCTTTCTAGCTTTATTACATATTACTCACCATCCCCATATCCAATAAAAAACAGCCACATTGGCATAGTTATTATTATAAGCCTTGTGATTTTGTTCTTCATGTGACCCTCATCTCATCTCCCTGCCTTTCTACTGCTCTTATCACTTTCACCTAGGATCCCTGGTTTCCTTTAGTATTTTTTCACCCAAATTACCAAACATTTAGTATATACCTAGATACATATATGTTGTCTCCCTTATTAAAATATAAATCTACCATAAGCAGATATCATCATTACTAAACATAGTGCCTGGTGTACAGTTAGTTTGTCATAGCTACTTTTGAAAATAAGAGAATAACATTTTGAAATAATAAAATTAATATAATAAATTCACATTTAAGTTACATTTTAAGATTTGCAAATTACTTTAGAAAAATTAAGTTATTTAATCCTTATAACTTAGCTCAGAGAGCTAAGTGCTATTGCTAGTCCCATTAGAGGAGAGAACTGTGACAGACAAAAGTTCAGGAGGACTTGATTTCAAATGTGGCATCAGACTTTTAACAGCTGTGTGACACTGGTCAAGTCACATTATTTCTGTTTACTTCTATTTGCTCATCTGTGAAATAGGACAATAATAATACCTGTTCCATACAGCTATTGGAAGGATAAAACGAGATATTTGTAAAGCATTTTCCGGCCCTTAAAGAAATATAGGGTACTATATGTCCCCTGTCTATTTATTAGGCTTGTCACATAAATATTATTATTATTGTTATATTACATTGACTTGTCTAAATTTAAATGAGATTGTATATACATTATCCTGAAGTTATACAAAAGACACATATAGAAAATAATTTAGATGTAGGACTTAACTCATTACCATTTTGGTCTTTCATTTTATAGAAGAAAATATTGAACTTTTGAGAGTAATCTCCACATATATCTCATGTCTCTCCCACCATTTCCTTACCCCTCCCCCAACCCCCAGTTGAGAATATTTGGATGCATACAGGGTACATACAAGGCTATTAATCAAATTTATTACAAATATTATTGGTCATTAAGTCCAAAAAGTTTGTAGTAAGAACCAAACAGCTTTAAATTAATAACTAGCCCATTTTTTCTACTTAATACAATCCCTTTTAGAATGTTATTTTTGTGTTCTCTGTTAAAGATAATGATGAACCTCTCTTGAGTGGATCAGGGGATGTGTCCAAAGAATGTGCAGAAAAAATTCTCGAAACTTGGGGAGAACTGTTGTCAAGATGGTAAGTTTTATAATAATAACCTCCATTTTCTTCCAGAAATTCATTTTGTATACTGTGATGCTTACCTTAGCAGAGTATAAATCAGTCTTGCAGTGAATAATTGAGCCTAATCAGAAGCAACTAGGACATCAGATGTAATGTAAAAACATAGGATATCAGATTAGGAGCTCTAAATTGAAATCTTAGTTCTAGTGTTTCCGAGCTACATGGCCTTAGACAAGTCACTTAACCTCCAAGTCTCAGTTTCTTAATTGGTAAAGTAATAGGCTTAGATTAGATGAAATCTTAGGCTTCTTTGCCCTAAAAATTCACTAATCTGTATTTCCTTTCAGCTAAATTAATAAGGGAAATGAAAGAGTTCTGTAGCAAGTTTAGGAAACACTGCACTAGGCAGTCAGACTTGCTCTGAAAGGATTATATTTCCCTCAGGTCCCTCCTAATAGTATGAGAAAGGATGGTATTAGTTAGAATGATGAGATTACAGTATAGACACCTTTTGTAGAAGGAAAAGAAAAGTGGTTTGAACTCTTCTTGATCCCTCCTGTCTATTTAATTAGGCTTGTCACATACGTTCTTGACAAGCCCCTTTCTTTCTGGTATGATTTTTCTTTAAAGATAGAATTTAGTATTTGACTTTATTTTTTTGCTTAACTATATCTTGTTCTATCTCAGGATTTTAAATAGGTTCTCTATGTCCTTGGAGGATAGAACTACAAATGGATAACATCTGCTTGGAATACTCTTGTGATACTTTACATTTTTAATAAAAAGTTCCTTTCTATAATATTGGGGAATATCAAGAGAAGCTTTGGTTTGTTTCCTCACAAATTTGTTTTTGTTTTTGTTTTTTTTAACAGATTTCATTCAGTCAGTCTTTTCACTAAGAATCTACTATGTGTAATGTAGGGCACTATTTGTTTCCACTAATTGAAAGCCAGTCAGACTTTAAATTTTTTCTCTCCCTCCTTCCCCATATACTAACTCTGATAAACAAAATAGTTTTATGTATTTTGATTTTCTTTTTTTACCAGAAGACAAAATAGCTGGTATTCATGTTAAAATTCAGTTTTCAGAGTAAATTTTAACGTGTCTAGGGGCTAATACTGGCAGATATGAAAATATTCATATCTTGAAATTGTCTTAAAAAATCAAATTGAGTTTTTTGATGTTTGATAAGAAATTTAAAATCGCTGAGGTGTATAAATTGTAGCACTCAAATTTCTGATCAAATTTTAGTGAGACAATGTTTAATAATGAAAAGTGTGCTAAATTCAGAAATGATGTTCTAAGGCCACCCCTGATATTCACCAACCAGTGACTGTAGGTAAGTCATTTTTCCTTTCTGATTATCATAGAAGAGGTATTTTCTTAACCTACCTCAAAAAATTTTTGTGAGCAAACTTCTTTGTGTAGCCATTGATAGAGCATTGAATCCAGAACCAAAAATACCTGAATTCCCACTTTACTATAGACTAGCTGTGTGAGCTGGAGCAAATCATTTAACTGCCTCAGTTACTAGCATCTACCTCTCTCAGTCATAGTGAAGATAAAATAAGATAATATTTGTAAAGTACTTTTCAAACCTTAAAATGCCATAAAATACTAATAATATAATATATAAATATATATAATATAATCATTTTTATTAGCATTATTATTTCTAACCTGAGGAACTGAAACCTACACTGTTGTTATTGTTGTTTGTTATTTGCCCTTTGACCTCAAAGAGGACCAATGACATCACGAGGGTAATGTCTTAACTTATGTATGAGTTGGATTTAAGTGAGGCAGAGCTGCACAAAGTAATCAGTCTTACTCTGCTCTAGTTATCGGAATCCAGTGGCAAGAAAAGAGTCAAGGCAAGTGGCAATGGCTCCCATAAACTCTTAGATTTGGGAAGGACTACAGAAATCGAACCTAATCCTTACCTCAACCATAAATCCTCATTATATTACCCCTGTCAAATCCAGTCACTGCCTGAATATTTCTAATGATGGGGTATTCATTAGATTAATTAGCTCACAGTCACATTAAATGTGGCGTATCATCTTCTTACTCTAGTTAAATCTGTTTTTAGTAAACAGTATCATAATCAGCTAGCTACAAAGTCAATATGTTTTCCTGTCTGTGCAAAGCTGTTAAAGCTGAACAGAAAGAAGTAAAGTAAACAGACTCAAGAAAACATTATACACAATTTTTAGTGTCATTTTCATATGTATCCCTATAAATACAGAGAATTATAGAAGGTCAAAGCTGGAAGGGTCTTAAAGATGACCTATTATGATACCGTCATTTTGTAGAGGAGCGAAATGAGGATTCAAAGAAATGAAATTAATTGTGTAAGATTAATTAATAGAATTATTTATTATTATATTATAATTATATATTATGAGGTTAATTAATAGAATAGGATTTTGAAGCTAGGTCGCTTAACTTTACAGTCAAATGCTTTTTCTACTATAACACATTATCTTCTAATTTAAATATAACATACAGAAAAGGAGAGAAGGGGTGGGGGAGGGAGGAAAGAGGAAACAGAGATTGACACATTGCAAGAATATAATAAAATCAAATTGTGTTTAGGTAAATAGGTAACATGATAATTCATTTAACAAATTCATTTATTAAGCACCTGTTGCATGCAGAGAATTGTACCAACTCTTAAGGAAGATGCAAAGCTTCATTAGATATGGCATAATCCCTGCCCTTAAGGAATTTATAAACTAGCAAATAGAGAGTACCAATTAAGATAACTGATATAGAATATTATATGTTAAACACATTACACGAATTCAGATAAAAAGTACAGAGTATAGTCTGAAAGGTAAGGCAAATAACATTCCTTCATTTATTAATTACTCATTAAATGAATTTCAGAAAAGAATCCTAAAAAAAAAATCTTATATTTTAAAAATATAAACTGTTACCACAATCGCTTGTGCTTTCTCTTTCCAACTTTATTCCTTTTAAAATGATTTTTTATGTAAACAGAATTAATGCTTTATTGCAATAGTACTAAAGTTCTAGTGTTAGTTTTCTGTGATCATCATAGCATTCATTTGCTAAAAAGCCCCATTTACCACCATTCTGATTGATTATCTGAAAATCATGGCTTTTAAAGGCCATTGTGGTACAAATAGCCAAATGATGGAAAATGACAGCAAAGAAGTTTATCTAGATCTATGTTTATGATTGTTCTTTTTTTATTTTTAGTAATAGCTTTTTATTTTTCAAAATACATGCAAAGATAGGTTTTTTTGTTTGTTTTGCAGAGGCAATTGGAGTTTAGTGACTTGCCCAGGGTCACAAAGCTAGGCAGTGTTAAGTGTCTGAGGCTAAATTTGAACTAAAGTCTGCCTGGGCTGGTGCTCTATCCATTGCACCACTTAGCTGCCCCACAAAGACAGTTTTCAACATTTATTCTTGCAAAACCTTGTGTTCCAAAATTTTCTCTTAGCTTTCTTGGACAGCAAATAATCCAATATAGGTTAAACATGTACAGTTCTTCTAAACATATTTCCACATTTATCATACTACACAAGAAAAATAGAACAAAAAGGTGAAAATACTATGTTTGTGATCCATATTCAGTCTCCATAGTCCTCTCTCTGGATGTAGATGGCTCTCTCTATCACAAGTCTATAGGAACTGTTGAAAAGAGCCAAGTTATGAGTATTTCTTAAAGCATGATCACATTAGATTTCTATGACAACAGAGGTTGATACTTAACAGCATTGTTAGAGAATTGATTTGTACTTCTAAGGTTTTCATTGCCATTGTGTTCAAGCTGAGATAACTACTTCTATCTGTAGGTTGCCTTATGGACAGATGTTCTATTAATATTAGCTCTTTAATTCATAGTAAGATATCATTATTGAAAATATGAATGTGGATACTTGTTTTGTATAGTTTTTAACTACATTCAGGAATTGTATAATTATACTTACTAAATTTTACTTGGGTATTGAAATACTAATTTAAATGTTTGGCACTAGTCATAGACTTAAGTGGATGTCAGATGGGAATAATGTCAATCGATATCAAGTCAAATTCTTATCATCTGGACTATATTGTTTCACTGGGCTTTGAAATCATTCTAACTTTGGCCTCTTTTGTTTGTAAAGATATTTCTTGGTAACCTTGCCTATGCTAAGTGCTTTATGTTAAGTAGATTAACAAACTTGATAGAAATTATTTAAAGTTTTCTTTGAACACCTGTGGAATCCTGGCATGACTGACCTTTCTTAAAGACCTTTTTATTTATTTATTTTATTTAATAGCCTTTTATTTAGAGGTTATATGTATGGGTAACTTTACAGCATTGACAATTGCCAAACCTCTTGTTCCAATTTTTCACCTCTTACCCCCCACCCCCTCCCCTAGATGGCAGGATGACCAGTAGATATTAAATACATTAAAATATAAATTAGACCAAATCATTTCTAATGGAGCAGTAATGAACTGAACTAGCTATACCCAGAAAAAGAACTCTGGGAGATGACTAAAAACCATTACATTGAATTCCCAATCCCTATATTTATGCACACCTGCATTTTTATTTCCTTCACAAGCTAATTGTACAATAATTCAGAGTCTGATTCTTTTGTACAGCAAAATAATGTTTTGGTCATGTATACTTATTGTGTATCTAAGTTATATTTTAATATATTTAACATCTACTGGTCATCCTGCCATTTAGGGAGGGGTGGGGAGTAAGAGGTGAAAAATTGGAACAAGAGGTTTGGCAATTGTTAATGCTGTAAAGTTACCCATGTATATATCCTGTAAATAAAAGGCTATTAAATAAAAAAAAATAAAAAAAAAAATAAAAATAAAAAAAAAATAATAAAATAAAATAAAATATAAATTAGATACACAATAAGTAATCATGACCAAAACGTTATTTTGCTGTACAAAAAGAATCAGACTCTGAAATATTGTACAATTAGCTTGTGAAGGAAATCAAAAATGCAGGTGGGCATAAATATAAGGATTGGGAATTCAATGTAATGGTTTTTAGTCATCTCCCAGAGTTCTTTCTCTGAGCATAGCTGGTTCAGTTCATTACTGCTCCATTGGAATTGATTTGGTTGATCTCGTTGCTGAGGATGGCCAGGTCCATCAGAACTGGTCATCATATAGTATTGTTGTTGAAGTATATAATGATCTCCTGGTCCTGCTCATTTCACTCAGCATCAGTTCGTGTAAGTCTCTCCAGGCCTTTCTGAAATCATCCTGTTGGTCATTTCTTACAGAACAGTAATATTCCATAATATTCATATACCACAATTTATTCAGCCATTCTCCAACTGATGGATATCCATTCAGTTTCCAGTTTCTAGCCATTTAAAGCCCTTTTTAATAAACAAATGTAAGTTCTTACAGGAATACATTTATTTTCTTCCTGTACTTGTAACTATATTCTTTGTTGCATATTGCCTCTCTTCTTTTTTTGTATTTGAGTCCCCAATTATAAGCAGTGGCTTCATTTTCAGGCATCTGAACCTGAGTGTGAGACCAAAGCAATTATCAACTTTAGTAAGAAGTGGTGTCCCAGAGGCTCTTCGAGGAGAAGTATGGCAGCTGCTTGCAGGCTGCCACAACAATGATCACCTAGTTGAGAAGTATCGTCTCCTTATCACAAAGGTAAAGTGATTATGTAAAATGCTTTATGTATTTTTCTCTTTCCATTCTTTTGTAATACAAAATGTAACTGCAGTATCATTTAGATTTTGTAATAAAAGAAATTGTCTAATCCTTCTATGTATCCCTCCCTCCCTGCCATCTTCTACAACTATTGAAATGATTGAAACTTTTGAAAGAAAGGCGGGAACAGAATCAATTTATAATAAGGCTTTTATGATGATGAATTGGCTTTATTCCTACACATCGTGTTGGGAAGTTTTAGAGGCAATGGTGGTCTCATGGAAAGAGCACTGGATAACAAGTCAGAAGATTTAAATTTGAATTCTGCCTCTCTGCCACTAGCATATGTGATATAGGGCAAGTCACTTCTCTTGAGCTCACTTATCTCATCTATATATTGATGAAATTTGAGTAAATTGTGTTTAAGTGGACTATTTTTTTAAAACAATTATCATTATATAGAAAATTTAGGTAATAAAGCAAGCATAAATTTAAAACTAGTTGCATGGTCAAATTCAAAGAACAGTTCATAATGGCAGATCTCCAGTGAAGTACCCCAGAGAAATAGGCTGTAGATGCTGTTTAAAATTTTTTTCAGTGATTTAGATAAAAGCATAGACGGTATGCTTCTCAAATTTTTTTAACAGAAATCTGGGAGAAATAGCAAACACACAAAGTCTAGACTATTTGTGATTAATCATATAAGATGGAATTCATTAGGAATAAATGTAAAGTCTTTCTCATGAGTAAAGAAAAATACCTTCCATTTTGACTTGACATTGATAAAAATTTGCCAACAATTAAAAATGTCGAAAAGAAAAATGGCTCGCCTGGATAAATAATAAATGACCACTCCTTGAAAATCAAATCAACAAGTATTTATAAAGTGCCTACCTCATATCAGTTACCCTGCTTACCTATTGCTTACAATAGAGAGATATTTGGAAAGACAAAAGTGATCCCTGTTTTCAAAGAAGTCACAATCCAGTGGGATAGATGAACAAAACACATACAGGGATATGCTAGTGATAATTACAGAGGAGAGATCAGGAAAATCTTCTCAACAAAAGGTAAGACTAAGTCTTGAAGGAAGTCAGGAGGCAGAGACAAAGGAGAGAGAATTCCAGGGATGAGGGACAGCCAATGACAACATATGGAACCTGAAAATGGATTGTCTTATTTAAGGTAAAATAAGGCCACTATCACTGGAATGTGTAGTATATAGAGGGAAGTAAGAAGATTAGAAAGGTTGGAAAGGGCCAGATTCTGAAGGCTTTAATAGCCATAAAGAGGATTTTTATATTTGATCCTATAGGTAGTAATAGGAGCCCACTGTTCTATTGAATGGGATAGTGATATGGTTAGCTTGTGCTTTAGGAAGATCAGTTTGATAATTGAGTGGAGGATAGGCTATACTGGAAAACTTAATAGCTGATTGGATAGGGAGTGAGATGGGGGTGCTGAGATGGTATAGAGGAGAGTAAAAAGTTAAAGGATGATCTCTTTTATATTCCAGAATGACCAGGAAATATGAAAATGATTTCAAAATAACAAGAGGTTTATATCTAGTACTTTTGTTAATGTTATATAGCTCATTGAATTCTAATTCACTGAAAAAAATGGAAATTTGTGGATGGTAGCTTTCAGTGAATGAGGTGATCTATTAACATATCCACTTAAAATCCTGTGACACAAGAATTAGCATATTCATTTAATCAAAAAATTCTGTTTCTCCACTATTCAGAAAAAATAGGACTTGCTATTGTTACATTTACCAAAACTGATGGAAGGAAAGGAAAAATGCTACTACATTAAATTGAAACTGCTTTTTTGGTTTCTACTAGGCTTATCATAGGCACTTTGGACAATGTTTTTTATTTGCTTGTGAACTCATAAATAGTACCATTAACCTTATGCAGTATTGTAGCCAAAGCCATATGAATTAAGCTCTTTTAACTCTGATTGTGAAAATATTCATGTATTTTATTTCATCTCAGTGAAATTATTTTATAAGATAATAGAATTTTGATGCTTGTAGATTTCTAAGCAGATGAAACTTTGCAAGGTAGAACATTCTATTTTTGAACACTTCATCTTTGTTGTGGTTGATATTAAATAAACTTAAATACAAAACAAAGGGGAAAAAACACCTTCATGTACATAGCAGAACATTAGAGAGGATTCAGTATAAGACAATAATTTCAAGAAAACCTATTTAACAAATACTGCATTGTTTTCCAAACTATCCAGCTTTTCCTTTTCTTCCTTCTAGATTTTCTTTTGTTCTCTACTATTGCTTTTTGCTTTACTTTTTTTCCTTCCCTCACTCTCCCTGCCCTAAAAAAAGTCTATAATTACATATGGATATGTATACATATGATAGATATTTATAAACATACATATATATCTAAGACACTGTGTGTGAATATTTCCACTCTCTCTGGAGCTGGATAGCATATGTAAGACTGTATTGTGAATATTTCCACTCTCTCTGGAGCTGGATAGCATCTTTCTTCATAGGTCCAAATCTTTCCATGTTTTTATAAATCTGCTAGTTTAACATTTCCCACACCACAACAATATTCCAATACAATTCTACTTGAGAAATTATTTATGAAAGTTTTCTCCCTATTTTCTATTCTTTCTCTATTCTTCTATTCTTAATTGTGTTAGTTTTATTTGTATAGAAAATTTTTTATTTAAATAATCAAAATTATCTATTTAACATTTTAATAATACTCTTGCCTTATAATGTAGTTTAAAGTTTGATACTGCCAAATCTCCTTCCTTCAAATGTTTCCTCTAGTTTCTTTGAAATCGCTGACCTTTTCTTCCTCCAAATGAATTTTGTTATTATTTTATACCCTTCTGTTTTTACCTGTGTTGTTTCCTCTTTAATCTATTCCTGATGAGGGTAACATTCCAGCCTTCCCTACACTTGCTTCTTCTGTATAATTCTTCCTTCCATCCCTCATTTATAGTATTCCTTTCTATCTGTCCCTTCTTTTCAGCTATTTATTATTTTTGTAGAATCACTCCATCATACACAGCTCAGCCCAAGCCTTTTTTTCAAACTACCCAAAAATTATAATCATAAAAGAACTGATAATATTTTCATGTATAAGGAGCAAATTGATCTTGAGTATATTTACTTTATATTTTACCTTATGTTTTCCTTGATAATTTCTTGTAATATTATATCAAAAATTCTTTTTATTGTAACTTTCAGGTAGTCTACATGTTTTTATATTGTGTCTCCTTGGTCTGTTCTCTAGATTGGTTATTTTGCTGAAGAGATGTTTTACTTTCTTGTTTATTTTTTTATTCTTTTGATTTTTAATTATTATTTCTTGGTATCTTATAATGTCATTTAGTTTCCCCTTGCCCAATTCTAGTTTTCAAGGAATTATTTTCTTCCTTAAAGTTTTTTATCTTTATTTTTAGTTGGTTGACTTTCTTTTCATAATTTTCTTGATTTTCTTGGATTGCTTTTTTTCCTTCTATTTTTTCCAGTCTCTCTTATTTTATTTTTAAAGTCCTTTTTAAGTTCTTCTAAAAACCTTTTTGGGACTTGAGACCATTTGACATTTCTCATTGAAAAAAGGAGAGGCTTTTTTAATTCCATTGTCTTTCTCTGAATATGGTCCCAGATATACTCTCACTACAGTAGATAGTGGTGGGTGATTTCTTTTTTCTTTTGCTTACTCATTTTGAGTTTTATTTTTATTTTTTTTAAGTTTTGACAGTTATTATTAAAAAGTTCTGGTCCCTAGGTATGAGGAATAATCCTCTAACTCTCTGGTCTGTCTTTGTCCCAGATCCCAACCTTGGGCACCCCTCTCTGCTCCGTATCTACTACTTCCCACATACTGTCCCTTTGGTCCATCTGCTGGCTTCAAACAGTTGTCCTTTCTGCCCTAGAACTGAAACCAGGGACTCTGTTCTCCTGCAAGTATCCACAGCCAGCAGGGTCCCCATCCCCCTGCACAGCACTGACCAATCTTTGCTAGTTCCTTGTCCCCTACCGTCACAAAGCAGTACATATCTCAGGTTAGCACAGCTGTGCTTGGAATCCCTCTATAATGGAAAGTCCTTCATTCTGCTCACCCATCAGACCCTCATATTGATTCTGAGGTAAAAAGTTCCTGAGGCTAAGGCTACCTCCTAACTGAGCTACCTCCAGAGAGAATTGTTTGTTGATTCAATGGAGTTGACCTAAAGGAAGTGTGAACACTTCACGCAATCCAAACCTCTGAGAAGATTTCAGTCTTTCCTAAATATTCCCAAATTATCTTAGTAGGACAATTGCTTTACACCCACTCCTGTTTATTTGCACTGCTCTTTGTTTATTCTGTGTTATGTTAAGACAATGTTATGTTTTTATTTTTGTGGATGAAAATTTGGAGAGCTAAAAGTTTTCTGGCTTCCCCACATTCTCAAAATCCTCCCTAGCTTCATTCTTTTTGATCCTATTTATCACTCTTTTCTTGATATTCTTTTCATTTTCTTGACTCTGCTGTCTTGTCTCCTCCTTTTTATCTGACTTCTCCTTCCCAATTTTCTTTCCTGGATTTTGTCTAGGTTATGCCCATGGTCTTATCAGCTCATCTCTCTGCCATTGTTTCTCAGATCTGCTTATCCAGCCCTAAATTCTCTCTTGACTTCCATCCTTCACATCTTTAATTGACTATTTATTGGACATCTCAAACTAAATATCTCATAGATACCACAAATTCAGTATGTCCATTATATTTTTTCCCCAAGCCCACAACTACAGATTATCCTTGACTCTTCATTTGCCCATCCAACTCTCCCCCTACTCCCCATATATACAATCAGTTACCAAGTTGTCGATTTTACTTCTTTAATATTATTCATATATGGTTCCTTATCTTCTCTGACACAGCCACCACCACCCTTATGAAGTACCTCAACACCTTATCCTTGGACGATTTTTACACTAACCTTCTGGTCAATTTTTCTGCCTCAAGGCTCTTCCCACTACAGTCCATCCTCCACTCAGCTGTCAAATTGATCTTCCTAACGCATATGTTTGACCATGTCACCATCCTTATTCAGTAAATTCCAGTGGGCTCCTGTTACCTGTAGAATCAAATATAAAATCCTCTTTTGGGCTATTAAAGTCTTTCAGAATCTGGCCCCTTCCTACATTTCCACTCTTCTTTCTTTTCTCTACATACTCTGCATTCCAGTGATAATGGCCTCCTTGTTTTTCCTTAAATAAGACAATCCATCTTTAAACTCCATGTATCTTTACTGGATATCCTTCAGTCTCAAATTCTCTCTCTTTCCTTGTCTCTGCTTCCTGACTTCAAGTCTCAATTAAAATCCCACCCTTTTATAAGAAGCCTTTTCTGACCTCTCTTCCACTAGTATCTCTCCTGTGTGATTATCATCAGTGGATCTTTTACTTGTTTGTACATAGTTTTATACATACACACACACACACACACACACACACACACACACACACACCATTGGACTGTGACTTCCTTGAAAGCAGGGATCACTTCTGTCTTTCTGTGTTTTCCTGGGCATTAGTACATTACCTCATATGTAGTAAGTACTTTATAAATGTCTTTTCACTTCATTTGACCCTTAATTGTTCAGTTTCTGATTATTTATGTTTTTCCTCCAATTTTTAAGACCCCATAATTCTGCCATTAGTAATCTCTGGAAATCTGAGATCATATGATAAAAAGTCTGGAATCAGTGTGGAATCATAGGAAAAGCAGAGGATTTAGAGTCAAAAGGATTTAATTCAGACAGTTGCTCTTATAAGCAATTGCTACATCCAGAAAACAATTTAAAGCAAGAAAAACTAGATTTATCTCCACTTTTTTACCTCTTCTTTTTTTGGGCTCTAATGCTCTTTAGTAGGATGGTTATGTGAATCTTTTTTTTTCATCACTCTTATTTTCTCCTCCTTCCTTACTTAATTTATGTTCAATTATTGAGATCCTTTTAGTCAGAAATCATTAACTTGTGTCATAACCTAGTTCAAATTATAGTGTTTCAATTGATCATTGCAGATCAGCTTGCAGTTTACAGTAAATAGGTTGAACTTTGATGTCCATAAAACCTTTAGTTGAAATTGATAGTTCTTGGCAGTGCATTAAGTATGCTATTCCAACCCTACTCAGGAGACTTAGTTTCATACTAGTCTAAAATTAATGGGATTGACCTATCAAAAAAAATGAATCTAGTAACCTTTCTTGTGAAATTAGATATGTGCTTAGAGGCAGCTACTTATGATTAGAAATCACCAATCAACAGAGTCAGGAGACTTTATTCAAATATAGCTCAGACTTGAACTAAGACTCATCAGAATGAAAGAAGAAAATTGATAATCTGAAACTTTAAGAAAAAAGTGACTTGATTGAGATGATAAGATGGGACTTTTGATTCAGAAACTAAACTATAAAGAATCTCAGTAACTTGTGTATAATACTATAGAACCTGAAGGTAATAGGGAGTCATTAGAATTTGAATAGAAGGATGAATATGTTCAATAAATTGTAAGTTTAAGAAAATTAAGGTTGACAATGATGGAGATGGTAGAGTAAGAATCAGAAGGATACATTTCTGAGTACAGGAATACTAGACTCAATAAAGAAACTTGAAATGTAGATGGGTGAGAAATGATTGATGATTTTCAGGGTAGTATGTTTGAATTAAGTGAAAGATAGAGGAATAAGGAGTTATTGGTTGGGCAAAAGAGCTTGTAAAGTTTAAAATTTACAATAGGTTGAAAATGTAAGATGAGTAAGAGTAAGGAATCAAGAATGATAGCCCAGTTTCCTGAGTGACAAGAATAGTGTGGAGTCCTCAATAGCAATAAGAAACCTTGGGAAATGTTAAGATTTGGAGTAGAAAGATAAGTTATGTTTTGGCTATGTTGTTTTTTGAGATACATGTGAAACATAATAAAAAATCTCCAAAAGGCAGTTGATATTGTGGGTTGGGGCCCCAGAACAGAGCCTTGGGGAGTACATGATTAATGAGCATGACTTGGTTGAAGATACAACGAAGTAAACAGAGAAAGGGCTATTAGATATTAGGAGAACCAGGAAAATGTAAAATATGAAGAAAGAATAGTCATATATACACACAAAAAAATCTAGAATAAGAGTGAATATACAGAAGGAAAGGGTGATCACCAGTGTCAAAGGCTATAGAGAGGTCGTGAAAGATGAGGATTGAGAAAAGGTCATTAGATTTGACTATTAAGTCTTTGATGACTAGAGAGACCAGTTTCAGTTGAAAGATGGGGTTAGAAGCCAGACTGCCTAGTTTTTAAAAGAAAGTGAAATGCAAGGGAGCAAAAATACCTAAAATGGAAATATTTTTCAGGGGCTTCAGCCAAGAAGAGAAAGAAAGATGTTGAGTGATATTTAGAAGGTTTTTGTTCTTGATTTTTTACTTTAATAGTATTTTATTTTTTTCCAATTGTATGTAAAAACAACTTTTAACATTCATTTTTAAAACAATTTTGAGTTCCAAATTTTCTCTCTCCCTGTTTTCTCTCCTCCCTAAAAAACCAATTTATTATGCTATGTATGTGCAATCATATGAAACATATTTCTATATTATTCATGTTGTGAAGAAGAAACAGACCAAAAGGGAAAAAAGAAAGTAAAAATAGTATGCTTCATTCTGCATTCAGATTACCTCAGTTCTTTCTCTGGTCATAGATAGCATTTCCCATTATGAATCCTTCGGAATTGTTTTGGATTGTTGTATTGAAAAGCTTAATTATTAGATCTTTACACAGTATTGCTTTGTACAATGTTATCCTGTTTCTATTTTCTTCACTCTGCATCAGTTCATGTAAGTTTTTCCAGGTTCTTCTGAAATCATCCTGATTATTCAATAATATTGTATCACCCGTCAGTTGAGGAATGGCTGAATAAGTTATGGTATATGAATGTAATAGAATATTATTGTTCTATAAGAAATGATGAACAGGCTGATTTCAGAAAAGTCTGGAAAGATTTACATGAACTGATGCTGAGTGAAGTGAGCAGAACTAAGAGAACATTGTTCACAATAACAAGATTATATGATGATCAACAGTGATGAATTTGGCTTTTCTTAGAAATGCAGTGATTCAAGGCATTTCCATTAGACTTGAGGTGGTAAATGCCATCCACGTTCAGAGGAGAGAACTATGGAAACTGAACATGGATCAAAGCAGATGGTTCCAGAGAAGAACAAATTGGAGATGGCTCTGGATGCAGTGGGGAACTTTTTAAGTCTTGTTTTGCTTTTTCTTTCTCATGTTTTTTCTTCCTTTTTTGCTCTTATTTATAATTTGTTCTTATTATAAATATGAAAAAGTATTTAAATGAATTGCACATATTTAACCTATATCAGATTGCTTGTTATCTTGTGGAAGGAGAACAATCTGAAGCACAGTTTTACAAAAGTGAATGTTGAATGTTGAAAACTATCTTTATGTATATTTGGAAAATAAAATACTACTGAAAAATTTTTAAAAGGCTTCCCTCAATAAATAATATTTCATCACAATCATGTAACCCAGCTTGTTCAACCATTCCCCAATTGATGGACACCCTCTCAATTTCCAGTTCTTTACCACCACAAAAAGGAGTGGCTAAAAATATTTTTGTACATGTAGTTTCTTTTTCCTTTTTTTTTATGATACAGACTTATTAGTGATATTCCTAGAACAAAGAGTATGCACAGTTTTGTTGACCTTTGGGCTTAGTTGCAAATTGTTCTCCAAAATAATTGGATCAGTTCACAACTCCACCAACAGTGCATTTATGTTCCAGGTTTCCCCCATCTTCACCAACATTTATCATTTTTCTTTTCTATCATATTAGGCAATCTGACAGGTATGCGATGCTATGTGTAGTTGTTCATATTTTTCGTTTCTCTCATCAGTAGTGATTTTTAACATTCTTTCATATCAGTATAGATAGCTTTGAATTCTTCATCAGAAAGCTCCTATGTTTATCCTTTGACCATTTATCAATTGGGGAATGGCTTGTATTCACATAAATTTGACTCAGTTCTCTATGTAGATGAGAAATGAGATATTTATCAGAGATATTTGCTGTAAAAATTCTCAGCTTTGTTTTCCTACTCATCTTGATTGCATTGATTTTGTTTGTGAAAAACTAATATGATCAAAATTAATATTTTTACTTCCTGTAGTACTATCTCGTTTAGTCAAAAAAATTTTCCTTTCACCCTTGATCTGGCAGATAATTTTTTGCTGTCCTATTTGTATATGCTATTACCCTTTATGTCTAAAACATATATCCATTTTGACCTCTTAATATATGATATAAGATATTGGTTTATACGTAGTTTCTGCCAAATTGTTTTCCAATGTTTCTAATAGTTTTTGTCAGATAGCAAGTTCTTATCCCAGAAACTAGGGTCTTTGGCTTTATCAAATACTAGATTATTATGGTCATTTATTTACCTCTGTGTTACTAATCTGTTCCATTGATTTACTACTATATGTCTTAGCCAGTACCAGATAATTTTGATGACTGCCACTTTATAATATATTTTGTGAACTGGTAGAGCTAGACCACTTTCCATTCCATTTTTTCATTAATTCCTTTGAAATATCAAGGGCAATATTCTTGCCCTTTAAGACTTCAAGATGGATTTTGCTATTATTT
The DNA here is from genome assembly GCF_902635505.1 of Sarcophilus harrisii. Taxonomy (NCBI): domain Eukaryota; kingdom Metazoa; phylum Chordata; class Mammalia; order Dasyuromorphia; family Dasyuridae; genus Sarcophilus; species Sarcophilus harrisii. The sequence continues at coordinate 446,611,511 of NC_045427.1, forward strand.
TTTCCTAGCTATATAAATTAGTTTTGAAGTCTTTTGATTGGTATGACACTGAATAAATAATTTAGGTAGAATTGTCATTTTATTACATTGGTTCAGCCTACTCATGAGCAATTAATATTTTCTAGTTGTTTAGATCTGACTTTATATGTGTGAAAATTGTTTTGTAATTGTATTCATATGGTTCCTGGGTTTGTCTTGGCAGGTAGACTCCCAAGTATTTTATATTGTCTACAGTTTATTTTAGATGAAATTTCTCTTTTTATCTCTTAATATTAAGCTTTGTTGATCATATAAAGAAATGCTGATTATTTATGTGGTTTCTTATGTCCTGCAACTTTGTTAAAGTTCTTAATTATTTCCACTAATTTTTTAGTTGATTCTTTAGGATTCTCTGAATATATTATCATGTCATCTACAAAGAGTGATAGTTTTGTTGCTTTATTGCCTATTTTCTAATTCCTTCTGTTTCTTTTTATTTGTTCATTGCTATAGCTAGAATTTCTGGTACAGTATTCAATAATAGTGTTGATAATGGGCATTTTTGCTTCACTCCTGATTGTATTTGTAAGATTTCTAGCTTATTTCCATTACAGATAATGCTTGCTCATGGTTTTATATATTTATTAGATATCATTTTAAGAAAAGGACCATTTATTCCTATGCTGTCTAGTGTCTTTAATAAGAATGGATGTTATATTTTGGAAAAAAATTTTTCATTATCTATTGAGATAATCATATAAAATTTCTGTTGTGTTTGTTATTGATATAAGTCAATTATATTGATAGTTTTCCTAATGTTGAACTAGCCCTGCATTCCTGGCATTAATCCTACATAGTCAGTAATATATGATCCTTGTGATATATTGCTATAATCTCCTTGCTGGCATTTTATTTAAAAATTTTATATTAAGTATTCATTCAGGAAACTGATCTAGACGTTTGTTTCTCTGTTTTAACTCTTCCTGGTTTAGGTGTCAGCACCACATTTGTGTCATAAAAGAAATTTGGTGGAACTCCTTTTTTGCCTATTTTTTTTTTTTTTTTGGTTCTTTATATAGTATTAGAATTAACTGTTCTTTAAAGATTTAGTATACTCACTGGTTAACCCATCTGGTCCTGGGGCTTTTTTTTTCTTAGGGAGTTCATTGATAGCTTGTTCAATTTATTTTTCTAATATGTACATCTCAAGATTCTATTTCCTCTTCTGTTAATATAGGCAGTTTATATTTTTGTAAATATTCATCATTTCACTTAGATTATCAGATTTATTGGCATATGGTTGAGCAAAATATTTTATAATTGCCTTAATTTCCTTTACCCTCATCATTTTTGATACTGGAAATTTGTTTTTCTTTTTTTTTTTTCTTTTTTCAGCCAGTGATTTACATATCTTATTGTTTGTTTTTTATAAAACTGACTCTTAGATTTATTAGTTCTATAGTTTTCTTACTTTCAGTTTTATTAATCTCACCTTTGGTTTTTAGTATTTCCAATTTGGTGTTTAATTGAGGATTATTAATTTATTTTTCTTGTTGTATGGCCCATTCATTGATCTACTCTTTCTCTATTTTATTGATATAGGAATTAAGAGAAATAAATTTTTCCTTAATGCTTTGGCTGTATCCATAAATTTTGGTGTCTCATTGTTGTCATTCTCTTTATTGAAATTATTCATTATTTTTATGGTTTGTTCTTTGACTCACTTATTCTTGAATTGAGATTTCCCACTGGCATATTTTTGCTATCTGTATCTTCCTATAATTCACTTAATTTTTCCTACAAGTATTTGAGTGCTATATTATTACTTGGTACATATGTTTAGTACTATTATTACTTCACTGTCTATAGCAAAATGTAGTTTCCTTCCTTATCTTTTTTAATTAGACCTGCTTTTGGTTTTGCTTTGTCTGAGATCATGATTCCCACCCCTGCTTTTTTTTACTTTAGCTGAAGCATAATTGATTGAAGCATAATTGATTCTGTTCTAGCACCTCACTTTAATCTTTGTATCTCTTTGCATTAAGTATGTTTCTTGTAGACATCATATTGTAGGATCTAGTTCTTAATCCACTCTGCTGTCTGCTTATGGGAGAATTCATCCCATTCATAGTTATGATTACTAATTTTATTTCCCTCTGTCATATTTTTCTTCCTAACTATCCTCTCTTTTTTTTCTTTCCCTCTCCTCTTTCTCTCTCCCTTCCTCTCATTTCTCTCTCCCTTCTCTTCTTTCTCCCTGTCTTTCTCTGTCTTTCTCTCTCTCTCCAGATTTTTGCCTCTATCACTTCTCCCCGTCTGCTCTCTCTTCTGTTAGTCCCCTGTCCATATCCCTTTATTTTCTCTCTTCCCTCCTACTTCTAGTATGATAACATAGATTTCTACCCCCAACTAATTGTGTATGTCATTTCCTTTATGAGCTAATATTGTTGGGAATAAGGTTTAAGCAATGTCCACTACCCAGCCTCCCATCTTCCTCTCTATTGTAATAGATTTTTTAGACTTCTTCATGTGAGGCATCCTACCTCTCCCTTCCTTCTGTTCCCAGTATATTCCTCTTTTTCACACCTTAATTTTTTGTGTGTCATCTCCTCAAAGTTGCCTTATACCTATACTATGTATATTGTTTCTCACTACAGTAATAGTGGTACAATTCTTAAGAATTATAAGAATTGAGTTCACAAATTTCTAGCAACCAAGAAATCAGAGCAAGCAGTAAATTGCTATAACTCTCCCATATATACTTCCAAAAAACCATAAAATAGAGCCCCCAAACAAATCCTGGAACAGAAGAAAGGCAAAAGGATGGGATGAAGCAATCTTAGAACTCAAGAAACTTGGAAGATTGACAGGAAGGTCTTTCACTCAAGTAAAACAGGAGCACATTCTGGGATAAGAAGCATCCCAGCAAGCCAGCAGCAAGGCCCTCCTCACCAAACCAGTAATAGATCCTGAGCCTCAGTACAGTATAGCAGGCAAACATCAACACCAGGATCTTCCACGTGCCTCAGCATAATGAAGACAAATGGTTAGAGTCCAGCTTTGAGAACTGCCATGTGCTTCAGCAACTTTCAGTGACCAGACACCACATACTTCTTTATGATCCTGGGTCCTGGGCAAAGAGGAAGCCTCCAGTGGCCATGTGCTTCTGCTTAGTATACAGGAAAAAAAAAATAAACATTAATCCAGATAAACTATGCCTAAGCAAGAACACAGTCTCTAGCCTAGACATCTGTTTCAGCATAGCAGGCCATCAGCAGCCACATTGCTATGTGCTTCACTGTAGCCATGGGAAAAACACAGAAATACCCTATCAGCCTCAGCACAAACCAGACACCTCCATGAGGATTACAGCTCAACACTAGGTAAGCTTTGAGACCACTATAGCCACCCTCATCTCCAGCTCATTCCCTCAGCATAACATCAAACACAAGGGTCCCAAGAGGGCTTCAAAACAATATCAGTGCAGTACCAGGTAAATAGCTAGATCTTGCAGCCCCTGGCACAAGAAACCTGAGGCAGGGCCCCTTTTACCAGGGAACAAAACAAAACTAAAATGTAAAAGAAATTTAAAAGCAAAAAAAAAAAAAAGATGAGCGAAAAGAAGAAAAACAGCCAAAAAAAAAGTTTTTATGGTTATCCAGAAAATCAAGACCCAAACTCAGAAGATAGCAGTGTCAAAATACCTAGGAGCAAAACCCCAAAGGAAAATGGGAAATGGCTCAAACCCAGAAAGAGCTCATGGAAGAGCTCAAAAAGGAGGTTAAAAATCATACAAGAGGAGGAGAAGAAAAATTGGTGGGGGAAAAAAAATGAGAGAATTCTAGGAAAAAAAAACTGTCAACAGCTTGGATAAAGAAAAAAACTACTTAAAAAGTAGAATAAGCCAAATGGAAAAGGAGATACAAAAATCCACTGAAGAAACTCCTTAAAGAGTACTATTGGCTAAATAGAAAAGAAAGTGCACAAGCTAATAAAGGAAAACCACTTTTTAAAAGTTAGAATTGGACAAGTGGAAGTCAATGATGCCATGAAACATCAAAAATCAAAAGAATGAAAAAAATGGAGCAAAATATAAAATACCCCATGGAAAAAATACTGACATGGAAAATAGATCCAGGAGAGACATTATTAAATCTTTGGACTCCCTGAAAGCCAAAATCAAAAGGAAGACCTAGAAAGCATCTTTTAAGAAATTAAGAAGGAAAAATTCCCTGATATCCAGGAAGGAGAGAGCAAAATAGGCATTGAAAGAATTCAGTGATCACCTCAGGAAAGAGATCCCAAAATAAAAACTCCAAGGAACATTATAGTCAAATTTCAGAAATACCAGGTCAAGGGAAAAATACCATAAGTAACCAGAAAGAAACAATTCAAATCTTGGGGAGCCACAATCAAGATTACACAGATCTTGGCAGTTGTAACATGGAACATGATATTCTAGAAGGCAACCAAGAATTACTTATCCAACAAAATTAAGTATAATACATTAAGAGGGAAAATGATCATTCAGTGAATTAGAAAGGCTATTGAATTTGGGGCCAGAGAATCTGCACTCAAATCCCAACTCTGCCACTTACAGTTCTTGTGTGAACTTGGGGAAGTTACTTACTATCCATAAGCCTTATTTTCCCCAATTGTAAAATAACAGAATTGAATGAGATGACCTCTTGAATTCCCTTTCATTTCCAAGTTTGTGATTCTCTAACAAAATGTATAGACACATCTCATGGGAAATGTATGGATTTTTACTGGCCTTACTACACCCAGCGATCATAATAATAATTGTGAAGCAGTATGATATCTTCACAAATTAAGAATAACTGTACATTGCATTCTGTTCTGTAATTCTCTAACCACATCTGACTGCTTCCGTGAACATATTTAAGTGTTCTTATTCACATTATTCATTATATCTGGAATGTATTCTTCCCACTATAACATATATGCCTAATCCATATCTGTTATAATGCTATATATCTGCCAATACCTACCTCAAACTATTTTTTCCTAGCTTCCCTTCCCCATCAGAAGTGATCAGTTACTGATCCAACCATTCTGGAGAACAATTTGGAACTATACCCAGAGGGTTATAAAACAGTGCATAACCTTCGATTCAGCATTGTCACTATTGGTCTGTATTCCAAAAAGATCATAAAAGAGGGAAAAGGATTTACCTGTACAAAAATGTTTGTAGCATCTCTTTTTGTATGTCAAAGAACTAGAAATTGAGGGGATGTCCAACAAGTGGTAAATGGCTGAATAAGTTATGATATATGAAAGAAATAAAATTATTGTTCTTTAGGAAATGATGAATAGATTGATTTCAGAAAAAGCCTGGAAAAACTTACATGAACTGTGATGCTAAATGAAGCAAGCAGAACTGGGAAACTTTGTACACAACAGTGACAAGATTGTGGGATGATCAACTATGATAGATTTACCTCTTCTCAGTAATTCAGTGATCCAAGGCAATTCCAATAAACTTTGGGTGGAAAATGCTGTCCTCATCCAGAGAGAGAACTATGGAGATTGAATGTAAATCAAAGCATACTATTTTCACCTTTTTTTTGGGGGGGGGTCCTTTTTTTTCCCTCATAGTTTTCCCCTTTTATTCTGATTTTTCTTTCCCAATATGACTCATATGGAAATTTTTTTTAATGTACATTTATAATCTTAAAAAAAATTTTTTTAAGTGACCAGCTCCTCCAGTTCCTCATCAGAGTTCTCTTTACATGTATCATGTTTGTATTTGTATTTGTTTCTCGGCTCCCCTGCTATGTTGTAAGTTCCTTGAAGGGTAGGATGTATGTTTTCATTCAGCTATAAAATAACAATATCCATATGGGTCCCAGAGATATTTTGAGGATCAAATGAAATAATATTTGTAAAGTATTAAGCATGATACCTGGCATATAGAAGTCACTGTATATGTATTGGCTGTTATTAAGTATTAATCTATATATAATGACGTTTACATTTCCATAGTTCTTTACAATTTATTCCATGCTTTTCTCACAACCTTGTAAAATATGTAATGTATATATTTGTAGATAAGGAAACAGAAGTTTTAAGAATTTAAGTTGACTTGCCCTTTTTTTTTAAAAACAGTCTGTGAAGCTAAAGCACATATTCAAATCTTTCCAGCAGCAAACTAAGAACTATTTCCATATGTCTTCTATAGCAGGCTATATATTCATTAGTGTTCAGCACAGGTCCTATTTTACACAGAATAAATCCTTAATAAATATTTGAATTTGAAGTGCTTGTTGAATTGTTTTAAAATTATTAATTAATTTATCAGAGGAATCATCTTATTATACGTAAGATACTGAGCAAAGTAGTCTTTGAGGAAATAATCTGACTTTCTTAATTAAAGGAATGCTGTTTTAGTCACATTTATTTAGTTAGATGAACAGAACTATTTAAAAGAGATATGGTAGAAAGGATTCATATGTTAGACAGGAAACTGAACTAATCACCTTCACTCTAACCCTGAGAACTGATAGCTCCCTTTTAGTTCTGGTCTCTGATACAGCAATCAAATGATGTACTCTACTTGAGTGATATGGGGAGCAAGTGAATAGACATTATTTCCCAAATGAGTTTACCATAGAGTAAATGGTAGGCTTTGCACACTCAGGATGAATAGAAAGAAACATGGGAAGCAAAAGAAAAAATGAAAATTGAAAAATATATAGCATCAGCCAACCTTGAAGACCTCTTGGCATGTTGAGAAACTGCTATTTACTTCTTTTTCTGATAATTATGTATGGTCCCTAATTTAATGGGATAAGAATTCAGAAAAGTATAATTCACAAAAATGGACATTTCTGAGCCACCTCACTGGTAAACGAACTGAAAATATTTTCATTTCTACCATTACCAATTTCATTTTGTTCATCTTGTTTCTCACCAAAAGTAAAGCAACAATGGCAGAGTTGCTCAGTGAAACTTCCTCTAATTCTCTAATCAGAATAGAATGAATTTGAATGCATTCATTTTTTCTGCTTTGCTGTTTGTTGGAGTAAGACTTTCAGCAAGATGAAGGAAGTGAGAAAGCACTGATGTGAATAACAATACCATTTTCTTCAGTATATTTAAATTTGAATCTGAATACACAATGGTTTGTTCTTTATAAGTTTGTTCTCCTTCAGTTTTTGAGAAGGGTCAAGGTTTTATACTTCTGCCAAAAAAATATGTTTGTGGTGATTTTTTTTTTTTTTGCTTTTATTGTTTAACCCACAAGTTATTTTGACCATCTCTTTTAACATTTATTAGTTAATACTCAGTGAGACATAAATGAACAACATTACATTGAATTTTTAGCCTCAGAACTTCTTGTGCTGCTTGATTGTGGTTTTTGGGTTGCCATGCACTGTTAAAATGCTTTTCATTTTTGGAATATTGTTGTTTTTTTTTCCCTGGGAAAATGCAGTAAGTGAACAGGAATTTCCTCTCCTCAGTACTGCCTCATTTGGCATTGTTTGGGGGTCCAGTTCTGAAGACAATGTCATGATAAGGACCTTCTCACAATCTCAGTATTGCTGTGCTTTGGTATGTCTAGAAAAAAAGAAGAGAATTGCAGAGCCTTTTGTAGGAATCCTTTTTAAACAGGCTGAAAACATAGCTTCAAAAGCTGCTCAATAAGCTGAAGAATCCCTCCAGTCAATTTCCTTGCCCCCTTTGTACTCATTCAGTCTAGAAAGCTAGGAGTATCTCTCTGCTGGTGCATTAAAATGAGCTGAAGGATGCCAGAGTATATATGCGCGTGCGTTTTCCCCTTCCTCCTCTTTCCCCTCCCTCCTTTTACCAACCCCCCCCCTTCCTTCTCCCTGTTTCCCCCCCCCCTCAGTACTCCCCTTCTCAGTGTCTCAGTTCTGCAGTAAAGGAGACTGAAGCACATTCCAGCTTTGCAGGGTTTGCTGACTGGGGATGTATTATGGCTTTTGTTTGGATCGAAACATATGGAAATTTCAGGTAATTCTTTGAAAACTATACTAAGCAAGTGCATTCTATTAGGATGTTTTTGAGCAGTAAAAATGTTTTGTTTTTCTTTTTAGAACCAAAGAAGAAATTGACTAAACTATATTAATTTTATTCCTATAAATAATAGTGTAAAATGGTTTTTTAAAACTGCAAGTATAATAATTAACTTAATCAGGCTCTCTTTTCTACACCCCCTTCTCCAAAGGATCAGAAAGCAAATGGAGATAGAGCTATTTATATTCTTCCTTTAGATTTTTCCTGTTCTATGTCGGTCTTAAATGAGCTTTGCTGCTATGCCTTCTCTGCAGTGTTAGAGGTTAATTTTGTGGGGTGGTATAAAGGGTTAAGGAAGTGAAGTCTTAGGTAAGGGTGTTTGATGAGGGGGTAACTGTTTATATCACCGTATTAGACTTGAAACGTAAAATGCTTTCTCCTTTTCTTCTATCAGCTGCTCAGAGGAGACACATTACAGCTCCTGCTGAAGCCCCTAACCTTCTTCCCTTCTCTTCTGCCCCTTCCCCATACCCTCACTTGGCTTGAAGAAAGTGGCCCCGAGGTTGGCCTCATCCCTGGTGCTATGTACACAGTGAAGTTGCCACTATGGCTGTGGCCATGACCAGGACTGGCCACACAGCTGCTGTAGGCTCTGGATGCCACAAGGAAGTTATAGAGCAGACACATTTAAAGGGGAATTACACTGCAGGAAATGCACAAGGAGGGCAGCACCTGGAGTAAGTGGATCTGGTGTAATTCCCCACTCAACTCATGACAGTGACAGCAGCTCTTTCTCCAAGAGGCAGAAGTATGAAGTGAAGACGCTTTTGCAGCCCTCAAGATGAACTCCACCTTGGAAGGGAATCAGAGCAGCCCTCCTTTTTGCCTTCTGGCAGTTAACTATTTGGAGACTATCAATTTTTGTCTCTTGGAAGTAATGATCATTATTTTTTTAACTGTGCTCATCATTTCAGGCAACATCATTGTGATTTTTGTTTTCCATTGTGCACCTTTACTAAACCATCACACTACAAGCTATTTTATCCAGACTATGGCATATGCTGACCTCTTGGTAGGAGTGAGCTGCCTGGTCCCTTCCTTATCATTACTGCATTATCCCCTTCCGTTGGAGGAGTCCTTGACCTGCCAAGTATTTGGCTATGTGGTGTCAGTGCTGAAGAGCGTCTCTATGACTTCTCTGGCCTGCATTAGTATTGACAGGTACATAGCAATCACCAAACCTTTGACCTACAACACATTAGTCACACCCTGGAGACTCCGAATTTGTATCTTGGTGATTTGGTTCTATTCTACCCTGGTTTTCCTACCTTCTTTCTTTCACTGGGGTAAACCTGGATATCATGGAGATGTGTTTCAGTGGTGTGCTGAATCCTGGCCCACTGACCCATACTTTAGCCTCTTCATTGTGTTGATGCTCTATGCCCCTGCAGCTTTCGTGGTGTGCTTTACCTACTTCAACATTTTCCGCATCTGCCAGCAGCATACTAAGGAGATTAGTGAAAGGCGGGCCCGTTTCAGTAGCCAGAGCAGAGAAGCTGGGGACATGCAGTCCTGCCCAGAGAAGCGCTACGCCATGGTCCTGTTCCGTATCACCAGTGTTTTCTATATCCTCTGGCTGCCATACATCATTTACTTCTTGATGGAGAGCTCTGCTGGCTTCAGCAACCGCACCGCATCCTTCTTGACAACCTGGCTTGCCATTAGCAACAGTTTCTGCAATTGTGTCATTTACAGTCTCTCCAACAGTGTTTTCCAAAAAGGACTGAAGAGACTCTCTGGGGCAGTGTGTACCTCTTGTGTAAGGCCAACAGCAGCCAAGGACTCTTGTCCTAAGAGTAAAGGGGGCCATGTCTGAAATGACTCTCAGCATGCTTGTGTTACTGGTGTTTCTTAGTTAGAAAATTGGGAACAAAAATCATATCATCTTAACTTCTGTATTTGAAAGAAGATTTTTCTGAGCAGTATTTTGGGGCCCTAATAATTAAAACAATAAACATAAATTGTTGGATACAATTTTTAAAATGTCAAGGAAAATATTCTGGTTCTCAAATCATGCCATGCACAGCATTTCTCTTGGGCTGGTATGACTGCACATGGATACAGGGTAGCTTCAGCGTCGATGGGCCTTCGTTTTGTATGGCTTTACTGTGTTCTTTCCAACTATTTATATTACATGTATAAATGGTTTCTATGGGCAGGAATGTCCAACTGTGGCAGTGAATTCTAGGAATCCTTATGTTTGCCAAAGTGTAACTTCACTGCAAGTTTCAACACTATCAGTTGGGCCAAGGTAGGGAGGGTGGCAGATTTTTATGTCTTTCTCCCCTGAAGTGAGCGCTCTCCACAGATTGAGTAATGTGATCCCTTGAACATTAACTTTATAAATTTGCAATGAGCCATGCAGTAATCGTGCAATCAAGTCATGAGGTTGATGAGAAGCTGAGCTAACTTCAGCACTATGCCCTGCTTCACAGCTCTCTAAAGAACCATTATACAGGGATATGATTTAATTTATAGGATTTGTCTTGTGTGCGTGGGGAGGAGGTATGTATGCATGTGTGTGCACGCTTTGAATATTTGAATTCAGTCAAATATATCTGTTACAGTAAAATGTATTTTAATAAGCTAAAAAACAATTATCTTTAATGATATAGTTGGGGCTGCAATTTTGATCATATTGTTAAGTTAAACAGATATATTATAAAAATCTTACCAGAAATGATATTTGTTTTGCTTATTTTATCCAAAGACTTTTGAGACCTTATCAATTAGAATATCAGGGAAAAGAACAGAGACTGAGGGAAAGAAGCATTTTTTGAGGCTTATTTTAGTCATAACTAAAATCAGTGAATACAACAGCAGCTAATTCTTTTTTGGAAATGTTCCAGGTCTGTTGCTAGCTAAATAATATCTTAAATGTTCACTTTGTGAAAATGTATTTAAGGAATCTTCATTTGAAAAGAATATGGGGAGTTGCTAAGCAAGGACTAATTTTTGCTTGCTTGGAAAAAATCTTGGTGGATTGAGGTTCTTAGTTCTTTAAAAAAAAACTGTCCTTTTAGCCAGAGTGTTAACAATTTTAAGTTTCAAATTTAATTCTATTGACCTATTTATTCTAGAGAATTGATGTTGGGTGGTTTGTTATTTAAATATATAGTTGTTTTATGAGCAAGAGATTTAATGGATTTGTGGTTTTGTCATAAAGAATGTTTCCTCCATTTACAGCAACCTTTCACTTGTTAGTTTTTATGAGTTACCATAGTTGAAGACATTTGTCTTCTTGTAACCAGGTTTCTATTGATGAGCCCATTTGCATTTAGCTATACTGGTGTCTTAGACAACAGACATATCAGCTTCATTCTTAGTAGGGCCTCCTAGAGCTTTTGCTCTGATGATATACCCTTTGAAAACTCAGGACCCCCCTCCACACTACATTTCAACATCAGAAAAGGACTTTGATAGAGGAAATATTCTCAATGGAGAATAAACATTCCCCAAGAAGTTAAATGCTTTGTCATATTCTTTTATTTTTTTAGAGGAAGTTTTCAAAGAGAATATTTAGTACTGCCATTTGAGTAGAGATAGTATGAATGATGATAACAACATCAACTCATTTTTCTGTAGTTCTTACTATTAAAGCACTTTCCTCAAAACCAATCCTGTGAGAGATCAGTAATGTAAATTTTTTCCAATTTTACAGATGAGAATACTGAGGCTCAGAAACATAAAGTGGCCTGCCTATAGTCACTTAATGTCATAAAATTTAGTATGTGTGAGATCCATCACTCAAATTATTTATTCTGACTTTAAGACCCTTTCAGTATCATAGTTATCTCTACCTGTATTGATGATGTTCAATGAGATGAAAAGCAAAAAGGGGCAAAGGAGGGAGGGCTGAGAATAGAGTAGAACACACATCTGAATTATTTCACAGCTCTAAGAAATAATTGCAGATCTTTGATAAAATTTGTAGGCGTGTGTGTGTGTGTGTGTGTGTGTGTGTGTGTGTTTTGGGGTTGTTTGTTTTGTTTTTAAGTTTTATTTTCTACCAGCATTCTTAGAGCCTTTGGGAAAATGGCTTATTTATGTTTATAAGGCTTTTATGTTGTTTGAACTTAATATATATGGCATGTTTCAATTTATAGTCTGTATTATGCTGTTATGCAAAATTAATTCTTAAATGATTGGGTATTTATTAAAAACCTAGACTTCATATTCTTTATTCTCTGTGGTAGCTTGCTTGCTGTTTATTTTAAATCTGATTTTGAGCTTCTTTGCTATTATTCAAAGCTTGTCCTGAAATCATATGTTGTATTGAAAGTAACCATATGGAATCAGCACTGAATAGAACCCACGACCACCTTTTTCTACCTCCTAAAACAGCTATTATATTGTACTCTTCGCACTCCTTGTTATTAAAAGGTGACGACCCTGGAAGATGAACAGCCACTGTCCTTTGCCCATGTGTCAGGTAGAAAGACAGTTTATTTATTAAGATATGTGTACAATGTGTTGGTGAAATTCACATTAGTAAATATTGAAGTCTTGAGAAAGCCAGTTTTTTTTAACTAAATTTCACAACAAGGTGATAGGTTTTCTTTCTGTTTATGATACTTCTCAAAGCCTATAATTCTTTTCTAGTAGAAATGTTTCCTAGGCAAGAACTTAATTCTGTTTAATTGAATAAACACTAGTTAGCCCCTGCTATGTAAAGGGTACTGGGCTTATAGAACTAAGGGAGAAACCAAATTTAGTTAAGCTAGAGTTCCTCCCTGTTAAGGACATGTGACCCTCCAATAGGATCATGGAACTGTTGAGAGCATTTATCCCTTTCCCTCATTTGTATCCCTGAGGAAACTAAAACCTCTAGAGAGAAAAGAACTTGCCCAGGGTCCCATAGGGAGAAGGTGACAGAACTGGAACCCAGCTGGAGCAAATAGTGCATGATATAGATGTAAGAGTGGGTAACATTAGAGCTAGTGATGTCTGAGATGGAGAAGATATTTACTGATAGAAGGAAATGAAAATTTTCATAGGACTGATAGCATTTGAGATGGACTTTAAAGAATGTATAGGAATTCATTAGGTGGGCTGAATAAAGGAGAGGATAGAACCTTTTAGGAATTTGGAGCAGCACATAGGCATAAGCATGGAGATGGAAAAACTCCAACCATTTTGATGAGGGCATGAAAAATCTGGCAGGGAGTAGGTTTAAATAAAGATGTACTTTGAAGGCTCTTGAATGCTAGTCTAACAGGTTTGAGGGCTTTGCATAGTGTGAATAGAGGAGTGATGGATGGAGCAGATATATAAGAGAAATATATCTAGCCTTTAATGAGAATGGATTGTTGAGGATGAGTGTAGGTAGAAAAAGATGTTAAGAGATTCTTGCAGTACTCCAGACAGATGGCAAGGGGATCTGATCTGTATTAGCAGTGGGAAATGAATAGAAAGAATACTGTGGAGAAATAAGTATTAATAAATATTAAGTTCCAAGTAATGCCTGAGTGAGCTGCTAGTCTCTTTACAACCAAAAGATTATTGCTTTTGAAAGTTTCTTGCAGTTAATATTTTAATTTTTTTTTCTAATGCCAAATTTAGATTCTGTAGCAGGTGTTAGCAGAAAGAGAAATTAAGTTGAAAAAGGAATTTTGAAAAATATGACTTATATTTGTAAATACTTCATGCAGTCAGTTTTTTTAAGTGTCTTCATTTAATGCCATAGTCAATAATATACAGTTCAAATACCAAATGTACTTCAGAGTGGAAAAAATAGATACCTATATGTGTGTACACACATGCAAACACCCACACACATACACATATTTTTAGATTCAATTACCTTCCTGGTAGGACAGTTCCTTTAACTTTATATATTATGTAGTTGCTAGGTCTCAGAATAGATAAGCTTACATCCTTTGTTTTTGATGATTTGACAACACTGGCATAACAACATGGCAAAGTGTCACATTCTTCCAAAGGAAATTTGGAAATAAAGTTATGTTAATGCTTTATATTTTAAAATTATTTCTTACAGTTTCTTCTAATGGTCTTGTAAAAGTTGTCTTGATTCTTTGATAGTAGTGTTGGGTGACAGTAGTTAGTAAAGGGCAATGTACCACTCAGCTGCTTTCTTGAAAAGGGTCATCAAATACATTGAAATAAAATGGCCATTTGAGAGCACTTTAAATGGAATTATTGACTCTGATCTGTAAAATATGTTTCTCTAGGTTTCTTTGCTAAGCATCTGTAAAAATAGTTGAATAATGTTCATTAAGTCACTGGCATCAAAACTTGAATTTTCATATTAGAAATAATTTGAAAATGAGGACCTGAGGTAAAGTCAGAGTTATCTCTGCTAGAGTGGGTCTCTCTACCTTTCAGATTAGGCAAAAATTTTTTTAGTTTTCTCTTTAGATATAATTTCCCCATTTTCCCCATCTTTAAAAAAAAAAAAAAGGCTTTCATAGAGGTTGACTTGACTGTAGGAGAAAGCTTCATTTATGTGACTATTGTGATTTTTTTAATCAAAAAATTAAAACTAACATGTGCAGTGTTCATTGCAGTTCATACATTGTTGCATATAAAGATTTGGGAGTATTTAAATACTCCCAAGTATAAGAAATTTTTCTTAATAATTTAGAATTTTGAAAAATATATGAATCATTATCTAAGTGTATTTTTGCACATTTTCCAGTTTCAGATAACAAGAAGGAAAATAACAAATGATACTTTTAAAAAATCACTCCTTAATATTATTTACAAAACTTAATTGCTTACTAGTATGTGAAGACATTTGCTCAGTAATAAGAATACAAAGTAAATAGAACAAAGAAATCTGCTCTCAAGGAAAAAGAGACATGTATATGAGTAACTATACTAGATTGGAATGCATTAAGTACAGAGAAGAGATTCAGGTGAATTACCATGTGAAATCTAAAAGGAATAGGATACTTTGAACAGAACCCCAGAAGGTTTCTTCCTTTGTTGGTATAAGAATTGAGGTAGCCACTCCTTCCAGATTAGGAGCAAAAATTTAGAGAGGGGAAAGTGTTCTACTTTGCATGAACTTGAGGATAAGTGAAAGGACTTAGTATCACATAATTAAATAAATATGTTAGAACAAGAGTGTAGAAATCTGTGAATACCAGAATCTGTAATTGAGACTTTAAATGGTAGGAAGCCATAAAGATATCTCTCAGTAGAAAGATAAGATTAATATAATTAGATTTCTAAACATTTCACTTTACCTTTTTTCACTAGTAGGTAAGAGATAGATCAGTGTTCCTGCCATTCTTTGGTATGAGATAACATAGTATAATGGAAAGATCATTGAATTCTGAATCAGATCTGGCTATCCAGTTCTTTCACTTACTACTACCTCTGCAAGGTTGGACAAATTGGCTAATCTTTCCAAGCCTCAGTTTCCTCATCTATTAATTTAAGGGTTGGAATAAGATTTCTTTAAGATAATTCTGTGACCCTAGGGTAGTAAATAAGGCATGAACTATCTCAAGTTCAGAATCTAGTGCTAAGTTGCTTTTCCATGCTACCCAATAGCATTTTATCCCTAAAATTAACAAGCTGAGAAAGGTAGGGAAGGTCAATATATTTCTTCTTTTATTTGAAAGTAACATCATCTACATTTGCTTCTTTTTATATGGTCCACTTTTTCTCCCATCATTCACTTTTCTTCAGGGTAACTGTAGTCATCATATTGTTAGCAGCTTTAAGACAGTGCTAGAAATGAGGTAGGTAAAGAAGACTCATCCAGAATACAACATAGTTGTGAAGTAGCATAAAAGAGATCTTTATAATATTCCTTTTTTAATGGTAGAAAATTTTCACACTCAATAGCACATGAGTGTTTTGTCTTAGAGAAGTGAAGCTATGTACTTTACAAATATTATGTAAAGATTTGAGGCTGCCAATTGAAAATAATACCAAGGAGCAAAAAATTTTCAGATTTTGCCTAGGGTGCAAAAGTGACTTCTCTAAGTCAGGAAGGACACTGTTTTGTTTTGGTTTTTTTAGAAGTAGCCCAGTGATATGTGAAGAGTTTTCTATGTCATTTTCAGGTTGATCTTCAATATAAAAGATAACATATTAGAGTAGAATGCAAACAATTTTGAGTTGGTTAATCAATATTTATTAAATCCCTACTGTGTTCCAGATGCTGTGCTAAGTGCTAAATATATAGAAAAAGGCAAAAGACAGTTCCTGCCCTCAAGGAGCTTACTAACTAATGGAGGAGACATGCAAGTATATACAAAGCAAAGTCTATAATTAACAGAGAGGAGGCACTGGAATTGAGAAGCTAGAAAAGGCTTTTAGTAAAAGATGAGATTTTAGTTGGTACTTAAAGAAAGCTAGGGACTTCAGTACTTATGCAAGTATATACAAAGTAAAGTCTATAATTGACAGGAGGCACTGGAATTGAGAGGCTAGAAAAGGCTTTTAGTAAAAGTTGAGATTTTAGTTGGTACTTAAAGAAAGCTAGGGACTTCAGTACTTAGGTACAGATGAGGGAGACCATTTCGTGCATGTGGGACAGCCAGAGAAAATTAAATGGAGTCAAGAGATGATGCATATCTTGTTCTTGAAATAGGCAGGAGGTAAGTGTCACTGGTTCCAAGAACACGTAATATAAGAAGATGGTATAAGAAGACTAGAAAAGTAGGCTTTGAGTACCAAACAAAACATTTTGTATTTGCTCAAAAAGACAGTAAGAAGCCACTGTAGTTTATTGAGGATAAGGATGACATGATCAGACTTTCAGTTTAGGAAAGTCACTTTATTGGAGGATGGACTGAGTTGGGGAGCTTTAAGACAGGCAGACCCACTAAGCAAACTATTGTAATAACAAGTGTGAGATGGTGAGGGACTATATGAAAATGTGGCAGTGTCAGAGGAGAAAAGGATATATATTCTAGAGAAATATATTCTGGAATGGGTCACTTTGCAAAGATGAATGGCTTTGGGTAAAAGAGTAAAGTCCAAAATGACTCCTAGTTTATAAGCCTGAGGAGTTGGGAAGATGGTGTTGCCCTCAATAGTAATAGTGAGGTGAGCAAGGGTATGGGGAGCATGATTGGGGGACAAACTAAGTTTCATTTTATTCATATTAAATTTAAGTTGTCTATTCTGCATCCAGCTTGAAGTACCTAAAAGGTAGTTGGAGGTACAAGATTGGAAGCAAGCAGAGAGGATGAAGCAGAATAGGTAGGTTTAAGAATCAGCAGCAGAAAGATGGAAATTAAATCCATGAAAGCTGTTGAGATCACAATATGAAATCGTATGAAGGGAAAAGAGGAGAGGAAAGGACAAGAATCCTGAGGGGCACCTGTGATTTGAGGGCATGGTTTGGAAAAGCATCCAGCAGTGGAAACAGGAAAGGGGCAGTCAAATGGATAGGAGAAGAGACAGGAGAGAAGAGAGTATCAGGAAAAGTGACCAGTAGTGTCAGAGACCTTAAAGAGGTGAAAAAAGGAGGTCATTGGATTTGGTAATAAAGATATTATCAGTAACTTTGGAGAGAGCAGTTTCAGTAGAATGATAAGGTCAGAAGCCAGACTTTAAGAGGTTTAAGAAGAGAATGAGAAGGAAAAGTGGAGGCACTGTTTTAGATGGCCTTTTTGAAGAGTTTAGCTACAAAGGGCAGAAGACATATAGGGCAATAGTTAACAGAGATGGAAAGGTCAGGATGGAGGAGACATAGGCATCAGGAAATGAGATTGAAATTAAGTAAAAGAATGGCGATGACAAAGGGGACAGTCTGTTGGAGAAGACAAAGTAGAATGGGGTCATTTGAGCAAGATTAACCTCATTTCAGAAGGAGGTGATGGCAAAAGGCATTTGAATGATAAGAGAGGAGGAAGAAGGGAGAAGAGAAAGTTCACAGTACATAGCCTCATTGTTTCTATAAAATTAAAGGAGCTAAGAGAGTTGAAGGGAAAGGGAGGGAGTCTTGGGAATTTTGAGGAGGGATGAAAAGGTTTGAAAGAGCTGCTGGAGGGTTGGGGAAAGAGCAGTTAAATGACTCAGTGGATAAAGCAACGGCCCAGAAGTTAGGAGACCCGAGTTCAAATCCAGCCTCAGCCACTTAGCTGTGTGATCCTGGGCAAGTCATTTAACCCCAGTTGCCTTGCAAAAAAAGAAAGAAAGCTGCTGATGAGTGTGGAATAGTAAGTTAATAAGAGAGGGAAGTGTCTAATGAGGGCCTGGTTGAAGAATCTGGGTGGAATTCAATTCCAGCTCAACTACTACCTTTGTAATCTTGAACAAATAAGTGTAACCTTCTTTGAGGCTCACTTTCTTCTTCTGTAAAGTGAGGAATTTGAATTAGATTGTCTAAGGTTCCTCCTGAATAAACTCTCTGGTCCTTTATAGGGATGCTTAGATGAGAGCCTATTGTAACAAAGGACAAAGAGGTTGGAGAGGGAAGGGATCATAGTCATTCTGAGTGATATTATTGCTAACAAGTTCACTGTGACAGCTTATGCTCATTAAACAGTTGCTGTGCAGCAACAATTGACATGTTGGAGGATTAGGAGGGGTAATGCCATTTCTTAGCTCCCACACAGATCTAAGAAGTAAGGGGAAAAAGAAACTAGGGGATCAGAGGTGTGGAAAACCTCAAAAAAAGAGGTCTCTTTGGACCTCTTAATTTACATATTAATCATGAGCCTGTTGCCTCATTGTTATCTCTGAGCCTTCTAGGAAATAAAACAGTGAAAAGAAAAGTCTATATAAAACTTCCCTGAGAGGTAGATATTATCAATCAGTCCAACAATGATTATTTATTAAATGCTTACTATGTACCAGATATTGAGGTAGCATATGGGAGTATAACTAGAAAGATTAAAGCAATCTTTGCTCACAAGGAGCTTATGTTCTAAGGGGAGACAAGTATATGCAAAAATATGTCAAGAATAAGCATTATTACAAATACAAAAGAAGTAATTAAATACAAAGGCATTTTTGGAAAGGAGAAAGATTGTGGGGGGATGAGAAAAAGCTTCATGCAGAATATGGTCCATTGGTAGCATTTTAAAGAAAGAAAGGCACTGTGAGGTAAGGGTAAGGGGTAGATATTTCCAAGCTTGGGAACTACCAGTGTAAAAGCATGGATGGAAAAATGGGGTGTTATGAGTCAGAGAAAAAGGCCAATTGACAGGGTTACATAGGATAGGAGAAGTGCTACCTAATGAAACTTAAAAGGTTTTGTAGGGCTTTAAAATCTATTCAAAGGTGTTTATATTTGATTCTAAAAGCAATAAGTATCCACCAAAGTTTGTAGAGTAGGGAAATCACATAGTCAGATCTGTACCTAAGAAAAATGAATTTGGTAGTGGTATAGAGGACAAACTTGGAGCAGTGAAAGACATAAGGGAAGTTTGCAGTAACCTATGTGAGAAATGATGAAACCTAAACTGAGGTTGCTATGTGAGTTAAGAAGAGTTCATAAGAGAGTTATTGTACATAGCAACAAGATTATGTGATGATCTACTCTTGATGGATGTGGTTCTTTTCAGCAGTAAGGTGATTCAGGCCAATTTCAACAGACTTGTGATGAAGAGAAATATCTGCACCCAAAGAGAAGACTGTGGGGGCTGAATGTGGAACATAACATAGTATTTTCACCTTTTTATTGCTGTTTGCTTGCTTTCTTTTTTCTTTCTCATTTTTTTCCTTTTTGAGCTGATTTTTCTTGTGTAGCATGATAAACGTAGAAATATGTATAGAAGAATTACATATGTTTAACATATATTGGATTACTTGATAAAGAGAGGTTAGGGAGAAGAGGAGAAAAATTTGGAACACAAGGTTTTGCAAGGGTGAATGTTGAAAACTATCTTTGCATATATTTTGAAAATAAAAAGCTATTTAATTAAAAAAAGAAAAGGGCTTAGATGTAAGAAATTTTGTAAAGCTAAAAATGGCATGGTTTAGCAAATTAATTACATATGTGGAATGAAAGAAAAGTAGAGAATCTAGTTATATCAAAGTGATAAACCTGAAATAATGGAAAAGATAATGTCTTTGACAGAATTAGGAAATTTTGCAAGAGGGGAAGTTTTCTGTTTAGGGTTAGGTTGTTTTGTTTTATTTTTGCAGGGGAGAGTATCATTGTGGAAAAATAATGGGTTTGCTTTTGAACATATTACATTTGTTTCCAGAACTTTAGTCTGAAAAGTCCAATAGTCATTTGGTGATGAAAGACTAGAATTCAGAGCAGTGACTAGGACTGGATATATCATTTTGGGAGTCATTAGCATAGAGATAAGAATTAAACTATAGAAGTTGATACCGTTTCCAAGAAATAGTGAAGAGGGATAAGAAGAGTCTAAGACAGATCTTGGGGAACATTTCCATTTAGGGTACATGACATGGATGAAGAACAAGCAAAGACTGAGGAGAAGGCAAGCAGCTAGAAAGCAGGTGAGAGTAATGTAATTAAAAACTCCAATAAAAGAGAGTATCTAAGAGAGCCGTGTCATATACAACAGAGAGGTTAAGAAGGATTAGAACTGAACAGACACACTCTTAGATCCAGGCAGTTCACAGACCATTGCTTATCTTAGAGCAGTTTGAGACAAGTGATGAGAAAGTCAAAAGCCAGATTACAAAGATTGACAAGTAAGTGAGAGAAGAAGATTATTTAATAGATTAAGAAGATGATTTGAGAAACCATACTACCAAAAAAAAAAAAACTGCACCAGCTCTAGAGCTGGTTGTAAATTCTACTTCTGTCTTATACTACCTGGGTGACCCCAGATAACCCACTTAAGCTTTTGGGGCCACAATTTCCTCATTTTTAAATGTGTTTGGGAGAGATGACTGGATGACTTCTAAGGTCCCTTCCAGTTTTAAATCCATATTATGAGTTTAGGAAACTGAGGCAGGCTCCCTACTTCGATAGTAATGCTGTTTCTACTCTACTTCAACAAAATTTTTGTTGGTCAGAGTGGAATAGATAAAAGGATGCTGTGGGTGGGAGGTATGCAGGAGAGTACACTTGCACACACACATACATACACACACACACACATACACACACACACATATGCTTCTGGTACTGAGAAAAGAATTGGTGAAGCAAAAACATAAGAGATAAATCATTCAACAAATACAGGATGGGAAAAGTCTCAATTGCCAGGTTGAAGTGAACTTTACCTTGTATAGGTCAAGAAACCATTGAAAGTTTTTGAGCAAAAAATACAAAATGCTGTGTTGATCTGTTGATAGTGTCCAGAATGGATTAGAGTAGATTAGAAAATAGAGATAGAGAAGATGGGAGATTGTTACTGTATCCTAAACTTGGGGTCTTTAGGTATAGAACTTGGGTCTTAGGAATGGAAATGAAAAGAAATAGCATAGTATATAGTATATTTTAGAGCCTTCTCTGTTACTAGCTTCCTGTGACATTGAGCCCTCTTACTTTCTCTGTACTGTAGCTACCTGTTTTGTTTTTGATTTTGTTTTTTTGTTTTTGTTTTTTAGTGATAGAAATAAAAATTGTTCTAGAAAATCCACAAGTACCTTTCATTTTAAAGTTCTAATTTTAGCAGTTTACATTGTAAGTCTATTCTAGAACTTGAATACTTAATTGTTTTCCTGCCTACAACTGAGTTACATTCCAAACCAATCCAAGAGCAGGAAAAAAAAAAAGCATAAGGAAAAACAAACTAGCTTAAATTAGATGAAGAATAAAAGGTGGATATATATGAGGGGAATGAAAGAATCTGATTTAATTTTAGAATAGAGTTGGCATTTAAAGTAATTCATGTTTCAGTTCAAATCATGGCTGATTAACTGTTAGTGACTGAGTAAAAGCTTACTCCTAGATGTATTCTCCCACACTCCAGACTTGAAACGGGGGAGGAAAAAGATTTTATGTCCTACTGCTCTCTAAAGAAATAAAAATGAAAATGCCAAGCTGTTTTTCTCCTACTCTCTTTTATATAAAAATCAAAGAAACTTAGAGAGTTGAAATAAACTTGAGAGACCACCTAGTTGTTCTGAACAGGATATCCTCAACTTGTGGTTATCCAGCTTCCACTTGAAAACCTCCAGTAATAGGAAACTTACTGTATCCAAAGGCAGACAGTCTTACTTAGAGAAAGTTATAATTATTAGAATGTTTTCCTTATATTGATTCAAAATTTATCTCCCTTCAGATACTCTCATTATTCCTAGTTTTCCCCTCTGACAGCAAACAGAACAAATATAATTGCCACAGTGATATTACAGGCCTGAACAAAATCCACACAAAAAATTTAACCAAAGTAGTCAATAAAAGACATTTCACAATCACTTCTTTGGGAATTTTAAATTATAATGCCCATTTTAAAAGACTCGGGGCATTCCTATCACAAAACATACCATTAATAATAAAATTACAAAATAACAAGATTTATTAATATAAAGAAATTCTTTCAGAAGTTTTCAGAATTTAACTGGAAAGTTAAAATTTAAATTTTGGCTAAGTTAACAGTTTGGTTTTCAAGTCATCATACTAAAGTAATTGTTGTTTGACTCTTAATTGGTCTAACAATTCTGCAAAGTAATTTGAAATTTGTGATGACCGTGTATTTTAAAATCAGCCAGAGGCAGGAATTCAGATTAGGGGGAAATCGTCAATCTTTATTCTCACTGAAGAAAGATCAGAGGTGGAAGAGAATCGGCGATAGCAATGTGTGAGTCAAGCTAGTCAAGCTGAGTCAAGAAGCTAGCTAGACCAGGAGCCACGAGACCAGCACCACCAGAGTAGAACCCAGGCCCAATCTCTCCCAGCCTCTCTTCCTGTCTCTCCGCCTCCACCCACCAAAATTATCATTTCCTATACAACACATCAGGACTTGCACAGAGAGTGGGCGGGGCCATTCTTTATCCAAGCATGTATATTAATATTGTCCATTACTATTTAGCCTCACATGCTTGGAACCTCAGTGTATCAACTCGAGACTCAGCCCATTACAGAAATTATGCAGAGAAAATGACTTTTCATGTTACCTGTTGATCCATAAATTCAACTGCTAAATGTACATATTCTAGACAGGTAAAAAAGAAATTTTAAGATATTTTATATACCAAAGTTTTTATAGCATCACTCTTTATGATAGTAAAGAACAATCAAGTAAATACTCATTGGTTGTAGAATGGCTAAATTAAATTATAATGTATGAATATGGTAGTATGGAGAGTTGGCTTCTGATTCAGGAAGTCCCAAACTCAAACTCTACCTTTGACACAGATAATTGTGGGACTCTGGGCAAGTCATTTGACCTCTCAATCTTTCAGGCAACTGTCTGAGATGCTTAACTTTCAGAGAAAGTGTCAGCCTGCAGAGAGAGAATATCCTCTGTATACTAATAAAGTCAAAGATCTAGAACCTATTCCTACATGAATGTAATGGAATGTAACTGCTTCAGAAAATAGTGAAAGTGATGCCCAGATTTTAGTACTATAGTTTTCAAATAAAATAGCTATTAAATGGCTTTGCAAAATTTAAAAGTATATGTAAAATATCATGACATCTTAAAATTGAAAGGGTCCTCATAAGTCATTTATTCAATCCACTACCTGCTGCATTACCACCCTGTGCCATATCCCATCCCCAACAAGGTTATATGATTATATAGCTTTAAGGTGGTGAGAAAATGAGTTCTACAAATATAAGACAAGGATGCATGACTAAACAGTGAGTTGTCTGAAATGTGATAGACTGGCCAAAAGGTATAACAAATTTAAACTACATTATATACATAGTGTCTAGGACTGGGGTGATTATTACCCTGATCATATTATGTATTGTGATCAATTCTAGGCAGCATATTTTAGTAGGGACATTGACAATCTGGAGAGGAACAGTTGCCATAAAAGAATCAGTGAAGAAAATGGGACTTGTTAGCCTAGAAAAAACTTTGGAAAATGATGGAGAAGGTGGTCATGAGCATGTGGGAAAGAGATTAATTTTTTCTACTTGGCTCTTGAGGGTAGAGACAGTTGGAATTTATATAGTTCCATATAAAGAAAAACTTCCTGACAATTAAAGCTAACAGGAGTAGAAGAAGCTGACTCAGAATCAGCAGAGGTCTCCACAATACTCCACATCCCCAACTAGAAGTTTTAGGGCCAAGACTAAATAACTTACTTATTGGAGATGATGTAGTCTCTGAATTCCAACTCTTCGATTTTGTGTGTGTGTGTGTGTGTGTCTGTGTGTCTGTGTGTATGTGTGTGAGAGAGAGACACACACAAACACACACAGAGAAACTACTTGAAATATTATCTAAGATATTATCTTAGATTTATTTGTGAAATTTCTTCTAGGAAAGCCTCCATTGCCTGAGCTGTTAAAAATCTTATCAAAAAAATTAAATTATTAAAAAAGAATATTTGTGATCTACAATTTTCATTGCTCCCAAGAGCAAATTAAGTGATCAATTAAACTTTTTTTTCCTTTTTAAATATTTTTTCTTTTCTCATGAGGTAGATTGTGAGGCTAGATTCCTGCTTAGATTATGCTAATAATAATAGTTCTTTCCTAATACTAGTTATTCTTGCAAATAAACCAGATTTATACAACAGTTGTAAAATTCATTTCACTTTGACTAGCTTTTACTAAGTGCCTGTGTACAAAGTGGATGAATAAAAAAGGAGAACCAATTTGTAGCCTTGGCAATATTTTAGGCAAAAAGTTAATAAGGATCTGAAAAGGGTCATGGCCAACTAACAAGACAAAAAGGGACAGAGGAAATGTAATGAAACTAGAATTGGTAGAAATTGGCATCTGATTTGGGTTGGGGGTAAATGAAGAGTTTAATATGCCTCTTAAGTTTTCAGATTTGGATAATGAGATAATTGATAGTACCTTCCTTAGAAATAAGGAAGGTTTAATTTTGAACTTGTTGAATTTGAGTTTGAAATGCTTTTGGGACATCAAGGTGGAGAATTCTAGCAGATCCTTAGTTATGTGAGACTAGAACTCAGGAGGAAAATCAAAGCTAAATTCATAGATAGATGGATGTTAAGATCGTATATTTTAAGATCAGCACGAGACAGGAATTCAGGTTAGGGGAAAATCGTCAGTCTTTATTCTCAGTGAAGAAGGATCGGAGGTGGAAGAGAATTGGCGATAGCAATGTGTGCAGCTGAGTCAAGAAGCTAGCTCGACCAGCAGCCACACAACCAGCAGCTCGGAGTCTCGAACTCAGCCCAATCTCTCCCCACTTGTCTTGCTCCCTCTCTCTCTGCCTCCACCCACCAAAATCGTCATTTCCTATACAACACATCAGGACTTGCAAGGAGAGTGGGCAGGGACCATTCTTAATCCAATCATGTATATTAATAGAGTATAGCCCAATTACTATCTAGCCTCATGTACTTGGGACCTCAGTGCATCAGCTCAAACCTCAGCCCATTACAGATGGATAATCTGCAGAGATAACTGAACCCATAGAAAAAGAGGAAATCACCAAGAAAAGCTATAGAAAAAAAAAAGGACAGGCCTTATGGGACTCCCATTTGAAAAGGAAGATATCGATGATCCAGCAAAGATAATTAAGATCAAAGCAGCCAGACATTTTTGGAGGGTTCCTAGGATTGAACATGGAAAATATCTAGAAAGAGTAAGTGATCAGTAGTATCAAAAGCTGTCTAAAGTTTGTTTTGGTTCCTTGTAGAGGGCTGAGACTCTTGGGTCGATGCACTGAGGTCCAGATGGCAGAGCACTTAAGGCTAACTACCAATTGGACAATAATACTCTATGGGCATATGCCTGGAAAATGGCCCTTCCCACTGGCCTGTGCTAGCTCGATGATTGGTGTATATAGAAGATTGTAGGAGGGACTAGGGGGTGGAGTAAAACTAGCAGAGTCACTTGGCGGTGGATGAGGAAGAAGACTGTTGCAGAGATCCTACTTCCATCCCCTTCACTTCTCCCCCTAAAGACCAAGAATAAAGACGAAGGACTTTTGTTTATCCTAACTCCAACTGATTCTGAGGTATCCTAGGTGCTAGCGTGGTTGTCACAATTCCTTTTTATAATATAATGTGGAAAAGAGCTGTGGGAACTGCATATTCAATGAGTTAATAAAGTGACATAGTACTCAAAAAACTTAATATCATCTTAAACTGAATCACCAGAAACATGAAGTCCCATGTGAATAAAGGGATAGTTTCCTTGTCCTCTAATCTGGACAGGTTATATCTGGTACTTTGTATTCAATTTTGCTGCCACTTTTAAAGAAGCCCATTAAGATATGTACAGAGGTATAATGACTCAATATCAAGAAATCTATAGAGCTGATAACAAAAGAAATAGAAGGGAAAGCTTTAGAAGTTACAGGGAGAGGAGGATATCTCAACTTTGGAGGTTTTCAAACTAAAATGAGATGATTGTCAGAGGAGTATAGAGGGCATTCTCCCAGACACAGATTGAACTAAATGATCTATAATGCCCATTCTAACAGTTTCTGTAATTTCTTGTAATGGACTGGAATTACAGTTTCTAATTGTTGCATCAAAAAGTGCCTCCCCCCATAAACATACATAAGCTAGTCTCTTTTTCTTTCTGTTATTTTCTACATACACAGACACTAAATTACAGTAGTTATCTTTTTTATTAAAACATTTCAGAATTTTTATATTGCTTTAAACAGTATTGATTCATAGAATTACAAACATTTGAAAGATGAAACTTTCACTTCACAGTCAAGCACCAACATGATCATGCATATAGGATTAAGTCATTTGTAGGAAAAATGCCCCTACAAGATGAATAAATACTCATCACTTCCTGGTGAGGACCAGACCTCTTTATTGATCTATATGGTAAATTTAGGGCAGATAGGTAATGCACTAGATAGAGTACAGGACATGGAGTCAAGAAGACTCATCTTTGTGAGTTTAAATCTGACCTCAGATACTTGCTGTGTAACCCTGAAAAGTCATTTCAACCTGTTTTCTTCAGTTTCCTCATCTGTAAAATAATCTAGAGAAGAAAATAGTAAGCCACTCTAGTGTTTTTGCCAAGGAAACCTGAAATGGAGTCAGAACAAGTCAGACATGACTAAAAACAGCTGAACAACAAAAATAACAACATGGGATAAAGAAAAGGATTTACAAGACAATTGGGATTGAAAACAAAGAAACAGCCTTGCAAGAAGTCATCTTTGTGTCTCAGGAGCCTAAGAAGAACGTAGGTTTGCTGAGTCTTGACTGTACAACTCAGTAAGTTTGCTCAGCAATGAAATTAAAAAAAAAAAAAAAAACTATAATACATTTATAGCTCAATTTTTAGTTCCCTGAAATCACAAAACTCCTTCTCTCAAAAACTGATTAGAGAGAACACTCATGATCTGTAGACAAAATGGTGAGAGGAAAAGAATAGTAAATAAAGAAAAAAAATTTAAAGCTATATAGTCAGATTCAAGTTATACAGTTCACAAGCATGTGAAAGAGAAAGTCATATTTAATCAAGGAGTGGGCTAGACTTGCCATCAGATAAATTCTTTATGAGTGATACTGGTGTAGCTGGACTGGGAAGAGGTACAAAAATAATGGGTTTCTCTTAATTCTGCTTCAAATCTTGTAAATCTGCTGTGTTTTCACCTTCTCCTTTTTTTTTTTTTTTTTTTTTTAAACCAAAAGTCTCCAGAACTTGTTTCAGAAGAATTTCTTCTTTGGAACTCGAGTGGTTTAAAATTAATCCTACTAGACTGAACTTCTGCTAACTTAGGTCAAGAAAGTGGATTTTCTTCAGGTGTTCCAAAATATTAGATGTCATTTTATTCCCTCTCATTGGTTGTTCTTTAGGCTCATCAAAGCCCAAAGAAAAATTAGACACTTCAGCCTAAAAGCTATAACAGTTCAGAAGAATTACTATCACTTGGGTCAATGTGCTTGAAGGTGGTGATGGCCATAATAAAACATGTAGAGAACAAATGGCAGATGACTACATCAGCTTTCGGTGATCAGTATAGTGTGCTTGTGTTAAAAATGGACATCATTTTCACTGGGATTCTTGTTCAGTTCAGATTGTACTTAATGACCTCTGAAGTTTCTTAGAAGTAGGAGATTCTTTGACTACCTCTTGACTTCCTTTGCTTCCTCCAAATATCAGCAAAAATTCTCACTTCTCCAAGAAGCTTTTTCAGGTCTCCCTTAATTCTAGAGCCTTCCCTTTGTGATTTTCTCCAATTTATCTTTTAACTTTCTTGTATACAGGTGTTTGCATGTTGTTTCATTAAATTATAAGCTCTATGGGTACTGGAAATATTTTTTGCATTCTTTTTTGCATCCAGAATGCTTAGCATATTGCTTGAAATGTAGTATAGTAAGTGCTTCTTAAATTGGCTTACATTAAAAAATATTTTGAGTGGAGATCATTGGTTTCACCAGACTGGCAGAGGGATCCACACAAAAATGCCTTAGTCTAATCTCTTTTTTACATGTCAGTCCTGCAGATAATTGAAGAAAATTCCCTTTCTTCCCTCCCCAACTTTTAAAACGGTAAGGAACTTTAAAGATTCTCTCATTCAATTTCCCACACACCTATTTTTACAGATGATACTAAGAGGTAAAGTATGTGTCTCGTTTCACAGGAATAATAAATCTTTTCCCAGTTACACATCCCTGGGTCCTCTGACTAATCCTCTGCTATCACCTGTCCATGTAGCTTTCCCTGATTCCCTTGTACTTAAGCCTACTTTTTAAAAATAATTTCTTCTCTATGGTAGACTCCATGAAAACAAAAATCTATGTTTTTCATCTTTGTATCTCCCTCAGTATATAACATATGATATTGTACACTTCGTGTGTTTAGTAAATGTGAATTGAATTCCATGTGGCTGTGGATCCATGATAGAATTTTATTGTACACTTCGTGTGTTTAGTAAATGTGAATTGAATTCCATGTGGCTGTGGATCCATGATAGAATTCTAAGCTTAATAAATGGTTCGCTGACATGCTGATCTATGTAGGGGGCAGAGTTTTAACCCTTGGGGTAATAAGCACAATTCTGGATACATTACATTCATTGTTGATTATCATGTCAACATGAACTTCTTGTGGAATTCTAAATGCATTCACCGGCTACCAACTTTAACTTTATGCAGCAATATATTAGTGTCTAGCTAGATAAAATTTAATTTTCTTGAGTTCTGGGATTCTTTTATTTTTGTTGATGTATCCCTAATATCTGTCATCATGCCTAACACATAACAGATGCTTGATAAATGCTTTTTAGCTATTAGTTGATGTATAACTGTTGTTCAACTGATAATATGGTTTGGATGTAATTAATAATCCTATGTAAGGTACTTTAAAAAGGTTGTTGAAAGAGTGAGTAAAACCTCTCTGAAATTATAAGTGACCTGTTACTTGTTTTTTACTCCTCTTTCTCAATCTATTTGCTACATTGGGCTATGGTGAGGGTGAGGATGTGAAAAGGAACTGATTATGAATTTTTTCAATCAGCAAAGATATCCTGTTTTTTTCTTTCCCAAACCAACATCACCAGTTTGAGAATAAAAGAAAAACAAAAATCACCAACCTAAATAGTTCTTTTTTTTTTTAAAGGCACATTGGCTATATCCAAAAAAAAAAAAATGTCTCAGGTTGCCTTGACTTCTCACTGTAATCCCCCATATCCATTCTGTTGCCAAGTGTTATTGATTCTACCTTTGCAACATCTCATATATATTGCCTTTTCTTCTCTGACATAGTCACCACTTTGGGTCAGACCTTTATCCCCTCATCTCTAGATGATTGTAATAGCCTACTAGAGGGTTTCCTGCTGCAGATTTCCCCTTATTCCAGTCCATCCTCCATTTAGCTATCCAAGTAGTTGTCCTAAAGTGAAGTCTGATTATGTCATTTCCTTATTCAGTAAACTCTAGTGGGTTCCCTATTGTTTCCTGGATCAAATGGAAAAGTCTCTGTTTAGCTTTAAAAGGCATTCATAACTTGTCCTCTTCCTACCTTTCAAGTCTTTCATCTTATCTCTTTCTATGTACTCTATAATCTAGTGACACTGCATTCTTAGTTGATTCTCACAAGACATTCTTTTTTCTAAATTTATGTCCTCCATGTTTGTAGTGTAGTTTGTCTGTCTCTCCTTTCCTCTCCCCTTCACTGGTCTTCTGTACTTCTTCAGATATCATCTAAAATCCCACCTTCTACAATAAGTTATTCTCCAACCTCTTTAATATTAGTGGTTTCCCTCTGAAATTATGCCAAGTCATCTATTATACATCTTATTTGTACATAGTTGTGTATATGTTGTCTCCTCGAGATTGTGAACTCCTCGAAGTTGGGAATTGTTTTTTCCTTTCTTTGTATCCCCAGTGCTCAGAATAAAGTTTGGCATTTGGTAGGAACTTAATAAATTGTTGAGATTTTTTAAAACTATATTTCATTTTTTTTAATCAGCAAAAATCTACATCTGTCTCCCACTTCACTAAGAACAAAAGAAAAGTAACATCCCTAAAAACAAGCATGAATAATCAAGTAAAAATAATTTCCTCATTAGCCATGTCCAAAAAAAAATGTTTTATTCTGCACCTGAGTTCATTTCTCTGTTAAGAAGTGGGTAGCATATTTTATTATTAGTTCTCTGGAATCATGATTGATGATTACACTGATTAAAGGTATGAATTCTTTCAAAGTTGTTTGTCTTGATTATATTGTTGGTGATATACAAATTGTTCTTCTGCTTGTTTGCTTCACTCAGCATCAGTTCGAACAAATTTTCCCACATCTGTCTGAAAACATCTCCTTCATTTTTTCTTACAGCTCAACAACATTCCATCACATACACAACTTGCCTAGCCATTCCTCAGTTTATGAGTACTCTCTCAGATTCCCATCCTTTGCCACCTCAACAGAAGCCATAAATATTTTTTACAGTCTTACTTTGTTTTGTTTAATAATCTCTCCTCTCCCACTGCTTTGGTCTTTAACCTTCTCCTTTCTTTTCTTCTTTCATATGTTTCTACATTGAATGAGATATATGTTTGTACCAACTCTGTATATGTACATATGCATATATGCATGTATTAGTTCAGATGAGAGTAAGGTTCATATGTTAGCTGCTCCCACTAAGCTACTTCCTCCTTTGTATAGAAGTTTAGCTATAAAGCCAGATTATGTTAGGTGATTTTCTTCTCATCATCCTTTTCCTTCTCCCTCCTATCCATCCCCTTACTCCCTAACCTAGTATTTCTCTCTCTCTCTCTCTCTGTCTCTGACTCTCCCTCTCTCCCTCCCTCCCTTTTTCCCTCCCTCCCTTTTTCCCTCCTCTCTTTCTTTTCTCTCCTCCTCCTTTCTCTCTTTCTCTCCCTCTCTCTCTCTTTTTCTTTTTCTCTCTCCTTCTCTCTCTCTCTCCCTCTCTCTCCTTCTCTTTGGTATCATAGAGCCACTCACAGGACTTCTGTCTAATTAGATTCCCTCTACAACCCCTGATGATAAGGTTCAGCAGGTACATTTATCATTTCCCCACATTAGAATGTAAGCAGTTTATCATTTTTGACTTCTTAAGTTGTTCGTTTTGTATTTACTTTTTTATGGTTCTCTTAACTCCTGCATTTAACATTCAAAATTTCAAGCCTCATAGAATCACTTTCTCCTTTAAAGATTAAAGCCTTTCCTGATCTCCTTAAGTGCTGATATCCTTTTTCCAAAACTACCTTGCATTTTCAATCAAAATATATGTATTTAGAGTTTTTATATGCCTGTATTTATAAATGTGTTTGTGTGCTATTGCGTCTTCTTTTAGAATGTAAGTTCTTTGAAAGAAGGAATTGTTTCACTCATTTTAATTATTTTTGTTCCCAGTATCTAACATACTGCCTGTCATATAGTAGATGCTTAATACACATTTATTGATTTATTAATTAAATGGTTGGTTGATGACTTCTCATAAGAAATTAGATTTTCCTAGGTAAACTGTTGAAACATTATGAAATGGACTTTAAACATTTTCTTGAAATTCTTAATTGCGTTCGTTGCTTTGCTTTATGTAAAATCATAAATGAAAAAACATGAGTTTATGACCCAGAGTCCATGACCTTTTAAAAAAATACTTGAATAACTATATTTTTATGTTATTATTTTCTTTATGATGACAGGAATTTTATTGTACTCATTTAAAAATGTTATTATGAGGAGTCCATAGACTAACACACTTCCAAAAAGGGCCAGGACACACAAAAGTTTAACCTTTATAAAGAGTTTTTAAGAGTTTCTCAATATTATGAACGGAATAGTGAGTTATCCTTTTATGACACTATATTATAAGCAAATTTTTCTTTATAAATCTACTACAGTAATCATTTCTGTAATTCATGCATTTAAATGGGAACATTTCACACATAACTCCACTTAGTGTTATTATTAAGGAAGGGATCTCAGATTTCATCAGTCCAGGGACTTTGGGGCTGTTATCAATACAGATCTCACCTCCTCCATTTTTGGATA
The DNA here is from genome assembly GCF_902635505.1 of Sarcophilus harrisii. NCBI lineage: Eukaryota > Metazoa > Chordata > Mammalia > Dasyuromorphia > Dasyuridae > Sarcophilus > Sarcophilus harrisii. The sequence goes on from NC_045427.1 coordinate 446,643,996, forward strand.
ACTAATTCTTTGTGAATTGCCCTGACTAACAAAAAAAATAGACTTCTGAAAATGAACTTCTTTGCCTTCCTAGGATGTCTTTGGATGGGAGGTAATTTAGCCAATACTCATCTTTATGCATAATTGTTTCAGCTTGATACAGTTGAGAACCCAGAGTTATCTTTACACTATAAAAAGATGCTGAAAGTAGACATCAGTTGGAAAATTTTACTTTGTAACTTAAATAAAACCACTAAGACAATATATATGCCCTTAGAAGTAATTCAGTAGTATCCCAGCTATTCTAAATGTTTTGAGCAACATAGTTTATTTTTCTTTTTATTTGGCTTTTAAATTTAATTCTTATAAGAATGCCAATTTAGTCACTCCTACCTCAGAGGGATCCTCTCATATAAACATTTCCTGACCCTTGGGTGGGCCTCCCAGAACAGATTTCTTCAGAAAAGAAGAATCAGAAATGTTGCAAAGGCAGGAAAAAGGTGACAGTGAAGTTAATATTTATGCCTTATCTATACATGATGTGGGACGGTTTTGCCAAACACTGAATAATTTTCCTGTGGGAAACTTGAGCCCTAAAAGGAAATGAACATAGCTAACTAGAGGTCTGCATATCACAAGGGGCTCATGTCTATTTTTAGCCTAGCCCTATAATGCCATATTTGGAAGGAAATTATGTGATATCAGGGCACAGTTTTTTTTTTTCAATAAATAGTTGTCCTTTATGAAGATATCAATCTCGATGTAAACATGTGCTTTATTTTCTGAATTCAGCATACATAATAGTGCTTTTGTAAATATGAATCTTAAATAACATAGTTTTTAAAATACTTATAAGGTTAAGAAGTAATAGACATATTTCTGGAACATGTAGTTGTATATTTATAGTTCTGGAGAGTTCTTTTTATATTGAAGATAAAGTACAGATCTAGTTTCAGTATATAGTTTTTTTTGGGGGGGGTTCTATAGTGTTTTTTGATGTTTAAAATCAGATTGTTATTTTTGGGTAGAGAGAAAAGAGAAGACTTGGTTGTTGTTTTTGTTTCAATGAAAAGAACATTGCTCTAAAAACTATTTGCACCTTTATAATGGAGAAAAAAATTAATATTGAAATAGTAATTAGTCAGTAAAGAATGTTCACATCAAGTAGGATGGAAAACTGTGTGATATAATGGAAAGACTACTAGATTTTAGTCAGAAAATGTGGGGTTTGAATACCATCCTTGATACTTACCTGCCACATGAACACATGCAAATAACATGCTCTCTGACTCTCATCTTCTTTCTATCCACAGTAACTAACTTGGTACTTGGTTCATAATAGATGTTAATTAATTCTTATCAGTTTATTATAGTATTGGTTTAGGGATAGAACAGACCTTAAAGGTAGCTCATCTTGTATAAATTCCTCAATTAATAGATGATAAAACTCAGGGAAGGGGAGAGAAGAGAAGTGGATGAGTGCACACACACAATTAAGTGAATTGCCCTTAGTTCATCTAACAAGTGCAGAGAGAGGAATCAATCTCAGGCTGTGTGGCTCTAATTTGTATCCCTTTATACTAAGCAGTAGTGGTAATAGCTGCCATTTATTTATTATTTTTAAAATATATTAATGATGTCTTTTGTCTTTATACCACATTCTATCAAAGGTAAAAATCCTTTTCCTCACCATCAGATTGATTCTTTCCTTGTAAAAGGAAGAAACAATAATCAAGAAATATCTTCATCAGGAACACCTGCCAGTTCTTGCTTTAAAGTCCCTTGCCTCTCTCCAGGAAGGGAAGAGGACAGCATGTTTCATTATCCATTTTCTAAGACCATCAGTAATTTTTCATTCACTCAGCATTTAGCTTTTTTGTGATGGATTCATTTATCTTGTAATTGCATACATTTTTTATTTTCTTTGTACTTATTATACTCTGCACTGGTTCACACAAATCTTTCTATATTTCTCTGGATTTTGCATCTTTATTATTTCTTACTTAATAGTAGTAATCTATTATTTTCATATACCATTGTATTTTGGGCTATTCTTCAAATAATGGTCACCTATATTGTTTCAGATTCTTTAATAATTTCCTTACTCTATCACAGAGGTCGACAGAGTATTAACCTCACAGGAGAGGATTTCCTGGGGAAAACACTATAATGATTATTATCCCAATTATCATTGAGGAAACTGAAAAATAAGAGTGGGTATAATTTGGTTATGTTCACACAGCAAGTGAGTGTCCAAACCTAGAGTTCAAGGCCAAGTCACTTGACTTCAGGCCCATTCTCTCCCTACTATACAAAATCATCTGCAGTCAGTATTTGAATTGAACATGATCCAAATTGATGGTTTCTTCCATTAATAAAATGATGCCTTACAGCAGGCCTAAGTACTGAATATCAAAATATGCATAGGAAAAATATTTTTCAACCTCACTGTGCCCAGAGGTTATAAAGCCTATTAGAGACAGCATTAGATAGTGAAAAGAGTACTAAAGTTAGAGCTAAAGTTCTGGGTCCAGGGATCTGACCAGGACTGGCTATGTCACCTCAGAGAAACCACTTTACCTCCCTAATAATTAATGTCCCTATTTATAAAATGATAATAATACTATTTCAGTTATTCAGTAACATTAAGTAGTAAGTTATCTTTGGATGCCAGGTACTAGAAATATAAAGACAAAGAGGAAATAATCCCTTCCCCTAAGGGGCTTAGAGTCAGTTTAGGAGGTAACATGTATATGGGTAGTAGGTATAGACAAATATATACAAAGTAACTGAGGGATATGGTAAAATGCTAATACCTGGAGAACTTAGTGAAGACGGCCTCATATAGAAGATAGCCCTAGAGTTAATCCTCAAAGGCAATTAAGAATTCAAAAGAATTCAAAAGGTGAGAAGCTAGATAACACAGTACATAGAGCATTTTACCTGGAGTCAGACAACTTTTGGAGTTTAAATCTGATCTTAAATATTTACTAGCTGTGTGACTCCTGGGAAAATCATGTGACTCTGTTCATCTCAGTTTTTCATCTGTAAAATGAGCTAGAGAAGGAAAAGGGCAAACCACTTCAGGATCTTTGCTAAGAAGCCCTCAAATGAGATCATAGCTGTAGAGGGCTGGAACTTTGGAGAAGTATACTTGAAATAAGAGTATTTACAACAAGGTGATAACTCAGTGGAATTGATGAGATGATGGTTCTCCAGTATGGTGATGTAATGGTTCTCTCGTTCACACATATTCAGTATGCTGTAATGATGTAATTGTAATAGGGTATTTAAGGGCTGAGAAGGACTGGAAATGAGAAATTCCATCTTTGACTATCTTGGTAGCTCTCCTGCCTCCTGCACTCCTCCACTAAGATCAAGACTGGGTAAGACTGTGACAGAAAAGAGACAGACTCTGACTATCCTCATGGTGTCTATTCTCCAGAGACCAAGGCCTGCCCAGAAGTCCGCCAGAAAGTTAGCCCAGACATTATACACAGCAAATACAACTGAAATGACAATAAAAGAGTTGAAGAAGGAATGTATTCTAGACCTGCCCTCTTTAAAATTTCTAATTAAGTTTAAAGCAAATTCAGTGTCATACTTTGTTCTTGAGGTGAGACAAAGGATAAAATACTTATAATTAGGAGACCCTTGTTGAGTCTCGGTTGTGCTACCTATTTTATGGCATCAGGCAATTCGCTTAACCTCAGTTTTCCTTATCTAAGGATCATAGCATTTTACAGTGCCTAAACTGCAAAATCACACTGTCCAAAGGTACCTAAGCAATCATTTCCTCCACCCAACCTTGAACTTCAGAAATGTCGTGAGGAAAGTATTTTACAAACTATAACCTGCTATAGAAACTTTAATTGTAAGCTCTTTATAAATGAGGAACTATACTATTCACTGAATTAGCCACAGGATAGCAGAACTGAAATAGATCTTTTTTAAAATTTTGATAATAGCTTTTTATTTTCAGAATTCACCTATGCAAAACCTTGTATTTCAAATTTTTCTCCTTTCCTTCCCTCATCCTCCTCTTCTAGACAACAAGTAATCCAATATGTTAAACATATGCAATTCTTCTAAACATATGAATAGATATTTTAATAGAACTTAGTGGAATGTGAAATTTCAAAGCTGGAAAACATAGGTTAAAAAAAGGACTTGGCTAGAATAAGTGGCAAAGGTGCAGGAGGCTTTGGGATAGAATTTAGTCCATGAAATCTATAAGAAACCATAGAGGAAAACTCTAAAGTTTCACATGAGAAAACTAAAGCACAAAGAAAGGTAGTGATTTATGCAAGGTCACAACCCAGATTTTTTCATTCCTGTCCACTTAGATGATATTTGTTGCCTCTCTCTTGAAAGTTCCTAGTTTTCACCCATTGGCTACTAAGCATGGCACCTTTTAAAGTCTTCTTCCAATCTTTTTCTTTATTTTAATGTTCTGGTTTTGTTTTATCTTATTTGTATATTTTTCCAGAATTAAATTCTAAATCATCTGGGACAAGGTGTATTTTTTTCGAGAGCAAAACAACAACAACAAAAAAAACATCTTGGTGTTTTAAAACAGTGATATGTATAATTCAGTTTAATTTGGTTTTGTTTTTGTACATGATCACATTGAATGCATGCATTTATAGGAATCCTAAGAAAAGGGATCTTTGTCATTTCAGACATAAGCTGTTCTAGGAGTAGCATTCTTTCAAAGACTGGTTTATTTCTCATGGCATTCCTCTACTGCCTTTTCATTGAGTCCTATTTCCTTTTTCTTCCTGTCATTCTTAACTTTCTGTTTTTCAGCCTGAGTTTATGGAAGGGTGTGTATTCAAAAGGGTTTCCTCCTGTTCCCTATACCCTGCTAATGCTGAGAAGTTGCCCAGCAGGCCAATTCTCACAGCAAGGGATAAAAATAGCCTGCAAGAAAAAAAAAAGATTACACAATGTAGGGCTGCAAGGGTTTGTACTAACCAGGCATCTTTCAAAGCCAGGATTAGGGGAAGAAAAAACATGGCCCTAACATTATAATTTCCTTAGATTTTTCACTGCACAAATTATTTACCGGCAGCTTTAACAGATGTACCAGGAAACAAGCAAGCTTCTTTGTTCTTTCGATCACACATACTAAAGGGACATCAGGAACAAGGCATAGTGAAAATAATTGACTAGAAAATATTAATATGAAAAGAGGGACAACCTTGTTGCTTGAGTTGGTGGTTTCAGGGGTTCTTCCTATTTGAACAATTAGCCAATTTACTTTTTAATTTTGCTGATAATTAAAATATCATTACCAATACTCTTAGACAGAAAAGCCTGTATAGAAAGAATATGTTATAACATGGAATGTTAGAGGTAAAAGAAACTTTAGAGAATCCTAGTATTTCCCAAATGGTATAACTGGAAGCCTATTAAAAAGGTAGAACTTGACCCAATGGCTAATTCATATTTCTCACATTTATACAATCTAGTTTTAAACAATCATTTGTTAAGCACCTACAGTATGCTAGGCCCTGTGCTAGACCCTATCAGAGTGAGGCACTTATGTCCCATCTGAAGAAACATGTGCGTTGATAAGTAAATACTAAAAATAATGTCATTGACAATTTTCAGATAAAGAAATTAAAGTCATTTCTAGTCATATGAAAAAATGCTCCAAATCACTACTGATTAGAGAAATGCACATTAAGACAACTCTGAGATACCACTACATACCTCTCAGATTGACTAAGATGACAGAAAAAGATAATGACGAATGTTGGAGGGCATATGGGAAAACTGGGACACTGATTCATTGTTGGTGAAATTGTGAATGGATCCAACCACTCTGGAGAGCAGTTTGGAACTATGCTCAAAGGACTATCAAACTGTGCATATGATCCAGCAGTGTTACTACTGGGCTTATATCCTAAAGAGAACTTAAAGGAGGGAAAGGGGCCCACATGTGCAGAAATGTTTGTGGCAGCCCTCTTTGTAGTAGCTAGAAAGTGGAGAATGGCTGAATAAGTTATAGTATATGAATGTTATGGAATATTATTGTTCTGTAAGAAATGGCCAGCAGGATGATTTCCGAGAAGCTTGGAGTGACTTACATGAACTGATGCTGAGTGAAATGAGCAGAACCAGGAGATCATTATACACTTCAACAACAATACTATATGATGATCAACTCTGATGGACATGGCTGTCTTCAACAGTGAGATGATTTAGACCAATTCCTATGGTCTTGTGATGAAGAGAACCATCTGCACCCAGAGAAAGGACTATAGGGATTCAGTTAGCTCATACATGGTATTTTCACTTTTTTTGTTGTTGTTTGCTTGCTTTTTTTCTCTCACTTTTTTACCTTTTTGATCTGATTTTTCTTGTGCAACATAGTAAATTTGGAACTCTGTTTAGAAGAATTGCACATGTTTAACATATACTGGGTTGTTTGTTGTCTATGGAGAGGATGGAGGAAAGAAGGGAGAAAGATTTGAAATAAAAGGTTTTGCAAGGGTAAATGTTGAAAACTATCTTTTCATGTATTTTGAAAATAAAAGGCTATTGTTTAAAAAAAACCATGGGGAGGGATAATGTTGTTGAAAGAGGGAAGCTGTAATGGCCAATGGGGGCTAAGAAGAAACATAGGAAAGCTTCATGTAGGAAGTAACACTTAAGCTGACCTTAAAAGGTGGGAATGATGCAGAAGGTGAAAAGGAACAAAACTAGGATATTGATTTTATGAATAGAAAGAAGTAATAGATGGGAAGATGTAGTGGTTGATTTGGCAGTATTTTACAAATGACTGACTGTGTAAGGTGAGAGAATGAAGACTTGAAAGTGACTGAAGTTATAAACCTAGCGTGTCAGAAAAATGGTGGTACCCTTGATTTAGGGAAATTATTCCAGCCAGACTGTACTACTTTGTTGTTCCCTAATTTCATTCTGCCTTTTCTCCATCTTTTTACATTTGCTTAGGCCTTTAATGAACAGTGCTAGTTAAAAATTCTTTTTTTGCTTCTTGGTTATGTGGTAAATGAAAGTCAAAGATATTAACTTTCTTAGAGGAAAGGCCTGCTAAGTATCATACTTTCCTCTTGTCTCTTTGTTCTTGTCTTATTTTCCTAAATGTCACTTAATTAAAATTGATTTGTTCAGTTTGTTTGCCCATATGCTGGCTGAATAAAATATTTTACCCATGGTATTAATGTTTTTAAATAGATAAGTCTTAATTAAGTGTACTACTGAAGACTTTTTTCTCCCCGTTGTTTTCATTTATTTCAGGACTACTGTCGTTCTGTCTCATTGTATTAAATTGTTACTACTTTACATATAAGGAGACTAAAACCTTCATTGAGCAAGTGATTTGTCTAAGATCATAAACTAGTACTTAAAAAAATCAGAGCTCATAGTACTTTTAGACTCTAAATCTAGTGTTCTTTTTGCTATATCATGCTTTTCTCTTCACCCTCTGCTTCTAAAATGTATGTATTATCACTGTGATGCCCAAAGTCATATAAAAAGAAAACATTTGTGAGATATTCAAAGTAACCTTGAAAATAAACAACATAATAAGATAAACAAAAACATTACTATTTTACAAATTTTTCTCAATCTGCCTTTCCTTCACATTCATCAGTTTAGATTATACTAAAAGGAAATTACATTAAATTGTATAGTGTATTGTACTAACCTATCTGTAAATTATTTCTGAATCCAGTAAATCTTTTTTTTTTTTTTTTGAGGTAATTGGGATTAAGTGACTTGCCCAGGGTCACACAGCTAAGAAGTGTTAAGTGTCTGAGACCAAATTTGAACCTAGGTCCTCCTGACTTCAAGGGCTGGTGCTCTATCCACTGCACCACCTAACTGCCTCGAGTCCAGTAAATCTTATGAATGGATGGACCCGACATCACGCTTCACACTTTGACTCCTTTGGCCAAAACAGAAAAATTTCATCTTAATCTTTTCCCATATCCTGTTTGGCATACAGCACTTCATTTTCCACAGTAAGCAGATTGTTATCTGTAAGCAGATCTTCATTTTTACCATGTTTGCCTTTAGGATGCTCTAGAGTCATCCTTCCCATGTACAAGCCTTGGGCCTTGTGCCAGAGGGTCACTTAAGCCACTGTGGATCTAATTGCCCAGCCTCTCCACCCCCACTCTACTGATCTTGGCAACCACAAGCCATAAGGGAGAACAAACCTTTTCTAACATGAATATGCTGACTGTTCACCTCTTCCCCTGAGACATTAGGTTAGGTTAATTCCTATGGGACATGTTTTGGAAAGGTCCTTTTTTCCCTCATGCAAACCAAAAGGTCACCAGTTCTTTTCTTTTTTAGAAGCAGCACTTCCTTGCTGTGGGGATATGAGATATGGCACAGACATTGGACAAGAGGGGCATTAATGCTATTTTGGTCAAAAGTTTAGTTTCTGCTCCATTCTAGAGCTCTCAAGACACTGGATATACACCATTTGTTATAATCCTTCACTGAAAGGACTAAAATGCTTCATCCTGACGGAAATGAAAGCTGGAACCTTGTGCCAATAGAATATAAGCTCTGAGGAGTCTTGCTAAGATGGAAAGCCATAAAGGGCTTAACAATGGATAGTCCAAAAACCAGTATAGTTACATTTGGACATTCTCAAACCAAGAGGATCATAAGTTGATAAAATTTTTAGCCACTGCATCTCCCAAAAATCAACTACCAAGTTATAGAGGGGGTTGTGGTGGGAATGCCCATACTGATGAAAAAATCCAATTCTGTGAAGCAACCTCAGAGAAATAGTACCCACAAATTAACAATTTATAAGCCATATCATTCTATTGATTAATAATGAAAACTTTTTCTGCCTTGTATTTCCACAGGAATCTCCCCAGGACAGTGCTATCACTAGGGATATTAATCGTACATTTCCAGCTCATGACTACTTTAAAGACACAGGAGGAGATGGCCAAGATTCTTTATATAAAATATGCAAGGTAAACAGTTCAGTTTTTAGTGGGTTTAAAATTATCAGAGGCATTTCCAAATTGGAACCTTAATTTCATATTAAATTTTGAGAAATCACAATAACAAATTGTGATAAAGGATCTCAATAATACAAAAAGGAAACAATTCTTTGGAAATAGTTCTTGATTTTAATCATGAATCTTTAGGTAGCAATGAAAGAAAAGACAAGAGGAATACCTGTTTAAACTATTTTTTAAGTACAAAAAATTATTGACAAATTGTCATTTTTTTCCTTACTGATGTAAATACCTTGTCTGTCTAGTTATTCCCTACTCTACTTCTACATTTAGAAATATTCCTGAATTAGTTTCAAAAAGTTTAAAGCAGAAAGAGATCTTAGAGATCAAGTCCAACACCTCTTCAGATGAGGAAACTGAGGTGCTTAGTAAGGTAGAGTAACAATACAAAGATGTAACTGTTTACTACCTCCCCTGGCACACCATAGCTAACCTGGCTGCTGCCATGCTTCACTTCATTTCTCATCTTCTTGACAGCTATCTTACTGTTACTCTCCTTCCCCACTTACAGTTATGAAATCATAATCAAATCCATACTGCTAGTATTACGAGAAAGAGTATTTAATTTGTGGTTTCATCCATCACTATAACTTTCCAAATCAAAATACCCTTTCCTGGTTACCACTCCTTTATATATGTTATCTTTTCCTTCTTGAGAAAAGAACTATCTTTGCTTTTGTATCTGTATCCCTTGAACTTGGCACAGAGCTAACTAACTCCTACTAAGCACAATAAATGCTTTTTTATTCATTTATTGCCCAAGATAAGACAGCTACTAAATAGCAGAGTGGATATCAAAGCCCTCTCTCAGTCAATACCCAGAACTTTTTCTACTAGATGATATTTTGAATGAAACTTTATTGATGGATTATGGACTCCTTTGAAATGAATATTGTCTCTCTAAGGTGTGTTAATTTAGCACCTTCACTCAAGATGTGACAAATCAATCAGAAATCGTTTATTAAGCATTTATTATGTACCAGGTTTTGTGCTGAAGGCTAAAGATAGAGAGTAAAAACAAGTACCTGCCCTCAAGGAACTTACACTTTAATGGGGGAGACAAATAAGGAGGTAACTGTTAAAAATGTAAATGAATAAGTACAAATACAAATTTCAAATGGCAGAAAATGTTTATTTCTATAAAATGTCAAAAGCTGTGAAATGAGATAAGTGTATTAAATTACAATAATATGTTACCTACTTTTGTTATTATGAGTTATATACTCTGTACTTTACCTCTGAATCTACTTCCTGCAACATATAAAGATGGGAATGGAGAAAAGGTTTTATTATTCCCACAATCAAAGAGAGTTGCACTTTGGTGCTTTTTAGTTTTTTCTTCAATTAGTCAACAAATCATTAATAGGCATCTTCTATGTACTAGGTACCAGGAAAATTAGGAATACTGTACTTTAGTTGGGGAACCCTGGTGATTCAGTGGATAAATTGCCAAGCCTACAAATTAAGCCTTAGATAGCTACCAACTTTGTGGTCCTGGATAAGTCACTTAACTTTATTTGCCTTAGTTTGAAAAAATATAACCTCCCAAGATGGTTGTGAAAGTCAAATGAAGTAATAATTGTAAAGCACTTTGTTCAGTACCTGCTACATAGAAAGCACTATATAAGTATTAGTGATTATTATTGGTATTTATTATTATTATTATCCCCTCCTCCTCATCTCACATCAACTAGATGCCTTCTGCCACTATTTCCTCCTTTATGCCCGTCTCTCATGAAACCATTCTCTTTGCCAAGAAAAATCCCTCTCTATTAATCTCATTTCATCCAATATTCTCTAGTACTTTGTTCCCTTTATCATCTTTACTTTCTTACTTATCTTCAATTAATCTCCCTGTCATACTACTTCTCTATTATTTACAAACATGCCTTTATCTCTCCCATCCTCAAAAAGCCCATACTTGACCTATCTCTGTTAGTTCTTATCCCGTATTTCTTCTGCCTTTTGTGGCTTAACTCCTTGAGGAAGCCATCTACAAAGATGCTTCCACATTTTTTCCTCTCACTTTTCTCTTAACTCTCAAGTCTGACTTCTGACCTCATCATTCAACTAAAACTGATGTGCCTGGAATTACTAACGATCTTTTTGAATTGCCAAATCTTGTGACCTTTCCTCAGTTCTCATCTTTCTTGACCTCTCCACAGCCTTTGACACTGTCAGTCTCTTCTTGTAATACTTTCTTCTCTCTAGGTTTTTGTGACATGGCTCTCTCCTAGTTCTCCTCCCTCCCTGACTTCTTTTTCTCAGTCTCTTTTTCTGATTCTTGATCCATTTCACACCCTCTAATTACCAGTGTTGGGCCAAACTGGGTGGCCCAATGGATAGAACACTGGGCTCAGAGTCATCTTCTTAGGTTCAGATTTGGCCTCAGACACTACTAGCTGTGGGATCCCAGGCAAGGAACTTCACCCTGTTTGTCTGAGTTTCCTCATCTGTAAAATGAAGTAAAAAAGGAAATGATGAACCCCTCCAAAATTTAAAATCCAAGAAAACCTCAAATGGGGTCACAAGGAGTTGGACATGACTGAAACAGCAACAAGAGCAGACCATGAGTGTCCCCAAGGGCTTTTTCCTGGGCCTTCTTCTCTTCTCCTTCTCTTCTTTTTCACCCTGTGACCTCATCAGTTCACATAAATTCAGTTCTCATCTCTCTACTAATGATGCTCAAATCTACTTATCCAGGCCTGATTTCTGCTGACCTTTAGTCTTGTATCACTCATTTGCCTTTTGGATGTCTCAAATTGGATGTCCTATAGATCTTTTAAACCCAGCATGATGAAAACTGAGGTCATCTTTCCTTATAATTTTTCCCTCTTCCTAATTTCCCTATTACTGTTGAGGGCACCACTGTTCTCCCAGTCAGCAAGGCTCACAATCTAGGTGCACCTACTTGTCATCCTCAAGTCCTCATTCTCTCATCCCTCTCCCCCCACAGTCAATCTGTTGTCCAATTTTGTTGATTTTACCCTCGTAGGACTTCTCATGTAGGCTTCCTTCTCTCCTTTGACATTGCTACCACCTTCATCACCTCCTGCCTGGACTGTGCCAATAGCCTGATGGCCAGTTTGCTTGCCACAAACCTTTCTCTCCTCCACTGGAGGAGTTTGCATCCTCCACTCAGCTGTCAAAGTGATTGTCCTAAAGCACAGGGCATTCTAAAGCTGTATCATTCCCCAGTCGTTTCCTATCACCCATAGCATCAAATGTAAAATCCTCTCTTTGGTGTACACAGCTCTTCATGACCTGCCCACCCACCAAGCTTTATAGTTTTCTTATAACTTTCTCCCCTCCTTCTCCCAGCTCCCACATACTTTGCAATACAGTGACAGTGGTCTCTTTTTGATCAAGAGACATTCCAGGCATTTTCTTTGACTATCCTCCTCTTTACATGTTCTTCCTTCTCATCTCCACCTCCTGGCTTCCTTCAAATCCTAGCTAAAATTTCACCTGCCTCAGGAAATCTTTCATGATCCTTCAAATAGGGCATTCTCTCTATTGATTGTGTCCTCTTTATCCTGCATATGTTTTGGCATATGGCAAGTCTGTACATAGTTCGTAGATTTTGTCTCTCCCATTAGACTGAGTTCCTTGAGAGCAAAGACTGTCTTTTTACCATTCTTTGTAATCTTCAACTCTTAGCACAGTGCCTGGCAAAAAGTATGCAGTTAATAAATGTTTATGTACTGACTGACTGATAAGCACACAGGAGATGTCCAAGCAAAGTGCCATGGGAAAGATGGTAAGGGAGAAGTACTACTTTCCAACTTGGAAGACTTCATAAAGAAGATGGCACCTAGTCTGAACTTTGAAGGAAAAAAATATATTTCAAAAAATAAAAAAAATTATCAAAATTCTATTAAATGCTGAATTGTATTATACAAACTGTTGTGTTACAGGTGTTCAGAGTTAAATTCCTTTTACTTTGAATGTCTTCCTCAGATGCTTATGATTGACATTTTTATGACAATTTTCTTTCTTTTTTTTTTGCTGAGGCAATTGGGGTTAAGTGGCTTGCCCAGGGTCACACAGCTAGAAGTGTTAAATGTCTGAGACCATATTTGAACTCAGGTCCTCCTGACTTCAGAGCTAGTGTTCTATCTATTGCGCCACCTATCTGCCCCACAATCTTCTTTCTAATCATTTTAAGCCTATCTTCTTTTCCTTCTATCTTGTGCTGTAATTGTAAATGTCACTGCCCCCATTCCCCAAAAAAATGATTGTTAAGAAATAACCAGTAAGGAAATTAAAATGTCAAAACTTCACATGAATAAATATTGTCTTTGGTAACATACAGACTCAGTTTCTCCTGTTATATACCTCATCAGATTGATCAGTAAGGCCTACTTAATGTAGGGGAAAAATGCTGATTTGGGGGTGAAATATTTAGTGTTTAATCTCTCCTACTAGATTGTAAATGCCTTGAGCCCAAGGATTGTTGCCATTTTTCATCTTTGTACATTCAGCATCTGACACATAACTAGTGGCTTCATATGTGTGGTAAACTGAAACAAATTTAATCCAATTCTTTCCATATTTATTGAGGAATCTGTGGGTGTAAGACACAAAGTACTAGCTAAGAAAATAAAAACAAAAAATGAAATGGCCCTATGTTCAATGAATTCACATTTATAGGATAGATATAAAAGAGACGCAAGTAAATAAATATGAAGTAAAATTTAAGTCATTTCAAGGAGGAAAGAATGCTAATGGGGGTGATCAGTAAAAGCCTCAGGTAGGAGTTGGCAGCTGAGCATGAGATTAATATTTGTATTAGATTGCTTTAGTGTTGTTCTGAAAAAAAAGCACATCTAAAGTCCCAAATCAGGAAGTAGACATTTGATTTTTTTGGCAAATTGGCACTAAGTATTTAACATATGACTCTTAAATTTATATTACCAGACTGTGAAAAATTTGATCCAAAACTCTGAAAGTAAAATTATGATATGATAGAAAAAAGCTTTATGCAGCTTAATCACATGTTAATACTTTCAAACAATTGAGTTTTTCTTAAAACTAATTTTATTTTTATTAGCACTATAATCAAGCAGTGAATCTTTTGCTAGGAGATTTAAAATCCAAATATATTAATTCCATATTGGTTTATTAAAATTGAAAGGATCCTGGTAAGGAAGGTTAAGTGGAAAAATAAAAAGGAAAGGATAAAGAGGAATCTCCTTAGAAATGAATTTATCAAAAAGGAAAAAAAACCAATTAAAATCTATATGCTCTTACTTTCTACCAGAACCGACATTAAAACAATCCTCTCCCCTCAAAAAAAAAAAAAAAAATCATTGTTTTTATTTTTAATAAAATCCTGAAAAGTAATTTAAAAGACCAAAAAAGCCAAAGACTATATTCTGAGAAATGCTGAGTATCTGTATACTTTAGAAAAGAAGGATCTGAGAAGCTGGGTAGGAATAAATGACAGTCGATCAAACCTAAAAAGATACTTTCAGAAAAATCATTGTCATTAAAAAACGTTGCTAAAGGAGACTTATTTTGGCTGTACCTCTCCTGCCACTTACAGGAAGAAAGCTGAATCAACTTTACCAAGTTTTCCATTTTTGCTACACAGTGTTTGAGACTCCTTGGCAGTCAGTGAGCTGGACAGGAATAAGTCTAATTAGTATTCTGAACCTTACAGAAAGAGTCCTTTCTTCTGACTAGATTGGATTTCCTCATCTATAAAATGTTATTGGACCGGATGATATCCTTGATCCCTGCCAGCTTTTCCTGACAGCCTTAGGTGACAATCTAGCTAGGCAGGGGACAGCCTGCTGCGCTGCTCACAGAAAGATCCCTTTGCTTTCCTTGATATATGGATGATTTGGCAAGTAAAATCTCTTTTCTTTTTCCAGGCCTACTCTGTATATGATGAAGAGATCGGCTACTGCCAGGGCCAGTCGTTCCTTGCTGCTGTTTTGCTTCTGCATGTAGGTGACCATGGGTTTCTCCACGCCAACACATATCCCCTCCATTCACAACAATTGGTAACATACCGATTATCTGATAGGTCTAAGAGGAGATGCAGAGATAACTAAGCCTCCTGACCTTGTAGAGCTTGCATCTAACTGGAGGGAGAAAATAGATGCAGTGAGGTGGCTCAGTGGATAGAGTGTCAGGCCTAGAATCAGGAAGGTCTGAGTTCAGATCCTGCCTCAGCTACTTACCAGCTGTGTGAGTCTGAGCAAGTCACTTTACTTTGCTTAGCCTCCATTTCTTCTTTTGTAAAGTGGAGATAATAATAGCATCTTCCTCTTAGGTTGTTGTCAAAATAAAATGTGATGTTGATTGTAAAGTACTTAGCCCAGTGCCTAACATACAGTAAATGCTTTATAAAATTAGCTATTATTATACTCAAATATACAGAAATTAGACAATTATCTGTAATGAAAAATATGGTATGACAAAAGCACAACAAAGGCATAGAGTACCTTGCAAAGGTAAGTCATTTCTGACTGGGAAGATAAGGGAAGACTTCCTGCAAGAAGCACTTTTTGATCTGGGGCTTGAAAGGTAAAAGAGGATTTCAAAAGGCATAGATCTATAAGGGTTGGGATATTCTAGACATTGAAGGAAAACTGAGAACATAGGAAAGGGCTTGATGTGTACATGACAACGAAGCCAATCGGATTTAACTACATGAGAGGGAGTAGTGTTAGATGAAGCTGAAAATGGAGAGAGGTGTCTGATTTCATAGGGCCTTGAATGTCTGGGTGAGTTTATCAGAGTGTACCTATATAAATATTAGTCTAATTTTGTATTTGCATGTGCTTTTATCTCAAATTTGGCAAAAGTGAATGGTATCTGTTTCACACCACTGTCAGTAAAGTTCTTCATGAAGCTTACATGATCATTTCTAGAGGAACTTTGAAAGCACTAAAAAGGTAAGGCAGCCAGGAAATCTGTTTGAACTTTAAGAATGAAAATCTTTGACATATTTTAAAAAGAAAAAAATAGTTGTAGGAAATTATAAGGATGTAAAATTTAGAACAAGAAGGAATCTTAGAGCTCATACAATGTAACTTCATCATTTTACAAAAGAGGTAATTGAGCCTGAAAGAAAGGAGTGACTTCACACAAATAAAGTCAGACTTAAATAATTAGAAAAATATTAAGTGCTCTTGGATAGGCCGAGCAAATATAATAAAGATGACAATACTCCCTAAATTAATCTATTTATTTGGTGCGATACCAATCAGAGTTCCAAGAAAATATTTTAATGATCTAGAAAAAATAGCAAAATTCATATGAAATAATAAAAGGTCGAGAATCTCAAGGGAATTAATGAAAAAAAAAATCAAATGAAGGTGGCCTAGCTGTACCTGATCTAAAACTATATTATAAAGTAGCAGTCACCAAAACCATTTGGTATTGGCTAAGAAATAGATTAGTTGATCAGTGGAAAAGGTTAGGTTCACAAGACAGAATAGTCAACTATAGCAATCTAGTGTTTGACAAACCCAAAGATCCTAACTTTTGGGATAAGAATTCATTATTTGATAAAAACTACTAGGACAACTGGAAATTAGTATAGCAGAAATTAGGCATGGACCCACACTTAACACCGTATACCAAGATAAGATCAAAATGTGTCCATGATTTAGGCATAAAGAACGAGATTATAAATAAAGTAGAGAAATATAGGATAGTTTATCTCTCAGACCTGTGGAGGAGGAAGAAATTTGTGACCAAAGATGAACTAAAGACCATTATTGAACACAAAATAGAAAATTTTGATTACATCAAATTAAAGAGCTTTTGTACAAAACAAAACTAATGCAAACAAAATTAGAAGGGAAGCAACAAACTGGGAAAACATCTTCACAGTTAAAGGTTCTGATAAAGGCACCATTTCCAAAATATATAGAGAATTGACTCTAATAAGAATTCAAGCCATTCTCCAATTGCTAAATGGTCAAAGGATATGAACAGACAATTTTCAGATGATGAAATTGAAACTATTACCATTCATGTGAAAGAGTGTTCCAAATCACTATTGATCAGAGAAATGCAAATTAAGACAACTCTGAGATACCACTACACACCTGTCAGATTGGCTAAGATGACAGGAAAAAATGATGATGAATGTTGGAGGGGATGCGGGAAAACTGGGACACTGATGCATTCATTGTTGGTGGAATTATGAACGAATCCAACCATTCTGGAGTGCAATCTGGAATTATGCCCAAAAAGTTATCAAACTGTGCATACCCTTTGATCCAGCAGTGTTGCTACTGGGCTTATATCCCAAAGAGATACTAAAGAAGGGCAAGGGACCTGTATGTGCCAAAATGTTTGTGGCAGCCCTGTTTGTAGTAGCTAGAAACTGGAAAATGAATGGATGCCCTTCAATTGGAGAATGGTTGGGTAAATTGTGGTATATGAATGTTATGGAATATTATTGTTCTGCAAGAAATGACCAGCAGGATGAATACAGAGACCTTGGAGAGACCTACATGAACTGATGCTAAGTGAAATGAGCAGAACCAAGAGATCATTATATACCTCAACAACGATACTGTATGAAGATGTAATCTGATGGAAGTGGATTTCTTTGACAAAGAGACCTAATTCAGTTTCAATTGATCAATGATGGACAGAAGCAGCTACACCCAAAGAAAGAACACTGGGAAATGAATGTAAACTGTGGGGAGGAGAAAGGAGTGACTTGTATAAGATTACACAGTTAAAAAGGTACAAGAGCCAGGATTCAAATTTGGTTCATCCTGACTCCCAGTCAGCTTTACGTTTCTTATCCAATTTTAGGATTTTCACAAGATTATTTTGATTAATTTGTTCTTAGCATTGGGCCTCATAATTTTCTTTTCTAAAATAAGAGGTATGATAATCATGGTCCTTTTATGAAACAGGAGGACAATTAGCTCCCTAACCATAATTCATGGGTTTTAATTATTGAAATCTCTGTGGGAGGATGCTGGTGCTTGCTATAGTGGCTGTATGGATGCTGTCAGCCCTCTTGCAGTGTCATCACTTAAAATAGTGCCAAGTCTTACTTCTGAGTTTTATTGAGGCAGCATATATCACATTCCTCTGCCTTTGGAATTCTTGCCTTTTAAAATGTAACTCACATCCAGCCTCTTCAGAAACCTTCTCTCTTCTTCATTTTGTTCCTCTATAATAAAACAGCTAGCATTTATATAGCGCTTACTGTGTCCTCATTTGATTCTCACAATGCACTTAGCATGTGATATTGTGTGTTTCATATTGACTCCCTGAAGTTAGGACGTTTGTCTTATCTAAATTTTAAACCTCCTTCCATTCACTCCAAGAACAGTGCATGCAGTTAATTAATAATATTTATGGAATGGTCAGCAATTCAAATAGGAGTGTCATATTAGGTCAATCATCTCTCTCCAACCCTACCTAAGAAGCAGTGTACCACAGAAAGAGCACTAGACTTAAAGTGTAGAGATTTGGATTCAAGTTTCTCCTTTGTCACTTTCTGTGTAAAAATGTCCAAGTCATTTGTACTCTAATCCTTAGTTATCTGCTATTAAAAAAAAAAACAAAAAAAACATCCATTTCCTCAGTCTGCCTCCTAGAATTGTTTGGGGGGGGTTTTATGTGTTTTGTAAAATATGAAGAACCATATTGTTATTAGTATCATTAGACTTTGTGTAACAATGTAGGCCTTTTATAAAGGATAAATATGCCCTCTAAATATACCCTTCATACAATAACCCAGTAGATGTCTTTTAGCTATTACTTTACTTAACCCTCTTTCCAATGATTTCCACACTTATCTTCTGCTATAGCCCTTTTTTGAGAGATTGCTACTGTGAGAATATATTTGTAAATGTAAAATTTCCAGATCTTTATAAACAAAAACAATCAGATACTTTGCCAGGTTGATAGCCAAGTATTTTTCCATCTCATTCTGGGGTATATACTTAAATGTTGCCATTTATGAATAAAAGTGAACTAAGATTTTTTGTAGGAGTTTAATTACAGTATAATTGTCATTCATTAATAAGACAGTTTCTGGCTATTTGTATCTTTTCTGGTCAGTTGAGATGAGTTAATATTTTTGACAGTAAATTACAGTGGTTTTTATATACTTGATGTTATGATGGATACCTCAGCATAAAAAAAAAAAAAAAAACACCAGATCAGGAATCAAAGAGACTGAGGTTCTGATTCCAAATTTGCTATTCTTTTATGTTGTTTAGTTCATTAAATCTCTATAGAATATACCTTAAGCCAGTGGTTCTCAAAGTATGGTCTAGAGAATCCTGGGGATCTCTGAAACCCTTTTAGAGGGTCTACAAATTCAAAAATAGTTTTTATTTCCAATATGGTAAATGTCTATAAATATAATCCAGATAAATAGAAATGCTTTGGAGAAATCCTCAATAATTTTTAATAGGATAAAAATACTGAAAACAAAAGTTTGAGAACCACTGCCTTAAGCAATACCTATTCTCTGGATCTCAGTTCCCCTTCCATAAAATGAAGAGAAATGAACAGAAAAACAAATAGAATGGACAAAATAATGCTAACTCTTCACAGCATTGGGGTTTAACATTGCCTCTTTGGCTTGAGGAAATGATATTCAAGTTTAAAGAAGAGATCATGATATAGATGTTTTCTCTTCAGATCATGATATAGGAAATGTAATTACAGATTTCTGGTTTTGTCTGCCATCCAGATGGGTCCAGGGAGCTTTGAGCTTAATATATTGAAGAGAAACTGCTGCAAAATCTCTTTTCTTGTTTGTTTTGTTTTTCTTTAATAGATGCCTGAGGAACAAGCTTTCAGTGTTCTAGTCAAAATCATGTTTGACTATGGACTCAGGGAACTTTTCAAGCAAAACTTTGAAGATTTGCACTGCAAGTTTTACCAGTTGGAGCGCCTCATGCAGGTATAAGATCAAATTGTATTTAAGAAATTATAATATTACTGTCTTTTTCCATGGGCGGACTATGTTCACAATATAATATTCATTTTGAAAGCAGTTATATTAACAGTCCACAACAAATCCAAAGAAGAGCAACCGGGATCTGGGAGGGCCTGGAGCCCATACCACTGAGATATTATGCAGCCCTATGAGAGAATGAATGAATAGGAAAACTGCTTGAACTTGAGAACAGAAGTAGAAACAACAATTGGAAGTTACTGAAAGGCATGATATAAGGCTCACTATAAGAAAAACTTCTAGATAATTAAAGATGTCAAATAATTAAATAATCTGCATTTTTTTAAGCCAGTGCCTCATCTGTAAATGTTTTCTATCAGGGGATAATCACTTTTTTTATGAAATAAATTAAGAGTTGGACTAAATGACCTCTAGGGTTCAATTTTGGCAGGGAAAGAGTCCTAATAAGACTTAATTTTTTTCATATATTTCCATCTGGAGGGTTTTTTTCTTTTGATAGTGTTGATAATTTTTATGGTTGGTTTGTTGGGGTTTTTTGGGTTTTTTTGCAGTTAATAGTACAAAAATTTATAAGTTATGACCCTGATGTATGTGAATTGTTTCTATTTTCATAAACATCTCAAAAGTTAAATGATGTTCAACGGACTTGATCCCAACAAAATCAGTAAAGAGATGATGTCCACAAAGATGTTTGTTTTTTTCTGTTTATGATTTTTATACAAGAAATAAAGTCATCTTTTCCAAATATATTTTAACCTAGTAGAGAAAATTAATTTTTCAAGTTTTTCTCACCATTTGGGAGGGGCTAGTTCATAAACTGAATAATTAAAGAGAATTGGTTTGTTCCAGTTGAATTCCAGATGCTATATTTTCTTCTCAATGACTGCTCTTGTTTTCTTGAAGGGGGGAAAAAGAGAGAAAGAACTCACATAAGTATATGACTTTATTTATTGTCTTCTTCCTGGTAGATTTAAGAGCCTTCAAAGGATGAGTCAACAATTACATTTATGCAAAAAATTAATTAGTTTGCTTTTTCAGGAATACATTCCCGACCTATACAACCATTTCCTGGATATAAGCCTTGAAGCACATATGTATGCTTCCCAGTGGTTTCTTACACTCTTCACTGCGAAATTTCCTCTCTATATGGTCTTCCATATAATTGACTTGCTATTGTGTGAGGTATGTATCAGTGACCACATAACTTTGCCAGTGTTTTATGGTCTTTCCACCATTTCAAAAATAACATGCTCCCCTGCTTTCTAACTGTTATTCAGACCTTGTAAATTGAGGCATATTATATAAATCCCCTATGCCAAACATTCCCATTTTGCAAGTACCCTGAAAAAAATATCACTTTATTACTATGAGCTCTACTCTGCTTATCTGTAAAATGAAGGGATTGAACTAGTTGACACCTTCCAATTCAAATATTCTATAATTGTGTGACGTGTCCAGGATCACCAAGTTAGCATATACAGAACTAACATTATTAAACCTACTTAATCCCCCTCTAAATCTAATGAGCCTCCCTCCTCACCTATCTGCTAGTGTCACATGCAATGTGCTGTATTAGGTCTCACATTGAAAAAGGCTGTGGGACAAGTGGAGATGAATAAAGTGTGCTTGAAATAAATAATAAGGGAGATAAAAAATTTATAATATCATAGGAATTGGAGCTGAAAGAGACTTTAGATAACATTTTGTCTAACTCCCTCACTTTGCAGATGATAAAACTAAAGGCTCAGGGAAGGAAAGACAGTGAGTGGATAGTCACTGGGCATTTAAATGTTTACCATGTGCCAGGCCCTGTGTTAAGTGCTAGGGATATAAAAAAGGGCAAAACTAGTCCATGCTTCAAGGAGCTTACACCACCCTTTGGCTCCAAATCCTTTAAGCATTGGGGATACAGAGAAAGGCAAAAACAAAGTGAACTCTTAAAAAGCACACAGTTGAATAGAGGAGACAGACTGTAGACTATTATGTATAAAAAATATATAGGATAAATTGGAAATAATCACAGATAGAAGGCACTAGCTTCCCCAGGGTGATCAGGAAATTCCTCAGAAGATGGGATTTTAAGTGGCACCTAAAGGAAGGCAAGGAAGCCAGGGATAGAGAAAAGGCGGGAAAGTGTTCCAGATATAGGGAAAAGCCAAAGAAAAGGCATAAACTTGGTGCATAAAGTGTTGTGCACAGGGAACAGAAAGAATATCACGGGATCATAGAATATGTAGTAGTGAGTAAATCATAAAGGGCATGTTTGTGAGGAACTCTAAAGCTAAACAAGATTTCATATTTGGTCATTGAGGTAATGGGGAACTAGTCAATAAACATTTATTAAGCACCTACTGTTTGTGCCAGGTATTGTGCTGAGTAGTGAGAGCACAAGGGCAAAAGACAGCCCAAGGGCAAAAGACAGCCCATGCCTTTGAAGATCTCTTAAATGAATTGGGGGGAAACACAGCACCTAAAAAGCTGGGGGGTGGAAATACCCAGTACAGAGTCTTGTAGAAGACCTGTAGTTGTGAAGAATGACAAGATATCTATACTGGGCCCCTTCATTAAATGGAGAATCTGGAAAGATCTCCAGTATCTACCCTTCCCCTTTCCTGTCAGAGGGAGGAAGGTTTCTCAGGGCCAGGAAGGCATGAGAAGTGAGTTTCCAAATTGATTCCATCTTACTGACAAAGGAATCCCTAGAGATAGTGACAAAAACCAGGCATACCAGCTGGGTGGAAGATGACGGGACCCACTAGAGATTATTGAGCAGGTGAGTCACATGAGCTAGGCACAGAAGGGGCTTCCCAGAGAATGGGCTGCACCCTGGGAGCAGGGGGACCAACTAGCAGGCTCCCACATTGTGCAGGTGTGAGGTAACAAAGGCCTTTGCCATATTGGTAGTCTATGAGACGTAAGAAGGAGACATAGTTAAGAGAGGTTTCAACAGATTTGATATTTGGAACAAGTGTGAGTCAAGTTGTGGAGGATGACACCTAGGTTATAAGCATGAGTGAGAGTATTTAAGAAGGGAGGGTTTAGAGTTCTCTTTTGGATATTTTGAATTTAAGATTCAATTTAACATGTCCAATATTGAAAAGGGTAATACAAGATTGGAGGTAATGTGAGAGTTTAGAACTAAATAAATCAATCTGACAATCCCTGACATAGAGATTATAATTTAATCCTTGGGAGCTAAGGATATCACCAAAAGCAATAGTATAGTGGGAGAAGAGAAGAAAAGATCATTGTATTTGATCATTAAGAGATCATTGGTAACGTTGGAAAGAGCAGGTTTAATTGAATGATGAGGCTGGAAGCCTGACTTTTAAGGAATTAGAATCAAATGGGCAGAGAACGAGATAAATAGGTAGCAGGGGAAAGAGGCTTGTAGATGACTTTCTCAAGGAGTTTGGGCATGAAAAGGAGACATAGAACAATGATGAGCACTGGGATGCTGATAATAGGATGGATGGTGGGATGTAAGTGCATTTTTAGACAGGGAAGCAGCCTATATAGGTAGAGATAGAGGTGTGTTTAGGAAAAAGTCAGTAGAAACAGAGATTAAAGATTAATGACAGAATGGAGATGATAGAAAAAACACCTGGAAATTACAAAATGTAATGGAATCAAGACTAAATGTAGAGAGGTTTGCTTTGACAAGAAGTGCATGATGAAGGAAAAAATAGTGAGGGAAAATATCTGAGTGTTATGGGGTGAGAAGGAAGAAAGGGGGAGCTCTAGGCTAATGGTGTCAATTTTCCCCAAGATCACATAGAAAAAGCCAAAATTCAAATCCAAGTTCTCAGGCTGCCAAGTCTAATGCTTCTTTCCACTCCGGTACACTAACTTCTACTTTGTACTCTGCTAGATCCGTGAGGAAGACAAAGAAAATGAAACTTATTTCTTATCAGCAAGGAGTTTACAATTCAGTGTGTGAAGCGGTAGAAATTGACATAGTCATAAATAAATGAAATGTAAATTAGAATGTATAAATATAAAGAGGATTATGAAGTCTTGTGAGTTTAGATGAGGGAGAAGTCCTGTCTAGATAGGGTATATGGGGAGGAAGAATCAGTAAAAGTTTCATGGAGTAGCCTTTTAGAATATAGGTAGGTAATCAGCAAAGTGAAGAAAATTGCAGGTGTTCTTGGTATAGAACAAAGCAAACCCATAATAGGGTGGAGTAACTGAACGTGGGAGTCATGAAAAATTTGGCAATAGTAAAAGGTTTTTATGAATGTTCTATGTCTTACAGGATCAGATATTCTGCCAAAATTTAATTCTTATTTTTTTTCATTTTAAAAAATTTAATAATAGTAGCATGCATAGTTTTCAACATTTATCCTTTCAAAATCTTGTATTCCAATTTTTTCTCCCTCCTTCCCCCACCCCCTTCCTCTAGACAGTAAGTAATCCAATTTAAGTTAAATATGTGCAATTCTTCTATATGTGTTTCCGCATTTTCAAGATTTAATTCTTTATGTAAAAATAAATAAGCAACCCATTTCATTAGTTTGCAAATTTGCTTTCATCTTAAATGACAAAATTCCACATATACCAAAGAAGTGTTTTAAAGCAAATTTCTTGATGATTTATCATTGAATGTTTGATTTGTATACATATTTTATATAACTGTCTACCCAGGGTCACATAAAAATTTCTCAGGCAAAAAGGAGGTATGAATGAGAAAAGTTTAAGAATTGCTGCTATAGAGATAATTGCAAGCAGAAGCAAAGGAATTTTCTGGTTTTTCTGGTTCAGTGATCCCTTTTGCAGTCAGACAGGGAATGGAACAAAGCCATTCAGGTAGACAGGAAAGGAGAGGTAGATAGATGTAGGAAAGAGGATAATAATAAGAAAGGAGAAGAAAAGAGAAAGAGTTATCCATATATATGTTTTAAAGTGGATCTAATTGGAAGGCAGCTTACTATTTTAGAATGACCAGTGAACTTGTAATGAAAAGATCTGAATTTCAATCCCAGTTTGGTGCTTCTTGGGCGAGTCATTTCCCCCTTCTTGATCTTAGTTTACTTTATTGGAAAATATACAGATCCTCCTACAAATGTGAATTACTTTCCCTTTCTGAGGCTCTGTTTGCTGCTCTGTAATATCAAGATGATATTCACTTGAAAGACTTAGGAGAACAAGACTATAGAAACTGGCAAAGGTTATAGAAATGTCAATTTTATATACATATGTAAAAACACTTTTACTTCCCTGATTTTTTAATATATTATTTTCATATCATAGTCTTGTCCAAATAATCAGTCCTCATTAATAAGCTGTCCTTTGTGGTAAAACATCATATGACACCAACCATCACAATAAATTCTGGTTATTACAATTAGACGCCAAAAAGTTGCTTCATATTTCCTGGAAGACAGTACATTAAAAACCTCTTCCACTGAGCCCTTATTCCCATTAGCTCCACAGAAGAGAACAAGGAATACTGGGTAAGAGAGATACCTCATTACTTTTCAATATGAGTTCTTCACAGGTACAATGAGTTGCCAGAAGGTAGTAGTTTTCCAAGTCTTGAAGGTCTTACAGCAGAGGGTAGCTGGCCACTTGTCAGTAATGTTATAAAGGGGATTCCTCTTTAGGTGTAGGTTGGATCCTAGAGAACCTCAGAGAACTCTTCTAGCTCAAAGATGCTATGTTTGCAGTTCATAGGGATAAGAAAGGATACATGGGTTGTTTGGATAGTGGCCTCATTTGTGACACTCATTGCCAACAGAGCATTAAAGTTTTTGCAGTATATCAGTAAGTTTTGATGTGCTTCACAAGATAACAAATAAGAGTCTCTAAAATTTTTATTTTTGCTCATGTGGTTCCATTTAGGAAATCATACGAGAGACATACTTTTTCAGGAAAATATGAGATTACAACAGTTCAGATGGATTGTCAGCACAAAGTATTCATCCTATCCTTTCCCCAAAGATTCTGTTCTTTGGTTAAATTAATGATTCCTAGAATTTAGAGATGGAAAAAACATTAAAGATCACTTTTCCAAACAAAATTAAGTTTTTATGAAGTAAATATGATAACCAGACTCAAATACTAAAATTGTTCATTTTATCCTTCTTCTTTAGGGAATAAGTGTTATTTTTAATGTTGCCCTTGGTTTATTAAAGGTAAGACTTTCTGTCAAATTTTTATTTTATCCATGTTCTGTATAGTTTATAGCAATTAGTCTTATCTTAAAGCAAAGTTTTAACAGCTACCTTTCGCTATTATGTCAGTGTAGCTTTTCCATGTTGATGCTCTAAATAGAAAAATGAATTTCTAATAAACACTTAAAGAAGCCTTTTTTGATAGACCTTTATTAAGTAAAATACTAAGTGTAAACCTTTATTCTTGGCACTGGAAAAATATGAGATTTGTCTTTTAAACTTTATCCTACAGTAGAGAGATATGAATGATAATTATGTTATTTGTTAGGTATAAAACCAAGTGCATTTTGATAAGAGGAGGCAAGGAAGATGGAGTTTGGGTGGCATCAGTAGCCAAGAGGTTTCATGGAGGAAGTAGCATTTGAGTTAAGCTTTGAGGGATGGGTAGAAATTTAATAGCCAAGGAAAGGAGGACATTCCAGGATTAGGTAATGATTACTCAAGCAAAGACTAAGAAAGGGGAAAACACTAAGTAGTCACTGTTTTTAGGTTTATTCAAATGTTGCTTGTACATTTTCATGCAAATTTTTTTTTTCTGTGTCTGCATCTATTTTCTTGCCTTCTTTTTGAAGACTTCCAAGGATGACCTGCTGCTGACAGATTTTGAAGGCGCTTTGAAGTTCTTTCGAGTTCAGCTTCCTAAGCGATATCGCTCTGAAGAAAATGCAAAAAAACTAATGGAGTTAGCTTGCAATATGAAGGTAAATAGTAATTAATATATTTTAAGTTTTCCTTTCCCTTTTCTGTGCTAGGTTTCACTTTCATGTCTTGGCAGAAGTCTGTCAATCTTCCAAGGAATAACATTGTTGATGACCATATAATAATGGTGTCATAGTATTTAGAGTTGCAAAAGATCCTGAGAGTTTGTCTTATTCAACACCATCTTTTTTTTTTTTTTTAACAGTTGAGAAAACTAAAACCCAGTGTTTCTTACTTTCCCAAAGTCATATAAATAGCAAAATCAAGAAGTCCTCTATTCATCTCTTATAAGCATTGTGTAACATTTGAATGTTTTTCAGATTGCTTTCGTGTTCTTAACTTAATTCAGTTTTCATGACATCTCTGTGCAGAAAATTACTATACCCATTTTGCAGATATGGCATAGAGGGGTTCCATTTCCAGCTTCATCAAACATTTATTGAGCTCCTATTCTGGGCCACATTCTGTGCTAACTGTTGGGAAGATGCCAATGGAAAATGAAAATGTTTCCTTACCTCGAGGAGCTTAAAATCTTGTATAAGAAGAATAAGAGAAGTGTGTCGGTAATATAATAAAAAATAGATGTATAACAGAAATAGTACAAACGAATTGTTTATGAGAGTTTATAGATAAGGAGAAGGCCAAGCAGCATGACTTAAAATGCTCTCTTTTTCTACCTCTCTAAAAGGAATTTTAAAAAGGAGAGAGAAATCAATGGAATTGCACTTTTGAATGGAATTAGCCACTTTTGAATACCATGAATTTAAAACCCTGTAATTGTCTTAGTTTGGGTTGTCTACATCACTAGTGTGGGATTTGGATTTAATTCGTGCTAAGCAAGCTTGAGTGGGACATATAGGTTAGTTAGACTTGCATTAGGGCAAATAAGTAGTTGAAGATACATGATTTAGAAGTACTTATTGCTTTGAAAGACTTATTGTATGGATGGGGAAAATGTCAGGTGAACTTTGTTTTAGTTTGCACCTTTCATTGAGACAGCATCAAACGTTAGTATTCTCTGTGAAACTGACCTTTATTATGAAAACTAAACAAATGTGATTAGTAAATATTTATTCAGCATCTTCTAAGAGGGAAATAATATGCCTCACACTAGGGTTATACAGACTCAAAAAAAGGAAACATTCCCTGCCCTTAAAAAGTTAGAGATACAACATGAATATTAGTATGGCATCAGGAAAATGGAGGAAAAGGGGTCAGGGAGGAGACAGCATCTGAACTAAGCCTTAAAGATGAAGATGAAGTATCTGCTAAACATGGGGAACAGCTCATCCAAATGCATAGAGAAAGGCAAGGTTGGAGATCTAAGACAGGTTGTCTGGAACATACATTTAATTAATGGGGAGTTCTATGAAATAAGAATGGAAAGGGAAGTAGGAGCCAAATTGTGAAAATCTTAAAATGCCAGATTGAGGGTTTTATATTTTCTCTTAAACAGTGAGGAGCCATTGAAGTATTTTGAGCATGGGAATGAGTTGTATAGAGGATTCTTTGGAGAAAGGAAAAAATGGAAGAAGGAAAACCAGTTAGGAGATTGTCACAATAGTTCTGGTGGCAGTGAGGGCTCTAGCTACTGTGGTAGCCATGGGATAGACAAGAAAGGATATGACAGATTTTGGGGAAAGATCATTGCCAACTTACTGGATGAGGTGAGGAATATGAAGGAAGAAGAGTTGAGGATGACTCTGAGATTATTAATCTGAGTGACTGAAAAGGTGGCAATACTATTAGCAGGGAGAAGAAGAATTCCATCTTAGATATGTTGAATTTAAAATATTAACACTCAGGAGACAGTGTCAACAGGTAGCTTACAATGCAGGCGGAGTTCAGGAGAAATTTAAGCTGGATCTATATATATTTAGAGAAACAAAGTGGACCTAGGACACAAAACCCTGTGAGACCAAACAGCCTTGCTACGGGAAAAGGAACCTGAGAATAAAAAGTCAGGCAGATGGGAGGAAAGTAAGAGCAGGGAAATCAATTCAGCCAGGAAATTGAATGAAATTTCATGTAAAAAAAAAACAGATCTTTAGATTTTTAGGTACGTGGTATTATACGTGGTATAGTGGATTAAACACTAATCTTAGAGTCAAAAAGATTTCTTTCTGCCACTACCTCCTACAAGCCATTTCCCTAATGAGAATCTTCTAAAATGGAAATGAAAGATGAAAGCACATTCAGAGTGCTTTGGTGAAGGCAATACAAAAATGTAAAATATTCTTTATTTGTTAATTGTGATTACAGGACATTTTATTAGCTACATTTAATACCAAAAAAATTTAGGATAATTTTGGCAGTTATGTGGTTGTTTATTAGATTGATTCCAACAACCTGGCCCCACAAGTCAGTTGTTCCTCAATAGGAAAATGTGGATCACGTCATTCCTATCCTGGATAGATTATTCTCAAATGATTGAAATTGTATTGATAGACTTCTTATAAAGTGCTAGAAGTTATCATCATAATTATTATTATTTAATAATAGCTATAATTTACATAGTGTTTTATGGTTTCAAAGCTCTTTAGGTGCATTTTCTTATGTGATTCTTACAACAAATATGTGCATTAGGCACAGTTCTGGTGCTTTACTTGCCTGTGGCAGAATAATTGTGTTTAATTTCCAAGAATGATGTATTTAGTGGTTAGTCAGAAATATCAAATGACCTTTAATTTCTTGAATAAAGTCCAGATTCTTCACCTAACATTTTTCAAATCCTAAAGTATTAATCTAAGTGTATGTTATAACTATTTAAAAGTCAAGGAAGAACCTGATTGCTTTCGAGACCTAGACAATCAAGACAAAGAGAACCTAATGGTAATATCTGGATTTGTAGTCAGATTTAAATACCAACACTACTCCTTTATTGTCAAGGTCATTTTGTAGAAGCATTACATTCTTGGTGTTATGGATCACTTCTCTGATCCCTCCAAGCTCTAATCTGTACTCCTTTGAACAGCATAAGCAGAAACAAGAAGACTAGAAACTAAGGGGCACATGGAAGTATAGCAAGCCACCCGATTTGGCTGGAGGCCAGGTATAAATAAAAAGGATTTTGAGAGAAAAAAAAGATTTAAAATTGGGGTCAACTATTTAACCTTTAGTAGTTAATGGAGTTATTAAAGTTTTCTAAGTGACCATTTGTCATATTTGACCTCGTGGCTCAGGTTAAAGCAAGAAACCTGTGTTCAAGAATTTAGAGGAAATTTGGTATTCTGGAGACTTATACAAAATGTTATTATTCTGTGGCATAGCAAGCAGACAAAAAATAAATTACCCACACTATATAGCAATACAAGAAAGATTATGCAACACACACGAATCCAGGATTGCTCTTGTGAGGAAGGGAGAGACTTGGTGGGATCTGATACATGGAACGCAGTGTCAGCAGGGAAGTTTTATACCATAAAGATGGGCTTGTTTGAGAACAGGTTAAGAGAAGAAAGGGTATTCCTTCTCAGACCAAGAAGTGATGGGAAAAAAATTCTTTGGGTCATTTATTAATAGCAGGCTGAGGTAGGGTAATTTACAATATAGGACCAGAAATTGAGTGAGGACTTCAGTTGGTAATCCCCTAGGGAGCCCTGATCATTTACATGTTTGATAAAGGGTCAGGCTGAATCAGGACAGTGAACATCCACAGGCTGTTTGTCATTGTTGATATACTTATGGTCATTGAGACCTCTTAATCTAAGTGATTTCATATTGAAAGTCTTGAAACAATATATTTCAAGAAATCTTAGTTATCACAGCATACCAAACTTGGAAATTAAATACAATATCTATTTTGCCACAAGTAAACAAGATGGTAACATTTAAGAGTCTTACAAAATTCATTCTTCATGAAAAGTTTATAAAATATAATAGTATAAGTATTATTAGTTCCTTTTAACAGAAAAGGAAATGGAATCTTAGAATGATTATGTCATATGTCCAGAGTCAAATACATGGTAAATTTTGGAGTCAGGTTTTGAATTCAAGTTTCCTGACCCCAAGTCTTACTCTTTCTCCAGTAGCAATCTGACTAATCCCGGCTTTATTTTTCCCTTCTGAATGTGAAGAGGGTATTTGATAGGACAGTTTTCCTGAGTCACACTTGAAAAAAACTAACAAGAGGGGTAAGCAAAGAGGAAGTCTGGGGCAAAGACATTTTGGCTGGCTGGCTGCCAAAATCCTAACTGGGTCTTGGGCCTACCACCCCTCTTTTTGTGGTTAGAATGGTGTATGTCATTCTTTTGGTCTAAGCTATAAATCATCTATTGTAAGGAATCTTTTTTTTTCTTTTTATGTATATGTACTTTTGAACAGAAAAGAGCCTGGTGTCAGATTTAATCATGTGTGAGTGAGTGATCAGTATTTCAGCTTCTCACAGAAGGAAGCAGTCTTTCTTGTGCAAATGGTCATTTAGCACCTGTTCCATGCAGGGCAATAGAAATTAGACATGATTCCAGCCCTTAAAAGAGCTTCTTCATTGATAAGTTCTGTGAGGATCAGAAACACTAGGATCCAACAAAGGCTTTACAAACCAGCACAAAGTGCACAGGAGAGTACGGGGGTGGGGGGAAGGGCTTTCTAAAGAGACAAGTTAGCCAAGTACATGAGAGTGTTCCAGAATCCATGCTCTTGGGACTTTTCCACTGATCTTTAGGAGCTTTAGAACATACTTCATTTTATCTTTCCAGCAAGCAACTGTCTCATCTTCTGAGGAAGCCCCTCTCCCTTAGAAACAATTCCATTTGGTGCTTACATTCCTTCCCAGCAGCACCTTCAGTCTGATGGTCCTCTCATTCTGACTGTCAGTACTGCCACTTCTTTACTGTGAATGTAAACACTTCACTGAACTTCTCTGGGCCTCAGTTAACTCATCTTTAAAATAAAGGCATTGGTGACTGATCTTTAAGCTCTCTTCTAAGCTTAAAAATCTGTTATGGGCCAGTACTCTGAAACAAGGATTCTTATAAGGTGTTAAGTTGGTGGAATTGATAGAGACAATGGTTATCTAGTTTAGCATGGTTCAGTATGATTGATTTAATCTTACAACAAATAATGGTTTCCTAGTGATATAATGATTGGTTTACACTCAGTGTAGAGCATATAAGCTGGGACACAGAGCCAAACTCAGAAGAGCCAGAGAAGAGAAGCAGACTGGAGGCAGGAGCTCAAGCTCTCAGAGCCAAGGAGAGACAGATTCATTTCCATCTTCATCAGCCTTATGGTAGCTGGCCTGTCCTCCTGCATTTTCTCCACTGAAACCAAGTTCCCTCTAAAGGCCAGGAGAAAGCCAGCTGAGCAGGCCAATCTGCAGTTCACCAGCTACCATCAAAAATCCTTCCAGGAACACAAGTGTAGTATAGTGGAAAAATCCCTCAAGTCAGGAAAAACCCAGTTTTCAGATTCCAGCTGTGGTGTTTATTAGCTTGGTGAACAGGAGCAAAACATTTGACTTCTCTGAGCCCTAGTTTTATCTGTAAAATGGAAATCATGCTTTTAATGTCTGTCTCACATCTTTGTTGATGAAGTTAAAATAAGGTAATGTATATAAATCATTCGATAAACATCAAAAGTGCTGTAGAAATTTTAGCTTTATTATTAGCTTGACCTTAGTTTTCCCTTAAATCCACTCCCCTCCTCACACTACTAATCTTCCTCCAGAGCATTATTGCTCTTTATCTTCATTATTCTACAGAGGATGCTTTTACTTTGGTGGTGGTGATTTCATTTCAGTCATGTTCAACTCTTTGCCCTTTCCTTCTGCAGTTCATTTTATAGATGAGGAAACTGAGGCAAAAAGGGTTATTAAGTGACTTGTCCATGGTTCCACAGCTAGTAAGTATCTGAAACCAGATTTTAACTCAAGAAGACAAGTCTTCCTGAATCTAGTCCTGAAATTCTCTCCACTCTGTCTCCTACTTCTCCTGTGCTTTTACTAAGGCAATCCCAACTCATGTTTGCTTTCTTGGTTATCGTGTCATGTTGAAAGTAGGCCATTCACTTTCCAGGATTAGATAGAAATGTGGGGAGGAAAAGGGAAGGAAAAAAATAAGAGTATAATAAAAGCATTTATAAAGCACTTTAAAGGTTTGAGATTTACAAAGCCCTTTTCAAATAATATCTCATGTCATCTCCCAAAAGCACTGAGGCAAGTACTGTTGTTTTTATTTTACAGATAAGAAAACTGAAACAAATAGACTGGTTAATTTGTTAAGGGTCCCATAGCTAATAAGTGTTTGATATTGGATTTGCATTTGGGTTCTTCCTGGCTGCAAGTCCAATGCTCTTTGGACTTTACTCTTTGGATTCTCTTCCATCCTTATTCATTCACAAGGCATAATTGAACCCCATGCTATCCTTTCCCAGAATCCTCTCCATTTAACATCAGTCTCCAGGTGACTGTCAGCAAGATGACCATTTTAGGAATCTGATTTCTAAAATTCAAAAGGTAATTTAAAGAGGAAAAATGAAAAATAAATTTTTAGAATTTGCTATTTATACCTAACCCCCTCATCCATATATTTACTTTGACTGTTTAGTTCACTGGAATCATACTGTTATGGTAAAGAACTATTAACTTTTTTCCAGACCCCCTGGACTGACTCAGAGTCTAAGATCTGCTGGCCAGCAGAACAAGTGTGGTCTTAGCTTTAGTATAGAGGAGCCTGACAAGTCATATTCTGCAATTTCCTTAATTAGTAAAATAATGGGGAGAAAGAAAAGATGTAACTATTTTGAGAAATGTCTCCTTTTTTTAATGACTTATGGCTAGTGTTCTCTTTAGAAGTATAATTAGGAAATGTGTGAAAAGTTGAGTGACTTTTTATGTAGTATTGACAATGAGAAATTTTCACTAACTTAAGTTAGATGGGGCTTAAAAAACAGTGCTGTTTCATGGGTCCTGAGGTATTAGAATCTAGATAGGACCAGTGGTAGTAGTTGCTAGTTTTGACTTATCTAAAACTTTCTAATCAAAGATCATCCAAAAGTACAACAAAACAAGTACTTTTCTGAGTTATAGTGAGTTCCCCTTCACCAGAGGACTTCAAGGAGAGGCTTTATACTTGTCTGACATGTAGAAAGTCACAGGGACAGTCTGAAATAGATGAAGTCTGAAGTATCATACTGCTCTGAGATTTTGTAATTTTTCGGTAGATGTGTAAGCTAAGGAAGCTTAGACGGTCACATTGGACATGGTGAATTAATTGCTGCATGCTTCTCACTAGGGGGAGCCTTATCCCAGATTTCCCTCCACACATAACATCTTGCAAGATAGAGGAAGGATTGTTTTCTGGCTATAGTTCTAATTTGTTTGCATTTATTTTCAATTCCTCCATATTGATCTGTTAGGATTGTTTATCCATTTACCAACTATACAAGTGTTTTATATAGGTGCTTTCTCTGGGTATCATTTTGAAACTCAATAAATACTCAAGACATTGGTCTTAAACCACAGTAGATCAGGGTTTAAAGCTGACCTCTGCCTTAAGCCTTGTGGCCTCCCCAGAAGTGTTTAATGGGTATCTTCCTACAGCTTAGAACCAAATAAATGTGCTTTTCTTGGCCGACACTCCTTGAGCAGAGTCCAAGACTCCATTAATAAAAGTCCTAATTGAGGCAGGTCTAGATAGCAGTAGCATGGGAGGAGGGGAGCATGTAGAATGTTACTACTCCAGGCACTATTTCACATTTCTATAGCATTTTACTGT
Source organism: Sarcophilus harrisii (assembly GCF_902635505.1). Classification (NCBI taxonomy): domain Eukaryota; kingdom Metazoa; phylum Chordata; class Mammalia; order Dasyuromorphia; family Dasyuridae; genus Sarcophilus; species Sarcophilus harrisii. The sequence goes on from NC_045427.1 coordinate 446,678,506, forward strand.
CAACAAAGCAGTTTTCCTATGATAGCCACGTAAGAGAGATAATTTCTATTTAACCGAGGAGAAAATTGAAGCTCCTAACAGTAAAGCCACAAAGATAGTTCTTAACAGAGCAAGGATTGTAACCCAGAGACTACCAGCTCCAAGTTGGAAATTGATTCTTATATATATATATATATATATATATATATATATATATATATATATATATATATATCAAATATCTACTGGGTGGAGAAAAGATTGACTATATGTGAATCATGGGATGATTTATGAAACAAATCAAGCACTAAATTTTATGATATGTAATTAATATAGAAATTCAAAAGAGCTAATCTAATTGTTTCATCCATTGCATGGCTTTGTACTAGCCATTCCCTACCTGGGCATTCCCAATGCTCTCTTCTCTGTACTTAGATTTGGTGACTCTCCCAGCTCCCATGGGTTTTAATTACCTTCTCCATGCAAATAACTGCAATATATTTTCCAGCATATCTAACAAGTGGTCATCCAGGATCCACTTAAAGACTTTCAGTATTGTGGAACATTCTGGGGTATCCATTATACTTTTGGAGGAAGTTTTATGCTGCTGCAAAATTTTCCTTCTAAAACTTTTGCCTATCACTTATCACCTCAGATCTAGACTATAGCAAGAGCCTTACTGGTTGGTCTCTCTGCCTCATATCTCTTCCCATTCCAGTCCATCCTCCATTCTGCTACCCAAATGAACGTCCTAAAGGTCACATCTGACCATTCTCCTCCTTACCATTCTCCTCTCTCCCCTATTCAGTAAATTGCTTTGATTTCTTATTACCTCCGGGATCTCATATTTAAAATCCTTTATGTGACTTTTAAAGCTGTCCAATCTGTTCCTCTCCCACTTTTCCAGTCTTCTAATACCTTACTTTTTACTTTTCTTCTACATTCCATGATACAAAGATGCTGTTCCTTGCACAATATACCCGCTCTGTGCCTTTTCACCAGCTAAACCTCCTGCCTCCAGACAACCATTTCTCTTAAGTCCCATCTAAAATCTCCATTTCTACAAGAAGCCTTTCCTAATACTAGTGCCTTTCCTTTAAGACTACATCCAGTTTACTCTCTATATATGTAATACATTTAGTAGGTATGCAATTGTTTGCATGTTGTTTCCTTCATTAGAATGTTAGCTTCTTGAGGGCAAGAAAAAAGAGGGTTTTTTTTGCCTTCAGTGTTAGTAAAGTCCCTGGCCCATATTGTTGTTCAATTGTGTTTGACTCTTCATGACTCCATGGACTACATTGTCCATGAGGTTTCCTTAACAAGATGATGGAATAGTTTGCCATTTCCTTCACCAGTCCTGGCTTAATAAATTTGATGTGTTGACGGACTTCAAGGCAAACTTTCCCAATTCTTTCAATCAGTTTTCTTGGGGCATAAACTTCAAATGTCTTACTATCCTCATTACCTTCCTTTGGACCTACTACAGTTTGACAATGCCCCTGCCAAAATAAAGCTCCTGAAAGAATTGGGCGATAATTTTAATTCCTGATATGACCAGGACAGAAGAGAGCAAGACCCTTATTTCCTTTGTCCTGGGCACTACATTTTAATGGATGTAGTTTAAGATGATGGAAGTTTAGGGCTGTCATGTCTAATTGTGGACTTGAATTAAGCTTGTACTAAACAAAAAAAGTTTTTGCAAGAACTTTGTACATGTTATTTTCTGATATATCTGTACATTTGTCCTTTCATCTCTCATAGATTAGCCAGAAGAAGTTGAAAAAGTATGAAAAAGAATATCATACTATGAGGGAGCAGCAGGCTCAGCAGGAAGACCCTATTGAACGATTTGAGGTATTGTCCTGAGGAATTCAATGTCAAATATGATCCAGTTGCTGTACTTTGTGTATTTTGTTTTATAAAATTGTGCCTGTTTTTTTCTTTCAAATCATGACTAGCATTATTTATAGAGTTCACTGTTTCTAGGTTTAGGTTTCAGATTGAGCTTTCAAGAATTTATTTAGCAAAGCAAATAAATCAGCCAACAGTCGAGAATCTTGCTTTCCTGTCACAGTTAAGTAATAATAAGTAACCACTTGACCAAGATCACTTGATTTGATGAAATATTTCTTTTTGCAAGTAGAAAATTGGAAAAGGAATTAATTCTTGTCCTTAGGAGGAATCAATCCAGGATAAAGCAGGTTTCTCATAGGACTCCCAGACATGAATCTTTACTTACAAAATGTTGTAGTGGTTTTCCTAGCATAGGACAATTTGTGAGGAACTTTTTCTTTTTGTCATTTGCATGTTCATGCCTCCTTGCCTCCTAGCGGGAAAACAGACGCCTTCAAGAAGCTAACATGAGGTTGGAACAAGAAAATGATGATCTGGCCCATGAGCTAGTAACCAGCAAGATTGCACTGCGTAAGGACCTGGATAATGTAAGTCTGATCCAAAGTTACATATATACATATATATATAGCATATATATATATATATATATATATATATATATATATATATATATAGCATATATATAGTTAAATATATAGCATATATTAAAAGACTTATTGATATATTTGATTTCTAGGTTTTTTTTTTTTTTTTTAACTCATCTAAATCGTTGAATGACTTCTTGGTAGAAATTATAACCATTTTTCTACTTATCTTGTTAAATTCTTGCTCCTAGCTCAGTTCTGAAAATATTATCTATTATTTGGAATTTAAGTTCACCCCTTCCACATGCTTTACATACAGTCAATCCTACATATCTAATCTTGCTGCCTATTCTTTGATTTTTTTATGTATTGTTTTTTAGTTTTATACTTTATTACCAATAAAATTTGTCAGTACTTAAAAAAATTGATTTATTTCATTGGCTTAAATGCTTCTTCTGTTGCTGCATATCATAATACCTCCACACTCTAGTTACATAATTTTCATGAGTTAATATGAAAAAAGTCATCTGCTGATCAGCCTTCTGTCTCAAGCCACCATTTGTCTACACTGGTCCATGGGTGACTGACAGACACATAGTGCATTCTACATCCACTTAAAGCTTTACACCAAAGCAGGGAGGTCACATCAGCACTGGCGGGGAGTCTGGGTTTGAATTAGTAATCCTAGTCATCTCCTGTATCCCTTCTACACTGGTGGCTTCTTGGGATAAAAAATGTTTAGCCCACTATTTATTCTGCCTGCTATGTAATGATTAAATAAGGACTTCTAATAGAACTGCAGCCAAGTGCCCTGGCAGTTTGAAATTTGCTTTAGTAGTTTCTGTTGACAAGTTATAGACTCCACCTTTCCCCTCCCCCCAATTTTGGAACATCATCCAGTGGTAGCACTTCTGGCCTTGTGGTGGTAAACATTTAGCGAAAACTCCTCTGGAAAAATTGCAGCTTTTATGATTGTAGATATAGTTAAAAATTGTGTTTCCAGAATTATTTTTTTACTCAAAGTGGACTCTTAGCAACCTGGAGCTTCAAGGAAAGAGGGCTGGGGAAACCTGTCCTTTTTTACAATAGTTGGAGGCCCTTAGATAGCAGCTTCTGCTTCTGGTTATTTTGTCTTGTTAAAAGCTTGAAGCAGCATTTGCATAGAACCAGGGTGAAAGAGATTGTGTTTTGAAGGCTGAGTTTTCCTCAATTCTTTCAAAGGCAGGATTTTCAATGTCATTAGACTCCAGGATGTTGCTTCATATTTGGGGATGCTTTCCTCTAGTTTGAAGTTGTGGCTGTTTGGGCTAATTCCCAATATGATGATTTTGAACCTTGTACCCCGAAAAGGGAAAGCGTTTCTTGGACTTCTGCATGGCCCAGTGAGTGGTGTGAGGGGATAACAGGTTAGCAGAGAGTGTTGCGTTGTGTGTGATTAAGAAGGTCAGGAAGCACAGCCTATGTCCTCCTCTATGTACATGGGGAAGGTTAGATTTATCCAGGTTTATAAAATACTTTTTCCACTTTTGATTCCTCATTTTTACTCTTACTTTGCATGAATAAATTGAGATTCAGATATGTGAGGTCATTTTTCCCAGGATCATGCAGACAATAAGAGTAATGACAGGGTCCTCTGACTCCTAGACCAGGGCTTTTCCCACTATATCACACACTTTGAAGTCCCAAAACAATTTATGTGTACTGCTAATTATCATTAATAATAATCAGGTTGATGCAAAATGTTCCATGAGTAGGTAGAACTAAGTTCTATCTGTGAGTGAAAAGGCTTTGCCTCTTAGGTATAAGCATTTTATCATTTGATTCCAGCAGGGATGTAGCTTGAACCATTGTCTCTTGGCCAGAAATTGACAGTCTAATGGTAACATTACCATCCCACAAGTTTAAAAGTGGATCAAGGACTTTGTTCTTGACTTCTGTGCCAAAGAAGTGTTTTATTGCCAAAAGGGCAATATTACTCTTGGGCAATGATTTTCAAACTTTTCCTTCTACTTGTATAAAAAGGAAATAATCAAAGCAATAAACCAGCATCAAAAAAATCTGATTTTCTGTTCCCAGTATCCCACCTGCAGAGTCTGATTAACAGTACTACAATACATCTACGATCTCAGCAGTGCATGACAGTATTTCATTTATAGCATAAGGCTTTAAAGTTATAAAGCACACAGGATGGGTTGCAATCTGCAGCATTACCTACATAAACCCCTTTTACCAGGCAATATAGTAATAGGGAATGTTAAACCCAATTTAAATATTTAGAAACTTAAGCCCAGAGAGATTAGTTAATTGACTAGTTTGTAACATCAAAGTTAAAGAATCAGCATTCAAAGGTTAGATATGAAAGTTGGTATTAACTGATATTTATGTAAGGCTGAATGAAAAATAGAAATTATTCCTAAAATATCCAAAATACTCGAGCAGCATGGTCTGACTCAAGGATATCCTAGTGAGTCAGAGAGAGAAACACCTGAACTTGTAGGTTTCCTTTTGTCAGTACCATGTCCTCTTCAGCTGCTTCAGATCAAGAGACTGAAAATCTGGAGGAAATCTCTCATCCCCGATTCTATGGCTTTTCCTGAAGTCTAAAGCATAACTAAAAGGACAACAATGCATGTCCCCCAAAATGCAGTCCCCTCATATTAAGAGGGGAAACAGCTCCTCACTTTTTAAAGCGTAATTCGGTCAATGGGGTCTCAGAAGCCTTTGAAAACTAGATAGGTTCTTCTTACAAGATGACCTAGTTTCCTTGGTACTCTTGTCATTCAGTGTTTCCTCCTTTTCTCTCAATTCTTTCACTTCCAAAAGACAGAAAATGGACTAGTTGATACTAAGAATTACAGAATTTTCCCTCCATTAGTAAAAATATCTTCCAGTTCTTTTGTCATTTCTTTCCCATGGGAAAGAATTGGTTTCTGAAGAGGAAAGGCACTGTGCATTTAATAGAAAGAAATTCAGATTCATATCTTGGGTCCATATCTGTCATTTGTTAGGCAGATTACTCTGTAAAAGGACCTATATATCAGGCCTGACCAATGTAAGGAAAGCATTTTGTAAACCCTTAAGTACTATAAAATTTGGTCCGTTGCTATTGGGCTTTTTCCTTGAATAGCCTTTTAAAAGCCTTGGGACAGTAATGAGTCTGCATCTGTTCAGTGTATAAATTGATCCTTGAGAGCTGTCATCATTTTTTGATACAGTCCCAACAATGTATACTTGTCTCTCTGAGGAGACTCTCTGATTTATGTTGCTGGGATGGAAGGAAATGATTCTCATTGATCTGAAGAAGTTTTTGGTATGTGTTTGTCTGTTTCTTAAGGCAACCATTAGCTAAAGTTCTCTAAGTTAGCATCCTGATTTGGTTTTTTGCATCCTTTGAATATACTCACCAACATCTGACTGTGATATATAGAAAAGGCACTTGTGGCCATGCTACCAAAAGAGAAAGAGAGCATTCCCTTCCAACAAGGGTTCTAGTATAGTCGTTACTCATCAGCATTTTGACTTCAGTGAGATGCTGTGGGTGTCTGACTTTGGAAGTGCTCGACACCAGAGAGGAGTCTAGACATTTATTTTAAAATGCTCACTGCTGCCAGATTTTATATTCCCAAAAGTCAGGATTATTTCTCCGTGGTTTCTTCTCACATTCAACAATGCTTTTATCTGAGCAAGCTTTCTAAACATTGGAAAGGAAAGTGGGTTTCAGTGTCCAGGTAATTACAGAAATTTTATAATGAAATTAGATAGCTTTCAGTATTTCTAAAGTGAAAAAAAAGGAAAAGTATTGGTTCGGTAGTGCAGATTTCCTTGATTTGTTACTCTTTATTTCTTTTTCACTTAATAGCTTGCACCTTATGATTTTTTCCCTATTCTTACCTCTCATGGATAGCTATTCACTTCTTTTTTTGTGTCTCTATAATATAACATGCATCTGGCACCTTCTCTTTCATTATTACTAAAGTTTTGCAGTACACTTACCAATAAGTCTTTGTCTCTCCCCAGTCAAATGGACCCTCCATTTGTCATTGGACCAATCTTCATAAATAGCTGACCATATTATTCCTCTTTTTAAAAATTTTTTAGTGGCTTCTTGCCATTGACATGGAAATCTATACTCTGGGACAATCTGATCTTTTCTATATTCGAATTGTCAGCTCTCCACCATGTATTTTATGTTCCATCCAAACAGAACTACTCTCTGCCCCACCTCATAGAAAATACTCTTTCTCTTTCTCTCTCTCTGTGTATGTGTGTGTCTGCTTTCCCATATTCATATGTTTGCTGTTGTTCCTTTTGCTTCAAGTTAATTCTCTTCCTCTTCTCCTGTGTCTGTTGAGTTTCTACCAGTCCATTCAAGTGTCACTCACACTTTCTGTCCCATTCTAAAATGTGCATGTACAATTTGAAGTTCACTTAGGCAAGGAGCCTCAATATCCTACACAATTAGTTATTTTCAGCCTTATAGATGAAAGTCTATATCTTTTAGGCTCAATTTCTCATGATAATTTTTTTCTGATGCTATAAAACTTGTTCATTGACTCCTTTGAATGTCAGCTGAAGTTTTTTGTTTTTTTCAAGCAGACTATTAAGAAAGTAAAAAGATACACGTTTTCACCCAGAGAAATGAGTGGGAACTGAAAAGTTCTAGATCTTCTCATGATCCAGGTGGAAGAAGTCAGCAGAACCAAGTAGAAGTCAGGAGGAATGGGTCTGCTTTCTCATGAAAACTACTTTGCACAGAGGCAGGAAGCCCAGGATCTCACTTCTGCCTTGTCACTCAGCAGCTCTGTGACCTTTAGCAAAAGATTTCCTTCTCCTTTCTTGGCTCCCATTTCCCTGTCTTTAAATTGAGTGTTGAACAAGGTGATTTTTCATTTCTAACTTTACAAGATTCTTTGACAACTCCAATGCAATATATCTGTGTTGTAGGCAGAAGAAAAAGCAGATGCCCTGAATAAGGAGCTGCTGATGACCAAACAGAAGCTGATCGATGCAGAGGAAGAGAAAAGGCGGCTAGAAGAAGAGTCTGCTCAGGTGACTGGGGTCTTGACATCCTAATCTTCCTCTCCTCTCCTTCCATTCCCAGCCTTCCTGTCCCTGGAAAGCAAAGAAATGTAGGGGAGAGCAGGGAGAGCACTGGATTTGCAGATAAGAGACTTGAATTCAAGTCCAATCTGGGTTACTTTGTAACTATGGAACCTTAATAGTTTTTTCACTTTTCCTATCTTAGCTTCAGACTTCCTCATCTGGGAAAGGAATTGGGCCTAGGAACTCTCCAAAGTTATTTGTAGCTCTGACATTCTATATTCTAAACATTCATTATTTCAAAATCTTGTTGACCCTTAAAAATTGAACTCTAAGCTTCCTCTCAGTTAGTCTGCATTCTAGTACTTTGTCATACTGGGACTGAGGACTAAAAGGGAATCGTTCAGAGCAAGTACTGTTTTTCCTGTTGGCACAAGAAAAACCTGAGACAGTTGGATTATGTTTCTCTCAAAAGGCCCTATTTATTATTTACTGCTGAAAGCCTAATGATCCTCAATAATTCAAACTGGAAAGGAGATAGTAGGTCAGATAGTAGGTCAGTGTCCATTCTTTCATCTGGCAAAGAAGAATTACTAGAGCCCAATGTTTGTTTCTTTAGAATCTTACATAAAATGACAGGAGCAGTGGATGAGGAATTTACAGGAAATTCGGATCCTCGCTCTAGAAGTCTTACCCCACCTCTCAGGGTCTTTTTCATATGTGAAATTTGGCCTAAGTGATATTTGAGGTTCCTCCCAACAGTGATATTCCTGACTCTGTGACAGATACACAGAAAGGGAGATGTCAGGGTTCTTGTTGATCTGGCTGAGAACCCATCACGCTCTTGTGGATCTCTTGTACCGGCAGTGCAGAGCAGTGTCTTCTTTTGTGTGACTCTTGTTCACGGCCTCTCAGAGCCCCCGAGTTGGGGTGGGGATAGGGGTGAGGGTCCGTCAAACATATTGAGGCCTTCCATTAAGGTGTTTACAATTGCACGTGTATACAGACAGTACTCTGGATGTCAACTTCTTCAGCCTACCTCTTCCTCTGTGGCTGTTCCATCTTTTCAGATTATATTTCTCATGGAAAATCCATCTTGCATATACCTCCTTATGTACAAGTTAAAATTCACTTACTCTGAAAAATTCTTCAGAGTTGACCCTTGGGCAGAAGGGCCAAAACATTACACAGTTAACTGGTGAGTATATTTTGCCACTCATACTCATTCTTGGCCATTTCTTCATTTATTAACACCTCCTGACAATTCAGGAAAGAGAGAAAGAAATTAAATACTGGCCTTATTTTATCTACCCCTTAGATCTTGATGCTTATAGCTGAGCAAGGCTGAAAGACAACATATGAGCTATTGTAGATGATGCCCCAAACTTGAAACTAAGTTAGATTTTCTGTATTATCCCAGTCCTTCCCATTCCCTCCCAACAGATCGTCCCCTCTGGCCTGTCCATTCTTTCATTTATTTTCAGTCTTCTTTTCTCTACTGGCTCTTCCCTACAACCCACAAACATGCCCTGTCTCATCTTCACTACCCTCAAAAAGCTCTCAGTGATCCTTCCCACTGCCATCCTAGCAGCTTCCTCCACTTTGGCGTTTCTTCCCCTAAGCCCTCACAGCCTGGTTTGTAGCTTCATCCTTCAACTCTCTCCAGAGTTCCTGCAGATTTCTTAGGTACCAAACCCCATGCCTTTTCTTCAGTCCTCCCTTTCCTTTCCATCTGCTCCAGTCCTTTCCCCTGATCCTCTCCTTGCGAGTTCTGTGGGACGTTGTCTTCTCCAGATATCTGCCACTCCTCACACTGCTTTGCTGGGACTTTATCCAGGTTGGAGTGTGACCTACAGGACTCTGTCCAGGACCCACTCTTCCCTCAGTACTACACTTCCCTTGAGGATCTCATCAGCTCTCATAGATTAAATTAAATCATCTCTATTCTGATGATTCTCAAATGTACCAACTTCTTCCCAGCCTCGCTTCCTTGCTATTCCTTGAATAAGACATTCCATTTCTTGACTCAGGACATTTTCTCCCCCGTGTCTAGAATGCTCCCCTTTTTATTTTCACCCATTGGCTTTTTTCAAGCTCCATGTAATTTTCCATTTTCTAAAGGAAACTTTTCTCACCTCTTAATTTTAGTGCCTTCTTTCTTATTTTTCCTATTCTATTTTTATTTCCTATTCTAATTTTCCTCTACAGCTTGTTTATACATATTAGTTTCCCCACAAAAGGGTGAGTTCCTTAAAAACAGGGACTGTCTTTTGCAAACATTTTTGGTGTCCTTAGTATACAGTAGGCACTTAATTAATGTTTATTGACTGATAGCTGTGGTTTGAGCTATTAGGTGCTTTCCCCTCTGCTGATATGAGGAATAGGAAGTTGGCTCTGCCAAAAATTGACAATGATAATAATACCCATTTCCATAGTATATGGAGTTAGATACAATTGTCTAACAACAGGCCTTAGGTAGGAGTATTTTCACTGTCATTATTATTAATGAATGACTCGTTTATAGAGAACTTTAACATTTCCAAAATGCTTTCCCCTCAAATTCCTGGAAGTTCATAAATGCAATTATTATCACCATCTTCATCTTACTAGTGGAGAAACTAGTGAATGATGCCAATCATGCAAAGGGATTGTTCATTTAGGCTTTGGAAGGCTTTGGACTCAGTCCGATGTCTTCTTTCTCCAGGTCTGGGGGTTTTTTTGTCTCTAGAGTTCTGCAGAAGAGGTCATTTAGTTCTTGGTGATGAGTATATGCAAAAATATCAGGGCTTTGTTTATTCCTTTACTTTTTTTCTTACAGCTGAAGGAAATGTGTCGCCGGGAGCTGGACAAAGCAGAGTCAGAGATTAAAAAAAATAGTTCCATCATTGGTGATTACAAGCAGGTAAGCTTCACTGGTCCATTGATGCTACCTTCTTCTGTAGATAGAGAATATTGGCAGATGTTTTCTTGGGGAAACCTATTCCTCTACTCCCTCCCTATAAGTTCTGAAGTATTAATAATGTCTTGAGGTTTCTAAAAAGCTTCATGAGTCATCCAGGCTTTGCCTTTAGGGATCATGAGAGTAGTATTAACACAACTAAGGGAACTTGCATTCTGAATAATCAAATTTTCATCTTCCTCCTGATACATCACCCACAAATGTCAGTCATCTTGCCCTAAAAATTATCCCTGAATGTTACACTGACCAACTTTGGCCTTGAGTGAGTTATAAGTTAATTGCACTGCTTCAAATGTTTCATGGATTGTGTTCCCTTAGATTTGTTCCCAGTTGAGCGAGAGATTGGAAAAGCAGCAGTCAGTAAATAAAGCAGAGATTGAGAAAATTCGGGTAAGTGGATTTCTTTAATATATTGATAGAATTTGCTTTTGACTTTTAAGGCAAAGTGTTTCTGAACTTTATTTACAGCATTTCTTTATTCATTATAGACTACTAAGCAGACCATAGCAATGACATTTTTCAGTCATATGGAATAGAAGTGAAATTGAGAAAATTGTGTGTAAACCTTAATATTCCCCCTGGGGTAGGACCATGAATGCTTTATTATTGGGGATTGCAATGTTAAAAGGCCATTGGTGAACAGAAACACAAAATGTCAGAAGAGTATAGAATGCCAGCGCTCAGAGGGGACCCTTTAGAATTTATCAAGTCCAATTTCCTGACTAACAGATTATGACACTAAGACTTAAAAATACTAAGTTCACCATGGTCTCAGAACTGATAGATGTTAAGAGCTAGAAATAAAATTTAGGTTTTATGCTTTCTATCCAGTTCTTCACTATTAGGTAAAAACTCATCTTTCTTTTCCACACAATTAGCAGTCAGGGAACTGTTTTAACTCCCAGCTTTGTCAGAAATTCACTATGTACCTTCGAATAAATCACTTCTCTGGTTTACTCATTTATCAAAAGAAGGACATCTAAGATCTCTTCTAGCTGTCATTTCTATGACAAATCAAAAAAAATTATTTCAGATAAGGTAGAATCATTTTATTGAATTCAAAGGGATATCACATTATAGAAATTCCTCATAAAAATGGAAGTTGTTACTAGTGTATGTAGAAGAAGTATATTGTATGTATGAGTCTGTGTATGTGTATACCATACTTGGTATATACACATGTATATTTCTAACAAAGAGATAGTGTGGCCTGAGTACTTGCTGATCTCAAAAACTTAAGAGTTACCTCCATACCAAAAGCAGTCATAGGAAGAGGAAAAACTGACAAATTTATTATTTCAGGAGATTTCAGGGACTTCCCTCCTACAGGGTTGTGAAGTCATAAGGAAGGGTGCCAATCAGGTTGAGGGTCTCCAGCTTTGGTCCAACTCAGCCAGGAACAGGAACACTCTAAAACGCTGCTGACAGTGGGTCATTTCTTTGTAAATGGTCAATCCAGGACTTTTGAACCCCAACTCTGATTGTACTTAGGTCATTAGGCCTCTCTGTTTTCTCATCTTTATAGGGGCTGGACTAGATTACCACCGAAGAGCTTTCTAGCTCTGAATCTATGATCCTACATTGATTTTGTGCTTTGCAATCTCTTCTAGCCCTAAACTACTACTATTTTTTTTAATCTATCAAAGCAAAGTATTGATCTGCAAAGATGAGTAACTGCTTTACTTCTTCAGCTCAACAGTTAGTCACAGCTATATAACATTCTAGGCCTGTAGAAACTACTTGTTCCCATTGCAAGAAATCAAGACTTTTAATTTAATTTAGGTTCCAAGTGCATGACTGATGTCAATCCATTTTCACTTACACTTTATATTTGCCTTTTAGTTCTTATGTTTTTGTAACTTTACACTCTCATGGAACCTTCTTTGTCTGTCCCTTTCAATGAGATTCTAGTCTTGTCACTTAACCTTGCTTTTAAAAGCTAACTTGCCAGCAGACTTATTTTTTTTTTAATTAAAGCTTTTTATTCTCAAAATATGTACATAGATAATTTTCAACATTTGCCCTTAAAAAATCTTGTATTCTAATTTTTTTCCTTCTTCCTCCCCATCCTTTCTCCTAGACAGGGATATTCAACGTATGTTAAACATGTGCAGTTCTTCTATACCTACTTCCACAAATATCACACTACACAAGAAAAATCAAAAGGAAAAAAAAAAGAAAGGAAAAAAATGCAAGCAAACAACAACAAAAAGAGTGAAAATGCTATGTTGTGCTCCACACTCAGTCCCATAATCCTGTCTCTGGATGCAGATGGCTCTCTCCATCACAAGTCTATTGGAGTTGGCCTGAATCACCTCATTGTTGGAAAGAGCCATGTCCATCACAGTTGATTATCCTATAATCTTGTTACTGTGTACAATGTTCTTCTGGTTCTATTTACTTCACTTAGCAAGTCTCTCCAGACTTCATTCTATTGGTCATTCTCCATCTGATGGGTATCCACTCAGTTTCCAGTTCCAGTTCTACAAAAAGAGCTGCCACAAATATTTCTGCACATGTGGGTCCCTTTCCCTCTTTCTCTTTGGGATACAGGCCCAGTAGAGACACTTCTGGGTATGCAAAAGGTATGCAGAGTTTGATAGCCTTTTGGGTATAGTTCCAAATCAGCATTGTTTATGTCTTCCAACTATCACTTTTTTTGGTGGCTCTAAATGAATAGCATTTTGTTCTCTTGGTCAGCTAGTTTAATTTTCCAAATTTTTTTTTTTTATGTTTTCAGTTGGGTCTCAACTATGTGGTAGCAATCAATTAATAAATTTTTACTATGGCCAAACACTATTCTACATCCTAGGATAGCCCAGCCCTGATGTTCTATGTGCCAGTGTACCTTCTAGTTCCATGACTTTCTGTCCAAGGTCTCTTCCTCCTCTGATGTTACATACTATATTTATGTTGAGTTATCCTTTTCAGTTTTGATACAACAAGATTCTAGGTAAAATGTCCTTCCAACCATACTCTGTTCTCCATTTGCCCCTAATTACAGAACAATTCATAATTATATACAGAATTTTTAACCAGTAGCCATATAAGAAAAGTTGTGTTTTGGAAGATTACCTGGAACATAGAAATGGCCTCACTATATAAAATTACATATTGCTACAGTTTATATGAGAACTTGATTTGCAACATCTTTAGGAAAGGATTTGTCAGATAACTGAAAGAAGTTATCCCCTGGTTCCTTCACTATGTGGCTGCTGCATGAAAATAATATTAAATAACAAAAAATGACAGCAGTCAATGCTAAAGGGTTAGTGGAAAGATAGGTATTTTAAATATATTTTTGGTGAAGCATGTTACAAACATTTTGAAAAGCAATTTGGAATTTTGTGAAAAAGGTAACTAAAATGTCCATTGCCTTTGAACTAGATTCCATTTTTTTGCTTTAATGCCCCAAGAAAAGAAGTCTCCATATGTACCAAAACATTTATAAAGAGTTGGGCAACAAAGTATCTCTCCACCAGCTGGAGCATGGCTAAATGGTACATGAACGTCACGGAATATTATACTAGATGAAAAGATGTATATCAGCAAAGCCAGGAAAATTATAACAATATAAATGGAAAGAACCACCATATACCAAAACACTCAAACTGAATGGAATGAAATTATAAACATCCCTCAGGCCTGAAAGGAAAAGAGATGAGAGGATACCCCCAACACACACCCCACTGTGGGGTAGGGAGGCCCACAAGTGTTGGACATTGCGTGTATTTTTGGACTTTAACAACAAATTGATCTATAGGGTTTTTTGCCCTACAATATAAAAATACTGTCATGTGAATATGGAAATATGTTTAGAAGAATTGCACATGTTTAACCTATATTGGATTGCTTTCTGTCTTGGGGTTGGGGGAAGAGAGGGAGAAAAAATTGGAATATATGGTTTTGCAAAGGTGAATAATGTTAAAAACTATTTTTGCATGTATTTCAAAAAATAAAATACGATTAAAAATTTTTTTAAAGATTGTCATGGGGATGGGAGAAAGGGGAAGATACTTGAGATAACTATGGGAATGTGAGAAACGAAAATATCAATAGTTGTATTTTTTTTTTAAGTTTTAAAAAGTAATCCCTCTTTTTCCGTGGGCTAATCAAGTGATACTGCCCTTAACTCTGGTTTCAGCATAAGGTGGACGACTGTGAGCATTGCAGAGAGTTCTTCAACAAGGAAGGGCGTGTCAAAACCATCACATCAGCCACAGAGACTTCCGATGAAGATACCGATGAAGAAAAGGAGACACTGAAAAACCAGCTGAGGGAGATGGAGCTAGAACTGGCACAGACCAAACTGCAGCTGGTCGAGGCAGAATGTAAAATCCAGGTGAGTTTTGCCACTGGGCCAAGTGATCCAGGAACAGACTGAACCTTGTTCAGGTTATCAGAAGGACACATTCATTCAGGACTTGGCCCAGAAGCCAAGGATGATTTTTTTGTTGGTTAAGAAATACGTTTTCATACTGTATGATGAACCAAATCGATTGCCCTGTGATTTTCCCATTTTAGTGATAGAAAAGAATACTTTATTATCCTGTATCTCCCAACCACCTTCCTTCTGTGACCAAAGACAGATTTGGAAGATTCTTTTCTTTCAAAGAATGTTATAGAGTAGGAGTTTAAATCTCATTGAAATGTAGAAACAAAACTTTATCCTGTACTTACATAGCCTTTATCATGATTATGTTTTACCCATATTGGTATAACACTATAAGCCACATCCTTAAAGATAAAGTCATTAAGATGTGCTATACATAAAGTTTTTCTACAAGCAAATTTGGAGGAGAGGAGAGAAAACATGGCTATATTCAGATTCATGTGGTATCAAAGTTATTTGTACATGTCTTTTATCTCTTCTTCTGCATTATAAAGGAAGAACTACTGGAAATGAGGGCAGAGGCATTGTCTTCTCCATTTTTGTGTTTCCTAACGTGTCTTGAACATAAACAGTTTTTTTGTTTGTTTTGTTTTTATGTTTAACTGAATGAGTGGAAGATTTACTACACGAATTGAGCATATGTATGTGGCATAGAATCAGTAAGATGTTAAAGACCAAGATTTTGGCATCTGAGCAGTTGGCTCTAGAAAGAAACAAATTTAGGCAAAGCAACATTTACGAGGGGACAGGTGGCTCTATAGGAACATTGTTAAAAATGAGCAATTGGCCAAAAAACACCGAGATAATTTATGGTAGGGTAGAGGTTGGGAGGGTGGTGGTAATATAAGAAGCAAGATTAGTGTACTGAAAAGACATCAATTTGGAGTAAAAAGACTTAGGGTTAACACTGCTACAGGACCCACTCCCTTCTAAAAACTAAATCCTATGGTTCTACAAAGCACAAGGGAGTAACAGTAAATTCCTGTATGAACAATTTTCAAATGAACACATTGAAACCATTTGTAATCATGTGGAAAAAAAAATGCTCTAAATCACTATTGATCAGAGAAATGCAAATTAAGACAACTCTGAGATACCACTACACCCCTGTCAGATTGGCTAAGATGACAGGAAAAGATAATGATGAATGTTGGAGGGGATATGAGAAAACTGGAACACTGATACATTGTTGGTTTAGTTGTGAACACATCCAACCATTCTGGAGAGCATTTGGAATTGGGTTCAAAAAGTTATCAAACTGTGCATACCCTTTGTGCCTCTACTGGGTCTGTATCCCAAGAGATCTTCAAGGAGGGAAAGGGACCCACATGTGCAAAAATGTTTGTGGCAGCCCTTTTTGTAGTGACCAGAAACTGGAAACTTGAGTGGATGCCCATCAATTGGAGAATGGTTGGGTAAATTGTGGTATATGAATGTTATGGAATATTATTGTTCTGTAAGAAACAACCAGCAGGATGATTTCAGAGATGCCTGGAGAGACTTCTATGAACTTAGGCTGAGTGAAATGAGCAGAACCAGATCATTATACATGGCAACAGTAAGAATATATGATGATCAATTCTGATGGACATGGCTCATGATTTAGACCAATTCCTGTGGTCTTGTGATGAAGAGAGCCATGTACACCCAGAAAGAGGATATCACAAAATAGTATTTTCACCTTTTTTATTATTTGCTTACTTGCTTTCTTCTCATTCCTCCCCCCCTTTTTTTGCACAGCATGACAAATATGGAAATGTTTAGAAGAGTTGCACATGTCTAATTTATACTGGATTACTTGTATAGGAGAGGGAGAAAAATGTGGAACAAAAGTTTTTTTTCTTTTTAGAGCTGTGTATTTTGAAAACATATGCATGGATACATTTTCAACATTGAGCCTTACAAAACCTTGTGTTCCAAAATTTCCCCTCCTTTGGATGGAAGTAATCCAAAATGTTATATATGTTAAAATATGTCAAATCCAATATGTATATAATTATAATTTATATAATTATCTTGCTGCACAAGAAAAATCGGATCAAAAAGGGAAAAAAAATGAGAATGAAAACAAAATGCAAGCAAACGACAAACAAAAGAGTGAAAATGATATGTTGTGAACCACACTCAATGCTCACAGTCCTCTCTCTGGGTGTAAATGGCTCTCTTCATCACAAGATTATTGAACTGGTTTGAATCATCTCATTGTTGAAAAGAGCCACGTCCATCAGAATTGATCATCGTATAATCTTGCTGAAACAAAAGGTTTTGCGAGGGTGAATGCTGAAAACTATGTTTTTGCATGTATTTGGAAAAATAAAAAGCTGTTTTAAAAAATCATAATTCCTGACGTAAGCATAACCCATTAGACATATTCCTTCATTTTAATCTCCCATCAATTTTGAGAAGTACTTTTATTTTTGAGCAGGCCTGTGATTATTTTTCGAGGGAGAACCATCTCTACTAATCTGTATATAATGTGGTCCCTTCTAGAAGAGTGACTTGCCTAGTCTGATACAAATGGTATGTGACAAAAGTCGGATTTGGACCTATTTCTGACTCACTCTGGGCCGGTAGACCCCACACTGCCTTAGGATGTGATCCGCCCAGAGTCACTCTAGTTATCAGTGTCTCCGACAGGATTCAGACCCAGGACTTTGTGTCAGCTGAAGGCTGGTATTTCATTTCTGCGTTCAGTGTTGCAGCTGTGTCAGGTTGTTTGGGGAGTGATAGCAGCAGAAAAGTAATTGTGGGTCATTTTTTCTTTCAGGACCTGGAGCACCATTTGGGTCTTGCACTAAATGAGGTCCAGGCTGCCAAGAAGACTTGGTTCAACCGAACCATTAGTTCTATAAAGACAGTGACTGGTGTCCAAGGGAAAGAGACTTGTTGAGGTGACACCTCCAGAGAGACACCTTCTTCTTAACACACACCACCTTTGGCTGCCTTCCTCGGCCAGATGTTTGATTCTGTGACATGTCAGAGGACCAGAATGTATATAACCTAGAAACACAGCAGCATGTCAGGATTTTAATAGATCAATGATAAAGTGGATGGAAACATGCAAAACAAGGCTTCCTGTGTAGGACTCTCCATACTACTGATATTTGGTGTTCTAGCTAGATTGAAACTCTTTGGAGAAGCACTCTATTGTGAGACCCCCTGAGAGGCCTTTTTCACAAAGTCATAGTAGATATGAAAATCTAACACACCCTGCAGCCAAGTTTACATTACAGGTGTAGGGAGCTTTTGATCAGTTTGAATTTTTTTTAATCTTCTGTGTGTATATATAAATATGTGTGTGTAAAAAATATACACATTTATGTATCCATACATACACATACACATGTATCTCTACATGTATGTATGTGTAGGCATGCACACACACATGTATGTGTATATACACAGAGAATGGCAGGGGTGGAATGTCACTAACCAAGAACACAACTCAATCTTGTAAGGGGTCCTTCCAGGTAGGATCTAGGAAATTTTTCAAAAGGAAGAAAATGGGTTACATGACTACGATTGACACCACCTGGTTTTGTTAGACAACACACCGCACATTTTTTTGTTTGGCATAATTTACATGTTTCTAATCAATTCTATGCAATTTTTTTTTTTAAAGCACTAGCTGCCAAATGACTTCACAGCTCCATGTTAGGTGACTTGTCTTTGAATGTGAGATGTGAAATAATTAAAATTGGGGCAAATGTCATTTTACTTATGTCAGTCATATAGACAGATCTAACCAGTTTTTTCCCAAGCCCACACAAAACCAATCGTGTTGGGAATCCCGACACTGCTGACGTGTAGCTAACTAACTAATTATGTGGCCGTTTGGACAACTGATTCCGTTTGAGGGCTGTTCCTTTTCTCTCCCAACCCCACCCCCCATGACAAGATGAGTTCCCCAACATCAAGATTTTAAGTTTGCACATATATGTATGAATGAGAAACTGAATTGTACACATGTAGTTGGTCTTTTGGGATGTGTATGTATATGTTTTTTCTGCACTTACAGCAAGGTAGTGGTGCTCTGGGACTCACCAGCTATATAATACTTTCACCGACTTTCCGGGGACATCGCACCTGCTCAGACTCTGGATCTGTGAGCTGGGTTTCAAGAGCCCTGTTCTCGAGAGTACTTTTTGTGTGTGGGCCTCTCCCCATTCACATCAGCTTGAAGTTCTCACTTGAAAGCTATAGAATGAAGATTTTAGCACCTTGTTCCTTCTTTAAAAAAGATTTATTTTCACTTTCATTTTTAATTTATAATAGTTTTTGTTGTGCTGACAGATCTCTCTTGTATCGGTGGTTACTTTTTTTCCTTTACCTTGTGTGCAGTGTGAGCAAGCTGGTTACAAGAGGAGACACTGGTCTGTATATAAAGATACTTGGTTTACTTTGTACACCACCTTTTCTTGTTGACTGTACTAATAATGCTCGCTAATGTGACCTGTGATGACGGAGGTGACATGCAGCTATATACCCAAACCCTTTCCTTAACTGCTTCCATCATCTTTATTGTTTAATCACCCAAAAAACTGTGTGTCCAATATTAAGTTGTGTGGACATTGTGCTGGGGTAGTTTCAGTGTGTAAACTTTATGAATTGAAATATAAACCAGTAACATTGTATTATATAATTTCTTGTTTTATTTCATTTTAATAAGCAAGCATCTGTATTGAAAGTACCACTTTGCATAAGTTGGATTAGTTCCTATCAAACTGGAAAGCTGTTGAACTTAGGAGAACCAGCAACAGACTGTTATTTTATGTCTTCTGTCCTAGACCACTGTTTCAGTTTGGACGAGGTTGTTCCCGGAGGTTGGCCAACAGGCAATGAGTTTTTTCTGATTTTTTTTAAAAACCAAATTAACTCATTTAACTGTTTTTCTAAGATGGTAAAAGTGCCAAAGTATGAAAATTATGGCTCTTCTTGAAGTGTTCCTTGATCTTTTGCCTTGAAAGTTTTCATTAGCCAGTCCCCAGCTATGCTTCTCTCCCCAGCCCTACCTTACTCAGCAACAGAATAATGCATATAGATAGACAAACTGGTGATTCCCCTACTCTAAAATTAAGGCTAGCTACAAAGTCTCCAGGCTCTCAATGACGTCGGTATCTTCCTCTTTAAAGGATGGTTTCCATAATTTAGGGATGGAAGATGTTCTGAAATGGTGAAAAGACTCAAAGCCACTAGTGACACTTAGGTAGTCATTTTCAGACCTTACCTAAGGCACACGTATACAGTGTTCTGGATTGATTCAGAGGTTCTCTCTACAATAATCCCTTTCAGAGCTTACATTAAACTACCTTGCAAACAAAGACCTGAGACAGTTTTAATTTAAATGAGCTCTAAACATTCCTGCTCTCAAAAGTTTTAAGAGGCAACAAATTACTATAATATTTACATATAAAAAAGGTACACCCCAAGTTCTCGCCAATCTCATTGAAATCACTGATTTACCGATATTTCCATGAGTCATGTACACAGAAGGCCATGACTTCCTGATGTAGGGCTTGTGGAAAAACAAATAACTGCTGGTTACACTCTCTGCTTTTACCCCAGATTCCAAGAGTGTATTGCTGCTCCAAAAGAACTTAGCAATGGACACATCTATAGGGTATTTTTATCCATTCAGCCAAATGGATTTTGTTCCTCTTTCTTACTGGCTTTAATAAGACGGATAGAACATATGGGGAATTAGAAGCTCAAAGCTTCTCTTCCATCCTGTACATAGTTCCCATTTTCTAAATCTGCAATGTTTAGAATATTCCAAGTTTTCAATTGTACTGTATTAGTGGCCTACAGTGGGGGTCCTGCACCTTGGTACTATTTTTGTTGAACTGATTTAGTACCTGTCATTGCCTATTCTTGGCTGGAGCTGGGAATAACTGTTCACATCTCATATACAACTTTAAACAACACAACAGAGTTGTAGGTACTGTTGTTTCACAGAATAATAAGGGTTAGGGAGTAACTTGCCTACGTAACAAATTTGAATCTGACCTATAACTGCAGAGTTCTTTATGTTTCTAGAGTTTAAATCTTGGCAACCATAAATAAACCTGAGTTCAAATTTCAACTCTGGTACTACATGACCTTGGGTGCCTTCCTTTACGCAAAAACAATGAAGGGAGGCTTATCCTGTCTCCAAATCTATGTTCCTAAAATTTGGGGTTGGAGGAGAATCCCCAACATGTGACTCTATTCTAGTGGGAAGTCAACTTTGTGGGATGGCATATTCCATTGTCGAATAGCTTTAAAGTTCTTGCACATACATGGTCCAAATCTGTAACTTCTACTTTTAGTTCTCTCCTTTAGTGCTACAAGAAAAGTTTTCCCGTTTCCCTTTGGGAGCCCTTCAGATGTGGCGATTTACCACACCTTGGAAGAAATCACGGAAAGCCAAGATTGAATTCAAATGTTTATTGAGCACCTACTGTTTGAAGAACACGTTCGAAGAGATATACAGTCCGGACCAGATATGCTCCCTGCCCTCATGGAGCTCACAGTCTAATAGAGTTTTACAATACAAACTATATATAAACAAACAAGATGGTTATATATTAAGGAATGCGTAAAGAGTACTACTTAATTTGAAGGGATTGATGGAGAGTTATCTTAGGTGGGGAGTAGCCCTTAGTAAGAGTTTCATGGTAGTGATAGTATGACTTGGGTCTTAAAAGTTGGTACAGGGTCAAAGGTTCAGCAGGCAAAGGGAGAGAGGACGAACACTCACTAAGAAATGGAGAATATAAATTGTGTGTTGAGGCATGGGGAGGTGTGCAAAGAGAATGCCCAGTTCATTCAATTGGCCTGTTAACAGGATTCAAAGATAAGGTTAGAAAAGTTAAGAGAAGGGGTTCTGACTGTAAACAATTGGATCTGAACTTTTTTCAACTAGTAATAACGGGCCACTGAATCACAATCGATTTCTGAGTAAATAAGTAGACCAAATCTATCAATAAAAAATTCTTCAGGCAGTGTAAAGAGCAAAAGACAGTGGTACCCATTAAAAAGCTTTTATTATCTAGGTAAATTATTGTAAGAACTTGTAGTAAGCGGGGTGGTGGTGGTGGTGGTGATAGTAGTAGTAGTAGAATTATTATAAAACTGGAACATTAGAGATCTTAAATTTGTTTTGTGTGGTGGACCCTTTTGCCAGTCTGGCGAAACCTACAACAACCACCCCTCTTGGAAATAACATGTTAAAAATGCGTAAAAGATTATAAATGAAACAAATTTAATTGAAACCTTTTTAAAGGAAATTTAAGTTGTTCGTAGACCCAGGGTTAATAGTTCAACAACCTTCTCAATTTAGAGTTAAGGAAACTGAGGGCCCACATTAGCAAAGGCTGTAAGCAGCAGAGCTGGCATTTGAACCGAGTACCCACAAACTATGGATTTCCTCAGGCCTCATTTCTCCAGATTACGGTTTCAGTAGAGATACCAACAAAAGTAACTTCAGGAAATGTATCCATTTTCAAATTTTGTGGAAAAAAGTCTTTTCTATACTTCTGTTCTTGGGAATCCTTTCTGCCTTTTTCCACAGCACATCAGGATGCTCTTGACTACTGGTCACACCTCTTCCTACCAAGAACCTATCTAGAACTCCCATTTGAGAATAATTAGTGCACTCTTCTGAAGCTCTTGCCAACTTCAAGCAGAAGCTGGACGACAGGGATTTTGTCTTTGGATCCCCAGCAGCGAGCACCCACATTTTGCTTTCATTCTTATTTCACAGAAGAGAAACGGCAGTAAAGTGACTTGTCTCACAGCTAACAGAATAGGGTTAAGTCTCAAAAGTGGATATCCTGACTCCAAACTTGGTACTCTTCACTACACAGTGCTTCCCAGGGTGAGAACAGGGAGTTTCTTCCCCCCAGCCCACCTCCTTGAACAACACCCGAAGCCTCAGGGAAGCCTCAAGCAGTAGTAACCTGAACTCTTATGCATTTCTCAAAAATAAATGGTCCCAAGGGGCAGGATGCTCAAGTGAGCGGATTCCAAATAAATTCCACTAGGCACTGACTTCCTACACCGATTCAGGTGTTTTCGGCCCCAGACCTGGAATTGCCCCCCACCATGAGCTTTTAAACCACTTGTGAACTGGAAAAGGGAACTTAGGCCAGAACTGAGGTTTTATTCTTGGCTAAAATGTGAGACCTTGAAGCTTGACAGGCCACAGGTCTAGCTACAAGCATGCCCGGCTCAGCTACCAAACATTCCCTAGTCAATCGACGACCATGAAATCCTACACCTTCAGCTTCCAGCAACTCCTCAGGGAGGACAGATCCATTCCGACTCTGGGTTGAGCTCCAGGATTAACCAAAGAAAAGCCAGCCTTGAGATTCATACATCTTCCAGTCTAACTCCCGGGCTTTGTAGAAGAGGAGGAACAGATTAAATCACTTGCCCATGACCACACACAATCAGCGGTGCTTCTAACTCCAACTCTAGGGCTCTTCACACAAATTTACTCTCTCCCCAAGATGTAAAAGGAAGTGGCTATAAAACAAGAAGGGAGACTCTACTTCTCAACCCTAGTGAGAGAGGCACCTGACCTGCCTTCTGGCCCCCTGAGAGATGTGAAAAGAACAGTAAGAGTCACAAAAGAAGGTCTCCCTGGCAAAGAAGCTCCTGGAGTTAGGCACCCTCCTTGCTGCTTAGCCAGTAACTGGTAATAAAACATTGCAACTGAAAAAACACCATCGAATATGGAATGACAGCTGAAATGGAGCTTTGATTTCACAGTTTATATAGAGAATTTCAGTAGTCATCTATGCCTCAAGCAAGTGGTGACCTGGCCTCTCAAGGCTTCTAATGACAAGAGCATCCATTCCATGCTCTCTCCAGGTTTCTGTGTATTTTCATACATTCTCTCTCCCTCTCGCTTACTTCCTTCTTCCCCTCTCCTCTTCTCTCCCTTGGGATCTTTTACCCAAAATCTTCCCCTCTCTTTTACTTCCCAGCACCATCCTCCTAACTCACATCCAAGCAGTTGCAAACTATTGTAATTTGTCCTTAAAACCATCTCAAATGCTCCCTTCTCCTTTCACTCACACAGCTGACTTAGTTCAACTGTCACCCAGCTTCTTTTCCTGCAATCAGCAAAACACAGCCAATGGGCTGAATCCAGCCCTCAAACTAAGAACGGTTTTTGTTGTCTTTAAAGTTTTTACTGTTGCTTTAAAATTTAAAAACCATTCTCAATTTATAGATGCAGGAACAAGCAGTTGGACTTCAGTTTGCTGGCCCTTGTTCTAGTCTTTCATCACTCTCATCCACCCTCAATGCAGCTGCCACATTATCTCCCCTGCCCAATAAATTTCAGTGGCTCCCTATTATATATCTAGGATCAATATATACAAAATCTTTTGGCATTTAAAGTCCTTCACACTCTTATCTTTCCAGTCTTCCCATCTTGTTGCACTCTTTCCCCCTCCACACATTACACAATCCAGCCATACCAGTCTCCATTCTGTTTCTCAAAATTGTTACCCCCATCTCCATGCTTTTTTTTTAGCATGAGCCGCTCTCAAGACCTAGCATGTGCTTCCTCCAACCTCCAGAATCCCTTAAAACTGAGCTCCAGAAACTCTGCCCTCCTCCAGAATTTTCCAGCTGCCTCTCAGCTACCACTGCCATCCTCTTTAACATTACTTTCCCTCTGCTGAATATTAATCTTCTATGATTTGTAGATGTTGTTTCTCCCATTAGAATGTCAAATTCTTGTGGACACGGGGTATTTCTGCTTTTTCTTTTTATCCCAGAATTGAGCACAATGCCCAGCACATACAAATTAGTTTTTTTTTTAAAGCAGTTCTACCTGCTGCCAGGTTTTCCAAAACTGAAACCAGCCTTTCTGAAACTTACTGCTGCTTAATTACTTAGTCCTCCTCTAAGGCTAAACAAAAATGTTGTTTTCCTTCCATATGACATGAAAACCATAGAAAAGAAGGAACTTGTCTAAGGTCATATAGGAAAACAGGAGATTAGAATCCAGGCCTTCTGATTTCATGAAATGAATTCTGTCTTTCAAAATGTAGAGACATCCCTAAAGACCCAAGCCTGTAGGTAGGGGAAGTGCTGGGCAAGTTCAAAAAACCTACGAATCATTTTCTATCACATGCCTAGTTCCCTAAATATCAAGCAAAACAGGTTAGGCATGGAGAAGGAGAAGCACAAGGCAAGTTGCAGCCAATGGAGAATTTCTGCAAAGTAACAGGTTAGTCCTGGATAAAGAACCCTTGTCACTCTGATAAGCCTGCAAATTTCCCTTTCGATCTATACCAGTCTTTGGCTTCTGCCTGGTAAAGATACCCCAGGCCTCGTCGGGGAAGTCAGCCCTTTATGACTTTAAGCAAATGTAAAATCAGAACTGAAATGAACCTTAGAGATTGTCTACTCTTTTTGTCATTGAGTCCTAAATGCCTAGAAAAGAAAAATCAAGTATTCAAAGTCACAATCGTTGAGGGATATTCCCAGGGGAAACATCAAGTCAAAACAAGGAGGCTTGAGATTTAGAGTGAAGAGAAAATGTAGTATAATAATTTCGGTAGTACTTGAAGGTGTCTTTCAACAAGTGGGTGCTTGATAAATGTTCATTGAACTGCATACATTTCTGAATTGTGTAAATATGTAAAGTAGGAAATATTGTTGCTTCCTAGCTTTGGCAGATCATTTTCCCCAAAACCTCCATGCCCCCTTCCTGGTGTGAACTGGAGATAAGCTTCTCTTTACCTTAAAGGTGTATAATAAGGAGAGTATTCGGCAAAACCACAAAAGACTATCAAAATGGCAGCTGCTATTATTTTAAGAAACAAACTTAGAAAGGACTTCCAATATCGTGATTCTTCACATATAGGTTTTCCAAAAATCCAGGTCTTCATGAAATAATTCACCCAATTTTCTTTCCTTTTTTCTTTCTTTCTTTTTTTTTTTTTTAAGTCAGAAGCTTTTATTTAGAATTAAATAAAGGAAACATAATATGAAGGGTATTACAAAGACAACAGCAGAACCAAAGGACAGTCTATGGCAGAGAACACAGGGCAGGAATGTGGGAGAAGCTCAGTGCCCCCTGGATGGGCACCTCCCAAGAGGCTCCATTGAATTGAACCTCATGAAAGAAGCCTCTTGTGAAAGCAGTTGGGCAAAAGGAACATACAAGTCTGCAGGAAGAAGGGCAAGGTCTGATACAAAACAGCATTGGAGTCAAATTCACAGTCATAATTTAAAGTCTGTTACCCCAGGTTAAAAATCCCATGGTACAAGCGATTTCCAAAGTACAATCATACATTAAATCACTGAGATTACATCTCGGCTGGTGGTGGTTTTTGTTTTCTTTTTCAGCAGTGCAAACAATGAAGGTTATTGCCAAATGACTTTCCACCGCAAATTATAGTATTTACAATTTCATACTGAAAGAAACAAAGTATTTTTTTAAAAAAAGATTACAATAACTTAACTACATCTCACACAAGAATGGCCAATTGAGAAAAACGTAGCTTGTAATCCAATAGGGATTTCTCTGTGCTTAACAGTGCAGTGTTAGTACATCATCATTTCTTCTTCACCTGTGGCTAGTTACACATGCTCTCATCAAGAGAGAGATTGGGAAAAAAACACATCTAAGGGTTGAATTTCATTGAGTCACAATGTTAGACCAACATAGACTATTTAGGATTAGAAGGGCCCATAAAACAAAATGCAAGATCTTTCAAAAATACAACATGAGAGGTGGAAGGAACCATAATATACAAAATTCAACTTTGTTTCAGAGATTGAAAGAATTCACTGGAACCAATCAAATCAACAGTTTCAAGATCCCATAATATGCCTTATCATCAAAAGACATTCAGATAAAAATGAGTACCCTGAATGAAGCAATAAGATAGTTTGCTAGGAAGATGACAGGATGATAAAGCACCATGGGTGCTAATGCTCTTAACAAATGTTATAAAATTAAACAATCTTAGATCTAGAGAAGACCTCAGATTTGGCCTTCTTGGCCAAAACTTGGAAGAAGGAACCCCTTTCCAAGAATTATTATGACTATTCATACTGCCTATCCTACTTTCTTCAGTTTAAGATAAAAGCCTCCCTTTTTTTTCATCTGTAAAATGGGACTAAATCAAGATTTCAAGATTGTCACAAAATACCAAGGATTTAAGAGAAGGAGAGAGCCTTATGATATAAAATATAAGTACAGTGTGTCAGAGAGGGAGGGAAGAAAATTTACACCTGGAAACAAAAAACAAACGTGGTCTAGAGAGATTAGGTGACTATTCTTTACTCACCCACATAGAGCACATAACAAAGTATGTCAACCAAAATGCTGAGAAATGAAAAAATACTATATGTGTCGATATCCAAAAGGGATTTGGAAATCCCAGCACTTGTCAGGCTCCAGAAAAGATCTCAAGAATGATTCAAGAACTAGAAATTAGCTTTATAATAAAGTAAGTAACAAGCAGTACCACCAATATTTCCTCTGCATCTCCATGTCCCCATCCATCATCACAAGTTAAGGCCTGGTTTTCCAGACTTCACACAAAGCAACTTCTTTTTAGGAAGGAAGGGAGGAAGAGAGGGAGGGAGGGAGGGAGGGAAGGAGGGAGAGAGAGAGGAAGGTCGTAGTCTTGGAACTACACTGTAGAAGACACCAGAAACGACCTAAATTCTGAAGGGCAGAAAATAATAAAGCAGACCCTAGACAAGAAAAACAAAGCAAATCCACCAGCTCATCCATCCCCAGTCCGAGAATTGGCACCTCTCAGAATCCTGGACTACTATTACTATAGTCAGAAGAGACCTTGGAAATGATTTTCTCCAACTTCACTATGGAGATAAAAAACTAAAGCCAAGAGAAAGGCCAAAGGCATTTATATAAGTTACACGGAAGAGTCCATTAATACAAGTACTAGAGTTTGAACAACAATCCTCTGTCCACCTTTCCCACCAATCCAATGTTTTTCAACTTTGTCATAATTTAAAGAAATTTTATTGCAAATGACTGAAGTGGAAAGAAAACTCTAGCTCAAAACCAAGAAAATCTAATCCATTTTCTTTCTCATATTAGCTGTATTGTCTTCAGCAAATCTTTTTCTCCTCCTAAATCTTTGTGAAAGAAAAGGTCGGACTCAATGACGTGTAAGGTTACTCTCCACTCTAACTTTAGATTCTGAGAAACCTAGCTCTCTAACATTCCATGGTCTCAGGCAGGGTTTCTCAAACTACGGCCCGAGGGCCAGATGCGGCAGCTGAGGACGTTTAACCCCCTCACCCAGGGCTATGAAGTTTCTTTTTTTAAAGGCCCACAAAACAAAGTTTTTGTTTTACTATAGTCTGGCCCTCCAACAGTCTGCAGGACAGTGAACTGGCCCCCCTACTTAAAAAGTTTGAGGACCCCTGGTCTAAGGGTTAGTTGTAAGATTTTAGCAATTTAAAAATTTGTGAAGTTCACATCATATTTTAAGATTAATTACTTTGCAAAGCTACATTCTAAAAAGTTTTCACACCTAAGAAAAAATGTTATATAAAAATAACCATGGCCAGCTGTTCTCCATTTGCACAAGAAAAGTCCCTCTCCCCCTGCCAAGAACCCTTGAAGTAAATTAAAGAAAAACTTCCTATCAGCATGAATAAATACGTAAATTGATTTTTCAAAAAAGTGGACTTTCTCTTAATAGGAAAGAGACATGCAGTTCTGAGTGTAGAGCTATAGCAAATCCTTTCTGCAACCCCCTGAATGTCTTTGGATGAGTTCCTCCACTCTTCATCCACCCCCCAATGAAATGACATCTGGACACTTCAGGATCCTGCAGTCAATTATCTTTCCTGACATTCTTAAGAAGCACCTCCAAATTTTTTCCCTATCTTCTTTCTCTCCAAACATTGACCTTGGGCCCCTCTCACCTAGAAACAAATTTCTAGGATATGATCTTATTTGCCTTTAGAATTCAGATGGCTAACAACTAGAAAATTTCCCATCATCTGGGACCTGAGAACGAGTGAATGAATGGGATACAGACATGAGAGAGTGAGTGAGTGAGTGTGTGTGTGTGTGTGTGTGTGTGAGAGAGAGAGAGAGAGAGAGAAAGAGAGAAGGAGGTGGGCAAGAGAGACAGAGAGTTATCCCTACACTCAAAGGCATGTTTGCATTTTCTTTTAAGCAAATATGTGTTCCCAAGAGAAAAAGCAAGACAAAGCACAAGACACAAGTTAAAAATAGACTCTTAGAACACTGATTAGTGGTTAGAGATGAAATTAAAGTAACATTTTCTTAAAAAATAATGGACACAGAGCTGGTTGTGATTTTTTCTCTACTACTTTACTTTGATTGGACTCTTCCCACTTAAATTTACTACCACCTGGCCAAGGAGCAGGCAAGTTGAGTGAATGAATGTTTTGGAGACATCTTATTCATATGAGACAGTTCCAACTACTGGGAATATACATTTAGGACACATCACAGACTCTCAAGAACTCATCCAATTCAAACTGTACCCAAAAAGAAATACCCTCTAGCTAGCTATGTAAAAGATGGTTTTTTTTCCCCCCATTACAAGCAAGTAGTCATGCAGCCTCCAAAGAGAGATTTCACTTTTTGTCTTTCTGAAACATTCTCCTTACACTGTGGGAAAGAATATGCTTCCTTTTTTGAACCCCCTCTTATAATTTCCATCAGTCTGAGTTGTCTTCTTTATCTCTATCTCTCATTTTGTTTTATTTAGACCACCAAAATTTTGGGATCCTTATTCTTATCATTAGTTTTTCCTACCAAGCTTTGTTTCAACTACAAATATGGTAACCTTCACCCAAGTCATTACTAAGAATACTAAACAATCACTAAAGATTTAAGAGAAGCTTAAGGATTATCTGAATCAGAGAATGACAAAGGCATTGGACAGTAGATTCAAATTCAGAACCTACAATTCCAAATCTAGTATTATTTCCACTAATACTATGCCATCTCTTCACTCATTGGGCCATGTTATTCAATCAATTTCAAATCCATCTAATAATCCACTTCTTGACATCTTGTCTACAAGGATACCATGAAGGACTTTGTCAAATGCCTTCCTAAAATCGAGATATACCGCAGTCACCACCTTATGACTTTCAAGTCTCTCACAGATAATGACATAATAGAGAAACTCCAATCCTCTGTAGGGTAGAAAAAGCAAAATTGTTTAGGAAGAAAAAGCAGGAGTGCTAACATCCACTTCTTGTCATCCACCACATATAGTCTGATGTGATGAGCTAGTCCAATTAATCAGGGAAGGCGAAAGATGAAATCTAACCTAATGGATCTGACAGTTACAATCTTCTTAACTATTAATCCAATGGGCTTTAGCAGGTTCCAGAAAGTCAATCTTGCCCCAAATAGATGATATGTCCCTTAAATTTTGTTGGACCTCAGTTTCCCCATCTAAAAAATGAAGATGAAATATTTTGAAACTATCTGTTCTGAGGGTCCTTTTAGTTCCTGTTCTCCTACGGTCTAACACTGTGTTCTAAGATTACTTTTAGCGCTAGTAATTTCTGAATATAAGGTAATTTCCCCCACTCTTATAAATTACGATGGGAAAGACTTCCCATTACTTCTTACCTAACTCCGAGTCCAAGGAAAAAAAGGCAGATTAAACTGAAAGTATTGAACAGACTGATGATACAAACAGTAACTTAGAAACCTGATAGGACTGTCTTCTAACTAACAACTCACCATTATAGGCAATGAAAAAAAGCTAGCTGTGGTCAAGATTCTTCAATTCTCAAGGTAAGGACAGTTATACAGAAATCCTTATCTAATGCATTGAAGCACTTTATTATGATTATGTAATTAGAATCACAGACTTAGAGCTAAAAGAAGAGCTAAAGGCACCCAGGTCAAAAGAATCAGATTAACAGGACTGAGGAGTATTGGGAGTCTTTAGAATGTGAATGTTAGAATAACAACTCAAGAAAAGATAGCCTTCCTCAAGGAATCATCCAGTGGTGAGGTGGATGAGAAGCCAAGTCTCCACTTTTCCAGTCCAATTCTGCTTTCTAGTGCATTTTCTCTTTTCTCTCTTGAGTAGGGACTATTAACTTTTCTTATCTCCCCCCATAGGGATATAAACCCAGCACCCAGCAAAGAGTAGGATACATGATGAAAACTGAACACATGCTTGCTGAGTGAAAGAAAGCTCCAATAAACTCTAAAAAGGCATCCGTAATCTCAAGAACATTGTCTTTTCCCTCCCCTCAAAAGGTTCAATTTAAGAAGTTCCTGTTGTTCCATGTCATCACCTTGCAGTTTGTATTCTTAAAATTGTTTGGAAGTTTGCAATACCAGTGGTCTAACATCCCAGGAATAGTTCTTAACACTTAAGTTTCAAGTAAAGAAACCATAGAATTGTGAAATCTCAAGAGTTTGGGCCTCTGAGACAATTTAGTTACATCCCTACACCTTACACACAAGTCCCTTCTACTGCAATCCTGACAAGTTCAGATTCTTTGCAGGCCAAATGGCTGCTACAACAGAAAAAAATGTTAAGAAGCTTCCGGCCTTATTTCAAGGTCTTCTTTTCCCCCAGAACAGGCTTCTGGGGGCCTCTGACCTACTGTTTCATCTTGATCCCAACCTCTCCCAGATCCCTCAGTCATCACTCTTAAGTTCAAAGTCTTGCCCTCCCATTTCCAGTCCTGGCTTCCTGCTTCTTCACTTCACTATTCATTCATCTGGGGAATTTACACTGTATTTTATCTCTGAAGAAACTCCAGTACAGCCATGTACCAAAAAAAGGGACCAATTTAATTATACAATCAGACCTGAAAAAGATCATAAAAGTTAGCTATAGCAACTACCTGAAACATTACCCTAAGGGAAAGAGCACTGTGTTCATAACCTGTGTCTGCAATTTGCTATCTGTGTGACTTTGAATAAGTCATTTCCTCTCAATTTCCTCATTTGTAAAATGAAGGAATTCAAATACATTAACCTTTAAGATCTA
This sequence comes from Sarcophilus harrisii, assembly GCF_902635505.1. Classification (NCBI taxonomy): domain Eukaryota; kingdom Metazoa; phylum Chordata; class Mammalia; order Dasyuromorphia; family Dasyuridae; genus Sarcophilus; species Sarcophilus harrisii. The sequence goes on from NC_045427.1 coordinate 446,710,312, forward strand.
AATTCTAAAATTATATAATGCCCCTCAACATCAATCCTGAAAACTGTTCACCCAAACTTCATTTAAAGACCGTGACAACAGACTTCTTACTTCCCAATCACTTTGGAAGCGTTCAGGCAGCTGGGAAGTTCCAAAAGCTCCATCTAACCGCTTAAGAAACTAAAACCCGTATATGAAGATAGGGAGCTGCCCTACAATTTCTTCAAGGATTGCAATTTCTGTGAGTTTCATTTAATTAGCTCTTCTTGGTTGTTACAGTGACTAATAAAGGGCTGAAACTAAACTGCTCTTTTGAAAGGTTTATTGGGGGTTTTTGTTGTTTTTCCAAGATGCCCAGGCTAGTCTTTGTGTATTAGAGAAACCTGCAAGAACCCCAACCCCATCACAAGAAGAAATGCCCTCATTTCTGAGGATAAATATATCAAGTTATCTTGACCTGCCAAAGAGAACAAAGAGAGCAGCACTTGCATTCAGGAGAACATACAATTTCTTAGATGGCATTCTACCTCACACATTTCTCATTCTCTTCCCTATCTCCATTTTCCAATTTAATCTATTATTCACAAAATCCCTCTACTATCCTAGAAATGGCATTTTCCTTGTTTAAAAAAAAAAATTATATCTTCAGTGGCTCTCTTGATTAATAATCAAATTTCTTTGTCTGACACTCAATATTTTTCATAATCTGATGCCACCCAAGTTTTCCAGTATTATTTAGTTCCTCCCACACTTTGCCCTTATCAACTTTTTGAGCTTTTTACCTGCAAAACATGTCCTATACTCTTCAAGTAATAGCCTTTCCCTTCAGATCTCTTATATTGTTTTCTAAAATTTCAGCATACTTATATCTATGATATACTTGTAACATTTAACAAAGCCATCAAGCCCTTGATGAAATTTTTATAAATACCTATATAGGCATAAATTTGAGCTAATGTTATTATGAGAAACTAATAAATTCAATAGAAAAACAAACAAGTTAGATATTACAGACTTAAATATTTGTGGGAGTGGGGCTGGGAGTCAGGAGTAGTATTTGCTACTGTCAATGAAATTTCTGAACAGGAATCTTATTTAGGCTGCCATGGAACTTATGCAAGATTGATTACATGCTAGATCATCAGGATCTCAGAAAAATCACAAACATAAAAAAAAGCAGAACACACACTTTATAGGCTATAATAGCAGAGCAAGCTGTATTCCATGTCTAAAATGCACTTTCCCTCTGCTTTCCCTTCCCCTTATTTCTAACAGTAAGAATCTTTATCCTTTTAAAAAATTCAGTTCAACCTCTACCTTTCTTCGAGTATTCCTGTATTTCCACAATCATGAGTACTCCCTCTCTTCAAATTACTTTGTACTTATTTATCCTGTTTATATATCATCTCCCTACTTCTCCCATCATAGATTGTAAGCTTCTTGAAGCGACTGTTTCAATTGATTTATATTCTCATCCCCTGGCATATCTTGTTGTTTACTGAATCTAGTCCAGTACCTGACAAATGCCTTCTACAGCACTGGTAACAAGTCACCATTTAGGCGCCACTTGAATAATTTTCAATAAAAAAAAATAAAAAAAAAAGAATTTACTTCTTTTTAAAAAGCAGTTGTTCTTTGTCTTGAAATCCAACATATAAACACTTAAAACATATAAGGCTGTTCCACTATTCAAATTTCATTCAGAATTAACTCATGAACAAGTGACTTCCAAATCTAATCCAGGAATCATACTCAGCATTTATTTTTCACTGAGTCTTTGGTTTTTGTTATTATTGTAGTAACCTCTCAATGGAAGATGTATTTTTCTCAAAGCACATTAGCACCAGACCTACTAGCACCAAGAGATTGATAAGATCATAAGAGAAGGAAGAGGCCTCAGTGGCCATATAAGTTCAATTTCCTCATTTCACAAATGAGGTAAATGGAGCGCAGAGGTAAGTGACTTGCCTAAAGTTACACAGGTAACAAGTTTTACAGGTGTAATTGCAATCTAAATCTTTTGATTCCAAATCCATTGCTATTTCTACTATACAACTCTAAATAACATTCCATCAAGATGGAGATATTATCTAATTTCTAAAAAACACATTTACTCTGGATTTAAAAAAAATTTTTTTTAAATAATAACAGGGTGTTTCAGCTGTACATAATTATCCAGTTGCTAAGGAGTTCTTCAAAACCTTAACTGTGGGGTTTATGAACCTCTCTAACCAGTCCTTAGTCTTTATCTTTCTAGGAGTGCTTCCCAACACAAATGTATTCTGAGCTTCTTTAGGGCCTAACACATGGTTTGAGTAACTAGGCAGAACAGTAGAGTTAGAATACTGGGTGTGGAGTCAGGACTCATCTTCCTGAGTTCAGATCTGACCTCAGATACTTACTATGTGACCCTGGACAAGCCACTTAACTTTGTCTTGGTTTCTTCATCCGTAAAATGAGCAAAAGAAAATGGAAAACCATTTTTGCCAAGAAAACACCAAGCAGGGTGACAAAGAGCTGGACGTGACTAAAACAACTGAATAACATATAGTTTTGATTTTCTACTTCATAAAATACACTAAAACAAATCTATTCAATTCATTAAAACAATGAATTTTGGGCCTGGTCTGAATTCCAGCATTCTCTGGTCTAACCTATAGCTGAGGAGAAATCCCCTCTACAACATCCTCAATTATTATTCAAATGCAGCTTGAAGAAGAAAGACCTTCAGAGATGAGGAACACAATAACCTCCCTCCCCCTATAGTATCTACTATTATTAAAACAATTCCTCATATTTTGAATCTAAATGGTTTTGTCAAATTTCTACCCAATTGGATTCATTGTATTCTTTGTTGCCAAGTAAGCACTATTTGAAGTTATACCTAATGAAATTGGAAGCTAAACAGAAAGATCATTATTAGCTTCCATCAGTAAAGTGAGTTGGCCAAGGTCAAGAAATTCACTTTTGCTGCTTGTATACTCGAAATTTTTACTTCAAGTACTTTCCTTTGGATCAAGTTGGGATAAAAGGAATCATTAGTTACAGTATCCACACTTTTAGTGTCTTTAGTACTTAAACCCCAAGAACAAACCAGGCACTATCTATTCTGAGTTTGTCAGGGCATTCTATGAGATCCTCATCTAATCTCACTCTAAGGAGAATCAGATTATACTATTCTAAAATGGCAGAACTGGTTTAAAGTTCCTTTTCTATGATTCAAAGCATCAAAACTAGAAAGTCTACAGAAATACAGACAGCATAGAAGGAATGGAAAAAAAAAACTAGCTTTTTAAGATATATTTTGAATCTTGGTACTAACACATACTCAATTATTATATTGACACTAAGCAAATTTTTTAATCTTCTTGGGTCCTACTTCCATATTCAGTTAAAATGAGGAGGAAGAATGTCAGAAAATTCTTTAAAAAAAATTTTTTTAAATGCATTCTATTTAACAAATAAATATAAAGACACTCCATACTCCCCCACCCGTCCCAAATCCCTGTTGCTGCTCTTCCTCCCCCATTTCATTTGCTCTCTATTTTATCTAGTTCCATTTCTGTCAAAAATATTCAATTCCTGCAATACTCCTCAGGATTAGTACAAAATTTGTACTCACTTTGTTAAAGGAAAATAAAACAATTAACAAGTAAAATGTTGTGAGCTACTATGTGGAATAAATCCTGGAAAAATCTAGATCTAATGGAATCTTTGGGTAAAACTCATTTGCTTTATAACTATAAACTTATTTAGCAATCAAGAGGAAAGGCCACTAAAAGTCAACTTGTTTATACAGAAAGAAGATAGTTATTAAATCGTGTATAAACAATTGCTGGAAAAAAGATCCTTTACACAAGCAGTAAGAAAAGAGGACCTATTCCAGCAAGAAATTAACTCTCCACTAGTATTTAAACTCCAACTTCTACTCTGCTAAGAAAACTGTAGCCAGAAGCAAGATGTCCATCTTTTTAGACAATGGTTCTGAATTCAACAGAATCATCTTGATTGAGGGAAAAAGAGAATAAGAGATCTTACAAGAAGTCATGAAAAGATAAATGGAAAATTTTTAGGAAGACATTATTCATCTAGACAAAAATTTTTAGTCTGAACATTTTTCAACAATATGGTTTTGAATTTCTGTATTTAATTTTCTAAACAGACCCATCTACTTATGCATATCATGAAAATCAAGCAGACAAAGAGGGAAAATTATCAAATTCTAGAGGCAGAAGGGGCCTACAGTTTAATTCTCTTCCCAATAGATGCAATTTTCAACTTCTCAATGCACTTTATCTCCTTCACCAAAAAACATGGTCAGAGAATACACTAACACGTTCTTGTACCTTTTTAAGAATGTCACACTGCTAAGTGATTTTTAAAATCATTTCGCAGACTTGGATTCTTGTCTATTTTAACCAGTGTGTTGCAATATCTCAAAAGCAAATAACACCTTTGGACTCAATGAACATTCTTGATTTACCAATGATCTGGGATCTGAACATCAGAACGGTAATATCTTTCACAGCTACTGTTATATCATTTTTCAAAGGCTAGGGACTTGTACAACAATCATAACAATACAATCAACAACAAAAAAGAAGTGTCAACTTGCCCATGGGAAAGCATGTTTTAGCTGAGAAGAGTTTTCAAAATACCTATTTCTTTTACCTTTCATGATCAATCAATTAAAAAGCTATCTCAAAATCTGCTGTGCTCAGATATCATGCAGACCAGTTTTTATAAGTATTAAGTCTTTCACCCAGCTGTTCCAAACTTATGCTAGTATATGTAAGAAACTACCCTGAATTTCAAAGCCATATAAAACGTACAGATTCTGTATGGAAAAAACAAAAAGTTGTTCCAGCAACTTTACAATTCATAATAGAAATAAAATTGCTACTTAGAAGCAAATATAAAACTTAAGTTCATTTTAATCTATACATATCAAATACATTTCAAACTGCTACTCCACAAGAAATGCTTGAAATTAAAAAAAAAAAATACATATTAAAACATCTGGTCCAATTCCTATTTTTTTTTTAAATTAAGACCAAGCTAGTATATTGAAATGGAAAATAAGTCATCAAAATTGTTAAGATAAATTTTTTTTTATCTTAAATCTAGGTGGCTTCTACAGAACAGACTTTCATCATTCTAAGTCTTAGCAAAGCCAACATGGCCAAAGCATGAGTCTTTTGACTCGGTGAAAGTCTTTCCAAGTTGGCTTTACGTTCAAGTTATAGAACTTCTTGTTGTATCTGTAAGTTTTACTGAAGGTATCTTACTATTCTGATTACATGTGTACAGACAATGAACAATGTGGATTTTCATTCCTCAAAAAACTTGCTGTCCCCTAAGAAAATGGTCATTTGAGCCTCAGTGTATATAAATGTGGCATTGCATGTAAGAGAGGAAAAGGGGAAATTCTGAGCACCAAGGTTGACCTTCCAATTTTCAAAACGGCAAGATGCAGGCCCTAAACAGTGCTCTGATGTTGGAAATCACTGGAGGATGGATTTGCTCTTACCATCTCACAATTCTTTTTAAAGATGTGTACATGCATGTATCTAATTTACATGCACATTATACATATATATGTACATTCACATGTACATTTTGTATATATGTATATGTACACACATAACTTTGGATACAAATGTCCATATACATACACACACATACTTGAAATACAAATGCATGCATATACACACACTTTGGATACATATATGTATAGATATTTAGGACACATATATGTAACTATATAAACATACACTGTATACACAGACATGTATATACATATCTGACATACGTGCCGGTGCACATGGTTTACTTACATATATACATGTATAAATAAATGCACGTGTCTTACATGCATATTTGTGGCATTTGTGTGTGACTATACATACTACTATATGTGTGTATATGCACATATATATGTGTATATATATGTGAATACACTTTTCTGTATGTAGACACACATATGTACATACACACATCCCCAGGAACAGGGAATTTATCTATCTTCAAAAGAAAATAACTGCATGTTTTTAAAAGCCAGAGTTAAATATCACATTCAGACCATGACATTTACAAAGATCTAACATCTCTAAGATCTAATATATTAATAAGTGCATCCTGTATGATTGTCAAAGATGCAAGTGGGTATAAGTTGCTTTATAATGTTGCATTTTCTCTTTAATCAGAAAAGAAAAGGTCTTACCTTTGTATACTGAGATCACAGCTTAGCCACTATATTTCAGCCTATTTTATACAAGTGTCTATGGCTACGAAGGTCCAAGAAGAACACGCATAAAGATTTATAAAGAAATAGGCTGAAAACTGCTTAAAAGTATTAACCTGCAACACAGAGAGGGGCCAATGCCAGTACGTGAATGAAATACAACAGAAGGTATTTCCTCAGAGCTTTTGCCATTTGTAATGTTAAGTAACTAGGTTATGATCTTCAAGTACTTCTTTCCCCCAGAAAAATCCCCTGGAAATTTCTCTCATAAAGCCAACAAGGCCTGGCAGCTAGCTCAACTAGCTCATTTTGTCAGGTACAGATGACCACAACTCCAGACATACCTGAAAAATGACTACTTTCACCCTAGAAGTAACCATAAATCTTCCTGTATCATTTTTCCTGGCATTGCAACATATTACTAAGGCTGTGAGATTCTGTGATCCTCAGAATCAAAAAGACCAAATTACTCTCAGTGAGAACAGTCATTGCCTGAGTTCTAGCAGACTCAAGTGTTACTTGCTGAAATATCATAAGCTTGTCCAGTGTGCAGGGGAAATGGCTTCAAGAAAGATACCTGCTTTGGACTGAGAAATAACAAGATTCTTTCTACCACACCCTACCCCACCCCACTAGTCTGGAATATTCCATTAGGGTAGGGACTAGATGTTACTTGTCAAATTCCCGCCTCCCCAAAGTGCCTAGCACAGTGCTTCACACACGTGTGTGCACACAGCAAGCAGGCACTTGATAAATGTTTGTTGAATTGTTGGTGCTAACTTACGCAGTTAGGAATTCAACTCTTCGGTTTCTGTGAGAAAAAACTTTAAAAAACACACACAAAAAAAACAAAAAACAAAAACAAAAACCAGCAGAGGTTAACAGGCTCATGAGCTCAAACACTGGCTACAAATTCTACATTAAGTCTTCAACTTCCTAACTGGAAACTAAGCTACAAGGATATAAGAAGTACTGTATATACATCTATTGCTGAATTTCCCAAAAGAGGAAAGAGACCCTCATGGCTTTGAGTCAAAGTATTGCTCTTCCATCAAAAGATCTGAGTTCACGTCAAATCAGCACTTTCAAAAGGAAGATACCAAAGTTGTGGAATTGAAAGCTGCCTTAAGTCACATTTGCTCTCAAGACCAAGACAGAGAAATAGCCATTTGGAGCCACACAACCTGATGGTTCTAGAAGTCAGAGAAGAAATCTTGAGGGCCCAAGTGTATAATAAAAGGTGCGACGCTCAGAGGCTGACAATAGGGGCTGTCAATGAAAAAACCACCTACAACAGGGAAAAGAGTAGAGAAAATTTCCGGTTAATTCCAGCAGTTTAGTGGAGCCAAGGGCTCCATTTAGATTTCTCTGCTCTTTCAGCTGTAAGTGGAATTTTCATTACAAAATGGAGGGAGGGAGGAAGAGGACACTTTGAACTCATCATAGTCTCTCAAAAGTTCGAACTTGCAGAAGGGTTAACACTTCTACTAGGAAACTGACAGCTCATTCATTTTCAGTAAAAGCAGAGAAATGTAAAGTAATGCGGCAACTGGGCAAGTTTACAATGTGGTTAGTAACTCCCAACAAACAACAAAATTTAAAAAAAGAAAGGAGGGAGGGAGAAAGGGAGGGGAAAAGTGAGAGAGGAAGGAAAGGAGGGAAGAAGGGAGGAAAGGAGGGAGGAAGGGAGGAAGAAAGGGAGAAAAGGAAAAAGGGAGGGGAGGGAGGGAGAGAGGGAGGGAGGAAGGAAGGAAGATAGGAAGGGAGAGAGGGAGGAAGGAGGAGGGGAGGGAAGGAGAAAAGGAATGGACTCTGTAGAAATCGTTTGAAATGACTGCCATCATGTTGGAAAAGAGCACAGCTCCCTTTCTTGGAGTTGTAGAGGGCTCTGGTAAGTACACCAAATGAGCTATGTCAAAGAATTTTCTAGATTAGAACTTGGAACTCAAATTGGATGGTCAATTTTAAGTAACTGGGCGGTCAATTTCAAATAACAATATAGCTGCAGACATCAGTTATTAGTAAGGACTCCAAAATGAAAGAGAAGACATAATTCTAATGGATGATTAATTTTAAAAACTGGATGCTACCAGCCATGCTTTTTCTTCTCAGTGATGGCTTTATTTCATCCATAGGTCAGCAGAATTTAATCAAAACCACTGTTACAATTTTTCTTTGAAATTACCCCCTTGTGGTCTGTGCTCAACAAAAATGATATGTATGATTAAAGTATCACCCACTGCTAGTGAAGGCAAAGATGAATAACAGCAGATTTATAGAATTTATCCACATTCCAAAGGGTCTATGCTACCAAGAGTAACAATCAACCCATTCCTGAGATGCCATTGTGTTTGGAGGCCTCACAGGTTCAAACTCTTGGCTTCATGAGAGGGTGAATTTCTTAAATCAAACAAGTCATTACTCTCTAGTCACAGTAACAAGAGCTTTCCCATTGTGACCATGATGGAAGTGGACTGTCTCAAGGCCGCGACCCCACACCGACTCAAATATTTCGTTTGAGAGGAAATGCTGACCCATGGCTGAAATCTGTCACTTTCCACAGCAGCACTCAACAAGAATTGGGACAATTGAGTAGCAAGTTTTCATGGGGACCTTGTTGCTGCTTTGATCTCCAAGAATTAGTGGAAAAAAAGGAAACCCCTTCATGGAATCCAAGGAAAATTGCTAATCAGCTCTGCCTGTAAAGTCCCAGGAGTGAACACAGTAGCTTACAGAGTGAAGGCCACAAGAACAAGAGGGCTGATTGCTTGATTTGTCATCTTTTATAGTTCACTGTTTGTTAGAAATGGAAGGGACCTTCTAGATGGTCTAGTCCAACCTTCATTTGACAGAGGCAGAAACTGAGCCCTAAAGGGAGTAAAGTCTTGCCCAAGAAAACACATTAAATGATAGAGCCATGACTTGAATCCAAGGCTCCTGACTCCTTGACTCTTACAGGGCTCTTTCCACTGTAACAAACTGCCTTGAACTCCGAAACCATTATATTGTTCTCCTTACTGTCATCTCCCAATTCTCATCTCTGGGCAATATCCACATGTAACAGAAATCCTCTGTTTACAGAAATTAGTCAAACTCAGATTGGGACAGAGGAAGAGGGTATTAATCCCTGGTTCAAAGTAGGTTTACAAATTTTAAGGGTTCACCTACCATTAACAACATCTTTTTTTGTCTTCTGGTTTATTTTTGGCAATCTGCTTAGAGATGTGAGGGTCCATAATTCTACCTTACTAAATTATGAAGCATTGAGTTATGACTATGTCCTTTATTTTTAAGCTCTATGAAGTTTTAACTATGCTCAGATAGCAAATATAAAAAATAAGCTAAAACACTATGCCAAATCCTAATTTCATTGGCCTGATTTCACGCCTGAGGATTTACAGAATTGAAAATTAAGTTTCTCTCATAATAAATAATAAATAAATAACTGCAGCCTGAATGACTTAACCCTGGGCCAAGATTAGATGACTGCATCAGGAACCAGGCATTACTCTGTGTTACAACAAAAACAGTTTATTTGTGATCCTTGTTTTATACTCTATACATCCTTCACAAATTTAATTTTACATAATCTGAGACTTCATTTAAAACAAACTTTGAGCGGCTAGTTTTTCCCCTAGAACAGAAGGGCTGGTATAAGTTATTATCGGAAAATGAGGTAACGTTTCACAGAACTAGGTTTTTTTGTTGGGGGTAAGGGAATGGAAGGGGTAGAGGAGTGTGTGTGTGTGTGTGTGTGTGTGTGTGCGCGCGGGCACGTGCACACGCACATATTTGAGTGTGTGTGCGTGTGTTTTTTCCTCAAGTTTTAGAGAACTAAATTTGCATTTCTTAAAATCAAAAAATCAAAAGTAGGAAAAGATGTTCTTTACAAATCATTTTTGCGCAAGTTATATGTTCAAAGGAAACCGGATAAAAAGGCTTGTTCTCTCTTCTAATATTCGGGACTGGACTGGATTGTTGCTCAATCAATAGGAATTAACTTCAGCCATTTGCTAAAAGAATGAGTAGTGGGGAACTGGATAAGTTGGGAATTTCATAACGGGCAACAGAACCATTCTCTTGGGTAAACCTACAGAGAGAAGAAACGGAGAGGACTCCAAATGAGTTTAACAATCCAAAAATCAGGTTAAAAATTCTTAACAGTAATATTATTAACCCTTTCCAGATTAGTCAGTCAATGCATTTGGTTTTAGGAGAGGTCCAGCAATTGGCATCACCAATGAATTCTTTTATTATGTATGATACTTTGCCTGACAATGACTGCTTTGGGATTCATCTTCTCTCCCCTCCCCAAAAATACAAATTTTCTCTCCCCTCCCCGAAAACATAAATTTAAGTAAGTGATCTTACTATGATACTATTTTGTAATAGTAATACTATTTGGTTGCAATTCTGAAATCACTTTCAAAATACAAATGGCTTTTCTCAAAAGTTTGGTTATGTTTTATGGGACCAAAATAAATTGTGAAAATCAAGCCCAACTCTGCTCTCTGGAGATTAGCTAATTGGGCTACTGAAGCCCCAACCAATAGAATCCTTAACAAAGGAGAGGGCAACATAACAATAATATTGGCATGGCAAATCTGGAAAGATTAATGGCTTGCTGAAGAATTTCATGATTAAATCAGTTCTTGTGGCCTCGCAAACTTCTGCATACTCAGATAGGTTTTGAAAATCAGCTCCTATTTCTATTTGCTCAGATTTAACCTATATAGAAATCACAAAGCAGCAACAGCAGGTATTTCAGAGCACCAGATGATCAGAGGAACGTTTCCCAACATGCAACAGCTTTACAAAGGCCAAAAGACATGTTTCCCTTACAGCCAAAAGAAAGCGCCATTTAAGTAGTTTTGCATCACAAGAACATTTCTTTAAAAAAAAAAAAAAAACCCAAAAAAAACCTCTTTATGTGGAAAAATGGGGGCATCTTAATATCACACATTTTTGAAGTCAGTTATATGGGACAAAGAGAATGGGAACATTTGCAATTCAGGCTCTATGTGGACAGAAGCACAGTGTTAACAGGACAGAGAATAGTGATTAGGTAAAGAGCAATGGAAGGAATAAGAATATAGTTTGGACCGAGGATAAAACTGGTATAGAAAAGTGTATGATGCCCCTATACTAATCATTCAATCTGTGTTTATATGTTTCATTTACGAGCTCAAATCTAGATTTCAGTACTAATTTCTACCATTTACCAGTCAAACACGGGCAAGTTAAGCTCTTTAAAACTCGGTTTGCTCATCTGTAAAATGGAGTCAAATCACTTCCCCAATTTTGCAAGATTATAAGAATCAAATGAGAATGTATACATTTAACTTTGAAACTTTCTATTCTCATTGATCATTCTTATTTTCAGCAGACAATTAGAAAGTAGGAGAAATTTAAAAACCAGACAATAAAGGAGATTTTAAATTTTAAGCTTGGAAAGAAATACAAAACTTTTGCTACTGAAAAGAGAATTCATGAACTCAGTAGATTAATTTCAATACCTTTATCATTTTTTCCCCATTTGTCTGTGATAATTTGTTATGTCCTTGGACTAGCATGTGTGAGACAAGGAAAAAAAATTTCTAAAAATACTTATTATGTACCCTAGTTTGGCAAGAAATGGAAGGATGGGAACAGGAATCCTTTAAAAAAAAAAAAAAAGAAAAAGAAAAGAAACAGAACACAGGACCCTACACGTAATATTCCTAATAATTGATTATCAGAAGGAATTGTTGAATGTTAAAATTTTCATCAGATAGTGTTTTAGGAGAAAAACTTATCTGCATGTAGAGCTTTACAAATATGATCTCATTTGATCTTTCCAAGTCTATGAGATAGTTAACAAGTCACTTCCATGGCATATTGTAAATACTATCCTCACAACAATGTTTGAAGGCCCACCATTTTATCATCATCATCATCACCATCATTATTCTATTTCCATTTTACAGATGACAAAATTAGAGTTGTTGTAGAACTATTAAGTGCTAGAACCAGAAAACAGACTCAAATCTTCTGACTCTAAGACCTGATCACACTGTATCACTGTGTGAATAATTGTCCTCTCTATCTCACAGACCTGCGTCCAGCAGGTGGCAAAGTCATAACTCAAAACAGATCTTTTGACTCTAGATATAATGTGTGATAAAACTAGGACTTGATCACTAAAAGACATCTAAAATCCATTTGGACTTTATTATATTCTGCCAAGATGCGTCTTTCATTTTATTGGGAATATATACTAATACAAATTCCTATGATAGGTATGACAATTATAACAGGATCAAAAAAGGTTTCCATTTGACAGTAGTTTTAAGTCAAAGGCATAAAAATGGTAAATGCAAGTAGAAAGTATAAAAGCACCAAGATAAGGGCATTACCTAATATGGCTGCTAGTGATCACGTTAAAGATTTTTCCTGTTACTCTAAATACACTACTCACTTCTCTACATGTGCACACACATACACAATTGACATTTTTTTCTTTTTTTCCTTTTTTGGCTGAGGCAATTGGGGTTAAGTGACTTGCCTAGGGTCACACAGGTAGGACGTGTTAAGTGTCTGAGGCCAGAATTGAACTCAAGTCCTCCTGACTTCAGGGCTGGTACTCTGTCCACTGTGCCGCCTAGCTGCCCCACAATAGACATTTTTCAAACAACTAATTTCAAAAACATGGAGCCCAAGTTAGGGCAAGTATGTATGACCACATTACTGACTCCAAAATGTTCTGCCTCCATTACCACATAAACCTCATTCAAAGTTACCAAAAGAGCCAGGTGGGACAAACCCATGATTGGCTATAGTCTTTCTACTGCTTACTCAGTGGTGAAAGAAGATTTCATCCAGCCAACTGAAATCTTCCCTAGAACTTCCATGTTCTCTTTAGAACAGCCAGTCAGTGAGATTATGGAGAGTTATAAAGGACCTTGAAAAAAAATCACCGAGTCCAATTGCCTCATTTGAGAAAATGAAAATGGAGCCTGGAAAGCAAAAACTGACTTGCCCAGTGTCAGAGGATGACTTCAGTAGAGCCAGATTTAAAATCTGGTGTCTTGGCTCCCAAGACAGAATAAATCCCATTACACTATCCTCTCATTCTTTTCTCTAGACCTTTAATCTACACTGGGATTTAACTCCCAGTTTATATTCTGAAGAAATGAATTGCTACCTGGTTTTTATTGCACTTCCCTAAGTCTTATCACTAAGGTTCATTAGTATTACAGCTAATTAGGGTTACCTACAACTGAGAGCAGCCTATACAATTTGCACATCCCCAGAATTTAATCCTGCATCACATACTTGTGGCCCTGAGGTTGTCTTTGAATGGAGTGTAAGTTGGCTGTAAGGAGAACTCGTTAAAATAGTCAAATTCAGTATAAGAATACAGGCAGTTAGACAAGCAGTCCTTAAACAACCAATAAAAGCAACAAAGGAAGGAAGCTACTCCAACCAAACCAAGAACCACAAGGTTATGGCATTGTTCAGAGTGAATTTTAGTGTGGTCACCATACTAATTGAGTTTCTTAGGGTCCCTCTAGTTAATTGATACGAACCCTGAAATCAAACTGGAGTTTGAACTGCTGGGATAGAGTCAGGAATGGCAGAGGTCAGTAAGAGGTTGTACATACCATAGGCTGGAGCAGCTGTGCTATAGCCATAGGGTGTGCCGTAACCTAGAGTAAACAATGAGATAAAAGATCAAGGCTTGAAAAATTAAAACCAAATTGCACTCATAAAAATGAGCTAGTACATTCACTAAAATATAGAACATTAGAGTTGCAATGATCCTTAAAGATAGAAGTATCCTTAAAACATGTCAGAGGTAGAAGGAATCCTAGAAAAATATTTTTATACTAATGATTCTCAATCCTATAATTCCTTTACAATTTACAAATCACTTGATTGTACACCCGAAATGGAAAAAGAATAATGATTATCACACCCATTTTAGCAGCTAGAGAAATTAAGAAGAGAATAGCACTGATTTGCCCACACACACAAGACTGGTAAATAGTAAGTAAAACAGAGGTGGAGCCAAAATGGTGGAGAAAAGGCAGCAACTTGCCTGAGTTTCCCCCCAAACCACAAAAAACACCTTTAAATAATGCTACAACCCACAAAAGGATGGGGGTGAAACAGTTTTCCAGCTAAATGTAATTCAGAAGATCTACAGGAAAAGTATGTCACACCTAGATGAGAGTGGAGCAGAGTGCAGCACAAATGCACCATCATGGACCCAAGCCACAGACCAGAAGCAGGCCTTGGAGGTGACTATCAGCAGTGACAGTGGCTGTATCTAGTAATTCTCCATCCACAGACAATAAGGGGGTCAAGAGTCAAACAAGTGAACAGAAGGAGATTACAGGGATTTCTTTCCCAGCCCATTTCTTTTGCCCACACTCAGATCTGGGTCATGGCCCCAGAGGGAGGAGCAGCATTAGCACACCAGATGTGCTTCACAACAAATGTGAAGCAGGAACCTTTAAGGGGCAGAAAAGAATACTGGTCACTTATAGACCAGAGGGGCAGGAAATACCTCTCCTTAGATCATACCATCTTACAAGAGCCAAAAACGGGGATCACTAGAAATATCTCTGGAAAAAAACAGCATAAAACCTCTAAAGCCCTACTTTACCAAAAAGCAAGAAACAGATTGGGAAAACCAAGCAAAAAAAACAGGGAAAATTCTGACAAACAATTAATACAACAAACTTTGAGACCTAGAGTCAGGAAACCCTATTATAAGTCCTAACTGGCTCTAATATTTTTTCCCTCTCTAAAGAAAGAACAATCACATCCCATGTCTAAACTTCAGCGTCTTCATTTCTAAAACTGACTGGGTTGGATACATGAAAGGACTTTAAAGATCTTTAAAGATCATACAGTTCAATCCAACCTTAATTTAAGTACCTGCCCAAAATGTGAACTGCTATCTTTCTCTTATAGCTCAAATTCAAATTTCCCTTCTACCATGATTCTCTGTCAATCCCTGCAAGTCTTGTAGAGTATGATGCAAAAAAAGCATAGAAATCTGTGAAGAACTGGATTATATCCCATGTCTTCTTATTCCAGGTA
This sequence comes from Sarcophilus harrisii, assembly GCF_902635505.1. Taxonomy (NCBI): domain Eukaryota; kingdom Metazoa; phylum Chordata; class Mammalia; order Dasyuromorphia; family Dasyuridae; genus Sarcophilus; species Sarcophilus harrisii. The sequence goes on from NC_045427.1 coordinate 446,725,625, forward strand.
CAGAATTTCTCTTACCATTCTAAGTTCTTTTATCAAGTTAAAGACCAGCAAAAATTAATTTTCATCTGTAAATTTTTGCTTAGAGCTTTAAGAAAACCAATATTCACTTGCAAGAATCTGTAAAAGACAATAGTTAACAAGGACATCACAGACACAAACAAACTAAACATGAATTACTTGTGAATTTACATGTAGGAAAAAGAAAAATAATAATCGCAACTCACATTTGAAAAACACTTTGTAGTAACAAAACCCATTCACTTTTATCTCCCATGTGACCCCAAGAGAGAGTTGACCATGGTTTAAGATTTCCTCACTTATCACCAAAAAGGATTGGTAAACTGAGAGAGAAAAACTTGGGAGATTACTTAATACAATCTTCTCGTGATGTTGGTAGAGAAATTGATATATCCATGATCACTCAAGGATTTTCACAGAGGTATTAAGGAGCAGATGAAATGACTTTTCCATGATTACATCAATGACTGGTACTAACTCAGGTTTTCTCACCTCAAGTCACAGCTTTTGCCTTCACACCACAGCCATGTATCCAAGGCTTTTAGGTTAAGTAATTATATTTCCTAATCTTATAATAGGGAAAAGCATCATGATTGAGTGGGGAAAAGATACTATGGATTTAATCAGTAGACTTGAATTTGAATCATAGCTTTACTTTATGACCTTGATAAATTCCCTTGGATAATGGGGGGAGGTTTTTCATCGAAAAAATATCAGCAATAATAACAGCTGCAGAAATCAAATGGATCATGTTAAGATTGATTTGTAACCAAAAAATGCTCTACAAATTTAATATTAGAAAGGACATCTCTTCACCATGAGCTCACTCAAGTAGTGAACCTAAGTAGTAAGCATGAGACGCAAAAATAAGTCAGAAGAAACAAAATAACGTTAACAAGAGAAAGCCTAGCTCTACACATATCAACTCTTCAGGCAAATATAGTATACATCAATTATATTTCCAATTACATCAATAAATAAATCAATAAAAATACTACTCAAAGTATGCCAGCTTCCATAATAGAGCTCTTTAAAAAAAATAAAAAGCAGAGCCACACGAAAAATTGAGCTATAGGAAAATATGGTGAACACTTTTTTAAAAACTCAGGAGATCATAGGTCTGAAGTAAAGTCATTTCTATGATACTTCTCAGTTGTATAAAATCATACCACCACTCATTTTACAAATAAAGATTAACTCAAGCCTTACGTCACTTTCTTTAAAAAAAAAAAAAATTCCCATCAGCTCCATTTCAGGAGGAAATGTGAGCTCCAACAGTCATCTAATAACAAAAATATTAATTTTTCAAAGATGAAGACATTGGAGAGTGTCAAGAATAGACAGCATATATACTTATGTCCCTTGCTCTAGTTATATCATATGTGAAATATTAAGTCCAAGTGCAGCTGACACAATTTTAAGAATGACACTGACAAGCTAAAACTTCTAGAGAGAAGAGTAAAGGGTCTGGTAACCAAAATATATATACACACACATAATATGTCAAAGGTTAACAGCTATAGCCCTTTGAAGGTTGAAATAATAAAAACAGTGATGAATTTATTAGGAGACCCGGGTTCAAGTCTCATTTTCAGTACTTATTAGATGTGGGCAAGTTATAATTTGAGTGTCAGTTTCCTCATATGTCAAACAGAAAGCAGCAATCAGCAACTGTTTACAGAGAACTGTAAACACAAGGTTTTTGTTAGTAAAGCACTTCAGAAGGTTAGAGAAAACCAACTATTATAATCATGAATTCAAAGAACTAGAGAAAAATATTGGGTTATAAATGGAAAGAGGATTACTGTCTTCAAGGATTTGAAGGGCTGTACTGGAAAGAACTAAGAAATTACAAGGAAGCAAATTTCAAAAGGAAAAACAAAATCAGAGAACTGAGCTAAAATAGATCCCAGAAATTTAGTTCAACTCCCCCCATATGTGTAAGAACATGTCTCTAACATGAATTAAAAACAATGTTCAGAACATTAAATCTTCTCATATTTAATGTCATCTAGTGCTACTTCCTCTAAAATAATTCAGTAGAAGCTTTTTTTTTTTTTAAGTACACATATTGGGGCAGCTACATGGGGCAATGGAAAGAGCACCAGCCCAGATCTCAGGAGGACCCAAGTTCAAATCTAGCCTTTAACACTTCCTGGCTGTATGACTGTAGCTAAGCCACAACCCCAATTGCCTGGGGAGTGGGGGGGGGGGAGAAGAGAAGGAGAGGGAGGGAAGGAGAGAGAAAGGGAAAGGAAGAGAGGGAGGGAGAAGGAGGGAGAAATGGAGGGAGAAAGAGGGAAGGAGGGAGAGAGATGGAGGGAGGGAAAGGGAGAGAATGAACATATATTACTGAATGATTTTATGTTAATCAGTTTATACACATTTATATCACTCAATAAGCATTGCTTGCTATGAGGTATATGCTTAGGATACAAATATAAATAATGTAACAATCCCAATTCTCAAGGATGCACAGTCTAATTGGGGAAATAAGTACACAGAAAAGTATTAGCAGTATAAACATAAAATAAAAAACAATTAAATACAAGGTAGTTTGAGAGTAAGAGTACTAGTAAAGGCTTCATGTACACAGTATGCAGAAAGAAGAAAAGAATAACACAGGACAGGAATAAATGGAGTTTTATTTCAAATGCAGGGGAAAGACATTGCTGCAAGGTATGGTGATGAGAAATGGAACACCACATGTGAGGAAGACAAAGATGACCAGAGTAGTTGCATCATACTGCCTAAGTAGTAGTAGTAGTATCCAATGAGTCTGGAAAGATGTAGAGGGCCACCAAGGTATAGAAGGTATTAAAAACTAAACAAAAGAGTTTATATTTGATTATAGGGGTAAAAAGGAAGAACTTGGAACTGCCTCGACAGGGAAAGTGACATGATCAGACTATAGGAAAATCATTTTGGTTACAACAGGGAGGAAAGAGTAGAATAAAAAAAACTAAAGCAACAGAATCAATGAGGAAGCAAGGCAATAATCTAGGTGAAAGATGACATTGCAATAGCTTTGAAAATAGGGAAGGGATATAGACATGGTATGACCTAGCAACTGAGAAGATATGTGGGATAAGGAACAGTGGGGAATTGAGCATAATGCTAAGGATATGAAACTTAGAGATGCCTTTGACAAAAATAAAGAACTGGTAAGAAAAGTGGGTTCTGAAGGAATAAAAATGAGCTGTTTTGGACATGATGATTTTGAGATATCTCTAGGATATCTACAACTAGACAATTATTGATATAGGACAGAAGCTTAAGACATTCAAGATTAAATATATAGAACTGTGACTCATCTGCATATAGATTATTTTTAATCCAAAGGGAGCTTATGTATTCTTAGTAATACAATGATGCAGGACACTTAAAAAGAACTCATGATGAAAAATACTATTCACTTCCTGAGAAAGAACTGATAGAATCTGAGTACAGATCAAAGCATACTACTTTTCACTTTGTTTTTTTCTATGGGTAATTTTTTTGGTCTGTGTTTTTTTTTTTCTCACAACATGACCAAGATAAAATGTTTTTCATGACAGCATAGGCATAAACTTTATCAAATTTCTTCTTTCTCAATGGGGGAGGGAAAGAATTTGGAATTCAAAATTTTAAACATGAATATAAAAACTGTTTTTACATGTAATTAGAAAAATAAAGTATTTTTTATGAAATTAAAAAAAAAAATTTAAAGGGAGTGATGAAGTCACCAAGAGTACAAGAAAGAAGGGCCAATGAGAGAGCTTTAGGAAATATTCAGTTAGGGGCTATGACATGGAAGAAAATCCAGCAACAGAAATAGAGGAATAATTAGGGGGAAAAAACAAGGACTATAGTAACACTATCAAGAAAACCCATAAAAAAGTATTCAAGAGAAAAAGAGAGTCAACAGTGTCAACTGTAGCATATAGCTACATCAAGAAATAATGAGAATCAAGAAAAGACCATCAGTTAAGAGAGAGGATGAGATGAGATGAGATACCACACTATCAAGAGTTATAAGGAAGAGGCAGAGAAGTGAACATAATGAGTATAGACAGCTTTTACAAGGACACAGAAAGAGGGGTTGATAGGATCTAGTATAAGGTTTTAAAGAAAGGGGGGAAATAAGAGAATGTCTGAAGGCAGTGAGGAAGGAACAATTAAACAGAGAGGTTTGAAGGAGAAAGAGAAGGAATGGGAACAGCGAGGAGGGGAAAGGGAAGAAGGGGATAAAGGGCACCTCATTAATGGAGCCTAGGCAAAAGGAGGAGAGAATAGAGAGTTATATCAAGGAGTTCTGAGATGAAAAGAAGAGGAGGAAATTCAATAGAAATGACTTCAGCATTTTATTCTTTTGTGTATCTGCAGGCAGCACAATGTACTCTATCAAGATCTGAATGCAAACCCAGGTCTTCTATTTACTAGTCATTTGGCCCTGGACTAATCTTTTCACCATTCAACTAGTTTCCTCATCTGCCAAATAGGATTAATATGAGAAGTATGACTTATAAACCAGGAAGTGCTTGAGAAATGGAAGATTGTTGTGTTGGTTTGTTTGGTTTTTTTAAACATCCCAAAGACTAAGGATGGGGAGAGGGGATGTAGTTTTCAAAGTTCAGTTGAGGAAGAAAGTCAAAATCTTTTGAAGATAGATAGGCTCGGAAGACCTGATTTCAAATTTGGCCTCTGGTCAAGTTAATTTAACCTGTCTTTCTAATCAACTGTAAAATAGGGATCATAGCAAGGATCAAATGAATTAATATTTATAAAGCCTGAGACAAAGTAAGTACTAAATGCTTATCCCCACCCCACCACACCCCAAATATGGTATCCTACCTGGAGCTATGTAACCAGGGGCAGCTGCAGCGCCAACAAAAGCTCCTCTTGCTAGGGTTCCTCTGCCTCTTCCTCGAGCTGCCTGGACAGCTGCCGACACAGCTGTATTTACTACACCCTTGGCCTGTTACCAATAACATACTGTTCATTACTTATAAAAATTGGAAATGTAATCATCTTACCTCTTTAATGCATATATTATAAACATATCAAGATACTGAAAAAGACCCATAGTTTCATAAGATTATATATTCTTTCTACTGACACAAATCCCAATCCTTTTATTTCACAATAAGATAATATATTTTTTAAAAATCATGGTCACCAATTTTCTGGTGATGAATCTTTTTATTTCCATGACTAGACAAGTCCTTGGATGTTATTCACAAGTCTGTCATTGGGCTATAAATTCAAAGACATTTAAGTTTAAGAACTACTAGTACAAACTCCAATGGCACAAGTCACCTCCATTTGTATAAACCTAGTGTCAGAAGATATCATGTCTGTCATTCAAGGACAAGCTGAGATAAGTACAAAAGCTCATCATCAGAAAGTTAGATACAGAGAAAAATATCTGAAGTATAGAAAGGATTATAATCTGTGTCAGTAAAAGTGGAATCCAAACCAATAAGGATCTCTGTAGAGTTCAAATAAGTTACAGTTCTTATTGTTTCTCCTGTGCAACAAGTTGGTAGTTAAAACTAATTCTACTACAAAATACTGTATCATAAAAGAAAAGAATCAGATAATCCATCAAAAGTTGACCCATCCATCACTAGATTATTTCAACATATATCTAGAAAAATATTAACATCAAAATGAAACCCAGGGAAGCCTTTAGGATTTTGAAGCCATGGTCACTAAAAATGATTTTAAAGACCTCTATCTTTAGAAGACTTTTATTTAAATTCCAGCTCTTACAGTAACAAGCTGTAGCAATTCTTAAGAAAGTGACTTCTCTCAGAGCCTCAGTTTCTATAAAATACTGATAACATGATTGCTGATCTTACCAAAATACTATAAAATAAAAACTTTGCAAGCCTTTAAGCATAATAGCCATTATTATTACCAACATTTAAACAGAACAGCAGGCCAAACTATATAATTCCCAAGCACAATTCAACTTGTGGGGGAGAAGGAAGATTTGAAACAGAGCTGAAAATAAAATAAGACAATGTTGGTAAAATTTGGTAATTCCTTTCTAAACAAAAGGACTTAAAACTTTATGTCCACTTCTAATTTAAATATCAGAAATTACTATGTTCGTATCCAAACGATGAATTTAGTGATCTAAGAAATAGATGTCATAGAAAAATACATGAAAACACTGTTTTTAATTTATTCAAAAGCATCTCATCCTCCCCCATCCCTTTAGCTTTTTTCCTGTTCCAACTATATTATGTTCCACCGACAAAGTAATTTTCACAAGAAAAAATTTAAGACAATAAGCCATACCTGAGGAATAATCTTCTTTTTCTTATTATTTGCTGCATTGGGTCCTGAAAATAGCTTCTCCAGGGCAGCTAATGCTGCACTGGCTTTTGCTACCTTCTTATTTGGACCTGCACCACGGAATTTCTGTCCATCTACTTCTACCTGAAATAAAAAGTTACACTTTTACTCATGAAAGCAACCATTATTTTAGTTCACTAAGATTTCAAAACAGAAATACATTAAATTTGGTGGGAAATTCTGCACTCTTTCTCCAATACCAGAATATGAAATTATCTAAGTGTAAACAGCAGACACTACAAGGACCTTAAGTTAAAAGATGTCCCCCAAAATTATTCTCAGTTAGATAATTTTCCCCCTCTATTTTCTACAGATGTCAAGATGAGCTATTTGACCATTTATTCTCCTTTTACCTTTTTTTATGAGAAAAAATAAAAGGAAAGCATTTCTTGCTTTCATCCACAACCTTTTCAGCTCCAATGATATTAGTTATACCTTACCTATAACTTCTACCTACTGGCCCTAGTTTTGACCAAAGTAATCCAAACCAGACACAGTGTAGACTTTCAATGCATTTCCTAAACTGTACTACCAAGAATCAAACACAATGCTCCAAATATAATAGAATAAACAGAAGAAAATGGGATTGTCAACTCCTTTGCCCTGAATACTGGTCTTTTATTCAGGAAATTTTGGGATTGTCAACTCCTTTGCCCTGAATACTGGTCTTTTATTCAGGAAATTTTAAGCTACAACTTTCCTGGAAGACAGATCATTTGAAATGACTCAAAGATTGGCTCCCATCCTTATTAAACGTACCTCCATAACAAATCGCTTATCATGGCTTCCACCCGTTTCAGAGATGAGTTCATATTTAAGACCTCTTCTTTTTTCATTGAGCTCCATGACAGGGTTCTTACCACTCGCTGTAAGAATAGGGCCCTGAGTTCTTACCTGAGAAAACAAAAGGAAAACTTGGAAAAATGTCTCATAAAATTTCACAAATCTGAATAGCCTAATTCAGAGAGTAACTTGGGGGGAAACTTAAACAGAAATACGCAATTTAAAGCTAGAAATCAAGTATTATGTCCATCACACAAACGAAGAAATCAATTTAGCAGACAAAATACTCTTTAAATAAACCAATCTATGTCCTATATTTACTTATTAAATGATTTCTACATTGCAAAGCAAGGCTAAGAGCAGAAATGGAGAAGGAACTCATTTACAGAGGAGAAACAAAAAACATTCTCAATGGAGAGCAGCAAAATGACTTATCCAAAATCATATTCCTACTGGGGCAGGTACAGTAGAATAAAAAGATCACACATGATTTGGAGTCAAAAGACTCACGTTTTATTATAGCACCAAAATTTATTCTCTCAGTGAATATAGCAAGTCACTTTCCTTTCTGAGGCTTAATTCAATCATCTATAAAAATGCAAGAATAATTCCTGCACTACTGACCAAATAAGACTAAATTCTGTAAACCAAAAGGATAAGCAGAAATTGGAGCTGTAATTACTCATTAGCTCAATTTTCTCATCTGGAAAATAGAGATAATAACTTGCACTACCTTGTTTCACAGTATAGTATAAAGTACTATATAAACCTTAGTAAACTTTTTAAAATATTTTCTAAGAATCTAAGACTTCATCAAGTGTCTATCCTCCCTTTCCCTGACAGACTAATTAATATACTTTCATATCTTAGTCAACAGTCTTTTTAGCTTATAGTTGAAAATTTTATCACTATTACTCCAATCTGGTGATAGAGCCTCTGTGAACTTAATTAGGCTGGTCCTAAGATGACAGATGGTCCATCACTGAACCCAAACTTGAGGTCTTCCCATTTTGGTAATATTTGCCAAAACTTCTAGTTTAATAACAAAACCTTCAAAAACCTAGGATTATCTCCTCACCATAACAAGGTACTAAACATCATGGAAAATACTGAAGGGGATTCTGAAAATCATAAATTGTTATCAAAATTTGGCCGTTATCAAGAAGAGGTATAGAATCCAAGTATCCCAAATCAGTGTTCATTCTTAGCTACCTTTCCAAACCACTCCATTCTCAAGAAAAGTAACTTTTCAGCCACTGTAACTATTCACCAATATCTAATCTAAGAAAGCATCACTACACCTTCCATTTTAAGAAAGGTATATAAAATAACATGCCAGAGGAAACATTACACATCATTAATAAAAGGTTGCAACTCTATAGGCCTAATAAGGGCTTCTCTTTCAACAAGCCTATATAAGTAAGAAGATATTATTCCATTTTACAGATGGATAACTGATACTAATACACAACTTGTCAGAATCTACAGTTAATAAATGACACTATTATTCTTATTTCCACATCACAAAAACCAATCAATCTAGTACAGAGCAAAGGTCTCCAATCCAGCAAAAATCTAAGTCTCTTCATTAGACAGTGTGTGTTTGTTAAATGGATTATGTTTATCATAGTCTGGGGAAAAGTCCAAGAAGTATAATTTCAACAAATATTCTTACTTCTTTGGCAAGAAACACTTTTACTTAAGAACATATTAAGTCCAAGCTCATATCTAAAACTTGCATTTCAGTTTCTAAAATCTTTTTTTTTAAGTTGATAAAAAATAACTTATGAAACTAAGTTTTTATTATTGCCGCCATTAAATTATGCTCTCATGCTTCCACATGGGGACCTCAGCTACCTTGAAGTAGAGGAGTGGAGCACAAATTCTGACAACTTTCACCAAGTTGGAAAGCTTTACACATGGGCCCAAGAAACTATGTCTGCTATCAGAACAGCATAATAACTATAAGTATAGAGAGTCTTATCATCACTGAAGAATGTTTTACATTCATAGCAAACACTGATCCTAAGGATCTGGTTACCAATCTTTCTTGAATATGACCAATTTCTTAACTACTACCATAAGAGGATCTGCAAAAGTTTGTATTAGTAATTATAAATGGTGATGAAAACAACAACATTTGGTACACATAGGGATTTATAAATCCCTTTCAATAACTCTGCAAACCCCCAGTAGTCCAATACTCATAGGCTAGAAACATTCCTAGGGCTGATATATGTATTAAAAAAACCAGCCATACCAATAAGAATTATCAAAGTAAAAAATTAATTGGTTATTACTTGTCTGCCAATCAAGTCTAAGACTACTTTTCAAAAATGTGACAGGTTTCATTGTTGATATCACTTCTTTTTTATTTTGTGTAAGGGATGGATGAGATAGATAGAAGAGATGAACCTTTGCTTCTTTATGACAACAATGTTGCATTTCATAGACAATTTTATCTAAAACCCAAGAATGTATCCTTAATATGTACTAACAAAATATCTCTCTCTCTCTCTGGTTCATATTATCACAATCCATATTGGTTTCTTCTTCTTATGTACCACAGAAAGAAGCTTATAATATCCATCTGGTTTTGTAATTATTTTGAATTTCAGTCTTTCTTGATGAAACACTTATTTACTACATGTTACCATTCTTGTGCCACCTCCCCAAATAGATGGTCATTTTCTTCTAGAAAGGGACCTAACTTACATTTCTTTTCTTTCCAGAGTGTCTGAAAGAGCTAGACATACTACACATGTCAAAAATCCAATAAGGCTGTGACTGTTGTGGACAATGAATGAAAATTTCATCAAAACAAAATTCTTTCTTTATCTAGAAATACTGAAAAAAAGTTTTTCTAAATGCCTTAAAATTCAATGAGAGTTATCTTCTGAGGGAATAATGTGAAATTCACATTCTTGGCTCACAATGGCAGAAATTAACAATATTTTCAATTATAAACTATTTTCTATATATTATCTCATTTCATCTACAGAATATTCTACAAAATGTTATTCCTCCCATTCAAAGAAACTCATCCATGGTCAATAAGTTTAGACTCCAACAATGGTCTACTGACTCCTAGTAGAGCCTCTTACATAATTGCCAACATAATATTCATTCCACCTTTTAGACCCCCAGTCAAACACTCAATTTCAGAGAGCAGGCACTCTAAAGTTGGGGCAAATTCGAAGTTTTAAATCTAAAGCTTTAAGCAGCTTGCTTTTCATATAAACAAGTCTTTAAATATTCCCAATTGATGGTAAGCATAGGGGTTTCATGGACCCTCTGTAGATGTTACTGACAAACCTCCTTGTCACATCCAGGTTTTAAATAACTAATATACACATACACATACACACACACACACACACACACACACAATTATACCTCTAAGGTACTGGAGGTTTCAGTTGTAGAATTTCCAGTATTATTGCTTGAGTTTGAAGACACTGTTTCATTTTTGCCTTCATTATCTGACTTTTCATCAGAGCTCATACATTCAATATCTGCATCAAAGCCTGTTGGATAGCCCATTGCCTGCAAAACCTAAATGAACAAAATAAAATGCAAAATAGTTAAAATTAATAAACTTTAAATTAAAATAACTTAAACTACCACAGACCTAAATATTTGGATGAAAGGAAATTTTAGTTTGCGAGTGGGGGGTGAGGAGGAGGTTATCAATGTTATATTGTAATTACCGTTAGAAGAGAAGAGATAAATTAAACGTTAGAGAAATCAAGTTCAGACAGTCAGTGACAGAAATGAAATTCTAAAGCTATTTCTTTACTCCTTATTCTATTCACATTTTGATTAGATTCTAAGTGACATCAGATATATATGTATATGTAAATATAAAACCATATCTATAGATATATATAACTACTTAAACAACTAAATGATTTCTCATCAATGTACTCAAATATGAGAAAAAATGTATATTTTGAAGGCAAAATTTTAGACTATATAGATAAATAAGCCCAATGAATTTACCTTCACTGCTACATGAAGTTTTGCTGTTTTCTTAGATGGTCCTGATGCTTCATATGTTGTGCCATCCACATCTACAGACATTGTAAAGACAGGTGCATGAACAGGGCCAGACTGGGATAAGAGTTTATACTGGAGACCAGGTCTGATCTGGTTTAGCCTCATCAGAGCATTCATTAGATCTATTGCTTTACTGTCCAGAACTATGAAAAGATGGGGAATAATAAGAAAAAAGAATGAGAAAAGCATTATTATTCTTACAGATAAATAAATGACCTTTGCTCCAGAAAAACAACAACAGTTTCAAAAGAGGGTTTCAAAAGAGGGGGTTTAAGCATGGCACATAGTTGGCTAAAAATCTGCTTTCACTTCTTCCGGTCTATTCATGGAAACTTCAAGATTCTTCACACCTCAGCTCAAAAACCACTTCCTATTTAAGGTGGGGCTTTCCTGGGCACCCACTCCTCAAAAAAAAAAATCTTAAGATATGTACATGTTATAATAATTCCCTTAATAAACTATAAGTTCCTTGTAGTCAAGACCATGTTCTTTTTATTTTTGTATCCTCAGAACAGAGCATAATGCCGGATACACAGGAAATCAATCAGAATGTAAGCTGACTAGTAAGTCAAAATTTTAAATTTGGCAGTGTAGGTTCCTACTCCATTATTAAACATCACAATCCCTCCACAACTAAGTCAACAACTAATAACTAAATTTTTATTTTCAATATTGTATATTTTGTGCACTTATATAATCATATGCCATTCTATTCCACCAGCAGCCGTGACTGGAATAAAATAATCATGAGGTGGTGGCTAAATGCTCAATAGTGAAGACCTTTCCTGTCCTTAACAAGACTGGTCCCAGCCCTTTTAAGATATCTCACTGCTGTAGAATTTGCCAAAGCATGCATTTGGCTGGAACAGCCTATCTAGAATCCTGTGTCATCTCCATACCACAATGAAGCATCAGAGTACAGCTCTGACAGAGGAGGTTTTCTCACTATCCTCACTTAATTCAATATTTTGAATGAAGGAGTTATCATTATACTGTAGTGAGTTATTCCTTCCATTGACATAAAATGCAACCTATTAAATGGTCTTCATGAAAATCCTTGATTCAAAAGAAAAATTTCACCCAATGGTCAACTTTCTTATAAAAATCCTCTTACTGCTCTTCTAAACTGATCCTTAGATAATACAAACATTGGGATGGCAAGACTGACTCAAAGCCTGTTCTATGGATATAATTTTTGTGAAGAGTCATCTTCACAGCATGATGAATCATGACTTTAGAAGAGTTAACCTGAATAATAATTTCTATGTTTGGAACTATCAACCTAACCTTGAAAAATATTGCATTATTGCTCATGAACACTAAAATGAATTTAAGAAATTAAAGCAGAGACTCAAGAGATAGTCACATTATATAAATTAAACATTTATATTTACCTTTCAATATTCTCAAAATTCCAATATTAATTTTTTAACTTCTTATTCTATTAGATACTAGTATCTTTTCCAGATCACATCTATGTTAACTGAATAAACATGAGAAATACAATCTATACATACTCTTCCTTAAGTTTCGCTTCATCTTTTTATTGGGATCTTTGTCATCTAATCCATCTTCAAAAGGTCTCTTCAGAGCTGAAGAACCAGCACCTGAGAAAAGAGTAATGTATTTGTTAGTCAAAAATGGAATTGAGAAATATTATCACATTTCTATCACCCAAAACAATATACAAAAACTTGTCATCCCAACAATTCCTTGAAAATTGTAGCAAAAGGCATTATTACCGCCATTTTACAGATGAAAAAAAATGAGGCTAAGGTAAAGATACATAATCAAGTTAACACTCAAAATGCATCTTTACTAATGCCCAATTCCAGTATATTTTCTACTATATCCAGCTGTTTCATTTCTTTCACATAAGATTTTTACAAACCTCTTGGCCTAACAGAATTTCTTATGACAAATGTTGTCTGATTATATTTGTGCCATTTGATTTAAAAATAAAGCTGCTATTATACAAATTGAAGTGTGTCATAAACAGGCAAATGTCTTGTCACTACCTTTACTTTGGGGAATAATTTTATTTCTCTTGGAGCCCTCAACTGTATAGTTCCTAAAAGTTCTAATCAAGTCTATGAACTCAATATGCTTTTAAAGAACAAAAATATTTAGAAATAGACCATATAGTATCCCTTCTCATCTCTGCTTACCAAAAAATTTCCCTTTGAATACTTATTTCATGGACCACTTGCTCCAAGAACTCTTCCCTAGCCCCTTTTTTATAGCTCTTATTTTCAATATTGTACATTTTGTAACTTATCTTATATTCATATGCCATTCTATTCCATCAGCATAATAATATTATAATTTAATTTCTTCAAAGCAATTGAAAGCTCGTTGAAAACCAAAAATCATATTTCTTTTTAATGCCTATCAAAATTGAGCATACAGTAGGTACTCAACAAAATCTGTCAAATAACAAAGAAAAACTCTGCTGAACAGGATCAGATTAGGTCAGATACCTTATTTTTGATAGAAAAATAGCAACTTATATTTGCATAGCATTTAATATAAACTGTTACTCTTGACAACCCATTAGCAGTAGAAAATTCAATTATTAACATCTGTTTTATAAGCAAGAACGATAAAATTTCAGAACAATAAAAAATGAACACAGGAGAAAATGCTGAAAGGGGTCTTAAAGAACATGTAGTCGTAGTCTACACTTTAAACTTAAAAATAAGGGAACTGAAGCCAGAAATATGAAGTGATCTTGCCTAAAAGATGTTTACACATTACAACCATTATCCTAAAAGATCATATCCTTTTCACAAAATCTGCTTGTATAAGCTTGTATAAGACCTTGAATTTTATAAAAGTCACATTTAATAAACTGTTAATTATAAACAATATCCATATCACCTACAATTGGAATTTTATACATTTATATTTATGTGGGGAGTCTTATTTTAGCTTTGGACCATAGAATAACTAATAAAACCAAGATTCTAACACAGGTCTGATTGTTAAAGTCCTCTATATCACTTAAACTACAGGTTCAAAGATAACTTCAACAAGTTTCACAATTCAAAAGCTGAACAATGCTAATTCAAATCTTTTTGTTTAATGTAAGAGTGCCAAAGAGGTAAAGAGTGCTGGTAGGAGAGACTTGCAGAACCATCTCAGCTAGGTAAAATGTAAGGAGACCTTAGAGACTTATGCAATGACAATCATGTCAAGAAGAGAAAAATGAAAGCCAAAGAGTAGTTAAGTGATTTGCCAAAGTTCAGACAGTAGAAAGTCAGGATGCAGAACCTCGGTCTGCTGGCTTTCTTCCCAGGGCTCTTGTCTCTACATACATTCTTTAATGCTCAATAAAATAACACTACAATAGAAAGATTTGCTGATATTCACAAAAGATTGTAACAATGCATACAGAGATTAACTTCATATTCTGTAATCAAGATTTACTGTCTCAGACTAAATATTGAATTTAACAATACTTCCCATTTAGATTAATCTTGATGTCCATTCCGATAGAAAATGATATATGCTTTGTATTACAAATCAAATGGAACACATAAACTGTTGAATGTGTTAAGCTTAGAGATGGCAGCCTTGGAGAAAAGTTAAGAGTTAACAAGTTCTGTTCTAAACATACTCCAGTTCATCAAAAGCTGCTTCCTTCAGCCTGGTAAGAATTCAGAGATTGGCTTAAAAGTAAAAAAAGTAAACAAATTTGCTGCCCAACTATGTAAACATAGCTTTCTCTGCTATGAGCGAGTCATCCAAGGAAAGAATAAACTCCAAGAGCATGAAGGAAACTTTAAAAATTATCAAATTACTATACTTCATTTTACAGTAGAGGGAAAAAAAGCCTAAAGAAATGAAGTGTTCTGCCCAAGTATTATCTCTTTCCAAAAATGTACCAGAAAACATTTTAAACAATTTTTTAAATTATTAAAAAATAAAAATAATTTTAAAATATCAAGGGAAATGGTTCTCTTTAAAAAAATGTTTGGTTTTTATTCAATAAGACAGTAGCAACATAATGTACTTGACTAAGCACTACTCATTAGCCTCTCCAAGTTTGTTTCTTTTAGCCTCTCCAAGTTTGTTTCTTCAACTCATGCAACATCAGCTAGTATATTTTAAACTACTTGAGGATACCAACTAAGTTTCGTATCTATATGCCCCAGAATCTAGGCACAGTACTTAGCAAGAGTGGTTATTATAAAGATTTAGCTTATCTAGAAAAGGGAAAATTTGGTTTCATATAATAAGCACTTAGACAAAGATTCAATGGAGACTCGAATATACATTAAAGTAATTGCAGCAAAATGAAATTATTATTCGTATCTTTACCAAACTGTTTAAGGACTGTTTTTTAAATAAAGGGGCTACAAAAACAAATCCTTATTACTCATATCAAATTCCTGTCCCCAGAAAATAATATTCACATAAAACTTATGGGACCCATATTAAAAAAAGAATCATCAAATATCCTATCGAGAATTTTCATAAAGATGGGATAATTTAATGCCAAAGAAAGAGCATATGGTTTATGAAAATAACACTGGATTTAGGTCTCTTCTTTAATACTGTCATTGTGACTCTATTGTACTCTTTCCTCTACAATATCAAGGGATTTACTCACAACAGAGTCTTTCCCAAAATGGTTGTAAGGAAAATACTTTGTAAACCTTAAAGGATTTTGAGTTTTTTATTAATGTTTTATTATATCAACACAGTTGGATTTTAAGGATCTTATTAACAGATATTAATACATCACAATTGGAGAGGGTCTTAGAAGTTATAGCTTAGAAGTGACCTTACAAATTATCTAATCCAAAACAAAATACTATTTTCCTGATTAGAAAAGCACATAATGGCTAATTTGATTCTACTGAATGTGAAAATTAACTAAACAGTACATTTTGGACCCATCTGATTCTAACACCAAATGATACAGATTCAATAGGGAACCTAACATATCAGAGGCATTAGTTGAGAAATATTTGACAAATACCATTCTCCTTAGGTGGATTCATAGTACTGGCAAATGAAATACTACTGACACAAAACTGGATTAAGTATATACCCATCATTACTTCCACAGTCAAGGAAATAGAAGGTTTTTTGTTCTAAAGAATATACCTTTCCATATTTCTGTAAATGTGGCTAACTCTGTAACACCAAGTATAAAACTGCGAGTAAAAGAATTTATTCTGGCAATCATTTGCTGAAGGAATATTGTAACAAATTCTTTATTAAGTACTATGGATAATAAACAAAATTCTCTATCTTAGAAGAGAATAATTTTTTAGAAACAGAAAGAACCTTAAGAGATAATGTAATCTAACTACCCCAGTTAAGATCAAAAGCCCAGAAAGGTCTAGTGACTTTCTTAAGGAAAGCCATGATTAAATCTCCTGACTGAATTCAATTCTCTTCCTTGAACACTAAGCTAAGAAAAGGCCATGGATAAAGACTGAAAGAAAAAGTGAAGTCTTTTCACTTTTTTTCGAGTGCCTTAAATATACAGCTGAATTTCACTGACAGAATAATAGGAAAATAGACTGAAAGCTTGAAAGAATCTTATTAAGACCATCTACTCAACTCCCCTGATTTTAGCATAAGAAACTGAGTCCTAGAAAGGTTAAGTGACTTATGCAAGGTCACATAAGGTAATAAATGTCAGAACTGGTATTCGAAATCCTAAATTCAGGACTCTTATTACTTCTCTCAGAATATAACATGTTAAGGACTCAACAGAACTCAGAACAGAATTGTTAGCGGTGTTAAGACGTGGAAGGTTCCTCAGACCCCAGTGTTGAAAATTCATTCCACAACTGCTCCCCCTCCAATTTTTTTTTTTTTTAATTACTCACCTTCTTTGTCCGTAACAGACCAGGAATATTTTTGGAAAGGCTTATTAGATGGGAGGGGATCCATCTCCAGTACTTTGTAAATCTGACCAAAAGCTGATAGCCTGAGTGCATGCTAAAAGAAAAAAAAAAAAATCTCATATTCCCATTAAATAACATGCAATAGCCCCCTCCACCCAAATCCTGAACCACCAGTAAAAAAAAAAAAAAAAAAAAAAGACATGGTTATCAAAAGAAAAAACATCTCATCTTAAAGCCAAAAATTTAAGACTAATGGAGCAAGAGAATATGTGCTCCATCAAAACTGAATCATAAAATCAAACACAGTCTACTACTTCTCAACCTGAACAGAAATCCCCATTACAATGCCTTAGACAAGTTGTCATCTAATCTCTGCTTTTCACACCTCTAGTGATGGGGAATCTAAGTACTTTCCCAAGGAAACCCAGTATACTTTTAGATAATCAGTTATTCCTGTCTCTTATTCATTCTTCCCACTTCTGCCTTCTGAGGTCAAGTCAAAAAATTTAATTCTACTTCACGATAGGCTTATCAATAATTGAAGACCAATGTCTTCATAGCTGTCACTTCTCCAATTCCTTAATGTGGTTCTTTGTACAACACATTTTCCAAACCCACCAGCCTGATGACCTCTTTTGTAGATGCTCTCTAGGTTATCAATGCTTCTGCTATTATTTGGCTTCCAGAATTTGGAAACAACACTCCAAATTCTGTTTCATTAACATAGTGGTAAATAGTAACATTATATCTATCTGATCCTGAACACTAAAGTACTCTGAACATCATTCTTTATATAGCTTATTAGAGCACATTAGCACTTTGGTTGCAATGTCATACTGTTTTACTTTTATTGATCTTATGATTCACTAAAACCTCAAAGTCTTTTATCACATGAACTGTTGTTGTGTACCAATACCTCCCCCATCTTGTTCATGGGCAGAAATTTTTTTAGAACTCTCTATCTACTAAAATGCTTCTAAAAGAACCAATTTCAAAGGATTATTCTACTTTTACTCACAAAATGTTAGCTAGATCCAGCTCCTTGAGATTAATGTATTTTACCTGGGCGCTGTGTGTAATATCTTCTTTTTGTTGAATTGTCATATAACTCAATGCATCAGTTGGATCCCTCTCACAGGGATCATGGAGACCTGGCCCCCCTATAAGAAAAGAAGAAAAATCCCAGGTACAATTTAGGAGGCAGCTCAAGTTTGGAGGAAATGGATTCAAGTTAGCTGTTAAGAGTTAAGGACAAGACTGCATGTTCTCACATTTAACTTCTCTCCCTATTAGAATCATGAGCTTTAATAGATGCTATTAATTTAGAAAAGGCTAAAATTACATCTAATTTTGAAAAGGACATGTTTATGAGATTCAAAACTGACGGGGACCTTAGAGGTGGTCAAATTACTGGGAGGGAAAATGATTTGCCTAAGATTACAGAGAAATTTTTTGGCAAAAACTTTGCTATTAACTTTTTAGAGAGTTGACTCATCTTATCAAAAAATGTATTTGGCATTTTCCCGATCCCAAACATCTATAGGAATTATATATATATATATATATATATATATATATAAAAGCATGATTTACACTTCCCATACAAGCCCCAAATCCTTAAAGGGATCATAATATGAAAATAAGAGTATAATTTACCTGCCCACACACACATTCATAGCTACATATTTCATGATTTATTTTAAAACCTCCATGAAACAAAAAAAGTCTATTTTTCCAAACACAGATATGTAAATAAAGCAATACCACAATCAGCATCCTGCATTATTAGTACCTTTGTGTTAGTAAACAGAAAACTTGAATTATGTCTAAAAGATGGGCTTTCCAATGCAACTTTTCAAATTCCCTCACTCTTCTAAGAATTCCAAATGGAATGCCTCCCCCACACTACCGTACTGTGCAGAGCACACATTTTGCAGACATTTTAAAAATAGACAGATGAGATTTTACTTATTTTTGCTCTCAGAGTTTAAAACCCTTACCAGGAAGAAGTATTCCAGATGCCAAACACTCCATTACTCGTCTCAAAGCCTCCCCAGCGCCCAAAGGTCTATTACAGGTACCTATAGACTTTTCACATATAAGCTCTAGTGGCTAAAAGATATTAAATTACAAATTAGTACATGCATCAAGTGTTAAAAGGAATCCAGTTAAAATGTGAGCTAATAACTCACTATAAAGATTTGGACAAGTCACTTCTCCTCTCTAGATTTCAATTCTCTCATCTATAAAATAAAGGGATTAGACTAGATGATCTACAAAATTCACTTTCTGTTCTAACATTCTATGTGCTATGTTCTAACATTCACAAACTCACAGAACCACAGAGGGCAAGAACATTTTTAACATAGGATGTTAAAACAAAGACTATTAAAATCAGAAAGTGCCTTGATCATAGAATGTTAGAATTTAGGAATGTTAAAGTTGGACAACCTCAGAAAATGAAGAGTGCTTAACCATGTAACAAAGAATATCACACTAGATAAGACCTTAGAGACCAGCTAATTCAATCCCTTCATTTTAAACATGAGGAATCTGAAGATGAGAAAGGCGAAGTGACTTGCCAAAGGTTACATAGCTAGCTGGACAAACATTCAAACAGCAAACAGCATCACAAACATCACAAGAGGAAATTGTCCCAAGTGGCCTCTGCCAACCACTTAAAATAAGTAAAGGGGCATGATCATGTGACCCTTCTTAATAATATTAGATACTCATAATGATTTTAGACAGCTTAATCAGATCAGAAAAAAACATTTTCTTGATTTGTGGATTCTTTTTTTCAATTTTTGCTTCATATTATATTGATGCTGTTGCTAGAGATGACTTTTTACTTCAATGGATCTATAAGAAAGGATAAGATGAAGTCCACCATGGGAATTCCTATGTCAAATTGCAATACAATTAAGCATTAATATAAATAAACACTATATACGAATATACACATATAATGTTCACTACTATAAATTCAAGGATACCTATCATAGTTTCAAAATTTAAGAGAAAAAAAACATCCTTTTAAGATACCAGACTCAACCATTCTCAACTACAAACAATAAAAATAATTTCAAAAGGCCGAGGCTTAACGGCATTTATATGAGCATCATTATTATGTGGGCAGATTTTTTTTTATGGCTTTTGGAAATATTTTCCCAAGAAGCTCAAAAAAAAAGAGGACAACAAAGTAAGTCTTTCAAAGATAATAAAAGGAGGCATCTATTTTGCATTGAAGTACTGTGGTACTCAAATTCTAGCTGGATATTCC